>NC_056417.1:13978000-15296500 GCF_905147365.1 Aricia agestis
TCTTTTATATGAGACGATGTAGTCGTTGATATCTTTTGTATGAGATGGTGTAGTCGTTGATGTCTTTTGTATGAGACAATGTAGTCGTTGATAACTTTTGTATGAGACGATGTAGTCGTTGATATCTTTTGTATGAGACGGTGTAGTCGTTGATGTCTTTTGTATGAGACAATGTAGTCGTTGATATCTTTTGTATGAGACGATGTAGTCGTTGATATCTTTTGTATGAGACGGTGGAGTCGTTGATATATTTTGTATGAGACGGTGTAGTCGTTGATGTCTTTTGTATGAGATAATGTAGTCGTTGATATCTTTTGTATGAGACGGTGTAGTCGTTGATATCTTTTGTACGAGATAATGTAGTCGTTGATATCTTTTGTATCTGACGATGTAGTCGTTGAAGTCTTTTGTACGAGACAGTGTAGTTGTTAAAGTCTCTGATACGGGGACGATGTAGTCATTGAAGTATTTTGTTTGAAACTGTGTAGTCGTTGATGTCTTTTGTATGAGATAATGTAGTCGTTGATATCTTTTGTATCTGACGATGTAGTCGTTGAAGTCTTTTGTACGAGACAGTGTAGTTGTTAAAGTCTCTGTATCGGGGACGATGTAGTCATTGAAGTATTTTGTTTGAAACTGTGTAGTCGTTGATGTCTTTTGTATGAGATAATGTAGTCGTTGATATCTTTTGTATCTGACGATGTAGTCGTTGAAGTCTTTTGTACGAGACAGTATAGTTGTTAAAGTCTCTGTATCGGGGACGATGTAGTCATTGAAGTATTTTGTTTGAAACTGTGTAGTCGTTGATGTCTTTTGTATGAGATAATGTAGTCGTTGATATCGCTTGTTTGCAAGAAGCTTGACATAATTCAAAAATAAGCAATTTTTAGTTAAGTATACAGGTGAACGCAGAATATTTTGTTCTATTTGCTACAAAAACGACATAACGCTAAATACAAAAATGAGAGAGCGAGAAGGGTTGTGTCTTTATGTTCCGTCACTCTCTTACCGCTGCTTTGTTTCGAGACCGTAGCATCTCAGTTATCGCAGAAGCGTTTCAGTGTAAGCACGTGCTTGATTTCGGCAACGACCACATATTTTGTGTTAAGACGTTCTTTTTGCAAGGTAAGTAAAAAATCTAAGTAACTCTTTAATAGAAAGATGACATAACTATACTTATGACGACCTTTTATTTAAAATAGGTTTAAAAAACTACCATCATATTTTGCGTTTTGTCGTTCTTTCTAGAACCAGAAACAGATACCGATAGTCATAATTCATTATTGTACCTTTTTGGTAACGAAAATAAATCGATAAGACAATTTCACTAACGTCACATTATAAGTTACATTGTTATTGTTGTAAAAGTTACAGATTTTTTCGTGATGCTATTTGCACTATTTTATAGTAAGTCATTATTGATAATAACCACTTTATGTTTTAGGGTACTTCTTTGATAGTCATGGACTCTAGTTTAAGCAGAGGGAGAAGAATATTGGCTTTAATTAATCACAGTGTAGATCAACCTCCGAAGACAGTGCCAGATGAAAAAGGTGAATTATAGTTACTTATTTATCCATATAAATGTAAAAGTGTGTCTCTGTTTGTTTGACTGTTTGTTTGTAATTTATTTGTTTACTTGATTTTTAGAAAATGACAATGCGACTGAAATTGAGAGCAGGGAAGAAACATTTTCTTCAAAGGCACATAGCAGTGGACGACAAACCAAAGAAAGATCGTTGTGATACTTGCGTTGCCTATGAAAACTGTGAAGGTGAAGAAAAAGAAAATAAAAAGGAAGAGTATGATAGGCACCTAAAAGAAAAAGACCTATGCCGATCAGAAAAAAATAAGGACAAGGAAAATAAAGACGTAATTGTCGCTGTATACGACATGCAGGCTGTCTTCCAATGTCCCAAAGGAGACACTTCGTTATTTTATTATGTCAGCAAACTTAATGTCTTCAACTTTACTATCTACGACCTTCATTCTAAAGATGTAGAGTGTTATGTTTGGGATGAAGCTACAGCTAATAGGGGTGTTAATGATCTAGGTACATGCGTTTTTAAATATCTACAAAATGTGGCCCAAAAGAACAGCACAGTGGATGTAATATTTTATTCTGATAACTGTGTTGGTCAACAAAAAAATAAAATGATGTTGTCTATGTACATGTTTGCTGTGCAACATTACCCAAACATAAAAACAATTACTCACAAATATTTGATCAAAGAACACACCCAAAACGAGGGTGATTCTGCACATTCCCTCATTGAAAGGCAGGTTAAAAAGCAAATTAAAAGTGGTCTTATGTGGTGTACATTGGACCACTTTTAATTTGCTTTTATTAGTGCAATTAAAGTTGCTAGATCAAACCCTACACCATTTCAGGTAAATATAATGAGCAATGATGATTTTCTCGATTGGAAAGGTGTCTGTTCTGAAATGGGTGTAAACATCACAAAGGATGCAGAAGGAAACACCATCAAAATTACAGACTTAAAAGTGGTGAAGGTCGATAAAAATCATCCTCGAGACCTATTTTTTAAAACATCCTATGAACAGCAAGACTTTAAAAAAGCAGAAGTGATAAGAAAGAAAAAACTGTAAATGTTGAAGTAAAAAAAGCGTACGAAGTAAAACCAGGATTCAATAAAAAGAAAAAAGATGGTTTGTTAGAGTTAATTAGAAAAAATGCCATTCCCAGATATTATGCTCCTTTTTATATCTCTCTTTAAAGTCGTAGTCATAACTAAGACTTTAAAGAGAGTTATAAATAATATTTAAAATAAGCATTAAGTGTTGATTTTTTTTTAATTTTTTTATTATTAGATATGTAAGTAAAATTTGAAAGTTAAGTACTGTTAAATTGCATACCAATGCCAAAGTGATTTAAGTTTAAAATAAAAATAAGTGATTTAAGTTAAAATGAAAGTATATGTTTATATTTATGACCAAAGTTGAGTGACTTAAGTTTAAAAAAAGTTTAGGTTTAACTGAAAATTATTGATAGTTATTTTATACGTACTTATTTCATAAGCACCTACCTAGTTAGGTTTCCTGCAATAAGTGTAGTGTCTATATAATATATAAATTAAAAGACTGATTATAAATATAATTATTTTCAATAATGAAGTATTTTCACTAAGAACCCATCAAAAAAAAAAAATTAGTATCAATATAGACTTATGTTTAAATAACACAATTAAAATATTATTATTTTTCTGCAATAACGTCACTCAAGACACTCTATTGCTGAAAACTTGAAATTGTGACAAGACTTCTGGCATTTTAGCCTAGTATTTCAGTTTTACATTAAGACTAATAAATCAGAAGGAGATTAAACATAGTCAATATTGCAATGAATATTGTAAATTACATTTATTAATTTTTTAAACTTTGAAATCATCATACCCAAAAATTGCACTTTTTGAATAATGTCAAGCTTCTCGCCAACAAGCGATATCTTTTGTATCTGACAATGTAGTCGTTGAAGTCTTTTGTACGAGACAGTGTAGTTGTTAAAGTCTCTGTATCAGGGACGATGTAGTCATTGAAGTATTTTGTTTGAAACTGTGTAGTCGTTGATGTCTTTTGTATCAGACATACAATAAAAAAAATTGTTACAAAATATGATTATCTTATAAATATATTTAAATAAATTTCAAATTTGTAAGTCTGCTTAAGCTCAAGAATGGCTGCTAGACAGATTTGTCAAATTAAGTATTGAAACATTCGCTGAAGTCTGGAAGGCTTATACAATGGTCAATGGGAAAATTTAGGAGTTGAGTGATACGAAGTTCACGAGTTCTCTAGCGTTTTGACGTGGGAGAGCCATGCTTCGGCACGAATGGGCCGGCTCGACCAGATAAATACCATGGGCTAACAGAAAACCAGCGTGAAACAGCGCTTGCGCTGGCCGCTGTGTTTCGCCGAGTGAGTGAGTTTACCGGAGGCCCAATCCCCTAACATTTTCCCTTCCCTATCCTCCCATATTTCCTTTCCTACCCTCCCCTATTCCCTTACCTACCCTCCCCTATTAACCTATTCCCTCTTAAAAGGCCGGAAACGCACCTGCAGCTCTTCTGATGCTACGAGTGTTCATGGGCGACGGAAGTTGCTTTCCATCAGGTGACCCATTTGCTCGTTTGCCCCCTTTATTTCATTGAAAAAAAGCTAATAATAATAATCTTATCTAAGAATTGTACTCATAGAGGAATTTCACAATTGGCAAAGAGAGATTTCATGAGTGGAAGAGTTCGGACAAGCTAATAATATAATATAGATTATAGACTACAAGCGAGCTATCATATTTTGTTGGGAATCCATACTAATATTAAAAATGCGAAAGTGTGTCTGTCTGTCTGTTATGTCCTCACGCCCAAACTGCTAAACCAATTTTGCTGAAATTTGATATGGGAATACTTTGAGTCCCGAAGAAGCACATAAGGATACTTTTCATTCCGGAAAAATGTACGGTTCCTGCGCGATAAAGGAATTCTGGCGCAATGGAGTTGCGTTTTTAAATTATGTACGCTTTTTTTTATTTAGTCACTGCTGTGGTTTTTTCAGCAGGTTACTAAGAGCAAAAATCAATCAGACCAGCAGCGTTCTAGGAATTCCGAAACGAATTGTAGCAACTGTTCCGGCGCGACGCGGCTGCGGCGGCGGCGGCGGCGGCGCGGGCGCACGATTTATTTTTACTTCCCGCTGACTCATCCCGCCAATTGTAAAACTTATTACTGAGCGGAGTGTTTAAAAATAGAATCTTACAGTTCCGTGATTATCAAGATCGAGATCATCATCAGCGTTGATTGATCATGCCAGTTTTGTAATTATTGAAAATATAAGTATTTGGGTGCCCCTTATTGGTTTCGTGTGGGGATCTTTTAGTAGGTGCTAGTTTCCTGCAACATTTCAATGCAGAGATTATAATCTAATTGGAATATTATGAGATAAATAAAATAGGACACATTATATCGCGGGCCTTGAGCACGGTGACCGAATCAAGACATTTCGTAATGAAAAGAAACCTAACACCCCCTACTCAGATCGGTGTTGCCGTGCATCGTCTTACGTCCTTTCAGTTCGGCGGTTTTTGGTACGGTGTTAGTGCGTGCGACCAGACGTATGCAAATTATAATTGCATAAGTTGATAAAAAATGCTATGCAATTTCTTTGCCGCGGTAGTTCAAATTCCAACAAATCAACAAATACAATTTCTGTCTTCCTATGTCATTAAAATTATATTTGTATTCTAAAAACAAAATCGATAAATCATTGACTTGATAAAAGCAGACAGCACTAAGGTTCTTTAATGAGCCATATAATGTAGATGTAAGTGTGATAACGATATAACTACTAACTCGTTAAGACATCGTTTATAATCTGTGCAAATGTCTCCAAGCTAGGACCGATGAGAAGGTGTAAAGAAAAAAATAGTGTTTTTTTTTATATTTGGCATAATATGGGTTTCGACACAAATCTGGAAATAAATAATAAAAATTATTGATTGCAATAATAATAATAATCTTTATTTGCAAAAATATGGTCATATAAGATCATGCATCATGATTCATGAACGATGTCTTGCAATTGTCCTCAACAAAAAAAAATACGAAGAATTCACATTTTCGTTTTGAATGATCACTTTATATCTCTTTTGTAAAGTTTGCATTTTATATAGTCTGTCTGTGGTCTAAGGTATCAATGTACCATTCGTATTCTCAAATACCTGAAGTGATGATATTATCATTCTACTTTTACCACTATAGTTATAAAATTATTACAGCAAATTAACTGACACCTTATCGATGTCGATAAAATCCATAAACAACAGCGACGCGACAGCGGTCACATCACTACGTCACGTCGGAGACAGTTTATCGATAATGTCGCCCCTCGTTAAAGTTGGATTAACCGTGATTACATTTATATATGAGACAAATGGACGCGACCAGTGCGGGGCGCCCGGTCCTACTGATTTAGCGCGGACACGCACGCGAATGTATAAGCTAAATATATTTCCTAATTAGAAATATCTAATTACGAAATATATTTAGCTTATATTCTACAGAAAACATAATTTTGGATTATAAGCCGTAATAATATTTTCAGGAGAATTATGCAAAAAAAATTAATAACTGAAAATAACAGACCTACAAGGAACAGTACCGCAAGATACTTGTGTATATCTGTAGTTATGTTCAAATAGTTTAAGTACCTATTAAATACTTTATGTCAGAAAATCAATTTCGAACAAATCAAATCCAATTATTTTGATACTGTAAAGTTAATACACTCTTATTTACAAATACACCACTACTGTCATCAAATCATACAATATTAACTTATATTTTCCCACTTTTTACTAACAAAATAATCGACAAAAAACCTGACGATACATTGTAGGTAAGGGATCGATAAAAAATCTAGCAATGCACAGTCAAAACAGAATTCCACTTTAGAAACTTAATACCAACACACTAAGTTCGAAAGCCGCCAAACGGATCCTATACGTAAGAAAAACCCAGAAAAAGGTTTAAGCCAGCTCTAACGAGCCAAGAAACAAGGTTGACATTCGGTAAAACGGACATATCTTCGACCGTAAACTACTTGGCAAAAAACCTAGTAAAAAGATTAACACTAACGTGCCCTAAACCTTATCACCAACAAACAAGGTTGACAATAGGTAAAACGGACACGTCTCCGAGCGTACACTACTCGGCAAAAAACCTAGTAAAAGGTTTAGCACTAACCCAATGAGCGGCTGTCATCACACATGCCTTTCTAATCCCCACCGCTCACCGCCGCCACTCATCAGGCACCACCTCCTACACCGCCTATTGCGATGGCGTACGAATATATTTCCCTAAATCTGAATCGTAATATTTCGTAGAAGACATAGCAACATTGTTGCTTGCGACAAAAAAACTTTCACATCCATATAAAGCAATATTATAAATGCGACAGTGCGTATGTGTTTTTTTGTGTTCATACTTATGATTATGCTAAATCGATATTCGATATGGAAATACTTCCAGTCCACGGACAGGAGTACAGGAGGACTCAGGAATAGTACATTTTTCCCCGAAAAAATGTACTATTCCTGAGTGATCCGTAATATTAGGATCGTAATAGTACTTAGTAGTAGTATAGTAATATTATGAATGGGAAATTGATTTTTTTTTTAATTAAATAAGGGGGCAAACGAGCAAACCTGATGGTAAGCAACTACCGTCGCCCGTGGACACTCGCAACATCAGAAGAGCTGCAGGTGCGTTGCCGGCCTTTTAATGGGGATTGTCCATTTTTTTTAAATTTTGCTCATTACAAAAACATTTCGAGGAATAAGGTCAGTGATCGTTTTTCTGTATATAAACGAAAAAAATACCCATTAGTTACTAATATTTTTGAACAAATATGTTTAACCTTTGTTTGACCTTCAATGGCGTTAAATTAGCTATAAATTCGACCAACATTACGTTTCAAACTTTTGGTAAGCTTCTCGTATCAGCTTTCCCGTAATGAGAACTTGCATTTGACGAAACAGTCATTATAAATAAGATTGAAAGGAAATTTAAAACATACTGCAGAGGTCAATTGCGGCCGATGATGACGTCAGAGTGAAACTTTAAAAATTTATTGAGAAAAAACTAGCCAACGAATTTCAAAATTATTTAATTTATATTCTTAAAATACCCTATTTTAACGAAAAAAAATATAAAAAGTACATGTGATTTTTTTTGGACAATGCCCATTGGGTATACGCTCTGTCTGTGACCTCTTCAAACGTAGACCGCTAAATAAATTTAAAGCCTGTCACAAAAGAGTAGAAGCTTGATTCAATTTTCTAATCGTACTTACGATCGAATGGCTTTTTTTCGCTTAGTATGTGCACAAACAACGTTTGTACAGTGTACTCTTTAAATACTGTCAGCTGAAACATTTTTATATAAATTAATAAGGTTTTTAAACATAATGAGTGATTTAAAAATTGTACGCAACTTCTATGTTTTGACAAGCTATAGATGAACATATTTTGAGTCTCACGAAAACGTACAATATTGATTTTATTTTAGAAAATGTGAGCAGTGTAATTCCCGCACTATAAATAAACGGAACAACAATTATCGAGGACAAAATCTTATTGTTCTTAATAAAGTTCCAACCGTCTTTGACCCATTTTATTTTAGTACAAAACACTAAGAAAATAAAATTTAATAAAATGTTATCCACACTTGTCTCGACATGTCTGTTATATACGACTATAGTGTAAAGACACCTATTGTTATAATGTCCTCGGTAAGCAAGGTTGTTTTTTATTTTCACTAGGAGGCGGCTTCAACACGCTAGTCAATTAAGAAGACAAATTACAAATTAACATATCCGTCCGATTATTGTTTATTAATTGTTATTGTAAAAGTGCAAATAAAATTTCAAAATTTATTACTCGATGGGATCTTCGCAGAAGAAAATAAAATTCACTATCAGAGAAGTCGATTCATTCATAGGCAGATAGCTGCAGATGTACGCGAAAAAACACATTTAGCGATTTAGTTCACAAATATATATATTTTTTCAAAAATGGATAGCTAACATCAATACAAACAAAAAATAATTTTAAGACAAAACCACGTAAAGAGTCACATTTCGAAGATATGAGCTGCTAAAGTTTTACCAATTTAAGATATTATTGGAACTTTGGCAGCTCAAATATTCGAAATGTGACACTTTACGCGGTTTTGTCCAAGATTATTTTTTGCTTGTATTGATGTTAGCTATCCATTTCTGAAAAAAATATTCGTGAACGCGAAAAAACACATGTAGCGGACAGTAGGTAGACCAGGCTCCATACAAAAATCTTCGTACCCCATTTGTCAAGTTATGTCAAACCCAGCCAACAGATCACGATCACTGCAGAGCAGACAAAATTAAGTGTTTACTCTGACCACTATTGGCATAAATCGATACGTGGGAGAGCCATGCTTCGGCTCGAATGGGCCGGCTGGACCGGAGAAATACCACGTTCTCACGGAAAACAAGCGTGAAACAGCGCTTGCGCTGTGTTTTGCCGAGTGAGTGAGTTTACTGGAGGCCCAATCCCCTACTTTTCCCTTCCCTACCCTCCCCTATTACCCGATTCCCTCTTAAAAGGCCGGCAACGCACCTGCAGCTTTTCTGATGCTGCGAGTGTCCATTGGCGACGGAAGTTGCTTTCCATCAGGTGACCCGCTTGCTCGTTTGCCCCCTTATTTCATAAAAAAAAATCGACCAAATGTAGGTCCGCCTCTAAATTAATGTCTTAGGTGGTACATTAAATTTATTTTAGTGCAAATAATAGACGCAAAATCTCCTTTCACATAAAACGGAAACCAATTTTAAGCCTCGTTTAGCTCGAAAGCAACTACATGAAAGGTGAGGAAATTTAAGAAAAATTAAGCATTTTTATTGGGACTTTAGTGTCTAAACACACTAGACCGAAAAAACGCAGCCGAAGTTCGGCATGATGACGCCTGCAATGCGCTACGCATACAATATAACGCGACGTTATTTCGGCATGGTGTGTCATCGGTAATTTAAATTACTTTGCGGGCATCTTGCCGAACTACGGCCGCGTATCTTCGGCATGGTGTGTGTAGACACTAACACTTCAGCCGCCGAACTTTCGGCAGATATGACCTTAGGGTTGATTCAGACCGCAACGCGACGCGCAGATGCATTTCTTAATTTATAATATGGATTTGACAGATTCGCAAGACGTCTCACGCAATTGAAATCTGTCAAATCCATACAAATGTATGCCGCGCCGCGCCTCGCCTCGCCTCGTCGCGTTGCGGTCTGAATTGACCCTTACGCTGATATAATATGACGTATAAGAAAATAACGAGTATCTGAGCAGCTACATTAGAAAGAAATAAAAGGATAAGACTGACTTCTTTTATATGCTTCTTGGCGCATGATTATTTTACTGCCTTTCTCGATTATCTTACTAAAACACTTACGTTGCCACTTTTTATTCATCCCACTCTCTAACGATAGTGGGAATAAGAAAAAGCATTTCTAAACACGTAATATTACTCGAAAAACTACATCATAATATATTGATACGTCACTCCTAATGAACGCAAAAAGAGTAATTAATAACACTTATTCCAATTCCGTCCAACCACTTTCAAGAAAATAAATCAGACGGTCCGTGCATGCAAAAACTGTTGATTATTATACACATATATTAGCACGGAATATCGCGATACTTCGACGAAAAAATATGAGTGGTTTATTGCTGATACCGCTCGGGTAGGTATCGCTTACTTATACTCAGTGTAAAGTAGACTAAAGTGAGATATATAAGTAACCCAACATGAGTTATCGTCGGTTTTAGCTAAGTAGTTTTAAGAGCCCATATGACCCTAACTTGACTACATACTTTAACCTAGATTTCAAAATCTGTAAGGTCTAGAAAACTAATTTTTTGACACAAGTAACTTCAGTTCATAAAGATTAAATTGCTCAAGACGAAAACATGATTACTCAAAAAATGCTCGATAGTTTCTTTTTTACAAAAAACCTTGTTTTAGACACATTTTTGCTTGGATCTCCAAAGTTTGCTGTCTTTTCTTTAATATTTTTTAATATCTAAAAAGGTATTGATAAAACCTAAATTTGCTCAAAACACTTTTTTCATAATCATTATAGTTCGTCTTTTATTCAAGTAAAACTAACTCGGCGATGATTTCGCGCCGTCCTTTTTCACCTGGCATATGAAAGACGGGCGTGAGTGTGAAGAGAGAAGGACGATGTTTGATTTTTAGAGTCAGGTGAGCTCTTAAGTAGCAAAAGTAATAAATAATAACACGTATTACGTCAGATTCAAAGCATGTCATATCTAAAAATGTAATAAAACTATTTGGTAATTATAGTAGGTCACGTCTAATGCAAAATAATAATTAATAACTGAACCTTACCTTTTCGATGGCTCGAATGTTTGCAGAAACTTGAAATTTTTAAAAGTACCCACCTAAATTACTTCACTGATGTCATAATATTATAGACTACAAGCAAAACTTATTAAAACTGACAAGGTGTATTTTAAATCATGATAAATAATATCTACTATTCTCTGTCTTCCTTAATTTAAGCAAAACCATCGCTTTCTGCAACTGCCTTTCAACTGACGTTTCAAAGTCAATTTTGACATAATGTTTCAATGTATTAGGCAGCATTAATAATTCTAATTTGTAGGTAGAACAAATATGTTTTGTTTTTTTTTATACAAATGCAATAGTCATAAATAAAGAACACTATTTTGGTGAAATATAATTCTAAGATGTCGACAACTTAAGACAACTTAAGGCAACTTGTGTGTTGAAATATTCTATTCCAGCACACAAGTTGCGCATAAATTAACACCATTTTTATTTTATTTGTCCACATTACAGTTACAACAAGCAAAATTGAATTGGCATCGGCTTCTTAAGAGTTTCCTTAGAACGAGGTACCTACTTAACTTCTGCGTGATATCCGACTCAAACAATTATTCGCTTTCTTTACGTATTTACAATAAAACTGGGCTTGAAAAACCCAATGAATCTGCTTTTAATCCATACTTCTATACTTAATATTATAAATGTGAAAGTATGTCTGTCTGTCTGTTACCTCTTCGCGCCCAAACAGCTGAACCGATTTTGCTGAAATTGGATTTGTTTCATGTTTATGACATTTTTACAATATTTTATTCATTTCTTAACACTTTCGTCCCACACTTTTTAAAAACTCACACTCTTTATGTTCCATGTTACAATAAATTCAATAGTAAATGTGTAAACAAAACTTTTATGTACACTATGCCCATGCTTTGACAAACTTCAGTAAAATCCATGTAGCAATAAAAAATTTCTACCATTTTTTTTACAAAATAAGAGAGGCAAATAAGTCACCTGATGGTTCACCATAAAATAAAATAAATAAAGAAACTACCGTCCCCCATAGACACTCGCAACATTAGAAAAGCTGCAGGTGCGTTGCCGGCCATTTAAATTTTAAGTCATTCTAAAACGGCTCTAAAATAAATAGGTGACATCGCTTGGAACTACCATTTTCTATCTTTTTTATTTGTTCACTTGTACTATTCCTATAAAAAAAAAAACATTATAGTAGGTATCCACTATCCGCGTTCATTTTCATATCCAAAGTTCCAAACAAGCTGAACCGAAGGTTTTTGCTTTAATAAAGTAAAACTATTCAAAATAGATGAGGGTAGTTTAAAAACAACCTGTGTAGCGTTACTATTAGCAGCGTTATTTAAAATAGACGGATTTATTTTTACATAGTGATATATTATGGAAAGAAAAACATTCGGCAAAAAAACAGTGAGTTTCTACAATTTTTCCTGTTCGTTATATTTTCTTATAAATTGAGTGGTCAATTACAATAATGCAATGTTAATTAAAATTATGTACCTATTATGTGAGGCGGTTATGAATATTTTCCATAAATATGTATATTTTTATATCTATTTGCTTATCTATAATAATAATGGTCTCGGGTTTTCATGCTGGTGATTTTCATAATAATTATCTATTTCATTAGAATATATCATATTCGGACGTTTTTGTTCGTTTGGTAGTTAATTAAATTAAGAGATAGTGGATATTTCTAGATTATTTATTTTATGAGTGTTAATTAATGAATATTAGATATTGCTAGCGACATTATTTGTTATAATAAAAAATGTTAAAAGTGGTTAAATGCGGTTAAAACTGTATGTTTGTATGGTTCCTTTGAATTTTTGAAAATTATGTAGTGGGTCTCGCAAACAAATATTATTCTTCATTCTTGACAATTTCATTATCTAACTAGACCAATCTCACGAGATTGTGAGATTGGTACAAAGTACCCATCTACACAATATTATGCATGAGAACCCATACCAATTTAATAAATACTAAAGTGATACTCCACCAATCTCAAGCCTCTAAAAGTTGGGCCTGCATAGGTGTAACTGCACAGCAACACTCGTCACAGCCAAAACATATTATTTGTGCACAATTGCGCACAAATAATATCTGCTGCTGAAGTGCGTAACACAGCACTCCAGTAGGTACGGTATTTATTATGAAAATTAATGTCCTGTCCCTCCATTTTACCATACCCTTAAGGCCATCCCCTGAGCAAACGACCATGAACATACATTTGCTGCGTTGCCAAGATCGCGCCAATATCCTATTTTTTAACTTATCTTAGTTCAAAATTGACCTAAAAAAATTCAAACGTCCAGTATGTAGTTAATGAAATTGTCGATCTATTGGCGTGTGTTTTAAATAACCAAAAAAATTGATTACTACTTTGGAATCTGATATCATAAGTACAAAAAACAAAAATAGGAATAACAATGAAATGAACGTTCACATACTGAAGATTATTGCTGTATTTTTATTATAATTTTGTAGCTTTTAAATTATGAGTTAATAAGGGTCTAAAAACGGTAAATTAAGTCATCTCCGTAGGGGTAAACCTTCTCTTAACCAGCTCATACCAGTTCATTTGATCGAAACGATCCATCGCAAATGAGTGGCTGCCCTTAAGAATGGAAGTAACAGTGTAAAGAGATTAATGCTTGCTCTTTCCGCAACAAAACGATCCATCTCGATTACAGCACCATCACCATCGCTCAGCGCAGCGCTAAGCCGCGTCATATTGATTACGTAGACGCTGCGTTTTGGCGACTGAAACTGAAAGGTGACTGACTGATTGACATAGTGATCTATCAACGCACAGGCCAAACCACTGGACCGATCGGGCTGAAATTTGGCATGCAGATAGATATTATGACGTAGGCATCCGCTAATAAAGGATTTTGATCAATTCTACCTCCAAGGGGTTAAAATAGGGGATGAAAGTTTGTATATAATAATACTTCTTAACGCGATCGAAGCCGCGGGCAAAAGCTCGTACCATATATTTGCGTTAATGTGGGAGTAATTTATAAGCATTATTAATTAGTAATTACACACTACATCTCGTTCCTTAAGCTCAGTATTTATCCTTTAAATATAACCTGACAAATAATAATATTAAAAAGAATATTATTATATAAATTCGATATGCTCTTTTATTATGTAACTCCTTTCTTCTTGACATTCTTTGCTGCCCTATTTCTTCTTGCCATGTTAACAGCGGCGTTCGTTTCTTCCAGTGTGAAGACACCTCACACGCTATCAACATTTTAATCAACGCATTATTCCGCCGCTAAAATATGTAATTAATTTGTACCCGATGTCCACTACCTCAAGATAAAACTAATCGCCGTTTTATTAAATTACGACTTTAATGCGATGTAAATAGATTCGTATTTACATTGTGCCATACGTTATTACTGGTTTCAACATCTTATTGATCGCTTATAGCGTTATTAAGTCAAATAATGTCCCTACGGGAGTCGGCAATTACCGTTTCCTAAAGGTCAGTGTAAATATTTTTTCAGTAAAATGATGAATGGACCTCTAACAGGACGTCTCACTAATTAACTACGACAAAAAGACTATCGACAGATGGAATGATCATACAATAATCTACGATGTATAAAAAGTATGAACTGTAATCTATATATATAAAACTCAAAGGTGACTGACTGATTGATATAGTGATCTATCAACGCACAGCCCAAACCACTGGACGGATCGGGCTGAAATTTGGCATTCAGGTAGATGTTATGACGTAGACATCCGCTAAGAAAGTATTTTGATAAATTCCAACCCCGAGGGGTTCAAATAGGAGATAAAAGTTTGTATATAATAATACTTCTTACCGCGAGCGAAGCCGCGGGCAAAAGCTCGTAAGACTATAAAGTCACCAAGTTTTTTAAACTAGCTTTAAGTATTATTAAAAAACGATTTTAATTAATAGAAAGGACAGTTATTTTTGAAAGTTGATCGCAATTCTTATCTTGTAATGAACTTCAAAATAGAACAAGTTCTATGAATATTATATATCTAAAAAATTAGTTTCCTGTGACTAAGCAGGAACGATGAATTTTACTGCGAAGAATATACCAATGGTTTTCTCTTGATCCACTAAAAACATGTGCCATGTGATAAATTTCATAAAGTCGGTGCTGTAATTTTATCCATTATTCAATGCAAAGAAACAAAACAATCTTTACAATGGTAATTATTTACAATTTTTAAGCAAACGCCTGCACAAAGTACTAAATATTTACTTACAATTCTTTGTATATTCATTACTTAGTTTGAAAATAAAATCTTTGAATTTTTTAACCCATCAATCCCCCAGCGGCACCCGGCTGCCGTATAACAATTGAAAATCTATTGTGTCTGCGATTCCCACGATCGAGGTATCAGAGAATAATATACATTAGTTTATTTCCGTTCTAATAAGCGCCTTTTTCCTTGTCCAATGAAGATATTCTTTCTACTGATTCTGTTTCTAAGCAAGCATTATTAAGTACTTTTTACCCTACCGTTTTGCATTGATCTACAAGTGCTGGGTAACTAGGTAATAAATAACGCCTTATCTATGATCTGGTATCGTTAATTGTGTAGGTTTCTATTAGGTCACAATCATATTTAATAAACTGATAGCATCGGGCATAGCAGCTGTGAATCTAGCGCTTGGCTATGCATAGAAAAACTGGTTAATAGAGATCCGCGAAAAGTCGGAATATATTGGGATAGCTACTATTCGCTGCAGTTTTTTTTGTCCCGAAGGCAGGTCATTGTAGCCCTGATGTCACTGCGACCCTTGAGGATCTATTGTGACTCCTTCGCATTAGAGTAGTGTCCCCGATCCAATGCTGCTGAACTTCGCTGTAATTGGGTAAAAAAACAGAGGACAAAGCAATGTTGCGTCGCTGCAATGTGTCGTCGCAGCGAAATCACGTTGCTACGTAAAAACTACATAATTTTTGCGATAAAGCGCTGCAACGCAGTGTTTTGACATAGCCTTATGCCCTATATCTGCGTTGCGAGTTGCGACTACGCGATTAAACGCGCGCTGAAACATTACATACCATATCTTTGGGATTCCAACAGTATAAGCACAGAGCATAGATTTAAAGGAATATTTTTCCTCATCCCGTTTTATTTCTGCTCCTTCTGTTGATACATCGCATCTAACGATGCGACCATTACTTTTCATTAAATTTTGATGTTTATTTAATAGTCTCGCTATTGCACATAACGTTAAAGTTAAGTATAAGGAACTGAAAACGATTTTGTCTCTTAAAGATACAACTTGGAAGCCGGCTACATAAAGCGGCAGCAGACGACGTGTCGTCGCGACACTACTGGTTTCTATGTATTTCTATGAATAAGGGCCTGTTACACCACTTTCTGATAAGGCTATCCACCAATTAACTTGAAAGATCAAGTATGAAGAATCTGTCAAAAAAGTTGTGAATAGCCTATTAGGCACTTTATCAGAAAATGGTAAAACTCGCCCTAAGTGTCGCTAGTTTCTTGTCGCTAGCTGCGGAGGGTGTTTCATAGAAGTACACAGAAACCAGTAGTGTCGCGACGACACGTCGTCTGCGGTTGTCGCGTGTCGCTCGGTTCCAACTTGTACCTTTAGTTTAAAAACACAATGTGAGGTCCTCTCGCACTTGACATTTTTTATTTTTTCTAACAAGTATGGAGGCGAGGACGTAACACGGTATATAATCAATTACTGTTGAGAATATTTTGCATAAATACCCCTCAGTTCGTCACCTCTTACGAGTACAAGTTTTGTAAAAAAAGTTAATCGACAGATGTTTATAATAGTTAACCTGAGGAAGCTTATAGTTAATTAAAAAGGTGCTCAGCCTTAGCTAGTTAACGTAGATATAAAATAGGTATTACAAGAGATAAATAATTAAAATTCTACATAAATGCACCAGGAGTTACGTTTAAATTAAATAAAATATACTTTTTTCTACTAAAACATTTCGATCATTGGCTGCAGAGATTACGTAGCACTTGTACTGTTAAGAGTTTCAGAACACACCCCTACTTATGTAAGCTCCAACTTCCCAATCATTTACATGGAAGCTTCTCGGAAGATATATTTATTTCTTTGTATTTTGTCTTGTATACATTATACAACTCAACTTGAGTTATACCGAACCGTAAGTTTGCTATACTTATTGTGTTAAAACTAAAAAAAAAAAACGTATGTAATGTAAAAAAAGTGTAATAAAAGACGAAAATAAATCAATCACGTTTTTTTAGTTTTTTTTAATCTGTTATTTTTATGATTTCAGCACAACCAACGACCTCGGGTGGACAGGTTCGTGCCGACGCGTGACCGAGTCCACAACCTGCAGCGACGACGGAGCTGGCACGCCGCCTGCTCACAACAGACTGATGTGGATATTTGGGTAGTGATGACGATAATCATTTTCAAATTATAAAGGCTATCCTATCTATTACTAATATTATAAAGCTGAAGAGTTTGTTTGTTTGAACGCGATAATCTGAGGAACTACTGGACCGATTTCAAAAATTCTTTCACCAATGTATAGCTAAGATGTCCCAGTGCTATAGACCACAAGTATTTATATACTCATGTTCTCACTCAACTTTTTGACAAGACTTTTTGTATTTAGCGTCTTTAATTGGCTAATGTCAAAAAACAAACCAATCAACAACGCTGTCGAAAAGATAAAAACCTGCCAATAAACCTCAGTGACCGCATCATTTTGTTTCCTAAATCCTCGAACAAATCTCACGTCAAGTGTACTTCGATTAAATAAAGTGTACATATAATGCGGTCAAATTAACTTGACGCATCGCTGGAATGCTTCATAATGACGTCATCAAACCATGCGTCAAGTTAATGTGACCGTGTTATACCTTCTTCTTAAAATTATACTCGGCTTTATTACAGTACGCAAAATATATACAACAGAAGAAGTACGCGAATTACCTTGATGACGCGTTCGGCATCGAGCCGGCGACCAAGGATCCTGATGTGGTGCAGACTTGGCCGTGTCGACCGCGGAAGAGGAGCTACTTGTCTTCCGCCGACAGCATCCTAGATCTACCGTCTTATAGCTATGCTGTTTGTAAGTGCCTTTATAAGCTATGCAATTACTACCTATAAGGTATAATTCCATCGCACAGTCGTAGGCCGCGCGCGGCTTACGACTGTCGTCGGCCGCGCGCGTCTGTCGCGGACCTCGGAAGCGGTGCCATACATTTTCATACAATCACTATTGGTCGCGAGCGGCCATAATAAGACACGTGAGTGAACTTCAAGACACGGCCGCGCGCGGCTTACGGCTATCGTCGGCCGCGCGCGGCCGCGATCGATCGCGATGCACGGAATTGTACCTATAGTAATTAGTAAGTAAGCTTGTGGTCCATCATCTGCCATGTGGGGCGCTAAGCTATGTAACTGCTACATAATATAGTAACGCCATTACTAAAATCATACTTACACCGCGGTAACCCAAGATTGCTGTGTTTATCTATAATTGTGTTGAAGGTTATTTGTGAGACTATGTGTGAGAGATTATGACCATTTGGCAATTTATTTCCACAATATACATTCGAACTCGTTCCAAAAAACTTACTTACTTTTGCATATTTTGTTACTTTTGCATGGCAATTATAAGTAATTACCCTGCAAAGGTAAGAAGTCCTATCCAGTTTACAAAACATACTGCCAAGTTCCAGAGCTGCTGGACTGGAGCAGCGACAACATCCTGGTAGCGGCGCTGGGCTTGAACTACCACAAGTGGAGCTGGCGGACCCAGAGCCTCACCAGCCAGGGCCTCACCAGGTTCCCCATACAGTGCTGCAAGTTTCACCCCCGAGGAGAACTGCTGGCTGTAAGCACCTTAAGCTGATAGAGCGGGGAAGATGCAAGATATTTTTATAATGACTTAAATTAAATTAATGTCACGCAACAAAAGATCACTTACGTTAAAATATTAAAATTCATTTAAATAATATATAAAATTTTGAAGCGAAAATAGGAAGTAATCTCACTCGTGTCGTTTATTTCGAAAAATTTGAAAAATAATATTTTAAATGTTCGCAGCAACGTACTGCCAAAACCAAAGTAACGTCAGTAGGTGTTTGAAAAAACATTACGATCCACGTTTTTTTAATAATATTTTTATTAGAAAAACAAAATTGATTTAGCTCAAAACATTTTTAATCGTCTCGGTGAGGTGATCAGCTGCAGCTGCATACATTTTATGTGCATTCACCATAAGGAATTAAAAAAGTGTTAGAAACACTTTAAAAAATCTACATACACAGCAGCCATAAATAAAAAGAAGAAGAAAATTAATCGTATCATGTCCAGCTCGGTACAGAAGCTCAAGTGCTGGAGATCCATCACAACGGGCGCAACAAGGCGCTGTGGTACTGCTTCTGTAAGTGCGCGACGCTTGACGACGACTTCTGCAACGTGGTCGCCCTGGACTGGAGTCCTACTGGCAACTCGCTCGCCAGGTATTGTGCTTGTTGTAAAGTCGCACGCTTTTCCTATCATGCGTAGTTGCCCGCACGAGTGAGTGAGTTTACCGAAGGCCCAATCCCTTACCCTTTTTCCTTTCCTACCCTCCCCTACTCCCTTAATTCCCTCTTAAAAGGCCGCGCGGCAACTCACCTGCAGCTCTTCTGATGTTGCGAGTGTCCATGGGCGACGGAAGTTGCTTTCCATTAGGTGACCCGTTGGCTCGTTTGCCCCCTTATTTCATAAAAAAAATCTTTTCTGTCATGCGGGCAACACGCGCACGGCCAGGAGCATAATTATTGTCACCCGCATTAGGACCAAGTCCGCGCGCATGTGGCAACACGAAAAAGCGCACTTACTGTAATGAAAGGAAATAGTCATATAACAACTCCAATGGTAATTTCACTGTCCAGCTTTATTAATTAAACGATATTGTATCTACAGCAACACCAATATTTATTAGAACTTTTTCTTCCTTCACTGTTTGTTTTTTGTTGCTAATGCACCTGACTTTATGGAAAAAAACGACGTCAATTTCTTTTCGGTTAACCTATCACCCGCCGACTTTACGTACGATGATAACTACGAAAGTCGACGGGTTAGATAAAGCAATATATGACTACCGCTTGTACCCTTTTGCCTTCACCTATATCAAAAACTTCTTCCTCATCGTCATCTTCCAGCGGCTGCACCTGGGGCACCGTGTCGTCCTTCAGCCGCAACGGCGAGGTGATCAGCTGGCAGCGGCTGGCACGGAAGGCGGTGCTGGCGGTGCGCGTGTCGCCGGACGCGCGGTACGTCGCCGCCACCTCCCTCAACTCCGCCTACGTGACGCTGCTCACGTGGCCCGCACTGCAGCTGTACTCTGTCATCAACGCGGACTGGACTATCCGGGTATGTGTCGTCCTTCAGCCGCAACGGCGAGGTGATCAGCTGGCAGCGGGGCTGGCACGGTAGGCGGTGCTGGCGGTGCGCGTATCGCCAGACGCGTGGTACGTCACCGCCACCTGCCTCAACTCCGTTTACGTGACGCTGCTCACATGGCCCGCGCTGCAGCTATACTCTGTCATCAACGCGGACTGGACTATCCGGGTATGTGTCGTCATTCATCCGCAACGGCGAGGTGATCAGCTGGCACGGCAGGCAGTGCTGGCGGTGCGCGTGTCGCCGGACGCGCGGTACGTCGCCGCCATCTGCCTCAACTCTGCCTACGTAACGCTGCTCACGTGGCGCGCGCTGCAGCTGTACTTCGTGATCAGCGCGGACTGGACTATCAGGGTGTGTGGACGCCATGACCCCCTTGTTCCACATCTTATTATCTAAATTCTAAGTAGTAAATACTTGTGTCTAGTGCTGGCTTCTCACGAGACGTAAAATCATGAGCCGCGACGCGCCGAGACAATTTGTATGAGCGAGCACGAGCCAACAGGCGAGCCGCGCTACCCGTTCTCACGGCGCGTTATATCACAAGCCGCTTGACACGTGCCTTTGAAGTAACCGACTTCAATTGGATCGGACGCGCCTACTGGAGCCAGCCCGCGCCACCCCCTTCACACGGCGCGTGGCTCGAACTGGCGCGGCGCGTCTCGTGATATTAAGTTCCGTGAAAAACCAGCATTATGCAACGTATCGTAAACGCCACAACAATATATCATAATCAAATCGAAATTGTTTTATTTCTGAATAAATTTTAAATAAATATTTTCAGAATGTCCTACATGGTGGCTACCACCGGTGCGGGAACTAACCCGGCGAGAAGAACCGGCAGCGTAAGAAACTCGCAAATTATAATTGACATCTATATTCACTGTCGAAACTAGCGAATAACTAGCAATTAACTCTGATGATATCTCAAAAGCGACAAGCCGTTTAGTCCCTAAATTCTAGAACAGGTATACTGCGACACTACTGCGACAGCAAAATATTAATTATATTATTTCACATTTAAAAGCAAAAGCACAATAGACGTAACTACTCTGTCTACTCTGGCAAAAGCATTACTACATCTTTTGAGGAATTCACAAAACGAAACACTTCCTTCCTACCCAGTCTGCTAAAACCGAACATGCTTTCAGACCATAACCTGGCACCCGTGGCGCAGCGCTCTCCTAGGTATCGGCACCATGACGTCGGGCATGCAGGCGCGGCTGGTGTTGTGGGACGCCCCCAGCTCCAGGGTCCGGGAGACCACGCTCGGCCGACACCAGTACAGCCTCGACGCGATGCTGTTCAGCCGCCGCTCCGGCGAGTTGGTCATCAGCCTGTGGAACACTGGTGAGTATGCGACAGTATAGGAAGTTGTCAGAAATAATTATATCTAAATAATGTACCACCGAAGAAATTGATGGGCAGTTTACCCACTTTACAATCTGCGGTATCCCAATATATATATATATAAAACTCAAAGGTGACTGACTGATTGACATATAGTGACCTATCAACGCACTGCCCAAACCACTGGACGGATCGGGCTGAAATTTGGCATGCAGGTAGATGTTATGACGTAGGCATCCGCTAAGAAAGGATTTTGATCAATTCTACCCCCAAGAGGTTAAAATAGGTAATGAAAGTTTGTATATAATACTTCCTTACGCGGGCGAAGCTGCGAGCAAAAGCTCGTCTATAAATATAAAACTCAAAGGAGACTGACTGACATGGTGATCTATCAACGCACAGCCCAAACCACTGGACCGATCGAGTTGAAATTTAGCATGCAGGTAGATATTATGACGTAGGCATCCGCTAAGAAAGGATTTTAATCAATTCCACCTCCAAGGGGTTAAAATAGGGGATGAAAGTTTGTATGTAATAATACTTCTTAACGCGAGCGAAGCCGCAGGCAAAAGCTCGTCTGCCTATAAACTAATTTATTTGATGGTACATTACTTAATGTCATTATTAATGTTTTGCATTAAAACACAAGGTAATAAAATTTGTGATAAGTAATTAATATATTTCGTATGAAAATAATATTATGTAAACGTTTATCTCTCTTTTCTTAGCGGGCCCCTAGACGAGCAATTTTATTGCGCAATATTACTTATTGCGTAATATCATTGACCGTCTAGGATTGATATTGAACACCTCGCGCCTTCAATCTAATTGTGAAATAAACTGTTCAATAAAATTGAAGCGTGATATTGCACAATACAATTGATCGTGTAGGGGCCGGCTTAAACGTAACTTATTGACGGACAATTAAAGAAATACAATGGTGAATTAATTTGTCAGAATTCATTGTTTTGTTTACATTTAGATTAAAAATTAAAATAGGTGAATAATTACCTTATAGTGCAAGAGCTAATAAGTTAAGGAAACAAAATAATATATTCTTTCATCTTACAGAGAGACCACAGACACTCAGTAAGACTTACTCGCAGCTTGTGGTCCTGAGTGGTCCGGAAACCGTGGTGGACCAGTGGGGGGAAGGCCGCTACGGGCTGGACCGCGTACGCACCATGGTCTTCAGTCCCGATGGGACCAAACTTGGTACGTACTTTACATTAATCTGTCAAATGAAATTCTACTCCACAAATGTACTTACAAAAAAGTTGCAATTTATAAATAGTAAATTAAATATTTCTTGCAAAAGTCCGAATCCCAATCTGAAAGTGAATCCGAGTCCATATCCGTATATTCAAATCCGTATTCGTATACGAATCCGTAACCGTAATTTTTGTATGACGCTCCATATCACGATCTGATCCCTTGATAAGGTTTCAAATTACTTTAGATACGGGTACTACTATTACTTTTTTTTTGTAATTCCTTTTTTATATTACTTTTTATAGCAACTGCGACTGCCGACGAAGATTTGATAATCTGGAACTTTCTCCCCGAAGACAAGGTGAAGAAGAAAACCAAGTGCAGGCGATTCTCCGCCCTACCTGTGTACATAGACGAGGCCAATCAGGGCTTCTCCCTCCGATGAGCGAAGAGAGAAAGAAAAAGAAGACGCTGGATGTACTTCTTAGATATTTATGAATATTTATTCTTTGCGTTTTGTTCTGGATTGTGTTGTTTACGTTGTCAGATCAAAATTAGATGCCACTAAACGAGAAAGCCTTACAAAGCAGTTTTGGCGCTTGACCGTCGGCTAAAGTCCCAAAACATTAATTAAATTATCAATTAATATTTGTTATCAAATATCACTTTTCAAGTCAAGAAATTTTGGCACAACGTAGCTGCCGACATCATTTCACCATTTAGCTCTTCATTATAATATTACTTAGTTCCCCTCTAAATACCTAATGCCATTTTCTATGTTTTTGTCTAAATTATATCTTTGCAGTAGCGCTTTTCAATAAAAGTATTTTTTCAAATGTGTTGTTAATTGGTTATTCAATCAACTATACTGGTAAAAGATACTATATTGTGGGTATTTAAAAAGATTCGCTCAGAAACCTGGAATAAAAATGTTACCACAACCTACAACGACACTAAGGGCCTGTTTCACCACTTTCTGATGATTGCTAGATAGGCTATCCAACTTGACAGATGAAGTATGGAGAATCTGTCAAAAAAGTTGTAGATAGCCTATTCGGCACTTTATCAGGAAGTTATGAAATGCCCTAAGGTATGTATAATCAAAATAACGAGGCACACTTTTATACACATTTGTCATTATATTTGCCTCAATTCCACGTTTGAAATTTAGTAAAATATTAGGTAGGTATTATGTCATGACTCATCAGTCACATGCTCATGTCTGTCTATATATAAATATTATAGAGCCGGTATTATAGAGGAGGTATTCTTAGCCCGAACGCTATTCTCCACATTTTCTACATCATGTTCTTAGGACGGCCCTGAATAAGGAATGCTAATCGCTCGCGAAGGTTTGTCAATAATATGAATTTAAATTTTCAACCAACTCCCTAGGGCAGGTTGCCTAACTAGACTTTAATGACTTAAAGTCCCTTAAACTGAGGAAAATTGCTGGGCGTAAAAAGTTAATGGACTGATACATATTGTTTAAAAAATGTTAAGTATAATTTATTAAATTATGAATATTATAAAATAAAAGTATTTTAAAAACACAAAACCAACTCCAACATTTTATTCAAATTAATTTCAAAATTGTTCGTAATTTGGAATTAAAATTCCCTATCTCAAAAACTTACAGTGCTCCCTAAAGGTGGCTTCCGGATCTTTGCCGCGGGCGACCGCGACCGACAAAAATTCAAACAAAAAGCCACTTTATGACAAAGGCTATAGGTATCATTTTTTTCTACCATTAGCTTTTAGGCCGCTGCCGGCGGCGGCGTGGGTCACCACACAAATGTCAGTAGAAAATTGTACCTATAGTCTATGTCATGGAGTAGCATTTTATTAGATTTTATATCGGTCGCGGTCGCGGTCGCGGTCGCTCGCGGCGAGGATCCGAAAGCCACCATAAGTTGAAAAATACTTAGTACAGTAAGAAAATAATCACTTAAATCGGTCTTGTAGTTAGTAATAGTAATATAATAGTAAGGTAGTAATTCCGGAGATATTCAAACACAAACATAAAAAGATACATATATTACATACACACACACATACTGTATACACTTTTTGCAGACAGAAAGGCACATTTGTTCAGACGCTGATATAGACTAATATAATATGCGAAAACTGGACATTTCTGGAAATATAATATGTTACATACCGGTCGAATTCATAACCTCTTTTTTTTAAGTTGGTTAAATTTTTTTGTCATTATGTATGCAAAAGTAGTGGAAGTAAAATGCAAGATATTGAACCGTTCAATTTTTTTTCAATTTTCGAGAATGGCGTGATGGTTAAACGAATATTATCAATTTCTATCAGATTTTAGAACATGACACTCACACTGCCATTAATTTGCATCTCTGTTTTATTGTTTACGTTGTAAGAAGTGTAACAAGGAGAGAAACAATATAAGCTGGCTTATATTGTTTATTTAAATATGAGTGTAAGTACTCACATACGGTTTTGCTCGATCGAGCAATCATGTAGAGTAAAAACCACGGCTCGGGCTTTCGTACACACATTCAGCATTCCTCGATAGTTTTACTCCTGTTCGAAGGAAATTAGCTACGAATAATAAAAACTAGTGTCAAAAAAACTGTCAAGCCGGCTCGATTCAAGCCTTCAAACTGGCTCGATGCGAGCCTTCGAGCTGTGAGTTTCGCGGTCCACACGGTGGTTTTTGCTCGATTTCGAGTAAAACTATCGAGCAAAACCGTATGTGAGTACTTAGCATTAGGTCGTATTACGAGGCCCATTTTGGGCGGGTTTGACAGACAAGAGGACATTCTAGAGTCTAGATCTTGTTAGCTTTCAGACTCATCAAACTAATACCAACTAATATGTTTTCGACGCAGGAAAAGAAATTCATCAATATTTTTTGCCCTTTAAAAAGACATCAACGCGCTAAAGTAACACGTGTATTTCCCTCTTTGAGACTTTATTCGTTCGTTTTGTTTGGGAACATTAATACAATTTCCATATACTGCAATACTAACTTTATTATCACTGATAAAAACATAAATACTCTCACAATGAGGAAATATATTACCCGTGGTCGGCGATTCACTGCGACCATAGAATAACAATATCACGTAGTCGTGCTCGTATCTTATTACTTTTGTGTGAACGTTGGACTATTATAAGCAACTATAGTGTTCTACTATCATGGAGGAATTTTTCTACTCTTTGAAATAGGTACTATAAAGTCAATGCGATAAATTGTCCTTTCTGTTAGGTTACTCTTCACGCACCAACCTTTGAAGCCATAATATACAGTTGAAATTTAGCAAATACATTTTTATTCCAGAAAAGTACAACGTTTTAGGCATGGCAAGTTCCGTCGATAGAATAAGCTATTAAATTAAGTCGAGCATTGAATTAAGTGTATCGTGTATACAAACACGTCTACGTAACATCATATTATGCTGTTGAGTACGTTCAAACTAATATGGAGAAGCCCCCTGAGTTGTATGTAAGAAATAGATATGCGTGCAAGAATTCAAATAGAAAAATGATAGTTATTAAATAATTATCTCCATATAAACGTGTGGTATAAAATGACAGTTCTGTAAAAGTACAGTCACATCCCCGGAGCGGTCACACCTTGTCACCGTGACCGTACCCAGGGGGTACACTCGCGCTCATAATGTCACATTGTCGTCATAATCACCGAGGTGATGAAAGTCATCACCCCGCGGCATCACCGGGTGTTAATAACCAAAGTAGCCCGCGGCGGACAGTGCTAATGGGATATATGAAGTGATGATGGCAAATGACACTTTTCATTATTGTTCTAAGTTCTAACATTGCATTTTGTTATGGTTGTATTTGCCTAACTGTTTATATGACGAAGATGATGTTATTGTTTATCGATAGTATTAGCACTGAGAAGAGTTTTAATACTTAAAAGTACGTAGCTCATACTTTTTGCAAGTTTTTGATTCTGCATGAAAATTAAAATAAGGAGTAGCAGCAAAACTCTCCAGAGGCCGTAGCCAAAGTCCCTTTCGTTAAAAACGATGGCGAGATTCGTTATCAAAATGTATGGGATTTGACATTAGTCTTCGAAAGCTAAATGTCATTTAGCGATGACTTATGTCAAACCGCATACATTTTGGTAACGAATTTCATCATCGTTTATAACGAAAGGTACTTTATCTAAGGGGGCAGGGAAGTATTCGACATCTTTTAGGTCCACTTGCGCAGATCTGTGTTAAAGTCAATACCGGGTTAAATAGCGTGTTGTCTCTTACATTCTTCATATATTTTACGAAAGAGATAACGTTTAATCCGGGGTTACATTTAACCCAGATCTGCGCAAGTGGGCCTTAGACATTTAAAATAACCTTCTTTTTTGAAGTACGTTACAAAGTAGGTAGGCATAGCTTCTTGATTAGTACCTACGTTCCCAGAAAAAAAAAACTTGTGCCCTGCTCAAAACTTTGTTATGTGCAATTAAGGGGTGTTTTGTTTTAACTTGAGTATATTATAAAATTTTATAAATAACATTTTTACATTTATAAAACTGGCGCAGAATTTTCACTCCTTGACTGACAAGTAATTAAAAGTAAATTACATGAAAAAACACAAAAATTTCACAGCTGCTGGTATCAGTATGACAAGAGGCAACGGACGTGTGAAGTACAAATTAGTAGCTGCGTCCGGCAGTGGTTAGCGACGCCCCGCCCCCTCGTCACCAATCATGGCGGACGGACGTTACAATGTTAGCTATGTAATGTTAACGGTTGGCTAGGTACAGTAAATCACGTGATGTTAGCATCACTGTCAGTATATAAGTCTCTTGAAAATGAATCTTAGTTCCTTGACGACTTCTGTGGCTCAGTGGCCTGGTTGAGCGCGCGCATGGATCAAGCCGGGGTCGCGGGTTTGAATCCTTTCCGTTCGTTCCTTCTTCCTGGGTCATGAATGTGTATTAAATGTGTGTATCTTTTTATAATTAAAATTTTAAATATTGTAATATGTTTTTATTTTATTTTATTTTATTTTATTTAGGTAACAAACAGCCATTATACAAAAATACTTAAATATAAGTTTACAATCAAGCCTAAAGTACCATTACTTAATATAAAACTAACACATATTATGGTGAATTCGTAGCGTTGAGTCATTAGAACACATTGCGTATTACATACAAAAGTTTAAAGTATATGGTAATATTATATAATAACACCTTACAATCATCTTACAATATTATATTATTGTACATTAAATGTTTACAACTGTACTTATTTAACATGAGTCCAAAGTTATTGTTTAAATAAATCACGCACTTTTGATTTATATGATAATAAATTGTTGCAAAATATGTCAACAGTGTTTAAATTTTTGTTATAGTGGTCACAAGCACGACGAAGAAAAGAGTTTTTTGAGTAGTTGGTTCGTGAGAGAGGGATATGAAATGTATTCTTCGATCTTGATAAAAAGTTTGGGATTTTAAAAGAAATATGTTCTAATAATGAAGAAGAATCAATATAATTGTGTAATATTTTAAATAAAAATATAGCATCTAAATATTGGCGCCTCATTTGTAATGGTTGCATGTTATGTCTCAATTGGGATGACTTGTAATCACAGAATTTAGTATTAGTTATATAATCTAATGATTTTAGAAATTTATTTTGGATTTTTTCAATTCTTGCAATGTGTATTTCGTATTGAGGGCTCCAAACCATGCTTCCAAATTCTAGAATACTACGTACATATGCATAATATAAAACTTTTAAAGTTTCGGGCTTTTTGAAGGGTTTACCTAGACGCAGAATTAAGCCTAGTTGTTTATATGCTTTCGACACAATAGTGTCTATGTGGTGATTAAAATGAAGTTTGGAGTCAACAATCACACCTAAATCGCGTATTTTATCAACGCGTTTGATCAACGTATCAATGTGTAGTATGAAAACGGTTCATATATTTCCATTGTCGGGTGAGCGTAACACAAGTCCTTCAGGTACAGCATGGCGCCAAATTGATGTGGTTTGAAGCGTCCATAGTCCGGAAAATTAAGCATCATCGTCGTCGTTGTCGTCGGAAGAAATCAGTAACATTTTAAATAGAGTCCTTATGATTATTAGTAACTACATGACGCCCGCGACTCCGTTGCGCTAAAATTCATTCATCGCGCGGGAACCGTACATTTTTTTGGGATAAAAAGTATGCTATGTCCTTTTCCGGGACTCAAAGTTTCTTCATACCAAAGTTCAGCAAAATCGGTTCTGCGGTTTGGGCCTGAAGAGGTAACAGACAGACAGACAAACCCACTTTCGCATTTAAAATATTAGTCTAGATGATTATAAACGAGGTGCGAGCTTAAGGATAGTTCAACACAGAGCTGTGACGTATCCCAGATTTGAATAAAATACTTGCATGTTGTGTAATGCTAAGTACTCACATACGGTTTAGCTCGATAGTTTTATTCCAAATCGAGTAATAATTACTGTGTGGACCGCAAAACTGACAGCTTGATGGAATCAAATATATCATAACATAATGCTGAATGTGTGGACGAAATCACGAGCCGCGGGTTTTGCTCGACGTTATTGCTCGATCGAGCAAAACCGTATAACGTAGTAACCGTGAGTAGGTACTTAGCATAAGAAGTATGCTTTTTCGCAATCGGAGAATCTTTTGTCATGTTCTACTCAAAATCTTGAGCTAATTACAACAAATTGAGGTCAGCAGTTTCTGAAACTATACTTTTTTAACAAATAAATATTTATTAATCAAATATGCACTAAAATTAAACAAAATATTTTTTGTACTCATATTTTTACTTAAGCATTCTAAAATCATCAAAGATCTTGTTGTAATGAAATACTAAAAGATCCCGCAATTCCGAAACTCCGCTAGCTAATTTTAATACGCATTTGAATAATAATTCGTGCATCTAATGGCGAATCTGAATTCATGGAATCATGCCAGTTGGAGCCGAGATAGTTCAGGCATAGTATAAGTATGTACAGTATGCCATCCTCACACTAGTATGTCGTGAATAACACGCATGCTTAATTTCAGATAATTTCTTGAGCTAAAACATACAGTAAAGTAGTAACATACAAAGCCGGAGGCAAAACATCCAAAACATAAAAAAGCTGCCATTTCAGCGTTACGGCGCAGGGCTGCGGAGTGGTTAAGAATCCAGTTCACACTAGTTCGGATTGAAAGATTGTGTCGATCGCAAATACTGCAAGTATTTGCGATCGACACAATCAACGAAAGACGAAACACAACCCCAAAACAATGCAGTATATCGAAAAAAACTTGTTTTAGTGTCGAGCTAGTTTCCCTTTCGATATATACGGCTAACTGCCGCACTTAGAGACGAATATAAATTACGTGAATGTAATTAAATAAAAATTTTGACATAACCATACATTATATGTCAAGCACTTCATTAAATTGAAATTTAATCATCATTTATTAATGTCTCTGAGTGCAGCCGTTAGTTACTCTACTGTATAGCTTTTGCTGTGGTTCTGGTAATACCTATTTAAATGCCAGTTGATAATCCTCCGGGCATCAAATTACAGCGAACATTGTGCTTTTACATCTTTATTGCAGTTTGAGGCTTTTGTTTCGACATTTCAATATTATTGAGAAATGGCAATAAAACGACCATTGCGGATATGAATATAGTTATGAAGAAAATTTTTAACTGAGGCAATAGTATTCCAAGTGAGAGAATTTGACAAAAAGTATTTGTATGCATGGTTATCGAATTGTTGTTGTTTTAATATCATTAACGATACACTTTAACAGTAGGTACCTGGGAGACCGAGTATCTCGGAGTACAAAATATAAAATACATTAATAACTAAACATGCATTCCATGGTTTTTCAGGAAAAATACCTAGCCTTTTACCTTAAAAGTTTTCAAACAAAATTTCCTGAGAATAATAACAGTTTTGTTAAGTTCAATTATTGAATTTCAATAATTGCCTTTTGCATTTCAGATGCTTCTAGTAACAAATCGTAAAAAATCGATAAAACTCACGATAAATAAATCATTAGTTTAACATCACTGAAATGTCGTTACCTCCTCAAATTAACGATAAAGTCGTTAAAAGCAAACATCTTTCTAACAGCCGTAAGAAGTTTATGACAGAGCGAAGTATTAACAACTATTATCTTTACGATTAGGAAAGGGCAGGCCGTATGATTATTCCTTTTAGAACAAACGCGATATCTCTATAACAGTAGCATATTATTAAGATCGTTAATGTTCCACATGTGCATAGATAAAAATTAATGCGGCTCGAGTTAGATATACGTTAAGCTGGTGGCACAGTTACAGAAACTTACAAGTAAGATAATATCATTTGAAAAAATATACTAATCGCTTCAGAATATTAAAACGACCGTTAAGTTTACGAACACTGCTATTGTATTTAATACAAATCAATATCCATGTTCATACTTATATTATAAACTAGCTGTCCCGGTGAACTTCGTGTCACTTTAAAACCTTCCCTGGACTTCTACGAATATTTTAAGACTAAAATCAGCCCAATCCGTTCAGCCGTTTTCGAGTTTTAGCGTTACTAACATAATTGAAAATCCATTTTTATATATTTGACTTTTAAGTATTATCACAAATCTTTTGTATGGGAGTATTTTTTTTTTAATTAAATAAGGGGGCAAACGAGCAAACGGGTCACCTGATGGTAAGCAACTACCGTCGCCCATGGACACTTGCAACATCAGAAGAGATGCAGGTGCGTTGCCGGTCTTTTAAGAGGGAATACGCTCTTTTCTTGAAGGTTTGCAGGTCGTATCGGTCTGGAAATACTGCTGGTGACAGTTCATTCCAGAGTTTTACAGTGCGCGGCAGAAAGTTACGCGAAAAACGCACTGTGGAAGACTGCCACTCAGAGTATAGAAAAGTGTTGTTTTTAGACTTTTTCAGTTTCGGGAAAGATAATTTACTAGGTTTTATTTCAAAAACATTTAACACTGTTGTTCGTTACAATTTTAATAACTTCGCGTTACCTTTGCTTAGAGAGTAGATACCAGTGTATCCTCAACCTAAGCGAGGTCGGAGCTACACTTGTCGAGTTCTACAAGTACAACCTTTTCCTCTGCCCACCGTATAGTGTATAATGTATAGTGTATAGTGTATAATCATACTTGACCTTTGTCGAGTGAGACATCAACGTCACCCCCCCTCTAATTACATAATACCAGTACTTAGCACAACATATAAATATATACAACTTGTATAATATTTTGTTTAAAGTTATCCTTAACAATGTAGTCTAATTGAATTTAGAAGTGTTCCTGGAAGTAAAGATGTTGTAAGCGTAGAAAAATATGATAATAAGTTATAATATATAATTTTAATGTAGAAAAAGGTTTAAATTATTATTTAGCATACTTAGTAGAGTACAAACAGTAGTTAAGTAAAAACATACTTAAGTAATTTTAACGCTTTGCGTTTCAATGAAGGAAAGATCCGAAATTACAATTTAGCACGCTTTTTTCCGGTTTGTAAAGTTTTTTGCAGAAGATTATCTATACAGCGCTATTGATTAACATATTTTAACGTAAGCAAAAAGTATATTGTAGCACCCCCATCGTGGGTATCGCAGACACAATATATTTTCAATTTTTATGCGGCAGCCGGCTGCCGCTTCGGGATTGATGGGTTAAGTCTATAATATACATAAAAATGGATTTTCAATTGTGTTAGTAACGCTAAAACTTCAAAACGGCTGAACGAATTGGGCTAATTTTAGTCTTAAAATATTCGTAGAAGTCCAGGGAAGGTTTTAAAGTGAAATGAAGTTCACCGGGACAGCTAGTAAATTATAAACATAAGGTAATAAATAATAATGTTTATGTTACAAAGTAGCAGAGCGGTACTTTTATGTCACTGTCAAAATGCAAGTGTCCACTTGTAAACTAGCAATAAACGATTCTTCGCACGTATACCGACTAATTTATATTATAAAGGGTTAATTACCCAGTGACATTTTGTTTCATCACTAAAATTGGTGGCGATAAGGCTTCAATTACATCGACTGCACCAATGGGGTCCTTTCGGCCCACGCTCTGGTATGGGTTAAAAAATCCCCCATGAAAAAATAAGTCAAAGCGACCGACACCTCCGTTAGCAATTAGCAGGCAGTTTAGGGTTAATTTAACGATGTCGCTTTAATGTATCGTAATTAATAAATTGTACGTATAGGTTAAAGAAAGTGCGAGAGTTGACGTAAAACGAAATTATTGCAGTCGCCCATGGCCGTTTCAATATTTTAGTAAGTATACTTAAAGCTATCCAATTTTAATTTAATTTAATACCTTTTAGAAAAAATAATTGTAAATTAAATACGAAACACCTACCACAATATTTTGTTGACTAGAAAACCCGCGAAAGTTACCTATGTTGCAAATTGTGTAATGCATTTTTTTTAGGGTGGGTTGCACAAATTTACTTTAACTATAAGTTTAACCATAACAAAATGTCAAAATATGAACTGTCAAATTCATTGTAAAAGTCCATAATGGACGCCATATTTGACAATAACCTTACGCCTCTGGTGCAACCCACCCTTAAAGTGCCAAAATGGCTGTCAACATTGGCGCGCGTATCTGCAAAGAAAATTGTAAGTACCGAAAATATTTTAGGTTTGAGAATGTTCTGAATAATTCAGAACTTCAGATTCGAATATTTCACAGTTCTATTAACTTCAAGGGTATAAACTATAAACCATAAAGTGAATATACCTAGCGTAATAGAGAAACAAAGGCCTGAGCAAGAGAGATGTCACTATCAGTAACACTGCGTGGTAAAAAGAGACGTGTGATACATGACAGCAGCACTCTTTTTTTGACGTCCAGTCGGCACGTGCCGCACGTTGACAATTTAATCTCATAGAAATCATGTTCAATCATGCTTGTGTAAGTGTATACGTACACAATACACATATTTTTAAACACAGATGAAACCAATTTCGGTTTCGTTTGACAGCTCGAGATTGTTGCTCTATTCCGCTAGGTATATTAGTTTTATGTCATAAACATAGAAATATATCGGTGTCTCTATCCGTCCCCTACTTCTTTAGCCGGAACATAGATAAATAAACACCTTTCTAGCCATGTCGCATGGGACACAAGTGACACAACCTATCACGTCCCGGCCCAGGAATGTTAAACATCCTCGAGAATGTACGTCGATGACATATGTGCCGATTGTCAAGTGCCGACAAGCTTTTTGTGGAGAAAAAAATAATTACAATACACAGAAAAGTTTTCTATGATCCATCTAATAGATATTTTTCTATAATTAAAGTATCGTTGGAATAAATTTCGATCGGAATATGAAAGGTTTTTATTGAAGATCATTTAATACAAACTTTAATAAAATAATATACCCACTTGAATGACCTCTCCACGATCAGCAATTTTTTGCAATCATAGAAATACGTCGTTCTATATAATATTCGCAGCTTTGCTGTGCTACGTATCTTTTACGAGGCACTTAAAAATGAAAACAAAAGCAACAAACAATAAAAAAGTAGCTAAACAATATAATGTACAGACTTAGAGTTCTCCTATTATAATTAAATTGAACTACTATTTTAAATGGATATTTTATTAAAAGGATGTATTTTACTTATATCCAGAAGACACTACTGTAAATAATATATAATATAATGGGTGGAACAAAACTAAGAGATAAATATGATAATACATCTAAAGTATGCAACAAAACTAATTTATATGATACAACTTCATTACACTGTTTATTTTTTCAATTCAATTTATTTGTACATACTTTATATTTTATTAGTCATCATTCGAAAACTTCATGACAATTATGCTCCTCTGAATGAGGTATTTAGGAGTTTCTAGTTCTGTTCGGTCTCGGCGGTGCCTTACATGCGCGCGCGCACGACCTGCCTCACAATAACTCATATAATTGACGTCCACCGCCCAGCAGCCGGCCAGGAGGCAAACGGGTATAAGTAGCGAAATCATATTTTGTTGGATCGGTTTTGAAATGTTCTGTGGTTTGGTTGTGTACAAATCAGTTAAAGCTTTAATATATTAACTGTTGTTGATTCTGTTAGTTGTTTACATAGAAGCTTTGATGCTTAGCTTTGAGGCTTATGAATTAAACTTTTACATCCACGAAAAAATATACTTAATGCTGTTATTTTAAGCCACATGACAGTGTAACTTTCAAACGTAACCACGTCTTGTGGTTGGAAAACTAATACTGTTTATTCATGTTTGGCTAATATAATACAAGCTAATATGATTGTCTGGTAAGAAATATGATCTATGCAACGAAGTTTAAATTTTTATAACAGTGTAAGCGATAGGAACTAGGAGTCATTGTGTGTGTTAGTATAACACACACAATGACTCCTAGTTCCTATCGCTTACACTGTTGTCTCGGTTTCAGTCACCAACAAGGAAATCGTATTCGGAACTACTAGATTATTTCCCTTGGCGTACCATTCAGTTTCATTACCTTCCATCATTGTCATTCCAACTAAACTAATGATTAATTATTATGTTTATGCGAGGATAACACATATAATGTTACAACTAAACTACCCAAAAAAAGACTTATACCGCTTTACCCTATCACATTACAGATAAATCACAAATCTCGTGCTTGTTTCAGTGATATTATAATTGCGCGGTAAAAACCGGCCGACATACCGTGCGGCGAACGGTGGTGCGCGTGCGACATATGATTGAGCCTCTGCACGCTTCGCTCATCATTGTTTTTGTATAAATAAATATTATAATCATGATTATGAAAGTTTGCACGCTAGTGGGATGATGGATGAGTGTGGTGTCTTTCACAAAGCAAAGTTGCGTTGCGACGTGTTGCACGTAACAATGAAACTAGCGTGAATAATCTAGTTTTGTGACGTCAACTTGTAAAAATCTCCAAGAACTGATTATCGTATATAAGATTCAGAAATATTTGTAGTTTAATAATTTAATATTTATCTGCTATATTGCTGTTAAACCGATCGAAATAAAAGTGTAAAGAAAATTTTTGCGCCAGAAAGGGACATAAGACAGTTTTATTAACGCTAAAAATTTTACGATTCGCGTTCAACGAACGAATTGCTGTTCTACGAATTTGCGTATTATAATTGCATACCCATATGGTAATGTAAAATAAAATATAAAACAATGTATCCATGTAAATGCAGCTTTAAATCCATATTTTATTCTATTTACCGATTAACCGTTAAACATAAAAGAAGCTGCGAAAACAATGAGTAGATTAGATCTTCAACAAATTCTATTGGAGCCATTGCAAATTGTATCTTTGAAATGTCATTTGTCTAGCTCAAGACCATTGCTCGGTGTCCCGGCTTCCGTCGATAGCCGCGCAGTAATAACTCAGCAACAGAACAATAACTCAGCAATGCAGCAACGTTGGGTGACTTGGGTCAAAGTGTCACTATAAATATCTGAGAGTCTTTCAGAGTTTGCACAGGTCAAATGTTAATTAAACTGAATCTTTTCTATAAATAAATATTTCAAAGTTTTGCACGGCCATTTCTAAAGTTAAGTATCGGAGCAGCCGCTAAAGTAAGCACTCTTAACCAAGGTAAAGTGACATTAAAGTTTTAATGGCTGACCGCCGTCCTCAGAGACATTTAATTATGATTAACCTTCAATTTAATGAAGAGTTTGACAGATAATGTATGGGGCTCATGTCAAAATTTTGAATTAATTACAATTAGTACTTAATTAATGTTCCACTCTGTTAAATGAAATAAGGGGGCAAACGAGCAAACGGGTCACCAGATTGAAAGCAACTTCCGTCGCCCATGGACACTCGCATAGCATCAGAAGAGCTGCAGGTGCGTTGCCGGCCTTTTAAGAGGGAATAGAGGAGACCAGGGAAGGGAAGGGAATAGGGGAGGGTAGGGAAGGGAATAGGGGAGGGTAGGGAAGGGAATAGGGTAGGGGATTGGGCTTCCAGTAAACTCACTCACTCGGCGAAACACGGCGCAAGCGCTATTTCACGCTGGTTTTCTGTGAGAACGTGGTATTTCTCCGGTCGAGCCGGCCCATTCGTGCCGAAGCATGGCTCTCCCACGTGTATACTAATTGGATTTATTCCGATTATTAAATTGGAAAGGCTTAGATGAATCGCCCGACATTGGAGGGGCAGCCGGCAGGTGCAAACTATCGGACACGGAACTAGCTGACTTCATTACTGTATCAGATCATAAGGACCACCGGGTGGCGATGGGAGCGATAATTAAAAAGTACAGTACGCTTAGGAATTTACAGCTAAGGGTCAATTCAGACCGCAACGCGATGCGTAGATGAATTTCTATTTATTTTTTTCTAATTAAAGGACTTTAACTATCGTAAAACGATACTGCCGTAAAATTTATTTGGATTTGACAGATTTGCAAGACGTCTCACGCAATTCAGTTCAAATTTAGAATTTATGCATCTTTTGCATTGCAGCTAAGGCTCACTTAGCTGATAGATGTACAAAATTCTAGGATGCCTTTCTGAATTGCGCGTTTGCGCTGATATTTCAGACATTTCGCTGACAGCGCCGACAGTCAGCATGAGACTGAAATTAGCTAAACTATGTGAGCTAAAATTAACGCGTCGTCGCAACGGGAAAACACAGTGTCGCAGCGTCGACGCAACTCGAATTTGACATCCTATTGTGGTCTAAGTCAACCTTTACGCACTTAATAACTTTCTTGTACAATCCGCTTGCAAACAAAAAAAATTGTAAACTTCCACAACGTTATTGATTTGCTAATATTTTGGCCATAAAACAAGACGTTTCTAGCGTACCTCCTATTTACTCAGCAATACCGTTAAAAGACAAAGGGAATCGAGATCATTGTATCTAATAATTCCTTAAACGCCATATCACCGCGGCACTACAAAGCCCACGATATATCGACCAGAAACTATTACATTAACTGGAACCATAGTTAAACCAGAACTATACTTAACTAGACTAGAATTATCAATGTGCTCGGTAATCTCAATGTCCCTTACAGAGCACACTGTTGAATTAATTCTATATTTATGTGTTACGGATAAACTGTGTACTCTTGACTTTTTGTATTATGTCTGAACCGAAATGTAAGTTGAGTGCTACTGAAATCGCCTGAACATTTACTTCGACTTAGGTTTACTCGAGAAATAGCCTTACTGAAGTAGAGTTACCTATGTTAGACACAAAAACGAGATGATTTCTGTTGTTTTTAATTTTTTATTTAATGAAAAATGCCTTAAATTTTAATTGTTCACATATTCTATCGTATTATCACGTAGCGTTAAAACTTGTTATTAAATAAGTTAATTTAGAATGTACGTGTTACAAAAATATTCTCTACTTTTCAAAGTTTTATGTATAATTCGATGTTATTATATGGAATGGCCGAAGTTGTGTAACGGTTGTATAAAAAGGTAATAACAAACAATCAACGCGGTAGCCCGCAGTCACGTCCCACGTGATAACCACGTAACAAGGTGGCGAGAACTAATAAGACCACAATACGGACAGGAGAGACCGAGAGAAGAAGAAGCAATGAAGAAACTTATTTAGGTGAGTTATTTTTTTTTATGGACGCTTCACACCACGTCAGTCTGGCCCCGTGCTAAGTACCTGAAGGATTTGTGTTACAGGTACCAGACAACGGAAATATATTTGATACTTTTATACTATACATATATTTAAGATTTTTATTATATCATACACATATTTAATACACATCCATGACCCAGGAACATTGAAAAACTTTTTGCTCCGTCGGCGAGATTCGAACCCGCGACCCCCGGCTTGAGTTGCCACACACTCTAACCATTGAGCCACGGAGGTCGTCAGGTGAGTTTATTAAGTGGAGACTTTTGGTAATCTGAACGCAATAGACTAGGCGGTAGTTCAACAGCGCTACATTTCAAATAGCGACAAAAATGGACTTTTTTACTGACACTATACAAAAATATACACATTTAACAGTCAGAGTTTCAATTTTGTGGCTAATTTGGTGTGCATAGAACGACTACGACGGCGCTGCTCTTGCAATAAAAGATTTATTTTAAATCGCTTTCAAAAAGTGCCTGATATGATAGACAACTCAAAGCTTTAAATCACAATGATTACCAGCTCAGAATCGGAAACTCACCGCACTATGATTAGTCGATTCAAATTTAACCTTAACGTAACGTAAGATGTTATTTTACCCTAACGTAAGATGTTCTAGATTTCTCACCGGACATAATGAACTTTGCCTAATTTAATAAATTAGTTGCAACATGATCGGTTCATACGTTCCGCTGGGCCATATTACAATACTTTTTTAGACAACGACTATAAAGGAATCATCATATACAATTATCAACAAACCGCCGTACTCAGAGACATATTTTAATTATGATGATGATTAACCTTCAATTTAATGAAGACTTGATAATGAACTTCAAGATAATGTATGGGGCTTATGAGTTTCGATTTTCGGGAGTGGCGGGAAAAGTAGAAAATTTTTCAGCACTGAAAATTTAATTTGATTTTTATTGTTAAAAGTTGCATAATTGTAGGATATTTGTCGTATTGTATATATTTTTTAATTGTATATAATTATTTCTTCGTATTGTTGGTAAGTTTTTTAATTATATAAAAGTCCCTTCACGGGACCAGGCGCGCCGCGATGTCTCAGCGGCCGTCCAAACGGAAGAAGAAGAGACCAATATCGTCTAGTCCGGTGGATGATCAGGCTGAGTCGAGTAGCTCTGAACAGTCTGAGCCCACAGAGGAATTTAGCAAATATGCTCCTTATAGAGTAAATGATTACAGCCGTCGCTATCCAGAGGACAGCGCAGCTGGATTTGAATTTGTAGTCTTCGTGGAAAGCACAGGTGAAACTCCTATAGGTACTCGCGACCTCATGGGTTTAAGTCGTATTTTCCAACAATCGATTAAGGGAATATCTTTCTTGAGAAAAATTAATAAATTCAAAGTTGGAGTCTATTTTAATCGGCCGAACTTAGCTAACGCATTTCTTGAAAATACTACTTTTTTACGAGACCAAAATTTAAAAGCAAGCATTCCAGCTGGTAGCACGGAGTTGACTGGTGTCATCAACTCCGTACCGACCGAAATGTCCAATCAAAAAATTTATAAAGCAATTTCGAGTAGTACAAAAAGGGTAATATGTGTACGTAGAATAATGAGAAAAGCTAAGGTTAACAACAGCTTTGAGCTGCAACCAACGCAATCAGTGGCAATTACATTTTCGTGCTCTACATCATTGCCTGAATATGTTTTAATAAATATGTGGCGATTTCCTGTTACGACATATATTCCACCAGTGAAACAGTGTTATAAATGTTTAAGATACGGGCATTTAGCAAAGTTTTGTAAGAATGCAGAGCGTTGCTCGATATGTGCCGAGGCTCACAATTATAAAAACTGTACTCAAAGCCCAGATAGAGCTGTTTGCGTACATTGCAAAGGTAGCCATTTATCTATATCTGGAGAATGTAGAGTTAAAAAAATGAAAATAGAAGAAAATAAAAAAAGTATACAACTACATCATATGCAGACCTTTTTAATAATAAATTACAAAATTTCCCTTCATTGAATGAAAACACAAATAGTAAAGACTTATTAAATGTACTTCTCTCAAATAAAAACGCACTTACGTTACTCACAGAATGTTTAATTAAAGCTATTACTCTGAACAAGACTCAAAATGCAAGCATAAACTCACAGCTTCTTTCAGAAACAATAAAAGAAACTATAAAAGAAAAAAATAATAATCTTTCACATTCTCTGCCCAAGTAAATATTATGCAATGGAACAGTCAAAGCTTGCCAAGTAATAAATATGAACTACAAAAATTTATATTAGATAATTCCATCCACATTTGTATAATTAGTGAAACGTGGCTCAAACCACATATCACATTTAACATGAAAGGATACTCTATTGTGAGAAATTACTGTGGTAATAATCACAATGGAGTAGCCATATTAATTCATAACACTATAGTCTATAACAAAATTAATACATTTTATGATGATTCTTTACAAAATATTGTTGTTCAGATTCAAATTTTTCAGAAACAAATTTCGATTGTAAGTTTTTACAGCCCAGGAAGCTGTACTCCTGAATTTAATAAGAAAAAATTTAATGATTTAATACACACTATTCCGAAACCGATAATTTTGGCTGGAGACTTTAACGCGCATCATACTTTATGGGGTTGCGGCAAAGTTGACGCGCGAGGGAGAGATATTGTTGATGTCGCTGATGAGAATGATTTGGTTCTCTTGAATGATGGACGTCCAACCACTGTAGGGTCGCATAGATGGAAGCCAAATGCACTAGATTTGACTTTTGTTTCGGCGTCGTTAGCATTATTTTGTGAATGGCAAGTTTCTTCAGACTCGTTAGGTAGTTATCATTTACCAACTCTGACAACATTGAATCTTTCTCCATCATTCTCTCCCCATAGTAACTTGTCACAGACAATTGAAAGTTTTCCTCTTCACACGAATCTGAAAACAGTAAATTGGGATTTGTATGAAAAAACTGTTAATCAGAAATTAAAAAAATTTCAAATTGAAACATGCGATTTAATCGACAGTTATAATAGATTCTGTGCGCTTATAATTCAAACTGTTGATAAATGTGGCACATTTATCAACGGTTTGAATAAGCCTAAGTTCTGCACCCCAACTGCTAATTCTGTTTCTCAAAGTTCTGCCTGTAGTAACGTTAAAAAAAAAGTTAAAATTCCATTAGTATGGTGGAATGAAAAATGTTCCAAGGCTGTACATGATTGTCGTCAAGCTTATGCGCGGTTTAAAGCGAATTCTTGTATTGAAACTTTTGTCGAATTTAAGCGTCTTCAGGCGCATAAAAAACGTGTATTGAAACAAGAGCGAAGACTTTCTTGGGAAAACTTTTGTAAATCTGTTAGTAGATTAACTCCTATGAGCCAAATTTGGATGAAAATAAAAAAATTCAACCGAAGTTATACACCTAGAAGTAGTTTCATTGATAGTGAATGGATATTACAGTTTTTAAATAAATATACTCCAGATACAGTACCAAATAATTATAAGAACAGTAATTCCAATGTGACAACATCTCCAAATTCTTTTTTAGTAGATAGTTTTACATTTGAAGAGCTGAAAGCAGCCATAAAATCTCGTAAAGATTCTGCTTGTGGTCTAGATTGTTTATCTTACAAAATGTTTAAATTGTTAGACACCAAAAATATGAAGTTGTTCCTTAATCTATTAAATTCATTGTGGTGCCATTCCATGATTCCTGAACAGTGGAAAACAGATTGTCTCGTTCCAATATTAAAACCCGGAAAGGATATAAATGTTGCAGATTCATATAGACCTATAACTTTAAGTTCTTGTGTTGGCAAAATATTTGAACAGCTTATTAAACAGCGATTGGAATTTTTTATAGAAAGAAATCATATTTTACCTAGTAATCAGTTCGGTTTTCGGCGTGGCCGTTCGGCTAGAGAGAGCTTGAGTCATTTTTGTTTGGACATTCACAATGCTCTGTCTTGTAATTCAATATTGGTTGGTATTTTCTTTGATGTTGTTGGCGCATATAATAATGTCAATTTGGAAAAACTTTCAACTATTTTAACTTCTTTACAATTACCTGAAAAATTGGTAAATTGGGTGTATCATTTTCTTAGTGGTCGTAAATTATATGTGAAATTTGAAAATAAACTGATTGGTCCAAGGTATTCCTACAAAGGAATAAGTCAAGGTGGAATTCTCAGTCCTTTACTATTTATTTTGTATATACATAAGTTAAATATTGTCTTAGGTCAAAACATTACTAACCTACAGTTTGTAGATGACTTAACTATATATTGTACTGCAGACAAGTTGTCTGCAGCTATTGAAAATCTCAGAGTTGCTCTCCTCGGCCTTAAGGCCTATTATGATGATCTGGGCTTGGACATCAGCTCTGAAAAAAGCAAAGTTTTAGTTTTTTCAAAAAAACCTAGCAAAACAACAAACATTGTCCTACAATATGGAGATAGTATGTTAGCAGTTGACAAAACTGTTAGATTCTTAGGTGTGATTTTTCAGAACTCCTTCAAATTTAATAAATATATTGATTACTTAGCAAACAGGGCTTTAAAGGCTTGCAATATATTAAAGTCTTTAGCAGGCACATATTGGGGAGCTGATCCAAAAATTTTATTAATTCTTTACAAGGCTATTGTAAGAAGCCATTTTGAATATGGTTATGTATGCTTTGCTTCTATTCCACATTTTGTTGATAGACTAGATAAAGTTCAAAATAGGTGCTTACGGATTGTGCTTGGTGCGATGTGTTCCACACCCATAATATCAATGCAGGTTGAATGTAACATCCCTCCTTTGAAAATTCGCTTTAAATATTTAATATACAGGTTTTTGTTGAGAATTTCATCCATTAAAAATCATCCTCTTCTTGTAAAATTGCAGAGTGGTTCTTCTTCCTCTATTTTATTACATTACCTACCTGAAATTGTAAAAATAAAGCAAGACTATAACTTATATGAAAGTGACTTATGGCCTTGCTATATGAGCACATTTAGCTCTAAATATTTTCCACTAAAAATTGTAATTGATAATTCTTTGAAGTGCAAAGAAGATGTCTACCTTTTACTAAGTAACCTAGTTGGTTATCAACAAGTCTATACTGATGGTTCAAAGACTTCTGAGGCGGTATCAGCAGCCATATATATTAAACAGGATAAGAAAGGATATGGTATTAGGCTTCCAAATTTAACAAGTATTTTTACTGCTGAGTGTTTAGCAGTTCTGTCTGCATTAGAGTATATTGAAACTCAAGTTTATGATAAATGGATTATAGTGTCCGATAGTCTTAGCGTTCTTCAAAACTTAAATAACCCCAAATTTTGTGCTACAACTAACTATATTATCCATGATATTAGAGAAAAATATACAAAATTAACAACATTAAACAAAAAAAATATAGTTTTAGTCTGGTCACCGTCACATATTGGTGTTAAGGGAAATGAACAAGCCGATTTTTTAGCAAGAGCTATAACTACTTGTTCTCAGGAGCATTGTATTAAAAACATATGTCTTCCAGAATCTGACGTTTTAGTCAAAATAAAAGAAACCTTTAAAATCGAATTTACAAATTTTTGGAAACAGACCATGGAAACCAAAGGAAAATGGTATTCTAAGATTAAACAGGAGTTGTCAGTCCCATGGTTTACTAAAGGTGTTTCATTTCATAACAGGAAATTTTATTCTACTATTTGCCGTCTTAGACTTGGTCACTGTCGATTTAATGCTCATCTTCATAGATTGAATATATTGTCTTCACCCGTTTGTAATTACTGTAATCATTCTGAACAAACCTTGGATCACATTTTCTTTACTTGTAACAGTTTTACTCTTCAAAGATTTATTTTTATTAATCACTTGATGGATATCTTTAAAACTGCTGAAGCCATCCCGCACTCCCTTCAGCAGCTTCTGAAAACACCCGATTGTTATAAGCCAATATATGAGTACGTCCTTTCTACCATTGGTGATATATAATTAAATAGGTACCAGTCATTACCTATATACCTTGAGATTGTATATAGTAACACAGAGATAGTTATCTGTAACGGTTATGTGGTGTAAATTTCCTAATTATATATAAGTACTTTGTGGTTGTAAATAATTCTCTTTTATATTTGCTTTTCATCTCGTTTTTCTTAGTTTTAGTAATAAAATATTATTTAATGTACATAACTTTGAACTGTTTATTAGCAGACTTTTTAGCCTTTTTAGGCATCTGTCAAGAGTCAAGACAATGAAGACAATGACCAATGACGACAATATGTCAAATTGAAGAAGGGACAGTATTAAACAAAACAATACTATCAAAACATGAGAAATGGCTTCGGCCTGATGAAAAAACTTATTATTCATATTATTTATATCAAAGAATTGGCTTCGGCCTGATGAAAACTCTATTTCAGATGGTTAATATAAAAGAATTGGCTTCGGCCTTCACTATCATTCATTAAATAGAGAAAACATAGAAATGGCTGTATGGGCAACGCTCCCTTTGCCTGTCCCGACCGGGACGAATTAACAAAAAAAAAAAAATGTATGGGGCTTATGTCAAAATTTTGAATTAATTACAAATAAGTAATTAATGTTCCACTCTGAGTACGGCGGTAAGACTAGGATCTTATTGATGGAGATCAATCAAAAACGCTGCTTTGTTACTATATCCATAGTTCATACGTCATAATTTATTATGGAAAATTAATTTATACAATTTAAAAAGGCAACCTAATGGCTATTTTAATTTATTGAAAAACGCTCAGTGTAACTTCTATGTCTATGGGTATAACCCTAAAGTTCCCCAGGCACACGTTGCAGTGCGTATAAAATACAAACGCGTAAATTGGCAGCTTACACCGATTAATTCTAGCTATGGGTACTTAGACAACTTGCAGTTGAACATTTTAACGGGGAAGTTGGAAATTAAAAATGTATTTGACATTACGTTTGATAAGTGATATGGCGCTTGCGACGCCAATACTATTGGCCAATTATATAAATATATTAAAATAACATGTTAGTTTATTTCTAAACTATCGAATACTTGTTGTCTAAGTCCCCTGATCCTGCATTTAATAACCTAGAATTCACACCCTTAGGGGTCTACCCTTTAGACGCAATAAAAATCCATTTATGAGCATTATCAAGCTATCGAGTAGACATTATTTCCAAGCGTTGTGAAATTAAAATTGAATAATTGCTATAAGAGACTAACTGTGTGTGTTCAGTGTTCTTCTATTTTTACTATTCCAAGTTAAATTATACCTACTTAGACCTGCGCGCGCACTCACAGACATTAAATGAATACTTAACGTTAATTTAATAAAGAGTTTGACAGACCATGTTACATGTAATTTATTTTATAATTTTTTAAAGTTCAGTAAGGTTTTTATGACTCTAATAGTATCGTTCAACAAACGGAACGATGTATTTTAATTAAAGATAGGAAGCAAACGAGCTAAACAATCACCTGATAGCGATGACCCTGGCTTGTGCACCGCAACAAAGTTGAAAGTTCGTTCATTTTTTATACGTGGAAGAGCCACGCTTCGGCACGAATGTGCCGGCTCGACCGGAGAAATACCACGATCTCACAGAAAACCGGCGTTAAACAGCGCTTGCGCTGTGTTTCGCCGAGTGAGTGAGTTTACCGGAGGCCCTATCCCCTACCCTATTCCCTTCCCTTCGCATCCTTACCCTCCTCTATTACCTTATTCCCTCTTAAAAGGCCGGCAACGCACATGCAGCTCTTCTGATGCTGCGAATGTCCATGGGCGACGGAAGTTGTTTTCCATCAGGTGACCCGTTTGCTCGTTTGCCCCCTAATTTCATTAAAAAAAATAAAAAAAATTATAACATACACAAATTACTAATCATAATTTTTTGTCTTAATGAAAATTTCTCGAGACTTGTGACAACCCTACGCACATTTTCATGGTGTATAAATTGTTGAAATAAGTACAAAATATTTCGCGAAATATGCGCATTGTGCTGGTCGCAACATTAAGTGCAATTTATTATCAATTTGTGTGCAGGCAACTCAATACTGTCTCGTGCTCTATTGATAGTAATGTGCCATTAGTCAATCGGACAAAAGCCTGGATGCGACGGTATACCGTATAAACTATATCTGGGTTCCAATGAATTGTGTATTATATTCATGGGAGGTTTGATATTTTTGCATATATTTTGTTATTTTCAAGAAATAAATAATAATATTTAAACCTAATACATAAATTTTTTTTATTAAATAAGGGGGCAAACGAGCAAATGGGTCACCTGATGGTAAGCAACTACCGTCGCCCATGGACACTCGCAACATCAGAAGAGCTGCAGGTGCGTTGCCGGCCTTTTAAGAGGGAATACGCTCTTTTCTTGAAGGTTTGCAGGTCGTATCGGTCCGGAAATACTGCTGGTGACAGTTCATTCCAGAGTTTTACAGTGCGCGGCAGAAAGTTACGCGAAAAACGCACTGTGGAAGACTGCCACTCATCAAGATGATGAGGATGGTATGTTTTTCGCGTGGGACGATAGCGAAAAGTTGCAGGTGGTATGATTCCGAATAATTCCTCAGAGCACTCCCCGTGATACAACCGATAGAGGATGCAGAGTGAAGCTACATCTCGGCGTAATTCCAGGGGGTCCAAGCTGTTAGAAACACTATGGCAGTCAACAATTCGAGCAGCCCTTCGTTGGATACGATCCAGAGAGAGCAGTTGGTATTTTGGCGCCCTTGCCCAGAGATGAGAACAATATTCCATATGAGGCCGAACCTGCGCCTTGTAGAGTTGTAGGCGTTGGTCCGGACTGAAGTACTGTATCGCTCTGTTAAGAACACCAAGCTTCTTCGAGGCTAATTTGGCCTTACCCTCAAGATGATATCGGAACTGGACTTCACTCGATATGTTGACGCCAAGTATCTCAATGGGGAGATGGTTAAAGATGTGTCCTCGAAACGAGGATAAACGACCATTGGTGACTTTTTAGTGGTGAACGCGCAGACTTGTGTCTTGGTGGGGTTGAATTGGACTAAGTTACGTCTACCCCATTCAGAGACCTTCTCCAATGAATTCTCCACCTTAGACACAAGTTCGTTTCGACTCTCAGTGACATTTTGCCGAGAAATATTAGGGGAGCCGGTATATACAGCATCACCTGTACTATCATCCGCATAGCAATGAATGCCGTTGGGTTGTAACATGTCATTGATATGCAGTATGAATAGAGTAGGCGATAGCACACAGCCCTGAGGGACACCAGCATTAACAGACTGAGTTTCCGAGCATTCGCCGTCAACTACGACCTTTATGCTTCTGTCTGCTAAGAAATAATTTATGTAATGTTGTAAAAAATATAGGCAATAAAAATTAAAGTTTCTACAAGATTTTATTGGTAACTAGATGACGCCCGCAACTCCGTTGCACCAAAACTCGTTTATCGCGCGGGAACCGTGCATTTTTAGGACAAAAAGTATTCTATGTCCTTTCCCGGGACTCAAAGTATCTCCATGCAAAATTTCAGCCAAATCGGTTTAGCGGTTTAGGTGTGAAGATGTAACAGACAGACAGACAGACAGACACACTTCGCATTCCCTTTATTCGCATTTATAATATTAGTATGGATTGTTGTTTTTATTGAGAAACTAGCTTTTGCCCGCGGCTTCGCTCGTGTTAAGAAGTATTATAATTAATTAGGTATCAAAGTCTCAGCTCGATAGATTTAAAATTGACAAAGTTTCATACAAATTTTCATCCCCTATTTTATCCTCTTGGGGGTAGAATTGTTCAAAATTCTTTTTCAGCAGATGCCTACGTTATAACATCTACCTGCATGCCAAATTTCAGCCCGATCCATCCAGTGGCTTGGGCTGTGCGTTGATCTCATGTTGATATAGATCACTATGTCAGTCAGTCATTCAGTCAACTTTGAGTTATATTATACTGCGTATTTAATGGTTGTTTTCCCGCAGTGAAATGATTTTATCTTAGTAGTACAATAGATTTGTAAAGTTTTTTATTCAAATCATAAATAAAATTCCACCGGGTTATAGCCGCTCGCGCCTATCGGCATAAAGTTGCCATAGTACGTCATACAAAATATTTATTATTTTCAAAAAATAACATGCATTATTCGATCAATCCCCTACCCTATTCCATTCCCTACCCTCCCCTATTCCCTTCCCTTCCCTACCCTCCCTATTCCCTCTTAAAAGGCCGGCAACGCACTTGCAGCTCTTCTGATGCTGCGACTGTCCATGGGCGACGGAAGTTACTTTCCATCAGGTGACCCGTTTGCTCGTTTGCCCCCTTATTACATTAAAAAAAAAAAAAAACTATTTATATCGATATAATCTTCGCAGCAAAACGATCTAGGTACAATTGTTAACTGCCTACAAGGAATTCTTATTGTGAATTGCTGATCTTGATCGTAGTTGTAAAAAATGCTGTAATAATTGCCACCTTTAATTTACTATGAAATAGGTATGCGAGGAGTGCACTAGCGCACTAGATATTCACATATAAGGTGAAGGAATTGCCCTCAAATATTTTACACTCACTTTACACATTCTTTGTTCAATTTTTTTTGTTAAAATAACAGTACTTAAATAGAATTAGATGTGAAATAAAATGCACTTTATCAAACGACTTGTAACGAAGAATGGAGTACATTTAAAATGTTAATAGTTGTAACCGACCCAAAGGTACTGTTTGCAAAAACATTTGATGGTATTTAATGGCTTTTAATGTGGCAATATTGACGGAAGGAAATTACAGACCAGACTTAATTCAACTATAAGTACTTCCATGTAGACGTACGAACTTTAAGCACGCGGGTTTTGAGTTCGCGAACTTACTCGGCTCGACGTCGGTGATAGACGTACGAACTTTAAGCACGCGGGTTTTGAGTTCGTGAACTTACTCGGCTCGACGTCGGTGATAGACGTACGAACTTTAAGCACGCGGGTTTTAAGTTCGCGAACTAACTCGGCTCGACGTCGGTGATAGACGTACGAACTTTAAGCACGCGGGTTTTAAGTTCGCGAACTTACTCGGCTCGACGTCGGTGACACACGAGAATGGCTCACACTGGATTACCATGGCCCCAGGCTCGCGTCTCGCAGTCTTGCCAGACTTACGAGCCGAGACGATCTACCATTAAATTTTATAATAAAATTAATGACAGGTTGTAATTTAAAATAGCCTGGAATGATGTTTCAATAACAATAATTAATAATAATACCTAATTAATAATAAATTGGGTTCATTATACCTCCGATCTATTTTAAGTTTTAACAGGAACAAGATCGATTTTAACAAGAGAAAGACATTTATCTTATATCTTTAAACGAGCAATTCTTGTATATATATATATATAATTGGAATCTCGGAATCGGCTCCAACGATTTTCATGAAATTTAGTATATAGGGGGTTTCGGGGGCGATAAATCGATCTAGCTAGGAATCATTTTCAGGAAATGTCTTTTTATTCGTGTTTTATCGATAATCGATAAACTGAAAAATATGACTCTTCCTGACATCTATTGGCGAATAATAATATTATTTTTGAGCAACTAATTGTTTTAACAACCAGCAGATGGCGTTATTAAGTAACACGAAGTCAATGAGTGTTTGCTATACCGAGCAAAACTCGGTCATCTGGGTACTTAGAAGTTATTACTAGTAAGTAGTACTTAACTTAAAAGTTAAAATTTAATCTTGTCAGTTAAGGTAATCGCATAAGCAGCTTAATCAATAAAAAATTGCTTTCTCGATAATCGATATATAAGCGCTTGGTTTAGCTCGGGGATTACCTAGAGTTTAGAAAGGGCAATTTTTTTTAACACGGGAGTGTTGAAAATTTAAGGTTTCCTCTAAGAGTAAGCGCTTGTTTAAAAGTTTGTCGAAATAAGATTTTTTCTGTTTTATTTACAAAAAATTAAAAAATGATCTACATTTTCTATATTTGAATGAAGAAAATTCTCGAAAACCGATACGATCCGAAGGCAGCCGAAGACGGGCGATGGTATCGCGCGCGTGACGGAGATAATCTGCCCCCGCTGCGATACAAACTTAATAAATGCCCATTAAAATAAATTGTTTTGCATTGTTTGCTGCTCCGTGCGTGATCCGTATCTATGTCTGTGGCGATTTTTCTCCGCTTCCATATCATTTGTTTTGCTTACTTCCTAACTGATATTAATATTTGTAATAGTGCAGCTATACAAAACAGAACCCGTACACAATAATTTATTTTACAGTGTTGTATTGTTGTGGTTCCACCTGGTTTTTGCACGTTCTCTTATACAAAGGAAGTGCTGTCAATAGGCAGCGCTGAATGCTAATAAAAAAAAATAAAAAAATAAAAATAAGCGCCTAAACTCCAAACCTGTACTATTTTATTTACTTGGCATGTGCTGCCACTTATAGTTCCACGCCCTATAGTCCTCCTCATCCAATGAAGAATAGGCCCGTTCCAGCAATAGAAAATACGTTATTACTTGTTACAAAAACATTTTATAAATATCTACATTTAAAACCTTCTTGGCAATATAATTTAACACAAACGCTGACAGGCGTATCATTTGTTTAATCTACAGCACCATGATACTTGGCACTCTTCACGCGTTCATGTTGTATACAAAATCAGACAGGCACCTAACAGGTGGAGCAAAAAGTGTATATTTTTTATTAAATAGTAAATACAAATGATGATTTTAGTTATTAATGCGTTACATAGAAACGTAAGGACATTTCATACTATTCAAAATGATAGTTGCCATAAAGATTTCAGTAACGGTTACCGATTTAATTCAAACCAAGCTACCAGGAGTCATTTTAATAGTGCCCAAATGTGCGGCGATCAAAATACATGAGGAAACTCTGTTTTTAGGGTTCCGTAGCCAAATGGCAAAAAACGGACCCGTTACAGATTTATCATGTCTGTCTGTCCGTCCGTATGTCACAGCCACTTTTCTCGGAAACTATAAGAGCTATACTATTGAAACTTGGTAAGTGGATGTAGTCTGTGAACCGCATTAAGATTTTGATACAAAAATTGAAAAACTATTAAACATTTTAGGGGTCCCCATAGGTACAACTGAAACAAAAAAAAAATTTCATCTAACCTACGCGTGTGGAGTATTTATGGATAGGTCTTCAAAAATCATATTGAGGTATTTAACATCACTTTTTTTCTAACCTGAATAGTTTACGAGAGAGGCTCTCCCAAAGTGGTAAAATGTGTGTCCCCCCCCCCCCCCTCTAACTTTTAAATTAGGGGCATGATAATGGTTTGAACGAGATCTAGCTAGTAGTTTTTTATACGTCATAAATAGTAAACCTTAATTTAACTTTCATTAAATCAACTGAAATATAAAAATAAATCAATTAATACCTTTTAATTTCATAGAAATAAACCTTATTACTGCTGCGGAACCCTTCATTTGCGAGTCCAACTCGCACCTGGCCGGTTTTATTTCTTACTCTCATAACCCTGACGGTGGGACGCAGGACTAACTTTTCACATGCCCATCCAACGTATGCTTCATCTGGTCAGACAATCAAGTTTTCAGCCTTTAGTTACTTATCAAACTTTTTAACATTTTTATACCTACGTTGGAGAAAACGCGGGGAACCCCTGATGCTTTAATGCTGAGGCTTAAAGCATCAGCCTAGTGGCTACGGAGGAGTTTATTGCTATTATTTAATATTTAAGTGCAATTTGCAAGTTATCTAAAACATGACAAGTCATAGCCAAGGTGTTTAAAAAACCAATTACTTGGCGTTTGTTTTTTGTACAAACAGAGTAACAGCTTTCGTATTATTAGGAATTCCTGACTTAAACGTTATTAATACTTGTTTTTATTCGTCTAAATAATGCAACATGGCATATTAGAAAAGTGGAATAAAATTTTTCTTATATTTTTTAAAAAGCTTTTACTGCTGTACTCGGACGAATATTAATTACTTACTTAACTGTAATTGCAATTAAGTAATTAATATCATCTGTGAGTGGGGCAGTCAGTGGTATATAGAAAAAAAAATATAGACACTTTCGATTTTCCTATGCTTGGTCAATAGTGAGCTAGTTCTATTGAATAATTCGTTTCAAAACTCTTAAATTAAAAATACCAATTTGAAAAATCGATTAATCGATTTGAATTTCGAACTCCTTAATTTAGTGAATCGTATCTCAATTTTCTTAATTTTTTTTTATTTCCTAATAAATATGAAATAGGTGAATTGTGGCGGTTAATAGACTTTTTTTTAAGTACGAGCGTTTGCTCTCCCGCCAATCATTGGAGGAATGTCCTCGCACAGAAGTAATTATATAAAAAGAGCCACATAATTATTACAAAAACATGTCGATATCATTATTTCCGTTTTTTGTCAACAAAAAGTCGTTGACGAACCCTAATTGACGGACCAATCAGCGGTCGATCACTGTCAGAGCGGCGGGGTTCCGCAGAGTGCACTGTACACACCAATTATATAGATTGATAACTTAATATTGACGTGAACCTGTTGGAAGAACAAGAAACTTTGTGAGAATAGTGAGGAAAAATGTAAAAAAAAACTTTTATAAGCAGGTTGTTAATTAAAATTAATGAAACTAGATAACATTTAAAGACGAGGTCTTTAATTCCTATTCTTGAGCAAGCTTACGGATTTTGTTGGAAACCTTTTTCTTATTCTCAAAGTTCCGGATGCTTTTCAGCGTAACGTCAGGAATAAGAAAAGTCCGTAAGTATTTTTAGGCTATAAAATAAGAACTATACTTTCAATTCCACTCCCATCATATTTAATAACAGGGAAAACCAATAATAGGGCACATAATTTCGCCTTTTTAGTTCTTATTTTTACATAAAAAAATATTTTTACATGATATTAATTGTTCCTCCAAAATACGTGGGAGAGCCATGCTTCGGCACGAATGGGCCGGCTCGACCGGAGAAATACCACGTTCTCACAGAAAACTGGCGTGAAACAGCGCTAGCGCTGTGTTTCGCCGAGTGAGTGAGTTTACCGGAGCCCCAATCTCCTACCGTATTCCCTTCCCTACCCTCCCCTATTACCCTATTCCCTCTTAAAAGGCCGGCAACGCACCTGCAGCTCTTCTGATGCTGCGAGTGTCCATGCGCGACGGAAGTTGCTTTCCATCAGGTGACCCGTTTGCTCGTTAGCCCCCTTATTTCATTAAAAAAAAAAAAAAAACATCGAGCTCAGTCGCGCGTTGTTGTCTTTATTATGTAGCAGTTTGTAGCAATGCTACGCGTTCGTAGAGGCTAACGTAATTTTGACCCCGAAAACTACGACGCGATTAACAACGGGTCAATTCAGACGGCAACGCGACGCGTAAATGCATTTCTAAATTTATATGGATTAGACAGATTTGCAAGACGTCCGCTCACGAAATCTGTCAATTCAGTACAAATTTAGAAATGCATCTACGCGTCGCGTTGTGGTCTGATTTGACCCTAAGAGTGTATGCGTATAATCTATACATATAAATAAAATTGGAGTGTCTGTTTTGTAATATTAAAATAACCGTTTTTTACTACATGTATTAGTAAAACAAGACATCCATAAAATATATTAGCTGCTACTAAAATTATTCATCTTAGGACTACGGTCTATATCTATACTATACTTTAATCAGAATAACGAGGCACAAAATTTCGTAAAAACAACATTTTATATCAAGTTTTTTTGCTTCGATTCGTCATTTGTACTTTAAAATAGTGCGAACCAATATTCCATACAATAATATGTAGGTGTATACTGTATAACCCTAATAAAAGCAATATGGAACACCGCTGCGGTGGTCCGGCGTTGGCGCTCACGACCACATCAGTCAATGAGTTATTGTCCCTTCAGCGGTTTCATGAAAAATCTAAGTGCGGTTCATTTGTAGTCTTATTGTCAGAAAAAGCATTTTGAGTACGGCTAAAGTCTAGACGAACGGTTTTAGCCCGGCCGCACATTATCCGAATTTCTGATCAGAAAAATTCGGACGCCCCGCCCCGCTCATATATTTTGACACACAGTGTGCGGGGTCTACAACAAAATGTATGAACAGAGTGCGTTCCGGCGGGCGTCCGAACTTTTTGTGATCAGAAATTTCGGATAATATGCGGCCGGGCTAAAACCGTTCGTCTAGACTTTTTAGGGCTTAGTCTTCCAGAATACTAATCACGAGTACTTTAAAATATCTGTATTTGAAGTGTTAACTAACTTGCTTACGTTTTATTATTTTAAAACCCTTTGACTCAAGTTATGGTGTAACTTGAATCAAAGGGTTATCTAAATAGATCGTTTTAAGGCTATCCAGTGGTCCATTTCATAAATCACAAATGTTTGTATTTGTCAAAATGTGATGTGCCTAGTGACTTGGACGATTATAATGATATTGTTGAGCCATTCGAAACTAAACTTTATTTTCTATAACATTATAGACATCGATATTCTTGCCGCTCGCGGTGTCAGGCAGCCTATTCCAAATTTGAATGGCTCATTTAACCCACCATTCCCCAAGTGGCAGCCGGCTGCTGCATAACAATTGATAATCTATTGTGTCTGCGATACCCACGATGGAGGTGTTAATACGTCACAATGCCTCGTGACATTAAGATAAATTAAATATTTATTTCCCAGTACAGTACAATATAGAGCTGTTTAACAGTACATTCTTGTCTCAGTAATTAGGTACATTCTTATTCCCAAATATTACAGTCTACGAGTCTGGTGCCTAAGCTAGGCTACATTGTAAACTGACCCTAAGAATCGCGAATTACCCATGCATTTATAAGTTTAATATCATAATAAGCCGCTGTCTTCTGCCAGTCAATGTTGGCATTACACTCCACTAGATGACTGAACGTGAAAAAACCCCACACCTTTCCATTAATAGTACACTCGAGACGCTGTCAAATGAAAATGTAACACGTTACATGGGCATTGTTGTGGTGCACCATCCTGGGTTATTCTGCCTTTGAATTTATCTGATAATGACCTTTATCTAATGGGAATAGAAGTTTGTGAGAGGTATATTAATATTGGAAGCATTATAACCGTCGCTCGCGGCTGCGCAGTGGCTGACGGGGTGTTTAGTGACGTCATTTAGCACCATCAAGTCTTGCATTACCTTTATTAAATTATGTTAAAGTTTGTGAGGACGGATGTTGCTTTTTTGCTCGCTACTGAATGGATTTTAATAAAAATTGATATTATTGTAGTAATTAAAGCTTTAAATTAATGAAGGGTAGCGTTCCAGTAAGCTACTATAGCTGGTATAGACAAATGTAAAATATTCATCAAGTTCAAGTCATTAAGCCCCCTTTGTACGCTCCAAAGACAATATTAAAGAAACATTATGTTTTGTTACTCTTTTTAGTATCACCAATGGTTTTAAACTTTAATCGTTTTTAGGGTTCCGTACCCAACGGGTAAAAACGGGACCCCATTACTAAGACTTCGATGTCTGTCCGTCTGTCTGTATGTCTGTCTCCAGGCTGTAACTCAAGAATGGTAATAGCTAGAGAGTTGAAATTTCACAGATTATGTATTACTGTTACCGCTATAACAACAATACTAAAAACAAAATAAATTTACTGGAGGCTCCCATACAACAAACGTGATTTTTTTATATTTTTGCTCTATAGTGGTACGGAATCCTTCGTGCGCGAGTCCAACTCGTACTTGGTCGATTTTTTATAACATCATGCCTTTTCTTGCATTGATACGTGCGAAAAAGATAGAGATACATAATTGGAAATTATCCAATTATGTATCTCTATTCCAATTATGTTCAAGGTTAAACAGGCCCTGGTGAAATTGGCACTCAGTCAATTAAAATTAAAGAGTAACATTCACAAAATGTTAACAATATAAATTAACTTTTAAAAGTTCATGCCAGCACAAATAAAATAATAAAACGGGTAGATAAAAATATTTGTTATTTAACCTTTGCTAATCAACTCATTATTGGGTCAAAATATTTTTAGTATTTCTAAAGAAGTCCGAGTGTCAGTTAAGAGAATTCGACGAAAGGTCGAATGTGGTGGTAGAACTGGTCATTAAACAGTTTTAGTCTAATTATCTGGTAATTAGGTTTTTTCGAGCTACCTACATGGTGGTGAGCTAATTAAAGACATCATTAATTGAATACGATGGTAAATATAATAGATGCTCTAGACGAGTACCTGATGATTTTCAAAACATCAAATTATCCTACAAGATTGAGTTGAATTATTTGAAGTGGCTGAGTATTAACATTGTTCTAATATAAATGTGATTTTTTCCTTTACAAATAAAATAACTTAATGCAAAATAATCTTGATACGTTTTGCTTTTTATTGTAGGTTGTAGGCCATAAAATAAGTTATCATTTTTATAATTCTAATTCTTATGTAACTCATTAGATAGTTCTAGAATGTTAGAAAACCTACATATTATATTTTCTTGTGCCTTGAGTTCAAAAAGATTTCTGTTTTATTCATTTCGTGCTCTACAAAACTATTATATTTTTATAATAACGTATATCTATTGAGTTATACATCAATGACATAAAACATTATAATACGAAAGAATAGTTCCAGAAATCGACGATGTTTTTACCACGATTGTGTACGAAATGCAAATAAACCCTTTTGTGAAGCATGCCTTAAATTCTAGGGTACTATAAAATTACAACATACCTCATTAATATGTTGACGTTTTGTTTTTGTTACAACTTGCTACTTTTTATTGTCTTTTTTACAACATTTGTTTATTTGAATCCGGGAGTTCCTGCAGAAGTAAAAACGGACCAACAGTCGCAGATACACATTTTCGCCGCGTGGTAGACAAAAGGGACGCTCTGTCTCATGAATTTTCGATCAGTTCACAGTTCACGTGCAGTCAATGTTACATACGTTAAACATTTTTACCCATCCTAAAAAGTGCACAACGCGGCTAACGCGGGTTTCGTTTTATTGATATTTAAAAAAAGAACCCGTTATTTTTTTTTTATTTTTTAAGATTACAACAAACAAAGGGCACAAGTTTAGTGCCGTTGATGCTGTTGGCCAACATCCTGTATTTAGCTAAGCTGTGCTCAGGGCGATGTGAGAGGACGGCCAGCTCACGATCTCGCTTCCGGCGCACCACTTCCGGTGAGCATTAAAGGCTTTTGTGCTAAAAGGTATTTGATCAAAGTCGGTTTTAATATCTAAATTAATAACCTCAGTAGATAAAATATGTGAAAAAACCAATATGTAATATTTAAATAAGCTTTAATGAATTCTTGTACTTATAAATAAAACATTTTTAATTAAGTACTATATATTTTTTTTGTTTTATATTTGTTTCGTTCAAAATCACAGCAGTTTATATTTTGACCAAAATCAATTCAGTTTCATCAAAAAGTAAGCAAAGTTCACTTATGAAGTTTAGGCTATAGTGATACCAATTTAAATTTCAGAATATGGAAATACTCATATTTGTTTCTATATTTTGTTTACATTCAATTAAAATGATCTTAATCAATTTTACCCTAGGCCGCATGCGGTCCGGGGGCACATAAGCTTTTTAGACAGATATCTAAAAAGCTTATTGAAGCTACCCGAGACCCCAGAGCCGGGAGCTACCTGGCACAGCGGATAGCCATTGCCATCCAACGTGGCAATGCTGTCACCATGCTGGGCACTCTGCCAGATGGGCACAGCCTGGGGAAGTTTTTCTTTTTGTAGCTTTATACTTTAAGTTTGTATATATTTGTATATTTTAGATTGAATTTTTTAGTGTTTAGATTGTCCTCTGTATCGTATAAATTAAAATTAATTTACTTATTTCATGGAACTTGAATATTTTTTTTTCTTATGTAGGTAATCGTTTGTAGCAAATGCCTGATACAAACATAAAACAATAAACACTTTTGCACCACCCTCCCAGCATAATCTCTATTATTAATAATCCATACGTCAGCATAAACTACTGGCATTTCAACGATAAACCCAAAACAATCGTAAACTAGTGTTGTTACCACTACTTATCGATTTCTCAACATTTGAATATAGAACGTAACGCCCTCCGATTTTATCGATAGCCCCCGAGTGTTTGTGCTCGGAACCTGCTACCATTTATTTATATCTCCCCGCCTTGCGTGATTCATCACGATTCTCATCTCAATTACAATATGGAATTAATTTATTATCGATATTCGATAAGAGTACAACACTTACGTGAGACGGGGATTGTTTGTGTGGGATAAGAGAATAAAAGAACCTACTGATAATCGCAAGAATTACGTAGCGTCTTACTTGTGAAATATTAATTTAACTTTAGTATCATACAGGAAACCTGAGCCTTTAGTTTAATTGCATTCGATATAACACATTGCCCAGTGACATGGCGCTTGATATGTCATGTAACATTCTTTTAGCTTCATTTTTAGGTATCTAAACTATTAAATGTAATTTGTCTAAAAGTTCATTGTCCTTTCAAAAGGTATTGATTGAAGCTTTTATTGTGTTTGTTATTATATCTTTCGAATCATTAATACGCTTCATCTTCGCATAAGCGTGTCACATCGCGTCTGCTTGTCGCTTGCACCAGCAAGTCGTTAAGTAAATGCGTGCACAGCCTCGATGACGGATGGACGACACGCCCGCTCTCCGCAAATTATCCACCGCAGCCGTCAACTGTCCACCAGACATAGATGTAAAGAAGGTAGATGAATATTGTACAATTTAGATTTATTTAAATCTTAAAAGTATCGAATGACAAAGAAAATGGAACAACACTAAATTCAAAACTTTAAATTGAATTATTATTATCGATATCGTATTTCGAGCTGGTTGGACACCACTAACAAGTATTTAATTTTAAATAAATTTTTGTAATTTGTATGCACGTAAGCCAAAAAATATTAAGCATTGTATGACCATTGAAGATCCACTGCCTCCGTTGTCATGTTTCCATTTTTTTAGACAAAGACAAGCAGGCTCTGTAGTTATTCACTATGTGAATATTTTTGTTAATGAGTAAAGCATCAAGTAAAACAATTTTATAAAGAATGACAATACAACTGCCCAAAATTAGAATTTCAAAGTATACTTTCAGACAATATGTGGTACTTACAAATCTAACTATTAAAAATTGTCTCGTATAAAGCATCATTGCTGCCCATTTACATTCTTTTACATTGTAAATAAGTCTGAAGACTTCATATCACCTTCATCTCACTAACTCGTCGGAAAGGCTGTTAATGGCTGGATCTGGCGCCAACTAGATAAGTGTTGAATCTTCAGTGTTATCCTCTTAATCTTATACGATTCAAGACTTATTAACTTTCAACAGAAATTTAAATATTTCAATGATTCAAGCAAATTAAATTTAAACATTTCAATAGAAAATTCAATAATATATATTTAATCTGTCTTCTCATAAATGCACTATAATTTTTAGGAAAAGAAAAAAAAATACAATTAAGTACTTAATATTAATATTTTTTCCTGCTTCTTCTTCTTCAATAAGAATTTTCAAAGTTAGAACAAACAAGAATATTTTCAAACATTATATGGTTTAGTGTAATACTAATTTTGGTAATTTTGGTAACAAAACTTTTCATTTGAAACAAATCATTCTATATTTATTTCTTTCAAACTGTGTCTTCCTTAATTATTGTTCGCTTTATTATTGGTGATCGTCTTCTATCTTGCACACATCTTGCTATCTAATCTAGTAGTATTGTAATACATGTTTAAGGTAATACAAAATACCCATCTCATAGTTTTGTAAGATAAAAATCCCTATACTTTCTCGATCTACCTTTTAACTGGTATTCAAATAAACTGCAATAAATGCTTCTTTGTGGTGTAATTATGGAGTTTAGCACTAAACAGTATTATAGCCGATTCAATTCGCCGTCATTAGAGTCCGCCATTTTGTTGGTAATTATAATAAGCTTTAACGACGGTCGTGACGGTCTACTGTACCATTTATTTTATGTTCAGAATAAGACTTTGTAACATCATGACCGGGGTCTTCTTGAGGATCTGAATTTATAAGAAGGTTATTTTTAATATTTGACGACCTCTGTTGCTCAGTAATTGGTGGGCTGTTGGTAGCTCAAGCCTGGGCTCGCGGGTTCGATTCGGATGTTCCCGGGTCTGGATGTGTAAATATGTGTATGATATAATAAAAAATCTTAAATATAAGAATAGTATAAAAGTATTAAATATATTTCTGTAATCTGTACTACAAGTCCGTCAGGTACTTAGCACGGGGCCAGACTGACGTGGTGTGAATCGTCCATAGATATTTTTAAAAAATCCCAATACGAAAACAGCTCATTTTAATTAGTAGTATTAATTAGACTCACAACATCAATACTAGACACAAAAACAAATTACACCTACCCTACTCTAGAATAAAAATGCTTAACGAAAGTCCCTATTATATGTCCGTCAAAATTTACAATAAATTACCAGATTTCCTAAAAAAAGAAAATAAATTACCCTCGTTTAAAAGAAAACTAAACACATATCTAATAAAACACTGCTTCTACTCATTAGAAGAATATTTTAGTATTGATTTGAGTATCTAAGTTAAGTTCATAAAATATATTAAGTAGGTATTAATAATACTTTATGATAATATAATACCGCTGTGATAATACTAATGAACAAGATAATTTAAAAGAATACCATAAAAATAAGATTATATATTTACTTGAATAATAAGCACTAAAATTATAATTGTTTTGCAAACGCCCGAACAAGGCATAAGTTGTATATTTCGTCAATGTATGTTGATTTATATATGTACTTGGTTGCAAATAAAAATTTGAATTTGAATTTGAATTATAAGTTTGTTTTGGACCAAGCAACGCACAGTGCTGAATGGCGCAATAGAAGTTTCTGAGATCGACATATACCACATATTATCTGAAAATATGACGACAGTACGCTTTGACTAAACTAAACTAAAGATGTGGTATATCTTTCAGAGTTAAGATCTTCCATTGAGGGTTCCAACCATGTTCGCACAAGTTTAACGTGTCTGGCTTTTCAGTGATCGCCATTATCAAGTAATTTTGTTTGCCTGTAAAGTAAGAATTGAAAGCTTATTCGTAACTCTTTAGAAAGATCAAGACGTGTGTATTGTCAATAATTAGTCCTAGTCACATCATTGTATGTGCTATAATATTTACATAATATGCAGACCTGTCCAGGCGGCTGTAGGCTGTGGGCTGGTGTTTAATCACATTTGTCTAAACAGTCGTATACAGTCTGCCCGATATATCTCCAGCCCGCGGCGCTTACACATTACTTGTGGTATATTGTACTATCAGAGAAGTTGATTCCTAGGCAGATGGCGGATCTAAGTAATTTGGTCGCGTTAAGTCAAACCCGTCCGACCGATCACAGCTATTATTAAATTGACATAAGTCGACCAAATGACATAGGCCTGTCAACTGCCTAGGAATCAATTTCCTCGGGTTTTCTCATCTTGGCGGGGGCACTCCCGTGCCCCCAGATACTAGTCATCCGTCCCGACTACTGACGCTAATACACTGCACCTCTAGGGTCAATTCGTCTGAATTGACCCTAGAGGTGCAGTGAAGAAATGCATCTACGCGTAACGCGACCGTAGATGCATTTCTAAATTTCTACTGAATTGACAAATTTCGTAAGCGTGATACTCGATTTACACTCGCGCGCGAGCCACGAGGCGAGCCGCGAGACGTGCCGCGAGCCCTGAGTGTAAACTCGAGCTCGCGGCTCGCGGCTCGCAGGGCTCGCGTCGGGAGCGGTTTCCAAAGGAGCTCGAGGGGGACGCAAGCTTCGACGCGAGCTGCAAGACGCGCCGCGAGCCGAGCCACGAGACGCGAGTATAAATCTCGTATGAGAAGTTTTGTAAATCTGTCAAATCCATACGTTAGAAATGCATCTACGTGTCGCGTTATGCCCCAAATTGACCCTAACACTGATGACAGTGTTAGGGTCAATTTAATATACTTACACAATATTGTAGAGAAGCAATGATGCTTCTCTACAATATTGTGTACATTAAATTGAACATACAATTTTTTTTCTTAAATCTACACTATCTATTAAAAAAACGTTTGTGTTTCGGGGGGGCAGAAGTGAGAATATGAAGTTTTCGCCGCAGGGTGTAGAGAGAGGGGATATTATGTCCTTTCTTACTCCGTAAGAGGTTTTGGGGGTGAGCCAAAATCTTTTCGTTTTCGCTTCGTTATAGAATCGCCGATGAAAATGTATGAAATTGACATAAGCGTTCGTTAATATGACGTTGACGTTCGACTCGTCTTATGCCAATTCCATACATTTTGATTGGCGATTCTAAAACTAAGCGAAAACGAAAAAGTTTCGGCTAAATGGCCTGGACTACCTTCGTCTCATGAATTTCTTTTCGAAAATTGCACACGTCACAAAAAACACGTCATGCGTAATGTTTCATCTACCCCAAGAAGCTAAAGAAGTGTTCACTTTACAAAAGTTTTGTCAAAAAAAAATTTCTAACTCGTATCCTATAATTTAATTTGTATGTCGTTGTTGTATATTGCTAATTAGTAACATAGCTATACAAACCGTGAAATTAGAAGCGTGATGTGATAAGTAACAGGTAGAGAACTCAATTAAGGGTTTCATTATAGATAGACGATAGTCGCTCCACTTCGATGATGTAATTATTTGATAGTCGTGACGGAGCTGTTGACTCTGTATCTGTATTCTGTATTACTCTGTGCTATGCGCCTCATTAAAAACGTAATTATAGAAAAGTATTTCGACAAATTTTGATTTAAATTTAAAAAAAATTACTATAATTATTGGCTACCAATTTTAGTAACGCGTGTAATTGACCGCGCATTGTACAGGGTGTAACAAAACTAAGTGATAATACTTTAGGATGTGTAATGTGTATCCCTTATATAGAGTTCACCGTTTATGAATTTTCCCATACAAAAGTTTAAAAAGTTGCTCTTTCAGCGTTGCTACTTACACAGTGAACTCTATACACTTAGTTTTGTTACACCCTGTAGACTTCCTTAGTCAAGTTTTTTTTTACATTTTGATCTAAATTACTTTAGAGTTTAGATGGACTACTACAACTTAAGGCTGACTATACTACGCTAAATGTTGCTGTCTTCGATAGTTTGATACATTAGAAATCCACCATGCATTTATAACATAAGGCGTAAGTATATTTATTTTTATTTTCTTCAAAACATTTTATGTAAATGTGCTAATTAACTAAAGCGGGTTGCGTCAATCTCATTTGTTGATATAGTAAAACTTCTTTATCAACATAAACATGTTTTTCCAAACTTCTCGGAAACTGAACACTTTCATCATCATCGCATCTCATCACCCCGTCACGCCGCAGTTTGATTGTAAACTGAGCTCCTAGCCAAGACGTTTTCTTTATCTCTTCTTTATAGAATCGCCGATCAAAATGTATAGAATAATTGTCATTTGTCATAACATGAGTCGAATGACCTAATTTTATCGAACGCTTATGTCAATTTCATAAATTTTGATCAACGATTCTATAAGGAAGCGATAAAGTAAACGTCTTGGCTAAAGGGCTTGAATTTAGACTCAAAATAGATTCTACTGTGGTAATTGGGAGGTAATCACGTAATGGGTGACCAGCGATGGGCGATATGTCCGCAATTTGTTTGCCCCCGACCCCGACATAATGAACGAACTAAACTCTGAAGTCTGAGCTACTGATGAACAGGAGAACTGTGGAGTCGCGCGTAAAAATTCGTGGAAAATACCCAATGTCCAGGTCCATGGACGATGCTAGTCGTTTTTGATCAGGTGACTCGTTTGCTCGTTTGCGCCCAATTTTATAAAATTGGTTTCTGCAAAACATCAAAGAGATAATAAGATACTTAAGTCTGCAAAACGCAGAAATGAAGTTTGCGACTACTTCATTAGATTGTCTTTAGAAAGGTAGAACGGCGAATTTGCGAAATTTTGCGTATTGCGAAGTTCAAGATGGCCAGTTGCCAGTGGTAGGCGGTAGCCCATATCAGAGAAAACTAGAAGGCAAGACTGTTTGTCAAGAGTCTAAACTTCAGGGTAACAAAATATATACATATACTGAAGTACATAGTCAGGTAGGTACATATTGGAAATTATATTATATTGTATGATCGCGCAAATAAACTGTTTGTCATCTCGTGCATTGGACTATTATTCATCTCATCTTCACACATCTGCATCTACCAAGTTAGAAAATTTCGATAGCTCGATGCAGGAATGTAGCGCTAATTGTGGGTACTGCCCCAATAGTCCAATACAATAGCAATAAAGCGACAGCTCCACGGAGTTTTGTTTAGCGATGACATCTGCGGCGTGAAGCCCGTCCATTACCTATCAGCGCTTCGTTAGTCCACAGTTTATCGCCGCTCGTTACCACACTAGAGTCCATTATCCCCTGCCGACCCGACCGCTTCACCCTTATTTCCATTGTAATGACTGCAAATACGATCACGCGAATATGACCTCTGTCGATTTCGGTTTGACGTGTCGCCGAGTCTGAACATCAATAATCCGTGCTGCCATATTTTTGAAGCTCAAAGGATTTGCAACCCTAAGTCGAAAGTGTCAGGATTGTTACTCCTTTGTTGAGGGGTTGGGAGACTTATGCCACCCACATTCTGATGGTGCTAGATAAATAAGGCACTGCGGTGTACTAAATTGAGTACACCGTCTTCAATTAAGTGCACGGATGACGTGTTATGATTGGTTTATGGTCCAGATCTGAACCTCCATAATGGGGCTACTTAGAGTGTGTGGTAGCTTATCTCGCTTGGGAATGGAGACAGCATTTGTCTTATAGGCTATTAGAGAGATTAGACAATTGATAAAACTTTAAGAAAATTATTGACTCTTTAGGTAGAGAGTAGCAGAGGACTCTTTACCTAGAGAGCTATCAAACTTTTGATTGATCAGTCAAATAAGAATATAAGAGCACTCGAGGCATTAAGTAAGACTGTTAGGTCATGGGATCAACTGTTAATTAATATTGTGACACAAAAGCTAGATACCAAAACGTACCATCAGTGGGAAGAATTGAAACTGTAAATCAAAATAGTTTCATTAAGTCCGATTTATTTCTGGAGTTTTTGCACAACCGCGCGGAATTAGTAGAAACTTTGAAGCTGTCACAAAATCATAATTAATAAGTAAGATCGATGGTCTCAGTGAAATTGTAGAGTCATCGACGTCCCAAATGTAGGGGCATTCATAAGCTAAATAACTGTTCGAGTTTTGTTTCTATGAGTGTTAAAGAAATACTTTTTTCTTTAGTTTTTAAAGGCTTGCGTCGAGACCGTCAATGCCAGCCCTATAAAGAAATACTTAAGTCAATACAAAGTTACAAGGTATGTTATAATAATGGCCATTTAGCGATTCATGTTACCTGCGTGTAAGCTTTTTAAACGTCGGCATCATACACTTTTACATTTAGCCGATCGTCAGGTGTTATTGTCAGGTGCGTGCAAATAATTGTAATTACGCCTCTAGCACACCGACGCTGCGAAACGCGAAAACTCTGCGAAAGGAATAGAGCGAGATGCAATATAACGCACTGTCGTGTGGCGGGTGAGACAGTAATGGTCACAGCACACATATCAACTCGGAAAGGGATCACCGTATCGCCTTCGCCTCGCCGTCAGCCTGGCATCAACCAGGCGTCAACCTAACCTAACCTCAGAAATAAGCAAAGAAGCATATAAAAATTATTTTATAAAATAACGTATGCACGTATTACCAAAGCGTATCAATTTGACCCCCTCCCCCTGGTGACCACGCGTAGTATATGCCAAGACCCCCCCCCCCCCCCCTTCAATTGTTCACGTGGTATTGACAAGAGTATTTTTTAATCATTTTGTAAGTTGAAAGAGTAGATATCAAATAAAAATAATTTGACTCATATAATATTTTGTGCTTATTAAGTTATATATTACAAAATACTCTTCGCATGTTTATAATAATTATTACTACTTAATTAAATATGGGAATAAAAATACTTTGATACTCAATAGTTTGCCATACAGAAATACTTGACACCAATATTTATATGAACTAAAAAGTATTGAATAATTTTTCCTATCTAATAGTGCCTTTTTCCGAATTCGGCTAAAACTCAACTATTTCTGTACTCAATCTTCATCATTTTGAAGTAAAATAATTAAATGAGCGGTAAAAATTAATGAATGAGCGGTTACGTGTTGGCAGTAACGAATCGGAATTTGTCAGTAAGAAATCTTATTCTAAGCAGTTCTTTAAACAATGAGGCGGTAAAATATAATAATATCAGCCAAGTGCGATATATATATATATATATATATATATATATATATAATTGGAATCTCGGAATCGGCTCCAACGATTTTCATGAAATATAGTATATAGGGGGTTTCGGGGGCGATAAATCGATCTAGCTAGGAATCATTTTTAGAAAATGTCATTTTCATCGAATACCGAGCAAAGCTCGGTCAAATAGCTAGTATAATTAAAGAGTAATATTGTCCTACAAATAGAACAATTCATATTTTAAGACCATCAAATCAAAGTATGAAGTCCTTTCTATCTATTTTAGCTACCACTTTCAAGATTTTTCGCAGATAAAAATGTTGTTTGTCTTATCAAAATGAAGCTATTCACAAAAAATTAGCTTTACAGTCATAAAAAAAATGTTTTAGGACTCCCTGACTAAGAGCTATTTGATAAACATTTATTAAACACCACGACCACAACGCACAATTTAACAGTGGAAAATGGAGATACTCGCCGTAATATCTGAGATTAGATCACCGATTGCTAAACAATTTCCTTAAACCAATCTCGTTTATCTAATTATCTTTAGAAGCAAGTGCTTATGCCCTTTGAAAAACACGAAGCTATATTTTTCTCTAAACCGCGTATAAGAATGTTGGTATAATATTTACTTTTATATTGAAGTATTATCTTTCGGGCAAGTAATATCGGTCTAGCTACGTATTTTTTTGTTGTTTATATTATATTTTTTCTTATTTATTCTAAAAGTCTAGTCAATTAGGTAAATTGACGTTCGAATCCGGTCAGATCGACGCAGAACGAACTGACTCGTTTTATGCGTGTGTGGGCATGAATTTATTCAGGTCAGCCTTCTGCAGTCCTACCGATCGACCAAACTCGATCTTCTTTTCTTCTCCTAACTCCTAAGGCAGATCGCACATGTCAAGGCCGTACGTTACGCGCAGTACGCGTCGAACGCACCGCAAAGTACACGAAATGCGGCGCGTACGGTGCGGATGAATGTACGAGGTTTCACATATTTCATACAACGAATTCTAAAATGCGGTGCGTTCCGAGCATACGTCCTGATAAATGTGCGATCACCTTTAGCGTCGGCCTTGCTAAAGACACGATTTTCTTGCAAATATTCTCCCCTATGTTCCCAAAACGAGCGGGTGGTGTTTTGTGATTAGTTCCATATTCCAGTGCTGCAATAATGAAGTTGTACTGGGAGGCAATTTCATATGGATTGCGCGTTTACTGCAGATTTTTACGACCTTTATTTAAAGCCCTATACGGGGAAGCCGGATCATATCTATCACTAGGAGTATTATTTATGGCCGGTATCTTGCGACACCTACATTGAGGTTTGACAGTCAATAATATTATGATATACATCATTTTCAACAGATCTTATCTTAATCCATACTTTATAAATGCGAAAGTGTGTCCGTCTGTCTGTCTATTGCCACTTCAAGCTCAAACCGCTGAACCAATTTTGCTGAAATGTGGTATGGAGATTGGAGGTACTTTGAGCCCCGGGAAAGGACACACAATACTTTTTAGGGTTCCGTAGCCAAATGGCAAAAAACCCTTTAAATAGATTCGTCATGTCTGTCTGTCTGTCTGTCCGTCCGTATGTCACAACCACTTTTCTCCGAAATTATAAGAGCTATACTATTAAAAATTGGTAAGTAGATGTAGTCTGTGAACACAAGTCGTTCATGAAACGCATTTGGTACTCCTCTAGTTTAACGCGGTTCCATCGGATAGTCCCTTATATGCTATAAAAATTCATATTCTTATAGTAACTGCCTCCTTTAAAACAAGTTATGCCAAGAACCTCGTCCGAAATATATGCCATGTGAAATTCGTTATGCCGTAAGGACCTTGTGAGGAATAAGTTATGCCATAAGCACCTTGTTCCGAACAAGTTATATTCTCACTTATAAGTTATACTGTAGAGTCCTTGTACTAACTTATACCGAATGACCCTTCCCGTACGATAAAGTTTGTATTACTTTGACGTACCATATGTAGAGATATCGCATTTCGAATAAAAATGTTAGTTAATGCTACGTCGAGGAGACGATACCGAGAAACTTTTATAAAAAGTAGTGACTATTTTTATTATTATCATTTCACCTCCAGACTCCGTTACATTTCATTTTTGATTTAAATGTAAATAAAGATTTAATCACGACCAACATAATGAAAGACAAGAAAAAGTATTTTGTACGGTTAAAACGTGAGTCAAATATCTGTCCGTGTATGTGCCTGTCTATCTGTCAATTTTTTGTCTAAAGCAGCTATAGATTACCGGCAAAGAACATAATATGAAAATTTTTATGGAATTTTCGTGCATACACCAGTGTAATTATAAATTAAAGGTGTCTTGTTTATTGTTTATTTTATTTATTATTATAATTTCAATGACTAAACTCTGACATTCTATTCGTTTCAAAATATGGGACGTCCATCGTATGGTACATCGACGCGACAGTCATTTACATTGTGTCGGCCCATTACATAGTTTATTGGTATGTCCGTCCGCGCGGGAAAAATCGGACGGTGTTTATGCAGATACATACTGATACACACATTTCAGTTGTCGCTACATTCCCCAGACTGCTTGTAGTCCGAGAGCCAGTAAACAAAATAGATAACTTAATTTAAAGAAGTTGTACATAGGAGGATTGCTTACATATTTGTAGCCTCAAAACGACGAATAGTTTGGTTAGTGCCTTACCCGAGCTTCCATTAATAAAGTTTACTAATGAATTGCATGGTCCAGTTTCAATTCTTTGCATATTATTTGTAAGCATAGACTGTAAATTGAGTATCCTCCGAAAGAAGCTTATGACTGCGCAAGAACGAGGGTTAAGTTGGTTGAAAATGGCTTGACGTACAATATTATGAGCTTGAGAGGTCCAATTACTTACATTATACAATATAATACATATTGTTTTTGAAAGTGTCACAAAATAAATTACCATGGCATACTCAAGACTGCATAATTATCCAAACCACTCAGCGAAGAATTAAATATGTCAAATCCCATGTATTATTCCTCAACTTCTCCGCCGAAATTAACGTTAAGAGCCCATATGACCCTAACTTGACTACATACTTTAACCTAGATCTCAAAATCTGTAAGGTCTAGAAAACTGATTTTTTGACACAAGTAACTTCAGTTCATAAAGATTAAATGCTCAAGACGAAAACACGATTACTCAAAAAATGCTCGATAGTTTCTTTTTTACAAAAAACCTTGTTTGAGACACATTTTTGCTTGGATCTTCGAAGTTTGCTGTCTTTTCTTTATTATTTTTTAATATCTAAAAAGGTATTGATAAAACCTAAATTTGCTCAAAACACTTTTTTCATAATCATTATAGTTCGTCTTTTATTCAAGTAAAACTAATTTGGCGATGATTCCGCGCCGTCCTTTTTACCTGGCATATGAAAGACGGGCATGAGTGTGAAGAGAGAAAGACGATGTTTGATTTTTAGAGTCAGGTGAGCTCTTAATAGTCGATATTTAGTGAGCGGACTCCTCATCTACAATTCTGTATCGTAGCAACCAGCAACAGGCAGCAACACGTAGCACAGATTGCGCGGCCCGCGATATCTCTATCGCCAGATATTGTTGTACATTATTATCACTGCTCCACACTTGCTATTGAGGACAAGGCATCATCATCATCATCAGATTGAATTGAGCTTTTACCCAGCAATTGAATACAACTTTTCCCTTTTTAAGCTGTTGCATAGCTTTTACGCGGGCTTTGAGCGCGGTGACCGAATCAAGAAATTCTGCAACGAAATACAAAAAAAAACCACAGCCGAACATATAACCTCCTCGTTTTTTGGAAGTCGGTTAAAAAACCTACTACTACACTCCACTTCGACCGGCACAGAGGTGCGGCGTTGCTAGACTTCGGCACGGTGTTTGTGTGCGTGCGACTAGACGTATGCGAGTTATAAATACATAAGTTGATAATTGATAAAAAATGGTATGCATTAGCTTTACCGCGGTAGTCCCCGAGTGCCTCCCACGCCAGGGGATATACCACGAAACAGTTTTGAGGCTCAAAAAATCGGACGAGAAGCCGTGTCCTACACTCTAACAAACGTGAAATGTCTAAAAAATGCGGCATTCTTGTCCGATTGTTTGAGTCTCAAAAGGGTTTCGAAGTAGGTCTACTGCTTCGGTAGTGGTGGCCGGTTTGATCACACGCAGAAGTCTTATTATAGTGCCCAATATGTGCGTAGCACGCAACAATACTCTTTCTACCATTATTTTCATACTCAGTAGGACGGATGACCTACACGACTGGCGAGATCAGGTGTAGGACCTACTTTTGACATACCCATCCGCCGCGTGACTTTCCTGTCTGTATTATCCAAACTCCTAACCAAACCAATGAGGTTTGTAAACTCATCGCATTGCCTTATCAGGTTGCTATGCGAGTTGGCCTTTTTTTATAAAATAAGGGAGCAAACGAGCAATAGAGTCACCTGATGGAAAGCAACTACCGTCACCCATAGACACTCGCAACATTAGAAGAACTGCAGGCCTGTTGCCGGCCTTCTAAGAGGGAATACGCGCTCTTTTTGAAGGTTTGCAGGTCGTATAGGTCCGAAAATACTGCTGGTGAGAGTTCGTTCCAGAGTTTTAAATGCGCGGCAGAAAGTTACGCGAAAAACGCACGGTGGAAGACTGCCACTCATCAAGGTGATGAGGATGGTGTATTTTTGCGTGGAACGATGGCGAAAAATTGCAAAAAATTGAGGTATGATTCCGAATAACTCCTCAGAGCACTCCCCGTGATACAACCGATATAGAATGCAAAGTGAAGCTACATCTCGGCGTAATTCCAAGGGGCCCAGCTTTTAGATGTCATAACTTTAAATGACAGACAACCTGGAAAATATAATTTATCGGGTGTTAACTGATCCGAGAATATTTTAATATGCGATAAAACTTATTTGAATGATAGTTATGATTGGAATAAATTTTATCGTGTAGATTTATTGGGATTGATCCAGGAATCGATTAGTGTTAGATCTATGATGGCCTACAAAAGAAAATTGGATTTTTTACAAAATTTTATAGTTAAAGATATTAAACGGAAAAATTTCAAAAGTAAAAAACTAATAGCAGAATATAAAAAAATCAGATTTTGCGTATGACTTCGTTTATCGCACGAGAACCGTACGTTAACCAGGATGTCATTTCAGGGACGCCAATTTTATCAAATCAATGTAAGCGCAAAAAGATAACAAACGTAAAGATACACAATTTCGCCTTTATGAAACATTGTATGGAACCATTATGATGGAACTCTACATTCTATGGCTCATAAAACTAAAAGTAGCACACTGCTCTCGACAAAGCCTTCTTCAGTACTACTGCTATTATAGATAATGTTTGTCTATTAGTACAGAGCGTGGTACAGATCCCCTAGCCGAGACGTTTTCCTTATCACTTCTAGGTCTAATCGACATGACATGACATGAGTCGAACGTCAACTTCATATTATTGAACGCGTATTACAAGTCCATACATTTTTAAAGAAAGAAAGAAAATAAATTTATTAACATTTTACAGAACTAATAACAATTATTATAGTACATTTTGATCGGCGATTCTATAAGGAAGGGATAAAGAAAACGTCTTGGATAAAAAGCCAGGTCTAGACAAAGCTCCTAGAAACTTCTCCCCCCAAACTTCATAAATTACCTCATCATCAGCAGCGCGTGTCTCTTACCCTCAATTTTGTGTTTGCATATGTTTTAGTCACGCTCTTACCGCACGCGAACTTTTTATTCGCGTAAATCCTATGATGCAAATATTATGTAAAACTAATATATTGATATATTTGTGGGCTCTCGCCAGTGATGCATGGACGATTGTCTGTAAATAGTGCGGTGTATAAACGCGGAGGAACAAACGAATGCGATGTTCGCCGCGGGCGGAGATAACGCGGTTGCGAGTTCTTAACACTACTACTGGTACACGAAAGCGCTTTCGCCCTACAGCTTTCCGATCCGAACTCGTGAAGAAAACCCGTTGTAGATATAGAACTATTTCTATAGTAGACTATGCACTACGAATGCCTCACTTCTCTCTATCAATCTCGGGTTCGTTGGATCGGACGTAGTGCGAAATAGCTCGACCTGGAATAATAAATATAAGAACCTTGCGTGGTTCTAAGGAAAAATCTGTATTAAAAAAGCCACAAGGTACCATCGAAAAAATTGATTCATAGGTAGTTGAAGGACCTACGTTTTTTGGTCGGACCAAGTTAATTCAATGAAAATTGTCATCTGTCGGCTGGGTCTTTTTCTTCGATGGTACATCTTAATTTCTTGCCGCTATATAACTTCCAGGATTTTTATCATCGACAACCATTCGTAGGGGACCAATTCCGATATCAGAGCACGTCTTTAATCAGATATAAGCTGTTTACATTCCGCCTCTGGGAAATTTAAATGTACCGATGTTGTCTCAGTTCACCGCGGGTTAAATCGAAGCGACATGCAGATACCAACTTATTGAGATAAAACACTAATATTCCCACTGCTTTGTGCGAAAAAAATCTTTATTTTATAAAAGCGGAAATAGCCAAATTAAGCCGGCTTCAACATAAACTTGACCTACTTTACCTATTTCTAGTTCAAATAAGTTTTGTTATACAAAGAAATATTGAGTGTGCGAAAATCATTCTTGGAAATCTTTTTAAAGGCCCCTTATATGCGGAGGCCGAATGATGCAATCGGACTGATCGCAGGACGACCTGGTCATGTGTGTGACACGGGAATATGTGTAATAAAACTTGCGACAGCACTCTACGAACAGTTGCACGTAGAGTCTGAGGAGCATCCTGAGGATGCTCCGGTGTTGGGGCGAAACGCGCGTCGAGGTTTTCAACTTGCATGGTAGTGAGAAGCCTTGCACGAATTTGCTAACATTATTGCTTGTGTGGTGGTGTTTGCAGGTTCTTGCATGCGAGTGCACGCATAGGCAGTGTGGGAGAAGGAGGGAGGTGCTGTACGCATGCCTATGCGTACACTCACTCATTTACTTACAGATTGAGGTTTTAAGCTTTAAATTTTAAGCTATGGATTTCCGTTAAGTCACACCTGATTCTATTTACTCTAAGGTGTGTTTGAGTCCCGTGTGTAGAATTCACTGTAAAAGCAAAAGCAAAAGCAGGCCTAAAAGAGCAATATTTTTTGTACTTTAGTATGGGAAAAATCGTGACGCTAGGGCCATACAAATCACAAAAAAAAATTTGGTCTTTCAGTGCTGCTACTTTCACAGTGAACTCTCTACAAGAAACTCATACAGACCCTAAAGTATTAACACTTAGTGCTGTTATCTGTGAAAACCTTTCGCTACGGCTCTACATGACAAATCTTCCTTATCCGTTATCACCTTGGTCCTTGATGACGTGTACCAAACCTTTCGCATACCAAATATTTATTCCTGGTTCTATGAAAAAATATTTCAGGATCATCTTTGCTCGAAATTCAAACGGTCTTCTGCTGCTGCTGAGTATCCCGATTATTACTTCGAGAAAATCCTCCGAACAATCTGCGGATCGAGATTCAAGTGACGAGAATCGATGTATCGTGATGTATCGAGATACGCCATCGTAATAAGGTAAACAGAAACGCAATTTACTATAATACGGCCCCGCGGCGCCGTGCTAATTACAGATAGATATCGAACTCTATATTATATATCTGTCCAACTATATATTAAGTGATTAGCGTAATGCAGACATTAGTTTAGAAAGTACATGCCGATATCAACCGACACATACCGCCCAGATTCCGCCCTAAGTACTAAGCGCAGCGCATTATTCGGTAGAAATATTACTGGTCGCAATTTCATACCAGCCGAACTAATCGGGTAGAGCAGGTACATGAAGTATAATTGACTGCATTCAATAATTTTAAGGCAACAAAGTTGAATATCAAATAATATGGAATTCGACGTAACCTATCGCTAAGTAATAATTTATACGTGAGGTTGCACTGTGTTTCGTCGAGTGAGTGAGTTTACTGGAGGCCCAATCCCCTACCCTATTCCCTTTCCTACCCTCCCCTATTCCCTTCCCTTCCCATCCCTACCCTCCCCTATTACCCTATTCCCTCTTAAAAGGCCGGCAACGCACATGCAGCTCTTCTGATGCTGCGAGTGTCCATGGGCGACGGAAGTTGCTTTCCATCAGGTGACCCGTTTGCTCGTTTGCCCCCCTTATTTTATAAAAAAAAAATATATGGCCAATTCCATGAGAAGTTGTGACTTTTCAAGAGTAAAAACCACGGCTCGGTCTTTCGTCCACACATTCAGCATTGCTCAGTAGTTTTACTCTAAATCGACATATTTTATTCCATCGAGCCGGCTCGATGCGAGCCTTCGAGCTGAAAGTTTTGCGGTCCACACAGTAATTATTACTCGATTTGGAGTTAAACTATCGAGCAAAACCGTATGTGAGTACTTAGCATATATGAAAGTAATGTAAATACATACACACATACTATAAAACTTCCTTCTAGTACAGTCGGTAAAGGCTTCAAAGAAACACGCAATACAAATACCACAAATAACACTGAACATTACAACTTCTAGCGGCTGTTAATTTGTTAATAAATTATTTCTTTCATAAACCAATCCATATTCCATATACAGCGCATGCAAATTCTCAGTAACACCGGACACAATAACTCCTATACGACGTGCATAATCGTTAGCCCACAAAAAAATATAATAATAATGATTAAATTAATGTAATTGTACACATATTATTGCAAATTGCTAGTAGGGTTAATTTTGGAATCGTATATTCATATGCGGGAAGTCAGCCAGTTGTTGCTAAGTCGAGGCGGAGCACAAAACTTTATAATACACGCACTTTTTCGTCATATTGCTACTTTGAATATGAGACATAAAATATGTTTTCCGTTTCCCGAACCGACGAGCACACAATATTCCATCAAAAACAGCCCAGCCATTTCGGAGTAGTTTGGCAACAAAAAGCGCGACACGAGAATTTCACATAATATTATTAGAGAACACGGTGAAATGTAGCAGAAAACGCGCCCATATTCTAGTCTATTTCACTGTCAAAGTTTGAACAAAAAAGTATGGGATTTGATATCAAGAGAGCTTACTTGCGACGCCACTAATGCCATAGGGCCGGGACACAAAAACATATGATACATACATACAGTTGTTATTCAAAATTAAAAAAAGACACATCGTGAGTTTCTACGACGTGACGTCGTGCCGTGTACCATGGCACGTTACGATGTCGTGTCGTAGTTTTTTACGACGCACGTCGTAGATTCCCACGAAACGACGTCGCGTCGTGGTACGACACGACGTCGTATCGTGTTTTTGTGTCCCGACCCTTAGATTTTTGACTTCTAATTTCGAAAATGTTAATAACGCAGGCTTTTTGTTAGCACCACTGAATGCTGGTGAAAGACCTCCTAAAAGATCTTCCATTATATTCTCAAACCCGCGCCACCGTTTCCAAGGGGTAGCCCTTAGCGTACGTATAATTTTATGAAAAATTATTCCCTTGGTTACAAAAGTACGTTAAAATGACTGTTCAACCCTATCATGTATTAACAATTAAGGAAATATATACTGTACCACACATCATTTAATATTAACAGTAACCTTACAAAAACCACTTCCTTGTAGTTTTGTTATTTATTGTCATTAGCATACATCCGTTTCCTATAATATCGCATAATCAGCTTCTAACGAATACTGCTGGTAATTTAATTTTCAAATTGTATTACATTACGAGCGATAGATATTGCATAGGGAAAATCATCTGCATATATATAATATATTATATAACTAGCTGGTTTTTGTTCGACACCGCAGTTTCATTATAAACTTTACTGTTTTTCATTCGTCATCATAATGCGCTTAACTAACATTTTGTATGAATAATTATTGTATTAAGGGGGCGACTAACCCTAAAGTGTCGATTTTATAATTCATTTTTATACTTGAAAATAAGCCCCGAATTGTTTCATTTTCTAAAATTAGATACTATATTATATTTCCGAGAATTCGATCTGAGCAAAAACACGATATCTTAAAATTTTCTTGATAGAAAAAAATCACAAAGATGCATCTAATTTTCACAAATTTTTCATTTACTATGAACTAAGTTAATAATTTTAACACATTGTGTAAAATTCTATCATTGAGAGATCGACCAAGCGGATTTTAAAAATGTTGTATATTTATCGAGTTATTGAGAAAAAACTAATTTGGCGATGAATCCGCGTCGTTCTTTTTCACCTGGCATATGAAAGACGGGCGTGAGTGTGAAGAGAGAAGGACGATGTTTGATTTTTGGGGTTAGTCGCCCTCTTAAGCAATTTACAAGCCGCGGTTTTCCAAACAGTATGCAAACTTTCAAGATATATACTTGCCATAGATATATGTCATGGATATGGCATACATGGACATTATACGTGGGAGAGAGTGTGCTTCGGCACGAACGGGCCGGCTCAACCGGAGAAATACTACGTTCTCACAGAAAACCAGCGTGAAACTGCGCTTACGCTGTGTTTCACCGAGTGAGTGAGTTTACCGGAGGCCCAATCCCCTACCCCTTTCCTACCCTCCCCTATTCCCTTCCCATCCCTAAGAGGGAATAGGGTAATAGGGGAGGCCTATTACCCTATTCCCTCTTAAAAGGCCGGCAACGCACCTATAGCTTTTCTGATGCGAGTCTGCAAGTGTCCATGGGCGACGGAAGTTGCTTCCCATCAGGTAACCCGTTTGCTCGTTTGCCCCCTTATTTCATAAAAAAACATGGGTAATGGACATATGCCACATACTTGAAATTTGCAATTTTTAGTGTTGCCAAAAGTTGACAAAAATTGCTGTTACAGAGTCAAAACTTTTTTTGTAGAAGTTACTTCTCCCGAACAAAGTTGATTCCATTCCAAAAATTGCTAAGTTTTACTAGTAAATTATTCTCTGTTCAAACTAAAAATACTGCTGAATAAACAGGTAAATCGTAAACGGCTAAAATCTACGTTTTCGCTTAAACATAGCTGAGAAATCTGTTAGATAAAAGTAATGAAGAAACGTTGTAAACAATTGTAAATCGTTTTGTAGCGGCCACTATCTGACCACTAACCAACCACTGTAACCACTGCGACAGCCGATAACCACTAACGGACGATAACCACTAGACAGATGATAACGCTAATTAATATCCTTCTACCACAATAACTGTGATCATTTGTTCAGAGACAAAGCACAGTATAAACAACATACAGTAGTTTACTCTTCCTCGATCTTTACAAGGGGTAGAGGGAGAGCGTAAACTAAAGTTTATGCGTTTTAAGATGATATGGGTGACAGTTCTCATACTCCTTGCTACGGAACTTTTTACAAGAAGACAAAGAAAATCATAATGTAATAAATTAAATTCCATCTACAAAAACAAATGTTTCCTATAATTGTAAATGAATAAAAATGAAAAATTGCTAAATTCTAACTTATAAAATTATGATATTATCTTATATCTTTAAACGAGCAATTCTTGTATGTATATATATATATATATATATGGAATCTCGGAATCGGCTCCAACGATTTTCATGAAAATTAATATATAGGGGGTTTCGAGGGCGATAAATCGATCTAGCTAGGAATCATTTTTAGAAAATGTCTTTTTATTCGTGTTTTATCGATATCCGATAAACTGAAAAATATGACTCTACCTGACATCTATTGGCGAATAATAATACTATTTTAACAACAGCTATTCCAGCAGATGGCGTTGTTAAGTAACACGAAGTTAATGAGTGTTTGCTATACCGAGCAAAGCTCGGTCAACCAGGTACTGACATTATTAACTGTGAAATAGGAGTATAAAATTATTGTTTTTTTTAATGTCAAACAATTGAAAAATGTCAAATGCATGAAACGGAACTTATGTCAATAAAGATTGACATTTTCGATTGCAATTCCTTTACGAAGTGATTCGATATTTTTAAATTATTGATAATTTTTTGTTAGGTAACTTCCCTATTATTGTTAATTATTATGTGTCACGTATATCATCTTAAAACGCATAGGGTATACTTTATACTCTACCCCTCGCACAGGGAGCGAGTCTTCAAGAGAGCTAAAGATGCTGGCAGAGGATTCCTATTCTTCTAATATTATACTTCCTGTGGCTCAAGCTCCAGTAATATAAGGGCCCTGCCCTTAGAAGAAGAGGAAAACAATAATTATAGTTATCTGCAATCCAGCTAATGTGTGTGCAAGATTAAGCTGGTGGTTTAGTATATATGTTATAGGCAAACTCCGAAGCTCCGGCGCTCCTAGGTTGGACTGGTCAATCCTCAGGTCAGACTGAATGACTTAGTCAAAGCCCAAACAAATGTAAATTTTCGGCTTTTGACTAAACAATTTTCGTCAAACCTGGGAGGGACTAATTTGGTCAGGCAATCGTCAAAACACAATTTTATTAAATCGGGGTTTGACGAGTCAAACTCCGATATAGGTATGAAGTGTCTTATCTTCGTATATTTGGAAGCATTTTATCAAGCTTTCAAGTCTTAACCGCTTAACTCTGCCAGTTCTGACACCTGATTGGTCAGCTTACGTGATTTTCACTTTTATATTTGAGATGCTTTGAGAGAATGCCGTGTGGCATTAGGCCCGCCTTTTGTACGATGTGCAATAAAGTATAAAATAAATAAAGAAATGCTTTGGAATATACGGAGGTAAGTTTGTAAGATTAGGTATAAAAAAATAACATTTTTAAAATAGGGATGATGACAAGGTCAAAGATTAGCGAATTTTGTTAATAAAATAAAGAAATCACGGTGAAAAATAAGTGTTCCCAAAATTTCAGCTCGATAGCATTTTTATTTTTTTTGTTATGCGCCTTCAAAGTTGGATAATCAAGTCGTTTTTTTTTTAATTAAATTTCTTAATATTTGTATACCATTCCATATCTTATGCAATTAAAATCAACTTTTGTTATGAAAACACTTTCATAAACGCAGTATTTAATCTCTCCCGATGCGTACAAACTACGAAAGAGTGACGTCAGTCTTTCGTAGTACTTTGTATGGAGCGTTTTGGGCAGGTCTATTTTATGAGATGTTTGAATAGTCATATCTTGGTGAACTTTTAAGCTATCAGAGTCATTATTTCAGCAATGTTTCTATTTTTTAAGGGTCTTTCAATTACTTACCAATAAGAAAAAAAATAGTCATCAAGCCTATTTTGATGTTTATTGTTTTAATAATTTCTTAAGTAATTAAAATGGAAAATTAATAATTTTTCTGACATGGTGAGGCATTAATGTTAATGTTAATTGTTTTAATAAAGCTTCTTTATCCACGTTTTTAGAAACAACAACACCGTTTGATTCACTCATCTTCAATTTTACACAATTACACGCCCGCACGGTCAATGAACGAACATGAAATGACAAAACAATCGGTCGGAACACCGCGAGAGACATTATGAACCTGTTTAAACATGTTCAGATCAACGTTTGACCGAGTTTTGCAGTCGCTTCTAGGATTAACTAGGCCAAAACCGAAACAGAATAATTTACTTTCGACGTTTGACTGAAAAGTTAGGAGCTCCTGGGTTTGACTAAAAATACTTCAGGCAAAGGGCGAAATTGAAATGTATTTCGGGGATCGCCTGACGGCTTTGGTCAAACCTAGGATAAACCAGTCCTTCCGCGAAGAGACTGTGTATCGGACTTTGACTATAACATATAGATATACTGTATATTATTTATACTGTGTACAAAGAGAACGGACAATGGTTATTGCAATATACCATAGATTGCCACAGAATACACATTCAGTATATATTAGGATTTTTTTAAGTAAAAAAGTTTATTAGCGTAATTATAATTGCTTCGTGCATAAATGTAATAAGGAAAATGTCGGGCCACCGGGAGTTGAATCTGCACCTTGAATAGAGCAATTATGTATATCAATTTAAAATTACTTAATTTATTGCCAGAACTAGTCCTGAATATTAATGTTTTTACATTTTACAAATAAAAATTTAAATTGTAGCCAATCTGGAAAATAATTATTAAGGTTAGTTCACATTGCACCATTTACTCAAAGCTACTTAATTTACTGCTTTACTACGTAAGAAGATACAATGCCAATGCAATAATTGATATACTTGTTGGCTGTGTTGGCAGGCAGCTTGTTTCAAATTGCTCATATTATAAAAAAACTAGCTATTTGACCGAGCTTTGCTCGGTATTCGATACACCACGAATAAAATGATATTTTCTAAAAATGATTCCTAGCTAGATCGATTTATCGCCCCCGAAACCCCCTATACTTATGCAAAATTTCATGAAAATCGTTGGATATACGATACATGATCTCTATTCTCAACGTCACACGACCACGTCGCAATTTGATTTGACATGCTACAACCCTGCAATGCGGCGTCGCATCGTAAAAATCTAAACGCCGCACGACGCATCGTGGCCGATGTGACAGCGCATCGTAAAGAAAGTCAAATCTACAACGACTATCAAATCACCGCCTCGCAAGTTAGAGTGTTTGGGGTGTTCTAATGTTAGTTGTTACCGACTACAAGCCGATGTGATGATGATGATGAATATAACAGTCGTGGCGTGCATGTTTCAAATCTATTACGACTATCGAGATAATCTTAATAGCTAACGAAACGACTCCAATAACTCAATCAGGGCACTACACCATATCTAGATCTGTGTTTACATAACGATCTATGTACAAGCTATGGAGTACTATAGACTATTGTACATTATGAACAAAGCTATTTACTAGCTAAAAGCCGAGCTTTGTGAGGGCTCGCGTTGTCACACCTTGACTGAGTGATAACACATCTATATATATATAAAACTCAAAGGTGACTGACTGACATGGTGATCTATCAAGGCACAGCCCAAACCATTGGACGGATCGGGCTGAAATTTTGCATGCAGTTAGATGTTATGACGCAGGCATCCGCTAAGAAAGGATTTTGATAAATTTCAACCCCAAGGGGTTAAAATAGGGGATGAAAGTTTGTATATAATAATACTTCTTAACGCGAGCGAAGCCGCAGGCAAAAGCTCGTCTACACATAAAAGTTACTATTTTCAAGCACAAATCAATAGACGTGATAGTTTTTCCGTAAACTGTGCCACAAAATGTAAAGGTTGTGGGATATAAGTAGTAGGGCTCGCTTCGCTCGCCTTGAATAATGTTCAGTATCATAATTTAGATATTGGATCGCCTTTTACTCGCCTAAAAGCTTTTGAGCTGCTTATAAGAATTTTTCTTTGGAACACTCACCTCTTAGAGTATTAATAACTGTTATTAATACTCTGACTCACCTACAAAGATGGTTTATCAGTTTTTCCGAATGGAGATTTTCAATCAAAAATCATTATAATTATGTTAAAGTATGTTCATTTCTGTCTTAGGTACGGTGCGGCTAATTTAAAATAACCTCCTGTCGGTTAAATATAGTGTCTGTCAGTCAATGTATCACCTAGTCACGCTCAAGTCGATAAAAATAAGTAGGGACTATGGGGACACTTTGGGCGCTGGGAAAACAAAAACTAACTGATGATAAACGTGTTTGGACTTAATCAACTTTGGACAGCACCTCGTTTATAATATTAGTACGTAATAAGCTCATGATGCACCTGTAGATCCATATCTATTGAGTGTACGATATTGTTCGACGCTTCCTGCGGCTTAGAATTCCCTTAACGAGCCACTTCTAGCTCCGATGGCGGCCATTGTTTTATAATATATCACGCCATATACGGCTCTATCAGCTTTCGCGCCATTTTTACTGCTGCCTTGATGAGTTTATTCCAGCTTTAATGTATTTCTGTTTCGAGTAAGATATTGGTTTACGTTGACTTTTAGCACTGACTGGGGTCCGTTTAATGGTGCTATTTAATTGTTTTAACCCACGCCCAGCTTAATATATACATAGATACTAGATGTCCCGCGCGGGTTCGCCCGCGTATATTAGGAATTTCACAGAAACCGTACATTTTCAAATAAAAATAGCTATAAGTACTCCTTCACGTGGTCTACTCTATATAAGTGCCAAATATTGCTCCAGTAGTTCGTGAGATAAACCCTTTCTAATATTTTCCCCGTTTTTACTACATTTTCCTGAGTTTTTTCGGTCATATTAGTCTTAGCGTGATAATATAATATAATATAGCCTATAGCTTTACTCGATAAATGCGATATCTAACACTGAAATAAGTTTTTAAATCGGACCTGTAGTTCCTGAGATTAGCGCATTCAAGCAAACATACTCTTCAGGTTTATAATATTAAGTATAGATTTTTTTAAATTATCGCTTGACAAACTCGAACCTCGATCTTAAAGTCTATGAAAAGGCTCATAATCATGGGACGATGCATGGTATAATATTATGGTAGTGATGATGATGATGAATGTAATTTGCATAGTAGCATATGCTTTCCGTTCTTAAAACAACGCCGAAACTCCCAAACTTGTATCTATGAAGAATTTCCGAACCACGGTATACCAGGTGTACTTCGGTGCAAAATCTTACTTGTTTGTAGCATATGCTTAGAATACTTCTCACGAAACCGAAGTCACCACATGTTTCCCCATAAAATTTGAGGAGTTCCCTCGATTACTTATGGATCCTTCATCAGATCACCACTTTTGTGAATATAATACCAAATTGGGATGATACCCTACATACCAAACGAAAAATTTTGAAAATCGCTTAACAAACGGCGGAGTAATCGTTGAACATAAGAAAACGAACATAACACCTCCCCCATTTTGAAAGTCGGTTAAAATTGTAGCCTATGTGTTATTCTGATGTATAAGCTATATTATTGTAAAGTTTCATTAAGATCCGTTCATTAGTTTTTGCGTGAGAGAGTAACAAACATCCATACATCCACACATCCATACATCCATACATCTATACATCCAAACAAACTTTTGCCTTTATAATATTAGTAGGATAATTTGACAGCAGCAGGTTGTAACCAGGAGGGAGTTTAGTCCGTAGGTTACTGGGTAACAGCACAGTAAAGTTGGACATATCCTTATGGGCCGGCCAATAAGGAATCCATGAGGATTCTCCCGCCCTCTCCGTGGACATACAAATTTTGATACTATTTTTACCTAATTCCTTCTTTAGGGGTGGAATTTTGAAAACTTCATTTTTAGCTGATGCCTAAATAATATAATATTTTAATCAGCACATGAATTGAATAACAAAATTTTTTTCAAATTAATCGTAGCACCATCTGTCAGGACAAACTAAAATTGAAATAGAATAATATTGAATGCGATGATAGCGCCGTCCGCCGGATCTAATGTAAAACATTCCAAAATCAACAACTCCTTATAAATAAGAAATGAATTGAAAAAACATTTTCCAGTAGACCAAACTGTAAATCTAAACCATTCTCGAATCTCCACGAACACACACAAAAAATTTCATCAAAATTGGTCCAGTCGTTTAGGAGGAGTTCAGTCACATACACACGCACACAAGAAATATATATATTAAGATTTAAACTAATATAATAAACGCGAGAGAAATTCTGAACTGATTTTGAAAAAGTCGTTTTAGGAGTTGCTTCAAGTTCCGGAAAAGGATGAGTATTTTCACTTCGGATGAAATTTTCATTTCGGAAAAGTGAAAAAGGCTTATACGCGATGAGTGAGCTTGTGTGCTTACTGACGGGAAAATGAAAACTCATACTTTATTTGCTCATATGGAATCGTGTGGGGATCAATGATGAAATTTGGCACACATACGAGTATAGAGAGCACGTCATAAGCATGGGGATTGGGAAGGATATCGGCTCTATAATCGCGGGAAAATGCACGATACCTGAGAGATTTTTTGTACATACGAAGAAAAGGGGAATAACTAGTTTTTTTTTTTAATGAAATAAAGGGGGCAAACGAACAAACGGGTCACCTGATGGAAAGCAACTTCCGTCGCCCATGGACACTCGCAGCATCAGAAGAGCTGCAAGTGCGTTGCCGGCCTTTTAAGAGGGAACAGGGTAATAGGGGAGGGTAAGGAAGGAAAGGGAGGGGAATAGGGGAGGGTAGAGAAGGGAAGGGAATAGGGGAGGGTAGGGAAGGGAATAGGGTAGGGTATTGGGCCTCCGGTAAACTCACTCACTCGGCGAAACACAGCGCAAACGCTGTTTCACGCCGGTTTTCTGTGAGAACGTGGTATTTCTCCGGTCGAGCCGGCCCATTCGTGCCGAAGCATGGCTCTCCCACGTAAAACTAACCACGAATAACTAGTATTATTATAATGTGCTTACTTAACACTAACGTGCTAACTTTCCAACTCCAAAATTGCCAACAATGGTGGTTTCCCTCAGCATTGTCAAGCTGAAAACTGCATACCTAAGGCCATTGTTTCCAACAATCGAAATCGCACCAATTAATTTCGCCAATATCGTCGTGCATTTCCGTCAGTTTTCGCGGCCGCTCGGAATCTGTGATAGGGGAACGAGGCCGGAATCTGGGGCCTGATTCTCAAATTACTTTAGATATCTCACTCCTGGGCAATTCGAAGTGGATTTGCAAACTTCATCGCGCGACATTCAATAAACGCTCGTCTCGGTAGGCGTGACCAATGACCGCACGGTAAAGTTTCCGAAGACGTGTCGAACGGAAGTCATGTTTGCGACTTCCGTACTGCGATCGAAACGAGATTCGAGGCTTAAGAATCGGGCCTCTGGACCGCGATAGAGGAACAATGTTGGAAGATGGAACAATGTTGGAGGCAACAATGGACCGATAACCGTCTCACCCCATTAGAACCGCGCGCCTGTAAATAAATTAGCGATCTGCATTGAAATTTAATTTGGAATGCCATTAAAGTGGCAAAAGTTTTTGCAGCTGGCAATCGTGTACAGTCGCGAAAAATATCAATAGAACAAAGCGAGAAATGACGAATTTGCTCGTAAGTGTACGAACTTTTTTAATTTACTATGGAATACCAATACAGACGATCACGAATTTCTAGGCATTTTCTTATAAAGCTTCGCTTGAATATTTAGTATCCGTATTAGCCCAACGTGAGGCCCCTCGCCCTTAAAACACAAAATAAGTCAGTAGTATCACTCACAACAGAATGCTTATAAATCCTTTACCGAAATAACAGCCAGAATTTTCTAAATATCACTTGTTGGCGTCATTTTGTATTTCAAAAACTTGCCGATTCAATATGGCGTAGTGATTTTAAAGATAATTCCGATTCTATGCCATAAATAACAAACTGCGATACCGACAGTCAATCAGGGCAGCCTCGATAGAGGACAATACGTCGGCTAGCCACTTGCGGCTAACAGTCGGCTAGCGGCTAGCAGTTGGCTAGTTATTTGTAATTGGCGCGGTCCTATCTTGAGCCGGAAGATAAGTGGCTGATGTATTATTTTGTCGCACAATTAGTACACTAGTCGTGAGTTATTGACTGTGCAGATATTGTATTTTTATGTATCAATAGAATTCGGAGCATCTAGGAAAAATATCTAAGAAAATAAATAATACAGTAGGTTATCTATAATCATCTGGTATGCGCTGATGATAAAAATTTGTTCGACGCATCGTTAATTGCCTTTTTCTGCGACGGGAAATGCCTTGACGCATCCCAGGGGAATCGGGGACTAACCTACGAGTATGTGGGTCTAGCTGCGGCCGTAAGGATGGTAAGTGACCGCAGCCCTACCCACTAAAACCCGTAGGTACTCTTCGTCTGCCCGTTGCCGAGTCGCGAGAACGCGTGAGCTATACTCCGTGGCTCGACAATCGTCCGCCCGCGTATCAAAAGCGGGCCCGTCCTCTTTGAAGCACTGTCGCTATGCTCCTGTCACCGAACAGAGGCCCTCCCGGGGCTTTCATAGGCGACTCTCTCTGTCGTCGCGATGCGCGAAGAGTACACTGCGCATCGCGACCCTATAGAGATGTTTGTTTGGCCAACTTAATTTAAGTACATAAACAGCGATATTTGGCTGTTTAAATTTGACAGATCAATAATCATGTTTAACTTGTGGTGCAAGACAACTTGTGTAGTTAAACAGAATTTTGTGGTTAAATAAAATTTTAAACATGTTTAACCGCTTGGTAAAAGTCGCCCTAAGAGTCGACATAGTTTTTTACCTTGTCTCACACAGTTCTAAAAAATTATTATAAATACAAAAGTCTGTCCATCTGTTACCTTTGTGCGTTAAAACCGCTGCAATCTGCATTGATCTAGATTAATTTTGGTATACTTCGAGTTCCGGGAAAGGACATAGGATAATTTTATCCCAAAAATTAACAGTTGCCGCGCGATAAACGAATTTTGGCGCAACGGAGTTGCAGGCGCCATCTAGCTTAATATTGAAAAATATTACTCTTCCTGACATCTATTGGCGAATAATAATACTATTTCGTGAGCAACTAATTGTTTTAACGACCAGCAGATGGCGTTATTAAGTAACACGAAGGCAATGAGTGTTTGCTTCATCCAGGTACTATTAATATAATTTACGCACAATAATAACCGATAAAACATTATCTTCATCCATTATACGCGTATCTACTATGTTTAAATTGTACAAGAAGGTTAATTGTTAAACATTTTTCACTAAGAACAATCAAAGAGTCTAAGTACAGTCATAATGTGAACTTAATATTATGCACAATATCTATTCTAAGTAGAATATCTTTTCAAAGTAGAGTGAATATATATTTTAATTGCTTATGCTAAATGTATTGTTTATAGCTAAATATGAACTATTAAATGAGTAAGCAAACAGTTGGCGCCTCTAATAATTTTGTACCCTGTATTCAAAAGCCATAGTCGGCATATCCCGAATAGTTCAGAGGCGTAACTATCTGGATATTTGGGGCCAATCTGTGGGGCACTGTAATTAGGAATGTCATTGTCCATACAAATGGCCCATTGTTAATCGGTGCCGGAGTTAATAAATTCAATACTGTTAACAGATATTCAGGAATTAAGGCATTGGAATTGTGTTTAATGGTTCCAAAACGTTTGAAGTTTGATTAGGTACAAAAAAATAAGTCGTATCCATACTTAATATTATAATTTTTTGTCCGTCTGTATCACCGAAATAAATTAAGATAGAACGGCTAAGCGAATGCAGTATGCGTGTTTTAATCTTGCAGTATACTGCAAGATTCGTTGAACGTTCATTCAGTTAGCGCGCACATCTCGACTTGATTACACCGAAGCGGCTGTGCAAAAATGCCTCATTGTGCAGTTTCTAATTGTAAAAATATCTTTCCACGGGTAAGTTATTTGTTCTAACTAAAAGCAAAGCAAAAATTGACACGAGCGATTCCTTAGCAACGCACGCGGGTCGCCGTTCTATCTTGATTTATTTCTGTGATCTGTATGTTACCTGTTCATGCCCAAACCACTTATGGTGGTACTTTGTGTCCTGGAAAAGGACACAGGGTACTTTTTATACCGGAAAAATGCACGGTTCCCGCGTAATAAACGAATTTTGGCGCAACGGAGTTCTAGCATCGGGCATTCGGGCATCATCTAGTTTAATATCAATTGTTTGCATTGTAAACTACAATATTTTTATTACTTTTGTTAAAACCAGAAAATCCATTGCAACAGAAATGAATGACATGAAAAGCAACAAAATGAGAAAAACTTTGCAACATTATCCATATCATGTTGCAAATTTTTTCTCATTTTATGTAATTTTTATGTTAAAAAATGGTTAATAGTTTTTATTATTCGTAATATAATATATTGTACTGAATTGACAGATTTAAATTGCGTCAGACGTCTTGCAAATCTATCACATCCAGTCTGAATTGACCCTAAATGCCTCTTGTAATTCTGCATCTTATTTCAGCGATTCGTATTCGTAACCAATCACCGAAATAACATGTGTACTTCTTACTGCCGCACTCCGAGACATTTAATGATTACTTTAATTTAATAAAGAGCTTGAAAGCTGATAGTGTACGGAGTTTATGTGAAACACTTCATTAAATTAAAGTCATAATGGAAACACTGAGTGTGGCCTTTAATAAAACAGTTTGAGGAGCGCAATCAGATCGTAGTAATTGTTTGAATGCAATTGGTAGTTAAAGGAATAATTGACGTCGTAAAATCGGTATTGCTACAACATGCTGAGAGCGGTGCTGGTGGTTGTGGTGGTCTCTAATTGTGCTGATGGGTACATTGTGGGATCGGGACGTGAGTATACCCCGTTTTACGCAGTGGGGAAAATATTAAAAAAAAATTAAAGTGACAAAAACATGGTAATAATTTTGGGATTTAGTGTGTTTGAACTTGGACGTTAATTGGATTTTTATTCTCGATAACAAAATATTTTTGCACTACACACAAACTTATGATACTAGTACGATTATTTGTTACTTGTCTAGTAACAAATAATCGTACTAGTTTAGATAGATTATTTGTTACTTGCCTAGTAACAAATAATCGTAATCGTTTAGTAAAAGATGGCCCCGTGCGAGTTTCTTACGCCGGTTCTTCTCGGCGGGGTAGTTCCCGAACCGGTGGTAGGCAACGTAGTTTCTTCGTTCGACTTTCAAAAAGTGTATCATGATACCCATTTTGAATAAAAAGATATTTTATTTATTTTAGTAATTGTAAGGTTAAATTATGTGTCTACCTGGAAAGTAAAAAACATTGTTTTCCATAGAAAAAGTTGCTCATTATCTGCAGTAACTATATTATCCGATCTATAAACTCTCAAAAAATATCTTGTTTAATCTGATTAACTTTTCTCCTTTTGATCGTGATTCTTTCCCAGTGAACGTCCGCTTCGGTCAGATGCTGTACACAGACACCAAGTACCAGCTTCTGCGGGAGCGGATGGTGAAGGCCAACACCCGGAACCTGGCCTACCACTGCCGCGCGGACAAGAGCGACTGCGACGCCGCCCTGGCCAAGATGCGTTACAAGTCCAGTAAGCATTTCTACGCTCTGGCCAAAGCGGTGGTGGATTATGTGAAGAATAAGAGACAGGCGCGGCCTACTGGATATGTCGGTAAGTGCGAATTTCTGTAGTGGCTTGACCTATCCATACAACCATCACATATATCTATTTTTTTTTATCTAGTTTTTTTTTTGTTTGAAAGCTGACATATCGGGGGATCGCTAATGTAGATGTTTGATTTCACATAACATTATAGTTTAGGAGTCAGTTCACAGCGAACTGAATCGAGACAATCAGATTCGCTGTTGGCGGTCCTCCGACACACCGGGACAACAATTATTATTATGGACTAAAATATCATTTTACACTTAGGAATTAAACTTAAAGTCTGTAAATATTATTTCATTACTTTTTAAAGTTGTTTGGCGGGTTTTTTTTTAATGTCTTAATTTTATTTTATTTTATTTATACTATTTATAATTCCTCCATACCCGACTAGGATCTGCTAAATACTGCTGTAATAACATCGTGTTATAATTTCTTCTCTAATATTATGTTTACCGCGGCAGTCTCCGAGTGCCACACGTATTTTTGCTGTTGCTGCTTTTTTTGCTGTTCATCTAACTCTTTGCCCACACAGGTACAGCAACATTCTGCCGTGACAACATCTGCGTACCAGACAGCGACCCGCCAGTCGTACCAGGCGGCTGCCTCGTGCTCACCTCCTGCGGCGGCAACGAGACCTGGCACCTGGATCCTATACTACACAAAAAGAAGACAGCACGCATTTACTAAATAAATACTGGTGTTTGTGTTGGTGTTTCATTACCTAAAGTCTACTCATAAAATATCTTTTATGAGTGTATCGGACACATTCCATCAAAACGTGTTGCACATCTTCTGGCTTTCCACACATTTCATAATTAGGAGAATCAGCTTTACGCATTAGATGTGCAATCAAAGGTAATGATTGGTGGAAATACGAGTCGGACTATGTCGGCCAACATAATAGCTTTGCAATACTCCACTTGCTGACGGTCGGCTTAGGACTAAAATCTGCCTCATCGATTGCTCTGATGTTCATGGGCGGACCGAGGAGGGGCAGATGGGGGGCAGCCGCCCCCACCTGGATCATGTTGACGTCCCTACTAAGTATATTATCTAGTACTTTTATCTATAAAAATCTAAAATTAAGAAAACGAATTTTTGCCATTTGTTTGCAATACAATATTTTACAACTAAAAATATTGTATTGCATTGCAAAAAAAAACTTATAATAATAAAATATATTATATATTTTATTATTCTTTATAAACACCTAGCTTATAAAAAATCTGATTTGCCCCTCCCCTGGCCCAGAACCTGGGTTATTTGCGAGGCCCTAAGACAACATTAGCATAGCTTTAATTGTAGACCCAAACCGCCGTACTGAGAGACATTTAATTACGATTAACCTTCAATTTAATGAAGAATTTGACAGATAATATATGAGGCTTACGTCAAAATTTTGAATTAAATTTTGACGTGGGAGAGCCATGCTTCGGCACGAATGGGCCGGCTCGACCGGAGAAATACCACGTCCTCACAGAAAACCGGCCTGAAACAGCGCTTCCGCTGTGTTTCGCCGAGTAAGTGAGTTAACCGGAGGCCCAATCCCCTACCCTTTTCCTTTCCCTACCCTCCCCTATTTCCTTCCGTACCCTCCCCTATTCCCTTCCCTACCCTCCCCTATTACCCCTTAGAAGGCCGGCAACGCACCTGCAGCTCTTCTGATGCTGCGAGTGTCCATGGGCGACGGAAGTTGCTTTCCATCAGGTGACCCGTTTGCTCGCTTGCCCCCTTATTTCATAAAAAAAAAAAAAATTATGTAATTAATGTTCGACTCTGAGTGCGGCAGTAAGAGTAGAAATATCGGTATGAGCTGTAATGTAAGGTAAAAAGTAGAAATATTGTGGTAGAAATACACAATAATTACTTACTAAGGGTAATTTCACATTCCTTTAGTACGTATCCATGCACGGTTCCCGCCTAATTCCTGCCTAGCACAATTAAATTTAAATAGAACATAAATTTTATGTACTTTGCCTTATTGCTCGTTTTACTGTACCACGAAGCTATCCGGTGAAAATCAAGTTATCTGCCTTCCACCACTTTAATTGTGAACGATAACCGATAGGCTATATATAGTGCGGTAGGCGGGTTTCATTTACGATACCCCCCGGCCCGCAACCCAAATAGGCATAAAATATAGTGGAAGTTTAGATTTTACTATAACGCCCGTCGATGTTCCATCAGGAGGGTGAGCCAAAATCTTTTCGTTTTCGCTTCGTTATAGAATCGCCGATGAAAATTTATGGAATTGACATATGCGTTCGTTAATATGACGTTGACGTTCAACTCGTCTAATGTCATTTCCATACATTTTGATCGGCGATTCTATTACGAAGCGAAAACGAAAAAGTTTCGGCTTAATGGCCAGGGTTTCGACAGGATTTTGAATTCGTTCTATCTGACAGCTGTTTGACGCCACATGGACATGTTGCTTAAATTTTTGTCACTTCTTAGGATGTCAGGACGTAAACAAGGATTTACGTGATGAATTAGTTACTTATGTTATCCATTGTTTTCCATTAGCACCGTTTTTTCGATATACGTACACATACTATTGAAGAGTACGAAGCCCAAAAGTATTGCATAATTAACAGCATTACAAAGTATCAGATCGGGAACTATTTTAACTTACAGGCTACTTTAGCGAAAATTAGATTACTTAAGTCTGTCTATGCCTAAAAGTCTGGTTCTCTTAGAACCAGACTTTCATATGCCTTTTCTGCGCAGTGTTAAAGATGTTAGAGAAACTGAGTATAGTCATAAAAATCTTCATTTTTCTATTTCAATTTTAGTCAAGCATAGATTAAATATTATTATTTTAATGTAAAGTCCCTATAAATGGTACGTCAACGGCGAAGCCATAAAGACTCCGGGAATGTCACGATCCGCGTTTCGCTTTTGGAGTCCGGATTTATAGAACAATGTCGTTATTTATGGTCTAAATGTCATATTAACGTATTTCCCCACACCTGAGAATACTAAAATGGTCGTATAACAGCATTGTGAGGGTATAAACCTGTACCACAATTAATACTGTTGACCATCGTGATCTATTGGTTGCGGGCTTAGAGCAAACTGTAGCTACGCGCAAAATAATAATATTATTTTCGTTCTTCGATCGTCTCTAATTCGATTTATAATATGAATCTATATCATAAATTAAATTAAAAATGTTCACGAACATGTAGAAAACGATTATTGTCCATGACCGATGTTAATGTGCATAAGGTCACAGCCTTAAATTTTAAAACGGTCACGCAATTTTTAAAGGGGGCTCATTAAAAGAAGGGAGAGTGATCAGCGGCGCGGCGTAGAAGGGTGAAGATTATATACTCCCCTCTTTCTACCACGCATTTTATGTAATATAAATATTAAATTGTCATGAGTGCACATCTGGGGGCACGGGAGTGCCCCCACCAAGATGAGCCAAACAAATCGCGCAAGGGCACAATCTACCTTTTCTCGAAATTTGTTTTCCTTTACTAGCTACGTACGCCTATGCCTTTTACTGCTTTACCTTTTTCCGAATTGCAAACAGTTGTACCTTGATTTTATATGTTATTTTAACTCACCATTTACCATTTAACCGTTACCGAACTCTTTAACCATCTATCATCTTTACGTAACCAAACACACTCGAGCCAAAAAAGAACACCTGTGCTTGAACAATGTTCATTGTTTCGATATCAGATGTTACGAGGGCACTGCCATATATACTGCTCCATCGGACATAGCTCATAGTATTGTCACATATCATAGCGATGAAGCTTGCTGTGGTTCTACTCGTTTCCTGTGACGTCATCTTTGGAGCGATTCGGGAGAGCTCATTTTTTAATAAGTAACTATTGTTTATATTTCATCATTATAAGACACTGGATGCTATGTATGAGAGTAAGAAGTCGTCATAAAGCAAATAGGAGAGCTAAGTAATTGTTCACAAGTGCTACTTGATGCCAGTCTGGTTAAAATTATATTAACTCTCTTGTTAGCTATATATGTTTTATAAAAGAGAAGGCATAATATTAGCACTAGCCTAGCGCAAGACTAAGGCTTCTTACAGACGAACGGCACGTGTCGACGGCACGCGTCGACGGCAATGACGGCAGGACAAGTGCCATTCGTCTGCAAGAGCGCTAACATAAGTGGACCTTTAAATCAAAGTTGTTATAGAACGGTAATCACTAATCACCTAAACAAACATCAAACGATTTTCTCGAACAATAATTTATTAATGCAATATTAACTATTTTTTCCAGATTGCTAAGCCTTAGACCAGCTGGAAAAGACATCCAGGTGTTTGTGCCCCTAACAGACATACCTCCACCCCCCGGCAGACCCACAGAGCAGCAGTCAGGGCGACGGCACCTGGAGGTCTGCGAGCCGACTACCGAGGGTGAAGTGTATGTCGGATCAGAAGCTACTGTGATCATGCCGGATCATATAGACCGTGAGGGCTCATTCTATCTCTTTTACTCCTATTGTTTTCTCTGTCTTCTTGCTCTATCACCTGGAAGAGGACTGTGTGTGTGTGTGACCACGGAGTATGATGTATATATTGGATCAGAAGCTACTGTGACCATGCCTGATAATATATTAATCGTAAATGTTCATTCTATCTCTTTTACTCCTATTGTCTTCTCTATTTACTTGCTCTCACATCTAGACCTGAAATGTGCGCCGACCACCGAGGGTGATCATGCCTGATCAATCATTACATCGAGAGTGTTAATTTCTGTCTTTATCTATGTAGCGACCACGGAGTATGATGTCAATGCTGGATTTCAGAAGCCGCTGTGATCGTGTGCAGTTTCTTTCACTCTCATTGACTTCCCTGTATTTTTTCTCTAAATGGAGAGTGTCACTGAATTTGACATGTATACTGGATCAGTCATGTGTGACAGTCATGAGTGAGTCTTACTGCCGCACTCAGAGTGGAACATTAATTAGTTAAATGTAATTAATTCAAAATTTTGACATAAGCCCCATACATTATCTGTCAAACTCTCCATTAAATTGAAGGTTAATCGTAATTAAATGTCTCTGAGTTTTTTTTTTTAATGAAATAAGGGAGCAAACGAGCTAACGGGTCATCATAATGAAAACAACTTCCGTCGCCCATGGTCACTCGCAGCATCAGAAGAGCTGCTGCAGGTGCGTTGCCGGCCTTTTAAGAGGGAATAGGGTAATAGGGTAGGGTAGTGAAGGGAAGGGAATAGGGGAGGGTAGGGAAGGGAATAGGGTAGGGGATTGGACCCCCGGTAAACTCACTCATTCGGCGAAACACAGTGCAAGCGCTGTTTCACGCCGGTTTTCTGTGAGAACTTGGTATTTCTCCGGTCGAGCCGGCCCATTCATGCCGAAGCATGGCTCTCCCACGTATAAATTGTAGATAGTACGGCGGTTACTGTACTTTCTGTTGTTTACTCTCTCAAATTAATGTGATATTGTGCGGTGATGATACATTATTTTGAGATGACTGATATCAGTTGTTTCTCCGTTTTCATATCCTGTTTTAAAAGCTTAATTACCTACTGAAATATCAACTTTCAGATAAACACTTCGAAGTGACGTCGCCCGTGCCGTACCTGACCGTAGGCCCGATAGATGGTGTAGGGTTCCACGGCAAGACCTTACCACCCATGGACGCCTGCGAGAAAATCTATCAAGACCACCTGGCCACGCTGTACTCAGATGAGGACTACACGTCTCAAGAGTCACTGGAAATAGCGCGAGTCAATGTCGATGACTTGAGATCTCTAGAGAGAGCTGAGAACGAGGATGTGTGAATGGAGAGTAAATTACAGTGGGGTCCTCACATTGCTAATCTAGCAGGTAGGCTCAGTTCTGCAGCATATGCAGTCAGAAAAATTAGAGAAATTTCTGACGAAGACACGGCACGATTAGTATATTTTAGTTATTTTCATAGTAGGATGTCATATGGAATCCTTTTATGGGGAAACGCTGCCGACATTAATACAATATTTGTGCTGCAGAAGCGAGCCATACGTTCTATTTATAAAATGTCTGCTTTAGAATCTCTGAGAGATAAATTTAAAGAAATTGGTATTCTAACTGTTGCTTCTCAATACATTTTGGATAATGTAATATATGTTAGAAAAAATATAAATAAATTTAAAGTTAAAAGTGACATCCACTGTAGAAATACTAGAAATAAGCACAAGCTGGACATGCCAGTGATCAGACTTAGTAAAGTCAGTAAATCTTTTAAAGGTCAATGTATACGCCTTTACAATAAAATCCCAGAAAACGTTCAAAATCTTTCCATTAATAAATTTAAAAAAGTAGTCAAAGAGCGTTTGTGTGCCAAAGCTTATTATAAGGTCAATGATTTCATAGAAGATGGCACATCTTGGGAGTAGGATGGCTTCTTGCTTGGCTACTTCTACATTATTATATTATGACTTACAATTATGTATGTTGACATTGTATATAATATTAAGTTACAAAATTGTAAACTTTATTTTAAAAGAATAATTTTTCTCTCACTTTTTTGGTAAAAAGTGGAACCCGTGCGAGTTTCTTACGCCGGTTCTTCTCGCCGGGGTAGTTCCCGAACCGGTGGTAGGCATCAGGTAGACATTCTGAAAAAATTTGATTCAAATTTACTCAGAAATAAAACATTTTTTATTTTATTTTTATTTTATTTTTAAGAGTTTTTGATACTTTTATAATTGATTTTGTAAATATAGTATTTTTTTAACTATGGTGTTTATGTTTTCTTCCTCTGAACATATTATTATGATTGATGCAAATCGAACTACATCTACTCAATTACAATTGGCTCTCATTTTATTTTGACAACTAGCTGTTACCCGCGACTTTATCCGCGTCAACAAAATGTAAAATACATAGGTAAAAATTAAAAAAAAAGTAAAAAAATATCCTCCTCCTTTTTGGAAGTCGGTTAAAAAGTAGCCTAAGTTACACCTTGTTACATCAGCTATCTGCCAATAAAAGTCCCGTAAAAATCGGTCCAGCCATTTCGGAGATTAGCCGGAACAAACAGACAAAAATTCTAAAAATTGTTATTTTGGTGTAAGTACCGTCTAAATATTCATATGCATGTAGTAAAAAAACGGTTATTTTAATATTACAAATAGACACTCCAATTTTATTTATATGTATAGATAACAAAAACCTATACCGTGTAACAGTGTATTATAGCCACAATAGACATAACGACCAGTAGTTCGACTGCAAAGAGACGGACAGGTTTCAATATCTGTCAAATTCGTCGGGTTTCACTAGGATTATGAACGGAATGTGCCTCGCGCTGGCTTATATAATTTATTTTTAAATATTTAAAATAAAGATTTCAAAATTGGATTCTGACAATTTTAATCATATGTGCCAAAACACAAACAACAATACGACCAAAGAGGAACACGTCCAGCGAATATGTCATAGTTTTAAATTCGTAGGTAACAATTAAACAACCCTAGCGACGATTTTCGTCATAATACGTCAAACTTAAAAAATTTCAACATCAGTTCTAAGTCGGTATACTCTATCATTCTGTCTACTCTGTTATAGCTAAGCAGTTAAAACGAAAACACGCAGGGACTCGTTAAAAAATTTGTCCGGCCTACGGCGGAGCGCTCTACGCCGGGGTCTACGCCACTGCCAAAATATTTTACGCGTGAGTTTGTACTGCCTTTTATCATAAATTATTTTATTACACATTAAATTGATTTCTTTGAATATAGAATCAAATTCAACTTTTTTTACTATTGGTTTTTGTTGAAAATAAGACATCAAAGACGTGTCTGAATTATATAACTATAAGTTATTATCTTTGAACGAATGTTAAAATATGAAATAGTCAGGTTTCCCTAGATCTTTCTTTTTATTACTATCAAGCTAATTTTTCGTGAGTAGCTTTATTTTGATAAGACGAAAAACAATCTCCTCTGCGAAAATTCTCGAAAATGGTAGCTAACAGAGATAGAAAGGATTTAATATTTTAATTTTTGATTGCTAAAATTGCTAAAATCGACTGGCAGTCTTGTTTATCGGTAGCAAACTTAGATTCAGCAGTGGACATTTTTTATGCAAAAATTAATGATATTATCAATTCATTTGTTCCGTCGAGAAATGTGTCAGGATCAAATCGCTATCCTATATGGTACTCGAGACAACTAATAAGAATGCTAAATAAAAAATTTAGGGCCCATAAAAAATGGAAAATTTATGGAAGGAATTCTGATTATGATAATTTTTGTGATTTGCGTCGTTCGACTAAATCTCTTGAAGAGACTTGCTACAGTACTTATGTATCTAAAATTGAATCTAATATTCGATTTAGTTCTAAACCCTTTTGGACATTTATTAATTCAAAAAGATCTACAAGTGGACTGCCTGACACAATCTACCTAGATGATGAAGTTAGTTCCAATGGTCCTCAAATATGCAACATGTTTAACTCTTTTTTTCAGTCGGTGTTTGAGCGTGATTCAGATGACAGGCAATGTGATGTCCCTGAATCTAATAACACAAATATCATAAATACTGTTCAGATAACGGAGTTTAGTGTTAAAAAATATTTGAAAAATCTAGACGTTAATAAGGGCTGTGGGCCAGATTTGCTTCCCCCATGTTTCCTTAAAAATACCCGTGAATCAATTTCACTTCCTCTTTTTATAATGTTCAATAAGTCTCTCAAGCAAGGAGTGATACCATATGTTTGGAAAAGGTCTCTTGTTGTCCCCATTCATAAAAGTGGTGATAAGCATAACTGTAAAAATTATAGAGGTATTTCTAAATTATCTGTTATACCAAAGCTTTTTGAAAAAATGATTTATGATTCAATCTTTCCCCTTATTAGACCCCACCTTACCGTCTCACAGCATGGTTTTGTTAGTGGAAGATCAACGAATCTAACCTCAACGAATTTATCGACTACGTCTATACAGCCATGGACACAGGTTACCGTGTAGATGCCGTTTATACCGATTACGCAAAGGCTTTTGATAAAATTTCTCATAGATTACTTATTATAAAATTGGCTTATTTCGGTATTCATGGTGATCTCCTGCGATGGATGGAATCTTACTTGCGTAATAGAAGCCAAGCTGTTGCAATTAAAGGATACACTTCTAATTTTGTTCCTATCACTTCAGGGGTTCCCCAGGGATCTCATCTTGGCCCATTGATGTTTAATATATTTATTAATGACGTGGTAAGCTGCTTTAAATACTCAAGAGTTCTTTTATATGCTGACGACAAAAAAAATTTTTGTATAGTTCGCACTCTAAGTGACTGCATTAATATGCAAAAAGATTTAGATGACTTATGCGATTATTGTACTAAAAATAAATTACATCTTAATGTTGAAAAATGTCAAACTATATCCTTTTGTAGGAAAAGAAAATTATCATTGTTTAACTATTCACTGTTTGGTAAAACTCTTAAGCGTGTCGATGAAGTCAAAGATCTTGGATTAATTCTGGACCGTGAACTAACTTTTGCAAATCATATAAGTAGTATTTGTAACAAATCATTCAAAATTCTTGGTTTCTTGTTTCGACAGGCTAACGATTTTAAACAACCAACAACATACACTATTCTTTATAACTCGCTTGTCAGATCAGTGCTTGAGTATGCGTCAACTGTTTGGAATCCCTTTTATTTTAAATACATTGATATGTTAGAAAAAATACAAAATAAATTTCTAAAAAGATTACAATACAAGTTTACAAATATTGACAAAACTAAAATGTTGTCCTTGGATAAGCGGAGAGGTTTAAAAGATGAAATACTTTTATATAAAATTATCCACAACATGATAGACTCTCCATACCTCCTAAGTCAAATTCTATTTAGGTGCCCGTCTCGTACCCGTAATAGCTTAACATTTGATACAGCTGTGTGTAGATCAAACTATGCTAAGAATCGCTTTATGGTGAGAGCGTGTGAAAGGCATAATCTTAATTTTAATGAAATTGATATATTCAACTTAAAATTTAAATCATTTGCTGCCACAATCAAAGAAATATAGTTGTTTTCTTGTAATGTTAGTATATTTTGTTTCCTTCCACACTATTGTATAAAATTGTGTGAAATTTTCTTAACCAACTTGAACATTGTGTTATTTATAATTATTATTGACTATCAACCGTTGCATAAACTTCTTGTATCACAAATAATTGATCCATGTTACTGTAATATTTATCTGTGAAAACTTTATTGGCTCATATGTGCTACAACAAACAGCATTTTAACACATAACAACTTTAAATAGTAATATTTAAAGTTCTTATGTGTTAAAATGCTGTTTGTTTTCCAATAAATAAATAAATTTGATGTTCCTAAAATTTGGATTGTTCTATTTGTAGGACAATGTTACTCTTAAATTATATAACTATTAACCTACAAATATACAAAAAATCAGATGGTTAGGGTTCCGTTTAAGGGTTCCGTAGTCAACCAAGTTTTGTTGATTACAGAACCCTAAAACGGAACTCTAACGAGCTAACGTGGCGCTTGTGTTCCTACACAATTCTCTTGTCGCGTCTTGTCGCCATTTTGCCTTTATATAAAACGCTATATAAAAAGCGTATTGAACTTAATACTCATGCAGGTTTCTATTTATTTCCTACAGTTTTCGATTACTAACAAGATGACCATGAACTAAGGATACGGCTCACCACATATTGTATGGGACCACTACAAAAATTGTATGTACCATCGAAGAAATAGGCAGATGACGGACCCGCGTCACTTGGTCGAGTTATGGCAATTCAATGAGTCGTGATCTGTCTAGTGTCGACTGGGTTTTATGGTAACCCGACCGTCGGCCTTGCAACACCGTGTGACCCGCGGTCTCCCTCCCGCTCTTTACCGCGAGTAGTGTTGTCTCACTCTCTCAGACGCGCCAGAGGTTTCCCGCGCGAATGTTCGGGAGTTCTACCAAAGAGAATGTATTATTTTATACTACGTAACATTTTTTTGTAAGGAGAATTTAACGCAAAAGATTTATAGACCACAATTACATACTTCCTCATCTTTGTTAGTGGCTTCTGCTGATACAGTCTAATGCGAACTGGATACTATCGGTTCGTTTCCCTTCGTTTAAGTTCTACGCCGCAACCCGAAAGGCTTGTATTGTTTTCGCGCGCTCGTGTGTTTTACCCACAATAAAACCCACAGTGAATTGTGAGAAGTTTCTCTGTTTTATTTATATGAGCCCCGCACTTAGTGTTCAAGAGTATAGTGTGTGTGGATCACCTCATACTTTGACTTAACGCGACCAAACTACTTAGGTCCACCATCTGCATACGAATCAACTTCTCTGACTCCTACAGAATCTACTGTATTAGCCCACCTTTTTGTAAAAGGTGGATTAACCCAGTAAAGATACTACATACACATTTTGCACCTCATTATAATTTATAGTGGACCCGCAAAGATAATTAAGAAAAATGTAAAGGTAGTAAAAGAGCATGTGTCATCTCAAGTATATTAAACCGGTGCCCCAGGTAGTCTGTTCCCGCCCCTCCCCCTGCCCCGCACGTCACGGTCCTTGTCCTCCTCCTCCGTGTCCTCGTCCTCGAAGTCGTCGACGTCCAGGGGGTTTCTGCAAACGTACGTGGAATAGGATATATAACTTTTAAGGTTTCGTATTAAAAAGGGTAAAAATAGGCCAAGTACGAATCGAACTCTCTCACGAAGTTTGCGAAATACATAATGTGTAAAAATTTCAAATCTCTACCTATCACCGTTCTTGAGATACAGCCTGGAGAAGTCTCTAATTTAAATATAGGCTGATTAAGCCATAGCTACGCCCATAAAGCTTTGCATGCTATTTTTTATTATTTTAAGATGCCCAAAAAGTGAACAGCTAAAAAAGTTAAAGAAGTTGCTCTTAATATTCTGAGTGGAAGCAGCTGACAATTCCATAATAAGATATTTTTTTTATTTAAGTTATCCGAATGAGACGATAGTCAAATATTTAAAAAACAGTAGTAATAAATTCGACTTACTTATCCCAGTTCATTTTGTGTCGCTTTCTGGAAAATAAAAAATATACATTATTATAATAATTTGAATTAGCTTGTAGCTTTTGAAGTTAGGGATACTAGTTGTGTTTGCCTCAAAGTTTTTTTACAACATTTTCTTTACTTTTTGCAATGGAAATCTCCCTTAATCGAACAATAAAAGTATTTCTCTTTACCTCTCGAGGGCCACTAACCCAAAAAATCAAACATCGTCCTTCTCTCTTCACACTCACGCCCGTCTTTCATAATGCCAGGTGAAAAAGGACGACGCGGATTCATCGCCAAATTAGTTTTTCCTCAAAAACTCGATAAATATACAACATTTTAAAAATCCACTGGGTCGGTTTCTCAATAATAGAATTTTATACAATGTGTTAAAAATTAAAATATTAACTAAGTTCAATGCACGGTTATGGCAATAAATGAAAAATTCGTGAAAATTAGATGCATCTTTGTGATTTATTTCTATCGAGAAAATTGTAAGATATCGTGTTTTTGCTCGGATCGAATTCTTGGAAATATAATTTAGTGTGGTATTTTAGAAACTGAAACAATTCGGGGCTTATTTTCAAGTATAAAAATGAATTATGAAATCGAAAATTTTGGGTTAGTCGCCCCCTTAACCTCCGACAATGTTTGTCTACCTCTCGCAACCTGCCACTGTGTAAGGTAGGTAACCTTACACAGTGGCAGGTTGCGAGAGGACTATGTAATTCTACCTGTGACAATGTAAGCCTCTAGCAATGTCAGTCTACATGATGCAATGTAGATTTACCTGTTAGTGGCTATGTAGTCCTGGTCCATGTATTCCGCTGAGGGTTCGACGGACAGCGGTTCTCCGCGGTGGTCCTGCAGGATGCCGAGGTAGCGCGGTGCTCGGGTCACAGTGAAGAGGACGTCTGGAATATTACCGTAATCATCATCGTCATCACTCATCAGTCGTCATCATCATCTAAACGTGTTTTCACCATCGAAAACACGTTCAAAAGAGAAGGTAATAATGTATGTAGTCCGCGTAAGAAAGGAATGATCAATTCTTGCGAAGCTATCGCGTTAGTTTTGAATATAGAGTATATTCAGAATGGTATGGCAAAGTTTTTTTTATATACGTGGGAAAGCCATGCTTCGGCACGAATGGGCCGGCTCGACCGAAGGAATACCACGTTCTCACAGAAAACCGGCGTGAAACAGCGCTTGCGCTGTGTTTCGCCGAGTGAGTGAGTTTACCGGAGGCCCAATCCCCTACCCTATTCCCTTCCCTACCCTCCCCTATTCCCTTCCCTTCCCATCTCTACCCTCCCCAATTACCTTATTCCCTCTTAAAAGGCCGGCAACGCACCTGCAGCTCTTCTGATGCTGCGAGTGTCCATGGGCGACGGAAGTTGCTTTCCATCAGGTGACCCGTTTGCTCGTTTGCCCCCTTATTTAATTTAAAAAAAAAAAAAGTGCGCCTACCCGGTGCGCCATATAGCTACTTGGATAGGAGAGATTGGAGATTTCCAATTAGCAGTATAGAAATATAGCTAAATATATATGGCGTACTTGCCGGGTAGGCGCACTTTGCCACACTTACTATAATACATAGACATAATATATCTATAATATAACTTACTTAAATTGTTACCGGCTTCTTTGTTTGCGTTTTTTATCACGAGATGATAATGATACTTAGCTTTAAATTGCTATTAAAATAGTAACAACAGGGTGACTTGAAACAATATGAAAGTAATAATATATGTATTTTAGATGGTATAATTTAAAATTCAGTTAAAATACTTACCATCTTCTACTGCGGCACAATTTAAAATAAAATACCATAAAACTAATAAAGTTGATAAATATCTAAAAGAAGCAACTTCTTTGAAATATCTGCTCTCCATTTTAACTGGGTTGAGAACCAAGAGAGACTAATCTAGTGTGTAGCATTTGAACTGCAGGAAGAGAGTTTTGAAAACTTTTCAAAACAGTTTGGTTTCTTGATAAAAATCACGTGTAATTTGAAAACTTTTCTATTGTTATGTACTAACGAATGCGCAAACACAAAACAGGTAGGTAAGTACTAAGTACTTATCTTGTAAGCAACTATATCTAAATATACCTACTTGGAACTTTTTTGGGATTTTAATTGGATTTTAGGCATAAGGTACAATTATTTAAGCAGCTCTTACTCTTTATGCCCACTTGTTTGTATCGTAAGACGATTATCTAATTTTAAGTTCGATGTTTAAATTAAGGTAAAAGCACTAATGGTAGACTCGGAACTAATAGATGACACTTACGACAAAAATACCATAAAAATAAGAATTACTCTAATTTTTTCTCAACACTATAAATTTTATAAGCTTCTCAAGCTATCTATTGACGTGAAAAAATATATTAGGGTCGCCTTCGGGAACAAAATTTTAAAATGGGATCAGTTTTCGTAAAAAATGTGACCGCGTCAACACGCGCTCGGCAGTTTCTTAGCAAATAGGTTAAGGAAGGCGAAATTTTACACGTAAGTTTTGAATACATTTATTTGATTTTTTGTAATTTCTATTGATTTCATTGGATTAATGGCTATGTTGTATACACTAATTAATGTTTATTTATGATTTTTTATCCATTTTCTCTAACAATATAAAGGGTGCCTACTATTAGTTCTTGAAAATGTAAAAAACCTAATAGATGACATAGATCTCATATTTTAGTTTTGCAATACATACTAAAGTTATTTTGTAGTTTATTCTACAGCAAATATCATCAATATTCTCTGAAAATATAATTCTATTAACAAGCTAACAAATTAGAACTACTGTACCTAAAAATTGACATATTAGACCTTGTCTGATCTAAAAATCGATTGTTTTAGTTTTTTAGCAGTAAAAAGAAGAAAAAGGAGAGCTGAGAAAAGAAAGAAGAAAAAAGAAGAGGCAAGAGGAGCATGGAGACTAAAGACTGAAAATAAATTTGCTAGGAAAAAATATATGAAAAATAAAAATAAAAGGAAAGATAGTTTCAGCATGGAAGAAGAATGGAATCTGGAGACAACGTGGATAATATTTCATATGCAAGTAACGCCACCCGGAACCTCACAGTTAGTTTTAAAAAGGAAATTAACACAAACATTAATCCAAATACTAAAGTATATGAAGACCATCCGGAAACGTCGATGATGACACCTTGGACGGTAAACCGAGCGCTGCTGATAAACAATAAGCCAGAGTAAACATTATTGTTGGAAGCAAGAACAAAGGACCATTGAAATGCTACTTCATGGAAACCACCACTACCGCGCCACCTGCTATATAAAGGCCAACAAGCGGCAGAACGGGGATTCATACTGTAGCTTCACCTTAGTTAAGACTTTAGTTTTATATATAACCTTGTAGTAACTGTAATCCTTTGTATTTGTTTTAATAAAGTTTTTTTTTAAGAAACTATAAGTTTCAAGTATTTTGACTGGCGCCCAACGTGGGGCCCAGCGACGTAAAGTATACGGAGTCTTTTAAGACCTTGTGCTGAGGTACCACAAACAAACAAATTTGTCAAATACGAAGAACATGCAAACTGCGAGGTTGCTGTGCTTGCTGCCAATGTGAGTAAAAGTATTATCCTTGCTACTAATTCCAAATTTGTACTAACATCCTTTAACTGTGTAAACTAGGTTAGGAGATAGTGTGAATCCACTCTCCTTCTATAAGCGTAGAGTATTTCAAGTTCGACAAATAGATTTTGTCCAACTATTTTTATAGATCCCATTTAGTTATCTAAAAATGGATCCAAAAACTTTGTTAAACTTCGTCCCCGCCTACGACGGCGACGCATCCACTCTGTATATATTTTTGAACACGGCCAAGAAATGGATTGACCATGTTGGCGATAAACCGGAGAACGTGATGTTGCTCCTAGGTAAAATAGAGGGTAGAGCATCCCTAATATTATCTATGGTTAATCACTCCTTTAGTTGGAGTAATATTGAAAAAACTTTGAAGAATGAATGTGGTGATAATAGAGAATTTAATACGTTATTAATAGAGTTAACAAATTTAAAAAGAAAAGGTAATTTTAAGGACTTTATTTTCGAAATCAAGCAGAAATTATTTTTCATAAAAAGTAAATTAGGCGACCATTATGATAATGAGGTAGTTATAGAAGCAATAATGCAACCGTACATTAATGTTGCTCAGAATGTTTTAAGAAATAGTTTGCCATATCATGATCAAATTTACGTATCAAACTGTGGTTTTAATGAAACGATATCAAAGATTTTGCAATTAGAAGCCGAAGGTAGATTTGATAATATCAAACAGAAGTTTTCGAATATTTTACCAACCCCAAAGATTATTAACCCAATTAAACATACTTACACACCTAATTACCCACAACACTCGAAACATACCTATCCGCCGACGCCTAGATCGTTAAATCAGCATTTACCAAGACCATCGAATCAATTTAATAATCAACGCCCGTGGCAGGCTAACCCAAATAATGTGTTTTCCAAACCTCAACATGAATATTTTAGGAACAATAACCAGATTAGAAATGTACAAAGACGTAACATGAATACAACAGAGGACGTGTCAATGCGTACCGCGAATATTCGACCCGGACAAATTCCCCTAGGTAGAAACATGGTAGCTGAGGAAGTATTCCACCATCCAGAGGATACTGAATCGAATCAGGATCCATATTTTGAATATCCCCATGAATATGACGAATACTGTCATGATCAATTTTTAGAATCAGAGGAAAACATGCAAAATTTTCAAAATCCTCAAGACCCAGAAAAAGAATCATAGAATTTAACTTTGTAAAATCATATTTACCGTATTTCGAGATAGATAGCCCCAAATTAAAAATTTTAATCGATACCGGTAGCCAAAGATCGTTTATAACGCAAAAAGCATCTCAATACTTTCCAGAGTACTTTAGGCCCGAGAAGTTCTCAGTACGAACGTCACACGGCATAACACACCACAATGGTTTAATAGAAACACCCTATTGGAACAAATATTTTGGACAGGGTTCAGATCCAATGAAATTTTATATATTTAACTTCAGTAAAAAATATGATATATTAATGGGAACGGACATGATAGAACAAATTAGTGCGAAAATAGATTTAAAAGAAAGAAAATTAATTTTGCCCGACCAAGAAATATTAATTTATCACATGACTAACGAAGACGAAGCTTTATTAAATGTAAAAGACCTTTGCGAAACATATCAGGACCTTTTTACTGAAGACGTGACAAATAGCGCGACTACCACTATTAAACATAAAATAAATTTAATTAATGATGAGCCCATTTATCAGAGACCCTTCAGGTTACCCCAAATACAACAAGAGGAGGTAAATAAACAAATAGATAAATTATTAAAAGAAAAAATAATTAGACCCTCGGAGTCCCCGTGGTCTTCTCCAGTTCATATAGTACCGAAAAAGATGGATCAGTCAGGAATTAAGAAATATAGAATGGTTATAGACTATAGACGGTTAAATGAAATTACAAAATCAGATAAATTCCCACTGCCAAATATTGAAGAGTTATTTTCAAAATTACAAGGTAATGAATATTTTAGTACGTTAGATTTAACATCTGGATACCACCAAATTCTTATGGGTGACGATTGTATAGAAAAAACTGCATTTAGTACCCCTAACGGTCATTATGAATTTCTTAGAATGCCATTTGGTTTAAAGAACGCTCCCGCGACATTTCAACGTATGATGAATAACATACTAAAAACCGAGATAGCGCGTGGTATATGTTTAGTTTATTTAGATGACATAATTATATATGCAAAAACAAAACAAGAACATATTAATCGTCTACAGCAAGTTTTCGAAGCCTTGCGTAGAGCCAATTTAAAATTAAATAAAAATAAATGTGTATTTATGGCAGAAGAAATTGAATTTTTAGGACATATATTAAATAAAGATGGGTTAAAACCAAACCAAACTAAATTAGAGGCCATAAAGAAATTTCCCATTCCAAAAACGTTAAAAGAAGTAAGAGGATTTTTAGGACTAATTGGTTATTATAGAAAATTTGTCCCCAACCTTAGTAAAATTGTGAAACCATTAACAGAAGCTACAAAGAAAAACGCGACAATAGATATAAAGAATAAAAAATATATTGAATCATTCGAAGCATGTAAACATTTATTAATGAATGCCCCAATATTAGCTTTTCCAGATTTTAATAAAACATTTGTAATTACCACCGACGCTTCTGATATTGCGTTAGGTGCTGTTTTAAGTCAGGATAGTCATCCGATATCTTATGCCTCTAGAACTCTAAGTAATACAGAGCAAAAATATAATACAACGGAAAAAGAATTATTAGGAATTTTATATGCAGTAACACAATTTCGACCTTATATTTACGGAAGAAAGTTCATTTTAAGAACAGATCACAAAGCATTAATTTGGTTGTCTAAATTAAAAGAGCCGAATCAACGTCTTACAAGATGGAAACTGAAACTTCAAGATTATGACTATAGTATAGAGCACGTGAAAGGTAAAGAAAATCATGTAGCCGATGCACTTAGTAGAATCAAACTATTCCACACATCAGACAATGAGTCTATTAAAGCCCAATGTAGTACACATCCTTCTTTAAACAATACCCCTTTAAACTCAAACATAAATTCTTGGATGTCCGATAGCGAGTTAGCGAACAAAGACAATGCGTCATTAGTAAACCAAAGCAATGAGTCTTTAATAAACACAGTGCATTCATGTCAGGACGGAAACGATTCCGGCATACCTTCTATTCATAGTTATCCATCCAAACGGTTAAGACGTGTAGTGTTTGAATTAGCCCCGTATAGTGAAGCAAAAAAGGAAAATGGTATGTTATATTTTTATATATCACCAGATAGTAATATGTACGATAAAATAAAAGAATATATGTTAGAATATTTATCCACCGGTAATTATGCATTTATCATCCCTAACGATGAATTATATTATAAAGTTTCCGAAGTTTATAGGAAAGAGTTTGATCATTCGAAGTTTAAGCCAGTTAGGTATACGAAAACATTAATAGAAGTAGATAGTAGGGAGGAACAGTTAAAATTAATTAAGGAACATCATTTAGTAGATAATAGACACACAGGTATAGAAAGTATGTATAAACAAATGAGAGAAAAGTATTATTTTGAAAAAATGAGAAAGTTAATTAAGAAATATGTAAATAATTGTGAACTTTGTAAAACAGAAAAATATAATAGACATCCTAATGTAACTTTATCCTTAGAAACAGAAACTCCTAATGAGCCTATGGAAATTTGGCACACCGATTTTATGTCGTTAGAAAGAAATTGGTATCTAACCGTAATAGATAAGTTTTCGAAATTTGCTATTATAAAACCTGTAGAGAAAAGTAGAGTTTACGATACGTTAGCGGAAATTTTTGCGATGATAGGAGCACCGAAGAAAATTGTTCACGATGGGGAGCAGTCCTTTTGTAGTGAGATAATTAAAGAATTATTTTTAACTTATAGCATACAAGATCATACTACATCACCACAACACCATAAATCAAATTCGGATGTAGAGCGACTTCATAATACTATTCAGGAATTATTTAGATTACAAAAAGATTCTGATTTAGATAATACTCAAAAAATTAATTATATTACACACGCCTATAATAATACTACACATAGTGCAATTAATATGTCCCCATTTGAAGTGCATTTTGGTAGAAAGCCTAGATTGCGAAGCTTTGAAAACATGAAAGTAGTTATACAAAGGTACACTGCCCAGCAGAAAGAATTTTGTAAAAATTTAAATAAAAATATAAAGGAATTGTTAACTAAGCAAAAAGAAAGTAGAAACAATAGAATAAATAAAGGTATTAAAAACGTTAAGACTTACAAAGTAGGTGACGTGGCATATTTAAAGAATAGTATGGCGGACCGTCATAAGACGAAGTCGAGATTTTTGGGTCCATACACAATTGTAAGCGTAGAACCTAATAATAAATATACGTTAAATAATGGTAGGACATATCATTTGGAAGAACTTGAAATTGTTTCAGAATCGTCGTCATCACTGGTTACAAGTTCAGGAAATTAACGCCAGACGAAAATGTAATTTTAGTAGACTCAAAACCATCCCGTATAATAGAAGGACAGTGGACAATTATCCATAAGTTAGAAATAAAGCCTATAAAAGATAGTTTAGAGAGCATTCGTAGTTCTGTAACGTACGCTGTAACGAGATCTAAGATTGAAGATTATAAGCATATCTACCAACGTATTGAAATAATATTAGAGCATGTAGAAGAAATTTGTAAACATTTAAATATACAAAGTAGAGTTAAAAGAGGATTAATTAATGGGTTAGGATCTATTATTAAAGCCATCACTGGAAACTTAGACCAGGATGATTTAAGTAAAATTCAAAAAGATTTAGAAACTTTAAGAGTTGCATATAATAAGCAAATATCTGTAACAGATGATACTTTAGAAGAATATAATAAACAAATTAGTAATATAACTAAAATTCAAGTTGAAATAAATGAGCAATTTAGAACTGTTTTAAATAGTAAGAGTCAACAGAAGGTAGCTCTATCATTATTACTGCAAGCTCAAACTTTACAAGATGTAGCAGAAAGACTATCTACTGCAATTACGTTTGCCGAACATAATATGTTTCATTATGAAATATTACAATCACACATTTTGGAAGAAACTTTAAATAATATTCCGAAAGAATTAATGATATCTAAAAATTTAAATGATATAGAGACCTTCATAGAAGTAGCATGTAGAATTATAGATCAGACAGCATATTTTATAATAAGGATACCTTTAGTGAAAGCGAAATATTATAGTACTCGAAAAATTGTACCTATAATCCAATCCAATCCTTCCTGTACCTATCCTATAATACGAAAAGTAACATTGGCATACGACAATGAAGAAATGTACGAAACCGAAGATTGCATTGAATTAGATAACTTAATATGTAAAGGAAAATTAGTACAGGTGGATTCGTGCGAAACGGAGATAATATACAGAAAAGAAAGTAATAAATGTAAAACTGTCCATGTAAGGTGTCCCATACAGGCTTGAAAATGCTGCAAACAAAGGAGTCCAGTGACAAAATTATTATTGCAAACATCGAGATCCCCGTAATCGAAACAGCAACGGAGATCGAACTTACTTACGATCCTAAAAAGGTTGAAAACAGGTTAAAACAGTTGAAGAATCTGGAAGCATTCGACTTCAACCAGCAGCACCAAATAATCCAGTACAGTTGGGTAACAACCTTAACCATAATTATAATATTAATAATTCTGCTTAAATTCCTCAGATCCGGAATTTGGAAATCCCGGACTTCAAATTTAGGGGGGGAGAGTAACGCCACCCGGAACCTCACAGTTAGTTTTAAAAAGGAAATTAACACAAACATTAATCCAAATACTAAAGTATATGAAGACCATCCGGAAACGTCGATGATGACACCTTGGACGGTAAACCGAGCGCTGCTGATAAACAATAAGCCAGAGTAAACATTATTGTTGGAAGCAAGAACAAAGGACCATTGAAATGCTACTTCATGGAAACCACCACTACCGCGCCACCTGCTATATAAAGGCCAACAAGCGGCAGAACGGGGATTCATACTGTAGCTTCACCTTAGTTAAGACTTTAGTTTTATATATAACCTTGTAGTAACTGTAATCCTTTGTATTTGTTTTAATAAAGTTTTTTTTTAAGAAACTATAAGTTTCAAGTATTTTGACTTGCATGTAGTTACTATGATGAAGTAAATGAAATCTTTCGAAAAAACGGCAAATAAAGACCTAATAATATGTAGGAAAAATGTTAATTTTTTTTTTTATTAAATAAGGGGGCAAACGAGCAAACGGGTCACCTGATGGTAAGCAACTACCGTCGCCCATGGACACTCGCAACATCAGAAGAGCTGCAGGTGCGTTGCCGGCCTTTAAGAGGGTATACGCTCTTTTCTTGAAGGTTTGCAGGTCGTATCGGTCCGGAAATACTGCTGGTGACAGTTCATTCCAGAGTTTTACAGTGCGCGGCAGAAAGTTACGCGAAAAACGCACTGTGGAAGACTGCCACTCATCAAGGTGATGAGGATGGTATGTTTTTCGCGTGGGACGATAGCGAAAAGTTGCAGGTGGTATGATTCCGAACAATTCCTCAGAGCACTCCCCGTGATACAACCGATAGAGGATGCAGAGTGAAGCTACATCTCGGCGTAATTCCAGGGGGTCCAAGCTGTTTGAAACACTATGGCAGTCAACAATTCGAGCAGCCCTTCGTTGGATACGATCCAGAGGGAGCAGTTGGTATTTTGGCGCCCCTGCCCAGAGATGAGAACAATATTCCATATGAGGCCGAACCTGCGCCTTGTAGAGTTGTAGGCGTTGGTCCGGACTGAAGTACTGTCTCGCTCTGTTAAGAACGCCAAGCTTCTTCGAGGCTAATTTGGCCTTACCCTCAAGATGATATCGGAACTGGACTTCGCTCGATATGTTGACGCCAAGTATCTCAATGCTAGGGGAGATGGTTAAAGATGTGCCCTCGAAACGAGGATAAACGACCATTGGTGACTTTTTAGTGGTGAATGCGCAGACTTGTGTCTTGGCGGGGTTGAATTGGACTAAGTTACGTCTACCCCATTCAGAGACCTTCTCCAATGAATTCTCCACCTTAGACACAAGTTCGTTTCGACTCTCAGTGACATTTTGCCGAGAAATATTAGGGGAGCCGGTATATACAGCATCACCTGTACTATCATCCGCATAGCAATGAATGCCTTTGGTTTGTAACATGTCATTGATATGCAGTATGAATAGAGTAGGCGATAGCACACAGCCCTGAGGGACACCAGCATTAACAGACTGAGTTTCCGAGCATTCGCCGTCAACTACGACCTTTATGCTTCTGTCTGCTAAGAAACTAGTGACCCACTTACATAAATTCAGCCCGTATGATGGAAGCTTTGATAGCAGCGCTTTATGCCAAACCCGATCGAAGGCCTTCGCAATGTCCAAACTAACAGCCAATGCCTCTCCCTTCGACTCAATTGCCTGAGCCCAACGATGAGTCAGGTATGCCAAGAGATCACCAGCCGAGCGACCCTTACGGAACCCGTATTGTTTGTCGCTTAGCAATCCCTGGCTGTCCAAGTATCGAAGAAGCTGGCTATTGATAATGGATTCCATTATCTTCGAGAAGAGAGAGGTTATAGCGATTGGTCTGTAGTTGGAAGGATTTGAGCGATCACCTTTTTTGGGGATCGGGTGCACCAAGGCTGTCTTCCAGGAAGCCGGGACGATGCCAGTGGAATAGTAGAGCCGAAAAAGACGCGTCAAGACCGGAGCTAACTCTGGAGCACACTTTTTCAACACAATAGGCGGGATTCCGTCAGGCCCACTCGACTTTTGGATATCAAGGGAACAGAGGGCTTTTCGCACTGAGCGCTGATGAAACCTTATATCCGACATGATGCTCGTGCATCGCGGTATGGTCGGTGGTTTCTGCCCCCCGTCATCCAGGGTCGAGTTTGACGCTAAGAGCTTGCCCAGAAGATCGGCTATGTCTTTTGCGTCCTGGGCCAACGATCCATTTCCTACGTGTAGGGATGGTAGGGTTGGCTTGCAGAAATTTCCTTCAATAGCTTTGGCCAGAGACCAGAATGCACGGGTTCCCGAGGGGAGGCGCTCAAGTCTCTTGCCAATTCTATTGACGTGCTGTTGATTTGCCCGAGTAATCTCTTTCTTGAGGGACCTAGAGGCAAGGTTGTACTCCTTTTTATATGTGCTGGTATTTAAATCCCGAGCAAACACTGCGTTGGCCCAGGATTGGTAAGCCTCCTGCTTCCGGCGAGAAGCTTTTTTGGGGGATGAACCAAACCAGGGATGAAATCTGCCGCCAGTTGGCACTACAGAGGTCGGAATGAATAGTTCCATCCCCTGCATCACCACATCGGCAACAGAGTTGGCAGTGTTGTCGAGATCATCCGGCGAGAAGCACACGTGCCCCCAAGGATAGGATGCAAAAAAACGACCGTATCCCATCCCAGTCTGCTGACTTGTGCCACACACGACGGTATTTAACAGCGCGCTGTCTTAACACCGTCGTAAGTGGCACAGAACTCCTAACAAGGCAATGATCCGATGAACCAAGTGGTGCGGTTACGGATATTTGGTAGCCGTCAGGATTTGAAGTCAGCAGGAGGTCCAACAAGGAAGGATTCTGACCATCCACATCTGGGATCCGCGTAGGCGTAGTAACCAGTTGTGTCAAGTCGTTCGCAAGGGCAAAGTTGCAGACAGATCTCCCCGCGTGATCAGTTTTACTGGAATTGAGCCAGTCGGCGTGGTGGGCATTAAAGTCGCCAAGTATTATGATCTCTGCGGATGGGATCTGCTGCTGCACAAAATCTGAAGCAGCTTGTAGGTGCTCCAAGAGTCGGTCCGTCTCGGGGTCACCACTATGGGACCAATATAGGCACGCATAGACGCGAGGGTGGTCGTCGCAATCTATGCGGAGCCATAAGTTTGATAGGTCCATGACCTCAAGATTGCTGAGGCGGCGAGAGCTGATATCATCTCTGATATACACACACACTCCAGCTTTGGGTAGAAAGGAGTGCTCGAGGTAATACCCTGGGTGGGAAAGGTATGATGTGTCACTCGGAGATGATATCTGCGTCTCGGTTAAAAAGAGCAAAGCCGGCTTTGCCGTCTCAAGGTGGTAATGGACGGCATTAAGGTTGGAGTGTAATCCCCTGATATTACAAAAGTCCATGTTTAATATCGAGGGGGTGCCTTTGTGTGTTTGCTCTTGCCCCGAGCAGATTGGAGCGCAGTTTTGCCCTCCCCAGAATACGAGGGGCAGCCTGGACGTCCACGTTCAGTTCCAGGGGTTCCTGAGCATGGACGTCTAGAGAGGGATTCTCCAACGCAGTTGGTACCCTCCTGGGGTAACAAATTGTTTTTCAACTGCGGCATTTCTAGGGGGGTAGGGGATTGGGCCTCCGGTAAACTCACTCACTTGGCGAAACACAGCGCAAGCGCTGTTTCACGCCGGTTTTCTGTGAGGCCGTGGTATTTCTCCGGTCGAGCCGGCCCATTCGTGCCGAAGCATGGCTCTCCCACGGTCAAAATGTAATGTAATGTTATAATATGTCAACTATTAGTTCATATTGGTGTCTACTATTAGTGATGTTCGTTTTCTGTGATGTCATCTATTAGTTGTTATGACTACTTCTTCTTCTTCTTTTAAAAATGGCCGCCTCGGTGAGTTGCCAATGTCAGAGTGGCTTAAAGGACTTTGCTCTATGTAGCGAAGGTCTGGTGAAGTAACAAGACGTGTACGGTTACAAAACAAAATTACATATTTACAGGAGTTGATTAACCTAAAACAAACACAAACACAAATGTTAGTAGAGACATCACAATCTTATATTGTTATCACTAAGTTTACAACAAGACCAATAATATATTTTTAATTGATTTGTCAGTGAATAATCATAATAGTTTTATTTTGTAAGAGTTATTGAAGACATGAAAGAAGTTATCAATCCTTTATTTTAATAAATATATATTTTACAACATTCAAATGTTCCATGTTTCCTTAAAGCGTCTGCCATTAGTGCTTTTACCTTATTATTTTTTTCTTTGTTAGATAATATCTAGTTGCGTCTAAACATAAACTTGAATGATAACTAATTCTATGCATTTTGTTGTCTATTTTATTGGGTAAGTCTTATATTACATAAAATTCTCGTGTCACAATGTTAGGCCGCGTACTCCTCCGAAAAGGCTTTACCGATTTTAGCCAAATTTTATATGCATATTCAGTAGGTCTGAGAATCGGCTACTGGGTACGTTTTATATTAATAAGTGCATTTGTTCAATAAATAATAGTAAATTATTACAACTCGAGACTGACGGCGACCATTGTTTGTGCGACGGGATAGCCGCGATGGTCGTTGCCATGGTGACATACTTATTTAGTCACTTCAATAAAATAATATGGGCGAAATACTTTATATAGCAAAACAACATTTGCCGGAACAGCTAGTATTTTATATAACCGCGAATTATATTTAAATACTCCTGACAAGTTAGAAAAGCAATCAACCATTACAGTACAATAGATATAATCTGGACCTACTCTTGATTACAGGCTTGCATATTGTATACAAATAGTTTATTGACCATAAATAAGTTTACAAGCATTTTTACAAGTAACGGTCTCCCAAACTATGGCGAAGCCTATCCTATGGGGGAGTTTAAAAGAGTACGAGGTGTAAGAATTCTATACTTTCAAATAAACTTCTAACAGCCGTTCCCAATATTCAATCTATCTCTGGTTTGACATACAATACAACCGATCGCAGCTAACATTGAATTGACATAAAATATATGTCTCTAATGTCTAATGTGAGCTATTCTTATCTCTAGTAGGGCAAAACCAGAGGTAGATCAAATATTGGGAACGGCCGTAAGCCATAAGGATTTGACACAACAAAAGTGTTGGAGAAAAGCGTTTTGTCTGAGATTCTTGACTACACTAATTGGGGTCAGATGACGTGTTACGACGTGACAAGACGTCAAAAACTAAAATTCCAAAGTAACTTTATATTATTTATTTATTTTAATAGAAGAGGTTTCCCTCCCCTCCCCACAGTCGTCTTCCGCCATAGCCGATCAATTCTTCTCTCATTGCGTTGTACTTCTTGAAGAACAACTTTTTCAGAATCCTCTTTCTCCGTTTATCTTCTTTCAGGCACGCCTCTATGTTGTCTATGCACGCGTCCTCTCTGAAAGATTAAAAATATTATGATTTACGAACTACATTGTGAACAAAAATCTATTATCAAACTTACACGTTGTGCCATGATTGCCAACATGTCTGCAGCGGCGGCCTTCGTTAATCACGGGCGATCATAGGCGAATAGGTCTTAACTCTCAAGCTGCGCGTCCACGGGGTCGGAATCGGAGCGTACGGTGCGGACGGACCATCGTCAATTATATTTTGTCAGGCGCAGTAATGACGTTCCAGTGCATGCATTATTACCATAGAAATCAATATAAAGCAACAAATCCGTCCGTGGCGTATACACCGTCCGGTGGACGCGCACCTTTAACGTTGGTAATTATTGCTTGTAAACGTATAAATCTATCACGTGTTGGTCTTTTTAGTCTGATTTGGCCAACTGGAAGAAGGACAATATTATAAGAGCGCTTACAGCTTTCCATCGTTATACGTGGCGCTATATTATGCGCTTACTCAACATAATATTTTTGTGCGAAATCCTGAAGAATGAGACAAAAATTGGTAATAACTAATACCGTATCAAAGTTGAAAAATGTGTTATGTAAAAATCCTTATTTAATTGAAATCATTAAATCGGCCGTGAAGGCGCAATTGCAAACGACCAAACCTTAAATAAGAGAGCGTATACCCTCTTTAAAAAGGCCGGCAACGCCCCTACAGCTCTTCTGATGTTGCGAGTGTCCATGGGCGACGGTACTTGCTTTCCATCTGCAGGTGACCCGTTTGCTCGTTTACCCCCTTATTCTATAAAAATAAAATCAGTCATACTTGTAATTCTGATCGAACAGCAGCTTGATGGGCTCGGTCTTCGTGTACTTGTCGGGCAGGCGCGCGCCGGGCGGGTTCTTTCCAACCTCCCTCATGATGCCCATTATCGTGTTCTCCAGCTGCGCCAGCTTGGGCACCATAAGCCGTTTTACTACCTGAAAAAAGAAATGCGGTTGGCGCGTTGCATTGCGTCGACGCAGCGTTCAGGCAGCCGACGTCAAGATAATATTATATAGATATAGAATCCGAAAGTGTGTCTGCTGAACTGATTTTGTTTAAATTTGGTCACAACGGAGTTGGGGGCGTCATTTAGTAATAAATATATTTTATGGCAATAATGGGTTTCGTCGTCCGACACGATGTTTAAACACATTGACGGAAAACAAAGAATGATGCGCTAAAACCACCGAAACGCCGAAAATTAGCTCTGATTGGCAGACAATTTTATGGCCGTGCAAACATTATAGTGTGTACCTACTACCTACTCTTGCGTTGGGTCGTCGCAGCGTTGACGCAGCGCAGATGTCTCATTTTCCGTTGTGACCACGCGATGCTGTGGATACAAAAGCTTCAAAATAAAGGCAGTCTTACCTTTCCACACCTATTACCAGTCTTGCACGGTGTCCTGAACTTGGCGCCAAACGACATCTTCGGCAGGTTTATCACTTGACTTATTACCTTCGCTAAATTCCCTACTGTTGTGTTCTTAGCTAAAACATTAATATTCTGAAATGATTATGTGCAATGAAAGAACAATATATTAATAGAGACAGTTAGCTTTAAATCGATATTCAAAGTAAGCAACAATACAAATATTATGTAAGTAGCTAACTAAAAACTCCTCGATTCCCCAGGAATAGGACCCTGCTTGCAAAGTACCTTATAGTAAATAATGTACCTAATATCGTGAATTTTCTTTTTTTTTAAAGGGAATTTGAGCGGAATAGTTAGAGCTCACCAGTTCTTTCCCTCTTCGGTTTGAAAAGTTTTGCTGTATCACCAGTTAAGACACAATTTATTATAGCAAACAATACTAAACAATTCAAAGATATCCTTAACATGTTGAAGTCCGTAGTCGTCTGGATCACGAGAGTGGATTTTCTCCGACCAAAGAAATGTTTACAAAATGAAAACAAAGCTAGCTGAGATTAGAGTGTTAGTAAACATAGCTCGATACTTTTATGGAAAGTCTTAAATACTTTAGAACCGGAAATGCGAGTACAAAATGTTTTTAGTCATGGGTTCATAATATTATAATAATTGTCATGCTTCCTTTAAAGTCAGCATATAGTCAGAGACCATATCTCGTATACCACCGAGATCTTATAGTAGGTAGCTATGAGATCACAGAACAAACGCAAGACCTGCTTCCCACCCCCGTGAAGTTAGAAAACCCTTGAGAACTTAAAAATGTTTCTTGCCAGTGCCAAGTGCGTGCCGGGCCACGCGCAATATAGGGTTCCGGTAGTACCGCTAGTTTTTTAAATGTTTGTATGGTCAATGAATGTACATTTATAACCGATAACGTGTTTTACACTTGTAGCCATCATCTCAGTTACTTTCAAAGGAATTTGAACTAAAGTTCCTTTAAACTTTGCCGAATACATTATTTTAGTTGATCGACTATTACTCAACAGCTTATGAAGTCTTCTTGGCCGTGATAGTTTTCCTTTTAAATTCTGCATATTATTTCCTACTCCGTGAATTTTTTCACATTTCCAGAAGCAACCGTATAGCTGGTAGTAGGGATGGACTCTAACGATTTTTTCTACTTTAAAACTTAATAACTATTTCACAAACGGATCCCTAAATCGGAAAATGTTCTATGAATTCTTATATTTGTAAAAAAAACCTATCCAACGACACCCGACACGATTGGCTGGACGTGGATTTTTTTTTTATCCTCGCTTGATGTGTATAGGGAAGGTAGGTACCTACCATAATTTTTTTTTAAGATTACATGTACCATTTTGTCGGTATCATTAATATAGGAATATAATTAAAATAGGCATTCTGGTCAAATTACAGCTTTGTAGGTCCTGTATAGTCTTTGAGTAAAACCGCGGACAGACGGACAGACGGACAGACGGACAGACGGACAGACGGACAGACGGACAGACGGACAGACGGACAGACGGACAGACGGACAGACGGACAGACGGACAGACGGACAGACGGACAGACGGACAGACGGACAGACGGACAGACGGACAGACGGACAGACGGACAGACGGACAGACGGACAGACGGACAGACGGACAGACGGACAGACGGACAGACGGACAGACGGACAGACGGACAGACGGACAGACGGACAGACGGACAGACGGACAGACGGACAGACGGACAGACGGACAGACGGACAGACGGACAGACGGACAGACGGACAGACGGACAGACGGACAGACGGACAGACGGACAGACGGACAGACGGACAGACGGACAGACGGACAGACGGACAGACGGACAGACGGACAGACGGACAGACGGACAGACGGACAGACGGACAGACGGACAGACGGACAGACGGACAGACGGACAGACGGACAGACGGACAGACGGACAGACGGACAGACGGACAGACGGACAGACGGGCAGACGGACAGACGGACAGACGGACAGACGGACAGACGGACAGACAGACAGACAGACAAACAGTCGGGTATTATGGCTTGTGGGTGTGGGATATGCGTGATGGCCACAAGGGAAGATTTTTCGGTTTTCGGTTCGCACTCCTAGAGGGTGCAGGTTCGAATCCGTGGAGGGTGGAGGCGTGTACCTATGAGATATTTTCTGATCTCAAGTACATAATACGGACGCTCGTACGGTGAAGGAAAACATCGTGAGCAAACCCGCACATAGTTAGTCCCAGGCCTAGTCCAGAGGAAAGACTAGTTCCTTCCTCTGGACTAGGCCGACTATGATGCGAGAATGCCGTATGCGCTTGGGCAACCATACGGACATTTAAAAATCTTGTCCCAGGCACTACAGTATTTGAGGAGTGGTTACTTAGCTCTGAAAAATACTAAGTATATAAGTCATCCACAACGGATGTAAAGGCCTAGTTTTTTTATAGTCATTGGACAGACAAGGTTGCTCTAAAACCTACCTGTTTTTCTTTTTAGAATCAGGCGTTTTATTACTTTAAAAATAGGCAGTTTTTAAAGCAACCTTAATAAATATTGTGTTTTTGTACTAGGTATGTCCTATCACTAGTCGTTTTACCCTAGAACTAGATATGGTCTGTCTGACATAAATAAAAGTGAAGAAATTAAAAAGTGGCAACATCGTAGTGTCATCCTTTTTTTCTTAGATTATTGATTTGAAAGGGACATACGATGTTGCCACTATTTAATTTCTTCACTTTTATGCCAGACATGTGCCAGACTATAATATATTTTATATAATAACTAGCTGTCCCGACAAAAATTGTTTTGCCATAAAATGATTTTCCCTGTTTTCCTGCTTTTCTCTTGAAGTTTTTTCTGTTTTTTTTTTTCTGTAGACCTCACGGAGCCCGAGACCTTTCCAACGAATGCAAAACCGTGGAAATCGGTTCGTGCGTTCTGAAGTTATAGCGTCAGGAAGGAAAACCCGACTTATTTTTCATAAATTAAGTACCAGCGATGGACGTTGCCATGGTAACATACTTGTTCAGTCACTTCAATAAAATAATACGGCCGAAATACTATATATGGCAAAGAAACGTTTATAGACAGTAGATAGAAAGACTATGTCTCACATTCTCAACAGATTTTTTTGCCGGGAATGTGAAAGCAGAAAGAGTGATGTTGTATTATTGTATTAATTTCCTAAAATTGTGTTAACTGGGTTTTTAATGTGTAATATTGGTAGGATACTAACCAATTAGATATTCGTTTTCATGCACAAGTGTAGGAAAATGATGATATCTAGAAACGTGCTATTTTGTGTGCCCTCCAAAACTCCATCGAAAGTTTCAGTAAAGCGTCTAGAGTCTGGCCAACGAAAGCTGTCCACGGCTTTTTGCAAAACTTTGAAATGGCAACACTTTTTGCCTGTCAGTGTTTATACAAAAACGTCTTGATACTTTAAATATTTTGAGCACAGATTTTAGATTTTTTTTCCTGTTCTGAGATTTTGAACGACTTTACGATAATTCTCACAAGTAATTAATTATTTTTATTGTTAATTCTTTTCAGAAAGTATTGACAATTTGGAAATAAAACACAAAGTAGCGGAAATTGTTGTTTCAATAAAAGGTCTGGAAAGAATTTCGACTAAAGTGCGCGCACGATAACTTTGCGCGCGGCTGAACGATAACTTATTAATCGATACGCCTATTCCTATACATAATTAAAATGAGTAAATAAGGATACTAAAGTAAAACTACCAATAAACTATCATTGGGATTACCCATTTTTTTAATGAATCCCTACGCTGTCACGCGCAGAGTAAATATCGTCCGCGCACTCTATGAATCAGGATGATTCATAGTCGAAATCGGATTCCATCTGATGTGTCCTACGAATAATAAAAACTAAGGAAAAGTAACTCCGTCAAAAAACATGCTCCACAATACTTGTCAAAAAAGTGTACCTCAGGTAGACACATTTGCAATATTTAGGTGACCTTGAGCGGTACTAGGCTGACGTTACATGACAGATCAAAAGGAACCAAATTTAAAACGGTAAATAGTATGGGAGTTACGATTCCTTAGTTTTTATTATTCGTAGGATGTGTCTCATTTATTATAATAAAAATATGATTTTTAATAACCTTAGTTTAATTATTCATCTAATCTGTCTTCTTACCAAACTCAACAAAATATGAGATAGGTATTACAGTTTAGAGTAGGTAAGATAGTGTTTTATATTGTAGTGTGAATAATTGTAGTATGAATAATAGGTATTATAATATTACGTATTACGTATAGGTATTACGAATTAAATTTAAAAAATTAAATAATAGGTATTACGAATGTGGATTTTGATATGTCTTATGGACAGAAATTACATTTTCTTGGGACAACGAGACTGAATAACTTACTCCATCCATATGTCACTGTAAAATTGGTTTTTGAATACTATTAAATAGTTTATTAATAATTATGAAAACAAGCACGCTGTGCTCTCAGAACAGTATTATCTGATGCTGCGTTCCTTCAACATGTAAATGTAAAATGTGTTTTGGCAGCATTTTAGGCATGAAAATAAAAATAAAAAATACCATAGTATCAAGTCTGTTTATTCTGTGTATAGTCAATGTTGCAAGATACAGATTTTTAGGGTTCCGTAGCCAAATGGCAAAAAACGGAACACTTATAGATTCGTCATGTCTGTCTGTCCGTCTGTCCGTTCGTAAGTCACAGCCACTTTTCTCCGAAACTATAAGAGCTATACTATTGAAACTTGGTAAGTAAATGTAGTCTGTGAACCGCTTTAAGGTTTTGATACAAAAATGGAATTAAATATTTTAGGGGTCCCCATAGATACAACTGAAACAATTTTTTTTTTCATCTAACATAGGTCTTCAAAAATCATATTGAGGTTTCTAATATCATTTTTTTTCTAAGCTGAATAGCTGTTTGCGAGAGACACTCTTCCAAAGTGGTAAAATGTGTCCTCCTAAAGTAACATGATACGTCTAAAAAATATATATGATATACATTACTACAAAAACTACCAACGAAAATTGGTTCAAACGAGATCTAGCCAGTAGTTTTTTTTATACGTCATAAATGGTAAACCTTAATTTAACTTTCAATAAATCAACTGAAATATGAAAATAAATCAAAAACCTCTTAATTTCATAAAAATAAACCTTATTGCTGCTGCGGAACCCTTCATGGGCGAGTCCAACTAGCACTTAGCCGGTTTTTATTTAAAGGCCGTATACACGATCGGTTCCAACCACCAACAGAGGTCACCTTGGTTGGGTCAACAAAGTTGAATCTCTATCTACACGTAAATCAACTCGTCTGTCTTGGGCCTTGGCTAGGCTGTGGAAAAGTGAACAATGGGACCACTATATAAACCTCAAAAGACCGCAATAGCGCTGGCGTAAAAAAAGACGGATGTAGATGAAACGGTGGTTAAAAGAAAGAAAAACGTTGAGCCATTTAATCATTTTAAAAATATTGGGTTTTCTCAATTATTTTAGAATGGACGAAAATACTTTCAACGAATTATTAGAAATGGTGCGACCCTTAATTACAAAACAAGACATGTGTCTTGTTTTGTAATTAAGGTTTCATTAATCACTTTTGATGTGAAAAGCTGTGTCTGTGGAAGAACGTTTAATAGCAACGTTAAGATTTTGGCTACTGGCGCTACACACCACATGCAACGCATCCTACGATCAATGTGCGACTTAGCGCCAACAAGCGTCTACATGGTTGCGTTTCAACTCAATGTTCTCTATTTGACATTGGTCGTGAGGGATGCGCTCACTACCAAGGTTATTGAAGGTTATTTGGTTGGTCAACCAAAAACAAACGTCTACACGGTTGATTTTTGTTCCAACCCTACCAAGGTAACCTTTGTTGGTGGTTGGAACCGATCGTGTATACGGCCTTTTAAATTTGCCGCCTTTTCTTTTGGACTTCTTTCCCTGGCCAGACACTATACTTGACTCCTTGACTGTATTGATTGATATTATATGAAAACGATACCAAAAGTTGTACTTAGACAAATACTAGAACATTGTTTCCCGTCATTCGATCGACACTGGCCATGGTTTTTTAGCCGAAGTGCCATAATAAGGCCATGGTTTTATATCCGAAATGTAGCCGAAATCCCATAATAAAAAAAAAAATGTCAACTGTCAACAAATCACAAATGTCACATGCGTCAAAATATATATTCGGATCGGACACCAACATTTCAAATTAAAAATACCACGATGAAGATTTGCTTTAATTTTAGCGTAATTATAATATTATGATATCAGGAACTGTGTTGTGAATCCCGTAGGAACTGATAAATATTGTGTAAATAAAAAATGGAGGTAGAACATAGTCAAAATTCGAAGAATACCGGCACAAGAGAAGGGCCAGGTCAAAAGTCAATAAAACTTGACCTATGCAGAAAACAATTAAATAGATTGCCTGAAAACTTATCTCTGCAATTGAGTCTTACGGAGTTATATCTCAGTCATAATAGATTATGTGAAGTATCGCATGTGCTTCTTACACTTAAGAATATAAAAACATTGGACCTTTCCTACAATGAGCTGCAGTATTTTGATGACACACCAAGTTTTTGTTCACAAATCCAATCTTTGAACCTATCTAACAACAAATTGAAAAGCCCGCCTTACTGGGTGTGGACAGAATCACCAAACAATTTAGAGTTTTTAGATTTAAGTTACAACCCATGCCTCACTCACTCATTCCAAGATGGTTACTTTGAGGAGCTACTACAGTATGAATGTCTAGTCACGCATGTTAAGATAAATAACTGTTACATAGTCAATCACTTAGAATTATTAGGAACATTTGTAATGATAAAAGAACTAGACATTGGCACGGAAGAGCTTACAAACTTGAAATTTGCCAACATCGTTCCTGAGATACCATACAGAAAATTAGAGAAATGCAGCTCAATTGAAAGGCTAAATGCAAGCAATACTGATGTTTTTCTTGTCAACCCAAGTATAAGTCTATTCAAAAACCTCTATGAACTCAATCTGACGCAGAACAGGTTATGTGGATTACCAAACGAGTTTTGTGAGTTGCTAAACCTAGAAGTTGTCCTGCTATCCTATAACAATATCATGTATCTACCAGATAAGTTTGATAAATTAAATAAATTAAGAATACTATGCATAGATGGTAATGAAATGTGTATGCTTCCAAATATGGCAAATTTTCCTCAGCTTGTTAAACTTGATTTGTATGACAATAAACTATATGATGTACCTGATAGCATTGAGAATATTCTAGAAATTGATTTAGCACAGAACTATTTTAATGAGCCTTCAGAAGATCAATATATAAGTAGAAGAAACAAATTGAGAATTAATAAAGAAAATAGATTTGATGGAAGGTATTAACAATAAAATAATTATTAATATGTCATTATAGTCTGTGCAAACCACAAAGACACGCCCCACCACTTTTTGGGTGAGCATCTTTCCCCTTTGACCATCACACTTTTTTTAATTGGTCTGTTTATTGTAGTGTGCGCATGCACTCATAGGTAATTAGTATGTACTGATAACACTCAAACATTGGAGAAAGCTTGCACCCATATACTATAAACGATTAGGAGGAATAGTGGCACGCATCTTCGTGGATTGCACAGACTATACTCATTACTTATGATTTAATTAACATTTAGTCCTGCCTTATTTAAAAAAGTAATAAGTAATAAATTCATGTTACAAAATATATTTAATATTTTACAGGAAAGAAGAAATAGAAAGAAGTGACACACCTAAATCTAGAGAAAGTGAAGAAGAATTCAGTAATGCAGATAATGAATGTATAGGTATGAAACATAATATTAATTCTTTAGCTCAATGAAATCCTTAAATTATTTAAAATAATCTGTATAGAATTATCTTCCCTGTAAGCAACATTTGTTAACAAAAACTAATATCTAATATTTACAACTAATTGTTCAATCAGAAACATTTTATTCATGAAGTTAGTCTAAACACCGTTATCCTTGAAACCATCAAATGCTGTCAAAATGAACAACTTTTCCATGAGAACAATGCTGGGAACTCAAAAAAATCCCTCTTCATACCCATACAAACTGTGGGTATGAAGACGGCTTTTTTTTTTGAGTTCCCACTATTGTTATCAATAGAAAAAGTTGTTCATTTTAACAGGCTCATTTGATGGTTTGAAGGACAACAGTGTTTACACTAACACACTGTATTTCCAGAAGAATATAACAGAAATTCAGAATCATCTGAAGAAGACTGGGATTCAGATGAATACTGGGTGCCGCACTATATCAACCACCTGGGTGCACCACAGTCACCCTGGTTATCTTTTGTGTATCATAAAATGGCTGGAGGCAGCTTTTGTCCCATGGACGTCCACCCTGTGTCTATATTTGAGAAGGTGAAGTACGAAAAGTTGTGTTACCCACAAGTAGAAAAAGAGGTTGAAGGACAATTTGATGATTACTCTAGTGATGAATCGTGATTACTACTCATAAATCATGGTAAAAGATGCTCTTTTCTTTATTATTTATGTTACTTGTGTATTACTAAAGCCTTTCTAATTAACCCATCATTCCCCAAGTGCCAGACGGCTGCCGCATAACAATTGAAAATCTATTGTGTCTGCGATACCCACGATGGAGGTGCGACAGAAGGTAATAATTCAATTGAATAAAACACGTACAGATGTACAAATTTAACAAAGATTTTTTTAAATTTTAATGTTGTGCAAAACAAAATCAAAATACTGCATGCTAAATTTAATATTTGTGAGGGTTAGGTTTGCTTTTCTTTTCTCTTCTTGTTTCATTTCAAAATTTTAGAAAAGCCAATAATAAAATAGAAATATTTTTATTATTTTATTGTATTTTTATTTCGTTAAAAGCCATTAAAGATTAATAATTGGGGGTGTCTGAAGTAGAAATACTGTGTTTAATTTAAAAAATAACATTTTATATAGTTGCAATGGTGACATTCTTTCTTATTTTCATGGCTTGTTTTGCTCAGTAGTCCAGTGGTTTAGAGCGTGGTTCTTGACTCGGAGGCCATGGATTCGATTTCCGCGTTGCAAACATGAATTTCCATGTTTGGTGTGGACAATATTATTAATATACACCTGATTGTCTGACAAATTAGGTGATTCATGTGTTGGATGTAAAAAGTCGGTTTGGCGCCACTTGGGTTATGGGTTATGACTTATGAGAATGAGAAGTAAAGGAATAGAAAGTGCTCTTGTGTTCTGTGCACACACTTGGGCACTATAAAATGACTCCTCATAACTGGCCTGGTATCAATAAAACTGGCCACTATCACTGAAATTGGTGGAGGACATATTATTATTAAATGACTGACATTTTGTTTGCATGGTATTATAATTATACAAGAAAGAAATTAATACTTCAAGTAACTAATTTTTTTTGTTTTATAATTATAATTATTATTTTAAAAGTTGTGCAGATTCCCATGGCATCAATAATTAACAACTTATAAAAAGACAAGAAATACATTATTTTATTTAATAAATAATTCTGGAACAACTAAATCTTTAGTAGCATAATTGTTATCTAGTATAAATCAGGAAATACATTACTTATTATACAGTGTGTAACAAAAATAAGTGATAATACTTTAGGGTGTGTACGTGTTCCTTGTAGAGAGTTCACTGTGAAAGTAGCAGCGCTGAAAGACGAAATTTTTTTTTCACTTTTGTATGGGCAAGGGCCCAAGCGTCACGAGTTTCCCCATACAAAAGTGAAAAAAAAATTTCGTCTTTCAGCGCTGCTAATTTCACAGTGAACTCTCTAGAAGGAACACGTACACACCCTAAAGTATTATCACTTATTTTTGTTACACCCTGTATAATAACTATGTTTGATGAATACCATCCACTTGTCTTATTTATTGTCTTGTATACTGTAAACATTTAATTAAAATATTAATATTTTATATTATGCATGCCACTTTATGTCAACTACATTAAGTTCTTTCATACATTATTATAAAGCTTATACCTACTATTAATCTAAAATAATTATTTGGTACTCATAATAATTTTGATTTCTGTAAATATGTGTTCAAGTAATGAATTTCTATTTTCTTTTGTCACCTGAAACAAAATGTTTAATTTTAACAAAATGTTGTGATCATGTGATGTCAAATGAATTACTAAATGTGTAACAATCTGAATATCAAGAATTACTTAAATTTTTATCATTAAAATTATATTTTCTTACAAGCAAAATAAAGGTGCTTACAATCCATAGTCGAGTCTTTTTATTATTTCTTATGCCTTCAATCAGGTTATCACTTTTCCTTATTGGTATTGTAGCAAGTATAAAATTATTGCTCCTCTCGTCAAATAGCTCCTTGATTTTATTTTTAAATGCCAGACTAAAGAACTCCATTTTGCCTATTTCGTCTATTACAAGGCATCCATTTTCAACCTAAAATTAAAAATATTATAAAATAATTGGACAAACATAATTATCTACTCAAAATCATTGAGCAAATAGAAAGCTACATAAGAATATTTTATACTTATATTTATTATTTAATATACATTTAATTTATAATCAATAGTACTTATTTTAATGCTGATTATAAATTCATAATACTTTAAGGTTATTTTTAGTTTTAAGTGTTGTACTGATCCTATCGTATGTCATATTTTCATCTCTGTTGGTTGTCTGGAAGAAACTGCTTGTAGCAGTAAGACGGAGGTCTTACTGCTACAAGAGGTTTTGCGCAAATCCTTTATTTTTATAATAATTGTTTAATGTGCAAATAAAGAATTTTTTATTTATTTATATATATAAAATAAATTTATAACACCGCTGCAGACATGATACTTAACCTTAATGTAAAGTAAAATTATATTTACCATTTGTAATGTAGGAATAGCCACTCTTTCAAAGTCTGATATAAGAACACCATATTTTCCTACAGTGTATTTAGAGGGGGCACCGAGTAGCTGTTGGTCTCTGGCAAGTTTCCCCTGCACACCGTCTAATGTGACCACATCGAAACCCTTTCTAACTCTATTTTCTCTCACTTCTTCAGTTATGAATCCACTGGTTTTAATGCCTGTTTCGTTTAATAACTTGCACAACTTTGTGATCAATGTAGTTTTACCTACACCTGTTGCGAAGTACAAGCTTCTTTTAGATTATTATATTATGTAGTTTTTATAATATGATCAAATAGGAAAGGTGTTTACCGGGCTCTCCAGTTAGGATGAAGTACTTGATATCCTTCGCCATTAGTGCGGTCTTTATAGAGTTTCTGGAATTAAACACCAGAATATTGTTTTGTTTTAACAAAAATATAGTATTAATTGCCTACATTATACATAATAGTAAAAAAAAACCTGCAAAAAGCAAAACAGTCAATGTCGTATGACAAAATTGACAGAAAACAGCTGATCACACTGACATTGACACTGACTGATCAGCCATGTTTGACAGCTTGACTTGTGAGGCTCTTGACAGCTCAGTGCTCACAGCAGCATTGTAAAAACAAGAGGCTGGGGAGGGGGAGGCTTACGCCAAAAGAAGAAGAAGAAAACAAGAGCACAGATTACTAGTCATATATACTAGTAATCTGTGTTACTAGTATATATTTGTAGAAACAAGAATCAAGAGTCAAGACGAGTAAAACAAGTGTTCAAAGTTCACAACGACGCGAAGTTATAAAATTATCACCTACTAGTAATCTGTGATTATCACTGCTTGGTGATAACATAAGTGGACAGTCGGCATTTCGTTGCAGCCAAATTTTTTATTCAAAATGACTTCCCTACGTACGGTCACAAGAGTTTTATTTGGAAAGAATATTATATCAAACAATGGAGTTTTAGCAGCAGCAAACACAAAGTTTATGAAACTCTACAGTACCGGTAAGTTTCAAAATAAAACTTGTTTGTTTCAAACACCGTTGGTTCATTTTTATATAGTTTACCAACATATTAAATTATGAGTGGGCTGATATAGTACTAACTGAATATTTAATATGATTTAATAATTAATTTAATTAACCTTAAAGTTGCATGCTCAAATGGTCCAAAAAGAACTACTTATTATTTATTTATTTTATGAAATAAGTGGGCAAACGAGCAAACGGGTCACCTGATGGAAAGCAACATCCGTCGCCCATGGACACTCGCAGCATCAGAAGAGCTGCAAGTGCGTTGCCGGCCTTTTAAGAGGGAAATGGGGTAATAGGGGAGGGAAGGGAAGGGAACAGGGGAAGGTAGGGCCGGGAAGGGAATAGGTTAGGGGATTGGGCCTCCGGTAAACTCACTCACTCGGTGAAACACAGCGCAAGCGCTGTTTCACGCCGGTTTTCTGTGAGAACGTGGTATTTCTCCGGTCGAGCCGGCCCATTCGTGCCGAAGCATGGCTCTCCCACGTTTTTACTATATTTTCAAGTTTCCAATTTAGGACATAAGTTATATCTACCCAATAAAGTAAAAGTAGGTCTAGGTACCTACTATGTAAAATGATCATCAAAATCGACAACATTGATTAAAATAAAATTAGCTCAAACTTAACTTATTCATAGTACTCAATACTTTGAACTTTGACCTTTTTAAGCATTTAGCCACGAAATTCAAGCCCAATATTCAAAGCATAAAATACGACTTGTACAAAATAATCAAAATTTTATCATTATCGCTTACATCATACATTATATTGCCTTGACTTTAGTAAATATGTCACAGTGCCTTATCTAAGTATTATACAATTTTATTTATTTGTTGCTTTTATCTCTGTGTCATATAAAGATTAAATAGGTATCTCTCAAATTTCTTATTTCATACTGGATGACTTGAAATAAAAACTTGCTGATTTGCATAATTAACTAAATTAATTAGCAGTCTCTATGATTATGATATTGTATAAGTTGTTTTTTTATTTGTACTCAAAAATAACTTTATAGTAAAATTAACATAATTACAGTAAATAAACTACCTACTTATAAAAACTTCAGCTCATAATAAAATATTAATATAATGTACACAAATATAAAACTTCCTAGTAGCCCATGAGGTCCCTCAAATTAATGCTTCAACTCACAAGCGGTCTCATGTGACTACAATAACAATAGATAAGCTATTGTGTCTGGTCTTTCCACAATCGAGGTATTAATAAGCAGTATGTTAAATCAGCCTCTATAGCAGCGGTAGGCAACAGGCGCGCCCCGGTCCATTCGGGCCCGTGGTTCGTTTGCGGACCGCAAAAGGTATAATCTCGGACCGAAAAATATTGTTATGAATTTTATACCAAGTATCAATTAATACATAGATAAGGTATACATATACCTTTATTAATTAAAATAATATTTTTAAGCTACATAGGACAAGTGTGTTTTTTTCTGGACCGCATTAAAATTTTCTCTCAGTATCCAGACTCCACCAAAAATTACTTGCCGACCCCTGCTCTATAGTATAGTCATAATACAAATACATACATAGCCAGTAACAACACATTACAATAAAATTTGTGTCAAGCAGAGAAAAGTCAGCTCTCTATAATTAAAAGGGTCTATTATTACTATGCAATAACTTATTTATTGGCTTCGGTACATGAATGAATAAGATGTTTTTAAAATTTTCCAGCACCTCAATATGAAAACATCAAGATAGAAGTTGTAGGCAGCAAGAAGAATGTAGGTCTGATCCAGCTATACCGTCCCAAAGCCCTCAATGCCCTATGCAACCCCCTGTTCAAGGAACTAGGGAAGGCAGTTAAGGACTTTGATGCCGATGACAGCATTGCCGCTATTATAATCACAGGTAAAAAATCCTTTTAGGTTGAGACCACAGTAAAAACGCTAAAACTCCTTATCTAATTTTAAATAAATTGTTTTTTTTTTATATAATATATATATGTATGTGTATATATATATACTTAATAGGATGGACTATAATTTATACATATAATAAATAAATATTTACGACCTCAAATTACAATTTCAAAATTTAAATTCAAATACGACGTCCCAAATAAAGCTTTTGTTTTTTCCCAACATTTTCAGTGTTTTTTTTTCTAATTTTTCAGGAAATGAGAAGGCATTTGCTGCTGGTGCGGACATCAAGGAGATGCAAAACAACACATACACTCACAATCAAAAGGCGGGCTTCTTGCAAGAGTGGGAAGATGTGTCCAACTGTGGCAAGCCCATTATTGCTGCCGTCAATGGGTTTGCTGTAGGTTTATTCTGTTATGCTAAGTACTCACATATGGTTTTACTCGATAGTTTTACTCCAAGTCGAGCAAAAACCATAGTGTGGACCGCAAAACTCATAGCTAGAAGGCTCACATCGAGCCATTTCAATGGAATTAAATATATCTAACTTCCTTCGATTTGGAGTAAAACTATCAAGCAATGCTGAATGTGTGGACGAAAGCCCGAGCCATGGTTTTTACTCTATGTGATTGCTCGATCGAGCAAAACCGTATGTGAGTGCTTAGCATTACTAACCTATAGTTATCCAAATTATGATATTCTCATAAATTTTATTAAAAACAAAGGCTAAAAGTAATGTCATATTGAAATACTTCTACATATATAATACAAAGAAGAAAGTAGTTTTTAGTAGTACGAATAAGACTCCAAAATCCGATTTTGAGCCTATTTAGCATACATATAGAGTTGGACTAAAATGGACTACTTATTATATAAAAAAATGTACAGTTCCCTCTGCACTATTCTTAGTGGAATATTTGTCATTTATGTTATGTTCAACTTTATTTAATTAACTTTATCACACAAGTATTTTAGATAACAAAGTTTGCTGATAACAAAAGTCATTTGAGAGCCAAGACAATGTACCTAAGATGATTCGTACAAAAACATGCCTCTGTATCTATGTAAAACAATTTTACATAGGTACCTACTGTTAAATTCATTTGATTCAACAGTTCACAGCAGAATACATCATGCGTCTATGTAACGCAGGAAAAACTATCGCCGAGTGTATTTTCGCCGAATGTACCCAATACCCATATTACTACACATGGCCTCTGTGTCATTTTTAAATCCCTGATTTGGTGAACATTTCTGGGGTACCTTATGTAGAATATGTTTCGTTTATATAGAGGTATCATGTTATATGAAATCTAACTGCCATACTCAGAGACATTTAATTAAGATTAACCTTCAATTTAATGAAGAGTTTGACAGATAATGTATGGGGCTTATGTCAAAATTTTGAATTAATTACATTTAAGTCATTAATGTTCCACTCTGAGTGCGGCAGTAAGTGTCTAAACACACAAGGCTGAAGTTGCGCGGCGAAAATTCCGCATGATTACGCCCGCAATGTATTTTAAATTACCGATGACACACATTACGTCGCGTTCCGTCCGTATTTTGTATGCGTTTGACATTGCGGGCGTAATTATGCGGAATTTACGCCGCGTAACTTAGGTCTAGTGTGTTTAGACACTAAGTATAAAAAAAATTGCCTCCCACAGTCTGTATACTGTCGCACTCAGAGACAAATGTTAATTACTTTACTGTAATTAAAATATTAAGATATTGACTTATGCCCCATACATTCTCTGTCAAACTATTCATTAAATTGAAGGTTAATCATCATGTCTATGAATGCGACAGTTAAATCTTTTCAGTAAAGATTTTTTTAAAGTATAATGTTAGATTTCTTACACATTAACAATATTATGATATTCTTAATGTGTAAGAAATCTGCGCGGGTCAGGTTGTAATCTTATTCTGAAACTATTTCAGCTTGGCGGCGGCTGCGAGCTAGCCATGCTCTGCGACATCATCTACGCGGGCGAGAAGGCCAAGTTCGGCCAGCCGGAGATCAACATCGGCACGATTCCCGGCGCGGGCGGCACCCAGCGCCTGCCGCGGTACGTCGGCAAGTCCAAGGCCATGGAGATCGTGCTCACGGGCAACTTCATTGACGCCCATGAAGCGGAGAAGATGGGTGAGTTTTGTCTATGGTTTATCAACTGTTTGTCGATGGTTTATCTATGGTAAAGGGAACTCACATCAACTTCGGCACGATTCCCGGCATTTTTTATCGACGCGCATGAAGCAGAGAAGATGGGTAAGTTTTGTCTATGGTTTATCTAGACGCTGTTAAGCATTCGTGTACTAACCCACAAAAAAATTACGTATTGAGTTACGAATGCAGTTATGCTCTTTAGATGATTTAGAACAAGACTGCATTCAAAAAACAACAAAATATAATTGTGGGTTGGGACACTAATGCTGACCATCTATGATTTGCCTATGGCACACTGAACTCAACTTATTTACCTATATACCCAAAAAATAAGGACATATTTAAGGAAGATATACTCAGTTCTTAATATTGTGAATATGCCGTATTTTTTTCCCGGGAAAAGGTATGGTACCCGACACCCGCGTAATATTTGGGTCATCTAGTTTTTATATTTATTGTGGCGACCGAAATGGTAGATCTTTTAACCGAGCGAGATAGTATGCTCGGTCAGGCAGAAGCCTACTGACATAATTTCAGACATTGAATATATTTTACAGTTCTCGGAAACTTTGATAGTGCGATGCAGAATTGTGAGACTAATTTTATGGGTACCACCACAATTGCTTATAAAACGCGTTTTTTTTCTAGGACTTGTAAGCCGAGTTTTCCCTGTTGAGAAGCTTCTAGAAGAGACTATCAAATTGGCCGAGAAGATCGGCACTCACTCGCCACTGATCGTCAAGATGGCCAAGCAGGCGGTCAATCAAGCGTACGAAACCACACTTAAGTCTGGACTCCAATATGAGAAGTCGATATTCTATGGCACCTTCGCTACTGTAAGTATATCCATACTAATATTATAAATGCGAAAGTGTGTCTGTCTGTCTGTCTGTTACCTCTTCACGCCCGAACCGCTGAACCGATTTTGCTGAAATTTGGTATGGAGATACTTTGAGTCCCGAGAAAGGACATAGGATAGTTTTTATCCCGGAAAAATCGTTTATTGCGCGATAACCGTTATCGCGCGATAAACGAATTTTGGCGCAACGGAGTTGCAGGCGTCATCCAGTTTTTCATATAAGTATCTGAGTTTTCTTACAAAAATACTTGTAGGTTGATTACGTATTCTGTGATAGCTATACAATAGGCGTTTGAAGGTAGATATTGCAAAATATCTTGTGGTTTGTATTGGAAATGACAGGCAGCAAATTGTGCAGTATTTGCTGTGAAATATTGCATAGCATAATAATTGCATAGCTGTCACACTGTGTATATAGACGAATAGTTTAACATACTGTCAAGACTCAAGCCACATTTCTTCTGACTTATCAGACAAGGACAAAACATGGACAAGGACAACATAATATTATACAATGGGTGTTCTATAACATGGATCTATCTAATAAAATTATATGTATGTTATTATTGTAAAGTCATATTTCACTATTTTGGATTTTTTAACTATTTTCTTATATTTTTTCCTCATATATGACTTATTTTAATTTAATACAAATATGAAAAATTTCAAATTACAGGAAGACAGGAAAGAAGGCATGACAGCATTCGTTGAGAAGAGAGCCCCCAACTACAAGAATGAATAAATTTGAGGCCCCACCCATGTAGAATTCCAATATTAGCATTTAAGCATAATCTGTGACTAAAGATTAAGGAAACATGTTATAAAGTGTTTGTATGTTTATAAATTTTACACATCACAGAATTGTTAGATACATATATACTTTTTAGATTTTACTAAACCATGTTTTATAATAAAAGTTTATTTTATTAATTATATGATTTTATTGCGTTGCGTTATCCACGAATCGTGATATCAGTTAAAGTATTATTAATTAACTAAGTAGAACAATGTGAGTAAGCTGAATGTACTATCAGAGAAGTTGATTCGTATGTAGATCGTGGAGTAATTTGGACGCGTTAAGTCAAACTCATCCTACCGATTACCGATGGTACCATCGAGGAAATTGATTCCTAGGCAGTTGACAGACCTTGGTCGGATGATGTTAATTGTGATATTCTGTTGGCTGGGTTTGACATAACGCGACTACATACTACCATAGACATAATATAGCATTATATTATGTCTATGACATACTACATTGTCCATAAAATGTTTTTTATTTATTTATAGTATATCGAGAGAGAGTTTTGTGGCGTACAAGTTACAATAAAAAATAAAAATGCCATCTTTTTGACATGGAGTTTTGTCGGGAATGTGAAAGAGTAATGTTGTGTTTTTGTATTATTTTCCTAAAATTGTGTAATATTTGTAGGATATTAACCATTATATATTCTTTATCGAGCACAAGTGTAGGAAAGTGATGCAATATCCAGAAACGAGCTATTTTGTGTTCCCTCCAAAACTCCATCGAAAGATTCAGTAAAGCGTCTACCACTTTACTGAATCGACCGACTTGACTCCTTGACTGTATTAACTTTTTACTTCGACTATGACTAGACTTTTGACCTGACGATATAAAGAAACGATGCTGAAAATTGTATCATGCAACAATACCTACAAATAATAAAAACTATATTATTCGTAGAACAATACAATACTGTTTTCCCGCCATTTAAATAATACTTGACACTGGCCATGGTTATATAGCTGAAGTGCCACTGGATACTCGGCAAAAATCTGTCAAAAATAGAAATCCAAAATCCAAAAAAAAAATGGCGCCCGGCCCCGCCCCTTTTTTACAAATAATGTAATATTTTTACATCCAACCCACATTTTATGTTTCTGTGAAAAACATTAAGAAGAAAAAAATTTTGTCATATTTTGACAATTGACATTGACAAGTGGCAAGTAATGAAGTCAACAATTTTTGCCAGTCGGATAATTTTTGTTTATTTTTCCATATTTTCTCCATTATACATAACTTTCGTGTTAAAAACTATGAAATTTAATGTATTAGGTTCCTATAAATCATTTTAATCCCAAAACATCGAGTCTATATTGTATGGATGCAACATATTTATAACAGCAAGACTCAGTTTAGTTTCTAAGTGATATAGGTACGCAAATATTGAAGGATTGTTTACTGCGTCTATGTAATTATTTACTGGTCAACAAGTGTGTTATATGTGTCTGTCGTTCAAAGTCCTCAAACAGCTCCACAAATGTTTTGGGACCATGTATACCGTAACCGACAAATAATGCAAGAGTTTGAGGAGGAGGAAGTACACAAAACTAGTGTTTCTGTGTTTGTTGCTCTGTTTTATTTGGAAATGTTATATATTTTAATAATGACTCTTACGATTCTAAATAGATTGAACCAAAGTTTATCATCCTAACCATTGTAACAGGTAAGTTATTGACATTATCAGTGTAAGAATTCAATATTACATAGTCTTGGCTTAATCATAGTGATATTTATGTTAATTCTAAAGAATTGTACTTTATTAATGTTATGTTATAACTTATAATATTATGTATATTATTTTTTCAGCAGTCAATATGAGTGTACCACCTTGTAACCAGTTTCCTGAAAGGTTATACCTTTCTAAAGGGGATGATGGCGATGTTTATGTGGATAACTGTAGAATTCTACGGAAAAATCAAATTGATGGGTTAAGAGGCCTTTACAAAGTATTTAAAAAGGTAAGAAGTGTTAGGTTTTGTTTCTAATCACTAATTCATTTTTCAATCATTCAATTAAGTAAATACGTTCTTGACATGGTATACTTAAATAACTACTTTTTTAAGAGCCTATGCTGTACCACTGCTAAGCAAAGGCCTCCCCCTAAGTTTTTATTTTCATCTCGCTCTAATGCTACTACTACATAATACAGTTTAATATATATTTACAGAAAAACCCAGGGGTCATACTTAATGATGCATCTAATAGTGGCAAGACTGTGCTTGTTTCCTTATTTATTGCTTCTATCCAGAGTTTATTAGATAACCCAGTGTTAATTCTATGCCAAGAAAATCATGAGATTGAATATTGGAAAGAAATATTGTTAAAATGGACTAAATACACTGAAGGTAGTTAATTTTTTAGTATGGTATAATCTATGGTATAATGTAATATAATTTTGGATATTGTATAATTATACTTCTACTTCCTTCCCTAAACAATGATTGTCTATAAATTTCTAATACAATATTAGAGCAGTAATTTCACTTAATCAAGTAATTTTATATTTTCAGATGATATTTCCATTAATTCTACTAATCCATATTTAAAAAAAAATGTCTTTATACAGTCAATGGATTTGAGTAATTCTTACTATCGACGTTGTTGGAGTGTCTTGATATTGAAGAATGATAAAATGACTAAAGAAATTGGCAAAATGGTGTTTGAAGCAGAATTCAGAATATGGATTACTTCAATGGATGTGTTTGTAAGTTATACTATACGAGCTTTTGCCCGCGGCTTTGCTTGTGTTAGCTTTGCTTGCGTTAGCAAGTATATACAAACTTTCATCCCCTATTTTGACCCATTGGGAGAAGAATTGATCAAAATCCTTTCTTAGCGGATGCCTACGTCATAACATCTACCTACATACCAAATTTCAGCCCGATCTGTCCAGTGGTTTTGGCTGTGCGTTGATAGATCACCAAGTCAGTCAGTCACCTTTGAGTTTTATATATAAAGATTGAAATATTATTATTAGTAATTACTTAATTAGTATTAGGTACTTTCAGAGATAATGTTTAAAGGCAGATGGTGGATTTAGATAATGTAGTTGGGTGCTGTCAAATCACAACTAGCGTTTGACTTGAAAAAGCTCTGCTTAATTACTATGAATCAATTTCTGTCTTGGTATTTAAAATAGTACTATGGGATACTCAGTTTACTTTTTTTATATAATGGTGGCACTTCACATGGCTATTTTTATTGGCTATTTGTTGCATTTGGCAAAATAATTGATGTATGTAACACAAACGAGGAAATAAAGGCAAAAACGGCCTTCCACACATAGACGTCAAATACCAAATATTTACTTGATTTTGTTTACTTGCCTATTTGACTCCTTTGATGTGCGTTATAAACCGACAAAGGTATGTGTATTTGTTATTGGTTATATTTGTCAAATAGGGAAAGAAGGCCAATACTTTGTCACACATACCGTCTACACATGGTGATTAGCGAATATATCAAATACGCAAATACAAATAGCAATGTGAAGTGCCAACATAAAAAGGAACTGTTTTTGAAAGGAGTAAAGACACCATCTCATAGTGCTTTTTTCATCTAGATATTATAATTGTGCCAATGTTATACAATTCTACCCGGTATGTATTATTAATTAAACTCTTCATTGCAATTTGCAGAAAGATCTTACCATGCTCTTAAGTGTCAGTAAGTTCATCAATCCCAGCATTACCATCAACACTGCTGACTTTGAAATAAGTAACAAAAATATCAGACAAAAGCTTAAAACTCTTGTCTTATTAGACACTTTTACTAAAGATTTGGTTGTAAGAACAGACCATTTGAAATCTATTTTGATGGTAAGTTACAATAAATTAACATAACAACAATTATATATTTATAAAACACTAGATGACGCCCGCAACTCCGTTGTGTCAAAATTCGTTTATCGCGCGGAAACCGTACATTTTTCCGGGATAAAAAGTATCCCATGTCCTTTCCCGGGACTCAAAGTATCTACATACTAAAATTCAGCGAAATCCGTTCAGTGGTGTAGGCGTGACGAGGTAACAGACAGATTGACAGACTATCGCATTTATAATATTAGTATGGATAAACAAAGAAGTACTAATTGATTTTTATTATATTACAGAATACCAATGTTACAAATACATCTGTCTCAAGTGCTAGTACTAAAAAGAACAAAGATGCATCAGGAACAAAGATAAAGAAATCAAAAAGAAAAGTCAATGATGAGGAACCTAGCAAATGTAGTAAGAAAGCAGCGAAAAAAATCAAAACGAAGTTTATTGATGATGATGAAGATTCTCCTTCCCTAATAAGTTTTACTTATAATAAAACTATGGAAATAAATTTCACCCAAAACAACATAGAGGATGATACAAAAGCAGATGAATTTACTAATGAAAACATTCATAATGATCATGAAAATATAACACACAATGTGAATGTACTTGAAACAAATGCAGATATACCAAACGATGAAGATTCTACTCAATCACTAACTGGTATGAATGAAAACTTAACGAATAATGATAATGAAATAATGTCAGATATAAAAGTGAACAATATTGAACATGAGGAAATGTCTTTTAAACATACACAAAACAATATTATTACAAGCAACAAATTAAACAATTCAAGAGCTAGCAATGAAATAGAAATGCATGATGAAATATATGATAAAGAAACAATTGATTTAAATGTTGATACTTCACAAATTAAACTAAACTATACAGAGGATGCAAATATGGAACAAGATGAAGTTAAAACTAACACAGAATTACAAAATGAAATAGTTAAGTCCGATAGTGCTAGTGAAATATCCAATGAAATTGAAATGACGAATGATAAAAGCCATAATTCAATACCCAATACCCAAGTAGCTGAAAATATTCAAGATGCAATTGATAGGAAAATCAATGATCTTGAAATGAGGGCTTTAATGAAATTTAAAGGTTCATTTTTAGATAGTATATTCTAAAAATTGGTTAATGAATTTTTACTCTTGAGTATGAAAATGTACTGCTTGTGTAATGTAGATTGTGATGTTCTAGATGTAATATTATAGGATTATATGTATTAGTGTTTAAAAACATATTATTTATTGGTTTTGAAGTCAATGCAATAAAAAAGCTAAGCAAAATTAACAAAATCACTTATATCTCCTTCTTTTAATTTATGGATTAATCCGTCCATACCATAATTTAACTTTTACTTATTGTCTTTTTATCCAACAGTTTTATAGATTCTTTATTTCATTTCATATTTTGACAAATTCTAAAGTGCAAGGTATTGTTATAATTACGTGTGTTTTATTAACGTATTGACTTCGATTTGCCAATGATTAAAGACTAAAAAATCTCTTGCTCCTTATTTTTCAGCAATCAGGATAAAAGTGGAACGTTTTATTAACTTATTTGTGTAGCTAGTAGTAACTAATAATATTATATAAAAATGTAAATACCTACTTAAGGCGAGGATAAACCCCAATTTGTTATTTCGCGACTTCCGGTTTACCTAGTTCCAATATAATAACGAAGTTTTAAAAAATATGAGGTATAAAGCACAATATTTAAAATACCTTAAACCATAAACATTTTAATAAAACTTAATACTTAGGCTGTAATTTATTTACAAACTCACCTCCGATAAAAATCTATTCATCTATTCATCATCGAAATATAAGTATTAACTAGGATAATTATACATTTTGTTTGAATAAATTGATAGTAAATCTATATTAAAAATTCTTTAACCGAACAATTTTGTTTCATAATGTTTATTTCCAAAGATATATGAAAAATAGAGAAAATCCGCTCGAGTGCCATCAGTTTTATGCTAAGCTAAAATGAATCTTATTGCGATGCGTATGCGCTTGGTCTTTGGTTGTGTGCCAAGTTATAGTTTTGGATTGAGATTAATCCCCGCCTTAAATGTTTGTAATATGTTAATTTACCCCTTACTAAAATAATATTTTTACAGCAAATTGTTTTTGTCTGGTATATTGAAAAAGTCACATGGCACCCAAAGACAGCTGTGGACCTTGAATACGCTGTGTGAATATATTTTAGTAAGAGGGTCAGAATATTGTTTTAAGTGGGATATTTGTTGGTAAATGGATTATATTATGTTGGTGTTTACTGGTAAAGAATAGCTATAATATAGATATAGCTATAAGTTATTTCTATAACCTTTAGATAATCTCGGACATACTATTATTATCCAGTGCATACTTACAGCTATTCTTATAAATCTGAAGTAGGTAAATACTAGTTATAATTAAATCTTAAAAGATTGTTTAATAGAGTCAGCGTAGCAACCAATTTCAACGGCAAACTTTGTGCGTGAGAGAGATAGATGAAGACGTTTATCTCGCTCACTTTATAATATTGTTTAAGTAATAACCTCTACAATCTAGATATAATAAAAAATTAACTGCCACAAATAGCTATACCATTTGTGATTTTCGTTTGAAAATTATAAATTTATAACAATAAAAGTTTGTCAGCATAATATAGTAGGTATAATATTATTATGATAATGAGTATGTATGCTTACAAGAAACTGAAAATAATTATTGCATGTTTTCCAATTAGAAATTGTCACACATTATTTTATTAATTGCCAAGCTGTGACTCGTTCTTATGAATTTTGTATAGCACACCCTTTTTACATTGTATACCTTTTTTACAAGATCGATGTAATAAATGTTATAAAATATTTAAGAAAAATTATTTAAAAATGATACATCTTAAAAGCGTCCCACCACCAAAATTTTTAGAACCGCTGGCCAAAGTCTATTTGGCCAACGAGTGCCGATTGTTAGACACTCAATCTCTCCTTTACAGAGCGACAACGCTTTAAATGAACGTGGGCGGGGGCGCTTTTTGTCCACGAAGCAATAAAGACCGCGTCTGCCCTCGCCGCATACACAAAGCACACGACGGGCGGAGGCAGTCAGTACTGCAGTACGTTCGTTCTAGTGGAGATAGAGAGAATAGAGCCAGCCGCCCCGCGCCGCCATCTACGTTACTGCATGTAAACAGCGGGCAGCCGCGGACATGCCGCGCTGCCAGTGCCCGCCGGACACCTGCGGCGCGGTCTTTTTGCCCTCTGTGTGCGTTGGTAATTGACCGGCCCGCCTGCCCCGTCGTATGCAAAGCGCCTTAGAGGTAGTCCACACGGCGCATTGCATCGACGCGGCGATGCCGTTTGACGCATAGCCGACCACACGGGCGCTGCGTCATCGCATCGTTATTACTTATAACGAAGCAGTCTTATTGCTCTCCCGCTTCCCCTCTCGCTTCGTCTCGGTGGCTGCTGTCCGTTATGTGCGCGTTGTGACGACGCAGCGCGCCGTGTGACCTTGGTATTTTGTATGTAAAACAACGCAACGGCAGCGATGCGTCGACGCAACGCGCCGCGTGGACTGGCTCTTAGCCCGGGCGCGCACTAGCGGCCAGGCCGCGGAGGCCATCGAAAGTATGGTGTGGCCGCTGGTCGCGTTACGGCCAGGTGTCTATGGCGGTTACATATTATGGTATCTATCCCTGTGGCCGCCGCAGCCCTGGTTGTCGCGGCTTGGCCGCTAGTGCGCGCCCGGTCATCCAGTTTTTATTATTCCTAGCTTGTCGCACTATAAAACGTTTATAACGACAAATAGGCTTTAAATTATTAGTAGGAATATCTATGTTTCGATCGATATCATACGTGGGAGAGCCATGCTTCGGCACGAATAGGCCGGCTCGACCGGAGAAATACCACGTTCTCACAGAAAACCGGCGTGAAACAGCGCTTGCGCTGTGTTTCGCCGAGTGAGTGAGTTTACCGGAGGTCCAATCCCCTACCCTATTCCCTTCCCTACCCTCCCCTATTCCCTCCCCATCCCTACCCTCCCCTATTACCCTATTCCCTCTTAAAAGACCGGCAACGCACCTGCAACTCTTCTTATGCTGCGGGTGTCCATGGGCGACGGAAGATGCTTTCCATCAGGTGACCCGTTTGCTCATTTGCCCCCTTATTTCATTAAAAAAAAAATACAAAATATGGATTCGTTTAAAATAAAACAATCACATAAGTAATGCATTAAGATTTGTAAATATAATTTAGACATAATTAATTATCTTATTACAATAATTGGAATGTACAACAAATAACAATTCAGCTCTAAATAACAATTTAAAGCTTAACAGTATAATTTTATAAACCATACAATATTATGGTATAAATAGGCTTTAGCGAAAGTTATTATTCCATTAAAAATATGTTAACACCTTAAAACATTATTTACATTTTATCTAATAATATTTTAAAAAATGCAGCTTAGTATAATTTGAAGGCAATAAAACATAATATAAAAATAAAGTAAGTTTAAGAAATAAATAACTTGTTTAATAAATAAAAATATGTCATCTTGCTATACCATATTATGAGATGTTTTATTATTGCAATCTGAGAATTAGTTTTTGTACTAATTTACAATGAGTATTTTTTATATTTACTTGTATTTACTATATTATGTGTAAAATTGCACCATATTACTCATTTTTCATATTCTACTGTGCGTTTATGCTTAAATCGACCATTCATAACACTGGACGGTTAGCAGATTGCAAAAATTTGGTATCACGTAAAAAAGGCTACAATAATAAAAAAACAAAAGTAAAATTTAAGTAAGTAGCCTAAGCACAACTATAATATTCGTCCAAAAATAGCAGTTTACTATTTCCTAACCGTTAGGAAGAAAGAAGAATCTAAAAATCGATTTTTATTTAATAACTGGACCATTGTAATATCGATTTCGCCGTTCGTCGATGTAATCACAAGAATGTCATAGAGTAAAAAACTGACTTATCATGTCATATGTCAGTTTGGCATATATCTGCACAATTTAAATATCATACAGTAGAGTAGCTGCCTTAAAATCAAACTTACTCCACACATCAATAAGTCGAACGCGTGAGCGACCGACCTAGCGATTATCTAGAAATGGTCTACCTAGATGGCCTACACTACTGTTTAATATTCAAGTTTTGTCATTAGTCAGTGTGACAGCTGTCATCAGTCAGTTCGACGCGTGACGTATTATGTCAGTGTGACAGCTGTCACCTGTCAGTTTGAATGGAGGTCTAGACGCGGAGGATGTATCGCAGCTTCCACCGGCGCTAGGGTGTGACGCTGAGGTACTCGGCGACGAAGACGCGGAATATCTTGTTGAGGTTGTCTATGGTGCTGAAGTCGAGAGCGGCCATGTCATCGCGCGCGGTGTGCCAGACCGACGGGAACGGGTTGGGGATCACGTGCAGGACGTCCACGTCTGGAAATTATAGAATGCCGGTTAGACAAAATAAACGCACCCGTGTTTTATTCGTCCTTAGGGCGTAAGAACGTTTGCAAAACATTAGTTTTTTTTTAATGTGTTTGTTTTAAGAGATACTTGACCCGCAAAGATCGCTAGGGAACACTTAGCGTTAGGAGACCGTTGGTAAAAACAGGCATTAGGCTTGAATCTTGCCTTGACTTGCTATCTTACATTTTTTCGCAACAAAAACTATTTTATGTTCTTTCTCGTCTCTAACAATATCTCCATACCAAAAATCCAAAACGGGTCAGCCGATTAAACGTGAAGAGGTAAAAGACACACCCATTTTTACATTAGAAAGAATAACTTTTACAACTACCGTCCATCCATCATATTTACCTCGTCTCAAGAACGGTATATGGTCGTCCTCAATCACGGCATTGGACGTGGCCAGCTTGAAGTAAACCTGGTCGGGCTTTCCTCTGGAGTAGCGGGAGAGTTGGTTCAGCTCGCTCAGCCGCTGCTCGGCCGCTGCGAGTCGCACGTACCACTTCTCCGTGGCCTTGAAATAGCTGTAGAAGGTCGGGTCTGGTGTCCCCAGCAAGTCTAGGAGGACTAGGACGTCCTGAAATAAAAGAGGTTAGGTTAGGCTTCTTAAGAGGAGTCCACACCACCCTTTTTTCCATACAAACGTTGTCCCCTGTTTCCTCCGTGGATAATGCTAGTAGAATTATAATTTTTTTCCTGAATATCTACGGCCACTAATACAATGTCCCTATGTTTTCTTTTTTTTCATAATTTAATTATTAAATAAGATATGAACGTTCAAAAACCCAAAAAAATGGCCAGATTTTCCGCTGTGTTCAAACGTCCAGAAAACAGATTTGGCTATATTATACAAAAAAAGCAAAACATAGGAACACAGCTCAAGCCTTTTTTAATCTTTAATGAAAAAAGTACTTAAATCGGTTAAGTTTTGGAGAAGGAATCAGGGGACAACGAATCGTTGATTTTCTGGATTTTCTGCAGTTGTCTCTATCCCGTTCTGCGGTATAGGCTTGAGGTAAGGGAGACAGCTATAGATATTACACGTACTTTTTTTTCATTTCTCTAGCCCCTGGTGTATCCTCTTAATTAAATAATCACTTCTAAGCTACGAATAATAAAAACTATTTTAAGTGTGCATTATTGTAAACAGATATAATAAAATGTAAACTATTTTTCACGCGAATAAGCTAAGTTAGAGACGTAAGTAGGTAAATAAAAATTCAGTGAAAACGAGAGAAATCGATACACAGCGGAGCTATTCAATATTCATAGAAATGAGATAGTCTTTCAGTCTAGAAATTTGCGGCTAAATAGGTACAGCATTCTAGCATATTCTAGTGATATCGAGTATGCAGCCGGTTTTGCAAGTTTTCTAACTAACTAGTATAGATCTAAAGGGCTCAATTTTATTTCTCAGGAATTTCTCCGAGAATCTAGAAATCTTGGAATAAAACCGGCTAGTATTTCATTAAATTACTTATTATAGAACTCAGTAGCGACAATTTATATGCGCGGCTTTTCTATTTATGGATGGTTAACTAACATTGATTGAAATGTGAAAGCAAGATAGTGTTCTAGCAAGTAGTCTCCTTGCTCGATGATTTAGTTCATTATCCATACTAATATTACAAAATATGCAAAAGTGTGTCGGTCTGTCTATTACCTCTTCACGTTCAAACCGCTGAACCGATTTTGCTGTTTGGTAGGTATGCAGATATACCCGGAAAGGACATAAGGGTACTTTTTATCCCGCAGAAATGTACGGTTCCCGCGCGACAAACTCATTTTGGCGCAACGGAGTTGCGGGCGACATATCTTTTTTTTAAATGAAATAAGGGGGCAAACGAGCAAACGGGTCACCTGATGGAAAGCAACATCCGACACCCATACCCACAATCGCAACATCAGAAGAGCTGCAGGTGCGTTGTCGGCCTTTTAAGAGGGAAAAGGGGAGGGTAAGGAAGGGTAGGGAAGGGAATAGGGTAGGGGATTGGGCCTCCTAAAACTCACTCACTCGGCGAAACACAGCGCAAGCGCTGTTTTACGCCAGTTTTCTGTGAGCCCGTGGTATTTCGGTTGTCGTGGTGGTCCGGTCGAGCCGGCCCATTCGTGCTGAAGCATGGCTCTACTACGTACAAAATATCTAGTATTATTATAGTTTAAATTTACAAAATTAAACCACGTCTGACGTCTGCAGTGTAAAGTGTATAATATGTGTTTAAATATTTTAAGGTGCTCCACCGACCACAGTGCACTAATTGTTAGTACAAACCACGGAGCTAATACGTCTTAGCTCCGTGGTACAAACCCAAACTTTTTTGACTGGTAGAGTTCTAACTTCATCAAGCACTTACAACGTACCCAAACCATAAAGTTAATATACCTAGTGGAATAGAGAAACAAAGGCCTGAGCAAGAGAGATGTCACTATCAGTAACACTGCGTGGTAAACAGAGACGTATGATACATGACAGCAGAACTCTTTTTTGACGTCCAGTCGGCACGTGCCGCACGTTAACAACTTAATCTCATAGAAATCATGTTTAATCATGCTTGTGTAAGTGTATAGGTACACATATTTTTACACACAGATGAAACCAATTTCGGTTTCGTTTGACAGCTCGAGATTGTTGCTCTATTCCGCTAGGTATATTAACTTTATGATCTAAACTCGGATATTCACAAGGTGACAAGTGCTGACCTCAGCCATCCGTTCTCTTTTCTATTCCGCGCGCATACGCCGTAATTACTAACCATTGTGACTGACGGGTTGTCACCCGCATTATTATTCATCTAAATTGGTTCGGCCGAATAATATTACGCATTGTGCATTACAAAATACTTCCTAAACGCAATAGAACCAATACGTTTTAGCCAAAAAGGTGTTAAATAGTGTCGCCTAACAAATTAGGGTGAGCGTTAAATGAAATATTACAGCTTGTGTATTTCTGTTGCCGCTATAGCAACAAATACTAATAAAATCGGCCGAGTGCGAGTTGGACTCGCGCACGAAGGTTTCCTTACCATTATAGAGCAAAAATAGATAAAAAATGTATTTTTTGTATGGGAGCCCCCCTTAATTATTTATTTTATTTAAATTGTATTATTAATTGTTAAATTATAAATACAACTGAGTATTTTGTCAATATTTCAAGTGACCACTATTGCCATTATTGGCATCGAGCAAAAAATAGCAAAAAAATTACGTTTGTTGTATGGGAGTTCCCCTTAAATATTGAATTTATTTATTTATTTTGTTTTTAGTATTTGTTGTTATAGCGGCAACAGATATACACAATCTGTGAAAATTGCAGAAATCTTGCTATAGCGGTTCTTAAGATACAGCCTGGAGACAGACAGATGGACAGACAGACATCGAAGTCTTAGTAATAGGTCCCGTTTTTACCCTTTGGGTACGGAACCCAAAAAACAAAATAAAATTAAGTAATATTTTAGGGCTCCTTGGAGGCTCCCATACGAGTTACGAATACGACAAACATGAGTTTTTTAGCCTTTCTTGCTCGTAATTAAAATATTCTCAAAATCCTTAATTATATTTGTACTTTAATATTAATTTATAATAATAATATATCAAAATATTATAATAAATAAATAAGGGCGGCTCCCATACAAAAAACAGACTTTTTGCCTACTTTCGCTCAATGACGGCAAGGAGCCGTTCGTGCGCGATTCCACAATTTAAATCCATGGCGAGTCCGACTCGCACTTGGCCGATATTTTTATTATTAACGGGGTAATGCACAAACAGTATAGCAAGAAGTAAACATTTCGTTTAGTTGCCCATACAAAAGATAATAGTGATGTCACTGATTATTCTTATTTTTGCCTTTATTATGTAAATAACGTATTATATATTATATTAAAACACACCAACGTGTCTGTTATTATGTAGATTATTGTATTAATATTTACTGATATAATGAGCCGGTTTCTTTTATGAATTAACAACTTGTTTTGATTAACCTAATGAAACACATTTTTATATACAAATATCAGCAGTGATCGAAACTGCTGAACCGATTTTGATAAACGCACAAATAAAGATTTGACCACCCAGAGAATTTACCATATTGATAAAAAATCCCTCGTCCATAATTTATGTAGCTGTATTTTCCAACCTATATTATGATTTTATCATAGCAAAATGTATATAGCAATGCAATAGCTTAACCGCGACAGTCCACGCGTATTTTTAATGTAGTGTCTTAAAACAGTGAAACTTACCATTCTCTGCAGATGATTCGCGCCATCTTTATAATCCATTCTGTGCCACATCTTCGCTAGATGTCGGGCTCCGTAGATGGAGTCCTTGGGTCCCCACTGTCTGAACGCCTCCTCGCCATCGAAAAAGATGAACATGAGACTGGGAGAGGATTCCTTCAAGTGTTCCATGTTCTTCGCCATCACCTTAGCTAGATTAATCATCATGGCGCAGGGGACCGCTGAATCGGTCGCACCTAGAAGGAAATGCCCGTAACTAACATCGTATAATACACAGGGTGTAACAAAACTAAGTGATAATCGGTGATAACTGGTAATACTTTAGGGTGTGTTTCGTCCCCTGGGCCCCTATTATGAGCTCTTAAATCCATTCTCTTTACGTCCTTATACTGACTGTATAAAGACGTAAAGTGGATGGATTTAAGAGCTCATGATTTGTATTGTGTATAGAATAAGTTTTTTTTTTAACTTTTGTATGGGATAACAAATGACGCTGAGGCGTTTACAGCGAACTCTAATAAATAATAATATATGAGAGTTATGACTTATGGGACAGAATAATATGTAACACACCCTAAAGCAGGGGTCACCAAATGGCGGACCGCGGTCCGCATCCGGACCGCCGACCCACTGTGTGCGGACCAAGCATTTTCAATACGTTAAAAATCAATTTCGGTCTCGACTCACTGATGAACATCCAGCATTTAATACTGGCAATAGCTTGCACCTATAATTTCACTCCAAACATCAGAGAGATAATTAGCTCCGAAAATTGACACTTTTCTCATCAATGTAAATAAATACCTGTTTAATTTTTTTTATGTGTGGACCGCGAAGGTCTTTTTATTTCTTAATATTAGGGTTGCCATCCGTCCGGATTTCCCCGGATTTGTCCTAGTTTGAAGAGCGTCCGGGGTCCGGAGACTTTTGTTGAGAGAAATCCAACTTTTTAGCCAGGAAGCAATAAACGAAAGATAAAAACTCGCTAAGCATACACACTTTCTTTCTTCTTTGATCAAAATCAAGTACGAATTCAAATGTTTACAAATTTTTGTTGAAAAAATTGGGACGTAGTAGTAAATTGTTTTTAATGGGTGTCCGGGGAAATAGCCATATTTCGGCAAAATGTCCGGGATTTTTGTTGTGCTAGACCGGCGACGGCAATAAAGGTGATGGCAACCCTACTTAATATGGACTTGGTGACCTCTGCCCTAAAGTATTATCACTCAGTTTTGTTACACCCTCGTATACAGTAGTAATTAAGTTAACAGACCATCTTCATTCTAGAACGCCCGCATAATGTTGTATGAGCTGTACATGTATGTGGTGTTTCGACTTTTATCTATTTACTAAAAGATTTTAGAATAAATCTACTTCAAAATTGAGTACCAAAATTCCACCGCAATACAGCCGCCGCATACAGAGCAAGTTAAATAAAAGCTTGTATAGTTCGCTCGTATAGCTTTATAAAGTTAGAATTTACATAAGCCTAATAAGGTTAGGACCAGAAATTAGCACGTCATCCTAGGAGTCATAGAAAACTAACCAACAAAATGGTGTTCCCTCGTATACTTGCTGTCATAATGGCAGGCCAGCACCAGGTACCGGTCAGCGTCAGGATTCAGGGTAGCGATGATATTCCTGAAGTTCAGCGTCCCGAACACTGGAGTTTTGTCAGGGAAGACGTCCTCCGTTACATCCCATCCCAGGCTCTTCATCTGATCAGCGATATAGTTCCCCACCTTCTCATGGTTGGGAGTACCCACCACCCTGGGTATCAGGATCTCGTTAAGCACTTGTTTAAAATGGCGCTTGTCTGATAGCTTGGCTATGTCGATTATATCTTGGTCCGTTAGGTCGTAGGGCTCGTGAAATTTCTGTGAATATGGTTATGAAATAATTTACACAGCGAGAGATTCAGATCGTATCGTAAAGTATAGTATCGTAAAGTACACACACACACACACACACACACATACACACACACACACCCACCCACCCACACACACACACACACACACACACACACACACTCACACACACACACACACACACACGCACATACATACATACATACACACACACACACACACACACACACACACACACACACACACACACACACACACACACACACACACACACACACACACACACACAAACACACACACCACACACACACACCTACACACACACACACACACACACACACACACACACACACACACACACACACACACACACACACACTTTAGAAAACCATGATAAATATTAATGTTAAGTCCTCATATCCGCGGGTGAGACCTGGAGACCTGAAACACAGGGTATCCTAGCTTAGGCTCCAGTTCACACTCTAATTTAATATGTTAAATACCTACTATGTTAAGTTGTGTGAAAAATAAATTTTAAATTTTATTTTATTTTATTATTTTTATTAGATGGGTTATGGACACATTTCATTAAATAATATTTAAAACAATCATACTCGCAAAGTGCATAAGTATATTTAATAAATATTATGATTTGTAAAAAAAAATATTGTCGTCACAAAACAGACATAATATAAAATATCATAGAACATATTTTGAAGATAGGATCGATACGTATTGATAAGTTAGCAAGAATTTTCAGCGATAGGTGATTAGATTTACGACAACACTTGACACGGCGGAAATCAAAAAATCCCGACAGATCAATACTCGTTGTAAACATTCAAATGGTAGTAAACTACTAGGGTTACATAAATTCTCCAGACTCGAGAGTCGAGAGAAATTGTTCCGAGTTATTTTCGTCTTTGACATAGCCTTTGTGTCCTAAGAAATATCCACTAATAGAAAACTCTGTCCTCTGAGACGTAATAAGAGCGAAGCCACATTGCTTTGTTGCGGTGCGGTGCGTTGCGTTGTTGGGACGGAATATACAGTGTGATCCACATCTGCGTTGCGGCAAAGTCACCTGTCACGCGAGTATAAAACAAGATCGTGACGGCGTGGGTGCAGCATCAATCATCCTTCATCTCTTTTCGTACTTCATCTCTTTTTCATTCTCTGCCTGAGGACGTAACGCAAATATTACATAGTAATGCTACGCTTTATTCATAAGTAGCAAACCAATAACTATGTATGAAATGCTAACGTTTTTCCATGATGGACAAAATAAGCGATTACTATCGTGTAGCATATACGTCTATGATCGTCCAAGATCGTCGTCGATTGTGCATGCTAAAGGCCGCTTCGAGTTACACAAAAAGTTCATAATGGCCAAACAAGGGTCTCAAATCTATTGCCGCTGCGGCGACGCATCCAAATCGTAACGCAAAAGAGCAGTGTGGCCACGCTCTTTGACTATAGAAGTCAAAGTTCACGGGTGGGAGTAAAAACAACTTTAAGAAAGTTCTTTTTACTCCCACATCTTACACATGAAAGAGTCCACGCGATCATTCGCGTGTGTAGAGATTAAGAAAGTCGTAGGTAACGCAAACCTTCTGTATTTGTAGTTTGCAATCTAAAGTTAATTGAATACTTTCCCTAGAGGTCGGTATCGAAATTAATTTGTTGAATGCTCGGCAGTTAAAGCTCAGTTATAGTCTCTTAATTTTATAAGTATAATAACTAAGAAGATGTTTCCCGCAACCTTGTAAAATATTTAACATACATAGGAACCATACATTTTTCTGCGACAAAGAGGTACTACCAAAGGTATACTAATAAAGGGGATAGATACACTTTCGCATTTATAATATTATTATTATGAATGAATACCTTTTAAATTTTAAAAGCGACAAGCCATTGGCTATGATGCATCGTGATGCGTCCCAAAGAAACAAACTTTTTTTTTATGAAATAAGGGGGCAAACGAGCAAAGGGGTCACCTGATGAAAAGCAACTTCCGTCGCCCATGGACACTCGCAGCATCAAAAGAGCTGCAGGTGCGTTGCCGGCCTTTTAGAGGGAATAGGGGAGGGTAGGGATAGGAAGGGAAGGGAATAGGGGAGGGTAGGAAAGGGAATAGGGTAGGGGATTGGGCCTCCGGTAAACTCACTCACTCGGCGAAACACAGCGCAAGCACTGTTCCACGCCGGTTTTCTATGAGAACGTTGTATTTCTCCGGTCGAGCCGGCCCATTCGTGCCGAAGCATGACTCTCCCACGTATAAATCCTGCATAAATACAAGAATGGCCTGACGTAGTTGGAAAGCAAACAATTCAATTTACTTAAAATATAATAACGACTAGAAAGATATTGTTACGGATCGCTGAATCTTAGTGTGAAATTCAAGCGGTCCTCGCTTTTACTGCTTTTACGACGCTGTTTACGTGGATGACATTGTCGTTATGAAAATTAAATTAGAAAAACTTTAATCTTTAGATTAAAATAATTATTCGGTTCTCTACATTTTAAATTTTGTTAGTTATTTTATCTTGGAATTTCCGTGAGAATAATAATAATAATATCTATGGACGCTTCACACCACGTCAGTCTGGCCCCGTGTTAAGTATTTGAAGGACTTGTGTTACGGGTACCAGACAACGGAAATATATTTAATACTTTTATACTATACATACATTTAAGATTTTTATTATATGATACACATATTTAATACACATCCATGACCCAGGAACTTTGAAAACTTTTCGTTCCGTCGGCGGGATTCGAACCCGCGACCCCCGGCTTGAGCTACCAACGCGCTCACCACTGAGCCACAGAGGTCGATAAATGAGAATTGAGATAGATAATAATTTGCATCGCTGTTCGTCTATAAAATCTTTACCCGACTTGTCCAATATTATAAAATCTTTACGACTTATCCGATTTAGATGAATTTTGATATGGAAGAAGAATAGTTAAATTTACTGTTTGGAAAAATGTAACGAAATGAAGTTGCGGCCTGCGGGCAACATCTAGTTCTCAATGAAGAAGAGAAGTAGAGCGTTTACAATAATTCGATTTCTCGTAAAGTTGGGTTATGAATTTAATATTTACTATTCTGTGCAACTTTTTCATTCCTCTAAACCAACCAACCTTTTTTTCATACGGGCCACAAACATATTTTATTTTGGGCATCGCGTGCCACAACAAAAATTTTTATGGGTTAAAAAATAACGTTTTCCAAAATGAACATTTTAAAAGTCGAGCAAATTCCACGGCTTTCACGACGACTTTGCATTATTTTACCGATGGGTGTGAATTTCAAAATGGTTTAACATCACACGGGCCACAAATATAATAAAAGTCCCGGCGCGCGGCGCGGCGGGCAGCATGCGGCCCGCGGGCCGCAGGTTGGGGATAGCTGCTCTAAACAGACATGCGACCCAGGGTCACAATCTAAGACATTAATTAATGTTACTATAGCGCACGTACACGTTGACCTTAAAATATTCTCTACTACATTCATATTTCTTTAATTATACATATTACGAGGGCTGCTATTTATGTATCCGGAACTGGCCACTTACAAGAACAATATTTAAAAAGTAATTACAACATTTGAAAATAGAACTCTTTGGTTGAAGAATACATTTTGTTTCATGTGACTGTCAATTATTTTTCCATTGTGGCGTCATTTTGAAAATTGCGTGTCTTCATTTGCCATGGATTTAACGCGTGAACATTTTCGTGCAATGATTTACTACGATTTTCGGCGTGGCCTAAATCAACAACAGTGCTTTATTCAACTCACCGCAACTTTTGGAGATGAAGCACCATCAAAAACCACTGTTTATCACTGGTACAGTGAGTTTAATCGTGGGCGGTCTATGCTCACGGATGAAAATAAAGAAGGTCGCCCAAAAACAGCTGTTGTCCCACAAAATATAGATGCTGTGCGGGAACTAATAATGCGTGATCGTCATGTTACATATCGCGAGATAGAGGCGTCCTTAGGCATAAGTATGACGAGCTTACATAAGATATTACACGAACGTTTGGCTGTAAAAAAAATATGTTCGCGTTGGATTCCGCACAACTTGACAATCGATCAAAAACGGGCTCGTGTCGATTGGTGCAAAAAAATGATAAAAAAATACAACCGTGGTACGTCAAAAGCCGTTTATAATATCTACACAGGTGATGAATCTTGGATCTATGCATATGACCCCGAAACTAAACAACAGTCAACGGTGCGGGTGTTCCAATATGAGCCGAAACCAACAAAAGTTACTCGTGCAAAAAGTACTTTGAAGCAAATGGTCGCCTGTTTTTTTGGAATTAATGGACATGTGGCTACAGTGCCATTAGAGAATCGTAAAACGGTTAATTCTGAATGGTATACGACCATTTGCTTACCAGAAGTCTTTGAAGAAATAAGAAAGGACAACCGACAACGCAGAATCATATTACATCACGACAATGCTGCTGTCACACCTCAGCTGAAACAACTCAGTTTTTGGAGGGTCAAAAGATCGAATTGACTGGTCATCCGCCGTACAGCCCTGATTTGGCACCTAACGATTTCTTTTTATTTCCATACGCGAAGAACAAATTACGTGGTCAACGTTTTTCGAGCCGCGAAGAGGCTGTTGATGCGTTCAAAATGCACGTTTTGGAGATACCTCAATCAGAATGGAAAAAGTGCTATGAAAATTGGTTCCAGCGTATGCAAAAGTGTGTCGATCATCGCGGCGAATATTTTGAAAAGCAATAAAACCATATTAAATGATATATGTTTGTTTCTTTTTTTAATTCCGGATACATAAATAGCAGCCCTCGTATAATGAGGATCCTTCATAAGTTACTCTTCGTTACAAAAACAGTTATTTTATTATTCTGAGTTTCCTATTTACTGTGTTCTTTTTAATTACCCACTTAATTATGGGGGAAGTAGACTAAGGTTTAATTTTTTTAATTAAATAAGGGGGCAAACGAGCAAACGGGTCACCTGATGGAAAGCAACTTCCGTCGCCCATGGACACTCGCAGCATCAGAAGAGCTGAAGGTGCGTTGCCGGCCTTTTAAGAGGGAATAGGGAGGGTAGGGATGGGAAGGGAAGGGAATAGGGGAGGGTAAGGAAGGGAATAGGGTAGGGATTGGGCCACCGGTAAACTCACTCACTCGGCGAAACACAGCGCAAGCGCTGTTTCACGCCGGTTTTCTGTGAGAACGTGGTATTTCTCCGGTCGAGCCGGCCCATTCGTGCCGAAGCATGGCTTTCCCACGTATACATTTAAATAAAGAAATGAATATTATATTAATAATATTTTTAATGTTTTTAAAAGTGCGACAAGGCTTTATATCAGCCTTTCCCAAAGTGGGCGATAACGCCCCCTTGTGGGCGCTGAAGGTCTGAAGGGGGCGTTATGGGACCCAGAAAAAAATGGGGGCGTTGCGTACAGGCTTGGGGGGTGATTTATTTTATCTGGATGCATTTTATATTCAAACAATATGGGGGCGCTAAAACATAATTTATACTCAAAGTGGGCTGTAGACTAAATAAGTTTGGGAACCTCTGCTTTATATGAACCTGGGTGCTGCTGGTAAAAGAGAACTGTCAAAAATTACGTTTTTGTATGATGTTATTGATGGCAGCGCAGCGTTAGTTCTTTTTTTCGCCACGTTCATTTAAAGCCTAATTGTCGAGCTGTAATCTACTGCATACTTATTCATATTTTTTGCGGCAATTCTTCCCTGGCCAGCGAAAATTACCATTACTGTTAGAACCTGAGTTATTTATTTTACTAGTTTACAAAGGTCAACTAATTGCGTCATGTAGCTTTGACATTTGTGCTGACACGGGCATACTTTGGGAACCTCTGCTCAAAACGTTTGTACGTGCATGTTTTTAATAAATCATACCTGATAGTTATACCATTTACTCATATTTACTATAACAACGAACACTTTACTATGTCAATACAGTATGGCATTCAGAGTAAGTCTGGCCACATAGCATTGCCATTTGCCCATGAATAGTGCAAAAAAAAATTGACCCAAATACCTAAAATAGGTACTGGCGCAATTTATAATCAGAAATACAACCACATATTAAATTCTTCCTGCAATAGATTTCTTAAACTTCTACGAATTTTATAAGTAATGCGAATATTTTATAATAATAATAGCTCCCACACCGGTTTCGGTGACGGTGGCCGGTTTCATTGAAACCAGGCCAGCTACGCAGGAGTAATTTTATAGTGCCCAAGTGTGTGCGCAGTACACAAGAGCACTCTCTATTCCTTTACTCTCATAACCCAGTGGGACGGCAGACCGACACGACTGGCGAGAGATCAGGCACAGGACCGACTTTTTACATGCCCATCCGACGCATGGATCATCTTACTTGTCAGACAATCAGGTGATCAGCCTGCATTATCCTAACCAAACTTGGAAATAACATGTTTCCAACGCGGGAATCGAACCCACGACCTCCGAGTCAAGAGCCGACCTCTGAACCACTGGACCACGGATAGCGTTTAGGAATATTTTATAGTATTTTAAGCATTACATATTTTTTTCGCAAACAGAGTAAATAAAAAATTTGCCTTAGCAACTTTAAATACTTTTAAAACACCTATCTGGGTCATTTTCATTTTAAGTGTTAAAATGACTAATTTTAAATTTTATATGTTTTATGAAGGTTTTATGCTACGAATAATAAAAACTAAGGAAACGTAACTCCCATACTTCAACCGTTTTTAAATTTGGGTCCTTTTCGAACACTAAAATATGACAATTCAGATTTTCGTCAAGGTCGTATCCCAGTAGTAACGTATCATAATATTGCGCGCCGGACGACAGCCTGCGCGGTTATTGTCATTGTCATAGTTAATAATAATTGTCAAAAGTGGATAGTATTATGCAGTATACACCAAGCACATCTACTATCATGAAGAAACGAGCACATAATTATTATTTTAAAATCAAACATTTTCCTCCTTAAGACATTGATAATAATTATAACATACAATATGTAATAATTATGAACAAACCTTGTACGATTCGGGCGAATCTAAAACTGTCCGAGCACCTAGAGAAGACGTTTTCAGATTACAAAAATCTATGCTAAATTACAGAATTGAAATTAAAAACTTACGTAAAATTTGTACTTATAACTCACAATCAATATAATATTTTACAGTTAGCTGTTTTTTATTTTTGTTCATTTACCTACAATATTAAAGGAAATACTTTGTTTTTGTCGATTGAACGTAATTTATTAGTTACATCATGTTCTTTTTTGTTTTGTTGTAAAAAATCCGTAGCAAGAAATATGAGAATACCCATATTATCTTTTAATGCATTTAGTATAATGTCAGCCAGACCCTAAAATTTCGTTTATGATTAAATTGTTACATCTTGCATAACACTGTCCATGGCGACTTTGTAAAAATTTTGTAATTATATTATTTTTTGATTATTGCACTTTTTTTTTTTTTTCTTTTTTTTTTTTTTTTTAAAGAAGAAGAAGAAGATTATTGCACTTTTAGAATAACATGTAAATTTAATAAGACAAACACAAAGAGACCAGCTTAATTTTATGCAAATACCCTAGCATCCAACTTAAATAAACCATCTTTTTTGGGTCGACAAAAATACAAGAAATTTAAGCATAGTTTTAAACAATTCACTTACAGATGAAAGGTTATTCCTGTATTAAAAGTCGTATCTGTATGACTTCTACACCATTTCACAGGGCATTTAGGCATTTTAACAACAAAAATATTGTAAAAAGCTACGTAAAAAGTAGGTAAGTAAACAAACCTATGTAAACAAATTGTAAAATGAGTTTGACAAAATTGTCATGTCAACCTGTGTAAAATGTGTACCGAACACATGCATAAATATGCATGTATTCGGGTCACATTTTGTAGCCTTTTGGTGCACTTTTTTTGACGGAGTTACTCTTCCTTAGTTTTTATTATTCGTAAGTTTTATGGTTAAAAATTAAAATATGTTAATTTGAAGTATTTAAGTATGAGTGGTCAAGCTTAGAATTGCATACTTTTCTAGAAAACTTAATTTAAAAAAATATAGTACCCACGTCTGGGATAATTATATCCATGATTGGGACATTTTCTATGAAACTATGTAGTGAGTGTTGGTAAAATTAAACAAATATCTGATTATTAAACTTTTATTTTAAAAAATCGCGTCGGACTCGCGCACAAAGGGTTCCGTACCATAATAGAGCGAAAATAAGCCAAAAATTGTGTTTTTGTATGAGAGCCCCCCTTAAAATCTTATTTTATTTTAATAATATTATGAATTATTATAGTGCACATATAATTGAGGACTTTGTGAAAATTTCATGTGCCTACCTGTTGCCATTTTTGATATCAAACAAAAAAGGCCAAAAAAATCACGTTTGTTGTATTGGAGCCCCACTTAAATTATAATTTTATTTTGTTTTTAGTATTTGTTGTTATAGCGGCAACAGAAATACATAATCTGTAAAAATTTCAGATGTCTAGCTAGAGCGGTTAAGATAATGGAGACAGACAGACCGAGCCACGTTTCGGAACCCCACGACTGTGACATTATTTGAACATGTCTAGCAAAACATTACGTGAAATACGTCCATGACTGTTGATATTTATAAAGAGGCATATTGATTACTATACCAAACTTTATATTAAAAATCGAGATCGATATCATACACCATCACTTCATGATTATAAACATGTCGTTGACGCGTTATGCTTTACAAAGTTGAAGCAGACACAGAAATTAAATAATCTTAGCTTCATGCAAAAACGTTAGCTCCAACGAAAAAGGCCGATTACAAATAGCAGTCAAGTGACGTTCAGAGAAGTGCTGGTTATAGAAAAAAAAATTTACTAAAGTTATGGGGAAAAGAAAAACGGCCATGTTTGTGACCCCCAAAGTCAATCACAAAATTTGCAAGTCCATCATAAAAAAAATATTTGTTTTGAAATTGATACAATACTTTTTTTTTAGACAAAATAAGTATCTAAGAAGATGGAAAAAGTAACAAAAGTACCCGTAAACCGTATGTTACAAAGATACAGAGTCGAAAATGCGTAAATCTGGGTTTTGCACACGTCACGTTGCGTGACATTGGGTTACATAAACTTAAAAAAAATTGTACTGATTAAAATAATAATGTAAAACATGCTTGCTGGGGTAAATTTAGTCGAATACCATTGTATAATAATATTTTTTGACATTCAATCATAACGAAAAAAAAAAAACATGCTATCACACTTTTACATGTGTAAATGAAAATGACCCATCTTATACATAATACCGGGGAGTTCCCAGGTAGGGGCAGGGCAGGTAGAAGATAAAATGAATGTCAATTTTCCTGTCAAGTGGGAAATAAAAATGTGTTGCCTACTCTGCGCAAAATGAAGGGTTGGAAACAAAATGTCTTTATTGCAGATTAAGAAAATCCTAGACTTCGAATTTGTGTCAATTGCAGACCGAAATACCCGGGTATTGCAGACTCAAGAGATTATCAATTGTTATGCGGCAGCTGGCTTAGGGATTGAAGGTTAAACATGCTAATATATTTTTATGAAAAATTATAATATTATGTATGAATTTTTATTTAAAATAATTTAAACTCTGATAAAGAAACCTATAAAAAAATTACAACTGTCTAAAAATATATTACTTAATGAATATTATGATTTTTTTGGTGAAAAGGATTGATTAATAACTTCAGAAAACATTGACTACTTTTTATCATTAATGTTTAATGAATGTATTGGTAATTTCTTTAGCAACAAGATAGTCACACGCAACATCAGCTATTGATAAATCAATAAACAGAAATATCACATTTCCAATAGCTTCAAAATAGTTTCCCAATATTTATATTTCTTATCACCACAGTATTTTTTCATTAGTGTTAGAGAGAATTTGAGGCAATTTAACCCATCAACTGCCAAAACGGCACCCAGGTGCCGCATAACAATTGAATTTTGTGTCTGCAATTTCCACAATCGAGGTTTAAAACATTTATTACGAAAGTTGGTGTGATATGTTGTTAATGTAAAATGTCTTATAAACGTTTTAATAAACAGTAAAAATAATAAAAAAGTTGTTTGGTTATAACAGCTGATTAATGACAGAACTCCGAAATTACAGTCAAATTTTGTAGCATACAAAATACAAATTAATGAAGAAATTTTACTTACTTTTTCTTCGTAAAACTTTGAAGATGAATCTGTTATCACGAAAGAAAAGCAAATCGCGACACACAATAAGTTTGTAAATAAGTTAGCCATTTTTGTTGATAAATTAGCACTATCCTAAATGCTAAGATTTCTAAATTCTAACTTAAGTCACTGTACAATATTTAGCTATAATTAAATTCAACAACACAACTAAAAAACCATTTCCAAACACTGTTCAGCGAAAACTGAAATATTCTGTCACATCATAGGCAGAGTAGACAGGTGTCACAGGGAAGTTTATTTATTGTCCCAGTGTACTGGCCAGTGCATTCGAATGTTTCAATAGCTAATCAAATTTCGCGAAATCGAAGTGACGCAATAAAGAGTAAATTGGTACAATATAGGAACACACCATTTCTGTTGACATTTCGTTGACGTCACACAAATGTCAAAGATCATTAGTGATGTGCCGCTATCGGTAAAATATCGATAATCGAATTCATTTATTAATATTTTATATTTAGTACGTTAGTAAAAAACATTAATTTTACTAATCGACGGAGAGCAGGCGACCAAATCGGTCATGTGGCTTCAGATGTATTAAAACTCCGTTAGCTACTTCCCTGAACAACCTTTTCTGATAATAATCTGCGTGCTGGCTGCTGTGGGCGGCGGGTGTGGGTGTAGTGGGGTGGGGAAAAAATGGAAAAAAATGTAGGTTCAGCGACTCTAATTTTTTTTTCCAAACAGTTGTTGAAATCGGTGAATTTTCGTACCTATTTGAAATTTAACGTTTTCAAGAATAATTGTTTTCGGTACCTTCCCACCGATATTTTGTCTAGCTAATTTTTTTATTACATAATAACTAATCTCGCGTCAGAAAAAAAGCCAACACAGCTGAACCCACATGAAAATAATAATAATTTTCCTACTTTTAACTAACGCTGGCCCGCCTGGCAAACCCATCCCACCACCCGATCGATTTAAATTTTTTTTGGGTGCACAGGTGACAGGAAGTGTATAACAGAGCAACTGTTAATAGGTTAACAAAGTTAACACTTTTAGAACGTCGTGTCTACATGAGGCCTACCACCGGTTCGGGAAAAATTAAAGTCTCTGAACCAACATCTTTTCCATTTTTTTCCCCACCCCACTACACTCACACCCACCGCCCACGGCCTGCCAGCATGCAGATTATTATCAGAAAAGGTTGTTCAGAGAAGTAGCTAACGGAGTTTTAATACAGCCACATGACCGATTTGGTCGTCACTCGTCAGCTCTTCGATAAAAACTTTGCAAAATCACAGAATCTAAGGTTAAAAAACTTGCACACATCAATATGTGTGTGTGTTCCGTTCGTTGCAATCAACGAACTGACTGGTAGGGAACACAATGAAAGTTGATAATAATAATAATTTGCGGCTTCCTTACATTGGCCCCAGAATGCTGAATGCTGATGGACCAATACAAGATATTTCGAACATATAAAATCTGTATCCGTCTGTATTTGCTCACGATAATGGGGCAATCCGCAATGATAGTTATCCATTATATATCATGGCTAACGCTAATGCTGCGGCCGCACATGCGTCTATCGTACGAAGCTTCGTGCTATGACACGATACCATTGGACGGTACACGCAGATCCAATGGTATCGTCTCATAGCACGAAGCTTCGTACGATAGACGCATGTGCGGCCGCGGCATTGATGAAATGTGGAGAAATTCTATCTAATCTTATATATAAAATTCTTGTGTCACAATGTTCGTTCCCGTACTCCTCCGAAACGGCTTGACCGATTCTCATGAAATTTTGTGAGCATATTGAGTAGGTCTGAGAATCGGCCAACATCTATTTTTCATACCAAAAATTATTTATATGGCAAAACAACGTTTGCCGGGACAGCTAGTCTATCTATATTTTATCTAATTAGTGAACAAGGGAAACAAATATAATAATAATTTTCATGTTCGAAAAAACTTTATTTAACATTATAACTACAAAATATTGCAACATGTATCTTAATAAGGCATTAAATTTATCACAGTAACAAATTACATGGTAATTGTTTAATACCAGATAACAAATAAGTCTTAGGGTCAATTTATACTAGCGCAGAGTCGAAGCTCATCGAAGCGAAATATCAAAACTAAAAACTAAACATAACAAATTCAACCTTAGGTCCAAAGCATTATCGCGCACATTACTTCTGAGAATTTCGCGCGAAAATTCTCGCGAATGCGCCCGACCAACGCAGCTGATTGGTCTGATGTCAGCTGAATGCGTGCGTTAAGTTCTGGAGTTAAGTTTGAATTTTCTATATTCAGTTTTTGGGGATGCGCTAGTATAAATTGACCCTTAAGTAAAGCGGCCTCTACACGTTAACCCACGATGGACCAAGTGATTATGAACGTCATATTCGTATATGATTGCCTATAATCGCGATTACGCTCTAGGCACTATAGGCAGCATCATATCCTTCATAATTCATAGCTCAACATGTAGAGGGGCCTTAAAATAAAACAAATCATATAATATACATAGAAGAGCTTATACGAATATCTATACAAAGAGATTAAAATTTCCAATAAACATTTTCATACAACTACGAGTAATAACATTATTCTTATATTATAGTAGCTTATATACAAATAAAGTGAATTTAACTTATAAGCAAGTTATAACTGTAAATTACTATTATTATTTCTTAACATTAATAATTGAGAAACAATATACATAATAAAACAATTTCACAGGAGTTTTTCAGAGTTAAAAAAATATAATATTATGATTTGCAAAAGAGATTCCCTGAAGATTCGTAAATTTCGGTGCTATTAAGATAAATAAAATGCAAGTTATTTACTTATATAATATAATAAGCTGTCCGTATACTTTGACGTTGAATGTGAATGGCGAATGCCATAGCCAGCTTGCAAAATATTATTTTATTACGTCATGATTTTTAATAAAAAATATTTTTTACATAAACCATTGCGGTCGTCAAACAGAAACATCACTTAATTTATCTACAAAATGCTGCTAACAAAAATCATAGTTACCATATTTTGATTGTACCTAAACAGTCCATAAGATTTCTGTTTTTTTGTTTCATTTTTCTGTTTTTAAATGACATTGTTCAGCTGCTGGTTTTGTACAATAATACAAAAATGTTAAACATAATGCATTTGACAGACAGACTATAAAGTCGCACTAAAACAGGGAGATAGACTTTAATAGAAAAATGTCGTACTATCAGAAAGGTAGATTCATAGGCAGATGGCGGACCTACTTAGTTTGGTCGCGTTTTTTCAAACCCAGCCAACAGAATATAACGTCTTACATTAAGTTGACATAATCCGACCTAATGACGTAGGTCCGTCAACTGCCTAGGAATAAATGTCCTCGGTGGTACATTAACGCCGCGGCCGCACATGCGTCTATCGTACGAAGCTTCGTGCTATTACGACGATACCACTGGACGATACACGCAGATCGTCCAATGGTATCGTTTTAAGCTCGAAGCACTACGCAGGTGCGGCCCGGGCATAAAACAAAAAAGTTGAACACAATGCATTTAACAGCTATGTCATAGGCGATAAAGTCTTACCTAAAACATGGAGATAAACTTCAAAAGAAAAATATGCGCGTCACTTGGCGTACGGTTTAGAGTGTGGGTGTCGCAGGACTGTGTGTAGATCCGCCCACAGCGCCGCGACGCGCGCGTGCGCCGCCGACTGCGTACGCAGCAGCTCGGGTAACGCCTCCAACGCGGATAACGCGTACGCGCGCGCCACCCTCCCCTCCTGTTATTACGGTTTTGTATGTACTCTAATTTTCGTGGTTAAAAATTTACGTAATAGGCTACTTGACCTTTATTCAATTTCATTGAACAAATACATATTTCTAGTAGAACTTGGCCTAGGAAACCATATTTCACCCTTATCATTAATAAAAGCTTATGATTGATAAATAAAGTCGATTTGAAAATATAATTTTATGAAAATAGGATTTGTACTGACGAAAACGCTTTTGCGGTACTTCCGAATTGGATGTGACGTCATTCTATTCGTAATTTAATATCTTTTATTTATCGTGCTCGTTATATGTAAGTTTATTTGTACATTAATAATAAAAATGAGCCTAGAAAGATTTGTAAAATATATTTTCTTGAATAATTCATATAAAACATCAGTTTTATAAATTATCTCCATTTATTGTAGACGGGAAATGAAATGGCCAAAACTTTTCTCCAAAAGTTTTCAACATTACAAATGATTTCTAATTTCTTATTTCATTATTTTATAATTTTTGGGCACTTTTAGACGCGTACATTTAGCATATAAAAAATGTTCAATAAAGAGCTTAAAATACAAAACGTATGACGTCACACTATAGCGGACAGTGTTTTCGGCGCCATTTATAAGGCATATTTTTCAATTAACATTTTTATGGGTTTCTACTGTGTAAAATATTAAAATATTAGTTTTTTTTGTAATAATGAATGATTATGAAGCGATTAGCTTGAAGAAAAAAATGAGGTCAAGTAGCCTATTATGACAGTAATAAAATAAAGAGAGCTACATAGGGTTTATTGTCAAAAATGTTAAGTAAAAACTCTGTGCTCACTATGCGGCGGCGCGCTCGGCGTGTAGTCCGCTCTGCAGCCGCCCGCACAACCGCCGGTGACCGCCCACCGCGTCTAACGGCAATGTGTCATGTTGCACCTCGCTCTATCGCTATACGTACCTGTAACGGAGCTCGCAGCGCGTATCTGTGTTGCAGAGTGCGCGCGGCGGGAGTGGGCGGGGCGGCTGCGGCGGCGGCGGCACGCTCGGCGTGCAGCCCACGCTGCAGCCGCCCGCACAACCTCCGGTGACCGCCCACCGCGTCTAACGGCAATGTGTCATGTTGCACCTCGCTCTATCGCTATACGTACCTGTAACGGAGCTCGCAGCGCGTATCTGTGTTGCAGAGTGCGCGCGGCGGGAGTGGGCGGGGCGGCTGCGGCGGCGGCGGCACGCTCGGCGTGCAGCCCACGCTGCAGCCGCCCGCACAACCTCCGGTGACCGCCCACCGCGTCTAACGGCAATGTGTCATGTTGCACGTCGCTCTATCGCTATACGCACCTGTAACGCAGCTCGCAGCGCGTATCTGTGTCTGTGTTGCAGCGTGCGCGCGGCGGGAGTGGGCGGGGCGGCTGCGGCGGCGGCGGCACGCTCGGCGTGCAGCCCACGCTGCAGCCGCCCGCACAACCGCCGGTGACCGCCCACCGCGTCCAAAGCTATCAACATCCGCTCCATGCCCTCGTCTGTGTCCCGCTCGTGGTCGCCCATGTCTGATGTTAGACTGAAAAATTTGTACTACCTATCAGAGAAGTTGATTTCTAGGCAGATGGCGGACTTAAGAGTCCGGGTGTCATCGCAATTCTCATACAAACGTAATACAAAGATCATTTCCCATATGAGAATATTTACCATATTTGAGTTTTTATTCAGCTTAAGATAGTAATTACCTAGGTTCCTATACAAAGAATAGCTAAATAATTACTCAGATATGGTAAATATTCTCGTATTGCGTAATAATTCTCGTATATCGTAATTGCGACGGCACCCGGACTCTTTAAGTAATTTGGTCGCGTTAAGTCAAACCCATACAACCAATCACAGCTAACATTGAATTGACATAAGCCGTGACATGACAAAGGTCTGTCAACTGCCTAGGAATCAATTTCCTCAATGGTACATTCGATTGAGCCTTGACATTGGTGTGATTTGAGATGCCACAATGTAATATTATCAGTGGGACAGATGGGATACAGTGCTTTATTTCTCATGCTTAGTATTTTCCCCAGTTAATATCACATTCAGAATATTTGTAAACATTTCATCACGTCATACATTATACAGATTCAGTACAGTGGCCGTCGTATTTCTTGTGCCTATGTCAATCCTTAACTTCATTTGGAGTCACGTTTTCCCTGACAGCACATTTAAACTGACGAAATAAAGTTTAGTCTACTAGAAACGATAACAACGACAAAATAGCACCGAACGGACGAAATTTTCATCAACAACAGCTTGTTACAGACTACTTACTCTGCCGCAGACTTAAGAGCGTCTTTGAGTGTTGTCCACCTGGCGTTGTCCGCGTCAGCCGGCGCAGACAACGCATGCAGTGCCGCGCCCAACTCCCGAATGTCTGCCCGTTCCGCCTCGCATCGGCCCTCCACTGAAATCAAATAAAATAAAAATTATATTATTTTTGAATTTTGTCGACCAAGCTTTATGGAAACTTACTAATAAAAAATATATCTGCAGCAAAGTACCTATTTAAGCATGTTGAAAATGGCAAATGACACACAAGGGTTGCTAACCGCGAAAAGTAATTATACACTGCGTAAAATAAATATTTTTAAATATTATAATATAATATTATGCACAAACAGCAAATAAGGAAAAACATATTCAATCATTGGTATCTGACAAACAATTTATCTCACAGGAACCAATATCAGATAAGCAAAGTATTTAAGAAATTATTTTACCACTGTAAACCCAAATTACAGAATTGCAAAGCTTTACGTATTTCAAAGTTTTATGTATTTCAAGAAATGCCTTCATATATATTATTTCAATTTTTTGGTTAGTCCGTTCTAACTTACCTTTCTCAAATATTTTGAAAAGTCTCCCTAATCCTAGATGCGCTAAGCGTAGCTGCTCCTGCTCAGTTGCAAACAAATTCTGCATTTCTTCTGTCGTAATGTCATTCTGAAAAGCATCAAAAACAATGATTTATTATACTGTTATTAAAGAATGTAATTTATTCTAACAAAAGAAATCAGTAATAATAAAAAATCCTGCAGTTCTACTATTATGTATTAGTATATTTTACCTGTTGTACTTGGTTGGCTTGAAACAAAACATTATGATAATCAGTCATTAACGAAAAATTTAAAAATCTTGATGTATTGAACATTATATTAGTATCTATTTCTAATCATTTAAGTAGTTTTTTACTAACCTGCATATTATCTTGTGTGCCAGCTAAAACAAACTCATCATGCTTGGGCTTGTCCAACTTTGGGGAGGTTTCGCACAAGAATGTACGTAGGTCGGCATCATGGGCTAGTACAGGGTGGCGAGCAACTATCGTCAGCCATCGCTGAAGAGCTGCTCGACGCCGCTGCAGAAACATGGGACTCCCACCTCCTACCACCACCCTTTTCGGTGGTAGGCTGCATACGGCCCTAAAGATAACAGGTTTCCTTTTGTTTATAATAAATATAAATTTAAAAATAAAGAAACTTTAAATAAAAAAAAAATCTTCTCCTTTGCACAGTACATTCAATAGCACACTTGTAAGTTGTGGAAATTGTAACACTTTCAGGAATGGTTCTTACATTGTATTATGTCTTGATGCGAATGTAATATCTTACATCTTTAAACAAAACTTTAACTTTATATATATAATTGGAATCTGGGAATCGGCTCCAACGATTTTCATCAAATCCTACTAATATTATAAAGGCGAAAGTTTGTTTGGATGTATAGATGTATGGATGTGTGGATGTATGGATGTTTGTTACTCTTTCACGCAAAAATTACTGAACGGATTTTAATGAAACTTTACAATAATATAGCTTATACATCAGAATAACACATAGACTACAATTTTAACCGACTTTCAAAATGGGGGAGATGTTATGTTCGTTTTCCTATGTTCAACGATTACTCCGCTGTTTGTTAACCGATTTTCAAAATTTTTCTTTTGGTATATACCCTATATACCAAAAGAAAAATTTTGAAAATCGGTCATCATCCCAATTTGGTAATGTATTCACAAAAGTGGTGATCTGATGAAGGATCCATAAGTAATCGAGGGAACTCCTCAAAATTTATAGGGAAACATGTGGTGACTTCGGTTTCGTGAAAAGTATTCTAAGCATATGCTACCAACAAGTAAGATTTTGCACCGAGGTATACCTGGTATACCGTGGTTCGGAAGGTGCTGAGAGAACTCCTGATTCTTTATAGATACAAGTTTGGGAGTTTCGGGGTTGTTTTAAGAATGGAAAGCATATGCTACTATGCAAATTACATTCATCATCATCATCATCATCATCATCACTACCATATTATACCATGCATCGTCCCATGGTTATGACTTATGAGCCTATAATGACCCTGTTATTGGTACTTTTCATAATCTATTAGATCGAGACTCGAGTTTGTCAAGCAATAATTTAAAAAAAAATCTATACCTACCTAATATTATAAATGTGAAGAGTATGTTTGCTTGAACGCGTTAATCTCAGGAACTACAGGTCCGATTTAAAAACTTATTTCAGTGTTAGATAGCTCATTTATCAAGTAAGACTATAGGCTAAATATTATCACGCTAAGACTAATACGACCAAAGAAACTCAGGAAAATGTGGGAAAAACGGAGGAAATATAAGAAATTACCAACTACTGGAGCAATTTTTATGGCAATATTAAGCACAGATATAGAGTAGACCAAGTGAAGGGAGTAGGGACATAAGCTATTTTTTATGGGTAAATGTATGGTTTCTGTAAAATTCCTAATTTACGCGGGCGAAGCCGCGCGGGACATCTAGTTTAGTATATAGGAAGTTTCGGGGGCGATAAATCGATCTAGCTAGGAATAATTTTTAGAAAATGTCATTTTATTAGTGTTTTATGGAATACCGAGCAAAGCTCGGTCAAATAGCTAGTGTTATAATAATAGCTGCAGTGGGCAAAGTATAAGCAGTTGTAAATTACCTATATGGATAACTTACCTATATGGATATTTAGCATACAGCACATCATACAGAAGGGCAAAGTCATTATATCTTCTTGTAACTGTTGTACCGTGTCGACGAGAACTCACATAATATTCACAGTGTTTCAGTATCAAACCCTTGCGTTCGGGCACAAGTTCCACACTTATAACATCAGTTGCCTCTAGATCTTCAAATGTGACCTCGTCTATATTGTATGACATAATATTGCTGAAAAAAATCCACAGCCGAACATATTATAACCTCCTCATTTTTTGGAGGTGGGTAAAAAAATGTTTTGTATTTTACGAAAATAAAATACTTCTAAGATGTTTTTTCATAAATTTTGTGCTTGAATAATTTTTTTGATGTATTTAATATTAATTAAATTGTACTTCAAAAATAATACATAATATCAATATTTATCAATACTAGTAACTTCTAAGCAAAATGATTCATGGTTAGCATGTTTTAGAACTTATCATAATTCTTATCACCACCAAAACCGTATTAAATTACAATTATTTATGCAAACCAAATACCAATATATAATACTAAATCAACATAATAAAATATAAGGTACTTGTAATATTCTAATAAGTTAAACACAAAATATTTTATAAATTGTAGATTTTGCTCCCATTTTTCACATACACAAAACCCAAGATTTAAAACACATTCTTCCAAAATAAAAACTCCGTGGAAAATATGTCATTTTCCACGGATATAATATGAATGAATGAATGAATATTATGCTTTATTGTGCTCAAAATGTACAAATATAATAAAAGAAGTTACATGTTCTCACCATGAGCACAAAGGCGGCATTATCGCTATGAAGTGCTTTCCTCCAAAAGCAACCTCTGGCGCATCGAAATAAATGACAACACAGTGCAGCTTAGGAATAATACTAAAGTCGAATGTTGTAGGCTGTAGCTGGTTGTAGTATTATACAACTTTTGGTTGAGTGAGTATTAGTGATAAATACTTGCACTAAACAAAAAACTTACAACAAGAATTAATAGTAGAAAAGAACAAGCACGAGTTACTTAATATAGGTAAGTAATTATTATAGGACGAACGATGTTAAATGGATATAATTATTTAAAAAAAGTACTACATACCTGCTATAATTACTCCTAAAGATATACTATCAAGATTTTAACTTATTAACCAACGCGCTTTTAATAAATTATTCGCTAAAATTACGTCGAACTCGTTATCTATCTCTAAGCTTTCCGCTGCAGTTACTTCCCACACAGTACAACTGTAATTAAATGTTTTATTTATTACTGGGGATAAAATAATAAACAAAATAAAGAAACAAACTTCGAAGTTTCCGATGATGATGCCACGTCCGGAAACCGGATTTTATTTACCTTGATTTACCTACATTTACCTACATAATTTGACATTTTATTGTCAATAAGCTGTCAAAGTCATCTGGGTAATAGGGTAAACACTAGGGTCGTGACTCGTGAATCGTGTGCTTTACGGTTGTGCCATGAATCATGATGATTCATGATTCATGAATAAAATATCTCGTTATAAAAATCGATATTTAAATCCCGCTATTTTGAAAAATGATTATATGAAGAAAAACTTTCCTTCACACCCATTATATCCAAAACGTGTTGTTTTTAGGGTTCCGTACTCAAAGGGTAAAAACGGGACCCTATTACTAGACTTCGTTGACTGTCTGTCTGTCTGTCTTTTTTTTTATGATATAAGGGGGCAAACGAGCAGACGGGTCACCTGATGGAAAGCAACTTCCGTCGCCCATAGACACTCGCAGCATCAGAAGAGCTGCAGGTGCGCTGCCGGCCTTTTAAGAGCCCATATGACCCTAACTTGACTACATACATTAACCTAGATCTCAAAATCTGTAAGGTCTAGAAAACTGATTTTTTGACACAAGTAACTTCAGTTCATAAAGATTAAATGCTCAAGACGAAAACACGATTACTCAAAAAATGCTCGATAGTTTCTTTTTTACAAAAAACCTTGTTTTAGACACAGTTTTGCTTGGATCTTCGAAGTTTGCTGTCTTTTCTTTAATATTTTTTAATATCTAAAAAGGTATTGATAAAACCTAAATTTGCTCAAAACACTTTTTTCATAATCATTATAGTTCGTCTTTTATTCAAGTAAAACTAACTCGGCGATGATTCCGCGCCGTCCTTTTTCACCTGGCATATGAAAGACGGGCGTGAGTGTGAAGAGAGAAGGACGATGTTTGATTTTTAGAGTCAGGTGAGCTCTTAATAGGGAATAGGGAAATATGAGAGGGTAGGGAAGGGAAGGGAATAGGGGAGGGTATGGAAGGGAATAGGGTAGGGGATTGGGCCTCCGGTAAACTCACTCACTCAGCGAAACACAGCGCGAGCGCTGTTTCACGCCGGTTTTCTGTGAGGACGTGGTATTTCTCCGGTCGAGCTGGCCCACTCGTGCTGAAGCATGGCTCTCCCACTTACAAAACACCCTGTCCCTAGGCTGTATATCAAAAACCGCTTAGACTAGACTTCTGAAATTTACAAAGATTGTGTTACATTTCTGTTGCCGCTTTAACGATAAATACTAAAAACAAAATAAAATTAATATTTAAGGGGGCTCCCATATAACAACAAACGTGATTTTTTGGCCTTTTTTGCAATCTATAATGACAACTAGAAGACACTTGAAAATTTCACAAAGTCCTTAATAATTAATAATAATTATATGTGTACTTATGTGTACTTTAATAATAATATTAAAATAAAATATATTTTTAATGAAATAAGGGGGCAAACGAGCAAACGGGTCACCTGATGGAAAGCAACTTCCGTCGTCCATGGACACTCGCAGCATCAGAAGAGCTACAGGTGCGTTGTCGGCTTTTTAAGAGGGAATAGGGTAATAGGGGAGGGTAGGGAAGGGAATAGGCTAGGCGATTGGGCCTCCGGTAAACTCAATTACTGGGCGAACGTGGTATTTCTCCGGTCAAACCGCCCATTCATGCCAAAGCAAGGCTCTCCCACGTCTATTAAATTTTATTTAAGTAAGTTTATGGGGGACTCCCATACAAAAACACTATTTTTGACCAATTTTTGCTCTATAACGGTGCGGAACCCTTCGTGCGCAAGTCCTACTCGCATTTGGCTAATTTTTTATTTGCTAATATGAAACAGTATAATATAATACAGTTTAAATTTTAAAAATCAATGCCCACCTTGTGCCCACCACAGTACAATATAATATAGTACTCGCACATTAGACGCACTATTTTAGATATTTACTCACTTGGAGTTTTGTAGATAGCCTTGCCTTAAAAGTGATGCTCTTGTTACATAAAACGCTCCAGTTTCAACAAACTCTCCATTCCAATCCTGTCTTCTTGGTCGGTTGCTAACATCAAAGTTTAACGGCAAGAATTTTTCGCAATCCCATCGCAATTTGTGACTCCTAGAATGTTGTTTTTAACTGAATTATGTTCGGAATTAGAAAGGGCTGGCCTGGGTATATAATATGATGCGGAATCCAGACGGAAAATGCAAAATTCAGATCACGTCATTAAGTACCTACAACTTTGTTGAATAAACTTAATGTTAAATTGAGTAGGTATTATGAATAGCACACACACACATCTTTATTACTTACGAGTTACGAGCTTTTGCCCGCGGCTTCGCTCGCTTTAAGAAGTATTATTATTTATTATATACAAACTTTCATCCCCTATTTTAATGATCAATCCTTTCTTAGCGGATGCCTACGTCATAACAGCTACACCTGCATGCCAAATTTCAGCCCGATCCGTCCAGTGGTTTGGGCTGTGCATTGATAGATCACCATGTCAGTCAGTCACCTTTGAGTTTTATATATTTAGATTACTCTTTACCTGGTGACGGAAAAAACACAATCAAATGGTGTTGGTTCGTTGAGTTTGATCAAAGCAGACCGAAGGTGCTTCGCCTGGATAAATGGCGAGGTAACTTGAAGTAAAACTAACGTTGTTACATCCGATCTTCTTTCAATAAATTCCAGGACACCCCATAATGACGGAGCCCAATCAGTAGACGCAATTGAGCATCTCTTAAATACACTGACGTTATCTAAAATAAAAAAGGCACAATGATCTACTTAAGGTGACGCCTTGATAATATGGCTGTAGCGATATCGATTTTTCACAGCAATGACTAAAGTTAAGAAATTAAAGTTCATTGTCAGTATTCATCATGTCTTCGTCTTTGAATTACCCATAGCGTAACACGATTGGTCAACTTTTATAACACAGAATAATCAATCAAAAAGACCTCTGTAAAAAATGGGGATTCCTATTTTGCCAACAGAGGAGAGTGATTTAAGCTTCCAAAATTCGTACATAAATAGGTTCAAGCATACACATTAATATGCCCATAGCTTATATGAAATGTTTTTATGGTTTTTAAATTACCTACGCGACAAAAACCATTTTGTCGTCATACCAAGCTGTTGATATGGTCGGATTTCGGAATACTTTTTAAACGGGCCAAGTCGCGGGAAAACTTTGATCGAAAATAACTGTATTTTAAAAAGATAAAACCGACTTCAAAATTATACGTAATTGAGAATAAAAACTGCGTATCTCTTAAACTACTGAACTGATTTTGATGAAACTTACACTATTCCCTAAGTTAAACAATACCTAGTACAAAAAGAATTACTAAAATCGGAATGGTAGTTATAGAGATAATTATTATGCGAACACAAACATAAAAACATAAGTACTTACATAATATTACATACATACAAATCTAAATACATATCGACGGTGGAAAGGCAAAAGTTACCAAGCGACATAGCTATTTTTACAGGAGAGCCGTACATAGATTCATTTTTTCTTTAAAAAATTGTAGAAAATTAGCTAATAGAGATATTTTTAAAAATCCAACGAATTTTTAAAGTATTTTAATGCCTTTATTAATTAGTTTATTAAAAAAATATATTTCTGTATACTTAGCGTAGAAGTGGCATTTAGTTACAATTTACCTAAATTTAGAAGCTGGTAAAAGTTACCAACCGACAAAAACGTTTTATCTTTCAATCTAGTAAAGATATCTAATTATATATTTTTTTCGAAATGGTTCGAAGCAAAAAGTAACCCTTTTTGCTTTTCAGTAGAGTTTTTTTTTATTAATTGAACAAGCAAAGGGGTTTAAATTTCATAATATTCCATTATTATATAACAAGCAATGTTTACTATACGACAAATAAAATTCTGTAAGTGTAAGTAATTATTTACCTGCCGCCAAATAAATTTCAGCTAGAACTCAAAAGTTTTTACTTTTTAGACTCAGTGAGGAAATTTACTCAGTATAGTTATGCTGCAATCGAAAATTATAACTGTTAAACTGTTGAAGAAAAACCTATCAAGTGTACAATATTTGAAATATGCCTTTGAATAAATAATTTTCAAACAAATAATTGAAGTCGAGTTCCTCGGTAAAAACAATATTCAGTATTCCAATGAACCGTAACTTACTTACCGACTTCTAAAATGTATGAAGATTGAGTACAGATAATAAAGTTTAGGCTTAGTCCAATCGTAAAAATCGGCCAAGTGTAAGTTTGATTCGTGCACAACTCGAAGGGTTCCATACCAACTACCATTATAGAGCAAAAATGGGCCAAAATAGGTTTTTTTGTATGGGATTATTTTTCTATTTTATTTTAATTTTATTATTAATTATAAATACAATTATTGAGTATTTTGTGAACATTTCAAGTGCCTAGCTGTTGCCATTATTGATATCTAGAAAAAAAAGGCCAAAAAATCAGGTTTGTTGTATGGGAAAATTATTTTTTTTAGAATTTGTTGTTACAGCGGCAACGGAAATACACTATCTGTAAAAAATATAGATGTCTAGCTGTAGCTGTTCTTGAGATACAGACTGGAGACAGACAGACATCGAAGTTTTAGTAATAGGGTCCCGTTTTTACCCTTTGGGTACGGAACCATAAAAAGGCACTTATAGCAAATCATGTTAATACAAATAACCGCGTTTTGCCCAAGAGGGCCTCCCGACGACGCATGCCAGCTAGATATGCTGCGAGTGTGAGTGTGGTGCCAGGGTAATGCGCTGTAAACGCGGCACCTCCCCTTTCGCCTCCCGCGCCCCTTTTTGAAAACGGACGGCACGCGCCGCCCGCCATTTTGTTTTCAGTGGATTTCGAGCCGTGAGACTGCGCGTACGTACCTTTCAGTCTCCCGCGCAATACACACGACGTTCGCACCGCAAGCAACATCGTCTTTCCGTTGTGTTAATAATTTATCGTAGTAACTATATACTGTAAAGTGTAAAGACTGTAACAAACTGTACCACTGATCCACAACTTTGCTTAGTTAGTAAAGTCCTGAAACCACACCCTGAGTTCTCATTTTCTGCCTACCGGCAGTGGCGCATCCCTTTTGGTAGTTCCCAGTACTAAATCTGGCACTCACGCCTATATCTGGCGTCCCAACAGTGTGGATTAGTGGTAAAACTAAAAGTGATCAAACAATTCGTGTTGTAACTTGTGAGTTTTTTTTTGTGAACCCCGTGTGTCGAATTCCGCGACGCGACTCCGTACCTACCTACATTTGTGCGTACGCGATACACATTACGTACGAATTATCCGCGTAATAATAGTAATGACGCGTACAAGAAGTAAAGTGAACGCGGAACAACCGCAAGACATCTACAGCGACGAGGAGCTAGAAACCGCGACTCCCGCGCAAAAGATGGCGGCCGCGCCCGCGCCATTATTTTCACATGGCAACAGAGACGATGCATCAAGCATTCCCCATTCCTCTGTGCCACCTCCGCATCAGCATGAACACCAGGAGTTCCAGCATAATGACGCCGAGGGTGATGATGCAACACGCATTCCCCACCGCCCCTCCGCCCCTCACATTGCTGACGCAACATTCTCACAGCAGAGTGTTTCTATGCTCCTCGAAGGCCTACAAAGAACGCAAACGAACGCTATAAAGGAAATTCTAGACAGCGTTCTCGGCCACCGCGCGATGACCTCGACTCCCGCGCCGGTGCCTACTGAAAGTGGGAATTTTGCGCGTTGTAAGGCTGTGTTTAGCGGCGCACCTACCGAGTCCATAGAAGGATTTATAGACGCAGTAGAAAGCTATAAAGAGTGTGCCAACGTGACTGATAGTAATGCAATAAAAGGTATGTCAATGTTGCTAACGCATGACGCGGCCACCTGGTGGCAGGGCATTAAAAATCAAGTGACTTCATGGGACGAGGTCGTAATTAACCTACGGAGCGCCTACGGCGACCGACGGCCGCCCCATAGAATTTACCGCGACTTATTCGCAACCGAACAACAGATCGAGAATACCGACGTGTTTGTTGCTAAAGCGCGCGCCCTGTTATCAAGGCTACCACAGAATGATTTGACTGAAAAAGTTAAATTAGACATGATTTACGGCCTTTTAAACGTGCGAATAAGAAAACGACTCCGCAGAGAGGAATTTACTACATTCGCCGAGTTATTACAACATGCTAGAAACATCGAAGACTCCATGGGAGAAGAGGAGCGACGAGCATCAACAGCGAGGCCATCGCCGGCCGGCGCGAGTACTTTCCGCACCGCCCCGGCCCCCTCCGCTGCCGGCGCGCAGACACGAGGCGTGCCCGCGGTGCGCGCGCAACCCGCGGCCTCCGCCGCGCTGCCGCTGCCGCCGCCGCCCCGCGCTGCCGCAGCCCTGCACGCACCCGCGCAGCCGCAGCCGCAACAGCGCGGCGTGCCCGACGTGAACGCGCCTCTTCGGGCTTCCCCGACGACCTCGGCCTCCGCCTCGGGTCCCGCCCGACCCTACTGTACCTACTGCAAGCGCTACGGTCACCGCCGTGAACAGTGCCGTAAGTTGGAGAACAGAGGTGAGTCTTTCAGAGACACTAATAACGCGAGTGAAAATGCCGTAAATAAGTTCTATAGTGTTAACGACAAGTATACCAGTTATATTGAAAACGTACCTACGCCTTGTAAAGGTACTGTACCGAAATGTAAAAAGTCCGGTACCGATTTTGTACAAAATTCTTATAAATTTCGTAGTCACAAAATTAATGACGTAATAATTTCGCATATGTGTCCCGAGGGAAAGTGCAGTAACTCAGATTTATCACATAACGTTCCGTGTACTTGTTGTAACGGTGTAATGCTAAAGTGCAACAAGTCCGATTTGGCATGCAAATGTAGTACATTTTTTGTTGACAATTTCAATGACGCTACGATGACCTGCCCGCAGGTAAAGTGTGATAAGTCTGATTTTTCACAAAATCATGTTGACACCGACAATAATGTTTTTTCTCAAAATAACGCTAAGGGTAAGCGTACATGTAACTGTACATTGCTAAAGTGTGATAAGTCAGTTTTTTCACAAAATCATGTCGACACCGACAGTAATGTTTTTTCTCAAAATAACGCTAAGGGTGCTTGTACATGTAACGGTACATTGCAAAAGTGTAATAAGTCTGATTTTTTACAAAATTTTGTTGAAACCGACAATAATGTTTTTTCTCAAAATAACCCTAAGGGTAAGCGTACATGTAACTGTACATTGCTAAAGTGTGATAAGTCAGTTTTTTCACAAAATCATGTCGACACCGACAGTAATGTTTTTTCTCAAAATAACGCTAAGGGTGCTTGTACATGTAACGGTACATTGCAAAAGTGTAATAAGTCTGATTTTTTACAAAATTTTGTTGACACCGACAATAATGTTTTTTCTCAAAATAACCCTAAGGGTAAGCGTACATGTAACGGTACATTGCAAAGGTGTAATAAGTCAGATTTTTCAGAAAAATCGACTCAATATGTCAAAAATTGTAATTTTACTGATGATGTTAATTTACTATACTGTTATGATGATAATTATGTACGTATTAAGGACGATGACGACTTGTTGGCATGTAGCGTCGGTGATAGTCCCGTCAAACGTCGCGACTTACGTCCCATTTTCAAAATCGAGATTTTGGGAGTAAATGGTACAGCTTTAATTGATACTGCCGCGAAACATTGTATTGCCGGTCACACGCTATATGCTCTCCTTCTACGTAAAGGCCACCCGCTCACGCCTTCGACGAGGCAGATTAAACTCGCCGACGGCCACGCACGTGAGATGAACGTTCTCACTACCACGTTGCAGGTCCGGTTGGAACACGTTATCATCACAATACCATTTCTTATTTTCCCCGAGTCCGGCGACAACGAGACGTTGCTCGGTATAGATTTCCTTAGGGCTATGGGTGTCGTTATTAATCTCTCCAAAGAAATATGGTATTTTGACAAGAATCCTCGTGTTAAACATACGCTACTTTTCGAACCAACTTCGCGTGGCACTACTTGTGCCTCCACAGACGTTCTCCGAGATGACGAGGGTACTCAGCTGGAGTCAGCAGAGCGAGAGGAACTCGCCCAGATCCTCGTTAGGCACGCGCACATTTTTCGTCCAGGGGGAGCGCCTACGCCTTTCGCGGAACACCGTATAGATACGGGTGAGCACCCACCGATAGCAGTGCCCCCATACCGTCTGAATCCTGCGAAAGAGGTTATGAAAAAAGAAATCGAGAAAATGTTGCAGGAAGATATAATTGAAGAGTGCGAGTCTGCATGGTGCGCTCCGGCGTTGATGATCCCAAAGGCTCGTGGCGGCGTCAGGTTCTGTGTAGATTACAGGCGCCTGAATGCTGTTACCAGGTCGGACACGTACCCCATGCCGCTGATTGATGAGCTGCTGCAATCAACAAAAAGGAACTGCTTCATGAGCACGCTTGACCTTAAATCGGGTTACTGGCAAGTTAGCGTCCGAGAAGAAGACAGGGATAAGACGGCCTTCATATCTCCTCTCGGCATATATCGCTTCAAGCGCATGCCCTTCGGCCTCAAGAACGCGCCTGCCACATTCCAGCGGCTCATCGACCGCCTCCGCTCCTGCTCATCTTTAAAGGATGTAGTTCTATTGGCCTACTTAGATGACCTTCTCATAATCTCAGAGGGGTTTCAACAGCATCTCAAAGACCTCGAGGCAGTTTTCGAACGCCTGACTGAATACAACCTCTGTGTCAATAGGGAGAAGTGTGTCTTTGCAAGGGAGAAAGTAAAGTACCTTGGACACATAATCACACAGGAAGGCGTCTCTATCGACAATGATAAAGTCAGTTCTGTACTCGAGATGAAGGAACCGACCAATCTCAAGCACATGAGAACTTTCCTTCAAACGTGCTCGTGGTTTAGGAAATTTATTCCTAACTTTTCCCAAGTGGCTGAACCACTAACACATTTGACACGAAAGAACCAAACATGGACTTGGGGCGCAGCTCAATCACAAGCGTTCAATGAACTCAAGCGGTTGCTGACTTCAGCGCCCATTTTGATTCAAGCTGATTTTAGTCGACCTTTTATTTTACGAACGGATGCCAGTAATTACGCATTAGGAGCTGTCTTACTTCAGGGGGAGGAAAAAGAGGAAAGACCAATTGAGTACGCGAGTCGACTCCTTACCTCAGCGGAACAAAACTACTCTACCACCGAGCGTGAAGCTCTGGCGGTGGTATGGGCAGTCGAACGTTTCAGATCCTACCTCGATGGGCAACCCGTTATAATAGGAAGTGATCACCAACCACTCCGCTGGCTGCTGACTTTAAAATCACCAACCGGTCGGCTAGTGCGATGGGCTCTCAAACTCCAGTCATTTGATATACAATACCAGTATACTCCAGGTAAAGCAAATGTTGTGGCCGACACCTTAAGTAGGCCGATCTGCTCGGGAGAAACCCGCGATCAATGCGGCATTTGCTCTGTAATAATAGACGTACCTGTGAAGAAACCGGATCTGTTGAGGCAGGAGCAGCTGGCAGATCCAGAACTGGAGAAGATTGTCAAAGAACTTGAAGCCAATGACGAAGTCGCAGCCCAGCGTTGGACGGAGCGGGGATATATGATGGATCAAGGAGTGTTGTACCGGTATAACCCCGACTCAGACAGTGAATCACCACAACTCGTAGTTCCAGCTGACCAACAGGAAGACATCTTGAAGCAATGTCATGACTCTGCGGTAGCAGGGCATCCTGGAATTGACAATACTTACCGAAAAGTATCGCAGCTGTATTACTTCACTGGAATGCGCAGGATAATAACTGACTACGTGAAAGCTTGCGTTCAATGCCAAAGATATAAGGCCAGCAATAACAAGCCACCAGGCCTCCTCCAGACGCCCGTCATGAACCAACGTAACGAGGTGTTGGCCATAGATCTATTCGGCCCATTACCAGAAGGAGAGGAAGGAGAACGGTGGATATTGCTCGTTGAAGACACGGCCACAAGATGGGTAGAGCTGTATGCGATAAAGGATGCTACAGCTGAAGCCTGCGCACGTGTCCTCATCGAAGAGTTCTTCATGCGGTATGGGTTGCCTCGCAGGATCATATCTGACAATGGAGTCCAGTTCATCTCGGCCGTCATGCGCCAATGTATGTCAGTCCTGGGTGTGACACAGAACTTGGTGCCACTGTATCACCCAGAAGCCAACCCAGCAGAAAGAAAAAACCGCGACCTTAAGGCACAGTTAGCACGATTGGTTGAAGGAGACCATAGGACCTGGCCCAAGAACTTGCCGGTAATCAGATTTGCCCTGAATAGTGCCGTGTGTCGTACAACAGGAACAACACCAGCTTACCTGACATTCGGAAGGAGGTTGCGGTCACCTTCGGAAGCAACACATGACCAACGTGCCATACTTGACAAAGATAACTTTGTCCCACAAATTACACCCTACTTACGACGATTCCTAAACTCTTTATCGGCGATTAGAGAAAGAGTCGAAAAGCAGCAGGATAAGGCGAAAGAATACGCCGATCAGTCGCGTCGTCAGGTGGACTTTCAAGTGGGTGATAAGGTCCTCCTAAAATCACACCTTTTGAGCAAAGGTTCAAAGGCACTCACTGCAAAGTTCATGCCGAGACGTGATGGTCCTTACGTCATCGCCAAGAAGATAAGCCCTACGACGTACAACATTGCGCGTATGGAGCTGCCTCATGAGATTATAGGGAAGTACCATGTTCAAGATTTGACTCGGTTCATTGGTAACGATGATACTCCGCCTGAACCAGTTAACCCCGTCAAGAAACGCGGACGACCGAAGAAGGTTGATGAGCAGCTAGTCCAGGAACGAGGGCGTACACCTGAACTAGAGGGGGAGTATATAGCAAATCATGTTAATACAAATAACCGCGTTTTGCCCAAGAGGGCCTCCCGACGACGCATGCCAGCTAGATATGCTGCGAGTGTGAGTGTGGTGCCAGGGTAATGCGCTGTAAACGCGGCACCTCCCCTTTCGCCTCCCGCGCCCCTTTTTGAAAACGGACGGCACGCGCCGCCCGCCATTTTGTTTTCAGTGGATTTCGAGCCGTGAGACTGCGCGTACGTACCTTTCAGTCTCCCGCGCAATACACACGACGTTCGCACCGCAAGCAACATCGTCTTTCCGTTGTGTTAATAATTTATCGTAGTAACTATATACTGTAAAGTGTAAAGACTGTAACAAACTGTACCACTGATCCACAACTTTGCTTAGTTAGTAAAGTCCTGAAACCACACCCTGAGTTCTCATTTTCTGCCTACCGGCAGTGGCGCATCCCTTTTGGTAGTTCCCAGTACTAAATCTGGCACTCACGCCTATACACTACTATAAAATAAGAATTATGTAACAGTTTTCAGTTTATTCATAAGAATAGTAATTTTGTTTTTGCCAAGGAAGTCAGTTCCAATTTTTTTGTTCGAAAATAATTTATTTTTCTCCTTTTTACGGCTAGTCAACAAGGAACCCTTATAGTTTCGGTCTGTCCTGTCTGTCCATCTGTCTGTCTGTCCGTCTGTTTGTCCGCGGTTTTTCTCAGAGACTATAAGGCCTACAAAGCTGTAATTCGGCAAGAATGTACGTCTTAATCAAACCAATAAAATGGTAAGTATATAAAACCTTTAATTTTTTTTTGTGGTACCTTCGATACACATTAAGCGGGAGTGATTTATTTTCCGCGTCCACCCCACCGTGTGGAGTGTCGTCGTTTTTAAAAATATTATGAGTATTCAATGACAATTTTCCGATTTAGTCTAGTGTCCCTCCTTCTACCAGCTAAACGGTTGCTTCTGGAAATGTGAAAAAATTCACGGGGGTAAGAAATATGCTGAATTTTAAAGGAAAACTATCACGGCTAAGAAGACATTCATGAGTTGAGTAATAGTCGATCAACTAAAAAATTGTTTTCGTAGAAGTACAAAGGAAATTGTCGTTCAAACTTCAAATTCCTTTGAATGTAACTGAGATGATGTTGTTAGTAATGTAAAACACGTTATAAATGTACATTCATTAACTATACAAAAATTTTCAAAAACTAGAGGTACTACGGAACCCTATATTGCGCGTGGCCCAACACGCACTTGGCCGGTTTTTTTTCGTGTCCATCCCAAAACATTTTCATTTCAAAAATCATTTCCGATTTCGGGGTCCATTTGTGAAATATGAAGTTCTAAAAGTGGAAAAATACGTTAGAGTCCAGTGCCCCGCCTCCCCATTCTACTGTGGATGTGTCTAATGGAAACGTGAAAATATTCACGGGAGTAGCAAAGATGCTGAATTTAAAAGGAAAACACTCACGGCTAAGAAGACTAAACAAGTTATTTAGTAATAGTCGATGACATAAACAAAATGTATGTAAAGTATAAAGGAATTTTTCGTTAAAATTCCTTTAAATGTTACTGAGATGGTGAAAAATTATCAAAAACTAGCTTTACTACAGAACCCTATATTGCGGGTGGCCCGATACGTACTTGGCCGGTTTTTTTTAGTTATCTAGATATCTATTACGCATACTGTACAAAATAAAAAGACGATTCTCTTCACAAATTCGTTTATTTTATAATCAACTTTTGCTACGGAATCAGTAAAATATTTGGTATGACTTTATTATAAAATTAATATAAGAACTTACCACATCGGTAAGTTCTTATATTCAAAACAGAAAACTCAAAAAAAAATTTAGCTTGAATAATTAATAATTTTAATAGATACCAAGTGTCGTATCGCACAAAACAGTAGTAAGGAAATGCGCGAGAGCGCGCACGCTGGTTGCCTAAGTGACAGTGGAACTACGACTGATCGAAAAAACCGTTACTTTCCACCATATTAGGTATGATTTACATCGGGGACAAGCGACAACGCGTCAAGTGTTTGTTTGGCCTAACCACATTTAAAATTAAATAATTATTTCAGCAATTGGTATCCAAGTAACAAAATTTATTGATAAAACGGCAGGTAAAAGATTACCAAGCGTCACATATTATCTTAGTTTCGGCGAGTAAAATTTACTATATCGAATTTTTGATATGATTACGGTTTATTAAAAAATACTTAACGACAGAAAAAATATCTCAAGGGTTTGTAAAAGAGTCCGAAATACCATAAATAAATAAATGTATTATAGGTAAAACGTCCCAAGTACCTAATTGATACCATCAGTGGAAAGGCACAAATTACTAACTGTAGTTTGAATTAAGAACGTGTAAAGCCAAAAATTACCAAGTAAAAAAAGAAACATGTAGATTTTACCAAATGCCTACTTTTTTTTTTTTTTTTTTTTTTTATGAAATAAGGGGGCAAACGAGCAAACGGGTCACCTGATGGAAAGCAACTTCCGTCGCCCATGGACACTCGCAGCATCAGAAGAGCCGCAAGTGCGTTGCCGACCTTTTAAGAGGGAATAGGGTAATAGGGGAGGGTAGGGAAGGGAAGGGAATAGTTGAGGGTAGGGAAGGGAATAGGGTAGGGGTTAGGGGATTGGGCCTCCGGTAAACTCACTCACTCGGCGAAACACAGCGCAAGCGCTGTTTCACGCCGGTTTTCTGTGAGAACGTGGTATTTATCCGGTCGAGCCGGCCCATTCGTGCCGAAGCATGGCTCTCCCACGTATACTTTTTAAAAAGGTGCCAAAAAGTTGTCGCTTGGTCGCCGAAAATAAGAAAAATACCCGTTTCCACGGAATCCCTAAGCGACATCAAAAGTGCTCGTAGAGACATGGGACTAAGACCAATCGATAGAGAAAAATTCGCTGATTCCGAATATATAAACTCATTTTGACCCCTAGTGTCACTTGGTACCTTTTGTCTTTCCACCGTCGATATATACATTATAAATATATATATATATATATATATATATATATATATATATATATATATATATATATATATATATATATATATATATATATATATATATATATATATATATCGACATACAATTTTGTAATTTGGCACGTTTGTTCAGATGCTGATACGATACAGACTAACTTAAACGAAAATTATGCAGTTCTGGAAATATAACATACATACGCGTTGAATTGATAACCTCATTTTTTTGAAGTCGGTTAGTAAATAATTACCATGACTACCATACTGTACAAAGGGGTACGAAGATTTTTGTATGGAGCCTGGCCAGTGGCCGACCTACTGCTGTCCGCATGTGTTTTTTCGCGTTCAGCAGTTGCAGCAGCAAACTTTAGCAGCTCATATCTTCGAAATGTGACTCTTTACGTGGTTTTGTCTAAGATTATTAACCCCCGACAAAAAAGAGGGGTGTTGTAAGTTTGACGTGTCTGTCTGTTTGTCTGTGTGTGTATCTGTCCGTGGCATCGTAGCATCCAAACAGGTGGACTGATTTTGATCTAGTTTTTTTTGTTTGAAAGCTGACATGATCGAGAGCGTTCTTAGCCATAGTTCATCATCATCAGCCTGCTCAGTGCTGGAAAATCACGGTTTATCTGGTTCGCGAAAGCTCGTTTAAGGGACAGTTCACAGCGAACCGAATCGAGACAATCAGCGACTTACCGATACAAAATGCAAAAGTTGCTATTGTCGAGTTTACTTGGCGGTCCCCCGACAGACCGTGACAACAATAATTATGGACTAAAATATTACTTTATACTTAGGAATTATTAAACTCAAAATTCAGTAAATATTATTTCATTACTTTTTAAAGTTGTTTGGCGGGTTTTTTTTTTTTTTAATTTCTTTAATTTTATTTTTTGTTTGTATTGATGTTAGCTATCCATTTTTGAAATTCAATCCAATTTAGCGAAAGTAGGTCGGCCAAAATCTTCATACCCCTTTTCTTTTCATGAAGACAAGGGACCGAAAAATCTTTAAAATGAATACTCACATCTCAAAGCTTCCAAAGCAATGATAGGATGATCAGTAGATACGGTAACATCGTCGATCCCAGCGTTCTTTGCGGTCAATATTGATCGTCCTAGCAATGTTATTCCACCGACAATTTGCAAGTTTTTTAATCGAATTCCCTTGGATCCTCCACGAGCCAAAATAAGAGCTGCAGTTTTTTCATCCAGCAACAACACTTGGCTGGAAATATTTTATGCTGATAGCAATGATACTTTTTACGTGTTTTTACAGCTATAGAACTACAATTTATAAATTTGAATTACTTGATTATAAGTACGTTAATATAAGCATTACTTACTAAATTGATAAAACAAAAATAAGCAATTTAATCAACATTTTACGTACACGACATCTGAGTACGCTGCCCAAAATAAGAGTGTAAAGGTCGACTTATTCAATAATAAGCAATTTCCTTGTTTGATAGTAGAGGCGTATCGCTCAATACCTACCTACCTACTATGCCAGGGCGAAGGGGTGTAATTTGTGAATCATCTACTTATATCTATTCTAGGACTAGTAATAGTATTATAAGGCTGAAGAGTTTGTTTATTTGAACACGCTGATCTCAGGAACTACGTCTAGTCCATAGAGAAAATGTAAAATTATTTCAGTGTTTGATAGCCCATTTATCTTTGCATTTATCAAGAGTATACAGTATATAGGCTTTATATAGTTATTATATTATCGATCAAAAAAGGCCAAAAAATCACTTTTGTTGTTTGGGAGCCCCCCTTAAATATATATTTTTTATAGTGTTTGCTGCTATAGCAGCAACAGAAATACACAATCTGTGAAAATTTTAGAAGTCTAGTCATAGCGGTAATATTAAGATACAGCCTGAAAACAGATAGACAGACGGACAAACATCGAAGTCTCAGTAATAGGCCTCTTGGGTGTCTCGACAGTATATTATAAGTTTATGGTATCTCTAGTGGCGCGGCGTGTGGCAGATTCAGGCAACACGTGGATGTCAGAGTGCGTGTGAAATACGGTTTATTACTAGTAATTATAAAATATGAAAACTGTTGTGTTGTAGGGTGCAAAAGTTCCCAAGACCCAATCTCGGAATCGTGAATTAAAGTTTTATTCGTTTCTGAGACGGAATTGGGAAACAATCTCACATGAATGTTTCTTAAATATCACGTGCAAGTTATTTTTAACCCCCGACAAAAAAGAGGGGTGTTATAAGTTTGACGTGTCTGTCTGTCTGTCTGTCTGTCTGTCTGTCTGTCTGTCTGTCTGTCTGTCTGTCTGTCTGTCTGTCTGTCTGTCTGTCTGTCTGTCTGTCTGTCTGTCTGTCTGTCTGTCTGTCTGTCTGTCTGTCTGTCTGTCTGTCTGTCTGTCTGTCTGTCTGTCTGTCTGTCTGTCTGTCTGTCTGTCTGTCTGTCTGTCTGTCTGTCTGTCTGTCTGTCTGTCTGTCTGTCTGTCTGTCTGTCTGTCTGTCTGTCTGTCTGTCTGTCTGTCTGTCTGTCTGTCTGTCTGTCTGTCTGTCTGTCTGTCTGTCTGTCTGTCTGTCTGTCTGTCTGTCTGTCTGTCTGTCTGTCTGTCTGTCTGTCTGTCTGTCTGTCTGTCTGTCTGTCTGTCTGTCTGTCTGTCTGTCTGTCTGTCTGTCTGTCTGTCTGTCTGTCTGTCTGTCTGTCTGTCTGTCTGTCTGTCTGTCTGTCTGTCTGTCTGTCTGTCTGTCTGTCTGTCTGTCTGTCTGTCTGTCTGTCTGTCTGTCTGTCTGTCTGTCTGTCTGTCTGTCTGTCTGTCTGTCTGTCTGTCTGTCTGTCTGTCTGTCTGTCTGTCTGTCTGTCTGTCTGTCTGTCTGTCTGTCTGTCTGTCTGTCTGTCTGTCTGTCTGTCTGTCTGTCTGTCTGTCTGTCTGTCTGTCTGTCTGTCTGTCTGTCTGTCTGTCTGTCTGTCTGTCTGTCTGTCTGTCTGTCTGTCTGTCTGTCTGTCTGTCTGTCTGTCTGTCTGTCTGTCTGTCTGTCTGTCTGTCTGTCTGTCTGTCTGTCTGTCTGTCTGTCTGTCTGTCTGTCTGTCTGTCTGTCTGTCTGTCTGTCTGTCTGTCTGTCTGTCTGTCTGTCTGTCTGTCTGTCTGTCTGTCTGTCTGTCTGTCTGTCTGTCTGTCTGTCTGTCTGTCTGTCTGTCTGTCTGTCTGTCTGTCTGTCTGTCTGTCTGTCTGTCTGTCTGTCTGTCTGTCTGTCTGTCTGTCTGTCTGTCTGTCTGTCTGTCTGTCTGTCTGTCTGTCTGTCTGTCTGTCTGTCTGTCTGTCTGTCTGTCTGTCTGTCTGTCTGTCTGTCTGTCTGTCTGTCTGTCTGTCTGTCTGTCTGTCTGTCTGTCTGTCTGTCTGTCTGTCTGTCTGTCTGTCTGTCTGTCTGTCTGTCTGTCTGTCTGTCTGTCTGTCTGTCTGTCTGTCTGTCTGTCTGTCTGTCTGTCTGTCTGTCTGTCTGTCTGTCTGTCTGTCTGTCTGTCTGTCTGTCTGTCTGTCTGTCTGTCTGTCTGTCTGTCTGTCTGTCTGTCTGTCTGTCTGTCTGTCTGTCTGTCTGTCTGTCTGTCTGTCTGTCTGTCTGTCTGTCTGTCTGTCTGTCTGTCTGTCTGTCTGTCTGTCTGTCTGTCTGTCTGTCTGTCTGTCTGTCTGTCTGTCTGTCTGTCTGTCTGTCTGTCTGTCTGTCTGTCTGTCTGTCTGTCTGTCTGTCTGTCTGTCTGTCTGTCTGTCTGTCTGTCTGTCTGTCTGTCTGTCTGTCTGTCTGTCTGTCTGTCTGTCTGTCTGTCTGTCTGTCTGTCTGTCTGTCTGTCTGTCTGTCTGTCTGTCTGTCTGTCTGTCTGTCTGTCTGTCTGTCTGTCTGTCTGTCTGTCTGTCTGTCTGTCTGTCTGTCTGTCTGTCTGTCTGTCTGTCTGTCTGTCTGTCTGTCTGTCTGTCTGTCTGTCTGTCTGTCTGTCTGTCTGTCTGTCTGTCTGTCTGTCTGTCTGTCTGTCTGTCTGTCTGTCTGTCTGTCTGTCTGTCTGTCTGTCTGTCTGTCTGTCTGTCTGTCTGTCTGTCTGTCTGTCTGTCTGTCTGTCTGTCTGTCTGTCTGTCTGTCTGTCTGTCTGTCTGTCTGTCTGTCTGTCTGTCTGTCTGTCTGTCTGTCTGTCTGTCTGTCTGTCTGTCTGTCTGTCTGTCTGTCTGTCTGTCTGTCTGTCTGTCTGTCTGTCTGTCTGTCTGTCTGTCTGTCTGTCTGTCTGTCTGTCTGTGGCATCGTAGCATCTAAACGGGTGGACCGATTTTGATCTAGTTTTTTTTGTTTGAAAGCTGACTTGATTGAGAGTATTCTTAGATATAATTCATCATCATCAGCCTGCTCCGTGCTGAAAAATCGCAGTTCACCTGGTTCGTGAAGGGCCGATTAGCAACTTGCAGTCGTTTGGTGGGCTTTATTGCATTCTAGGTCGTGACATTCATGAATATTTACACGTTAATAGAAAGTTGACCTGGTGCTGCAGCATCACCTGGTAATCAATAGGATACCCAACCTCTCACCAACTTAGAGCAATGGTTTCGTGTTTGGGCTCATTTTAATTGCGACAGCTAGTAAGACGTAGATAACAAATAAATTGTTGCATGCTGCTGCTGCAGCATCACCTGGAATATACCTAGCGGAATAGAGTAACAATCTCGAGCTGTCAAATGTAACCGAAATCAGTTTTCATCTGTGTGAAAAATATGTGTACGTATACACTTACTCAAGCATGATTGAACATGAATCATAAGAGATTAAATTGTCAACGTGCAGCACGTGCCAACTGGACGTCAAAAAAAGAATACTGCTGTCATGTATCACACGTCTCTTTTTCCCAAGCAGTGTTACTGATAGTGACATCTCTGTTGCTCAGGCCTTGGTTTCTCTATTCCGTTAGGTATATTAACTTTATGGTTTTTACCCTTGGGGTACCCTGAAAACCAGCTTTTGATCGTGAAATACGTTTAGAAAATTTTGTACTGCGGTCTGTATCTACTCTGACAAATAGACCGGGAGATGGTGAGTTTGGTGACACAAAATATTAGGTCATTTGTACCAGTATGGCGGTTCTTCAGGGGTCTAATTATTACGTAAAAGCAAACAGGAAAATGATGGTAATAGCGCTGGCCACGGCGCGGCGGCGCAATCGCGTGGGCGTTCATTGAACGCGTCGGATAAAATTTATCCAACGCGTCCGACCCCTGAAGACTGAAGAACCGCCATACTGGTACAAATATGACCTAACCTTCTCCCGGTCTGACTATAATAGCTGAAGAGCCATAAAAAGAAAAAATAAATGAACTGACAGTTAACTGTCCAAAATCCAAATGACTATTGCATTGAGGTACCTCATAAATGAAGTATAACTATAGATGTAGTATAACTATAATAGGCTAACGGCCGTTCCCAATATTTGATCTATCTCTAGTTTTGCCCTACTAGAGATAGGAATAGCTCACATTAGACATTATAGACATATATTTTATGTCAATTGTGAGGTATTCCTATCTCTAGTAGGGCAAAATCAGAAATAGATCAAATATTGGGAACGGCCGTAAGACTACATCTATACTATAATACTTTATCTATGGACTGCCCCGTGTATTATTTTCCTCTATGACTCTGACATTGGCAACTTACTGAGTCGGCCATTTCTAAAGAAGAAAAAGGTTTTTGGAAGAATGTGAAAGAGTGATGTTAGGTTTTTTTTTTATGTCCGTGGGTTTTTATATTATTTTCCTAAAATTGTGTTATCTGGGTTTTTAATGTGTAATATTGGTAGGATATTAACCATTAAATATTCGTTATCGTGCACAAGTGTAGGAAAGTGATGTTATAACCAGAAACGTGCTCTTTTGTGTTCCCTCCAAAACTCCATCAAAAGTTTCAGTAAAGCGTCCTACCACTTTACTGAATCGACCGACTTGACTTCTTGACTGTATTGACTTTATACTTAGACTTTGACTAGACTTTAGACCTGACTGACCTGACGATAATATAGAAAAAATTGTATAAAGAATATTGTTTTCCCGCCATAATATTATACTCGAACCTGGCCATGATTATAGCCGAAGTGCCATTAAATGAAAAAAAAAGAAGAAGAAGAAGTCACATCACAGTGCTCTAGCCTATAGGTCTGAGGTCATCTCAAATCAAAGATATATTTTACTACAAAAATAAGGTAGGTAGTAAAATATCTTTGTCTCAAATAGTATTCATAATGCTCAAATTTTTGCTTTTGCAAAAGTCTGTGTTTCGAAGTACTAATTATTATTGTTGGTTAAATTCTAATCTATAAAATAATAATAATTAATGTTCAAGGTTTTCAGTACAAGTGTGTTTATGAGGTTGACAGTCTTTCGAAGACGACTTCCGAAAAGGAAAATCTGGTTTTTTCTGTTTCATCATTATTATATCTTGTATTTGCATGGTCGCATGAAGTCATCACCCGTGCCCACTGCATGCCAAACAGTTTTCGTTATAAGTTATAACTGTTCACATTTTTCGCCTCAACTCTGACGCTGGCAACTCCTAAATGGGGCGGCTTACGCCAAAAGAAGAAGAATAAGAAAAGGTTACATTAAGTGCGTCTGCTTAATGAAATAATTTGTAACATCTGTTTTTTACACCAATCTAAACATAGACTTATAATATAATATAATTTGCATTACTTATAGGTTTATGAATGATTCTTGGAAAATGATAAAATACAATAATCGTTGCACTCTATGTTTAACGTTAAATAAGAGAACTTTAAACATATTTAGAACTAATCTGCAATATGTTTACGAAAACCTCGCGAACTTAAAGGTACGTGTATCCAAACATAATATCAAAACATCATTATAGTCCAATATAATGTGTTTTGTCCGACCGAAGCTTCGGCTTCGCCCAAAAAAACCATCTTCGGCCAAAGAAACCATCTTAGGTGAAACATTCGGCTTTGGCCTAAAATTGGCCGAAACCGAAGGTTTCGCCGAAGGTCCGAGCAATTGTCGAAATTGAACGAACTGTTACGAAATACTGAGTGAGTCGTGAGAGAGTGACGGACCGGTCGTGTATACTGAGGCTGCTGGGAGGGGTTGGCATTTGAATCACGCATTATAGGTAGAGAGGAGGGAACGGTGGCATTTTATAGGGGTTAGTTACCCTTTTCAAATGACACCTGATTAGTGCCTAGGAGATGCATAGTTTTTTTTAAATATTATGTGTTTGAAGTTACGTGTGATGGAATATTATTTTTTGTTAACATGTGTATAATATTAATTTTTCACTATAGTTACGTTTTGTTTTACGCGTAAAAAACTGATAATTAATTAAAGCCAGTTGTTATAATATATCTAAGTATAAAAATATAGGGGGTGCAATTAAACCTTTAGTTAGTTTGTCAGGGTGCATATAAGTGCTGTAATTGGCTACAAAAGGGCGATAGGGCATTGCATCCCCGCAGATGCCCGCAGCGTCGGAGCTGTTTATTTACAATATAAGACCTACTTTGTGCCAATTTTGCCCACACCCAAAAAAAGACTAATTTTGTGGTAAGTCCACTAATTTGGTTGTTTTATTGAACATAACATCAAAAACTAAAAAAAATATTTTCATAGTAACTACTGATTTCCTAACTATAGGGAAGGGGTAGGGGGGTCCCCCCTAGCCCCCCTCCCCTCCCCCCTCCTCTCCCGCCCCTTCCCTATAATGCGTAATTCAAATGCAACCCCGTTTATTTTATTTATTAGTCTAGTTTCGGTCTAGTGGAGTAAAACAAAGAATGATTGATTGATCTAATTATTGTCATTTGTGAAATTATAAAGAAATTATTATTTTTTACAATAGTTCAGTCAATAAAGTATAATGCGTGAGCGGGAACCTAAGAGATTTCTGCTGGAACTTATTCAGGGTGCTTAGGGACAAAACATACTAAAAGTCTAGGAGGTGAGCCGGAGTGAGGGGAGGGCCTAAGTCCTAATTTTTGGTTTTGGTTAATAACTAAAAAACGATGCGTTGGAGTAAAAAGGAATTACTCAAAAGAGGGAATCCTTTGAGTCATTCCTTTTAAACTGGACTACAAATATTTATTAATAAAACACAAAATCACAAGCTTTTATTACCATCTCTAAATCAACTTCTATATGAGACAGTCAATATAGATGTAAACCTTCAATATTAGAGTTTTGAAATAATTTTAATACTTATCAATTGTAGCTTGTAGACAATATTGAACAAAATTAATTACAGGCGTGATTAGCCAAATGTGTGGCGATTGCCGATTAATCGGCTTCGGCTAAAAATAGACCTTGGTTGGACACTAATTGCCACAGTCAATGAATTATTGCTGAAATCCTTTAATACTTGGCTTTTAAGTAATTCTGCAAATGCTGAGATTTAAATTAACCTTCATCTTTTTTCTGTACCATACTTTAGTTAAAAAAACAATTGAGAAATGAGAATATCTCTTGAGCTTTATTTCTTCTCCTGTCAAGCTCCAAGTGGTCAAATCCGACCGCGATAACAATAGAATAACAATAGATTTCCAAGAATCCGCGATCGAAGGAATAAATTAAATTTAGACTAATGTAAAATTTTGTTAATCTTGCTAAATTCTAGGCTAAACTTGCTAAAAAGCTCACTGATGACATCAGATGACCCATCTAGTATTTTAATAATTTTGCACAATGAGAATAAAATTAAGATAATATGATGTGAATTTCATTTTCAATCAATTAAACAATTAATTAAATTTTAAGGTGATATCTGAGACATGGATGTGTTTCATTTGCCACGAGAGACTACGACAGTGTTACCTTTTGCAGCAGTTGGCCATAAATACGCGAGGACTTATTGCTCAAATCTGTGAGGTAAAACTTGGTGTTTGCAAAATATTTATAAGTTATATTAAATTGAAAGCATTTGCCACCCAAACCTTCATTTAATAAAAGCTAAAACAAAACTTTCTATAAGTACATGTCTCCTACAAAGTTTGATCCAATTTAATCTAATTTTTGTTAAAGTATATACTTAGCTCAATTTCTTATATATATTTTTCTTAGCAATAACTCAAGGATTTTGTCTTCCACTGTCATACACCTATAACAGTTTCTTCGCACTGCATACCTATATACAACAAGTTTTATGTTTTGTAATAAAAACAATTAAAATCCTTAATTTTTTTTAGATTGACACAAAATTTGAATCTTTGCTGGAGTTATCAACTTCCGACACAAAAATCGTTTGCTTAGCACCACCATGCAAAACACAATATTATGCTGCTGCAATCAAAACAGAGCCAGATGAAACTTCTGGATTTCATTTAAATGAAAGTGGTAAGTTATTAATTCAAATACATACTGAATTTACTTCTAGGTTTTATTAGCTACAACTCTGAGTGAGGAATGGGGTTTTAGTTGAAACGGGCACAAAATATACCAATTAATACTATTGTTACTTACTTACCTAAAATATTATAAATGTGAAAGCGTGTCAGTTGTTACCTCATCACGCCCAAACTGCTGAACTTTTGTATGAAAATACTTTTGAGTCCTAGACAAATGTGTGGCATCCACACTATAAACGAATTTTAGGCTGGTATAAATAGTCAGGACTTAAGATGCGAACCGGTCTGGCTTTCATAATTTGGACCAATCACAGAGCCAAACCACGTTTTGAGACCGAGATGCATCTTGAGTACTGACTATTTATACCAGCCTTAGGCCCGTATAAAAAGTTAGCTCTTACCACTAAGAGCTCGCTTAAAACGTGTTTCAAGCTGCTATCCTTATTAATAAACCTCACTTGAGTACAGCTTTTAAGTGTCTTTGATCAAGCGAGTGGGCAACATATTAATAAACCAAATCTTGCACTCAACTGTACTGTCAAACTGACGCTTGAGCGCGCAACGTATTAATAAACAAAATCTTGCACTCAAATGTGCTATCAAACTGTTGCTTGAGTGGCTAATTCTTGAGTGTGGGCAGACCTTGACTTAAGCGCGCTCAGGGATACCAATTTAGGAATTTTTCCCACAATTAGGAGAAAAATACCATCTTGGGGATACCATCTTAGGGATTTTTCCCACCATTAGAAGAAGAAAATAATAATTTCAAGAGTATTTTCTGGGATATGGAATGCTTATTTTTAAACACAAAATTAATATACCTAGCTATTAAGTGCGTAATATATATTTAAAACGAATTTACAGTGTTTAATACACTGACATACTAAGTGGTTTAATACATTTTGATCTTAAATCAGGGCAAGGGTAGTCATCACATTACATTATTATATTAATTAATCTATTTAAAATAAGTATATAAAGTTATAAACCGCCTAATCAAGCTAATATAAATACTTAATAATGAATCTTAAATAAACTGTACTCTGCAGATCTAATTTTGCCATAAGTACTAGTAAAGGCTTATGTAGTCTACTGAAATTAATTAATAAACAAATATAATTACTTTATTGTGCAAAAAAATACAATAAAACTTAAATATAAACAACAATTATTGATAAATAAGACATATAGTACGATACACAAAGGCGGCTATATTACATAGAAGCAATTTCTTCCAGGCAACTTTTAACATTCAGTGATAAATCCAGGAAAACGGTGATGTGCAAAAGTATAGTTAAGTACTTAAATTAAAAACTATCAAAAGCACAAAATTAAACATGCGCCTTTAAATACATTACTAAAATTATACAATAAAATAAATAAATAATATACTAATAAATACAATACATACAATAAAATATTTAAGTTAGGAAATTACAGGTATAATGCCAACTAGTAAGGTTATATTATGTTGCCTAATGCCTTCGTCATCAGTAAATGAATTAGTAAGATAGACTTGCTCTGTGGACTGTGCTAAAGTAACAGAATAATACTAGGAGGTTTAATTAAAAGTCCCTTTCTAACTATTATAGTCCAAATGACACAATTGGCATGGATTTTATTTGGTAAAATAGGTTCATTAATCTTTTCAAACACCACAGGTTAAGTATAAGGTAGGGATTATAAAATACAAAATAATCTTTTACTTCATCATTATCTTTATTTTAACTTTTAGCATAATATGTTTCATCCGTTACATTATAAACTCTTAGCCACAGAAACAAAACAAAATATTTAAAGTATCTTCTAAAAGAAAATGAAAATTGTTATTGAAATTTTTAATATTTAAAGTATTTAAAGTATGTGTCTGTGTTATCAAGTTCTAAAGTAAAGAAAAAAGGTAAACTTTAAACTTCAATTGTTAAGTTGGATGTAGAAGGTCCAAAGAATATTTCATCAAACTTACTGAAAGATACAAATGGATCAATCAAACTTCAGAGCCGGATATAAGTAGTTATAACCTCATAGAGATATAACATCATCTTGCCAAGATCTTAGGGTTAGATAAACTCACACAGCTCTGTGTGAGCTGTTGATAAATATAATCTATAATTTAGCTAACAAAATTACTACTAAGTAATAATATTTAAAAAATTGTTTTAGATACAATAAGGTAAATAAAAGACGGTGTCAAATATTTTCTTGGTACCAGTAGAAGGTTGTACATATTTAGAAAATTAAAATGTAATAAGGCTATTAAGTTTTTTTGTACAGAACAATTTCATAGCTTATTGATGACTGATGTTCTTTCAGTAGTTTCTCACATTTTTCTATGATAATAATAATAATAATAATCTTTATCTAAAACTTTTAGCATCTGTTACAATGTGTAGTTATAATATGACCTAGAAGTACAATACAGTTGTAGGGCATTTTCAAAAAAACGTGTACCCTTGCAAAAATATGTCTATATTTTTTAAGTTCATTTATTTACCTTTATTTGAATGTCATATACAAGGAACAATATTGAACTAATGGAATAAGTTAAAAAGAACGCTGAAAACGTTATATTATTCTGATATTATTGAAACAAAATCGAATTTTCGACGAAACAGATTCCGTTGTGCGACTAAATGTAAAATATAATTTAATACAAAAAAATACAGCAATAAATGGATTTCTTCGTTAATTTAATCTAATGAAATGCATATTTAATTGTTTATTAAAAAAAATTTTGATAATTTCAAGGATCAACAAGAGTAGCAATTATTTTTAATCCATAGTGTGACTATGTGAGTTGTGACCTACTAGTGGGTTATTTTTCATTTTTTTACATGAGTAAGTAATATTTGACATATATAAAGAAGTTTTTATAACACAAAAACCTTTTCTTTAAACATTTTTATTGTTGCACTACTTATAAAAGTAAAAAATTCTTTGATTTCATAGATTTAACTTCATTAATTAGAGGGACGAACATCTCATAATCATAAAGATGTGTTCACATGTCTACGAATTCCTAAGTTATTAATGACATCGAATTATATGCACGATCAAAGTGCCGAAATATCCATGCAAATATGCACGAAAAATGGTCGAAATATGCACAAAATATGCACAATCAAAAGTCACTTAATATTAAAATTTATTATTTTTTTGAAGACTTTTCCGGTAGTGACATTAATAAAAGCGCCAATTTTTATAATTTCATAAAATCCAGGATTTTTAATTTCTTGAAATAAAGACTTTTTATTTATTTGTTATACGCCAATAATAATTTTCTACCAACATTTTCCGATTGCAATCTTAATGCCCATGGAAGTTAAACTACCAAAATATGCACTATCGCCTAAAAAGTGACATTATATGCATTTGCATATGCAAGTATGCAAATGCATATAATCTGATGTCTAGTTATTATAAATCTGCAAATATCAACGACACAAAATGATTTTCAACTTTACTGATAGAAAAGTAGTGGAAATAAAATCAAAATTATTAAAAAAAAATAAAACTTTTAGGTACTTACTTAAATTTTAAATAGTATTTTACGTCATATGTGGTTTTAATATCCAATGGAGAGCGCTAACGCTGACAGGTATTGACGTCAGGGTTACTAGATCTCAGAGAATTCGATTTGTCAAAAGACATCGTCATTTTTAATATGGCTTGTTTTTTTGTTATTTCAGCAAGATTATCCAAGTATATAATTAGAAAAATAATTACATTACATTATTTGAAACATATTAACGAACAAGAAATTAAAAACTCTTTTTTATATTAAATAACTGGCAACACCTATTTCTATGACCATATTGGATCCAATCTCTCAGCAAATGTCAAAAATCTATGATTAAGGAAGAAATGAATCATATGTCTATATTACATTATCCAATATCATTGACTCAATGATCTCGGATCCAATATATTATATGATAATCTAATATCCCCCTAACGCTGCTTAGAATTGGACCATGTAGGTGTCGCCATTACCATCATACCATCTAGTTCTGAAATGTGTTTCGGGATTCGAGACTCGCTAATTTATATTAATACAGTATTATTAATATAAAATAAAAATACATCCTACATAGTACCTATAATATTTTAACTTGTTAAAACATTGTTCTTGACAACTACCTTTTTTATTTATTTAGAAATTAAAGAAGATAAAAATGTAGAGACAACAAATGACTACGAAGATGGCGAACAGAATCCTGGCTCCTCATGTGCTGATTCAGAGAAAAAACATTTGATTTGCGATGATGATACTCTGAAAGTTGACAGAAATAATAGTCGGCAAACGAAAAAGGAGCTTTTTTTGATAATAGAAAAGCTAAGTCCTAGTATTATTGCGAAATTTGTACGGTCAAGTCCAGAAAAAGGTAGTGATGAACATTTTGAGGAAGGAGAATTCACCTCAACTTCAACTAAAAAAATTAAACAAGAAGTAGAAGAAGTGGTAGCAGATACAGGTATGTTTGTCCTATAGACTACTGCAGGCCCATGTCGAAAATGGATGGGTCAACCACCTGGTCTAATATCGTCCTATATACGTCTATATAGGACGATATTAGACCATAAAATAATAAGATTTAGCACTATGCCGTCACTTGTAAGCTAGTCCAACTGAGTGCTGGTGAGAATTCAAAAGTGCATGTAGGGTGGGTACATTTTGGTCATATGATCTTGCACGGCATTTTTACCATCGATAGACACATGAAAAATAATAAGAAAGCCCGCAGTGCCGTACAAAAATGATGCGCCAATAAGTCGGTATTTTTATTTTATTTTCTGACAATTTCCATGGCAAAGGTCATTTGATTCTTGAATACAGCTTGGAATCAATTATTCCGCAACGCCGTACAAAAATAATGTGACAATGGAAAAAAAACGAGGGTTACAACCCCCTCTTTTCCAGTGGTCCGGGGGGTGATTTGAATCAACAAAAAATCAATTAATTTTGAAAGTATCTTATGCATAGATAATATTTTTTTGCATGCCGTACATTTTCGTTGGTCCAAAGGTTTGTAAGAGAAAAAAAAACTCAAGCAAAAATCCATAGAACCAAATGTAAGAAAAATCCAGACGACGAAATATATCGATTTTTTTTCTAAAAAATAGTTGTTTTATTGTACCCAAAGGGGAAAACGGCACCCTCTTACTAAGACTTCGATGTATGTCTGTCTCCAGGCTGTAACTCAAGAACGGTAATAGCTAGAGATTTGAAATTTTCACTGATTATGTAATAAAACAAATACTAAAAACAAAATAAAATAAATATTTAAGGGGGGCTCCCATACAACAAACGTTTTTTTTTGCAATTTTTTGTTTAATATCAATAATGACAACAGGTAAAATGTTCACAAAATACTCAATTTCATTTTTAATTTAAAAATCAATAATAACATTTTCAAAAAAGAAATAATAAATAAATAATTAATCCCATACAAAAAAAAAACATAATTTTGCTCTATAATTGTACGGAACTTTACATACTCTGTGACATATACTTATCTATGCTTCCTTTGGTCGTCGTTGCCATAGTAACGGACTTATTTACGGGACTTCATAATTATTCTTTACAAATAAAGCACTACGATACAAAATGCTATTTTAACTACACAACAGAGTTGGCGACGAGGATGACTGCGAACTTGCAAAATTGGAAGAGGATTCGCGCCTTCATACGAGCACAATTTACGAGGTGGGAATCATACTTAAAAACACGTGAGAATCTTGATAACGCGGAGACTCATGTCAGGCTACAGCGCTTACACGAAGATATTCAAATAATTCGAAAACTGCAACAAAATATAATATCTGAAGTACCAGACGAGGAACTGGATAATGAGATTGACACTAGTTACAAATTACAATATTGAAGAGGAATTTATTTCCATCAAAAAACTTCTTACCATGCAACAACGAGCTGAAAGTAATTCTACAACTACACGAATACCACAATTAGCTACAGAGAACAGATGTACAAGCTGTGATGCATTGGAGAAATATTTAAACTAGCGCGCGGCCCCGCCCCTTTTTTACAAATAATGTAATATTTTTACATCCAACCCACATTTTATGTTTCTGTGAAAAACATTAACAGCTATGTTAAATTTTCTATCTATCAAGCCATCATAATTATAGTATTTAGTCTGATTTAATATTCTTTTCACAGTATGTACTTTGAAAATTATTTTTTCTAACCCTTTGATTACAAATTAAACAATATTTTGTTATAATCTACTCGACGGAACCCTAAATTAGACCCTTGTATCAACAATTCATCGAAACATCTTGAATTGTTTATAAAAACAGCCGTGATTTACGACCCGAAAAAACCGGTTTCGTATAACCCACAAGCAAACTTCGTCATTAGTACTATACAAATAAAGTTCAAAATGGCGCGGCCGGCAGAAAATAGCCGTTATCTGTGAACTTTTGTTCTCAATTGTTTAGAAACGTAATGCATAATATTTATATAAATTGTCTTAGAGACATTGTGTAATAACTTGTATAAGCGTTTTACGTAATTAATTTACAAATATATGAAGCAAATCACGTCCAAATCACCAAAAAATAAACCAAATTTTCGAGTGTAACCTAGAAGTTTTTACGATGTATTTCTTTCAAATGATTATCTAAAACACTTAATTATTAGTAAATTTAGGTATTTTACTACTTACATTCGTTAAATCAATCCATTATTTCAAACAAATTACACAACACTGCAGAACACACACGAAAAATTTCACGATTTTCAAATGACTGAAAAATATTCGTCGACCACAGATTGTATAATATTTTGCATTCAGAATGTGGCAAATGTATCATAGATCGTAATTCGTAACTAACCAAACTTCTTCATACAAAAGTAGTCTCTAAATCAGCGAAATACAAAATATAATCGAATTTATACGTGGGAGAGCCATGCTTCGGCACGAATGGGCCGGCTCGACCGGATAAATACCACGTTCTCACAGAAAACCGGCGTGAAACAGCGCTTGCGCTGTGTTTCGCCGAGTGAGTGAGTTTACCGGAGGCCCAATCCCCTAACCCCTACCCTGGATGAAAAGGACACGAACGACCGACACTCAAAAAAAATATTATACAGAACAGAACGAGAACAAAAGGCAGAGTATTATTATTCAAAGGAAATTGAAAAATACTATCAACAGATTCAAATACTATACAAATGCGACATTCGAGTTAAAAATACATATTAAGGCTGCAGTCTTGTAAAATTCACTCGCTGCGAATTATTTGCGCAGTATTGTATAATTTTTTTTGGACATACTAACACTAACTAATGAAATAACACTAAATATTATTATTGCGTATAATATAAGTAATAGCTAGTTATTTTTTTTAAGTTCATATATGTGGATAATGTTAGGTAAATCAAGCGTTAAAAACAGCTCTTCGTGCCCAATGTCATTTCGAGTTGTGTTTGTGCGCTTAGTTTATGGCAATAAATAATATAATTTAAAAATCTGTTCAGCGCATAATGAGCTCAACATTCTCATCTTCAAAATGCGCAGATTAGTTTTTTCTAATTATGTTTCATTTTCTTAATTAAGCGACCACAGTTTCATCAAAATTCTCTGTTTTTATCTCTTAATAAACGGGTTATTTCATAAAAACTATGCGTCGTAAGTATGTAATAATTAGATTATTTTGATGCCAAGAGTATAATAAAGCAATTAATACAGAAAAAATCACCTAAATCACCTTACTCCAACAATAATAATAATCTCAAAAGACCTGCAAAAAAAAGGGCTTATAAACAAGAATTGCAAGGGAAATTTGTGTAGGTCTTTGAGATTATTATTATTGTTGGAGTAAGGTGATTTAGGATTTTTTTTTTTTATATTAATTGCTTTATTAAACTCTTGGCATCAGTATAATCTAATTATTACATATTTACAATGCATAGTTTTTATGAAATAACCCGTTTATTACGAGATAAAAACAGGGAATTTTTATGAAATTGTGGCCTCTTAATTAAGAAAATGAAAGATAATTAGAAAAAACGAATCTGCGCATTTTGAAGATGAGAATGTTTAGCTCATTATGCGCTGAACAGATTTTTAAATTATATTATTTATTGCCATAAACTAAGCGCACAAACACAACTCGAAATGACATTGGGCACGAAGAGCTGTTTTTAACGCTTGATTTACCTAACATTATCCACATATATGAACATAAAAAAAATAACTAGCTATTACTTATATTATACGCAATAATAATATTTAGTGTTATTTTATTAGTTAGTGTTAGTTTATCAAGAAAAAAATATACAAAAATGCGCAAATAATTCGCAGCGAGTGAATTTTGCAAGACTGCAGCCTTAAGCACAAATGGAAAGAAAAGGAAGAATGCGAACAGAATTATACGACTGAAAGAAATGATTTATGTACAAAATTTTGGAGACATACAAGATACGCATACAAGAAAAGAGCTACTATTATACAATTTACATGGAATAAGGGAGGAGGAGGCGGCTACTAACAATTTTAAGCCGTACCTACGACACTACAAGTCCTTACTGATGCTGTAACGATTTGACGCCGGCACTGACTGGAGCTTTTGCTTCCTGCGCAAGCATTCAGGAATAGCGGGGGAGATCTGACATATACTTATCTATGCTTCCTTTGGTCGTCGTTGCCATAGTAACGGACTTATTTACGGGTCTTCATTATTATTCTTTACTAATAAAGCACTACGATACAACTATTTTAACTACACAACACTCTGCATCAAAATGTACGGCATAGTTTTTTCCTAATTTATTTATCTTAATACTATTTAAGACGAGGAAAAAATTTAGAAAATTATTTTATTTTATTAATCTGAATATTTAAAATTTCAGTTTTTGTATTTCTCTTAATTTTTTTAGAACAGTTTTTTTTGAACGGCAATACTATATAAGAATTGTATTTTACAATATCATATTAAAAATAAAGTTGCCGTACCGAATCAAATAATTTTACAGTTTAAAAAATCAAGTATACCATGAAATTAAGATTATTATTCTAATGGACAAAATTTTTTTGACGGCATTATTTTTAATAGTACTTTTGAGTGCTAAAACAATGTTTAGAACCGAAGCCGTACTGTTTCAAATCACCCCCCGGACCGACCGAAAAATACCGACTTATTGGCGCATCATTTTTGTACGGCACTGCGGGCTTTCTTATTATTTTCCATGTGTCTATCGATGGTAAAAATGCCGTGCAAGATCATATTACCAAAATGTACCCACCCTACATGCACTTAATAAAATACAAAAACTTGTCTTAATAAGGCTCCGCTCCTATCCGATATTATGTAAAACTTATTTAGGATTCGGTTCCGTAACCGACGTAACCAAGGATGTCAGGGAGCTCCGTAACCGAAACTATCGGATATCCAATATAAAAAACATAATTTCCATAACCGTTTATGGAAATTATGTTTTTTATATTGGATATCCGATAGTTTCGGTTACGGAGCTCCCTGACATCCTTGGTTCAGACCAATTTGTTCAGAACAATCGGTGGATGTTTGCATGGTAATGTACATAATATATTAGAAACCTCATTATTATCACTTTTGAAGACATTTTTAGAATATTCCTTGAAGTACAACGATAGTTCCTACTAGTAAGGAACGTAAATTTTTTATTATGTACTTAATTTCTATAATTTCAATTGCTTTCTTATTTTGTTTAGGGTTTGGACGAGACGATGAGCAAGAAAACTCGAATGACTGCGAAGGGCAAGAACATATGGACGAAGCGTCACCAGACTGTTACAAACAACCTTATAGCAGTGATGTACTTTTGAACAAGTTTGGTCAAAAAGTCAACTTAAAACAAAACTTTGCAATACTTCCTGAGGACAAACCGTACAGATGTGTTATATGTTTGAATAAGTATAAACTGCGACGTAGTTTAAGAAAACACATAAAAATTCATACTGAAGACAAACCGTATGGTTGTGATGTATGTTTGAAGAAGTTTAGCGAAAAATATCAATTAAGAAATCATATTCGAATTCATACTGGAGACAAACCGTACAGCTGTCATGTATGTTTAAAAAGGTTTAATCAAAAAAGTTATTTAAAACAACACATCGAAAGTCATAATGGAGGCAAACCATACAGCTGCGATGTATGTTTGAAGAAGTTTAGACTAAAACATCAATTAGAAAATCATATTCGAATTCATACTGGAGACAAACCGTACAGCTGTCATGTATGTTTAAAAAAGTTTAATCAAAAAAGTAAATTAAAAGAACACATCAAAAGTCATAATGGAGGCAAACCATACAGCTGCGATGTGTGTTTGAAGAAGTTTAAACATAAATATAGTTTAAAACTACACACCCGAACTCATACTGGAGACAAATCGTACGACTGTGATGTATGTTTGAAGAAGTTTTATCGAAAATCTAATTTAGAAAGTCATATTATAATTCATACTGGAGACAGATCGTATAGCTGTGATGTATGTTTAAAAAAGTTTAGACGGAAAAGTGAATTAAACAGACACTTAAGAATTCATACTGGAGAAAATCTGTACACTTGTGAAATATGTTTGAAAAAGTTTAAACGAAAAGAGAATTTACAAGAACACTTTAAAATTCATACTAGTGAAAAACCGTACAGTGATGATGATACTTTGTATGAATTGTATGTTTGAAGAAGTTTAGTCAGTTTCTGTAAAAAATTATATTTTAAAAATTCATAATGGAGACAAACCATACCGCTGCGGTGTATGTTTGAAGAAGTTTCTAAGACATAAATGTAGTTTAGTCAAAGAGTTTCCTTAAAAAATATATTTTAAAAATTCATAATGGAGACAAACAGGCTGCGGTGTATGTTTGAAGAAGTTTCTAAGACTGGGTTGCACCAGAGGCGTGGGTAAAGTTAAAGTTAAATATGGCGACCAAACATCCCATATTCTCATACGACATCTGTCAATTTTTCCGGTTATAGTTAAGGTTAAAGTCAAAGTTAGTTGGTGCAACCCAGTCTAAGACATAAATGTAGTTTAGTCAAAGAGTTTCCTTAAAAAATTATATTTTAAAAATTCATAATGGAGACAAACCATACGGCTGCGGTGTATGTTTGAAGAAGTTTAGACATAAATGTAATTTAGTCAAAGTTTCCTTAAAAAAATTATATTTTAAAAATTCATAATGGAGACAAACCATACGGCTGCGGTGTATATTTGAAGAAGTTTAGACATAAATGTAGTTTAGTCAAAGAGTTTCTTTAAAAAAATATATTTTAAAAATTCATAATGGAGACAAACCATACGGCTGTCATGTATGTTTGAAGAAGTTTTAGTCCAAAATTTCATTTAGTAAGGCATATTCGAATTTATACTGGAGACAAACCATAAGTTAGTCAAAAAGCTTATTTAAAAAAACATTTTCTAAACCTGTTTAAACAAACGTCACAGCTGTGACGGTTGTTTAAACATGTTTACACAAATAAATGTCGCTTTCAAAATTGTAACTAGTTATAATCTTCAATATATTGTACAACTAGCTGTTGCCCGCAACTTCGTCCGCGTGGACTTCAGTTTATAGCGCGCGGTGTCAACAAAATTGGTGTCAAAAGCTTTTTAAAACCCCGGTACCCCTTAAATCAAAATACCCAAAACAGCCGTGTAGTGTGCACATAATAATATATATTTTTAATTAAACTTTTTTTATACCAAATTTTAAAGCTTTATTTAGCTTTACGCAACTTAGCTGCATTATACAACTTTAGCTTTACCCTTAAACTATTTAGTATTTATTATTGGTATGCTGTTGTTTCTGATATCTATGTTGGTAAGTGAGTTATTTGATAACGTGCATAACAATCGAAAGAATCGAAAAACTTAGTCCAACATGGTACCACCTCTTATAGAAATACATGACATACATGTGACTCTGGGCGCCATCTGTTATGAGTTTTTGGAACTAACTTAATTTGAACAAATTTACGCATAAACACCCTCTTACAACCCCTTTTTCCAGTAAAAAAGTAGCCTATGCCCTTTGTCAGATTATCTGTGTACAAAATTTCATTACAGTCGGTTTAGTAGTTTTGGTGTGAAAGCGAGACAGACAGACAGAGATACTTTCGCATTTATAATATTAGTATGGATTTGCATGATAATAAAAGCTTGTCGCGACTCGCAAGATCTAACAATGTATCAGAATTTGATAATTTATTAAAATAAAAATATAATATCAATTTACTCAGTTAATATTTAGCGAGTTCTTATATTCCGTTTATTTCTGCATGACTAAGGGGGGTATTACATTGTCATTTATATTGGATCATTTCTATGATCATATATAGGATCCAATATATATGATCATTTGATCATATCTGCTTATTACATTATCATATTTCATTGATCCTATTTTACGTCATTGGTTTTGGTGGTTTCAACAGCCAATGGAGAGCGCTAACGCTGACAGGTATTGACGTTATGCACTCGGAGCGCGCCTGTAGCTGGCCGGCCGCCACGGCCCACGCTTTATTGACCAACGTAAAAAGAACTCCAGTTTGCAAACATTTTTGTGTAATATCCGAAGCTCTTATATTTGTAGAATTACATCAAAGCAAGGCGCGCCATGAGCAGCTCGGCTTTTGCAATATAAATATTATAATCATTATTTTTCAACGTGAAATGAACCTTAAAACACATAAATGAAGATTATATTATTTGGTGTAATAGTGAGTATCCTACCGCTCGTTTTTTTCAAAATAGGTAGTGGGAGGATTTGGATTTAGATACAAAAAAGCACAGTGTTCTAATTTAGAAAACAAACTCACCCTTAAGCGACCGGACAAACTGTACTTTTACTTTGTACCCATTTCATTTTGACCGCGCGCGCGCTTTTTAGGGGGTGCTAGGGTAATGTTTGCACACGGGCGCCACATGGACTAGAGGCGGCCCTGACAAAATTATATGATAGCATTTACAAAATATGTAGGTATTATAACACGGAGAATATTTTAAGGAGCGTAGCCCGTCGGATCAGAGGCGCTTTGCACACGACGGGGCGGGGCGAACCGGTCAATTTTGCCGCGAACGATAGCACAAAGGGAATCCTACAATATGTATTACCAACGCACACCAAGGGCAAAAAGACTGCTCCGCAGGTCCCCGGCGGGCTCTGGCGGCGCAGCATGTCCGTGGATCACACAAACCAGTTTACATGCAGTAACGCAGACGGCACAGCGGCGCGAGGCGGCAGCTAGCTCTATTCTCTCCATCTCCACTAGAACGAATGTCCTGAACTGACTGCCTCCACTCGTCGTGTGCTTTGTGTTCCACCTCGCCCCGTCGTCTGCAAAATAATAGAGTGCGTCCGGCAGCCAGCGCATGGCGCACGTGCTGATAATATAATAATTTACTATGCAACCCATAAATAAGTAATATTTGAACAAAGATACTGAGCACTGAACTACTGAATACTGACCATGTCATTCTTATTAGACGTCATTTTTACTATAATATATACCTACTGGTCACCAGACACGACTAGTTCAATTTTGTGCATACTGCATACTGAATTGACTGATTAAATCGAGTACTTATTTTACAAAAGATAACGTTATCAAAGAACATATACTTACCGTTATAAATCCTATTTACCGTTATAACATTTACCGCCTACCGGTATTAATAATTCCAATTTTTACCGTTATTTCTAGTATGGGTTAAATTTTCATACCGTTATCTATGCCCTTGAATCAATAACGTTATGAAAAAATACCGGTATTAAAGCCCTGGCTAAGACTACATCTATACTATAATACTTTATCTATGGCTTTAATATTATTGAACCTGAAATAAACGCTTCTATCATCTTCTTCTTCTTATTTTTTTTTTTATAATGGCACTTCGGCTATAACCATGGCCAGTGTCGAGTATAATATTATGGCGGGAATACAATATTCTTTATACAATTTTTTCTATATTATCGTCAGGTCTAAAGTTTAGTTAAAGTCTCTAAGTATAAAGTCAAGTCGGTCGATTCAGTAAAGTGGTAGGACGCTTTACTAAAACTTTTGATGGAGTTTTGGAGGGAACACAAAAGAGCACGTTTCTGGTTATTACATCACTTTCCTACACTTGTGCACGATAACGAATATTTAATGGTTAATATCTTATCAATATTACACATTAAAAACCCAGATAACACAATTTTAGGAAAATAATATATAAAAACACAACATCACTCTTTCACATTCTTCCAAAAAACCTTCTTCTTCTTATTTAAAAATAAAAAATGGCACCGTAGACGACCGTAGTTAGAGATGGGCGATGGGTAAATACCCAATCTACCCACCTGGGTATTTACCGGGTAGATTGGGTAAATACCCAAAAATGGTGGGTATTTATAATTCAGCGTACGTTTTCACATATTTTTTTTAGTAAATCCTTAGTAAAACCTCCATTAAATAATGCAAATTTGGTCACTAGTTCGTAACTGTTCGAATAAGCCCCTTTAAGTCTTAAACTAATGTATGTTTGCAATACAAAACCATGTTTTTCATGAATTTCGGCCGCATGTCACGCTGTGTTTTTGAACTTTTTTCCTAAATTTTGGTTTTGTATGTGTGATATTAATATTCTTTAAAGTATACTGCCTTTTAATGGTGATAAAGTTTTGGGAATTGAGTAAATCGTCTTAGTGGACGCCTTCATCGTTAAGGGAAACACGCGTGCGAAATTTCAAAACATTCATCCCTCCTTTAGGCTAAACTTTCAAAAATTCTAATATACATAGGTTCTCGTAATTCAATATTTGTTAGTAATTGTAGGCACTTAATACGAAATATTGTTGTGTAATTGTGTCTAAGAAATTATAAGGTTCCACTAACTAACCTTGAGCCTATACTATTACAACCTCAAGGTATAAACCCTCATTGAGGTAAGAATTTTGTGAAATACAATTATAGTGGATGCCTACTTTATTAGAGGAACACGTGTGCAAAATCTTGTCTCCTATATAACCAGTACACAATGTCACGATGACCCACTGCAGGCCACGCCATTGCCCGCCACGCCTGAAAATCGTCCGCCATCATACACCATTACTCCGTTTACACAATGGCGATGGCTAGTAGTGGGCCAGTATGGTCAATTGTGAAGAGGCACCTTTACAGTCTTGACACCTATATATTATGTACATGCAAATTAATGTATTATGTAAATGAGTACTGTTTTTGTATAAACGCAACTAATGATCAAATATAAAAAGTTCTTGGCCTGTGCGTTACTTAAAAGAAAAAAAATCCCTTTTAACCGTGGGAGAGCGATTCTTCGGTACGAATGGGTCGACTCCGAAAAAACCGGCGTGAAACAGCGCTTGCACTGTGTTTCCTTCAACACGCAAAAGAGAATGCCGATCTTATGACATGTCCTCATGTCGTCCAACTCGACCCTTTATGATGAGGGCGGAAACCGCCAACCGGTATGGTTGGTTATGGTAACGAAGTATGAGCGTCATATCGGATATTCGGTTTTATCAGCGCCCAGTGCAATTAGCTCCAGTGAGTGCTCCAGAGTTGGCTCCGGTCTTTACGCGTCTTTTTTGGCTCAACTATCCTACTCACATAGTTTCGGCTTCTTGAAAGACAGCTTTTTGAGAACCCGATACTTAAAAAATGTGACCGTTCCAATTCTTCCAACAGCAGATCAATCGCTATAATCTTCTCGAAGATGATGGACTCCATCATCAATAGCCAGCCCCTTCGACACTTGGATGCTCAGGGATTACTAAGGCTCGGCTCGGCTCTCTTGGCATACCTAACTCATCGTTGGCTCAGGCGATTGAAACTATGGGTATTAGCTGTCAGTTTGGATATATACAATTTCACTATTACGAGTATCCAAGATTCAAAGAAATAATGCAAGAGGGTCACAAGTTTCTTAGCAGTCGTAGTTGATGGTGAATGCTCTGATACTCTATCTGTTGACGCTGGTATCCCTCAGGGATGTGTGCTATCGCCTACCCTATTCATACAGCATATCAATGACATGTTACAGACCAACGGCATTCATTGCTATGCATATGATAGTACAGATAATGTGACTTCTCGCATATTTCTCGGGGTGGAATGGGGTAGACGTAACTCAGTCTAATTTAACCGCACCAAAACACAAGTCAGCGCGTTCACCACAAAAAAGTCACCAATGGTATATCCTCGTTTAAGGGAACCACTTTAACAATCTTCCCCAGCATGAAAATTGGCGTAAACATTTCACTAAAAATACTAAAAGAGCTACCAGAAAGTAGAATCAAATATCTCACACAAATCCGCGTGTATTTAAAAAAAATTGTCCCCCCGCAATGTAAAGTAGAGATTGTAATATTAATCCCCAAACCCGGAAAAGATCCATAGGATGAAAAATCTCACCGGCCTATAAGTCTTCTGCCAGTGCCCTCCAAGGTCTTAGAAATACTCTTCCTGAAACGCATGATGCCAGAAATCATAGCGAGTAAACTGTTATCCGATCACCAATTCGGGCAAGCCAAGCGCATGGGACCGTGGAGCAGGTACACAGACTGGTAGAAGAAATTCAAAAAGCTTTTGAAAGCAAATCTTACTATTTTTCTGGACATATCACAGGCCTTTGATCGATTATGGCATCTTGGACTGTTGTATAAACTTGAATTGTTCGTAAAAAGCCACCCTTAAACTTCTACCTCTTTATAAACGCATACCTCAGCAATAGATATTTCTATGTTGAGTACGGAGATAGTGTAACATGTCTCCATGAAATCAAAGCAGGAGTGCCGCAAGGCAGCATATTGGGCCCTTATCTCTACCTTCTAAACACATTAGACTTCCAAGTACTGATGAAGCTCTGACATATACATACGCAGATGACAACCTCCATATCAACCTCCATATCAAACACAGACATTCTACAACGATTCCAATCTAAAACCCTGCGTTCAATAACTGGAGCCCCATATTATGTTACGAATAGCCAAACCTACAATGATCTAAAAATCAAGTATGTAAAAGAGAAAATTAAAAACTCCCTTCAAAACTATTGTAAAAGGATAAAATGACATCCCAATATATTGGCAAAAAAATTGATAAAAACTCTACCAAACCAAACATTCAAAAGATTAAAAAGACGAGCCCCACAAAATCTTCTGTAAATAAAGATAAATAGTAAATATATAGACGCATCAATGGATGCGTGCCATACAAAGAAAAAATTCAAAACGACTAGTTCAATGTCTAGAAGTCAGATCGCTAGCAGAATGAGAAGTTAAAAAAATCAGAAGCAAATCAAAGCAAATCAGATTTTATATAAGATAGGACGTGTTATATGTATAAATAATAAAAAATTATACCTACATATTTTTTTATATAATTTCTTTAACCAGGTACTTATACATTGTCTATTTTAAAAGTAATTTTCAAGGGTCTTCTAATATTTTTTCTAATATTTTTTAAATATTTTAAAGGTTTTTCAAATATTTTTAATTATTAATAAAATAATAGAATGTAAATAAAAAAAATCGGCCTAGTACGAGTCGGACTCGCGCACGAAGAACCCTTCGTACCATTATAGAGAAAAATTAAGACAAAATTTGTGTTTTTTGTATGGCAGCCCCTCTTAATTTTTTTATTTTATATTAATATTATTATTAAATATTAAAGTTAACATCCATCTAAAGACTGTGTAAAAATTCAAGTACCTACATTTTGCTATTATTGATAAGATAGCAGAAAAGGCCAAAAAAAACACGTTTGTTGTATGGGAGCCCCCCTTAAATATTAATTTTATTTTGGTTTTAGTATTTGTTTTTATAGTGGCAACGGATATACACAATCTATGAAAATTTCAACTCTCTAGCTATTACCGTTCTTGAGGTGGTTGTGACATAAGTATTGAATTTTATCTACCCGCCCTTTTGGGTAGATACGGGTATTTACCGGGTACGTGAGGGTAAATACCGGGTAGATGGGTAAATACCCAGGTACGTGCCCATCTCTAACCGTAGTACGCTTCTCTCATACAAAAACGTCATTTTTGACATGTGTTTGACAGTTCTCCTTTACCAATACCAGCAGCGCTCCCGTCAATGTCACCCACGTTCAAATAAAGGTTTATGCTGCGCTACGGTATATCAGCAGCGCTCCCGTCAATGTCACCCACGCGCACGTTCAAATTTAAAAGCCTTGTCGAACTGTAGGTACAGTTCGACAAGGCTTTATTTGAACGTGGCGAGAAAAGGAACTAAACGCTTAGCTATCATACAAAAACGTCATTTTTGACTTAAATGTTTGACAGTTCTCTTTTACCAGCAGCGCTCCCGTCAATGTCACCCTAAAGTAATCTGTGAAGGTGTTTTTACAATGAGGTAGTAATCATAGTGTTTTTCAGTGTTTTTTTAAGTTTCTTGGATAGAAGCGTCTGCGTTTATACTCCACTCGGGCTAACTTGTCGCCAGCGGTCATTGACCTCCTGTCAAAAACCTGCCACTCACTCCATATAAACCGCGATTGACAATGAAGTGTCACATATTGTCAATCGTGGTTTTATATGGAAAATGACAAGTTTTTGACAGGGAGTCAATGGCCGCTAGCCACAAGTTAGCCCGAGTGGAGTATAGCACAGATTACTAGTATATATTTGTAGAGGCTTAGAGAGTAAAGTTCCTTTTCTAAAGAAGCTTTATCTTGACAAAATTGAAAATAAAAATGTCAACAACTCAAGAATTAGAAAAGGAAATAAAATTAATTGATAAAGAGTTGTCAAATGTGGATGCTCAAATAGCAAAGTTAAAAACTATTCAAAGGCAACTGCAAGAAAAGAAATCCGCTTTAAAAAAGTCTTTAGACAAATTAAAATCAGACAAGTTAGCAAGCGTCGACTGGGGAGGTACTACATATGAGTGGTCAGAAAAAGTAAGTGAAACCCTAAAGAATGTATTTAAATTACAAACTTTTAGACCAAAACAGTTGAGTGCTATAAATTCAACTCTTTCTGGTCAACACACAATAGTCGTCATGCCGACGGGAGCCGGTAAAAGCTTGTGTTATCAACTGCCAGCATTAATCAAACCGGGAATAACTGTTGTTATATCGCCACTCGTTTCGCTTATGGAAGATCAAGTGAGATCTCTAACAAATAAAAATATACCAGCGAAACTCATGACCAGCACAAGCTCCAAGGAAGACTCAGCAGCTGCTTTAAACTTACTTAAAGATAAAAATAATGATGTAAAACTCCTCTATGTTACACCTGAGAGACTAGCCAAAAGCAAGAGGTTCATGTCTAACTTACAAAAGTGCTATGCTGAGGGCAGATTACAGAGGATAGCTATAGATGAAGTGCACTGTTGCTCTCAGTGGGGCCATGATTTTCGACCAGATTATAAATTTCTTGGGATATTGTCTAATATGTTTCCTAACACTCCAATATTAGGCTTAACGGCCACTGCTACTGCACATGTACTTTCTGATGTTCAGAAAATTCTCAATTTGCAAGGTTGTCTTATTATTAAATCCACATTCAACAGACCCAATTTGTATTATAAAATACATGAAAAACCAACTTCACAGGAGGAATGTTTAACAATTTTAGAGAAGCTTCTCAAGTATAGATATAACGGTGAGAGTGGTATAATATACACAAATAGTATTAAAGATGCTGAGGACGTAGCACAAGGCTTAAGGAAAAGGAATCTAAAAGTAGGTTGTTACCATGCTAACATGGAGTCAGATGCCAGATCTAAAGTACACATAAAATGGCATGAGAAACATTACCAAGCTATTGTAGCAACTGTTGCCTTTGGTATGGGCATAGATAAACCAGATGTAAGATTTGTTATTCATCACACAATAAGTAAATCAATGGAAAATTATTATCAAGAAAGTGGACGAGCCGGTCGCGATGGTCTTAGAGCTGAATGCATAACTTTATATAGAATGCAGGATATTTTCAGAGTTAGTGCAATGGTGTTCTCTTCAGTTGGATCAATAGAACATTTGTATGGTATGGTCAAGTATTGTCTGAATGGAACTTTATGTAGGAGACAAATAATAGCACAACATTTTGACGAGGACTGGGGTGATGCAGATTGTAACAAAATGTGTGACGTTTGTAGTAATACTGCAACAAACTCTATTCAACTTGATCTCGCTTCACACTGTAGAGTTTTGGCTAGTATTATTCAAAATGCTGAGGCTCAGGACACAAAACTTACTGCACAGAAGTTATTAGATGCCTGGTTTTTAAAAGGACCCGTTCCTCTCAGGCACAAGGGTAAGGAACCCAACTTTAGTCGCAGTCAAGGTGAAGACATAATAGCATTTTTATTAATAGAAGGATACTTAGTAGAAGACTTTCACTTTACTGCATATTCAACAGTTGTTTATCTGAAAAAAGGTGTTAACATGGAGGCATTGGATGACCCAGACTTCTCATTAAAAATGACTGTAAGGAGGTATACCAAATTTGAGTTAGATTCTCCTGCTCCAAAAGATTTAGATATAATTTCGAGTAGTAAATCTCAAGGCAACGAAAATTATGCAGTTAAAAGAAAAGCTGTTGAAGACCATAAAGCAAAGAAATTAAAAACTATTTTGATTGATGATGATGACTAACTGCATATGTTGGCCTTTTACTAATTGATGAAAAGGCAGGTTTTTAGACATTAGGATCGGCAACCAGCAACTGCGTTGCAATTCATTTTTTGCTGAGCATCGTTTGTAATTGGCAAGGGCCTTTGTCTTGTACTATATTATTTTATAGTCTAGAATTCTAGATCTTAAGTCTTGACATCACATCTTCTAAACTCAAGAAATACTTACTTGTTACTTAGATATTATAAAATTACCTACAGTATTTCTTCATAAAATATTAATCATGAAAATTACAAAATAAAACATAATACCTTTTTGTTTCCAAATATTGTGAAGCATAATATTAAGAATAAGTATCATAATTTCTTTGATTTTGTATTAAACTCGACGTCTTGGCGAATATTGTATTGGTGTCAATTTTTCATAATCTGCAACATTCTCTTCCCTAAATAAGCCTTTGGAAGGCAATCGATAAGAGCGTGTTGATTTCCTTGATTGTCCTGAAAAACAAAAACAATAACGTAGAATTTTAATTTTAACAAAATAAACCCGACTTCATTAATATTTCCATATCATGGGACTACTTGTGAAGCAGTAAGCACCCTTTTTTTAACCGACATCCAAAAAAGAGGAGGTTATATGTTCGGCTGTGGATATATTTTTTTGTTTGCAAATTTCCCAGGTTCTGGTGCCAGGGGGGGAGGGCAAATTACCCAGGTTATGGGCCAGGGGGGGGGGGGGGGGGGCAAATCAGATTTTTCATAAGCTAGGTATAAAGAATAAAAAATTTATTATTTTTAGTTGTAAGAATATTGTATTGCAGACAAATGGCAAAAATTCGTTTTCTTAATTTTTATAGATAAAAGTACTTTTCTTTTCTTCCTTGATCATAGATTTTTGACATTTGCTGAGAGATTGGATCCAATACGGTCATAGAAATAGGTGCCAGTTATTTAATATAAAAAAGAGTTTTTAATTTCTTGTTCGTTAATATGTTTCAAATAATGTACCTAATGTAATTATTTTTCTAATTATATACTTGGATAATCTTGCTGAAATAACAAAAAACAAGCCATATTAAAAATGACGACGTCTTTTGACAAATCGAATTCTCTGAGATCTAGTAACCCTGACGTCAATACCTGTCAGCGTTAGCGCTCTCCATTGGCTATTGAAACCACATATGACGTAAAATAGGATCAATGAAATATGATAATGTAATATGCAAATATGATCAAATGATCATATATATTGGATCCTATATATGATCATAGAAATTATCATATATAAATGATAATGTAATACCCCCCTTAGTAAAGACGTCAACATGACTTATCAAAATGAAGCTACTCACAAAAAATTTGCTTGATAGTAATAAAAAAAATTGTTCTTTCTTAATTATCAAAATCGGTTCACAAACTGCGAACAAACATTTGTAAAGATTTCGGAAAATCTAAGGAACACTACTTACAAAGATTAAGATTAATAGCCTGTTTCACGACTCACTCACTGATTAAAGTGTCGGATAGGCTATCCACAACTTATCTGACAGACTCCATACGCTATCTGTCTGATAAGTTTTGGATAGCTTAACCGGCACTTATCAGTAAGGAGTAGAACCAAGGTATTAGTGTCTAAACACACTAGGCTGAACTACGCTGGCGTAATTTCCGCCGCAAATGTCAAACGCATACAAAAATACGGACGGAACGCGACGTAATAGTGTGGCACCCCTCGCGTTCGGCCCGTATTTTGTATGCATTTGAAAAGCGGCGTAAACGCGGCGGAATTTACGCCGGCGTAATTCAGCCTAGTGTGTTTAGACACCTAGGATCGTAATAAAAACAACATTCTTACTTAAACCGGCGGCGCTAACTGTAGATTTCACGCTTAGCTTGCTTGTGGGCTGTGGGGTACTTGAAGACGAAGAAGTGGTTCTCGCGGTAGAGCACTCACTGTCGATTCCCAAAGCATCCAATGCTCTCATCCTTTCAGCTATTTGGCCGTTAACAAGGTCACGATATTGAGCTCCTTGTCCTAAATATTCCATTTCCGCCAACCAATCTGCGCGCTCTCGTATTTGTGTTACCACTAAAAATGTTGTAAAAAATCTTTAGATAAGAAAGCCCGTCACAGACTTAGCTATAATATATTAATATATTTATAGCTCGGCATATTAATATATATTTTCTATACTAATTTCGCGTGACCACACACTCAGCTATAATATATATTTCTGTGGCATGTGAATTTAGTGTAGAAAATATGTCTAGCTATAAATATATTAATATATATTATAGCTTAAGCATGTGACGGGCTGAATCTTATATCTTTAAACGAGCAATTCTATATACAGTGTGTAACAAAAATAAGTGATAATACCTTAGGGTGTGTACGTGTTTCTTGTAGAGAGTTCACTGTGAAATTAGCAGCCCTGAAAGACGAAAATTTTTTTTCACTTTTGTATGGGCAAGGGCCCGAGCGTCACGAGTTTCCCCATACAAAAGTGAAAAAAAAATTGGTCTTTCAGCGCTGCTACTTTCACAGTGAACTCTCTACAAGGAACACGTACACATCCTAAAGTATTATCAGTTATTTTTGTTACACCCAGTATATAATTGGAATCTCGGAATCGGCTCCAACGATTTTCATGAAATTTAGTATAGGTACAGGGGGTTTCGGGGGCGATAAATCGATCTAGCTAGGAATCATTTTTAGAAAATGTCATTTTATTCGTGTTTTATCGAATACCGAGCGAAGCTCGGTCAAATAGCTAGTAGGATATTATGTTACCTAATGCAAAGTTTTCACGCTAGACGGCCGTAAACAAGTTTTGTTCGTTGTTTGTCAATATTGATATTTAGGCCCGTATTTTTGTTCAGTACTCAAGACGCGGTTCGGCTCAGTGATTGGTCCAAAGAATCATGGCCAAATTTGTATAGGAGCTGGACTCGACTTTTATTTTTGATGTCCCAAAATAAACTATAGTTAGATTTGGTTGTTCTTATGCTCTAAACATAATTCCGTTTGAGAATTATGTCTAAATAGCCACGATTTTTTATAATAATTAATAACGTTTACAATTATTTTGAGGTTAGACTTAAGAACTACCTTTTTTCCGACTGCGGTGTGGCCTACAAGTGTATATTCGGCGATCTCGTTTCTAATTATTTCAATTTTTCCGAGAGTATTACCCAAATAATAGAACGAATGCGAATGATCGCCGGCTGTCAGAACATAACGAAACTAAAATATATTGATCTTTTTTTTGTGGCTATTTATAGACACATTTCTAATGATTTTCGATGCCTTAAAATATTAGGGAATTTTTGATACTAATTCCATATCGGGACGCCAACGCCCACCTGGTACGATTTGGCCATTGTTCTTTAGACAGCCAACCAAACCAATAAATAACAGAGCCTGAACCGTGTCTTGAGACCGAGATGCATCTTGAGTGCTGACCAAAAATACGGGCCCTAAAGTACGCAACATGGATTTGTCGCATTGTTTACTGTATTGTGCTAGTAGCGCCGCGCACTCTTCTCCGAACTTTGCGTGAATCTCGAAATACCGTTTGAAGCGTATTTTTAAGTTATCTACCAATTAAATTTTTAAACGATCCTTACAATCGTTCCACTGTTCTTTCTTGGTGGGTAATCTTGTTTGGTGTTTTGGACGCGGTGGCGGCCGCGGCTCTGATCTCTGCTCCTTATCGCCGTAAGCCATTTGGTATACGAGATTCTCTTTTAGCTTTTCGCGATCTTCGCCTCTTTTCACGGGTCGGTACCTTTAAATATTTGACTATAATAATTGTCATGTAAAATGGACGAGCGTTACGTGTAGGCTATAAGTATTATAGTTTAATGGTTTCGTCATGTACCTAGTCAAAGCTTATGAAAATGCTTGTGGATTCCATCCACTGACATATTATGAAAGCGGCAAAGAAGATATAGAACAGTGAGACGGTTACCCGTTTTAAATATTATCAGTACCTAGCCATAAGCCTGCGACACGTCTGTCCGCCGCGCCGCCACGCCATAAATATGTCATCAAAATAAAATATAAGGTTTACAGAATATATTCAGACTCACTCATCAACGATGTAAATTCCCGACTCCCGAATGGCGGACAAAGATCTTCGGCGCGATGTTCGAGGACGCACCACTGGTTGCTTTTCACTTCTCTCTGTACGCGCAACTTCGTCGTATTGCCGCAAAACATACGCACCTTTCCGACGCTGAGATATTGTAAGCTTGGATTCTTCAAGCAGAACTAAAAAAATAGATGTTAATTGTATCTAGGCACTTTAACATCTATTTTTTTAGTTAAAGAAAAAGATAGCAGTAAGTAGTGTTGGGTAAATACTAAATACAACTTTACGTCTATAAGTAGGGCACCTGCAAAGTTTACCCTTAGATATCGGGTAAGCACTATAATAAGCTTATACCTATTACCTACCTACCACACACAATTGTTACTTCTGAACAGTAGGTATACAGTCATTATTTAGATCGCTATTGTAAACATAAATAATTATACCTAAACAATAATGTGAAGCAGTTACGGATCATAATATAGGTAGGTAAATGTTATGTATGGAAATGCGGCCCGACACTTTCTCAACAAAATGTGCGCGTTTATAATGTATATATCAAAGAACGCCGGTAGTGGCAGGTAGAATAAATTAAATATGTATTAATTATTTTTAGTACCAGCTACAAACCTTTAAGAAACCTTTGTTGCTCTGTCGATGGTTCAATAACCTTAGTATGAAGTATTCCTCCATGAGGAATACTCTTGCTTGGCCAATTCACTTGAACAAATCCCTTTTCGTCTGGTCTCTCCATTTCAAAAATAATTTTAATTATACTATATTTAACAATGTTATACTTTCGTAAAAATAAATATCGTACCCATAGCAACTTTAAGGTGCCCATACACGGGACAATTTGTCGTTTCGATCGATCGTCAAGAAAATCGTCCAATCGATCTTTTGAACGTAAAATCGTTTGCGATATTGCTACACACGTACAATTGTCGTTCGATTTTAACATCGAGGAGATAAATCGTTACGATAATTGTCCCGTGTATGGCCACCTTTAGAAACGCATGTACAAATCATTGCTTGTGCCGTCCTCCAACCACATAAAAAAATGCGCGGGAAATATATTTCCCGCCAATTTCAAAGAGGAACAATAGTCACTACGTGACCACGTTTACGTCCGTGTACCTCATTTCTCTCTCTTGGAGACACAATCTTAAAACACGCGTTATTCAATCGGGTGTAAATAATGAATGATTCAGTCGGTTCCACTATCCAAAAAATTAAATTGCAAGAACTAGACAATGAAACTAAATTAAAGGAAAAGAGAGAAAGTGGGAACATTGATAAATGCTCAATAAATTATTATTTGCCATTACGTAGGTTTACAAAATTTTACTTTCGCGCCACATTATTTTGTTACAGTTGATTCTACAATATCTGTTTTAAAAAAATCTATACGAGATATAAAGTTTCAAATTGAAAAGTCGATAACTGACCAAAACGAGCTAACTGCCACTATTAGCAAACTGCAAGTTCAACTGGATCTTGAAAAAATCCGCCATCGCGCTATTTCTGATCAAATATTAGATATGAAGAGCGATTTAAATATAAAATTAAAACAAAAATGTGTAAGTATACAACCAGCTTATCGTAAAATTTAACACAAAATTATAGAACAACTGATAGGTACTTACTACATACAATAAAAACTAGCACTCAGATCTTTTTCGTAAGTTACCTACTTATATATTTTGTGTTTGTAAACAATATTTATTAGTTATTACTGAATATTAAGTAGGTAACTGTAGATGATATTAAATACAGTCATCACTATTCACTCATCTTAGATGATACGAGTAGGTATAGGTACTCAGGCATCAAACTACGCTACATTGCGATATCTTTCGTACCTATCTACTTTATAATTTTGTGGCCATGGGTGGTAGCGTAGTTTTACTGATGCCGCGGCCGCATATGCGTAGTGTTTCGCGCTAAAACCGATACCGTACTATTGGACGATCTGAGTGTATCGTCTCGTAGCACGAAGCTTCGGACGATAGACGCAGATGCGGCCGGGCCGCGACACGTAAATCATAATACTATACTTGTAAGTTGTAACATATGAATCACAGTGATCACATTCATAATAAAATACCTCGCTTTGTAGGTCGCTCGTTAAACTCTGCCTAGACTTTTTATTTGGTCAGAATTCTCTGACCAAATAAAAAGTCTAGGCCACAAAATAAACATTTCTCTACGTCATAGGAACAAGGAATATCCGATGTATGGAAATTGAGGTCCTCGTTATGCCAAATTGTGAGCAACATTTCCGATGAGTGTGATATATGGGCGTTATTGGTAAAGCCGATCTGCCCCGAATTATTACCAGTGACTGTAAAAGTAGAGAATATCAAGGTGGAATTAAAAAATGAACACCAGCTACAGCTTGCGAAGGAAAAACGGGAAAGGCTTATTGCAGAGCGTGATCGCTTACGAACCGAACCCGACAAAGGAGAGGAGTTTATAAGGTAAAGAACCTAGGTACACTGTATTCAGGAAGGACCCTCATTTAGGGCAGCTGCTGGCGCTTGGCAGTGTAAGAGGATTTCGGGAGAAGGAGACTAGTATCGCCACCCTTGCAAGGGCGTCGATAAGATTGCGCCACACTTTCCTTACCGGGTCCTGAAAAAGTGTGGTGTACTATCAAATATGGCCTTCAAGACAAAATCTGTACTTAAAGAAAGCCGTGAACTCACGAATTATTTATACTGATGATCAAAGGAAGGAGGCTCTTACATAATTATAAATTAGCATTAATCTGAGTATCTGCATTAATTAAACCCCGATGATAGTAGTCCCTAGACCCTATACTGTGTAGGTTTAGTAGGTAATAGGTATAGACTATAGATAGTACTTAATTATTACTTTCTACCTGCCAGCGATTTAAAAATAATACTCTTCTTCTTTTTTAGGATAAAAAATGCTTTAAATTACTCTATAAACAACATTGCCGACATAAAGAAACGGCAAATACAATAAAAATGAACATTGATTTAACTAACTACCAGAAGTACAAATTCGTCAACTCGAGTAAGTATAATAACATCATCTCCTAAATTATTGCCTCCCGCAGACAGGGTCGATAATATCGCTAGCGATATTAGCTATTGCGATAATGCGTCGCGATTTCTTGCACACAGCTGCGATGTTATCGTCCGAATGGATTTCACATCACATGAGAGCAGTGTTGTCACACCGAATTTTAGAAAATCAGTAGACGACTAAATAGCTATATAACAGATAACTAATAACATTTTCTAAAAATGATTCCTAGCTAGATCGATTTATCGCCCCCGAAACCCCTTATATATTAAATTTCATGAAAATCGTTGGAGCCGATTCCGAGATTACAATTATATATATATATATATATATATATATATATATATATATATATATATATATATATATATATATATATATATATATATATATATACCATGGGCGATGGAAGTTGCTTTCCATCAGGTGACCCGTTTGCTCGTTTGCCCCCTTATTTCATAAAAAAAAATTGCTGAAGGAAGTATTGTGCCAAGACGACTCCATTTGTACCAAAATGGTATTCCAGGAGTCTGTAACGTTTATTATTTGAACGTGAACAACGAAGGTGAACAATGATAAAAATTATGTCGATTGTCGAAACTCGAAAAATAGGTAGATTTGATACCGAAGCTGGTCTAGGTAGAAGGGAGGTAGATCTACCATAAAGTTGGTAGATGTGACAACACTGCGTGAGAGCGCTAAAGAGCGCCGCGCCGCGACCAGTGTTGCCAACTCTTCAAAAAACTTCCTCCTAAAAGGGCCCATTCACGGCAGGACTGCACGGCAGTCCTGCAGTGAATGGGCCTCACTGATTAGTTCACACTCGGTGTGGCCGGCCGGAAACACCGAGTGTGAACCAATCAGTGAGGCCCATTCACTGCAGGCCTGCCGTGCAGTCCTGCCGTGAATGGGCCTTTTAAAGCAACTTTTAAAACCCACTAAATTTCAAAGAAACCTCCCCATAAATATAAATATTTATCATTTGGGGTACGTTCCATAAAATTATCAATGACGTCATTATTTTTGCGCATGCAACTCTCATAGCCCATTTACATTCGCGTACGAGTCGCGACTCGTGAGGCGAGGGACGAGGCGAGGGGCGATGTGCGAGTGTGAACAGACGCTCGTGGCTCGCCTCGTCCCTCATCTTGTCCCTCGCGGCGCTTTACTAAAGTTGAAGTACAATTAAGAAAATACTTAATTGTACTTCAACTTTAGTAATAAGTAATAAAAGTACATAAACTTGTAATTTAAGGGGGGCTCCCATACAAATTTACGGTACGGAACCCTATTTACGCCAGTCCGACTCGCACTTGGCCAGTTTCATAATTTTTCTTTTCATTGTGGATAACGACCTACCTTGTTGCCAAATTTCAAGGTTCTAAGTCTGCTAGAAGTACCTTAGAATTTTGATGATCTGTCAGTCAGTGATTGACAAAATGTAGTAACTTTGATCATCCGTAACTATTAAACTATTTATCGAAATGTTATGTAATTTGGAGGCTAAGCTAGTTTTAATACTTGCTCCTAGTCACCGAAATTCTTAAATCCCTAGCTTTGTTAACGTCGAAGATAAAGGCTGTTCGAAAAAGCCGCGAACTGCTTCGAGAAAAGTATAGCACGGCCGTGCCTTTGCTAAAAAGCTTGCCGTGCTCCCAGATAAAAATGATAATAATAGAACTAAAAACGAAATAAATATATATTTAAGCTACAAAAATTTTACTCCCAAAAATATTCCCAAAAAATCTGAGGCTTGCTCTGTGGTTGTAAGCTGCTTGTTTTTAACGTTTATAAAAAAACTGAACGTCAAATCTACTTCCATAGACCTACAGATATGTTCCAAAACTCAAATAGTAGTAAATATATAATATGATTCTTGTGTGATTTGACGAGATTTCTTTCGCTATCAAGACGTCAGATGGTAGGTACTTGTCAATTGCCATACACTATCAGAGCTTAGGAACACGCCCTCCGTAAAACGTCAAATTTCAAAATATTCAAGGGGAAAATTACAAAAGTGCAAAATATTTTTTATTACACAATACATAAATAAAATGATTTTTAAATGTTAATGATCCAAAGATCCCAAGATATTTCTAATTTTAACGTAAAGTGGCTAAAATTAAATTTGTACATACAAAGACACGAAAATGAATCGATGTAGTACCCATTTAAGGTTATATTATTAATAATTTATTAATCATATTTTTGTTAACTATTGCTTAATGATTGTTGTTATGTTGTAATATTATTAGCATTACTCATGCAGGTTGTCAATATCAATACATAGTTTATTTTACACTGACCTACAATGAGGGCTAGCAATGCAATAATTATTAATTCTCTTATAAGTCTTCTATGTCCTTATGTAAACTAGCAATCACACAAACAATATTATACATGTTATTTGTTTGCAGGAGTGTTTTACGAACAAACAGACACATAAGGTGGTTTAGCAACAAAACTGAAGCTAGTGAAGAGAATGCACCAATTAAATTCTCAACCAGTCCTGCTGCTCGAAGAGGTCTGAGTCCCGTGATAAGGGTACAGAAGGACTCCATGCCCTGGTATCAGCCGTTCAGTATTGTCGGCAGCGTAGCGATATTCCTCATATATTTTTGCTTTATCCGAGAGGAAAATGACCTAGATTTGGAATTCAACAAGACACTTTATGAAAGGATTAAAGGCTTAGAAAAACATCAATTACTACAAGCATACAAGTTCAACAAGGAAAATGGATACAGCGTGGAAGAGATAGAGACAAGGCTTAAAGAAATAGAGTTGGAGGAAGCAAAGTCAGCTGCATAGAGATAAGTTTTAGCAAAGTTGTGGTTAAATTAATAAATTATTTATAAAAGTAGGTACAGTATTTTGTCTGTGTGTTAAAGTATAACAAATAAAAGCTATGTAAAAAATTGTGTTTGGAAGTTGTTTAAAAAATATCTGACTGTTGGCGCTTTGCAGGGGCAGGGTGGGCTTTGGTAATATAGGATTCTCTTTGTGCTATCGTTTGCGGCGAAATTGACCAGCCCGCCCTGTCCCGTTGTCTGCAAAGCGCCTAACACCATATTATTATTAATGAATAATGAAGGTACCTACTACTACCCGGTGTCAGTCTCAATGCTAAGTAATATGAATCTTGAAAACAATATTACATAATATTTTTTACTGGGCAGTCAGAGATATTTGATTTGGCAGTATTTTTCCACTGGAATTTGTTATTATATAGAAGACTGGTTACCTAAAAAATAATTATCTTAAATAATTATTATTTATGAAACATTTAGCTATATGTATATCACATGCTAGCCCAGTGGTTACCAACCTTCTTTTCATACGGGCCACAAACATGTTTCGGTCTTGGTGTCGCGGGCCGCAACAAAAAAATTTTACATTATTTTGCCGGTGGGCGTGAGCCACAGATAAAGTCCCGGCCGGCCGCGGGTTGGGGATAGCTGTGCTAGCACTGCTAGCCATAAGCTATAACACTAAGCTCAAATTCCCTCAATATATTTTAGCATCTAGCTTCGCACACTTCCCACAGGCCAAAGCTTATCAATGGGCCAACACTAACACACGAGCGGACGCGGGCGCGCCTGCGACAAGCGTAGGTACGCCCGCGCCTTGTGCCCACCTGCGATGCGCATACTCACAGAATACAAATTACTCACGGACATGGGCGTACCCAGGTTCTGGGCCAGGGGGGGGCAAATTACCCAGGTTCTGGTGCCAGGGGGGGGGGGCAAATTACTCAGGTTCTGGGCCAGGGGGGCTGCAAATCAGATTTTTCATATAAGCTAGGTGTTTATAAAGAATAAAAAATTAAAAGTTTTTAGTTGTAAAAATATTGTATTGCAATTTTGCAAACAAATGGCAAAAATTAGTTTTCTTAATTTTTATAGATAAAAGTACTAGATAATATACTTAGGCCCCCCCTAAGTATATTATCTAGTACTTTTATCTATAAAACAACCCCCCCCCCCCCCCCCTCGCCCCTCGGTACGCCCATGCTCACGAAGCCCAATAATATACCTACTCTTTTTCATTATGCACACATTCAGTTTTAGCGTTGGCCCTTTCATAAGAGAGTAATTAGATGGATATTGAGGTTTTTAAGAGAATTTCAAAAGCATATGTTTTGTGAAAACCATTTTTTGCTGTCTGGGCTGATTAATTTTCAATCTATCTCAGGGTTTCTCAAAGTGGGGTACGCGAACCCCTAGGGGTTCGCTATTCAACGGCAAGGGGCTCTTGACAAGGTTTAGGTAGTGGTCGCAACAGGAGTAATTAATAGAAATGTCCGTAGATGAAACTCTTCAAGCTAATTTCAAAAGGATGTCTGATAGATTTTTGGGCAACTAGACAGGCAGAGTATTTCGAACTGTCACGAAAAGCAGTGAATTGCCTTTTACCTTTGCTACAAGTTACAACATACTTATGTGAGAGTGGGTTTTCACACCTGCGTGACAAAAACTAAATACAGAAATCGACTTATCCAACCTTTTACATTATCTACAGTCCTAACATTGAATCACTGATCTCCATTATAATGGAGGTCAGTGCATTGAATCCATTTGCGACTACCTGGTTTACAGGGGTTTTTGTCACCTGGAAATTTTAACAGGGGTTCATGGAGCCGAAAGTTTGAGAAACTTGTCTCAAATTTTTAGACTTTTAACTTAAAACTATATATAGAAATAGGAGAGAAAGAAAACCATAAATTAATCCTAATTATATTTATTTAACATCATTACACATCCATTATACATCAATTTGCTCCAAACACATTATCCCAGAGGACGTGGTTACAATATTGTCTAATTATTACACTAGTTACAAACCCACAAGTCAATTACATATTATAATATAAAGAGCTATGCTGTTGTGTAAGGCATGGCTGAAAGATGATGAACAGCAACTAGTACCTGCATATCATGAGAAATTGTCGCACTCAGAGATACCTTGCAAAACAACATAGTCATACTTAAGAGTACAAGAAAATATTTATAAAAAAAGATCAGTTCCGCTGTCTCCTTACTTTAACAAATATGATGTTTATATTTAATGAATCATGAATTATTATAAAATATGAGACAAAGAATGTGCATATGTCTAATCAAATTACGAATAATTTATAATAAGAGTTAATCTACACTACAGCTAACTTAAGCACGCTCCCCACGGATCCGTCTGGCCAACTGGATGTCTTTAGGCATAATGGTCACGCGTTTCGCGTGAATGGCGCACAAGTTGGTGTCTTCGAACAAGCCCACAAGATATGCCTCACTCGCCTCCTGCAAAGTAATAAAAGTCTCATTAAAATCACTGTGCACCAGTTTGTAGGTAGGTGTAAATGAATAAATACGGACAAAAGTATACATGTGGTTAGTGTTTTAACATTTAGGTTATAGCTAACATTTTATAGGCAAAAATCGCACCTGCAGCGCTCCGATGGCTGCAGACTGGAAACGAAGGTCAGTCTTGAAATCCTGAGCAATTTCTCTCACGAGACGTTGGAAAGGCAGCTTGCGGATAAGCAACTCAGTAGATTTCTGGTAACGACGGATTTCTCGGAGGGCCACTGTACCCGGGCGGTAACGATGGGGCTTCTTCACTCCGCCAGTGCTGGGAGCTGATTTTCGCGCCGCTTTTGTGGCCAACTGTTTACGGGGAGCTTTTCCTCCGGTGGATTTACGGGCAGTCTGCTTGGTACGGGCCATTTTAAATTTCCTACAAATATGAGAGAAAGTTAGTCAAGATCACAATAAACAAGTCGAGAGTTGCGACACTCGACTGGAATAATAACATCTGAAACATACTTAATAAAACGCGACGTATTTGTTCCAATTTTTATCACAAATTAATCATAATGGTGTTACGATAACTTTACATACCTTTTTTAGTTGAAAAATGTGATTTTTAAACAATTATAACAAAATTTGTACAGAGCGAACAACAACGATCATATGCTCAAGAACGATACAAAATGGCGCCGAGAGAATGGCGGGCGAACACTGACGCCATTATTCTTATTCGGGATTGGTTAGCCCCAAAGCCATTCTAGACCTGTGATTGGTATTAAGAAGCTGAGATATCATTGGTTACCTAAATAGAGCTTTTGCTAAAAAATGAGCTCCTATTGGACCAAAAATGTGTTTGGGGTTGTCCGAGTAAAAATTCAAAAATAAAACAAATAACAAAAAATAAAAATAAAGAAAGATGCAATTTATTTACGGCATTAAGATAGGTATTTACTTTCAGGATAAACTTTGATTAATAATTATAAAGTTGGGGTTAGTTTTTGGTGCAATTAATTTTGTGATTTACTAGCGAAATCGGTACGGTATTATAAAAATTTAACAAAATTCTTGTTCTAAGAATTTCAGTAAAGAGATTTAAATTTTAACACAAGAATTTGTATTTTGTAATGGTAAATAATAATTTTAGCAAATAAACAAATGGGATTTTTTTAAATTTATCGAAAAGAAGAGTAACTTTTTTGAAAACATTAAAAAAAAGTGAAATGCGACCCATTTTTCATCTCATTCCTTGGCCTTATGCATTCTTATGGGTCAGGTGAGACGAATAGAAAACATTCGACGTGACATATCTGTCAATGCCGAATGCGTACACAGTTTGTGAATTTTGCTTGGAAGTCTGCTAGAGATTAGTGTATTTTTAAGTTCAAGGTCTAATAAATCTGAAATGTTTTTAATGTTATTAACGTTTTATAGTAATAGTTATTTTAATATCTTTATCATTTTATAATATTTACACAAAAGTGATAGTTTATCGAATTTTAATTGGTCATCGGTGAGCGTGCCCTGCGCGACGCGAAGGCGCAATAATAGTTCATCAAAATGCCGTCGGAATCTAAACCTTTGTTGACAGCGCAAACAGAAAAACCGAATCATTACAAGTAATTATGCTTTTCGATATAGATATCAACGAAAAAATTAAAGTGCCAGTGCTCGTGTTCACTATGAGTTTCGTTTCATTAAGTTTCGCTCTCGCCTCTTTCAGATATCTCAAAGAATTTCGCGTCGAACAGTGTCCGTCGTTTCTACAACACAAATGTACACAACATAGACCCTTTACGTGTTTTCACTGGCATTTCAATAATCAAAGGAGAAGACGGCCAGTTCGAAAGAGGGATGGAACCTTCAATTACAGCGCAGATAACTATTGTACAAAATATAATGAAACTTCGGGAATATGCGAGGATGGGGACGAGTGAGTGACACTTCTTTGTTGTATACACAGTGCACACACCTTAATATCTTCAACCTTTGTTATTGTACTGAATCTTATTAGTTTCTTATTTGATGTTTGTCTTTATGCTGGCACTTCACATGGCTATTTGTATTTGCTATTGGCTATTTGTTGTATTTGGCAACATTATTGACGAATATGCAAACAAACAAATACGACCTTCCACACATGGCTGTCAAATAGCAAACTTACGAACATTCGATTCAGAATTTTTAAATCAGGTTTGTGTTCAGCAATACAATGTCGGATATCACTTATAGACTTCTAATATTTATTACAAAAAATTGGACCACTAATCTCCAAAAAGACACAATACAACACTGAAAATAACTGAAAATTTGCTGAAAATCACCTGAAATTTGAAAATATACCATCTGTTGTTAAGTTGACAGCACTTATCTGTGAACTTGCCTATTTGACTCTTTTGATGTGCATCAAAAGCCGACAAAGGTACGGATACGTGTATTTGGTATTGGTCATATTTGTCAAATAGGCCAATAAGGCCAATACTTTGTCAAACACACCATCTACACATGGTGATTGTTTAGCGAATACATCAAATACGCAAATACAAATAGCCATGTGAGGTGCCAGCATAATAATTGTAAGTAAAATCAATTTACTTGCAAAATCTATCCAACATTAATAAATCAACTGTTTATTACTCAATAAGAACATACAGTAATGAGTACATGTATCTTATTCAATTTCCTCAACATAAACTGTTTTTCATATTAGGTCTAGAGTTATTTTTGTGGCCAGGAATTATTAATGTAATTGATGATCAATTTTAAACAATCTACAAATACTTCCTTTGTATAGCAATTAGTTAATTATAATAGTAATAGAGAACTATAAATATTTTCTTATTTGATGTTTATGTAAAAATGTAAATATGTAAAAATTTGTTTTGTAACAACTGGCATGTTGTTAAAAAACTTTTTTGCATTTATTATTACTTGGATTTTTTGTAACATTTTCATTTATTACATTTTATCATAAACAATACAAATTGCCAAACTGCATAACAGTTTGTTGGCAACTGCATAACAGTAACAGATAATATGAATGATTCAGAAAGTCATAAGAAATTATTAAGAAAAATATAAATAATACATTTAAAAGTTCTTAATGTTTGGTACAGATGGAGATAATAATATGCTTGTACCTTTATTTGTTACTTATTTCTGTAAAATACCCATAACCAAAAGCCAGAAGCTGCTATATCATAAATTAATTAATTCAATATTAAAATAAATAATTATTAGAGAAATTTAAAAATTTGTCTGTGAAACACTTCATTAATTAATTAAAGTAACATGACATTATATTATCCTTAAACATCTCTGAAATCTGCATGCAGGTAAGAGTATCATATTTCATATTATCAACATATTATTTTTAGATGCCCATATTTACACCGAACGGCCGGAGACACAGAGCGCCGGTATCATTTACGATATTATAAAACTTGTATGTGTGTACACGATACAGACGCTAGAGGCCTATGTACCAAAAATGGAGCCCACTGTGCCTTTGCGCATGGAGCCCCAGACCTTAGACCACCTGTTTTGGATATGAGGGAGCTGCAATCTTTGGAAAACCCCGATGGTACCGACGGTGATGCGGCAGCACCTAATGCTCTCGATAGGGAACGAAATTTAATGAATGAAGATCCAAAGTGGCAAGGTAACATTTTATTATTATTGAAGTAAAAATGTTTAATAAGGTAATAATTATTGTTGGTAATTTAGTTTTTGCATACTGAATGTGTTATATTTTTCAGATACAAATTATGTATTATCATCATATAAAACTGAACCTTGCAAGAGACCACCTAGATTATGTAGACAGGGTTATGCATGCCCACAATATCACAATAGCAAAGTAAGTATTTTTCTATACAACATTAAAAACTTCATTATTTACCAACATAATGTTTAATTAATAATAACAACTATTTACAGGATAAACGTAGATCACCACGTAAATGCAAATACCGCAGTACACCTTGTCCAAATGTAAAGCATGGAGAGGAGTGGGGCGAGCCCAGCAACTGCGAGGCCGGAGACACCTGCGGGTACTGTCATACACGCACCGAACAGCAGTTCCACCCCGAGATATACAAGTCCACAAAATGCAATGACGTGCAGCAGGCCGGATACTGCCCCAGGGGACTCTTCTGCGCGTTCGCCCATGTAGAACGTGAGTATATTCAATTTCGAGTATAATATTTACAAGATGTCCTTGGAAATAATTTCAGGAAAAATTTACGCGCGGTTTATAATACTTTTTTTTTAAACAGCCGAGGACATTGGCGGCGGTCGCGACCTCACGGCGCCACTGGACTGCGGCACTAACCTCGCCGAGCTGCTGTCGTCCGCGCTGCCCGGTGACAAGAAGGACGCACGGCCCGCCTCCCCCGCCCACGCCAACGGCAGCGGGGACGGCTCCGAGTGCGCCTCCACCTCGAGCGGCGGGTCCGGGCCACCGATGGGGCGCGCCCCGCCCGCGCCCGCCCCCGCGCCCGCCTGGCCGCCGCGCGCCGCCTTCGACAGTGCCGTGCTGCACGAGGTCGTCGGCAATGCGCTCGACGACGTCATCGACGACCCGCTGCACCTCGTCGCCTCCCTCGACCGCGACCTCCGCGACCTGGCCGACGAGCCGCCGCCCGCCTCCGCGCCCGTCAACATCCCGCGCCGCTACACGCCGCCCGCCGCCGCCTCCCCGCTGTTCCTGCGCTACGCCGCGGATCCCGAGCGCCTGTTCAACTCGCACATGAAGGCCGGCAGCTTCGGCGGCGGCGGGCCCTTCGAGTTCGAGGGCGGCGAGGTGGCGCGCCTGCGCGAGGAGGTGTCGGCCGCCCGCGCCGCCGCCGCGCGCTGGGACGAGCGCATCGCCCAGGCGCGCGCGGCGTGCGAGGCGTGGCAGCGCGAGGCGGACGAGGCGACGCGCGCGGCCGCGCTGGCGGAGCGGCAGCGGGACGAGGCGCTGGCGGCGGCGCGCGCGCTCTCCCGCGAGCTGGAGGTGGCGCGCGCGCCCCGCCGCGAGCCGCGCAACCTGCCGCTGGCCGCGCTCAAGGCGCTGCAGGCGCAGGCGCGCGCCGAGCTCGAGGACATCGACAAGGCGCTGTACCTGCAGACGGCCACCAAGTGCATGACGTGCGAGGAGCGCGCGCGCGCCGTCACGCTGGCGCCGTGTAACCACTACGTGGTGTGCGACGCGTGCGCCGCCACCGCCGTCGAGTGCCCCTACTGCCAGACGCCGGTCACGCACCACCAGTAGCGAGCGTACTCGCGTTCTATCGGCGCTCGGCCGGCGGCGGACGACGTGTGGGGTGTCGGTTTAAATTACAACATTTTTATATTCGTCTATTGATACATATTATAGCGTCTACCGAGTATTTTTCGTAAACGAGTATATTATTATATTATAGTGCATGGTCACGCGTAGAGTTTGATATTCCGAGGTAATATGCTTTTGATGTTACTTAACTCGTTTTACTTTTAGACTCGTGCTAGACGACTCGTCGCTTTCCCCATATAAATTATTACATACTAGAATAGGCGTCTGTCGGGTACCGTAATACCGTATTTCACGAGGACACGTATTAAGGAATTGACGTGCAGATAGAGTCTTGATCGTGTTTACTTTTTCGGCTGCATAACTTACGAGCGTAGGTTCATATGGTAGCGTAACATGACATAACATACACATAGATACTAATTTTCTAAAATATAACTCTTAAAAGACCATCTATTTAATATTCTGTTGGAGACAGAGTCGAAAGTTTTGTTTCTCTATATTCATAACCATAGATAGATATATCGACTATAATATTTAAACAAATGTTGTTGACTGTTATTTTTTTACATTTTCTAAATGACTATTTCATACTTTTCTTATTGTAAGGAATCTTATAACGATTAGAGTAATTAATGCTTTTTTGAATATTTAACGACCAATGCTAATACTTCTAAACGTAAATAATAAATATATTAATCTTTCGTAGAGATCAAAATGTGCATTTTGTGAACATTCCTATTGCGGATGTATCGGACACAAGAGCTGAGTTCCCATTACTCTATGGTCATTTCAGAAAATACTGCATTTTACTCCATAGATTAATTAGGAACTATAATATTATACAGAATCACTAAGCAAAGAGTATATTTGTATAAAAAAAAACCACTGCAAAAACTCAAATAGTATTAAAAGCTGCATTCACTCTATAAAAATCTTTTGCTTCTACTAGTGCTATACTTTTTTTGCTGTAACATTCTCGAGAATATTTCGAATTTCAAATATTTGAATGCAGTTTTTAGATACTGTACAAAACATCACATACCTAAAATCATGGTTTCATATTTTGTGTTTTCTGACACTATAAAAGCGGAACTTTTGAACTGCCATTGCAACTTATTCTTTTAATTCTGATTTTTCTCATTAATTAAGTTTTATCAAAATACGTAGCGGATATCTTTTCACAGATGTCACTTGCCTGACGAGGTTAGAAATTAATGTAAGTCGTTAAAAAATTTCGCTTTATAGATTGTTTGGACTTAGTTGTGACGTTTTTAAGTGTTCTTCTTTCTTACAACATTAAACTAACGTCGCAACTAGAGGTCACTACAATATGTTTTGCATATTTTCATGTATGTGGTATTATACTTAAAACATTTTGCTTCTAAGTGACATTCATATTTTATCAAATCTCTTTATTGTTAATATAGGCCGTGCAGAACTAAGGGGTCTCTTAGCAGAAGTAGATATTGGTGGATTGCTTAATAATATCTATAAGCTATCTGCACTTAACCCTTCTATTTTTGTGTATCGATCTTAAGTTGTGCACGCTCTTTAAGTGTAATACCACTTTGCAATATGGAATACATTATTTTGGTGACGATCAGATTTTTACCCGACCACACACAAGAAGGGTAATGTTTTGAGCATTTAGTGGGCGTGTAACAGCGGCGCTCTCGAGTCAGTAATGTCGTCTTCGACTAAAATCTGGGGGTTTATTTTACATTTTTTAAGTATATTATTTTCACAAAATATTTTTTGATACGGAGACCCCAAATTATTTTAGACTTTTGTACCATCCTAAAGTGGAGCATTTTATATTGGATTTTTTTTTAAATTTTCTACAAAAAAGAATAAAATTTTATATATTTTGAAATATTTAAAGTTAGTTTTTCGTTTTTTTTTTATATAATCACTATATTTAAATAGAAATAACAAATTGAATTTAGTCGTAACGTTTAGCTCTAAGTAGTGTTTTCAAATTGTATTTGAAGTTTTAAGTGTAGTGGCGTGAATCGTGCATAGTAATCTCACAGTTTAAATAACATGCAGTAGATCATCTTCGTACTAGATAACTCGAGTCGAACGCACACATTAGCGTGATTTCAGAAAAGTAGCACATGAATAAAACTTGTCTCGTTATTGATTGAGCTTGATTATAGAGGTAAGACACTGTCGACTTAATATACTGTATGATATTTGTGCTGTGGGTATCTGAAGCAATACAACCACCACCGCCTTACAACAATGTATGTTATGCGGGGTTTACACGGGTGACTATCCGCACGATTGACTCCGCACGGCGAGAATCGACTGTCTAAATGGCAATACGCCGTATGCCGAATTGCCATTTAGACAGTCCATTTTCGCCGTGCGGCGTAAATCGTGCGGCTATAGTCACCCGTGTAAACCCTGCATTAGCGGCGATCGACCAATTCACTACTTGCTAAGTAATTTTCTTAATTACAGAATACTCAATCTATCTATTATGATTATTTCAAGCAGAATAGAAGCCACGTTGCATTTTTGAATGAGTATAGGTAAAAAAAAATACTACAAACTATTTTGTATTGAATTGATCTATTTTATTTGATCTTTCAATACAAAATAGTAAATTGGATATTTTAATTGATCAATTCAATGTGAGTATATTTGCTTCCTTTGTGGTTTCATTCTTAAAATTATGTCTATATATTTTTTTATATTACGAAAAATTTGGCAAATGTCTTTTGATATGGCAATAAGTTTAGCGGTGGTCGGTCGCCTCATATCGGTGCGGCATTTTGTCTCCGTTTGTGTACCGTGGTGGTTTACTTATGTAGGATGTGTTATTGTAGGCCGTCTCGAGTATTCATTTTCTAATTCGCTTAGAACTCTCTAGAATTTTCTCTGGTGGCGAGCTTTGCAATAATATTAGTAGGTGTTCCGCTAATGTTCGATGTTCAAATTTTAGTTTTCAGTGTCGCCACTAGGCCCAATTTTCAATTTTGCCCGCAGCGTGGCCTTCAAAAAGCATAGTATATTATATACACAATTATATAGAAGAAAAACTAAAGCAATATGAGTAACAAATAACCTCATACGATTTTGCGAGTATTGTATATAGATAAAGAATTTATAAATCACATTATATCCCTATAGCGAATATATTGACTTTCAAAATGCGTATACATACTTGATTGTACCTTTTTGTATTGTTATTATGTAATATACCTATTTGCTTATAATAATTTATTTAAATCGAAGGTACGATTTGTTCCGATGCGATTGTAAAAATTTGAATATTTTGTTCGTGGATAAAAGCTGCATAGATGGCGCCTCTTTGATATAAAAAATATAGTATTCAGTTATTTTTTTAAATATTTTTACTGTATCGATTTTTCGAAGTAATAACTTGTATTCTGTTTTATGTTTTTGATAAGGCGTTCTAAATTTTAGAAAATAAATTCGGCCTTCTGAAGTATTTTTGGCTTAAAGATGGCGCCATCTGTCGGGACAAATTATACCAAAACCGGAGTAGAATTTCGAGCTGGCAATACCAACACGAGCTACGCCACGTTGCTACAAAATGAGGGTTATGATTTATTTCGCGAGGCCAAGTCTGTCACTAACACGCGGGGTCGGATCGTGGGTTTAGGGGGCCCTTGGTAAATACCAATTACTGCCAATTCGATGTTCCAACACCTAAACGCAGACTGGAATATAATGTATTGTTCGATTGATCGTAGGATTCATAGGGCTACAATAAACACGATCTGTTTAATACAATTATGGATTATTTTTGATTTTGACTTAGCGGGGACTCTTTGAGTTTACGGGTCCCTGGGCCCATAAAGCCTAGGTAGGTAGATCCGGCCCTGCTAACACGCGTGTAGGGTTATTCGAGTGTAGGATACAAAATGTACGGTGTTGTAATTGCCTAAAGTAGCTTGCTAGTGTTTGTATTACTTATTTAAAATTAGACGTGTATTAGAATCACATTTATTTTTATATATTACCTTTATCACATGGAGATTACATTTATATTAATTATTTTATGACGGTATGCGCTGTATTGCATATTGAAGTTTTGAAAGTGTTCCGGGAATCTTTCGTTTGCACATATCAGAGAGAGCCGACACTTTTGAAGCGAGTATTTAAAGGTTTAATATATTTAAGGCACACATTTATACCGATTTACAGTAATATCGAAATGTATCTGGCAACCCTGGTTTTGGATGTATAATGTATTTGCATGCAATCGTTTTAGTTTACACTTATACGGTAGAAACAGCGTGTGGTTTGTTGTTTTTGTTGTTGCAGACCGATACACTTTGTGTAACGGCGGGAGCTACTATTAAAGTGCGTTCAGAAATTGTTTTATACCAGAGGTAACAATGAACCTCTGATATTAAAGGATAATTAAATTTATTAATTTATCAGCTTAGATTTATTAAAAAATCATCATGAGTATCAGATCCTAGTAAATATGAACGCATTTTAAGAGTAATTCCTCTACAATAGCGGAGCAGTTATATTGCATTTTCGTTAGTTCTATTTTAACTTAGGACCAATTTTGTTTAAACTCTTATTAATGTTGTGTAAGCATAATACCTTTTTATTATTATTATTTTTAATATAATTTTTCAATTATTTAATCGTTAGCTAGGTAGGTTCAACAAATTCTTTCAAATTATTATTGTTAATTAGAGATGAAGAATATAGTAGTATAACACTCGTAAAGATCAAATGAATTGTTTTCATTTTAATTTTTCTATTTATGTGTAATGTATGCATTCAAGCTTATACTTTGTCATAGTAGATATTTTATAACAAAATAATTTTCAAATCCATGTGATATAACATGTAACAGAGATGAAGAGTATAATATTCTAGGTAGGTAGGTTTAATAAATTTTAAATTCCATTCAATATTTGGCGTTTTATTTATAGCGAAACCCGCACCACTTAGAGCGCCTTCGCCGCGCGACTTCTATACAAAAAGCGAGTCGCGCGGCTGCAGCGCTGCTGCTGTACTGTTTGCGATGTAATGTGAAGGCAGCCTTAGATTAAAATACTGCAGTGGTCTAGGTCAGGGGTCACCAATTAGTTTCGCCGGGGTCCATTTTCAGGAATGAAGCTGACCTTCGCGGTCCGAACATTTTATAAAAAAAATATTTATTAAACAAAAGTAATTACGGAAGTTACAAAGATCTGATGTTTGAAGTGAAACTGGTGCAAGCTATTGATATTAAATCCTGAAGATGTTTACAGTAAGTCGAGACCGAAATTAATTTTTAACGAAGTTCATATTCGAAAATGCTCGGTCCGCACACAACGGGTCGGCGGTCCGGATGGGGACCGCGGTCCGCCATTTGGTGACCCCTGGTCAATGTAAAAACCAAATTAAAAGAAAACAAATACATCTTTAGGAAATAAAACTTTATTATAACACATTCAGTGGTCGCTTTAAATGAAATACAATATACAGTTTGTAAAATAATAAAACAATGTAGGTACATGATATAGGTAATCTCAAACCAGCATTAATACTAGTGCAGTTGGAAACAATTCCCAAACAGGCCTAACATAACCTTATTAGGGTAAAAGAAAACTTGAAAGCTGCCTAGTCTTCTAATACAACCGGCTTTCAATACTTCTAAATAAATATTTTCTACCCCGTTATTGGCACTAAACAGTAAATTAATAATAAAATTAGCTGCCTATTAAATATTAATGAGGTTGTAAAAAGCTTGCCGACAAAGTTGCATCTCGAACCGCATAAAGTGCTATGAAGCTATTTTCAATGGCCAAGTAAAGCGGAAACATGTCAGTAGTGCAATCGGGGAAATCGATACTTAGGCAGATGGCGACCAACGTAATTTAGTCAGACTGTGTCAAACGCACAGATCACGATTCACGGTCAACATCGACTTGACATAACCCGACTAAATACCACAGGTGCGCCAAACGCCTATGAATATATTTTTCGTTCATTTGGTGCAGCTCGATTTAGCGTTTTACTTGTCTCTTAGCTGTATAGGCCCTATTGAGATTTGAGACTAAACCTAGTGCCAATAACAGGACCAGTATACAGTTGCTAGCAAATGTGTATTTTTTTTATCTTGGCTATAGGTACTCCACTGCAGCTCATTTTTACCTAAGTGTAATTGAAATAAAATAAATTTGATCACTATGATCTGTTATTTCATGCAAAATTGTCGCCTTCACCAACTTTGTTTACATTTAGACCAAAATGGACTACCTATATTTTCAGTGATTATGAACTATGAGAACTGTGTATATGATTCTAAATAAATTCCTTAATTATTTCAATTCATTGTTGTATATTGCCACGTTATTTATTCTGGACCTTTTATTCTAGAAATTAGGCTGCAATTGTGCTGCTTAATAAATATGTACCAACAGGGAACTTGATTTATAGGCAGGCAACGGTCCTACATAAAATGGTTGGGTAATGTCGAGTCAAGCCGTCAGACCAGTGGTACTCGACCTTTTTTCTTTTTTTAATAGGTACGGGCTACAATCACGTTCTGGTCTTGGTGTCGCGGGCCGGAGCAAAAAAATTTTAGTGTTAAAAAAATAACGTTCTTCAAAAATGGAAATTTTTACACGACTTTTACAACGACTGGCGTGAATTTCAAAATGGTAAACTTCACGTGGGCCACATATAACCGATGTAACCCGACCAAATAATGTAGGTGCGCCACCTACCAATGAATTAATCTTCCTATACTCCACTCGGGCTAGCTTGTCGCTAGCGGTCGTTGACTCCCTGTCAAAAACTTGTCATTTTCCATATAAACCGCGATTGACAATGAAGTGTCAGATATTGTCAATCGTGGTTTTATATGAAAAATGACCAGTTTTTGACAGGGAGTCAATGACCGCTAGCAACAAGTTAGCCCGAGTGGAGTATAATGGTACTTCAAATTATATTACATCTAAGCCTATCACTTATTCATAATATATTATTCTGATCTTACAAGCCATATAAATATTTTTTATTTACTTAATGCATTTTCTTTGGTTTTTGATTTCTATTGCCCGAAATTGCGTATTATTTAATCCTTAAAATTGTATAAATATTGACAACTAAAACATTTTAAAAAATAAATTTAAAAAACGTACAGTCTTACTTTTAAGATAGATTTTAACGCCTGTTGAACAGTTGATTACAAAAAAAAACTGTACATAATGGTCTCAAAACAACTGTTCTATAGATGTTTAAATCTTTTGTGGTAAGACCGATAATATTTCGTATAAAATAATCATATTTCCACATAAAATTATTAATGTTGTAAATAAAATATTTCGTAGGCCGATTTTATTTTTTTCTGTTAAAATGTTAAATCTTCTGTTAAAACTGATTGTATGAAATTGAGTATTATATTTTTTAAATTTTGAAATGGTTAACCCTAACCTATGCCTTAACCTTAAAACTCAATCTTTGAGATTAAGACAAGATCTTTTAAACTGCGGACGCTATAGCTATATTAATATTATCATAATATAAAAAAGTTAAACAAAACATAGTAAATACTAAAGGTAAAGCTTCGATAATGTCATGGTTGCGTAAAATTAAATGTAATATTCTAAATGTTATAAACTATTAACAATCTAAAGATCGTTTTACATTATGCTTCATAAAAACAAACTCCATCATTAATTGCTCAAGATCGGTCCATTCGTGTCGCCGAGCATTGCTCGTGTAAGCGCATCTTAACGAGATGTTTGACACCTCACTTGCCATACGGACGCTGTTTAAGCATAAATTGTGTATCGATCCCACAAAAAGTACGTATTTTTTTTATGAAAGAAGGGGGCAAACGAGCAAACGGGTCACCTGGTGGAAAGCAACTTCCGTCGCCCATGGACACTCGCAGCATCAGAAGAGCTGCAGGTGCGTTGCCGGCCTTTTAAGAGGGAATAGGGTAATGGGGGAGGGTAGGGAAGGGAAGGGAATAGATGAGGGTAGGGAAGGGAATAGGGTAGGGGACTGGGCCTCCGGTAAACTCACTCACTCGGCGAAACACAGCGCAAGCGCTGTTTCACGCCGGTTTTCTGTGAGAACGTGGTATTTCTCCGGTCGAGCCGGCCCGTTCGTGCCGAAGCATGGCTCTCCCATGCTTCGGCACGAATTGAACTTTCGGCACTCGTATTGAGTTATGAATGCAACCATGTTCTTTAGATCATTATTTTATAACAACACTGCATTTATAAACCACCAATTTTTCCTGTTATGGGTTAGTACTTAGTACACAGATGCTTAACAGTGACCATATATTTTTATAACATAAACGAAGCATTGAATATATTCGTCTACATTCAGAAATAATCTTCTTAAATATTCCCCAAAGTCAGTTAAACTACTATGCCAATTAGATCTCAAACAAACGTGGTAAATACATCGTGGATATATTATGAGCACATTAGCTTCATAATCTATTTAAGTATATTAAACGGAGCACACGCTAATGAATATTTGAAAATAAATGCTTATGCTTAAAATATTATATACAGGACAAACGAATTACATTCTCTTATAGCACGATTGATGGTCGAAAAGTGCACTTATAGGTACATCCACAATTCCAACGTTCTTCCTGTTCTCACGAAGATCAAATGAAAATCCAGATAGGTATTTTTATCCGACTACGCGACGCAACGGGTGATGTGTTAATAAATTAGTTAATTATATTGTATGGTTTCAAGTATAGTTTCTTTGAAGAACTAAAACTTCCGCGTTTGTAATTCACCGTCAAAATATATTTATTATTTACACAGCGGCTAACTTTTAAAAGTTTTCTAAGGGCTTTATAAATGTGGCTTTATCAGCTGATAAGTTGTAAATATCACTTGATAGAAAACAGTACCCTAAGGGCCTATTTCGCCACTGATAAAGTGCCAAATTGGCTATCCACAACTTTTTTGACAGATTCTCCATATTCTATCTGCCAAGTTAAGTGGTGGATAGCCTATCCGGCACTTATCAGGAAGTGGTGAAACAGGACCTTTCCTTGTAAAAGTTATTTGCTGGGCTAACTTCAGAACTTACTTTTACTGAAGTGGCCATTTTATTAATTGTCCTTCAAAATATAGCGTTCATTTAATTAATAATACTTTTTTTGCGTATTTACGTGTCATTAAAATCGCCAAACTATTATTTTTCATGGTTGTGTCGTCGTCAGAACAGCTCCTATAATTCTTACTACGTCTATGACATTTACACTGGTGGGTAGTTTTAGAATTTATCGTGCAGTCTTATAAATAACCTACCGACGACTACAAAAGCACTTTAGTGTTTCACATATCCTTAAAGCGAGTTCGTTTTTCCGTACACCTAAAGCGTTCTAACGCGGGATGGATAAGGCAAAATGCAAAATGAGATTCCAATTTTTAATTTTAAAGCTGGCAACTGGCTGGATGATGCCTTTATTTTCAAAATAAGAACGCGATTTGCCACGTCTAAATTATAGACAATATGTTTTTTTTTTCTGCGCTCGATTACTTTTAATTTTTTAAAGTTTGAAGACTACGCGGCAAACACACTTAAGTTAGAATTACAAACTAGATTATTTTGTGAGCTGATTTATCACTGAAATAGCTGCCATTAAAACTGAGTAAAATAAAAACAAAAAAAAAAACAATTGACTTACAAGCTTAAGCTTAGTGGACTAAGGCGCTTACACTACTTCACAATAATTTGTGAATAAGACATCTTTGCCTTATGGACAGTCTTGCAACTAAGATCCTGCGCAGGTAAGTTATAAAAATGAGTATTCAAAATCGTTGGGTATTATGCAAGCCACCGATGACAGCATAATTTGCTTTTTTGTCATTAAAATAAATTAAAAAATTTGCTCAGCTGCGCAGGACCTTACACGTTGGTCTCATCATTCTCTATTTTTTTTTTCGATCACATACACCCTAAAACAAAACGCGTGCACGCAACTTGCGTATACGTATATGCTATACGTACGCGATTTGCTTGCTCGTTACACAAACAATAGGTTATATACACAAGTATAACTCATATAAAGAGAGTACCAATCGAAGATCATTAAAGACTTCTCTAAATTGGCCTTAATTCTTTAAACAAGTTATATTATGATAGCGTACATTCTTTATGTCCGTTTTATCGAAACATCCGCTTGCGCCGAACCTAAATCGCATTTTTAGCTCTCATTTCTTCAAATCACTCTCATATTCCTACTACATTATTTATTCCCAATTGCATGCAACTCGATGTATTTATCGCTTTCTCAACTTTCGTACCAATTCATCTTACTTTCATAATGAGCAATATCTGCCATTTATCGCCAGATATATGTCCATCTCACTCTTAAATTGAGTATTGAAACTGTTTATCGTCATATATGTCTTGTTTATCGTCATATATGTCTCGTATATCGTCATATATGTCTCGTTTCTGTCTGTATGTCTCTCTCAGACGGACGTACCCACGTGTCTGTCGGTATCTAGCGTGACGTCCTCGGGACTAGCGAGATCGGCGCGTAGACGCACGCCCCGCCCCGTCAGCGTCCAGCGGCAGGCTGCCCGCTCGGTTGATGGAGATATTCTGAAATATTGTATTCGAAATACATGAAAAAATGTAACCGAAATGTGCAAAATGGCCTTCTCTTCTAAGATGTTTTAAACTCGTAAAACATCTTAGAAGAGACGGCCATTTTGCACATTTCCTTTGTGAAAATATCAAAGATTTTTTAATGTGCAATTATTTAATTTCTATAAATGGGTAATGGTAAAAAAAGGGTGTGTACGTATTCCTTTTAGAGAGTTCACTGAGAAAGTAGCAGCGCTGAAAGACGAAACATTTTTTCACTTTTGTATGGGCAAGAGCTCGAGCGTCACGAGTTTCCCCATACAAAAGTGAAAAAAAGTTGGTCTTTCAGCGCTGCCACTTTCACAGTGAACTCTCAACAAGGAACACATACACACCCTAAAGTATTATCACTTATTTTTGTTACACCCTGTATAATCGTGTTTTCTTTTTATTGGCACAAAAAATAAAAAGACGTCACACAATATAAATTATCAATAAATAACTTTGACTGAAATGTTCGCAAGACTCGTCAACTCGCTGCCCGCCGCCCCGCCGCGGTATCTCTCGCTCGCTCTAACAGCTGAGAGTAAGGGGGACAGCAGTACCTGCAGGTGGCATCCTCTCGCGGCTCCCTGCGTGTCTCCTCGTCGGGCGTATCGGAGCCGCTCGCGTCACTCGTCGCCTCGCTGCCCGCCGCCCCGCCGCGGTATCTCTCCACGCCTTCTGATGGTTAAACAGAAAAGTATGTCAACAAAAGCTTCATTACAGATTTTATGCCGTAGTAACCTTACTTGTAAAAAGTTCCGCACTGTGTATACAGATATCATAGTAACTAATAAGTATTTATACGTCTTATTATTAACGCATAATATACAATAGCTATTTGACCGAGCTTTGCTCGGTATACGATAAAACACGAATAAAATGACATTTTCTAAAAATTATTCCTAGCTAGATCGATTTATCGCCCCCGAAACCCCTTCATACTAAATTTCATGAAAATCGTTGGAGCCGATTCCGAGATTTCAAATATATATTTATATATATACAAGAATTGCTCGTTTAAAGATATAAGATAATTATGCAGTAACAACAATAAGCAATAATACCTCTCGCGTCGTCACAATCGGGTGCGTCTTCCAGAGTCTTCAGAATTTCCGCACACAGCTCCGAGTCTAGCGGCACCGGCGTGTCTGATTCCCTGTAAACAACGTGTTCCTTGATCAATATGTTTCTATCCTGTAACTATAACAGTCCGTTCCGTTCCATGTCGTGGGCGTTCCTAGCAGAGGTTAAATAATTTTGAACACCCAATAAAGCCGATAGAAGTGTTACTGCTATCGCCACTCTTTATTCTTTATCTGCCATCACACTCATCTGGTAAATAAAACCGGACCAAATGCGAGTCGGACTCGCCTCTACGCCTCTAGTCGGACTACCCTCGGGTACGGAACCCTAAAAACTAATTTTTCACCTGTTGTGCAGCACTAGTGCGACGAGCGCGGGATGCGGGAGGGGTGGCAGGTGGGCGGCGCGCGGACTGAACGCGCCCACCTCCAGCGAGGGGGCGGGCACGCGCGGCGCCGCCGTACCAGACCACTCGCTCCATACACCTGGGGGATCAAAAAATTATAACGCATCAAATCGGGCGTACAATCCTAAAGTTTATGAAATTAACACCACATGTGCGACCAGCTCGCTTGGTCAAAAGATCATCTTTTGAGGCTTTTGGTCAAAGTGCAAAATTACTCAATTTTAATAAGTACGCACACAATACACACGCTCACCTGGCGCGGGCCACGTGTCACGGCTGCCAAGCACGTCGGGCGGTGGGTCGCGCGCGCACCGCGCCGCCCACCGCGCCGCGCCCGCACCCTCCTCCAACGGCACGCGCGCCTCCCCCTCTTCTAGTGCGACTAGGATTTCTGCGTCGAACACCTGGCAGGAAAAAAAAAGCTTTATACACTGTTTTAAGTTATCGGTAAGCTAAATGCATTCTTTAACCGGTAAATGCTGTCAACAGTTCCTCAAAATTGAGGATTGTCGGTGCTACTGAACTCAATCAACATGTTCTAGCCGACAACTATGACGCAAAAAAAATAATAAGCGCTAAAACTTTGGGTGAAAAAGGTTAGTAATTTCTTTCTTTGTTTAGTCACACAAAATAGCTTGCTAACCGTTGCAGAGTACGCACCGTACGCACATATGTGTACCCGTCTACGCACATACTGCGTGTACGCACCTCAACGAGCGTGTTCGCGGCTAGCGCGTGCCAGTCCGCGGGCTCGAGGCCACGCGCCGCCCACCACTCGTCGGGCCGGGCGCCCGCACACCGAGACAACTCCACCGCCGCCGCTTGGACTGCCGTCTGAAATTGTTTAATATGTTGACTTTATCATTTCATTTAAAAAAATATTTACTGCAGCTGCAGATTGTTTATCTGATGACAATTTTATCTGGCATGTTTTCAATATGCCATATAAAAGTGGACCAGAATTTTATATGGCATATTGCCGTTTCATTTTATTACGTTACCGTGACAGATGTTCGACACGACAAGAATACCTAAAGCTCTACCTTGTGGCAAGTGGCAAAATGTGTCAGTAAGACGTCCTTTTTAGTGACTGTATTATCTAGACAGCGCTTATTTCACGCGAGACCTAACTGGATTATACTTTAGCAGCAAATTACTTGTGAAAAATATCGTTATTGATGTGGTAAACCATAACAATCGCCGGCCGACAACGCACCTGCAGCAGTTCTTCTGATGTTGCGACTGTTCATGGGCGACGGTACTTGCTTTCCATCGGGTGACCCGCTTGCTCGTTTGCCCCCCTTATTTTATAAAAAAACAATCACCCTCAAATCCTGCGCCGGCATCCTGACGCGAGCTCGCGCGGCGTCGCTCAGGCCGAGCGCGAGGTCGCGTCGCCGCGCCGCCACCTTCTCCCGAGCGGACAGCACCAGCTCGCCGCACTCCTTCTCTAGCTGCTTGTAGGCGCCCGTCTGTTTCAGTTAAAAATTTTAGAGGCATATATTTTTAGAGGAAGAGGGCAAAGTGTAGTGTCAAAGCACTTAACATTATCGCCAACTGACAGTGAACTTTTTTCGAAGTTGGTAATAAGTTGAAGTCTGAAACTCTGATTTGACAGTTGAGAGAGAGAAAGAAAGATAGAGAAATGTGAGAAGTTTGATATAATATAATTATGAATGGAAACTTAAAGTAAAAAGTCTTTCTGCTAAGCGTTCTTCAAAGTTGGCAGAAACATAATATTATGAAAAATTTGAAGTGTTTTTTAAGACCTACTCTAAACTATAATCAAAACAAAACGCCAAAGAATCCATACTTAATATTAGTTTGTCTGTCTGTCTCTTGACTCTTCACACTCAACCCGTTAAACAGGAATTTAGTATGGAGATACTTTGAGTCCCGGGAAAGGACATAGGATACTTTGTATCCCGGAAAATCGTACGGTTTCCGCGCGATAAATGAATTTTCGCGCAACGAAGTGCGGGCGTCATTTAGTTTATAAAAATTTCGACATTTTATATTAAGTTTTATGCATCAATAGGTAATTTAGACTACTTAATCCATAGACAAGTACTACCTTGGCGATTTGCACGGAGAACGGTCCAAAGCAGGCGTCGACGAAGTGTCTGTAGTCGCGCAGCGGGCGCTCTATGGCGGCCTCGAGCTCCGCCGCCCACGTCGCCAACGCGTCCAGCTCAGATCGTGACATTACCGCCGCTAGCGCCTGCGCCGGCCTAGGGAAATATATGACAGTTATGCTAAGTACTCACATACGGTTTTACTAGATCCTGCAATCACGTCGAGCAAAACCCGCGGCTTGGGATTTAGTTCAGTATTCACCGAACCGTTCGAGCCAAAAGATGTCTGTTCAACTGAGGAGAAGGTCGACTCGCGCCACTCGAAGTCACGTCCACACGCTTGAGTAAAGCCCGACGGCTCGCGTCGAGTGAGTTCGAAGAAAACATCGAGCCGACTCAATGCGAGCCTTCGAGCTGTGAGTTTTGCGGTCCACACGGTGGGTTTTACTTGATTCGAAGTAAAAATATCGAGTAAAACCGTATGTCAATACTTAACAATAGAACAGTCAACCATATAAACTTTATATTATAAAGTAGATCTGCCACCTGCCGATGAATGCATACGGACAATACTGCCTAGTTTCCGCAACTTAAACATTATAAAAAAACAAGTTTAAATCTTAAAGTGTTCTCTCGTATCTCACTTTATTTATGTTGATTGTGACTAATGACGACCGACTTTGTTTCTACCTTTCACTATAAAATTTAACTGCTTCCTTAAACATCAAATCGGATTTGTATTTATGTATTAAATATTAAAATATCCCTAATTATATAAAGACATTTCTCACGTGATCTGATACGACAGGTGCGAGTGCAGAGCGGGGCCGGCGACGCGGCGGGCGAAGCGCGAGTCGTGAGCGGGCACGCGCGCGCCGCGCACGATCACCAGCCGCCACGCGCACGCCTCCCACGCGCCGCGGCACGCCCACCACACGCTGCCACCTATCACATTGCGTTTATACATTGTGTTTTCCAGATATGGGACATAATGCTTAGGGCCTGTTTCCCCATTTCCTGATAAGGCTATCTACCAATTAACTTGACAGATCAAGTATGGAGAATCTGCCAAAAAAGTTGTGAATATTAGGCACTTATCAGAAAGTGGTGAAACAGGTCCTTAATGTTGAATGTTTTAACTACGGCAACGCTCCGAACAATCAATCACTCTTAACTAATGCAAGTCCTAATTATTTTAACACAATTAGCACACTCCGGCATTGTGCAGCAGTGAGTCGCATTATGCTCTGTGTTGTATGACAACAAAATTGTTTGGCGGTTTTTTTTTGAATACAGGTAACAAACAAACACTTTGGCATTTATTGTATGACTTATGCCGAAATCTGTATATCGCGGGTCAGTCACAATTTTTAGCTGCAATAAAATTATCCAATGTTTTTTTTTTTTACTTTAATATACTATTTTATTATTTCCATATTTTTTCTGTAATAAAACTGCGAAGCTTGACTGTATCTGAATCACATTTATTTAAACTTACCGACTAACAACAGCACGGCGCCGAGAGGACACATGAACACGGCGACAATCACCGCCAGTATCGGCTGCAGCAGCCCCAGTACACCGATACGCCAGATCAGCGCCTCGAACAACACGAACCATCTACAAGAGATATAATTCAAGACTCAGAAAAGTTGGTGACTATAAAGTATACAATAAAATTATATGTATTAGACACATTTGAAGGCGTAGATAGATTGATCGAATTATAATATTATTCTCTCTCTCTCTCTTTTCTTTTCTCCTAAAAATACTCACTTTGTTTAATAAAAGTTAACTTTGGGTGAAAAAGCTTGTGTTGTTATTTTAGTAAGTACATATTATACCACTGACTTTTCAGCGCAAATAGACTTTTCGGCAGATCAGGAGAGTCCATGTCGCACACTAGTACTAATATCACTTTATCACCAGTTGAGTCTCGGCGGATCAGGACAGTCAGCGTCGTAGACGAGGGCGTGGCCAGCGTGCAGCACAGCGGCGAGGGGCGGGGCCACAAGCGGTTCTGCCGCTGCCAGCGGATAATATTATACACTTTTAAAACACTCTATCACCTGTTGAGTCTCGGCGGATCAGGGCAGTCCATGTAGCCTAGGGCGTAGCCAGCGTGCAACACAGCGGCGAGGGGCGGGGCCACGAGCGGGCCGGCCGCTGCTAGCGGATACTATTATACGCCTTCAAAATCACTTTATCAGCTGTTGAGTTTCGGCGGATCAGGACAGTCTGCGTCGTACACGAGGGCGTTGCCAGCGTGCAACACAGCGGCGAGGGGCGGGGCCACAAGCGGTCCTGCCGCTGCCAGCGGATAATATACACTTTTAAAACACTCTATCACCTGTTGAGTCTCGGCGGATCAGGACAGTCCGCGTCGTACACGAGGGCGTGGCCAGCATGCAGCACAGCGGCGAGGGGCGGGGCCACGAGCGGTCCGGCCGCCGCCAGCACTATCGCGCCGGCGCTCGCCACTAGCGCCGCCAGCGGGAACAGCAGCAGAAGCACGATGGACCCCAGCCCCCCGGCACAGTACCACCAGAGACGGTTCGCTTGCCGACTGAGACCCTTGCCCAGTAAACCTTTGGTTTGCAAATAATGGCAAGTTAAAACCCGACTATATAAAATATATTTTATTAGCTTATGTTACTCGGGACGTGATTTATTGATATCTATTAGTGTCCGACCGAAGGTCTATTTTTGGCCGAAGCCGATTAATCGGCAATAGCTACAACCTTCGGCCGAAGCCGAAGGTTTATAAACTTAATCGCTCGATAATTAATTTTTAACCGACTTAAAAAATGAGGTTATCAATTCGACGCGTATATATGTAATATTTCCAGAACTACCCAATTTTCGCATATGTTAGTCTGTAATCTGTTTCAGCGTCTGAACAAATGTGCCAAACTACAAGTGTATGTATGTATGTATGAATGTTGTACTAGGTATTGTTCAACTTAGGGAATAGTGCAAGTTTCATCAAAATCGGTTCAGTAGTTTTGGAGAAACGGAGTTTTAATTCTCAATTACGTATAATTTTCGGTTCCGTTCGGTTTTATCTTTTTAAAATAGTTCTTGTAGACATAATTATGTTCAATATGTCTACAAGCTACAATGAATTATTAATTCAAAACTTCAATATTGAAGGTTTACCTATAAATATTGACTGTCTCATAGAGAAGTTGATAGAGATAGAGATGGTAATAAAAGTTTGTGATTTCGTGATTTATTTATTTTTAATACTTAATAATTTGTGGACTACAAATAATTAATTAAACTTAATTAGGTTTATGGAATGACTCAAATGTGTAGTTCGAAAACGGATGAGAATTCGAAAAAATTGTATAGAATCATAATTATAGAGAATTTAATAAGTTTCTTTTTCATCGTAGAATGTTTTTTGATACAACGCATCGTTTTTTAGTTATTAGCCAAAAACCAAAAATTGAGACTTTTGTCACTCTCCCCTCACTCCAGCTCACCTCCTAGCCCTACAGGACTTTTAGTATGTTTTGTCCCTAAGCACTCTGAAAAGTTCCAGCTGAAATCTCTTAGGTTCCTGCTCACGCATTCTGCAACTACTTCATTGACTGGACTATTGTAAAAAAATAAAAATTTCCTTATTATTTCACAAATAACAATAATTAGACCAATCAATCAGTCTTTGTTTTAGTCGACTAGACTAAAACTAGAGTAATAAATAAAATAAACAAATACTAACTTCTTATTAAATAATTAAATGATTTATTAAGAAGTTAGTGTTTGTTTATTGTATTTGACAGTGACTCCCAGTGGCCTCTGCATACACGACCGGTCCGTCGCTCTCTCACGAGTCTGAAGTCTCACGACTCACTCAGTCTTTCGTTTAATTTCGACGGTTGCTCGGACCTTCGGCGAAATCTTCGGCTTCGGCCTAAAATCCGGCCGAAGCCGAAGGTTTCGCCGAAGGTGGATTTTTGGCCGAAGCCGAAGCCGCAGCCGAAGCTTCGGTCGGACACTAACATTTATACAGTACAGTGTACGCGTGTCGCTACGGTAGAGGCTGCAGCAAATACACATACATAACTACGTTTTTTTCTATTTGGTTAGTCAGATTTATGTTAGTCTATAAGGTATTTATAATATGGGCCAAGATGCCTGAATTAAATAAATAAATAAATAAAAAAAAAGCGAAACTATCAGGTTTTATGTAGTTAAATTACATTGACTTATCGTTATATTGTGTCTCTTTCACTTGCGCACGCAAACATTTTCAATGGCAATATTTTCGTTCGTTATACCTGTATCGGGCTCAGTTTCGAAGCGCGTCCGCTCCTTGGAGACGTGTCGCCACAGCTTCAGCAGCCGCGACCACATCGTTTGCGTCTCGCTGCTGCGCTTCGGGAATAGAGTTCCGTTCACCTGCAACATGGTCTACTTTACGACAACTGATCTTTCATTAGCTTGGCCAGTTGTATGTATGTAACGGAATCTTTGAGCACGATTTTTACCTACCTCCATCAGTCTAATTAATTCGAAACTTTGCATACGTATTAAGAGCCAATGACAATGCAATAATTTGTTTAAAAATTTTTATATATTAAAAAACGTGTTTTTTAAGTTTTTTTTAACTTTTATTTTCATGCAACTTTGATAAACTATTGACAAACGTTGCCTATTTTGGAATACATAATATACAGCCGCGCGCGATGTCCATGCGTTGGGTAAATAATAATTATTTAACTTTAAGCTACATTCACTCAGTGATCAATTGATTTTTTTTTCAACTAATATAATAGCCAAATATCACGTCCTCGAGTATTGAACATATCTCACCAGTCATGCTGTATATACATATAATGGAATCAACTTAGAACCAAGGATTAGCTATAGCTAGAGCTCCATAATCTACCGTCATAATGGTTCTAAGGTCAAGGTCACCAGCAAGGTGTCATCAGGTTCCCCGACCACGACCAAGATCTACCGTCATCACGATGTATGGTCACCTGCGAGAGGTCGAGGTCGGGCACGAAGGGCTTGACGCAGAGCAGCGTGCGCAGCGACAGCGCCGAGCACCACGGCACCAGCACGCCGAGCACGAACATCAGGTTCCACGACCATGACCAAGATCTACGGATCATCATCATGTACTACTTTCATTGTAAAATTATTGTCTAAACTTCATAAAAAAGATTAAAAAAAACTTTATGTTAAGCGTAACAGTTTGCAAAGATAAGTTACGTCCTCGCACGTAAATTTATGCGTACACGTTTGTTAAACTAACAGTACTATGACTTAGTTATGACTTAATATATTGTGTTCAGGAGTTTCTTTTAATATGTTGTTGCTCGTATAACAATGATGATGGGTATACGTTAAAGGCGCACGCTAAGTTTATGATTAACACGCAAAGTCTTGCGGGCTTATGCATAGTAGTACGTACCTGTGCGCAAAATTCAACAGTCTCCAGCCGAACCATCTTGTCGTGGTGGTGCGCATCTTCTCTCTGTCCGCCAGAAACACTGGCTGGGAGGGGTCCGAGCGCGGCGTCACTATGTTGGTGGCTCGGGTGCTGATCACAGTGGGTATACGCTCCGCGCGGCCGCGGAAGTGACGTGTAATCGTCCAATTCCGAGGTAACCAGATGCGAGTCGCGAATGTGAACTCGCGAGTCGGCGTTTTGGCCGCTTGTAGTTCCTGTGATATATGTGATGGTAAAAAAAAACTGTCACAGATGATATGTATGATATTTCCTTTATCATACATATCATCTGTTTAATCTTTATTGAACGAATTGTCAACTATAAGCCGTTTGTGTTGTAAATATACGTAATACATTAGATATTATTGTAATTTAATCAATTTAATGTAAAATTTAGTAAAGAAAAGTTAAGTGTTAGTAATGAAATAAGGTGCTTTATTTGGGACGTAAAATATTTTAGTTGTATCCGATATTGTAAGTAGGTATGGAATTTATTTTATGATATTTTACTTTACACTGGATACATGCTTGTTAATGAACTTTTAAACTGTCTATTGATAACAAAATTTACAAAAGCTAACTTAGGTTAAAAAAGATCGTAAAAGACGAGATTTTGTATCTACAACCTTTCCATTGCCAAAAGTAAGTTATAAAATCAATGAATAGAGTTTAAGATAAAAAAGCAAACACCATTGATTTTAGTAACAGCGCCATCTATTATTTGAAAACTTTTAAATATCCCTATTTTTATGTATACAGCTCACCTTCATTAGCAGCGGTTCGCGGTCACGCATAAACGCAATATCCCTCAACAGAAAATATCTGTGCTGGTACAGCGCATGGTGTTGCAGACGCTGTGCCGCGTCGTCGAGCGCCGCCCACCGTGCATCGCGACGCAACGCCGCCGACGCGCGCGCCGCACGCTCGCGTCTCCATGCGCTAGCACGGGATAGAATGGGGTGTGCGGCCCGCGCGCGCGCTTCTGCGGCCCGTGCACCCGCTGCGACCGCACGACGTACGCTTTCTTCGGCCCTGTGAGTGAAATTTTAGGTTACGAATGTGACGCAAACTTCATATTATACAATGTAAAAATTATATTGTCTGAAATTTTGTGCCTCGTTATTTCGATTACAGTATAGTAAGAAATGAAACGCGGACACTGTCTGCTAGTTCTATGAGTGGCTACGCGGACACTGTCTGCTAGTTCTATGAGTACGCCACCGCGCCGCACACGTGCGACAAGTACTCGCCCCGCCCACCTCCCACGTATTACCTGTCGACGATGACGGCGGCGCGCAGCTGTTCGGCGAGCAGCGGGGGCACGTGCGCGCCGAGCGCCGCCAGCTCCGCGCTGCCCGCCACCGCGCCGCACACGCGCGACACGTACTCGCGCAGTGCCGCACCGCGAACCTCCTGCGATAACATCTATTAATATTTTTCTAAAGCGACAAATCTATTATTAATTTATTAACTCTGTAAATTAATTTGCTAGTTCTTGACTTCTTGTCGCTATTATTATTTGTTTTTTTCTATAAATAATTTTGTGTTTAGTTTAGTTTAAGCGTTGTGAAGCCACTCATTGGCCTCTGCAGAAAATCAGTGCAGCAGGCTTGCTTGCTGCGTTTACTGAGCTGGGGCCAATTTTTGGTGTCACACAGCATTGTAGTAGTTAATTTTATAATAATATTATAGTCGAACTGTATTATATTATGATGTATTGTGTGATGCTAAAAATAAATCCATTCTTATTCTTATTCCTATTAATTTACTGTTAAACATGTATATTCACAAAGTACCTACATTAGAATGAACAGCATTTACAAAACTATAATTGTGAAATTCTTATGGCTTGCTCGTTAATAATAAATAATTTTAGGACTACACCATTGGTTTTTGCTCGCAGCTCACGACACCACAGAAAACAAAAGGTTGAGTATGGCTGAAATTATCAGATAGTTTGATATTACAACTGTTGGCATATGACGTCACAACTGCTGAGGTATGACGTCACGTACCTCCTCAATATCCTCCCGGGGCACCTTCTGGCTGGCGAGGTGTGCGGCGGTGCGCTCACGGAAGTGCAGGAACCAGCCGCGCGACTCCCGCTCCAGGATCTGCTGCAGAACCGGCGCCGCGCGACGCAAGATGTCGCGCTTGTATAAACGCAGGTCCACCTGGGGGAATGGGGCAGTTAGAAAAATAGGTAGGAAGTTTTTTGCTCCATTTTCGTGTGCAGCTCACACTATTAAACTATTAAATTATAATGTATCATCTTGTTTAAAAAAAGTTATATAAATCTCATATTTAGCGTAAACATGTGCGTGCGTTGCGTGTGCGTTGTGAAAAAATAATATGCACCCAGTATACGTAGTCTCGCTCTCGGTTCCGTCCGCTTCAGCGTAGTGTATTTTCTATCTCGCTCACACCCGCATACGTCTGTCTCGCTCACCTGCGTCCGCTGCGGCGTGGTGTACAGGTAGGGCACTCGCGGCACGGCGCGCGGCGCGTCGCGGGCGTCCGTCTTCTCTGACGCGGCGCGGCGCATGGCGCGCGTTACCCACGCCGCCAGCGCCGCTACATCCTCTTGGTTCTCCGGCTAATAATATAGATCATGTTAATTGATAATTAATTTATTTGTTAGTACCGCATAATACACCTATTAAAACAGTTTGTAATTTTGATTTTATGTTGGTGTGAAAAAAAAGTGGGCGTCGTGCGAGTTTCTTACGCCGGTTCTTCTCGCCGGGTTAGTTCCCGAACCGGTGGTAGGCATCATGTAGACGTTCAGAGAACATTTGCAAAAAATTATTCTGAATAAAAAACGTTTGAGTTTGGGTGTCGATGTTAAATTTTTTTAGACAGTAAATCATCTGAAAATGACGACTCTCTATCTGAATTCTGAATATACTTAAATTCAATATACTTAAAATACTAGATTATTATCTCATCTAACCTCTTTCCTCGCGATTATTCGGTTCCAATGTTCACGATGGATGAAAGTATAGTTACATACTATTTCTTACATTAATACGTTTAAGCTCTTAGTACCAAACGTTAATAGTTTATTTACCTTACAGATGAGCTCAGCGACCAAATAACGTGACCTCTCCTCTCGCAGTTTCTTGTCAAGGTCACGGGCCTCCAGAGATGGCATACCCACTGCTAGATCCAGCAATCTACACAAGGAATATGCAAAAAATTAGCACAATTAAATCTGTAAAAAAAAATTACGCTAAAAACACATCATACAATGGAGGAATTCAACAAGCAAGGAATATAGATAATGAAAATAAAAATATCCATATTAGTGTCTCGGTCTATCAGTTATTTGTTCATGACTAAGCCATTATTTTTATGAAATTTGGTAGGTGTATATTTTAAGATCCGGGAAAGTACATTGGATAGTTTTTTCCCGGCAAAATGTATGGTTCCCACGCTAACATTGTTACGGGCATCATAAAATCTACTTAAAAATATTTAATTCATGACAACATCAATTTCTTTTAGCGTCCAAATCCAAACCTAGGTCTCACCTGTACAGCCCATCCAGTAGCGCTCTGGCCCCAGCTATGACGGACAGGGGCTCATCTCGTAGTAGCCTGTCCCTAGCCACGACCACTATAAGCGCCGCTGCCCTCGCCACATGGCAGTATAGCTCCTCCCTCGCTCGAGTCCGTCCCCGCTGAAGCCACCCAGCTACCCGCCACACATGGGTCTGCCCGGGGAAGTGACGGGAGGGGACTTCGAACTCCCTGGGTGAAATAATTTAAATGTAGTTGTCACATATTTATCCATTTAAGGGCAAAGCCAAACGAGCGTAATTAGTGAGTTGTGAGTCGCAGAATTTCGGCTGGCAGAAATTCTGCTGCATTCAGTTTCGTACAATAGTCCTGTTTGATTCACACGAGCGTAATTTTGTGAGTCATGATTTGTATGACGAATAATTTTCGCGACCGAAATTCTGCGACTGACGACTCACAAAATTACGCTCGTTTGGCTTCACCCTAAGTTTCGTGGCACAGTGATGCGTTGTTAAAGGAGCCATTCAAATTTGGAACAGTCAGCCCGGCAACGCAATTTCGTCAATTCGATTTGTGTAGTTTTAAATGGCTCATTTAAAAATGCATTGCTTTGCTTCGACGCGTGACTGGCGCTTAGGGCCGGGACACAAAAACACGATACGACGTCGTGTCGTACCACGACGCGGCGTCGTTTCACGATGCGACGTCGTGTCGTGGGAATCCACGACGAGCATCGTAAAAAACTACGACCCGACATCGTGAAATAAAATAAATAAAATTCGTTTAAATTAAATCGTGGCACGTCACGATGTCGCGTCGTAGTTTTTTATCTCTTATGTCTACTTTCCAGTATCAATTTTTTGGTAAGAAGGGAAAATTTTTAAACAATGGTTCGGCTAAATAAACTCATATCACTTCCAGAGGTTTATGGACATACTACGGATTTATCTAGGGGATTTTGACATAAGTTAAACATGGGATCGAGATAATTATTGTAAAACACTTTTTTTTAAGTTACAACGAGTGCAGTAACAATAATAAGTAGTTGTTTATTTTTTTTTTTTTGAAGTAGAAAGTGCCTAAAGATATTTTTTTATCATGCTTTGCGAGAATTTAAGTAAGTACAAATTAAATATTTACCTTTTTCTTTATAGAATAAAAATTATTACATTATATGTAAGTATAGGATTTTCGGATTTCAGTGTAAATAAAATAATAGTATGTCATTTTTTGGTCTATAAATACTTTATTTATTGTGTTATGGATATGGGATGCAGTGCATGCTATTGGAAATATAATATTGGCTTCAATATATTTTTAAAATCTTAATATTTTGAACAGGTCACATAATAGGCTACTTGACCTACTTTTTTCATTATTAATCATTCATTTTCACCAAAAAAACTAATATTTTGTTGCCTGGTAGAGACTGCTTCCAGCAGTAAGGCCGCCAATTCAAACTATTTCTGTTTTTGTAACGTGTGTAAATTGATCTGTTTTGTTTGTTTGAATAAAGAGTTTTTTATTTTTATTTATTTATTTTAAACTAAAAATGTTGATTGAAAAATATGCCTTTTAAATGCTCCGAAAACACTGTCTGCCATAGTGTGACGTCATATTTCTTGTATTTTATACTTTCTTTGTTGATTTTTTTGTGTACTAAACATACGAGTCTAAAAGTGCCAAAAAATTAGAAAAGAATTAAAATATAAGAAATGAGAAAACATTTGTACTGTTGAAAACTTTTGGAGAAAAGTTTTTTCCATTTCATTTCTCAACTACAGTAAATGGAGATATACATAATACATAAAACTGATGTTTGTATTCAGGAAAACATATTTTACAAATCTTTCTAGGCTTATTTTTATTATGTATGTACATATAAACTTACATAGAACGCGCGCGTTAAATAAAAAAATATTAAATTACTATTGTGATGACGTCATATCCAAATCGGAAGTACCACAAAAGCATTTTCGTCAATACAAATTAAAAATTAATATAAAATCATAATTTCAAATCGACTTCAAGCTCATAGCTTCAATCGACAATCATAAGCTTTTATTTGATGATAAGGGTGAAATACGATTTTATAGGCCAAGTTCTACTAGAAATATGGCATTTGTTCAATGAATATAGGTCAAGTAGCCAATTAAATATTAATTATTTAATGTAATAAAAAATTCAAGTTGCATTAGCATAGTTTATCGCACCAACTAGTATTTTACTAACGCGAAAAACGGATTTCTGAGTGAACTATCTAGCAGGCAACATTAAAGTTGAGACCGTACTACGCAACACTACGCGGCAGTTCACGTTCCATGGAACTGACGTTTTACAAACGCGAATCTGACGTTTTACAAACCTCAGTTCTATGGCATCCATTACACGCTCATGCAAGCGACAGTCAATTCCGTCAATCATAAATTATGTTTGACTGATGGTGACTGATGGACTGACGAATGGTAGACGGTCACTCGATGCTCTTCAGTTTTATGTCAGTCAAAGCCAAAATTTTCAAAGGTATGACGTTTCTAATTTTTTCCTATTTTGTCAGATGTGACAACACTCACTCAAAATTCGTGTCTATCATGATGCTCTTACACGGTAGGTTATCCATCAGTTACAGCCATGACTGTGGTAAAACTGACAGCAAAAACTACCGTGAAATGGATGCCTATGGAACGTGAAGAGTCGCTACGTGTCGTGTCGCTTTAGTGCAGTCCTTACCTTAAGTGCTAAATATGAACTGCATTTTTATGTAACATACCTAATCATAGTTTGTTATATTGAAGCCAATATAACAAGATGGACTACACATATCCGGGTAACATACCCCAATTCACGAATAGAATCCAATTGCTTAGCATTAAGCCTCCGCGCCACATACGCTCTCTCCTTGAGTAAGCTTCATGGAAAATGTTGGCATATGATAATACAGATACATAAATACATTGTAACAAGCTGAAATGTATGAGTAATGATTTTGCACAAGTGTACTATAAAGCTGATTAATGTACATTTTAGAAGTAAAAAAAACTGTATTTTATGTGTTATGACAAAACTAAAGATAAAAATATGAATGTCTATATTCATAAATTTACTATTAAATTGAACGAAACATACTAAGTAAAATGCATTATGATTTTAGGAAACAGATAATAAACAGTTTTATAGGTAATTAATAGAATTGGCCAAGTGCGAGTTGGACTCGCGCACGTAGGGTTCCATACAACAATAGAGCAAAATAGGCTGAAAATTGTGTCTTTTGTATGGGAGCCGCCATTAATTATTTAATCTATTTAAATTTTCTTTAAGGTTCTTGAGTTACAGCCTGGAGACACACAGACAGACAGACCGACAGACGGACAGACATCAAAGTATTAGTAATAGGGTCCCGTTTTTACCCTTTGAGTATGAAACCTAAAAAAAAACTAAAAAGAAATAATTTCATTAATTAAAAAATTTAATTTTTACAATTCTTCATCCCCTTGAGTCATTTTAATGTAAAATATTTATGTCTATTTCCTATGTATATTAAAATACAGTTAAGTTTTATTAATCACTTGTTTGATATCATCATTTTATGTACTTAATGATTGAGAGAAAAACAGGATACATAACATTACCACTAAAGATCACAAAACGAGTCGCTTTAATATTCTCTAAAGTTTTATTTGATCAACTTCCTTCTTAATTACATAAATTATTATTCTTCTATCCAAACTGGTGCTTCTTAAATGACGAAAAGAATAATAACAATCAATGCCTTTGGAATTCGAAGACAAAATTAGACTTATAAAAATGAATTACAACAAAATAATAGCTTGGAAGATTGCTCTCTTTTTTTTATTCAACACTTGTTTTTTTTCAATAGAATAATTGCAGCTTATGCACATTCACAGACTGTGACTATTTTTGACATAAAGAAAATAAAAACCATAATATTATCAATGAATGAAAAACATGTGTGTTATAGCTATTATAGCCGTAAATTTTTTTACTCACCCTCTCTCCCTTATGCTATGAAGCTGTTTAGGTGTGAGTGGGTGGGGCTCACAGCCAGCATCGAGGGCAGCTGCATCCAGCTCATCGCATGAAGGAGCGATAATAATGTCTGAAGGTCTGTTACCCGGACCAGTAAACCTTGAAGCAGGCAGAACTGAAAATGAAACATGGTTTTTATAATGAATATAAGTGTTTGAACAAGTTTTTTTCATATTTTTTTTATTTTAGATGAATCATAATATAGCTTATTACTGATCAATAATAAGCTACATGATACTCTAATGCCCATGCCTGATTACACCAACCACCTCCCAACGCTAAGTGTTCCCTAGCTGTCTTTTAGAGTAGCATAGTCTTCATGTATCACTTAAAACAAATACATTTTTAATGAACTTATAATTCTCATAAAGCTTTTAGCTTTACACCCTAAGGACATATTATGTGACACACAAAAATTAGTAAAATCTTGAAGGAAATTACCCTTAATGGCCACTAGAGGGACCACTTAGTGTTAGGAGGAATAAGTGATAAGCCCCCTGTAAATTAAAAAAAGTCACTCAACATTGAACCTAAAGTGACTTTTCCTAGGTATAAAGACAGCAAGATGTGTAGTACATAAGTTGAGATATTATACATATAATATCTCAACTTATACTTAAATATATAAAATTAAATCTCATAATTATAATGAAGAAACATTGTGAGATATTAATGCTACATACCAATGGGAAAAGTTTTCCAGTGGTAGAGAAAGTCTTCAGCCACTTGTTTAATGTTGTTGACGAGCTGTTCCACCTCTGGCGGCGCTCCGACGAGCTGCACATCGAAGCGAAGGGGCTCTCGTTCCGGTGCGGGAGCCTCCAACAGCAGGGAATTCGGTCGAGACGCCCTATCGGTTTCTCCAGACATAGTTGCCATCATCAAACAATCAATCTCAATAGCCGCATAATTTAAACGAGCCGTTGTAGGCGGAGATCTCACTTAACGCCGAGCTCTTGATTTTAATTCAATGAATTCGTGACATCACGAGAACTTCAATGCCCGGCGGAAACGCTTAGATTTATAAATTTTAATGTCCATTTGATACAATTAACATTAAATAATAGCCGTGTTTGATTTATTACAGTACATTTTTGCGACAAAAGACTATAAAAACTGGCTAGAAATTCGATATTCTTGATCTTGATGCCAATATATTTGTCAATGTCAAAAATTGACATTTGATAATGTCAATAGGCTGTCAAAGATATTTTTTTTTAATTCGTCCCGGTCGGGAGAGGCTAAGGGAGCGTTGCCCATACAGCGCTGTCAAAGATAGTTTTTTTTTCAACATTAGCGCGCAGGGCTTTATAGGCAGAAAAAAACCAAAAAAGAAAATCGGTTATTGTCACAGAACCATTAAAACAAACTTTTAAATGGTTTCATTATCATTATCCGATTTTAATATCTAAATATATTTTGTTACTTTACAGTTTACAGTACTGTTTCAGTAGTTTAGTAGAAATAGTAGTGTCAGTTTACCCTTTCTTTACTCATCAATTTGTTCTGCTACAGCATGTCAAACATATCGTCTACACATGGTGATTGTTTAGCCCGTTGCAGACGATGCGCAGTAGCTTGCGCAAGTACTAATACTAAGCATATATTTTCATCGTGTGAACGCATTTTGCTTAGTGAAAGTGCGAGTGCAAGTTGCTTAGTAGCACTCGCTTTGGTCCTCGCGCAAGTGCGACTCATTTGCCCCCGCTCCGTCTACTTCACCCCCGCGCTACTTCACTGGTCATCGTTTGAACATGCGTTGACCAGTACTAGCGCCAGTACTAGCGCCAGTTCAGTTTGTTTGTTGTTTTGGTAAAGATGTAGAAACCTACCACTAGATTGTTGGGGAGTTGGTTGTTTTATTGAGTCTTAATGTTTTAAGTTTGTGAATTAAAAATGAATAAATGGAATTCAGACTAAACATCAGTTCCTCTGCTATCACTCCATTTAGCTCTTGAATTAGGCACTTAAAAAGTTTATTCAAAACCATACGCTTGTCCATGGTTGCCTACTATGCACTGGCACTATACAAAGCTACTTCGCGTGATCCTTTTACGTTTGAACGCTGGCGCAAGTACCTGCGCAAGTACTCGCGCAAGCTACTGTGCATCGTCTGCAACGGGCATTTGGCGAATACATCAAATACGCAAATATAGCCATGTGAACTGTGAAGTGTCTGCAGACAAGAAACAGCAGAACATACAAAATATGGATTATAGGCAAACTCAAATAAAACAGAGAGAAAAATATTTTTTGGCAGACTAAAAAGTTATATTGATTAAAGCAAGAAGACGAAGGTAATCGTTTTTTAATTTTTTTGACATTTCAATTTTCAAGCTGCAAAGGTAGTTGTCAATGTGGTGATTTATTTGCTCTTGTTTTCTAAATAAACGGGTTTTAATTTAGGTAATATAATTTGAATAAATTGTAGACGAAGTATATTCTATTAATTTTAGTGAGTTATAAACAATTAATATTTCTTTTTAAGTAAGAATAACCGAGCGGATCTCGCTACTAACCGGCACCTACAGGCATCCAAACGAATACATTTCGGGTATGTGGCTATATTTACACGTTTCTTTAATTTATCTTTCCAATTATTGTTTTGATTTTCGGGTTATAAAAACAGTGAAAACATCGAACTTATGTTTTTTTATTTCGGTAAGTTACGCTTTTTTCGTGTACATACATCAGCTTTCTTTTATTGTGACAACGAAACGTTATTTGCAGGAAAATGGAGGCCATGGATATCCAAGCGGTCGAGTCGAAGCTTAGCGACGTGACCGTGACCGCTATACCTATGAGTGGCAAAAGTTCACACAAAGATCTGTCTATAAGTACCACCAGCCACGCGACTATATCGTCAGTGCCGGCATCGTCCCCCACCTCCAATGGGAAGGATAAGGACAATAGTATGTCGAAGTATGCCCAGCTCCTGGCAGTCATCGAGGAGATGGGTAAGGAAGTAAGACCGAGCTATTCCGGTAGTCGCAGTTCGGCGGAACGTCTCAAACGTGGCATTGTCCACGCTCGCATTTTGGTCAGAGAGTGTTTGATCGAGACAGAGAGATCTGCTCGACAGTAAACATTCCCTACAGTCAATTTTAATACCTCAGTCTTAGATGGTTTGGACGTATTTGATATTTTTTTAATTTAAAATATGATTCATTTGTTGTACCACGCTAAATATAAAACTAAATTTTATAGCTCAAGTAATGGTTTAGATGCAACTAAATGATATTATGTGCATAATTTAGATTAGATTAAACAAAAATTTATTATTCAGGGTACTTAGACATTAAATTTACAAGTTATTCTCAGGTTTTATTAAAATGAAACTCGTCATGTTGAAAATGAATAGTTTTAAATCCCAAAACTTACCGCTTTATGATGTATACCTTATACTTAACTTTCTTAAATATTTAAAATATTATAGTGTTATTACATATTATAAGGTTATGGCAGTTGTTAAAATGTAAGATTAAGTCTAAGTTTCACAAACACCTGACATTGTTAATGGCTCATTAATGCTTCAACTCCCAACCGGTCGAATTTGACTGCAAAAACAATAGATTTCCAGGAATCCTCGATTGGGGGATTAAAATACTATGCCTTCTCTTTTATTTTTATGAAAAGCAAAAGGGGTACCATAATTCTAAATCGACAATTAACTTTAACAGGTGTTTGTGAAAATGGCACTAAAGATATTTAATTACTGTAACCTACACAACCATATTTCAGGAGTAAGAGAACACAATTTGTATTTTAATGTAGTCTTGTTTTGAATTTATCATGATTATAATTTTGATAAGTATGTACCATAATATTTCTCTTTTTTGGAAATTACTTAGTAATCATATAGTACAAAAATATACAAAATGCATTTATTATAGTTACTATGGTGAAAGTAGTATATTATATATTATAACATTTACAGACGTAATATTCAATCTAAGGAGTGAATTATTCAATTTACAGAACAATTTGCATAGGCCTTAAGATTTAGAAGATACATTCCTAGATCTTTGCTAGTTATTACTCACATATAATATGAGAAATCTTCAGTTTAAGGGTGAAGCCAAATGTGTAATTTTGTGAGTCGTGAGTCGCATAATTTTGGCCACGTAAATATCTTTTCAAACAAGTCATGACTTTTCATACAAACAAAATTACGCTCGTGAGAATCAAACAGGACTTTTGTATGAAACTGAATGCAGCAGAATTTCTGCCAGCCGAAATTCTGCGACTCACAACTCACAAATTACGCTCGTTTGGCTTCGCCCTTAGTTGATACTTGATACTTCTTAAAAAGAGTATTCAAGTATTACATAACATATGTTTTGATGATTTTAGACCTCAAACACACAGTAAGATTTTTCTGTATGTATGCCTATTGCCTATGCATCCTTCCTACTATGTTATGTGATACTTGAACACTCCCTTCAGTGGAAGTTGAGTTTTATTTACAATATACATTCACCTAGTAAGTAGTCCTGGTTAGACGCAGGCTGTGATCAAGACATTATGAACATCTACCTCAAAACAAAACAAATAATATTAATATTAATGTATGTTAGGCATTTCACCAATTTAGATCAATAATAATAATATATTTCTTTGATTGAATGTTTCTATCAGTGTGACAAGTAGCATGGTCAATTTTATTTTATGATACTGTTAAGAAGCTTAATTTCATGGGACTATCTTTAAAACCTTTTCCTTTATTCTCTGAATCTCTTATCAAGGTCTAGGGTGTTATGTCGTTTCAGTCTTTTGTGATATCTTTTATTCAGAAGATTCTGAGCGAGATCGTTGGGATGGATATCCAGGCGAAGCTTGTATTTTGTACAAGACTTTGACATTTCCTCTTTAATGGATAGGATTTTTAAAACCTTTTAATGCGCTAAAAATGTATAACTCACATTACAAAATAGGGAGTTAATATTTTCTTCTTCATTTAATATTTTCTTTCTTATGGGCAAGTGAGATTATTATCCTCCTTTACTGAATCTAAGTGACTAGAGTTTAGAGCATTTTGATTTATCAGCCATTATGGCGTCATTGTATTAGGCTGCGTTTCCACTGAAGCGGAGCGGAGCGGTGCCCAAATTGACCAATCGTTCTATTCCAGCGGAATGACAGCGAAGATTTCGAGCATGGTGATTGGTCAATTCGGCACCGCTAAGCTCCGCTCCGCTTCAGTGAAAACGCAGCCTTATGCAGACTAACAAAATTCATAGCAACTTTAGTAACATTATTCATTATAGTGGTGACATAATATCTTTTGTCTCTATAAAATAATTCCAGGATATTAAAGTTATGCTCATTAGGCGCAGCGCAGACGACAGACTATCCGTGACGCACTTTTTAGTCCGTGGAAATAGAACGTATGAAATTATATGCAGTAACGCACACGTCTGCGCTGCGCGTCGTGTGCGTTACTGCATTTCTATTTCCACAGACCACAAAAGTGCGTCACGGATAGTCTGTCGTCTGCGCTGCGCCTTATAATAATTATTTAAAATAAGTTTCTTAGTTTTAACTTTTAAGCTGTAAATATTTTTTTGAATATTATCTTTCATTTCTGATAATATTGGTCATATAACTCAAAATAACAAAACCTTGGTATTAAAAAAAAGTTTTTGCTTGACAACATTTTTTTCTTTTATAAGAAAATGAAAAGGTACCAATTTCAGTCCTCAACTGCCGTGGATGTATACTTGATAGTTTTAAGTACATAGTTGTAAGGAGATATTACGAAATAGTTGTTAAGTATATAAATAAGTTACCATTAATAATTAATTAGTACTTACATAACATTATTTTAGAAGTCCATTGATATTTATATTTTTTATATTGGATTTTAATTTATATATTTAATTTTCGAATTTAATCAGGGGTTAAGCTTGTACAAGCTAAGAGGTCACTTTGGCATCTTTAAGAAAATTAACGAGCAATGAACAAACATGAAATTCATATGTTCCAAACCAAGAAGCTAGTCACAACATTTAATATTTGATATGAAGTTTTGTGACTCGTCTCGTGTATTGGATTTTAGTATCTAATTGTCTCAAGAAATTATATTTCAGATGTCCAAAGTACCTAAGTAAACCATTTCTCATTTCATCTGTTACCAAAGTTTTGTCAAGTAAAAATTAAATGTTTAGCATGTAAGAGTAAAGTCAGAATATTTGGCAAATGTAAGCATGATGGGCATATTATGCATTTTTGATTTTTTTAAAAGATGTACAAACAACCCTAAGGAATATTCCACATAAGCGTTTTATAGAGACACTGTCTAGTTATATGTATGTAGGGAATATGCAGGACAAGTATAAGTGGGAGCACTGGTCCAGTAATGGATTTAAAGTTTCAAAGTGTCGCCAGACATGATACAACTATGTTAAGGGAATATGCGTGGTAACCGAAAAGGAAGATTTACGACCGAGAAAGAGAAACTTCGATAGAAAGATGCAAGATTTTGGCGATAATTATGGGTACCGCCACAACGTAATCAATTTTAAGTTCTGGTACACAATAGAAAATTATATACTGTCCACATTTATGCTTGTGCCTACCCCACACATTAACAGTTCGCCGGCAGGCCACCGCCTGGCCGTTAATCTTAAAAGATCACAGACTCACAGTTCCCCGGACGATTTTGTAGATTTTGTATCGACGGTCAATGACTGTCAGGCAGCCTGCCGACCAGAGCCTGCAGGCGGACTGTTAATGTGTGGGGCCCTTTAGGTACAAGAATAAATGTGCACAGTATGCACAGACAGATCAAGATAGATACCGCATGTGTATGTACTTCGCGTGCTATATCCCGTTCCCAAACGACGAGCATGCTCGTCTTTCGAAAGTCTTCTTCTTCTTCTTTTAAAAATGGCCGCCTCATATGTCTGCTATCGGAATCGAACGTCAATCGGAATTTTAAAAATGCCTAAATGCCTAATTGAGTCGTAGAGCTGTAGAAATTCGAATAGAAACTTTGGCCTTGATAATGGGCACGTTTCTTGTCATCGGTACGTCACAGTAGGCAGGAAAAAAGTGGCACGCTCGTTTAAATACAAATGAAGGGACATGCGGTATCTATCTTGATCTATGTCTGTGACAGTATGTAATTTTCTATAATTGTGTACCAGAACTTAAAATTGATTACGTTGTGGCGGTACCCATAATTAGCGCCCTTGGGGCCCTTTATAGCCTAGCTGTGTCTATGTAGTATGTACAGAAGCATATATTTGAGAAAAGTGATTATGGTGAACATTTTAATGCCCATGTGTAAAAATTTCTGTATTTTCTATAACAATAAATTGCCTCGATTTGCATTTATAGTGTAATAGTGATGGTATACCTAATAAATACACAGTACAAATTTTAGATAATGTTAAAGTGAAACAAAATATATAGGTATGTTAAACTATTTCATAGTGTGACGATTTTACTTATATTTAATATTTATTAGTATGGACTTATTTTTAACATAAATAAATGGTTTAAAATTATGATGCATTTTCATTTAAGATTTTAAATCTTTATTTAATTAGTTATTTACCATACATACATAAGAATTAGACATGATACTACTCATACTAAATTTATTCTGTTACTTATTCAAGGTTTATCAAAGTATGTACGGTGTACCATCGAGGAAATTGATTCCTAGGCAGTTGACGTACCTACGTCATTTGGTCGGCGTCAATGTTAGCTGTGATCGGTCGGATAGGTTTGACGTAACGCGACCAAATTAGGTCCGCCATCTGCCTAGGAATCAACTTTTCTGATAGTACAATGTCACTACTAGCGCTCGACAAGTCTCTAAGTTTACGATGTGGAATCGCACGCACACATACTTGTGGATACGCCCCTACGGATTAATGGCGCTGTAAAGCGATTTGGTATAGGGGCAACAACTTAAAAAACATATTCAATAATTAATTTATTAATCATAATAATAATTAAGATTGTTTTAGTCATTTACAACTGCGAGATGACGTCCGTAACTCCGTTGCACTAAAGTTAGCGTGGGAACCGATTTCGGGATATAAAGTACCCTATGTCCTTTCCCGGGACCCAAAGTAGCTCCATGCAAAATTTCAGCGAAATAGGTTTAGAGGTTTGGGCGTTAGAAGGTAACTTGGGACTCAAAGTATCTCCATGCCAAATTTCAGCAAAATCGGTTCAGAGGTTTGGGCGTTAGAAGGTAAAAGACGGACACAATTTCGCATTTATAGATTAATGTATCTTGCCCTACGGTAAGTGTCGGTAAGTAACTTTCTTTCACTAATGAGTTTGTAGCACCTGCATCGTGGGTATCGCAGACACAATAGATTTTCAATTGTTATGCGGCAGCCGGCTGCCGCTTGGGGATTGGTGGGTTGAAATCGGTTAAATAATATTGTTTATTTCAACTTTGTTTTCAGTGATGCTGGATTGGAGGACAAAATGCCGATGGGATACGGGGTACAGCGCGGACTCCGTGGAGTGGTGTCCAGTTCAGCCGTACACGCATGTGCTGGTCTGCGGGACTTACCAGTTGAGCGAGGCTGAAGAAGGTAAATAATTATCTATTATTTACTAGAAGACGCCCGCAAGTCCGTTGCGCCAATATCTGTTTATCGAGCAGGAACTGTAAATTTTACCGGGATAAAAAGTATCCTTTATCCCAGGGCTGTAGCTAGAGTCAGATTTGAGGTAGGGTAGCATTAGTTACAGGTAGGGCAGGAGTAAAAAAAATATCATGATTGGTTGATTTTCTATGGTTATAAGGTAGGGCATTGCGATTTTAAGGTAGGGCATTGCCCCCAATGCCCCCCTCTAGCTACGGCCATGCTTTGTCCTTCCCGGGACTCAAAGTATCTCAAGTTTTTGCTTTTAATTTGCTTATATTTTTGTAATTTGTTGTATTAACTAAAAATTTATATACAAAACTGCACACCATAATATACCTAAAATATAGTTTTTTAATTTACCACACTTTTTAATTAAACTTACATTTTTTTTCAGGGCAACCGAAGCAGAAAAGGCTTGGCAAAATCTATCTGTTTACAGTGGACGAAGACACCACTGAGCTGAACCCCATCCAAACTATTGAGACCTCTGGGGTGCTGGACCAAAAATGGTGCTACCATTTCATAGAAAGTCATCCAGTCTTAGCAGTAGTTACCTCTGAGGGTCTCATACAGTTATATCGCTTGATAGACAAAGAAGGAATTTTAAATTTAGAACTGTGGTTAGAAGAACAGATAGGTAGAGATCTTCTAGCGCTTTCTATAGACTGGTCGTCGAATAAATCGCTCCGAGATCCGAGTATTGTGGTGAGTGATTCGTCCGGGTCAGTAACCTTGTGGAGGGTGGAGGGGAAATTGACAAAAGAAGGCGAATGGAACAGCCACGGATTTGAGGCGTGGATAGCGGCTTTTAATTACTGGAGTCCAAATGTTTTTTATTCAGGTAAGAATTAACTATGTTGTTAGGAGCAAACTTCTGTGTTTAGCTTAGTGAGAATGTAACTAATTTGAAACCTCGTAATAAAGAATTCATCACATTTTGTTTGAGTTAGAATTATTTTTTTACATTTACTTCTAGATAAAAATTAAGTAAAACGGTGTTAGTTTGCTAGCGCCATCTATTAGCCAAAGCAAGAATTAGTGCCCTTCGTTATTGGATTTTTTTTAGTTTTTGTTGCTCTAAGCTGGAAATAATCGTCACTTTGAAAATTCTTAAATGACCTACTAAGGTAAATAAGCACAAACTAAAAATATTTTTTTAACTTATTCCAGGCGGCGACGACTGTGTTTTCAAGTCCTATGATACAAGATTATCTGAGCCTGTGACTACTAACCGGTCGCACGAGGCTGGAGTCACCGCCATCAGGAGTCACGTGGAGGTGGAACATCAGCTGTTGACTGGAAGGTATAGGCTCACAACTCTAAGATCGTTCAGCGAACCTGAAGGGGGAATATCGATCAATAACATAAGTAACAGCAACATACGATATTAAGACAACCCTAACATAGTAAAAGGAGGGTAAGTAAGTTATCTTCATATAAAGGCACCGCGCGCGGCTTGTATGTGTGCGCCATAGTATCAATGCGTCGCCACGTACGGCACACAACAAAATCTCGGCCAGTTTTATAAGGCTGGTACCGCCGAGATTTTGTTGTGTGCCGTACGTGGCGACGCATTGATACTATGGCGCACACATACAAGCCGCGCGCGGTGCCTTTATATGAAGATAACTTACTTCCCCTCCTTTTACTATGACCTAAGGCCGTTTTTCTGCTACCGTCCACTGAGAACTAGCTTATTCAGCCGATAAAAAGCCACCGTATGACATTACTATAGGGCAGTATAGGGCCTATAGGTTTCACTTTGTTATGCCACTACAAAGCAGCTCCTGCTTTGGTTGCTAGATCAATGTCAGCAGAAAATGAAACCTATAGCCTAGGTCATAAAGTGGCATTTTATCGACCCAAAATAATCTCGCTCTCGGTAGACGAAGGCGGACAGTTGGTCTAATTCTGATTTCTATAATGGCATCCATTCCGGTCACTCATCACACCTCTAAAGACAAATAAAACAATGCGATTTTCCCTTTCATATTTGATGTAAATACTTAATTAAAAGTCTTCCTAAAGACTATAATGTGAAATCGCTTATTTCAGTTACGACGAACAAGTCCGCGTGTGGGACGCTCGCAGCCTCAAGCGTTGTATCACAGAAACGGACGTCAACGGAGGAGTTTGGCGGTTAAAATGGCATCCTCGACGGCCTAACATCATCCTAGCGGCCTGTATGTACGGCGGTTTTAGAGTACTCCATATGGACGACCAGCCTAAAGTGGTCTCCGAGTATTTGGAACATGAGAGCATAGCGTACGGCGCCGATTGGAGCTCCAAAGGTCTTATAGCGACGTGCTCCTTCTATGACTGTAAAATGCATATTAGTGAAGTAATACTTGACTTATACTAAGTGTTGCCCGCGATGCCGAAATCATAAAGGGGAATGCCCATTTCAGGACCACAGTATACAGCTGTCTTAAGAAGTCTTACTTTCTCCAGAAGTCTATAATAATGAGACATAATTTTTGATAACATTTAAATAACCGCCACTATAATAGGCCTTGAATTATCTTCCTTTCATGCCCATTTTAATAATTTATAAAATAGCCAAAAACTTAAAAATATATATTTCTACACTAATGGCGCCATTTCTCAGATACCTAATACTATTAAGATTTTAGAACACTAAATTTTTATAAGATTTTTTTATGTCCACATTGGGCCTGAGACATTATGGAGAGTGGGCTTTCCCCTTTTCCGAGATAAAATCTATCATATGTCCTTTCTCGGAATTAATTCATAGACAGTTTTCAGGTCCCTCTGGACCTACATAATTTGGTAGGGTTATGTCAAATCAGTGATAACCGTGACCAAATTACGTAGGTTCGCCATCATAATAAAACAAGCGTGCTCATTTAAACATGTTGTATTTCAATTTGCTTATAATGTCATGATAAATATAATTTATAACAATTACATAATTATTCGCCCGTGAGTGATAAAACTCCACAATGTACAATACGAAGGCTTGGGGATGGTGGATCCGATTAAAGATTTTAAAAACGCTACTGGCCGACTTCACCTACCGTAAATTTGTACCTTAATATTCACTAAATAAATTCTAATATCTATTCACTGGAATTAAAGTACATGACACGCGCGCCCCACGTGTTAGGATCGCGACAGAATATAACAGAGCAGTGGAAAGATAGCAGTAAAAATTGATTTTCAGATTGAACTAGCTAAAAGCCGAGCTTTGTGAGGGCTCGCGTCGTTTTTCTGCGTGGTAATAAGGCAGTTTTTTATATTTTAAGAGGGCGACTAACCCAAAAAATCAAACATCGTCCTTCTCTCTTCACACTCACGCCCGTGTTTCATATGCCAGGTGAAAAAGGACGACGCGGATTCAACGCCAAATTAGTTTTTTCTCAATAACTTGATAAATATAGGTACAACATTTTAAAAATGTGTTAAAATATTAACTTAGTTCAATTAAAAAATTCGTGAAAATTAGACGCATCTTTGTGATTTTTTTATATTGAGAAAATTTTAAGATATCGTGTTTTTGCTCAGATCGAATTCTTGGAAATATAATGTAGTATCTAATTTTAGAAAATGAAACAATTCGGGGCTTATTTTCAAGTATAAAAATGAATTATAAAATCGAAAATTTTGGGTTAGTCGCCCCCTTAATATTAACCAAACCTTGACTGACCGATGATAACACATCTACATATAAATAAAAATTACTATGTTAAAGCATAAATCAATAGGCGTGATATTTTTTCCCTAAAAGTGTACCACAAATTAAGTGCTCAGGTTGTGGGATATACTAGGGCTCGTTTTGCTCGCCCTGATTAAAGATAATGGAGTAGCAGGCATGACTGGCGCTGGATCAGCACAGTATCTGTGCAAAATACACACCAGTATTCATAATTTACATTGGTCTTGTTCCTAACCACTGCGGTGCTTGGCTTTGCCACTGTATTATTGCAAATTTTGGCTCAAGAATGCATTAAAAGAAACAATAAATTATATAATATAGCTGCCATTATGGTAGTATCACCGACAGAGAAAGGTCCTCCGAAATTTGGTTGCGTTATATCGAGGCCAGCTGACAGATCCACTAAGATTGAATTGACATAATGCAACCAGTATTGTAGATCCACCAATGGATCAATTTCCTGTTCGGACATAATTTTTGCATTCACATACAATTTTTACTATATCTGCATTTACTACTCTGTCATATTTTGCATACAACCATATTGTTATGCCTCAACCACACTCTTTTTTATGTTCTGTCGAGTATGGTCCAACATCTTATGTCTAGCACTAGCCATTTACAATATACATACTTATAGTACAATAACTTTTAAATATGGCCTCACAATAAAAACTAGTTACAGTTTCAAGATATTTTATTAAAAAATTGTGAGACATAGCACGGAGCTTCATAGTGTCAATATGAAGTCTGTGCCTTGTCTAATGATTTTGACATTAGTTACAAGTAATTGCAGGTTCCTCTATCTTTAGTGAAAATGAAGAGGTAGAATTTACCTTGAAATTAAAATATGTAAGAAAAAAGGAATTTTAAAATTTTAATCACAATTATGTAGTATTGAACTACTGAATTAAAAATTATTTGGGCTACCCTTGATAGTAATTAGATTTAAAAGTGCAAAACAATATGATGAGAACACCTTTTTTTGATAAAAAAAAAACTATCATAAAGTTTATGTTGTAAAATAGTGATGTTATTGACTAGCTTTATTCAAATTAAATTATTATGCCACAAAAATTGCGTCATAGCTGGATTAACATTTCAAAGACAGACTAAATATAATGTAAAATATGTCTTGGTCTACTAAACTTTATCATAATTTATTGCCAAGTTTACTCAATTTATTATTATTGTAGTCACAATAATAATAATTCTTCTATAAATTATAGTTGTAGATGGTAACATTGGTACATACTGTAAGGCCCCTACATAAAAAGGAAAACTGGCAAATGAAATAAAACTCTTCAGAAAAAACCTTTTTATTTTTGATAAATAATGATAGAAATTTTAAAACAAATCCGATTTTTGATTTAACATATTTCTTATAAAATATACTTTCGTGAGTTTGTTCTGAATAGTGTGGAGGCCCTCTTCAGTTGTAATCACCAAAAGGTGTGTAGGGGCTCTTACAGGTTTATAGTTAATGCAAACTTTTCAGTTCTTAATTTCAAGCGTATCATTCTGTGGGTGGGTTGAAATTCTCTAGTTAAAAACAATGCATTGATTCATTGATAAGAAGTTGAGAATTTTCGTTGTATTGTTAAACGCCAATAAATATGTTTTATTTAAAATTACATAGAGATAGCCCCTACTGAAATACTGTTGTCCGCTAAGACGGTGTTCTGATGCGTCTATACATTACGTCTATATTTACAAGCGAATTCTGTCTAACGCTAGCCGCTAACCTGTACACATACTCTGATACATTCTAGATGTGTAACAAAGGAATTATCTACACTTTGCTATATTACATCTAATGACAATAATTAGGGTATAATTGATATTGGGCTGCTTGGAAGTTTGTAGAAGACATTTTAAATTACAGTATATTGGATAAAAAAAAACAGTAAAATTATCTTATTATGCAGTCTTTCCTGCATATTATGCTTTATTTTATGGCAAGCATCATTCAAAGAATACTATGTACTTTAGTTATGTATCAGATATATTTAGGGAATTAGTGTTACTTAGAGAAAAGTGTTACTTAATATACTGTAAAATTTATGGAATTCAAATTGTAAAATATGTGTTTTCTGAATGAAATGTGAATTTCATAAATTAAAATTAAAAATATTGCTAGGTATATTTGGCCCACTTTTTATATAATATTATAACTTTCCCCCAATTAAATTTGAAATATACCAGTACTATAAAATATATACTTTGATTACAATAATCAAAACTTTTGTATGATTATCTTGCTGAAAATCAATCATTGAGATTTCATTTAACATAATGAGTACTACTACTCAAAAATAAATAAATACGAAAGTAACACAAGCCGTATATCACACAGATAAGAAACACTACGAGTACCATAAAAATATTGGCAAAATATTTTGTGCACATGTAAAAACATTATAAAAGATTTTCGATAAAATATAGTACGATAAATTCACGATTTGGCATCAGAACACCCAACGTGATGGGCGTTTTCTAATCCCGAGGTTGAGGTATGTCGCAATACTCTACCGTCACATACACAGTCGGCTCGTCTAGCTACAACAAACTACATAACGATACCTACATCCGAGAGCCCCTTCCTAGAGATTCCATCATCAGATGCACACCGGTGTCTTAGGTCCAAAATATATAAATATCAATTAATAAGTACACCAAATCAAAGCATTCAATATACTCTCCGTACTAATACCATAATGAGTAATATTATTAACACTAAGCATCTCTGTCACGTCCACGATCACAGGTAACTCGTCCGAGCTTCGACAGAGTGGTCGCTGCTGAGCGTCACAGAATCAGGTAACGGGATCGCGCGGTCACACTTCACGCACTAGTCACTCATCACTGCGAGTCGGCGTGTCGCGGGCACAGCGCACGGAAGTCGTCGCGGAGCGTCCACGCGGTCGCGCAGGGGTAGTGCGCGGCGGCGGGGCAGGCGCGCGTCGCGCACGATATTGCGGCGCCGGCGCGTGTGCACGTCCCGCAGCGGGCCGCTCGCGCGTTGCACACCGCCGGTGCGAGGCCCCATATACGCGCGCCCGCCGCCAGCAGCCCCGGCGCCCACACGCCGCACGCCTCGTGAAACCACACCTCCGCACCACCCGACGACGACGCGAAGCGACGCTTCGATGCTTCGTCCATCGACCTGAAAGTTAAAGAGATGACTGTGAAGGGTACACTTAATTTATTGTATGACTTTATTGTGATTAATACCATTGTATTCTAGCCATAACAATCCTTATAAAGCTGGAATATATGCGTCGTAAGCCTCGTTAAGAATTTCAAAATTAAAAATTTAAGAGATACAAATCGCAAGATAAAAAAAACTGTACCACATTAAGAAGATTATAAACATTTGGTCACTCTAGTCATAACAATTCTATTTACAAGTTGTTAATAAAAATCTTAGAAAGATTACTAGCTGTGAAACTATGGTGAACACAACTGTTTTATGTGGACATTCAAACTGACCTCACAATATAACATACCTGTACTCATCACACTCCGTATCTAGCGCATACGGGCCGAATAGGTCTCCCAGTCCACTGTAATGTGGTCCTCGTTCACAGAACGCACACAGCCAGGAGGCGTCAGGCGTGGACGCGTCGTACCGGAGCCCTAGGGTGCTCGCGTGGAGGCCACGAGCACGGAGACCGTTCCGCCACTCGTCCCCCCGGGCCTCATCGTTCGCGCCCGCCGCAGCGTTCACTACTGCGACCGATACCGGGGAATCCCGCGGTCCCACGATCTAGAAATCGTAATGTTTGATGACTTCTGTGATGTTGTATAAATTTTAATTTCTGTTTCAAAATTATTAATTCACAAGTTGCTAATATTATAACGGAAAAAAATAACCATCATGCCTATTACACAGTATAAAAATACTTGACTCACTTGTATATACGGCCCTCTAGACCGGCTCGAGCTGGCGTTGCTGCCGGAGTCGTACGCGTACGCGTCCTTCACGGATCCGTCCTTCTTCTTCTTCTCCGCGCCCTTCTTCCTCGCGACCTTCCTCCTCTCGTCGCCGGTGCTGGCGCGGCTCGTCCGCTTCGACGCCTTCTTCTCGCCCTTGGTGGGGGCAGATTTTCTGCGCTTCCTCGCCTTCGCCGTCTGCTTCTTCTCTTCGACTTCGGCCGCGGGCGGTTTCTCGCCGGGCTCGTCGATGCCCGCGAACATGCTCTCCAGCTGCTTCTCGACCTCGATCAAGCTCGCCGAGACGGGGTCCGCGCTCCGGGCCGCCGCCTCGGGCTCCGCGGGCTTCGCCTCGGAGGGGGACTCCACGGGTACGTTGGTGGACTCGTTGGAGGTGCGGGCGCTCCGGCGGCGCGGCGCGGCGGCGGTGGGCGGGGGCTCGGCGCTCGGCTTCTCGGGCGACTTGGGCGGGGACTTAGGCGACTTCTCGGGCTCGGGGCTGGCGAGGACGCTCTCGAGCTTGTCGACGGTGGCGGGAGCGTCGGGCTCGGGCGGCGGCGGCGGCGCGGGCACGGGGGCGGGGTCGGTGCCGGCGATCATGGCGGCGATGTCGTCGATGGTCTCCGCGGAGCCGGAGCGGGCGCGGCGCGGGGGCGGGGGCGAGGGGGAGGGCGGCGCGTGCGCGGGGTGGGGCGGAGGCGGGGCGTGCGCGTCGCCATTCTCGGCGGGCGGCGGCGGCGGGGAAGGCGCGCGCTCCGGCGCCGGCACCGGCACGCGTATCGTGCGCTCCGGTTTCCGCTTCCGCTTCGAGCCGGGCGGCGCGCCGCACGAGTCGGCCGAGTCCTGAAAATTTTATTGCCATTGTATAAGCCCATTTCTCCATCTATATAATCGTTTGTGATTAGAATAACTAGACCATAACATCATTTTTGTCAAGATAATATTGGTCATTAAATGTTTATAATTCTTTCAGAAAAAACATTGCGTGTGTTTCCATCTCTGTGACAAATGTATATTAGTAAAACTGTAAGTATACGGACGCCTTCACATTAAGTCGCGAGTAGCGCTGCTGCCGCACTACTCGCGACTTAATGTGAAGGCGACAGGCGTCCAATGTGTCTGTGTCACTTACCTCGTTGGAGCTGGGCGGGCTGGGCGTGTGCACTCGCGGGTGTACTATGACGGAGTGCGGGGACGCCGGCGCCGCAGACAGCCGCTCCAGCAGCGCATCGACGCGCGCGTGCACCGCGCGACCGTGCGGCGCCGCGCGAGCTATCAGACTGGAAACAATGTTGTCATGTTTTTTATCCCGTTTAAAGAACTATGCAAATACTTACAAAGGCGATCTTTACATAATATTTACGACTTGTTACATTAAAACAACCAATTTTATATACGAAATATTTGACAGCATTGTATGTACAACGTCTACTGTCAAACGCCAGCAACCGGTCGCAAGATCGCCTAGCCAGTAAGCAGTCAATTTACCTGTTGATAGTGGGCGCATCTCTCACGGACAGCGCGGGGGCGGTGGGCGTGGCCGGGGCGGGCGCGGGGGGCGGCGCCGGGGAGCCGTTGGCGCCGCGCACGCTCAGGTCGACGCCGCCGCGCGGGTATAACTCCGAGTCGCGGGGGGCTTTATCTGTGACGATAGTGGAAATTTAAAAAAAAAAACTATTTTTTTTTATAAAGAAGTGGATGGCAAAGGAAAACGACAGGACATCATCAATGAGATACCAACTCGTTCGACGTGAGCGTGAAATAATACCAAATCCATACATCCATGATTACAAAGTTTAGCACATAATAATATGTATATATTATTATTAAGTAAGTAATATAATAGTAGTAAAGTAATACAATGATATTATAATGTCGCGTATCGCAACTATTGCCGCTGTTATGTCACTCAATAGATAGGTAACTAGGTCGAAGGAAGATTGTACTTCTATATTAAGATCGTTGAAGTTCTATTGCTGCATTTATATTCAGCCCTTTTGGACAGGGAAGTGAGCAGGGAAGTGAGCAGGGAAGTGAGCAGGGAAGTGGGCAACGCGAGAATGTAAATAGTCACCCGCACTCGTCATGCCGCTGCCGCTGTTTGACGGGGCAAGTACGTAGAGGGCTGAGTGCAAACGCTCACTCGCGTCGTTACTGCCTGCTTGTATTCAGGGCAATATTACCGGCAGCGTAAGGAGCAGGGGAGGGGCTGAATGTAAAAGGCCCAGGGCCGGATTTATATTTTTTATGAGTATGGACGCTGCCGCCCATAGGCCTTGGCCAAATCCAGATCTGACAAGGCCCATAAAATTTATAGGCCGGGATCGCACCTGCATCTATTCTGATGTTGCGAGTGTCCATGGGCTACGGTAGTTGCTTTCTATCAGGTTGCTTGTTTGCCTTATTTTATATTACATTACAAAAATATTTTATATTACAAAAAAAAAAAAAAAGAATGTAAGTCACCTCGTCCGGGTAGTAGCGGGAACATGTCTGCCGAAATCGGCGCGATGAACTTCACACCGGGAGACGGGGTGTGTCTGAAAAACAACACACACTTGTAGTAGGGGAGCCCAGAGTGCTATTTTGTATACCTAGTTACTCGAGCGTCATGGAGACCTGGTAGGCTTTTTACGTTAGGTAAAACTGACAAAACAAATAATAAGAGCGTTTTTTATTTATTTTAGCGGTAAGTTCAGAAACTGCAGCCATTTTAAAAGTAGAAAATTGCTTATTTAGGTAAATTATAACAAGATTTAAGACAACAAGGCCTAAATCATTTAGTTTAGTGCAACATAAAATATCTGCGAAGTTTAGTTAGGAAAATATGAAACTTGATTTTGCTTTTAATTTTAGTATATCCCTACAGGTTCATCTAACCTTTAAATCGTCAGTGCTTTATGTGGAAGCTTCTTTGGGGTATACTAAACATCTTAATCTGACAAATCCGATGACATTTCAATATTCTAAAATAACTTTTTTGAACCCACCACGTAAGAAATCTGATTTCTATACCATGACAACTAGACACAGTCATGTCGGAAGCCTATACAAGCTTAATCTGACACGCTCGAGCATGTCGAAATCCCCTCTTGGGCTCCCATACTATATTTATGATTTCAAACTACACCATAATGATTGTATCAAAACTGGTAAAATTATAATTTATTTTCTACACAAAGATATCAACTTCTCTGATAGTATGTAACTATCAGAGAAGTTGATTCAGAGGCAGATGGCGGATCTACGTAGTTTGGTCGAGTTATGTCAAACCCAGCCTAAAGATTACAGTTTACATTGAATCGACATTATCCAACCAAATGACGTAGGTCCGTCAACTACTGAATCTATTGAATTCACACACTTGCCGCGGTGTTGAGTTGCCTGTTCCAAATTTAAATGGCTTATAGATATAAATTCAGGAGCATCCATACAGTACCAAGTGGCAAGTTTCCACGTTTTACGCTCTGTGTTGACCAAGTTTGATTTTAAGGACACAGATAATTATGTAGTGTTATACTGTGTACTATTAACTATACTAATAACAAAATAATATTGTGCCATGTGCCATGTTTGTTGTTGTTTTTTTTTTAATATAAAGTAATCTGATCTCGATAAATAATAAAAAAAAATATATATTTTTTGATTTTTGATAGTTTTATTTTTAATTTATATAATTTAAATACATATAATACTACTAGTTGCCCGCAACAACGTTGCACCAAACAAATTAATCAATCAAGAACAAATCAAGAAAACTGGCCAAGTGCGAGTTGGACTCGCGCACGAAGGGTTCTGTACCACAATAGAGCAAAAACAGGCTGAAAATAGTGTTTTTTGTATGGGAGCCCCCCCTAATTATTTAAATTTTATTATAAATTATTAAATTACAAATAAAACTGAGTATTTCGTAAATATTTCAAGTGCCTATGTATTGCCGCTATTGATATCGAGCAAAAAAGTGCAAAAAAATCACGTTTGTTGTATGGGAGCCCCCCTTAAATATTTAATTTGTTATGTTTTTAGTATTTGTTGAGTTACAGCCTGGAGACACACAGACAGATTCGGAGACATCGAAGTCTTAGTAATAGGGTCCCGTTTTTACCCTTTGGGTACGGAACCCTAAAAAACGAATAGCATATCAGCCACGATACGAATTTCGCGTTAAATGGTCTTTTTGTGATTGCCAGAATGCGTCGTGGCCGTTTTCATTACAGCCACACCGCGTCGTGGCCGTTTTCATTAGAGCCACAACGCGAATTGCGCGTCGTGGCTGTTTCACTGTGACCACAACGCGTTGAGAGCTATTTTTCCGCTCACTGAGCGTTTTCGGTCTTTGAGCGTTACATATAGAAGTAAGCAATTACCTCATGGTGTGGTTGTCGGGCGGGGTCGGCGTGTGTCGGTAGTGGTCGGGCGGCGTCGCCGTGTGCCGGAACACCGAGTCGCCGGCGCCCTTCATCACCTGCAACAACACATCCTGCGTGTACCGGGTACCACGGTGTTAGTGTGATGAATGATGATGCATGAAATAAAACAGGTATGAAAGTAAAAAACAGACATGAAAGTGCAAAACAGGTATGAAAGTAAAAAAAAAAACAGGTATGAAAGTAAACTGATAAAGGTATGGAAAATAAAATGAATCAAAAGATCGAGACTAGGAAAGAAATGGAACACATTCTGATATCATGGAGTAGTCATTAATGATTTTTTTTTAATTAGAGCGTAATTTCAATTTTCAACGGCTGTATGTTGTGAAAAAATGCGTCGCCACGTACGGCATACAACAAAATCTCGGCGGGGTTTTAGAGGCTGGTACCGCCGAGATTTTGTTGTGTGCCGTACGTGGCGACGCATTGACACTATGGCACACACATGCATGCCGCGCGCGGTGCCTTTGTATGAAGATAACTTACTTCCCCTCCTTTTACTATGAGGCAGATAAGGCAGAAACCTACAAAAATATTGAAAGGTGGGTACGTTCAATATAAACCCTAGACCGTCCATAATATTGGGCAATACGTGATATTGGGCAAAAAAAAATGATGGTCTAGGGCCCGCTTAAAAGTTCGATTTGCCATGGGGCCAGCGACGTCGTCAACAAGTTCTTATGAGATGTATTACGACAAACTTACTTGGCGACCGACTGGCAACGTTGCCAAGTTGCCAGAGTCGACCGCTCCGCATGCGGCGACTGGTGACGCTGGCTACCTGGCGACGTTGCAAGTTGTTTGTACGTGTTTGTATGCTCCGTCACTCACTCAGTCGCCAAAGTTAAATCATTCCGACATAAACTTAATAATTCATCAAATGATTTAGTCACACCCTCAGATAATAATTATTGAACATTTTTAGGGTATTTTCTTAAATCGTCATAGAGTTTGAGAAAACCACCGCTTTGGCTTCGGTTGGATACAAAAGATGACCGATAATATATATATGTTTCATCTTTTTACGACGCTGGTAATAATAATATTATAATAACAGTGCTGTAACAGAGTAACATTGGCGACCCAGTCTGCCATGGCGACGCAGGCGCGGTCATGACAGGACATGACATGACCAAATCTAAGGTCAAATTGAGAAAAATCTCAAAATCTTGCCAAATAATAAAAGGAAACTAGCTATCCCGTCGCTGGCCACGTCGCTATGGCATCTCGGTGAGGTATGGCCCTAAGCTTAATTAAATGAAATAAGTTCATTATGAGTATATAATAACATACTCATAATAAAATTCTTTCATTTACTGGTACTATTGTACTAACCTGCATACAGTTTGGTATTATTGTACCAAGCTGCAACGGATCCGGTGGTGACGGAGCGGGCACGTGGTACAAGTGCGGTGGTGGTGTCGGGGTGTGCCACGTCACGCCGCGATCTGACGCCATGTGCGCTTGCGGCACTCGCGCCAGGAGATTCGCCACCTGCAACTGGTACGCACGCTTGTTATGTCAAAAAAAAAAACAAGTACTATCAGAGAAGTTGATTCCTATGCAAATCGGGGACCTAAGTAGTTTGGTTGCATTACGTCAAACCCAGCTGACAGATCACAATTAACATTGAATTGACATATTCGACCAAATAACGTTGGTCTGTCAATTGCATAGTAATCAACTTCCTCGATGGTAAGTCCTTTAAGCCACTCTGACATTGGCAACTCACCGAGGCGGCCATTTTTAAAAGAAGAAGAAGAAGTACATACGCAGCTGATCAGTAATCAAAATGTGACCCACAACAATATTAATCACTGCCGCTCTCACCTGAGTACGGCACTCAGAGACATTTAATTACAGTCAGAGTGGTACATTAATTACTTAAATGTAATTAATTCAAAATTTTAATAAGCCACATACATTATGTCAAACTCTTCATTAAATTGAAGGTTAATCGTAATTAAATGTCTCTGAGTACGGCGGTTAGTGTTTAAAACGATAAAACTCTCATTAATATCTAACTAGATGACGCCCGCAACTCCGTTGCGCCAAAATTCATTTATCGCGCGGGAACCGTACATTTTCCGGGATAAAAAGTATCCTATGTCCTGGGACACAAAGTATGGAGATACTTTGTGTCCCAGGGAAAGACATTCCCTGGGACACAAAGTATCTCCATACCAAATTTCAGCTAAATTGGTTCAGCGGTTGGGGCGAAAAGAGGTAACAGACAGACTGACAGACAGACACACTTTCGCATTTATAATATTAGTATGGATATGGATGTATAAAATTCTTAAGTCACAGTGTTTGTGGCCGAACTCCTCCAAAACGGCTCAACCGATTTTAATTAAATTTTGTACGTACATTTGTTAGGCCTGAGAATAGGTTTTTATCTACTTTCTATATTGATACTAGAAATAATTAATAAGGAAAAAATACAAGTACATACAAATTGTGAAATTGCAGGATGTTATAGTCATGCAATATTTAGTCCTTGTGTGTGAAGTAACTTTTGTAACATCTGACAAAACATTGTACATCTATGTCTTTTGTAGAAAACAGTGTATTTTTTTAAGTGGGTTGATGTATATTTCCTTTTGATCAATTTTAATATGAACTAGCTTTCCGCCCGCGTGGAAATCGGTTCTATCGCGCTTCAAAATGAAACGTACCTACTTATTTTCGTGAGGGACAATCACATATACTGGCGCCGTTGTAGTACATGCTATGTATCAGAGATGGCGCTGTGAAAAATGATTTTCCCTGTTTTCCTGCTTTTCTCTTGAAGTTTTTTTCTGTCATTTTTTTCTATAGACCTCACGGAGCCCGAGACCTTTCCAACGAATGTAAAACCGCGGAAATTGGTTTGTGCATTCTGTAGTTATAGCGTCAGGAAGGAAAACCCGACTTATTTTTATAATATATTAGATAAATGCATATCCATAGTCCATACTAATATTATAAATGCAAAAATGTGTCTGTCTGTCTGTTACCTCTTCACTCCCAAACCACAGATTTTGCTGAAATTTGGAAAAATATTTGAGGCCTGGGAAAGGACATAAGATACTTTTTATTCTGGAAAAATGAATGGTAACCTCGTGAAAAACGTATTTTAGCGCAACGGAATTACGGGCATCATCTAGTACAGCAACAAATATAATAATATGAGGTAAATACAGTAGGGCCTCGGTAATCCGGACTCCCGCTTGATCGGTGATCGCTGTAAAATGGGCTGAAGATAACAAATTTGATAGCCAAGAAGTTATGTTTCTCCGTCAACTTAGAGACCAGGCTTTCGAAATGAAGTGCGAAAAATATAAACAGAAGAGTATTACCTTTCTAAAAAAGGATTACTCAACTAATGTTTTATTTTAACTTACTGATCTTGTTCTTACTTGGTTGTAATTATGAACATGTACATTTTGTCTTTTAAATGCTAAAATTTAAAAATTAATTAAAGAAACTAAGGTTAAACATGTGTTTAATTAACATTAATTGATATTGCATACAAAATCCGGATGCTTCGACAATTTGTAAAGATTCTCTCTCTCCGGATTAACGAGGCTCTAATGTACTTAGTTAATGGAATCAGGCGTTACTTTGCGGAAATCCATAGTTTAAATTTAGTTTGTTATCACTTAAGTTAAGTCACTTAACGGACGTTGTCGTAGAGTCTACATCCTGAGGATGCTCCGGTGTTGGGGCGAAACGCGCGTCGAGGTTTTCAACCTGCATGGTGGTGAGGGGCCTTGCACGGATTTGCCAACATTATTGCTTGTGTGGTGGTGGTGTTTGCAAGTTCTTGCATGCGAGTGTACGCATAGGCAGTGTGGGAGGAGGGAGGTGCTGTACGCATGCCTATGCGTACACTCACTCATTTACTTAAAGGTGGAAGTTGTTTTCGCGAAATATTGCTAAAAATAATAACAAACTAAATTTTCTAATGTACTTCATTGATTGTGGTGAGAGACGAGCAACAGATCATACTTTTAGTTGTTTGTGATACTCGGAAAGTGAGGAAATAATATTTATCAGTGCATTAATCATTAACCACATCCGATAAACTCAGTGTTTTTACAATTTTTACTGTCCATATTTTGTCCATTTATAGTTTATATTTGCATGTATATTTTGGTGCTTTTATTATGTATTGTGCAAATTATCTTATTGCTGGTTACTATGTTAAATAAAAGATTGCAACATAATTATTATATGGAGAATATTTAAATATCTTTTTTCCTCTAAACAGATAATGAAAACAATGTTACATTACAACAGTTATACAGTATGAGAACATCATTCCTATTTTAATATAAACTTATAATAGTCAATTATAATACCTGATGTCCATAATTGTTTTGGATGTACTGTGTATTAGAATATTTTTATAAAATTGGTCTAGAAATAGTAACTTGGTTTCTGGAACACAATAATAGCAAAGTTTTATATATAGCATGTGAGATATAATTTTATGAGTCACAAAATAAATGTACTACTTTGTTCATTCAGGACATGAATATTAGTGTTCTTAGAAGGAAAAATGTTCTTCCTATAAGAAACATGCAATATTTTTTTTGCTTATTTTATTTTTAACATTAATGTGAATACAATGTTTCAATAAGTGTAATTAAATATAATATGATTAATTCATAGAATAAAACACAAATAAAATTATGTAAGCGATAAAATGTAATGTAGTGTTATTTTTATTGTTTATTTTATTATTATGGCAACTCTTGTTTATGATAATGTGTGAGTAGAAAGGTCATTTTATGTAGATTATAGTCCAAACAGCTGATTCTCATAAGCACACAAAACCACTACGAAACTGAATGAAAACATGCTGTGATTATACATTTTAAAATCGAATGTTTATTATATTCGAACATAATACGAATAAATAGGAGCCACATCAATTTTATATTGATGATTATGCAGCTGTCGCGAAATTTTCGCGAACGCTTTGTTACGTTTGAGCATTGAAATTTGAAAGCAAACAAATAATCAGCACCTGCAAAGGACTCCATCCCGAGCCGAGCTGCGATTGCCTCCCGTTGGGGTTGTGCTGCGACCCGCCGGACATCGTGCGTGCGACCCGCTCGGCGCTCCGATCCGCGTGTTCGAGCTTCTTTTCCACCGCAAACAATTAACTCAATCCACCATAATGATACCGGCAAATGAAGGCTTCGCCCGCGTAACTACACTCCCTTACGACGTGTACAGAAACTTCTCAGGTGTTTTCATAGAAACACGTTGTTGTCCTCGCGATTAGCGATAACGATTATCCACAACATAAGAATATAGCACCTGTACACTGCGGTTTTTACACTAATTTCACATAAAAGCACATTTATTTCTCGTACGGTATGGTGTTCACGAATCCGAAGCTCACTTCTTGTGACATTTTGAATGCGTTTATTCTTTGATTGTACACTCGATTTGATGTATTTACACTCCTATCTCATGCCTTTAGCTTTTGCACGCTTATTTTTTGCGAAATACGTTCACAATATTACTATTAACTTAGAGAAAAAATGCAAATCAAATGAAACTATGCACAAGGATCACATCCAACAATGGTGGCCGATTCGGATTTTGAAAGCTTGTCGAGCGCCATCTTTTGACAACTTTGTAAACATTCGGCGTAGGTAGGTAAAACAGCACAACGGAAACATGAAACATGCAGAAAAATCCAGGAAAAATATTCTACCATAGACAATATTTTTACGCATACTGATTATTTAAAATTTTATCTATTTTTATATATTTTTTAGTTTAAAGATTTATTAACATTATCAGAAGAATTTTAATTCAAGTTTAGTTGTTGTAAATACTATTTTTGGTCATTTTGGCATAATTTGGTAAAATCGACAGAAATATTTTGGTTGTGGTAACATTGGTTGTCATGGTTACTTTTGTTTTTGTTTACTCTATCTTGCTTTAGTAAAAAGTGAGAAAAACACTTTATTTTGCGAAGCACGATGCTTTAAAAATCTGAATAGCATTATAACAGGCTATCAGCTATGAATGAAAACGATCTTACCAACTTCTTAGTATCTTTTAGTGGTCACATAGAGTTTGTTAGGTTTCCTGCGGGTGTATTTGACGACCAACTGTATTTGCACTATGAAGTTACTTGGGGACCAGATTGGGACCCCATTTCTGGTCTAAGCTCTGGTGTGAGCCAGATGGCCAGATTTGGAAGTGACCCAGAGCGAGTGGTTTTTAATATGCCAGTAGAAATGACGTTCGGTAGTACGAATGTGTATGGATGTAAGATTTTTATGTTTTGAGATGTTTAAATTCAGCCACCGTCGCGCCGCTGCTCCTGGCGCTGCCGGCAATATTGCCGTGAAGGCATTAACGACGCGAGTGAGCCCTCTACATACTTGACGCGTCGGGCAGCCGCAGCGGCATGACGAGCGGCATCGCATGTGCCTATTTACATTCTCGCGCTGCCCAGCCCGACAGGGCTAAATGACTAAATCTAAACGGCACATTACGTTTTGTTAACTAATGATCAAGTCTTTCTATTCTAAAGTTGTTGTTATATTTTCAGGGCCGCAGCTCATCACAACAGTCCGCGCTAGGAACAGCTTAACAGGGGACTGTTTACGTGGCTACGCCCTGTTCTTGTTGCCCCCTGCGCCAGGCACACAGCAGCTAACTGCACCGCTGATTTGTCCGCGCTCCGCCACTGTACTGGGGGAGTGGTTGGCGTGGGCCACTGGCAAAAACCCGGAGTTGGCTGACCCAAAGATGCTGGCGAACGGCAAGGATAGCTATTGTAAGTGTTGCCTGTAGTAAAAATTGTAATCTAGTCTTTGCTAGTTAGAAGTCATAGATATGGATTAAAATATTTAAGTTTAGTTAAATGTCATATTTTATAGGCTGGAGTTGACATAGCCCGAACAAATTATGTAGGTTCAGGGTTCTGAATGAATCAATTTCTCGATAGTACAGTCAGCAAATAAATGGTTGAATTTAGCATGCATACTTTTATTTATTGTTGCTATAAAGGGTTGCAGAGTCAAGAGTACACAGAGTTAAATGTAACTCTATGTAGACTCTCAACTTTTGACTCGATTCTCCCTGCGTAAAATATATTAATGACCTTTTATGGGGTTGTAGTCCCAATCATAAAGTGAGCTTTTTATTATCACTTAATCATTTCAGTGATCCGGACCTCTTCTTACGGGACGGTAGAGCTACGGATGACGATGGTCTCGAAAGACTTAAGAAAACTTGGCTACGACAATCAGCCCGCCAAAGCTACATACCTAAGTCAATAAATGCATTTTTTGTAAATCGTGTTTTTGATCATCCCTTTAAAACATAATAAAACAGAGGAGTACCTATTATTATGAGCTTGGCTTGGTATGTAGGTAAATTAATACTCTATCAAAAACAGTAATTAATAATTTTGGCTTATTTTTGTGATAATAAATTTCATTATTTATTATTACTATTAAATACGTTATCACTTCGCTCAGATATAATAAGTATACCAATAATCGTTCTATCTTTTTTATGATTTAAGGGGACAAACGAGCAAACGGGTCACCTGATGGAAAGCAACTTCCGTCGCCCATGGACACTCGCAGCATCAGAAGAGCTGCAGGTGCGTTGCCGGCCTTTTAAGTAGGGAAGGGAAGGGTATGGAAGGGAATAGGGTAGGGGATTGGGCCTCCGGTAAACTCACTCACTCGGCGAAACACAGCGCAAGCGCTGTTTCACGCCGGTTTTCTGTGAGAACGTGGTATTTCTCCGGTCGAGCCGGCCCATTCGTGCCGAAGCATGGCTCTTCCACGTATCTGATAATAATATATACCTATTTAGTTTACGACTAATATTATTATTGATTATGTATATTTTGTATACTGCCCCGGGCCCCCATAACGTAGGTAGGTAGGTATGCACTATGCGCCGTAATATTATGTTAAAATAATTATAATTAGTCCCATATCAATTCAAGGTTAGCTTTGATTTTACAATATGCCTAAATAAAAAGATACAATAATATCGTATATGAACGCCAGCGGCGCCATTTTGGGTTATTGCTATAATAATTGAGTTTCATTTATAGTTTGCGCCACCAAAGTCCCGCGGAGAAACTGAGAACGAAATTAATTTGCCATTGAGATTTTGGTAGACCTCAGTTTACTCAAAATTTCATTATAATAATATTATAATCATTATAAACACTCTACATACATAGTGTCTAAGGACTAGGCCTAATTAGACGTTAATTATTAATTTACTACTTAACTTATTTTACGAGTTTAGACTCGGTAAAATAAGTTTTTACTATCAGAGAAGTTCATTCCTAGGCAGATGGCGGACCTATTATAGTAATTTGGTCGCGTTAAGTCAAACCCACAGTATAGCAATATGACATATCCCCTAATATTGCTATACTGTGGTCAAACCCATCCGGATCACAACCATTGAATTGACATAAGCCGACCAAATGACGTAAGTCTGTCAACTAGGAATTAATTTCCTCGATGGTACCTATATGTATGTAATAATGAACGATGCTATAACATTTAACAACGCGAAAACTGCTTAAGACCAAATTTCACCAACGACTGTTAAAGTTAATGCTCGAATTAGTATCACGTTAGCTCTTTCTTTTTTCATATGAATGAAAGAGAAGACAGGACATTTTAACAAGCTGTTAACACTAACAGACGTTGGTGAAATTGGGACTTAGTCATAAACTGCTTTAGTCTTCAATCATTGCGCTTAAAAAATTGCCTTAGTCATAAAACTGCTTTAGTCTTCAATCATTGCGCTTAAAAAATTGCCAAAAGAACAATAATATTATGTAGGTATCATCAACGAATTCAGGTAGATTCAGCCAATTACTGAGACACTAACGTAGGCATTTCTTGGATAATTAACCAACTATTAATACCAATAATATTCAGGCATCAATCAATAATTTTTCAGGCATATCTTCTAATATAGCTCTCTGTGACTTTATGTAAATACCTACACGATGTTGTTGTGACCAGCTGTGACGTCGGCTGAAGATAAGGTTTGTACAATAAGCCAATGGGGCCCTGGCATGGTGGCGCGTGACAAACCCGCCTCCATATCTGGCCTTGGACCCATAAATCAGAATAGCTACTAATTACTCAGTTGCGGATTCAGCTAGCGCGGCGCCCGTAGCAGATTCTCGCGCCTCCTCCGGTCCTATTTCAGAGAGCTGAGTGTCAGTGTTTTTGCTTCACACCGTGTATAATTTGTGTACGATAGTTTCAAATAATAGTAATTAATATGTCATAAGTGCTCAGGGTGACAAGTGACGAAAAACACTCAGTTTTTTGAAGAGCTGGGGGCTTGGCCAATAATTCTTCATCACTACTTCATACAAAAGTTAATAGCTGATGATGTATGGATTAAACATAAACGTTCGATAATTTGAAGTCGATATTCGAGTTATGTCAATGTCATCATTTCCATTGAACATGAATTTAACCATGTATATTATAAGTTTATGAATTTAACGATCGGAGAAATTTAATTTATAGGAAGAAGGCGGACCTGCGTAAGTACGTAAGTCCGCCATTTTCCTATGATTCAATTTCTATTTAATGTTAGGTACATGTATGAAAGCCCTGTTCTTAAATGTATAGGTAATAAAATATATTTCTCACTCCAGACTCCAGAGGTAGTCGTGGTCCGCGGACCGACACATCACAGAAAACAGTCGCGGTGCGGTGCCTCCAGAGCACGTGCTACAATGTGCTTATGTTTAATCCGGCCCTGCACTTTCTGTGAAATATGCGGTCTCGATTCCAGAGTTTTTATACGGGTGTGTAAAATATTAGTATAATTAGAAACGTTTAGAAACTATAACAATTGAAAGGTCAGCCATCATCAGAGTCCCAATTCGATATGCTTGTTCATGATATCAGGGGGTATAAGATCTGAATTTTGGTTATGTGTGTTTTCTTGTTGTTGTTTTTAATATGGGCGGAGCCCGACTATCTACAATGCCAAAGACAAGCGCATTTTTAATAGCATGCAACAAGCGCAAGTAAACTTTGAAATTACTGGTTACGGAAATAGATTAGGAGGTTTCTTAATTTAGTACTAACGATATCAAATTGTAATTTAAATGTTTCTGAAGATAGTATTAAATGTAGAACGAGGTCATTAAACAGTTTATTTGTATTTGTAGACTAGGAGCAAGTGTTACGATGTATTTTTTTTTCATTAAAATGTATTTTTATATCGTTGTTGAAGCACAAATACCTCCAAACTATCATTTTTTAAGAAATCGACTTCAAGATTAATATACGATAAAGAATACGTGATACAATTTAAGTTGCAATTTATAAAATTACTATTTTTGTAAAAAATTATAGGAACATTCTTATGTCTGTTTACGGGTTGGCAACCTTAGGTTGCGGCCGACTTAGAGCTGGCAACCATTTATACCTCATTTTCTCACGTCATTTTCTTTGAAATGATCTAAAATTTACTTAAAAAAAAATTTATGCAAATTATGCATTTATCTCATGAACATTCAACTTAATTAGAGGTACTTGCGGCTACTTTTGACAAGGCAACCCAACATTAATCCATTAATGTTGGGTTAGATTTAATCCATTAATGTAGGTTTAGTTGTGTCGAAAAAAAAAAAACGATTCCTGCAGGATTTTATGGTCGGATCCAATACTTTATTATTATTGCCCCATCACAATGTATACCTTTATAGTGATCGAATTGATGATTAAAATATTATGTATGAGAAATGAAAATCATTTCACATAGGTACATAATATTTCAATATAAACACAATAATGTTAACAGCCTTTTGTTATATTTACGTCATACAAGGGGTTTTTACCGAGCAAATAGATGACAGAATATACTATAGAGTTTTAAAAATATTATGTCTTTTACAATCTTTTATTTAAGAATTTAGGTATGTGCTTGGAAAATAATATACGAGGGCTGCCTTTTAAGTTTTGTCGTTTGGAATAAATACAGACAATCTAATAGATTATCACCATTTATTGTTTTTTTAAGAATTCTTCGCGATATTTAAAATGCTTTTGCATGCGTTCAAACCAGTTTTTAAAACATTTATTCCAGTTCAAAGTTGGGTAGTCAAAAAAAAATAGCCGATATTTACGCGTAAACAGCTTCTTCAGGTGAGCTTAAACGTTGGCCACAAAGATTTTGCTTAATTTTGTGGAACTTATTAAAATCCTTAGGGCTCAAGTCAGGGCTGTAAGGCGGTTGATCTAAAATTTCAACGTTTTGGGTTCACAAATATAAGTATCTTTGTTTGACCGCCGATGTGCGAACATGCGTTGTCATGGCCAGGAACATACGACGTCTTGAATCGTTTTTTTCTAAATTCGGTGATGACTTTTAGCAAACAAGCTGTGGTATACTAGTCAGCGGTAACCGTTACAAGTACAATAGTGGCGATGTGACCACGCTTTGTCACAATGGAGGCTAACAATTTTTTTTAAAGTGCTCAGTGAGTCCATGACTTTGGTCGATTTTGGCTCATTCTAGAAGACCCAGACAGTAGACTGCTGCTTAGAATTCGGATCATAAACATATATCCCAAACTTGTCACCATTGAGCAAATTATAAACGTGCTTTGACTCTCCTCGGTTGTTTTTGGTCGTCGCTAAGCAAAAAAGGTATCTAATGGGAAATCACCATTTTTACTCCAAGTTTTTCGTGCAAGATTTTTTGGACACTGGTCCCTGAAATGCCTTTGGATGCCTCTATTTCGCGATATATCACATGACGGTCTTCGAGGATTAGCTGCTGCACGGCTTCAATATTCTCTTGCGTTATGATGGTTTTTGGACGACCATCACGTGGATGGTCACTGACTTTGGTCGTGGTGGTGTCCACTTTAAACTTCTAAATACCAACATTCTATAATCCTAAGACATGGTCCTGCATAACTAAGTACAGAAGTGTTCTCCTAAAAACGCAGAAGACGCGATAATCAACTTCGTTAGTTGTAAAAAATTATCGCACGGAAATTTTCCTTTAACATTTCCATTTTTACAACCGACTTGTCACCTTTGAATAGACGATACAATAACGGCGGTTCCCAATATTTGATGTATCTCTGGTTTTGCCCTACTAGAGATAGGAATAGCTCACAATATAATACATTAGAGACATATATTTTATGTCAATTGTGAGCTATTCCTATCTCTAGTAGGGCAAAACCAGAGATAGATCAAATATTGGGAACGGCCGTTAGACTATTCGACCAATCTGAATAATTTCTTTTGTTTTTGAAATCCAATTAATATTATTATTATTAAAAGGCAGCCCTCGTATATATATAAATATATATCATAAGACAATAAAATACCTACTTACAAAATGAGTTAGTGAAAATAAATTATTTTTAGGGGATGCCCCTAAATCCATATATCCATCCTACTAATATTATAAATGCGAAAGTGTGTTTGTCTGTCTGTACTTTGTCTGTTCAATTTTGCTGAAATTTGGCATGGAGCGACTTTAAGTCCCGGGAAAGGATATACTTTTCATCCCGGTAAAATGTACGGTTCCCGCGCGATAAACGAATTTTGGTGCAACGGAGTTGCGGGCGTCATATAGTATACTATTAAAACACAACTATCTATTGCTTAACAGTTCTACAAGACCCTTTTGGTGTATGGCAAATTCGGAACTAGCACCGTATTGTAAAGTGTCATTGTACGTGTGTGCGTGTGCGCTCGCCATAGTCATAATAAAAGGAGGGGAAGTCAGGACCCGATCTAGCCATTTAGCCGCTCCAGGCAAAGATCATTTTCGCCGCCCTTTACATATACAGGAAACATATTTGTTGGGAGAAAATGAGAGGAATATTTAAGTAAAATACTCAAATATTTCCACTAGCAAACTTAAGGTTGGTTAGCTGGTAAAATTCTTAAGCTTAAGTGGTTGATGGCTAGGTTGGAAGATAGGAATAAGTCAATTTCGCCGCCCCTCATTCTTGCCGCTCTGGGCAAATGCCCGGCTCCCTAGATCGGGCCCTGGGGGAAGTAAGTTATCTTCATACAAAGGCACCGCGCGCGGCTTGTACGTGTGCGCCATAGTATCAATGCGTCGCCACGTATAACGGCACACAACAAAATCTCGGTGGTACCAGCCTCTAAAACCCCGCCGAGATTTTGTTAACCAACTTTTGGACTTTCTGGATTGTGTTTGTTTTTGTTTTGGCGGGGGGCTGTGCCAGGCTGTGTGGGGGGGGGGGGGGGGGGGTGGCTGAAAAAACTGTATTCTAACTAATTTTGAACATATTTAGCACATACAATAATTATATCTGATTTATTATTTATGGAATTGCAATAAATATCTTGGTGATGTATTTCATAATCCTGTAATTTCTCCTCGAATATTTGTTGAAATTTTGATTCACTCGTATGTGCCTCCATAATTTTTGTCTTTTTAATAACACTTGTAACTTTTATTAACTACTTTCTTTCTTTCAAACACCTGCTAGTTAACGCCATATTGTAAATAAAACGCACCTAGCGCCGCAGCGGTGCGTGCTGAACTACTTCAATTAGACGGCGGCTTTTGAATCAGCTGTAGTGTTGAACGTTTTGAGCGACTAAAATATTCAATATAAAAGCTAGACGTGTGATTGAATGGCGTTGTTCAGTTAAAGGGCTAGATGTTTGATTGAACGGCTATTTAAGCCAGTCGGCTGCGACATATGTATCGTTATACAGAGTGAAACAAAACTAAGTTATAATACTTTAGGGTCTGTATGAGTCCCCTGTATTACATAGTTCACTGTGAAAGTAGCAGCGCTGAAAGAGTAACTTTTTTCACTTTTGTGTGGAATAAAATATAATTCATGACGCAGGACGCTGGGGCACTGGCCCATACAAATCACAAAAAATTGCTCTTTCAAAGTTGCTACCTTTACAATAAAGTTTATATAAGGGGTGTGCCCCTTATATAAACTAATATATACACACCCTAAAGTGTTATTACTAAGTTTTGTTATACCTCGTATAAAAGGCATTGCATGCATTTTGAGCTACAGCTGCTTTGCAACCATTCCCCAACGACTATTGACTATGTCATTAATATAGTACATTGTAACGCCTCCGTGGTCTGGTGGTATAGAGCGCGGCTCTTGAATCGGAGGTCGTGGGTTCGATTCCCGCGTTGGAAGCATGTTATTTCCAAGTTTGGTTAGGACAATGCAGGCTGATCACCTGATTGTCTGACAAGTAAGATGCTCCATGCGTCGGATGGGCATGTAAAAAGTCGGTCCTGCGCCTGATCTCTCGCCAGTCGTGTCGGTCGTCCGTCCCACTGGGTTATGAGAGTAAAGGAATAGAGAGTGCTCTTGTGTACTGCGCACACACTAGGGCACTATAAAATTACTCCTGTGTAGCTGGCCTGGTTTCAATGAAACCGGCCACCGTCACCGAAACCGGTGTTGGGAGCTATTATTATTATTATCCTATTGTAAGTACGTAACACCATGAACTTTTTACAAAATATAAATACGATAGCTCTTATCTTGACAACAACTTGAATTTTAAGTACTTAATAACAATTCATTACTTTTTACAGTAACTTTAATTAGTCATTTTTGTATCGAAGTTGTTAATTAATAATTAACAACATCGATACAGTAGTGACTAAATAAAGTTACTGGCAAACTGTCGTTTGGCTGTTGCTACCATGCTATAAGCAGTTAGTAGGTAGTTTTTAACCGACTTCCAAAAAGCAGGAAGTTATACGTTCGGCTGTATATATTATGCATTATAAAATGAATTAATATAGGCAGATAGTGGATTACGCGACTAAAGGCCTGCTTCACCACTTCCTGATAAAGTGCCGAATAGGCTATTAACAACTTTTTTGACAGATTCTCCAAACTTGATCTGTCAAGTTAATTGTTGGATAGCCTATTAGGCACTTTATCAGAAAGTGGTGAAACAGGCCCTTAGGCGCGGCGCCGCCGGCACCGTGTTACGGCACGACGCAGCCACCGTGATACTGTACGGCTTGTCTGGATACAAGCACTCTCGTTCGAGCGCAAATATCGACTGAATAGGGACACACCGTACGCGGCACCGTGACACGGTGCGGCGCCGTACAGTATCACGGTGGCGGCGTCGTGCCCTAACACGGTGCCGGCGCCGCGCTGAGTCTGATGGGGACGCAGTCTTAGTCGGGCAATATGCAGCCCAGATAACCCGACCAAATGATGTCTGCCATCTGTCTATGAGTAATTCCTCAATGGTACATATACCGTAGTTCTGGATGGAAAAGTCGAAAGCAGAACTTTGACTTAGAATTTCAATTAAAACTTAGATTATTAGAGGTTATACAATGTCTTAAGTAAAATAGCCTTAACAGTAAAGTTCACGGTTAAAGGAGCATTCAGGAGGAAGTGAAGGGAATCCTTCGACTGACGAATACTACGACTAATGTAATACTAATGGTGCATTAGTAAGTTCCACTTCCCGTGTTCACATTATATAGGGTGACGTTTTCCTTCATAATAATATTAATATCTATGGATGCTTCACACCACTTCAGTCTGGCCCCGTGGTACGTACCTGAAGGACTCGTGTTACGGGTACCAGACAACGGAAATATATTTAATACTTTTATACTAATTACTTTACATACATTTAAGATATTTTATTATATTATACATATATTTAATACACATCCAAGACCCAGGAACATTGAAAACTTTTTGTTCTGTAGGCGGGATTCGAACCCGCGACCCCCGGTTTGAGCTATCAACTCGCTCACGAACTGGCGCTGTGGCTCACAGACAGCGTTGCCAGATTTTTTTTGTGCCAAGTCGGGACTTTGGAACTTTTTGAGTGAAAAAGCGGGATTCTCCAGTCAAAAGCGGGACAAAGTAAAAAAAAGGTATAAAATCGAAAGTTTTTTAATTTTTATCATTTTATTTGCGTTAAATAACGTTTACGGGACAATAGATAGCAAAAGTAGCCAAAGAAAATCCACCCCTCTACCTCCCACACTCTTATCTTCATTACGCACCTTTCTTTCTCAGCACGCTGCACGTACCTTCGGGCTTCCCCCGAAAAGCGGGACTGAGCTTGTCATTTAATTTTGATGAAAAAATCGGGACGTCCTGCTAAAATCGGGACGTCTGGCAACGCTGCTCACAGACTAGGCTGTTTCACAGAAATTGTTCATAAATATATTCTAGAAAAAATGAGCCTTTTTTGGCGCAGCTTGGCAAAAAGATTAAAAAAACGAATTCTTGCGAAATGACCACTTCACACAGGACATTTTGGAAAATCCATGGAGCCCCACCGAGGGAGTTGTTAATTTTTTACATGTTGGATATTTTTCCGATTGATTTCAGTTTAAGAGCAAGCTAAATTTAGTCTATTTTCAAAAAAATATTACTTTTCATGAGAAATGCTAAATTGGTATTCACGGCTTTTTCTTTTACAAGATTCACTTTTACAAGTTTTACATAAGCCTAGATATATCTATTGTTACCTTGGCCTTCATTCTTATCAGCCCGTATCAGCAAAGTAGTAAACACTAAAAGTACATTACTTTAAATATTTCCTGAGGAAGACATCTTTTAAGTATAGGGATGGCGGATGGGGACGCATGATCTCTTTCTTTTTAACCCTCGAAAAGTGCGATGTTATGTGTCTGTGTGTCTGTCCTTGGCATAATATTTTATTTTCAGACAAAAAAGTCCATATTATAAATAATATTGTGATAAAATTATAAAATAATAATTAATATCAAAATGCAGCTCTTCTTGCTACCCTGGCATGTAGCTCAGTGAGTCTGCGAAGGAGTGCAGAGTCAATTCTCTCCGTATGGGCCCCCCGTTAATATGAATTTTATTTTGTTTTCAGTATTTGTTGTTATAGCGGCAACAGACAATCTGTGAAAATTTCAATAGCCTAGCTATAGCGGTTATTGAGTTACATCCTGAAGACAGACAGACGGACAGACAGGCGGACAGACATTGAAGTCTCAAAATAGGGTCCCGTTTTTACCCTTTGGGTACGGAACCCTAAAAAGCGTTATCTTTACAGGCGCTGACCTGGAAAACCTGTGTGCCAGCATATTATCGCGCATCGATAGCGCTCTGCGTTCCCTCTCAATATCCTCCTCATCACTGAGAGTATATGTAACCACGTGACCGTCTTTGGTTCCGTACCCAAGGGTAAAAACGGGGCTCTTAAATTACTAAGACAACGAAGTCTTAGTAATTTAAGAGCCCCGTTTGTCCGTCTATCTGTCTGCCTATCTGTCTCCAAGCTGTATCTCAAGAGCGATAGTAGCTAGAGCGTTGAAATTTTCACAAATGATGTATTTCTGTTGCCGCTATACGAGTACAAATACTACAATATTTTGTTTTGATTTTACAAAACAAAACAAATAATTATGGGGGTAGCCCTACTGTCTAAATTATCTAAGTGCAATTGATAACTGACAACAGCTGATAACCGACTTATAAACAGTCTCGCTCCGCACGCCAGCCGTGGCGCGCGTTACAAACAAACAATATAAAAAAACAACAAATAAAAAACGTGCACCGAATTCCAGCCCGAATTTTAAAAGTAAGTTTTTTTTCGTATTTTGTTTGGCCAAACTATCACAATAATCTTATATATAAAATTCTCGTGTCACAATGTTAGTCACCGTACTCCGCCGAAACGGCTTTACTGATTTTTACCAAATTTTATATGTATATTCAGTGGGTCTGAGAACCGGCTACTGGGTTTTTTTTATATTGATAAGTGCATTTGTTGAATAAATAATAGTAAATTTATACTCGAGACTGACAGCGACCATTGTTCGTGCGACGGGATAGCGATGGACGTTGCCATGGTGACATACTTATTAAGTCACTTCAATAAAATAATATGGGTAAAAGGTAAATACTTTATATGGCAAAGAAACGTTTGCCGGGACAGCTAGTAAAGAAATAAAGTTCTTTATTGCTGTGATAATTTGGCGCGAAAATTATAGTACATCGGGTACTATGGCTAATATAAATACATTGGATTTTAGCAAGATAAAAAAATATTATGATTAAATAAAAGAATTTATTTTTATTGCTAGTGCTCGCGCTAATTAGAATAGAGCATAGTAACACCTTAACACAGTCACAAAAAACGAAGCTAAATCCATCTTTAAGAATTTTCTGTCGATTAACGTCATTAGCCAACTTTATTGGAAAATATTATAGCAATATTTATAGCAGCATGTCCAGGACATGCTTGGCCGAGTAGAGTTGTTATTAATTGTAAATAGCAATAAAATATAAATCGTCATCTAAAACTATAAATAAAATAATTATTGTTCGTAGTACAACGACCTTCGTCTACGAATAATTGCAATTATATTTATTCAAGTTTTCGCATTATGTACAAGTTTATTTAGTTTTGAGGTAAATTTAAATGTAACTTACTTAATAATGTGTGACGACCTCCGTGGCTCAATGGTTAGAGTGTGTGGCAACTCAAGCCGGGGGTCGCGGGTTCGAATCCCGCCGACGGAACAAAAAAGTTTTTCAATGTTCCTGGGTCATGGATGTGTATTAAATATGTGTATGATATAATAAAAATCTTAAATATATGTATAGTATAAAAGTATTAAATATATTTCCGTTGTCTGGTACCTGTAACACAAGTCCTTCAGGTACTTAGCATGGGGCCAGACTGACGTGGTGTGAAGCGTCCATAGATATTATTATTATTATTATTATTATTAATAATATTTTTCATGGAAAAATATTTGATGCTAGCTATGGCGTCCGCAACCGCACATTTTTCCGGCATAAAAAGTATCCTTATACATCCTTTCCCGGGACTCAGAGTATACTAAATTTCAGCAAAATTAGTTTAACGATTTGGCGTGAAGATGTAATAGACAGACAGACAAACTTTCGCTTTTATATAATATTTAGTATTGATAATAATTATAGCTTAGGTAGCTGATAGGAAATAATGACAAACCAAGGAAAATCGGACTACTCAAAAAAGTTTAAGGATATTTTAGGAATAGGTTAATAAGGAAAATAATAAGTAAGCGTAGTTTTGAGTGTTTGATATTCAGGACCTTTAGCCAAGTTACGTTCGATAGTTACTACAGATTAAGAAAAGGGGATATTAATATAGTATAAAGCCTATTAAAGCACAAATCAATGTGCTTTAATAGGCTTTATACTACCACTGTACTAATTGTACCACAAAATGTACAGATTGTGGGATATACTAGGGCTCGCTTCGTTCGCCCTGATGAATCAGCTGAGTTCATACAGAAGAACGAATGTAATCGATGCCATAGTCAAAACTCTAAAAGTTGTGTAAAGAGCTAAAAATAAATATTACCGTGCCCATTTGCATACAATGAGTTCTCAAATTTTGCGAAACAAATACTTACATAGATATACGAATTTGTTAGGTAATACTTTATTTACCTAAAATGATTCCTCCTCAAATAATTAACTAGAAAAAAAACTTTGAGACTTCAACTAATAGGGTTAAATAATAGGGTTAGATAATATTTTTGGTTACATAATTAATAATTATAATACATTTATTAATCTTTATACTAAAGTAATATTAGGCTATGGATGACTATGGACAGACATATATAGGCTACTTTCCGTAAAAATGCAGTGCTACCGTGGGATACTAAATACTAATATAGGTACAAAAAGTTTTTTTCCGCAAAGAAAAAAACGAATAATGGGCTGATGCGTGCGCGTTGATGTCTTTATCCCGTAAGCTCGTTCGTAGCAGCTCCGCTACGCACGGGCTTTTCCGTACACTTTTTTTAAAACTCGTTTGAGCCAGGGGGGTTCTGTTTTTCGAGTACGTATGAGTGGCATGCTCCTGTAGCCTGAACGGCTTGCATAGATTTTAGCTTTTTAATCAGACATATTTTTTGTTATATTTCAATTTATTTATAAATAGACTAGATATTACATGTCATTTTGTTAAAGAAATTATTTTTAAATTTTATTTATGTAAGAGGAATAATTAAAAAGGTTAACTTCACAATATAATATAATTTACTTTTATAGGAGATATCTTACGATTTTTATTTTTGGTGCGGTTTGGTAACTGTATCAGGTACTTATATTATGTATTATAATAGAAAACAAAAAAATATCATTATCATCTAAGCTTGACAACCTTGATAAAATTTTTGCAAGAAAAACTACCAAAAGATATTAAACCACAAAAACTTGTCGACTATTCTGTCGATACCACAATAAATAGGCACGACTTGTTTGTTTGTTTGCATTGTATTTGCTCTAAAACCACTACACCGATTTGGATGAAATTTCGTACAAAGGTTTAATAAACTAGGAAGGACGGGGACGTTTTTTTAACTAGAGTTATTACAATTCGCCAATGAGAAGAAAATGGGCTATATTATGCCCATACATATAAAAGTTGGTACGGGGCACGGGCTGTACACCTCTTAGTATTTAACATTGCAAAATATACGGTTCCCACGCAATATAAAAATGTCTTCGTGATCAAAGCGAGCAATATCTAGTACTTTACTATCTAGTTTTATCAGAGTAGGTCACAGTTCCTATTAGTCAAATTTTCCTCTTTTACTTATGAGATGGATTTACTTACCGAGTTATGTATTGCATAAGACACCAGTCACTGGAGCAAGCAACTTGTGCTAAAAATAGAACTACATAGATATTAATCGTTAGATAAGCCCTTGCTCGCTCATGTTGATCGTTATCAACGTGTTAAAATACACGCTTCCAAATGATTGAGCTGACTCGTTGGTTTAACTAAATTGAATGAAAATTGATCAAATAACAAGTAAGTAGTAACTAATAGTTTTAGGGTGTACAGGTAACAAACAGATACAAACTTGCATTTAAAATGTTTATAGTTGATACAAGGTCCACTTCGTGCTATTATAAAAAAAAATTAAAACATCACGTTATTTCTCGCGCTCCTCACATTTATGAAAGAGACACGAGATTTTAGTGAAGTTAATTAACAATCCAACAAGCGCAACTGAGCATTACTAGTACGGTTTTTGTCTCACTATGAATCTCAATGAATTCTAATGTAGACATGGTGAACTTGCCCTAGAGACCCATAGGCCATACACCATTATTAGAGGGTTTCACATTGTAAAATCAAAGAGTATTAATTTTTGTCAGTGGAGTCGCTCACGCAAACACTGCATCTTATAGTTTTTTTAAATAACAAGGGCCCTGTAGCCTATATGTTAATCCAGTCTTCAATACTATTAAGGCAAATTTCATTAACATTTGCTAAGTAATTTTTACGGTAACAAACGGTCAGTAGTTATTTTAATACATCGGACGTATCTATATTTTTAAAATTTTGCCACCTGTCATCACAAAAAATGCTAACATTTAGAAGAACGATTTATTAAGTCGAATTTAAAGAACCCTCATTATTGAAGAAGCGTTATCAGGTTATTAGAAACATTACGGCATTTTCTAAAATCTTTAAGCGATCGTAAATTTCTGAAATAATCGAGCTGGTATTAAAGATAATAAATATGAATTTATTTTCTAATCTCAAAGTTAACATCGTCCAATGCCCGTAATTTCATTATGCCGAAGTTTACTTATTTATTTTGTTTATCGCGATGGAACCGTACTTTTTTCCGGGCTAAATCCTATGTTGAGACTTTAGTATCTCCTTCATAAGAGTTCTTATCTATTACTGTTCGGTGATTATAGACGTAACATACAAACAGACAGCCTGTAGCAGTAAGTAAGCTTCGATACGTAATGCTAACTTATCAAGCCTAGTAGAATTTGAATAATGCGTTATAAAAGGTTAATCGGAGGTGATTTCTAGATCAGTTCGTCTCGGGTCTGGCGCCGTGGGATTGCAAAATTTACTCCATGTCGCGCTTAGCACTAACTAATCTAACTATATGAATAGATTAAGGCCCAATTTCACCAACAAATGTCAAAGTTAATGCTCAAATTAGTGTTACGTTACCTCTTTCGTTTTTTATAGGAATGAAAGAGAAGACATGATATTTTAACAAGCTACTTACACTAACAGACGTTGGTGAAATTGTGCCTAATTCAGTGTTTTTAACCTTAAATAATGATTGAAAAAACTCTCCTCTACTTTTTATCAACTATGTAATAAAATATTATTAAATTATGTTTAGAATAGATATCCTTCTCTTTCGATTCTCCTACTTAATATACATATATCCATCTTTTGGATCTTTAATGTTTTTCTACTGAAATAGTTCTGTCCACATCTGGCGACAGAAGCTTCGTGACCCCCTAAGGCAGTGGTCCCCAACCTTTTTTTCATGCGGGTCTTAGTGTCGCGGGCCGCAACTAAAATTTTTTAGGGTTAAAAAATAACATTCTTCAAAATTAATGGTGTAAAAGTGGAAAATATTTACCGACTATCACGTAGCATGTAGACTTAACGTTATTTTGCCTATTTCAAAATTGTTTAACATTACGCGGGCCACAAATAAAGTCCCGGTGGGCCGCATGCGGCCCGCGGGCCGCGGGTTGGGGATAGCGGCCTTAAGGTATCGCGATCTGCAGATTGAACAACATTGGTATATTTCATGGCTTTAATCAGGCGTGTAAGCGGCAATATTATGGTAAAAGTTTTGACGACCTCTGTGGCTCAGTGGTGAGCGCGTTGGTAGCTCTAGCCGGGGGTCGCGGGTTCGAATCCCGCCGACGGATCAAAAAGTTTTCAATGTTCCCGGGTCTGGATGTGTATTAAATATGTGTATGATATAATAAAAATCTTAAATATATGTATAGTATAAAAGTATTAAATATATTTCCGTTGTCTGGTACCTGTAACACAAGTCCTTCAGGTACTTAGCACGGGGCCAGACTGACGTGGTGTGAAGCGTCCATAGATAAAAAAAAAAAAAAAAAAAAAAAAAAAACTAGTCCGTAGTCCGTACCCAACTAGCCACGACATGAACCTCAGCTAAAGTTCAAGGATGGACTCAACCACTACAACTTTTTGTCCATTGATACAAGACGTTTTCGGCGACTGCGCACATTTTACCGCATCGAAAATACGATAAAATAATCAATTAAATGTTTTCCAATTTCTACCAGAGAATATGAAGCTTTTCCATTTTAAATGGTTAAATATTTTCCATTATTCTAACATTTATATAAGATTATTCTCCAATATTACCAGAAATACGACTTTGTGGATTGATAACGTGGAAGTAAGTGATCATAAAACACATTGTAAGGTTTATCTAGAACGGACAGCGCACGTACTGTGCGTAAACGACTTCGAGATACTGAATTCTGAAACCTAAAATTCTAGTATTGCTACATTGTAATTCATAGAAGTCTATCCATGTCCATAGTGAACTGCATAATATGCCCGATTTATATGATTTTTGACAGAAGTTTATATCTATCAATTAAAGAGTTTTCCTTTATCTGTGTTTTATTGGTTTATTGAATGATGAAATAAACTTTGACAGTCAAAAGGAACCGGGCATTAGATGTTTCCCTAATTCTTCTTACGATCGTCTATCAGATGGACACTGTAATTTTTGGATTAAAAACTACTTTTTACTTTCACGATATTCAATTTGGTACCTAGCTTTCTTCAAAATTTTATAAAAATGAGTTCGGCAGCACGTTAAGGCAGCAAGTAAATTTTATGAGAAGATTTCACGTGTGAAAATAATATTGTAACGAGTCATAACAATTACAGGCAACCTGCTGCTATGGAACTGCCTATTAGTTTTTGGCCTATTTTATGCCGAGCATAGATTATCCTAATTTGGTAAGAATGGAACAAATAATAACCTTTCTTCGGCTTCAAGTTTCAATGTAGTCGGATAGTAAGAATAGCGTTTATCTTATCAATGCCGTGGGACATCCACTTTATCAAACAACACACTCGAACATTCATGTAACTGATATCAGATTAGTCACAATCTGACGTTTCACAACTATCTGAAAATGATAATGAAGAGTTTATGCTTTCTTTTGTTTGGGGAAAGTGATTAACCTACATTTAAATAATTATGATTAAATGCTCAATCTGTTTCTTACGCCCGCGCCGATTCTTCTCGCCAGGGTAGTCCCCGAACCGGTGGTAGGCACCAGTAGACCGTACTTAGGGCTTGATTACACCTAAAAAGAGAACTCTCTCGACTCTCAGTATACTCTACTCGGTAGGCGTAATCAAGCCCTTTAGCCAAGACGTTTTCTGTATATTTATAGAATCGCCGATCAAAATGTATGGAATTGACATTCGTTAACATACGGTTGACGTTCGATACGTCTAATTTCAATTCCATACATTTTGATCGACGATTCTATAAAGAAGCGATAAAGAAAACGTCTCGGCTACAGACTCAGGCCCTTATGCAAGTGTAGACGTCTTAGCGATGAAGAGCGTTTATTCGTGATACATTGAAAAAAATTCGACGTCCAAGTTTAAAAAAAAAATTGCATTATTTGATCAGACTTAAACATTCGATCAGGATATTAACTTTCGAATTTATAATTAATGTAGACTTTTTGTATTAAAACAATAATTGAGTACTAAAAAAAATCTACATCTATATTATAAACCCAATCATAATAATTTGTCACGTACTCCTTGGGTACTTTGTTCTTGATTTTCCTCATTACTGGGTGGTGTCAAGGCCAAGAATATTGTTTTAATTTCGCCAAGAAATAATACCAATTAGATATTTACCTGATTCTAAATTTATCCTTATCCAATTCTAATAAAACAAGCTACTAACTGCCGCATTCGGAGACGAATATTATTTTGACATAAGCCCCATATATATATTGTCTGTCAAAATCTTCATTAAACTTAAGTTTAATCATCATTAAATGTCTTCGATTGCAGACCCTGCAGAAGTAAGAAATCCACTAGGTTTTGATAAAACGCATTGTTACGCATAATATTAATTTCCATTTTTATTTCGAACTTCGCTGTCGGAATTGTCGAATACAAGTTGTCTAAGTACCCTGTGTGATGACATGGATGATGAATACGGAACGTTCGTCATTTGAATCTCAATTTCATATCACGAGCAACCTCCAGAAAGGCCGACCGATTTTCCTTACCATATTATCATGTCATGTGTCACATAGTTTTTTTCATTGATGCACAATCGGAGAATGTGATTCATAGGTAGTTTAGGGACTTTAGTAATTTGGTCGCGTTATGTCGGACCCAGCTAACCGATTACGAATATCATTGGATTGGTGTATATATGTTACGCTCAAAGACCGAAATCGTGAGCGAAAAAATAGCTCACAACGCGTTGTGGTCACAGTAAAACAGCCACGACGCGAAATTCGCGTCGTGGCTCTGATGAAAACGGCCACGACGCGTTCTGGCAATCACAAAAAGACCATAACGCGAAATTCGTATCATGGCTGATTGAAATTGAATTACCACGCGTACTACATAATATTTTTTCTTTTATTAAATCACTGCATTACGTGTTTATCATTATTCTTTATAAAATATCCATAGTTCCATACTATCCGTACTAATATTATTATTGTCTATCTGTCTGTCTGGAGCAACGTGTTATTTTATGTTATTGTTTTTTTTTTAAATATAAACACGTAATCTGATCTCAATAAGTAATAAATTATTATTAAAGTTATATATTAAGACCACTCCTTGACTCCACGAGACAGGTCTGACCTAGTGTGGAGTCCTCTAGTAATAAGTTATTATATTGTGTAATATTTAATGCAATGAAGAATAATTTATATTTTATTTATTTATTTAATATAAAAATAATAACACATAAACAGCCACGACGCGAATTTCGCGTCGTGGCTGTTTCACTGTGACCACAACGCGTTGTGAGCTATTTTTTCGCTCATTGAGCGATTTCGGTCTTTGAGCGTAACGTATATATATATATATATATATATATATATATATATATATATATATATATATATATATATATATATATATATATATATATATATATATATACACGGTGTAATAAAAACAAGTGATAATACTTTAGGGTTTACTTTTGTATGGGGAAACTCGTGACGCTCGGGCCCTTGCCCATACAAAAGTGAAAAAAAAATTGGTCTTTCAAAGCAGCTACTTTCACAGTGAACTCTCTACAAGGAACATGTACACACCCTAAAGTATTATCACTAGTTTTTGTTACACCCTGTATATACTTATACACAAGAATTGCTCGTTTAAAGATATAAGATAATAATAAATGCCATTGATGCTACAGTCACATACGTCAGTTACTATATCAGTTAATAGTATTATTATTATTTGCTTCAGTAGATTGTATTCTGAATTCTGATAAAAATCTTTTGCTTTGTTTTTTTATTTACACATTTCCTAATTTATCTTTATATATACGACAAAAATGTCGTGAATCAATAGAAAATGTAATCTATGGTGGTACTTGAACTTATTATGGACGGCCTTGTAACGGTTTGTAGAGCACCGTCATTACATTTATTTAATTCCGAACAAACAAGTCACGATAATGAAAAGATAATAATGACTTCTTTACTTTATTTGGAAGAATAACTTTAAAATTAATGAAAATTCGTATACAAATACGTCAAGTCATTGACGACGTACAGTACACCCAAATTAATAATGCGCATGAATGACGGTGAATAATGACCGTGTTACAAAAGCTACAGGAATATCACGACGAACTTTGACTAATACATGTGTCTTAAACGCAATGCAATTAGAAAATGCAATATCGTCTACCGTCGCTCGGGAAATACGAACATTGTCGTAAAATTTCGACAATTTCTATGCGCATTATGACTTTGGGAGCATTGTAAGTGGAAGTAGATAACTAACGTTTTATAACATAAGGACAATTTTAATAATAATAATAATAATAATCTTTATTGTACACCACGAATATATACAGTTATAACATACACATCAGTTACATATAAGTACAATTTTGGCGGCCTTATCGCTAAAAGCGATGTCTTCCAGGCAACCATCAAAACGTTTCAGAGAGCATCACATCTAGAAAATAAAAATTAGGGTGGACAAACAAGTAAACAAAGCTTAAAATAATAATTTACACAGATTGTTGACTGATATTGTCGGTCAGGTAGAATTCTTTGAGTAGTCTTTTGAAAATGCTAAGAGATGGCGCTTTTCTTACAGTATTGGGTAATGAGTTCCATAGTCGTACGGCAACGGACGCAAAAGAATTACCATAGTATTTGGTCTTTTGAGTGGGTACATCTAGTTTGTAAGCTAGACGAGTATTCTCGTCCTCAGATGAGAATGTAAATATCTCCTTTAGGTAGGGTGGAGCCATAGGGTCAAAAAGTACATTGTACAATAAGTGCAGCACATGAGTATTCCTACGGTAACGGATCGGGAGCCACTTCAATTTAGTTCTGAACTCCGAGACATGGTCATATTTTCGTAGTCCAAAAATGAAACGTATGCAAAAGTTTTGAATACGTTCCAGCCTATTTAGCTGGTCTTCGGTCAAATTTATGTAACTTACGTCAGCATAATCCAAAATTGAAAGCAATAAAGTCTGAGCAAGCATAACCTTAGTTGGTATAGGTAGGAGATTCTTAAGACGTTTTAGGGACGCAGAAGCCGCAAAAACTTTTTTACAAACGGAATCAATTTGACATGACCAAGACAAAGTTTTATCGAAAAAGACACCCAGATTCTTAACCGTGTTAGAGTAACTTATCTTTGTGTTATTCATCACGACATTAGGGACATCAGATTGATCAAGTCTACGTAACATGCCCTGGCTACCAATCATAATGGCTTGGGTTTTATTAAGATTCAGCTGTAGACCGTGATTACTTGCCCAATCCCAAATGTGTGACAGGTCTTCATTTAATTGCGCAATTGCGGTTGCCAAATTTTCAATGCAAGAGTGTACATAAATTTGAAAATCATCAGCGTACATGTGATAAAATGATGATATGTTTTTGCTAATCGTATTTATGAATAAACAGAAAAGTAGAGGGGACAGCACACCGCCTTGGGGGACGCCAGCAGAAGTGTAAGCCCAGTCAGAAAGTAGTTCATCAACTTTGATTCTTTGCCGACGTCCTTTAAGGTAACTGGATAACCAGTTTAAAACAGATGGGGATAAATTTAGAAAAACGGCCAGTAGCTGAAGTAGGACATCAAAATCTACACAGTTAAAGGCATTTGAAAAATCTAATAAAACTAAAATAGTAATTTTCTTGTTGTCCATCGCCAGTCTTATGTCATCAGTTATTTTAGTTAGTGCCGTTACCGTGCTACGACTTCTCCGAAACCCAGATTGATATTTATTAAGTAGGCAATTATCATTAATATATGCATTAAGTTGGCGGTAAACTAATTTTTCAAAAACTTTAGAGAGGAAAGGTAAAATAGATATTGGTCGATAATCTGAATAGTTGCTAGGATTAGATTTTTTGGGGATAGGTATTATTAACGCGTCCTTCCATTTGGAGGGAAATATTTCGCTATAAATAGAATAATTGAAAATATGTGTGATAATAGGAAGAATAATTTCAAGGATGGGAAGAATCATATTCCGGCTAACAGAATCATCACCGACAGCATTTGAGGCAATGGACAACACAGCGGTCTTTACATCATGGACTTTAAATTCGCTGAAAACAAACTGTTCGTTTATGAGAGTAGGTAGGTTTAGAGATAGGCTCTGTAGAGTTTTAAGCTTCACGGTATTATCATAGTAGCAAGAATTGGTGGTAAAGTGAGTGATCAGATTATTAACATCGTTAGCTTTTAATGGACAATTCTCTCGTTTTTTACCAACTCCCATCGAATTCAAAAATTTCCAGACCTTACTGGCGTCCCCATTCTCGACAGATGAATGAATATGTCGTCTTTGTGCGTCTCTACATAATCTGTTACACTGGTTACGTAAATTCTTGTATCTTTCAATGTTTGCAGCGGAGGGATTGAACTTTAGCCTAAGTTTTGCACGAGTCTTCTTTTTTATCATAGCCTTTATGTCATCGGTTAGCCAAGGATTAGGAAGGTGTTTTAGTTTAATGGGTCTAACAGGTGCATGCTTGTCATAGAGAGAAATTAGATTTCGCGTCAGTATTTCAACTTTAGCATCCACAGAAGACGCCATGCACAAATCGGACCAGTCAATGTCTTTCGCGTCAGCCTTTAAAGCTTCTGTGTCCATACTTTTAAAATTACGCTGCATAACAACCTTAGGTTTCAATTTTGGTGGCTTTAAGTTATACGACAAGTATAAGAGATCATGGTAAGAAAAAGAATGAGATGAAAGTTGACCATATTTCGTAACCAGATTTTCAGAGGAAACAATAATTAAATCTAGTAAAGAAGGGCTGCATTGAGGCATATTATGTGTTGCATTAAGAGGTAACAGGTTAAGATCACACGATTCAACGACTGATCGTAGCTTTTTGGCTCTGATATCACTTTTTATCAAACACGTATTGAAGTCGCCCATTATTATGGTGTGATCATAAAGCGAAGATAAACTTTCCAAAAGGGATTCAAAAGACGAAAAATAATTAATAAGCAGTGATGGACTATAGAAAACCCCAAGAATTAATTTAGTATGACGTAGTTCAACCTCTATAAATAAATGTTCAGCCGTATCGACTGGCACAGGCTGCGGCGACGCACTAATTACACGAAAAGGAATATTAGATTTGAGATAAATGGCAACGCCACCGCCGCCCCTACCAACACGATCATTTCTGATAAGTGTAAAACCTGGTAAAGAGTAACTTGTAGATTGTAAACAAGGTTTTAACCATGACTCGGAGACCAGAATAGCATGCGCGTTTGTGGATTCAAAGGAAGTAAGAAGTTCGGGGTAGTGCGCAGGAATACTTTGTGCATTTATGTGAATGGCATTGAAACATTTCAAGGAGGTATCTAAACATGTACTTAATGCAGATCTTAGCGATATGTTTAGAGTATCATCACTCAAATATTCGTCTGACGAGGAACATGAGACAAACTCATCACTTTCCGGTTCAATCATTAACCAACAATATTAATCAATTCAATAACTATAAAATAAAAACTTAAAAATAAGTAAATAAAAATAAACTAAGTATAAGCGGTATATAAATATAAGCAGTGAAAAAGCAATGTGAAAAAGTAATTGCAGTATCAAAATATTTCAAGTAGTACGCACTACTTTATTACCAAAGGCATAATCTTACCAGCTATAATACTTTTACATAAATAAAGCATATTAAGCCAAACTATTCACAACATAATAATTATGACAAGGATAAATCAAAGCACAGCAGAATCTTTCACAACACAAACAATATACTATTACTTATATATAAATGAACATATAAAATTACAATAATATAATAATTAATATAAATATTAAGCTTCTACAGAGTTTTCTAAAAATTAACTAAGAAGTAGAAGAAGAAAATAGCTATACACAGATGTCAGCCAGGATCTTTGTAGCTAAAAGCAAGGAGAAAAAAAAAAAAAAATGTCAGCCAACTGTCAAGACTACAGTGACAGCTGATAGATTTGCTACGATGTCAATTGTCATAATAAAATATAGAAGTTGATGGTGATTTTAAATTTGAGAAACAGCTACAGATTTTAAATTAAATAATTATTAATCTACCTGCGAAATCAAGGTTCAAAAGTAATTAACAATTGGCATCCATTTATTTCAGCTACACAGCATATTATGCGAAAGCAACTTAAGCTTTAAATTAAGTGTGAAAGTATGTACACAAGCAAGACTACAGAAAAAAGATTCATAATGATATTTTACTAGTCTATACAAAATTAGGTCATGCAGTCTTACTTCTTGATAATATGCTTCTTTGAGCGCGTGAGGATTGCTGGAGCTGAAGCCGTGTCGCTGGTTCCCTGAGGAGTTTTAGCGCCTGCGATGCCATCCAGATCTTTTACATGGACCACCCGGTGGCGGGAGCCATTAGGTGCTAAGACATGAATATTACCATCCTTGGTCCAGCACTTTGTCATGCCAAAACGCTGCCGAGCTTCAAGGAATGTTCTATATCTATATTTTGTCAAGAACTCAGAAATGCTTACACTAGTGCCCTTAAGACTTGTCTTGGAGAACCAAATATTGTTTCTTATCTCAGTATTCTTAAATTTCAAGAGAATGGGCCTAGGTTTGTCCTTTTTGAAGCGGCCTAGCCGTATGCATTTTGTGAAAGAATCAGAGGAGAGAGCCTGTCCTGCAATGTGGTCATTAAAAAATTTAGACATTATACCTGGAATGTTTTCCTTTTCCTCTTCAGGCACACCATGGACCAACAGCATCTTTTTCCTGGCATACATTTCCATTTTATCACACTGCATAGACAAGGAATCCATTTGTTTTTGGAGCGAATTCAAAGCAAATATAACAAGTTTTTTGAACTCATGAAATTCCTCCTGGATCTTGGCCGGATCTTTTGTTTGTGTGACTGATGTGCTCTCCTGCAGACTTTTCTCGAATTGAGACATTTTTTTATAAAACATTTCGGACATATCATTCAAAGTTTCTTTTATGGAATCCATCTTGTAAGTACAAATTTTATTTGCAAAATTATGAATTATTGAGAGTGTTGTGTTTGATTCTTATTATGTGGGAGATAAGCTGGTAAGGTGAGCAATCTAATTATTCATTACTTGTTAATTATATTAAACGTAAAGTATATTTAATATATTATTAAAAGCAGAGATCACAATCGCAATGTTTACTTTTGCACACCTACCCGCGGAGGTTTTACTTATTTTTCCCCTCATAATTTCAACAAACCTTGTAAGTTGTAACTAACCACAACTTCATCATCTGACTAATATATCTATGAGTTAATACTTTAGGGTAAGTACACGTGTTCCGTGTGTTGTGTCCCTTTTTTTCTATGAAATGAGGGGGCAAACGAGCAAACGGGTCACCTGATGGAAAGCAACCCATGGACACTCGCAGCATCCGAAAAACTGCAGGTGCGTTGCCGACCTTTTAAGAGGGAATAGGGGAGGGTAGGGAAGGGAATAGGGAAGGGTAGGGAAGGAAATAGGAGAGGGTAGGGAAGGGAAAAGGACTGGGCCTCCGGTAAACTCACTTACTCGGCGAAACACAGCGCAAGCGCTGTTTCACGTCGGTTTTCTGTGAGCCCGTGATATTTCTCCGGTCGAGCCGGCCCATTCGTAGTGAAGCATGGCTCTCCCACGTGAATATGCCCCTTATATAGAGTTCACTGATAAAATAACAGCGCTGCAAGAGTTACTTTTAACTTCTTTATTTCTATGAGAAACGCCGCAACGTCATGAATTTTCCCATACAAAAATTGAAAAATAAGTAACTAATAAACATGTACAGTAGTCACTATACGAGGGACACACATATACACTCTAAAGCAGTGTTTTTCAATCTTTTTGATTTCGCGACCCCTTTACAGTTTTAAATATACTGGCGACCCCCTCGTGTCATAGAAAGCCAAAGAAATAGTTTTATTAAAAGACTTTTTACTAAACCTAAGTTAGGTAAGTAATGATTTTTTTTTTCTAGTTTGGTATATATTTATTATTTATCTATTATACGTCAGCTTTTTCTTTCTGTCGGTGACCCCCTGAGTAAGGCTTCGCGACCCCCCTAGGGGTCGCGACTCACAGATTGAAAAACACTGCTCTAAAGTATTATCATTATTCACTTCGTTTCGTTACACTTTGTAGAGTTCACTGCAAAAGTAGCAGCACTGAAAAAAACCGCATCACTTACTTGGTCGGGGTATTTCTCATCTAACATAATATTAGAGATAATATTTAGTGGCTTAATGCTGCCTTGCTTTGATGATGAACAATGATGCATTTCAAAATTACTTTTAGTCAAGTCAAATGACAACATTTAAAGATGATTGGGAATATAATTATGTATTTAACTCTTCATATCTTCTGCCTTTGTTATATTGACCAAGTAACAACCTTTAATAATAGCAATTGCGAGTTAAAATTGTTTGTCTTTTGTTGTTCAAATGTTCACACATTACATGAATATCAAGAATTGATGCGAATACTTTGAGTATAGGTACGTTTGTGAAAACAAGTGACAAGATAATGCTCACAGACATACATACACAAAGGGGAAAAGCCGCAATGTACGGCAAAGAAATTTGATCTATCAAAGAAATTGATTCATAAACGGACGGCGCGCTACGTTATTTGGTCGGGTTATGTCAATTCAATGTTAGCTGTGATCGATCGGAACCATAAAGTTAATATACCTAGCGGAATAGAGCAACAATCTCGAGCTGTCAAACGAAACCGAAATTGGTTTCATCTGTGTATAAAAATATGTGTACGTATACACTTACACAAGCATGATTGAACATTGGCACGTGCCGACTGGACGTCAAAAAAAGAGTGCTGCTGTCATGTATCACACGTCTCTTTTTTCCACGCAGTGTTACTGATAGTCACATCTCTCTTGCTCAGGCCTTTGTTTCTCTATTCCACTAGGTATATTAACTTTATGGTCGAAACTCGGATGACTTTGACTTAAGAGCCTGCTGGCAGAAATATCAAAGCTAGCACGCTATCACGCTAGCCCCGCCTACACACCCCGCTATCCTCCAATCGTGATATAATGATTCCATGAATCGTGCCAACAGTGCTAATAGCAACAAGCTAATAGTGAACAATATCGCGTAACAAGGGTTCCCGCATTATAGCACGAAAGTAAATGTCTAAGTCCCAAAAATGATTTTGACGATTACTTAACAATTAAATACAATAATAATATTTCCTTTAGCTAGTATTTTATAAGGTATGTGATTGTAGTTGTGCATGATAGTAACTCAACAAGTGTAACGTATATGTGTTGAAAAGCCCAGAAAGATTCATAATTTCGAAAAATATAACTAACGAGTCAAAATAAATGTTGTTTTCCGTTAGGTAAATATCAGATAAATATACAATGATTAAATAAATCTCAATTTAATTTGAGTCAATGCACAGCAAAATTTGGCAGCCCGCTCTTAATGCGACCAAATTACGTAGGTCCTTCATTTGCCTATGAATCAACTTCTTGGTAGTACATAGGACCTACGTAATTTGGTTGAGTTTTGTCAAAATCATAGTATTATGTTAGCCTAGAGTCTAACCTCATTCAGACGAGTTATGTCGAGCGGCTAGATATAACTCGACTGAATAAGTACATTATACGTTTGACGGAAGAAAGCTCCATACAATAGCGTATATTCAACATTGAGGACCTTTTCCACCACTTTCTGATAAAGTGCCTATTAATAGGCTATTCACAACTTTTTTGACAGATTCTCCATACTTGATCTGTCAAGTTAATTGGTGGATAGCCTTATCAGGAAGTCGCGAAACAGGCCCTAAATGTCCAAAATGTAAGAAAGAAAATGGGCACTTCTAGGGGATTAGGGGATTTTTTTCTGAATGAAAGTGATACATCATTGATCATACGTGTACGGTTATCCACGTGGGAAGTCCAGTTTATATCATATGTCTTATGATTAATCATATTATATTTATAAGTGTTAATATTATGTACAGACACGCACATTTTCCGGATAGCAAATTGTTATCAAAACCTTTATGTGCATAGTATGTACGTCAGACACTTTACAGCCTGTATATACATTATACAAGTGTATACAAGTGTTCATTTTATGACTCAAAGGTAAATTATGCGATGGGCAAAGCATTTTTATTTCCCTATTTTAAATTATGTTAGTTACTACTAAGTTTGACAGATTGTCATACATTTTATACAGGGTGTGTAACAAATAAAGTGAAAATACTTTAGGACGTGTTACATATATCTATAGAAATCGTCGGAAGATCACACACAGCAGCTATAATGTATATTTTTACATCTTCGTATCTTAAGATACCGAGCTATATGAAAATATACATTTATATTTTGATACATCTAAATACATCTCAATATATTTCTGTATATTACGATACATCTCTTCTCTTCATAGGGTGTTCAAAAATTTATGTGATTATATTATATGTGTATGATAGACAGATACACACAGTGTTGCCCCTTGCCACCTTAGCACAGCACTTCACAGCAGGTACTGCAGGCAGTCTGTTCCCCAGAGCCTATATTTTCAATCAAATATCTTCAATCCACATCGTTCTGTTTTTGGCACAATATGTAACAATGCGCGCATCAAAATTACAATCCGAATCATCTTCTGATGAACTATCTAGTGAATCTAATAGCAAGTAACTCGAAAGGCCATAGTATTACAACATTAAAAATAAGAACAGCCTGTTTAACACTTTACCATCTGAAATGTGCGTCAAGCGAAATGAACTACCATTGAAATGTAGGGAAAGATACATTACATTACCTGTTGTGTGTGTGATACATTAATATAATGTAAAGATATACATCCCGGGATGTAATGTACATTCATATGCATTACCTGCTCTGTCTGTGACAGCCTTAATAGTCCATTATCTATTTTTTTGCGAGATATGTCTTTGGTCTTTTTCTCTTCAAACCAACCTAGTATACATACATATTATTATTTGCAACACAATAACGTATGCAGTCCTACATAATCGACTTCCTATAATTCATAGGCAGTATGTGGTAGAGATAGACCAATAAATACGTCTCAGATAGGCAAACAAAAGGCACTTAAGTTTTATTGTGTCGCTTCTATGTAGAGATAGATGATCTATGATTATATCGATCCGTTGCGTCACATTGGAAGAAGCGTAAAAAAAAGTAATTAATCTAAATTATACTTTAGCTGCTTTTTGCGTGTTCCATATTTGAAATAGTTTTTGCTTGTGTATAATAGAGATATAAGTAACAGAAACAAAATATCTTTAGGTATTTTAATCACTGGTCCATTATTGTAGGAACAAGATAGACTTATACCGATAGAGACACTATCGATAGAATAAATAAATAAATATAAATAATAAATAAATAAATAATCGTTTAATTCAGGAAATAGACCCATAAAATAACATAATTTAAGTTAAAAATAATCAAAATAAATGTTAAAAAGTGATAAATTCATCTAAAATGTTAAAATCTAAAATTATCACTTTTGGTTACTGCCGCGATGCACCGAAAGCCAGTAGGCTGGGATCGAGTTTTCCGGGCACCTGGCACACACAGAAAGGATCTCATTGTTTGAAGAACGGATGCGAGACCAAAATGTTGCAACGCGCGCCCTTATAATTGCGAAATAGTCCGGGATTCCGGCGTCGGCGAACATGCCCGAAGCACTACAGTACTTTGGCAGTCTCATCAGGGTACGGTATGCATTATTGTACTGAACTCTGATACTGCTTCTCGTAGCTTTGGAGCAGTTGAGCCAAAGCTGACACATATAGAAGCATTGACAGTATGCTCTAAAGAGCGTCAGCTTTGCCTCAACGCTACAGCGCGCAAAACGCCGTGCAAGCATGTTGCATCGTACAGCCAGTGCCCGTCTTTTGCGCACTACATCCTCATTATCTGAGAGATCCTCGGTTAAGATGTGCCCCAGGTACCTGAATTGCTCGACCCTTTCTACCTCTTGTCCGTCTAAGCTAACCGATGGGACCCTCTGCGGACCCTTTCCAGCCTGAAAAACCATCATTTGCGTCTTAGCTACATTATACTTAAGACCATGTCTTATAGCATAGTCCTCGCAAATGCTTAGCAACCGCCTTAGCCCCTTGATTGAGGGGCTCAGAAGCACCACATCGTCAGCATAACTTAGGTTGTTAACGGGCGTGGCACCTATGTGACAACCTATTCGAGTGCTCCTGAGCTCCTCAATCAGGTCGTTAACATACAGGCTAAATAGGTCCGGAGAGGTTAGCCCCCCTTGGCGCACCCCACACTTTAAAATAATGTCATTAGAGGTTGCGTCGCCCCATTTTACAAAGTTAGTTTGGTTTTCATACCAGTATCTCAACAGATTTACAGTTTTTGATGGAACATTTGACTTCAGCAGCTTTCACCATAGTAAAGTATAATTTACCAGATCGAAAGCGCGACTAAGGTCAAGAAGCAAGCGTAGACGGATGTGTTACGTTTTTTGTAATATAAAACTGTCGACTTAAGGGCAAAGATTGCCGAGTCCGTTTAGAGACCGGGACGAAAACCAAACTGCGAGTCATCAATTTTAGCACTCCTATTTACATAAGGGTAAATCAGCCTTTCTAAAATCTTCCCCATAATAGTTCCTAGTGATATAGGTCGATAATTTTTAGGGTTTGAAGGGTTACCTGTTCTGGTTTTCGGGATAGGAACCACCATAGTCCTCATTAAATTTTTCGGCAGGTAACCTATGTTGACGCAGATTGTAAAAAGATCTGTCAACATAGGGATTATCTTATCACTTGCGTATAGGACGTGTGAAAAAGGCAAATCTCCAGGTTTTGATGGACTAGGCTTAGTCCATCAAAACCTGGAGATTTGCCTTTTTCATTTTAAAGATCACCTTAGCAACGTCGTCAGAAATGAAGCCAGAGAAACATTCTTCGTCATTTTTAGTAACAGGTGTAGTATCACCTACGTCATCAGAAACAGGCAATGGGTCTACCTTGAAATGGTGAGCAAGCAAATCAGCTATTTCAGATGAATTCTGAACGTTATTGATACTTACTGGTCTGCTTTGTACATAATTTAGGCGTTTAGTCGATTTCCAGTATTTAGAAAAGTTACCGGCTGAGTGCTGAGATGCCATAATATCCATCTTTATCTGTTCTTCATTGTTTTGGCACCATTTCAATTTATTTTTGAAAATCTTCCGGCTACTAGTCATATTATCATAGAGTGGCCCAGACTAAGGCCTCCCATTCCAAAGCCAACAATTAAAAGCATGCCGTGCCTTTTGATGGAGTTCGCGAACATGGTGGTTCCATCCTATAACCTTCTTACCCTTGAACGGTGCATCGCGGCGTATCCTACTCTGTCTGGCAGCATTTTGTAGGCATTTTACAATACTATCATAAAATTCATCAAGCACATAGATAGAGTAAGGAAAAGTACATTTTCCAACAATAAAAGTAGACAATGTGAAGTATAGTATGTACTAATAGTATTATATTAGTACATATAGATTAGTATTAGTATTAGTATATAATAGTAGTATATACTAATACTAATCTATACTAATATTATAATTGGGAAGAATTTGTTAGTTTGTTTGTTTGAACGCGCTAATCTCAGGAACTACTGGTCCGATTTGAATTTTTTTTTAATGTTAGATAGCCCATTTATCGAGGAAGGCTATAGGCTATATTTTACCATATAAATAATTTTAGGTATGAAAAATAGATGTTGGCTGATTCTCAGACCTACTCAGTATGCTCACAAAATACTTTTACATTCACATATAAATAATTTTAGGTATGAAAAATAGATGTTGGCCGATTCTCAGACCTACTCAGTATGCTCACAAAATTTCATGAGAATCGGTGAAGCCGTTTCGGAGGAGTATGGCAACGAAAACTGTGACACGAGAATTTTATATATTAGATTATATTTGTACCAAATGTTATTAAAATCGACTCAAAAGTTTTGTAGATTACTGTTTTTCGATGCAAACAAACAATCAAATTACTCCAATCTATAATTTTAGTTTATTCACAGACCAATTAAATAACTTTTTGCAAAAGAATAATTATGCGAAACCAGAATGCAATTTTTATTACTCATAATTTTTAACATTCAAATATCAATTTAGAAATAAACGATAACCACGAAATTATTATCAATTAAATCAATTTTGATGAAGTTTTAATTTATTATTAATCTGGTTTGAAGTAAATAACAATATTGAAATTTGAAAACAGTAGATAATATACACGAAAAGGTTACAAAAGTCAAAAGATCAAAGGTAACTTATTTTTTAAACTAGCCAAAAAGCCGAGCTTTGTGAATGCTCGCATCGTCACACCTTGACTGACTGATGATAACACATCGCATGAAAATAAAAATTACTATGTTGAAGCACAAATCGATAGGCGTGATAGTTTTTTCGTAAAGTGTACCACAAAATGTACAGGTTGTGGGATATACTATTTGTATTTTGATTAGATAATAAAGGCAAAGAGCATAACAAGGAGAAGCTTAAGCATTATGCATAGCATTACATTATTATGCACCTATGCATAATATAATATATTATCTATGGACGCTTCACACCACGTCAGTCTGGCCCCGCCGAAGTACCTGAAGAACATGCGTTACAGTTACCAGACAACGGAAATATATTTAATACTATGCAATATGCATGCTGTATTTAAGATTTTTATTATATGTTAAGTACACATAATTTATTTAATACACATCCATGACACATCCATTGAAAAATTTTTGTTCCGTCGGTGGGATTCGAACCCACGACCCTCGACTTGAGCGCTGACCACTCGCTCAACCACCGAGCCATAGAGGTCGTCAAATAATGTTTATGTTGAAATACATACAAAATAATGTTTATGTTCCAGGCTAGTCACAAAGTTTATTTTAAACTAGTCGTAAAGAAATTAAAAGTCTGACATGGCTTTTAAATTAATGAACCAAGAGCCTGCGACGACAGATCTAGCCATCATTCTGCTTGCTGGTTTGTATAGTAGTGACTAGTGCCTTAACAGTATCAAAGGTATTGACTATTGAGTGAATCCTTGAACTTACCATGCTATTATGGTCCTTCCGATTAAGGAGCACAAGAAAAAACCTAGCTACCAACTCAGCTACCAAAAACTAGTATGCTTTGTTTTATTGTTAAAATTTTGAGTATCACGTATTTAATATGATAATTATACTACATGGTAAAGTCTAGAAAAAGAAATAGATTTATTTAAGTCTAGAAAAAAAGTCTAGTACCTAGTCAAAATCGATATGATGTGTGATACAGGATACTTGTTACATGTTTACTTTGACCCTTGCAGCTCATTAATGAGATCAAAGAGATTGTATCAGGGAGATTAATTCTTAGTATATTTCTAAGATAAAAAAAAAGCAGATGAACATACAACCTCCTCCATTTTGAAAGTCGGCTAAAAATAGTTTATACCAGTTAATTTGTAACGGGTCGTTCGAATATATTGTGTCTGCTTTAGTTATTTTCAGTTTACGCTTTTTTTTTTGTAATAAACAAGAAAATGACATTTTTATCAGTAGTAAACAAAACCTTTCTTGCAATGGTTGTTAAATAAATGACGCGAATTTTTAACGGTTGAATAGTCGCAGCCTTGCAGTACGCCGTCAGGGTTGGCACAGTAAAGTATTTTTCGTCTAAACTCGTCATGATATTAATAACTAAATTTCGCGGTTTTAGTAAACAAATCAGTCTTCATTCCATCCTTGCCTCTTTACCACTGAAAATCCTCAAAATTGCCCATTTTTGTTATCCAATTTTTATCTACAAATGAAGGGTTTCGGCAGCCCTATCAATCGTCAATGTCAATGCTACGGCCGTCGAATGTGCGTGACGTATTGTGCACTCACAACGAGCTTTCCGTAGTAAGGTTCCGGGATAAGCGGAAAGAAAACAAGCTGAGGAACGCTCACGAATGATTAACACAAGAAAAGAGATTTATAAAAAAGTTGATGTTGCAGGCAAATCATTTATCGCGCGGCTATATATTTTCAGGGATAAAAACTATCGTATGTCCTTTGCCTAAACTCTAAGTATATTCTTAAAGAATATACTTAGAGTTCAGGCAAAATGAGCTGAAATTTTTAATGAGTATAAATACTAACATATTATATAGACCTTTTGTTTACCGGAGGCCCAATCCTCTACTCTTTTCTCTTCCCTACCCTCCCCTATTACCCTATTCCCTCTTAAAAGGCCGGCAACGCACCTGATGCTCTTTTGATGTTGCGAGTGTTGTTGTTGAAGTTGCTTTCCATCAGGTGACCCGTTTTTTTTTAAAGAACAACATTTTTTTTTAAAGAAATAAGTTTCATTAAAAAAATAGACACACATGATAGTGACCATACCTTTGAAGCTGAAATATTCGTCTCTCCCTTGAGTAAGTCTTTTCGTTATTAGAAGTCGTGAGATTTCAGTCTTCATACGCATAAGTGTCTAAACATAAAACATACTATTCCCGGAAGTTCGGCTTGATTCCGCCTGCAATGTATTTGAAATTACCGATGACACACCATACGGAATTTCCGCCGCGGAAATTCGGCATAGTGTGTTTCTAAGACACTTATAATTCTCGCTTCTCGCTGACAATGCATGACATCAAAAGTGATCATTATAAACTTATCTATTTTAGGTTTTTACAATGTGACAATTTAACTATTGTTATAAGTACGTTAATGTTTAGTGGTCTTTTGTAATAATATCGCCAACAATAATACCAATATGTCACAAAATTAGCAATAATTAAGGAAGATATTGTTACATGAATAAGTGATGTGACTGGTTTGTTGTGGTGGGGAGGTCCTAGTAAAATATGATACATAGAGGAGATCCTCCGAGTTTGGTCTAAGCCACGAGAGTGGGTGGAAGTAGGATTTCAAGGTATTTTGTTCACTATTTTATTGAGTACGGATTTTTTTTTTAATTATAAAATTGGGGCCGTCTATGGATTGTTTGCCCATATCCTTTTTTTGTTATTTTATTATTTAGATTTTTCGCACCAAGGATAATTGAAATAATATTATAAATTTTAATTAATGAAACGATTTTATCATTTTTTGAATATTTAAGTTGTTTTGTTTATTTCGATGCATTATATCGATTATTTTAAGATGCATCGAAGTGTGAAATAACAAGCTACAATTCTTGTAATATTTACAATTCTTGTAACGATTTTCAAATGGCTTGAAATTGAAATCAAAATATTTAAAAAGCGTATTTGTAGTGCGAAAACCGATTCATTTCATAGTATTATAATAATTTTATTCGTTATTAAAATAGTTTTTTTTTAAACTCTAAGGAGCAATAGAATATACAAACAATAAAAGCAAGTATTTTTTAACGTAAGTACGTTATTTTGAAAGTGTATTACTTTTCTAAAAAAATAAAAATAAACAAAAAGTGACACTTTTTGTTTATATCTGATTGCCAAAAAGAAGTCCAGGTTCTATAACCTTTTCAGATTGTATCCATAATCGAAATTGAAGGTCATGCTAGGTTTTTTATAATTTATTGCCTTGCTAATGTTGCGCCCGTACCGATTAGGATCTTGTTTAATTTAAAATTAGAACAGGTCTAACGAGATCTAAATTAAAAAGATGGCGTTCATTAACTGTCGATATTATCAGTATCAATACAATTTATGACACTAAACAAGTTTTAGATATAAGTACATAATATATTTATTTATGAAAGTTAAGCCACAATCAAAAAGCCCAAATATCTCAAAAAAGGCAAATTGCTCATCCGGTGGTCCATGTTTATTAGTTTTTAAATTTTTCAACAAGTCGTAATAATGTCTATGGGCTTGGCTGGTGTGCAGCTATAACATGGCCTTGCCAAAATATATTGCTGTCTTTAAAAAAATATTTTTATTCAAAATAGGTACTTATTATAAATACACTTTTTGAAAGTCGGGACTCGGGACTACGGTGCATACCACCGGTTCGGGAACTAGCCCGGCGAGAACAACCGGCATAAGAAACTCACAATCTAGTCTACAGATATTCTGGATGTTCTTTAACATTAAGGGCCTGTTTCACCACTTCCTGATGAGTGCCGAATAGGCTATTCACCACTTAACTTGACAGATCAAATATGGAAAATCTTTAAAAAAACTTGTGAATAGCCTATTCGGCACTTTATCAGAAAGTGGTGAAACAGGCCCTTAATCTTACATAAAATATACGTATCTAATAACTATGCTATACAAAATACAAGAAGATGCGCACGTATAGCGAACTACAATAATTAGGTTTTGTAGTGTAATCGTCAAAAAAGGGGAATAAACGTTTATTTATTTCAAACTCTGTCTTAAAACTGTCTCTTTTCTAGTGAGCAGTCGCTCTATTTAAGGCATCTATCCAACTTATTACAGTAAGTTCTAAATATTGTCGTCCTTTCTGTATTCTCAATTTTAAGGCCCAAGATAATACCTTTTTATCGAACTATATGCAAAATGATATAAATAAACACTTTATTTGCATACTTATCTATTAATGTATTACTTGTACGAAAAACTGCTCAAGGTGAGGAGTAGATCAATGTCATAACAGAGGTCTAAAAAATTAAGGTTGCAAATAAAAACCGGCTAAGTCATACGTGAACAAATCTTAAGATTTAGATATTTTTTTTTCTGTAACTTTCCTGTAAATAGCCACTTAAAATGTATGTGTAATCAATAGACGTAGAAAGAAAACACGACCACATCTTCAAACAGATCCATTTGGACAGTGGTTTGAAGTTGTGGGTTCGGTATATACTAAGATGAATGTGAAATAAGATAAAACCGATACTATAGAATTTATAGATATCTAATCAAGTCTTCGATTGTTCCAGATGAAGCTGATACTGGTGGCGGTGATCGCCAGCGTGGTGGTGGCGGCCGCCCTGCCACCCTCCTGCGAGAGGCCGGTCTACTGTGACAGCAAGCTGCTGCACCACGTCCAGATGGCGAGGATCTACAACGACTCCAAAACCTTCGTCGACTTTCAGATGAAGACCGACGAGCAGACCATCCTGGCCGAGTTTGACAAACTCCTCGCGGAGACGAGCGACAGCCCCACGAAGGAGCAGCTCCAGGAGTTCGTCAATAAATACTTCGACAACACCAGCGAGCTGGAGAAGTGGACGCCACCCGACTTCAACCAGAACCCGCCCTACCTCCGCAGCATCAGGGACAAGAAGCTCCGCCAGTTCGCCAGCGACATCAACCAGATCTGGCCCGTCCTCGGCAGGAAGGTCAAGGACATCGTCCACGAGAAACCCGAGCTGTTCAGCTTCATCCCCGTCCACAACGGCTTCATCATCCCCGGCGGCCGATTCACCGAGCTGTACTACTGGGACACCTACTGGATCATTGAGGGTCTCCTCATCAGTGGCATGAAGGAAACCGTTAAGGGCATCATCGGCAATCTCATCGAGCTACAGAGGAAGTTCGGCCACATCCCCAACGGGGCGCGGTGGTACTACCAGGAGAGGAGCCAGCCGCCGCTGCTGTCGGGCATGGTGTCCCAGTATATGCGAGCGACGAACGACCTCAAATTCTTGAGGGAGAACATCGACGCCCTCGAGAGCGAAATGGAGTACTGGCTGGACACGCAGAGCGTGACTTTCGACGTGTGCGGCAAACAGTACACCCTGCTCCGATACTTCGCCCCCAGCGAGGGACCCCGGCCGGAGTCCTACTACGAGGACTACACGAACGCCCAGACCTTCCCGACCGAGGAGCTCCGGAAAGAGTTCTACGTCAGCATTAAGAGCGGCGCCGAGAGCGGCTGGGACTTCTCCACGCGCTGGTTCGTCGACCAGAACGGAGGAAACAGAGGTAACCTCTCGACTATCCACACGTTCGAAATCGTTCCCGTTGATTTGAACTCGATCTTCGCGAACGCCATGCAAAACCTGGCAAGTTTCTACTCGAAGATCGGTCAGCCGCGCAAGGGCGTCTCCTGGGACTGGCTCGCTGAGCAGTGGAGGAACGACATCCAGGACGTCCTATGGAACAAAGAGGATGGCATCTGGTACGACTGGGACCTGGAGCACGGTCAGCACCGTAAATACTTCTACCCGAGCAACGTCGCTCCCCTGTGGATGCGCGCCGTCGATAAGGTGTTCATAAAGGAGAAGGGGCCGGTCATCCTGAAATACCTCAAGAACTCGCACGGCCTGGACTACCCCGGCGGTGTGCCGACGTCGCTGATCCGCAGCGGCGAGCAGTGGGACTTCCCCAACGCCTGGCCGCCGCTGGTCAGCATTATGATCAACGGTCTGGAGGCGTTGAAGATCGAGGAGGCCTCGAAGCTGGCCTTCACTCTCGCCCAGAGGTGGGTCCGGGCGAACTACAAGGGCTTCAACGAGACCAAGGCCATGTTCGAGAAGTACGACGTGGAACTTCCCGGGAAGGTCGGAGGCGGGGGCGAGTACCAGGTGCAGCTCGGCTTCGGCTGGACCAATGGCGTGGTCCTGGAGATGCTGTCCAAGTACGGCAAGTACATGACCGCGGAGGAGAACCCGCAAGTCAAAACGGTGCCGTCCTACGTCGCTGGAGGACAAATCGTCTAGACAAAGTATTAGTGTCGAGTTTAGCATTGTTACCAATTGTGCAGCATGTGAGTAAGCATACAAACTAGTCTGTAACAGATGAAGATTTGTATTGTAATGTTATGTAGTAGAAAGTCTATCGGGGGTTCCCTTACGAAACGCACTTTAAAGTTACTATTTTAAATAAGATGACTAGACCATATCAGTCAGTTAACAGCTTGATAACTATTTGTAAAAGTTTGGTGAAGAGAAACAGGAACTTACCTTAAGAGCCTACTGTCAAAACGCTAGCCCCGCCTACACACACCGCTATCCTCCAATCGTGATACAATGATTCCATGAATCGTGCTCCAGGGCAAAGTGCTTTACGCTGCAGCTAATAGTGAACAATATCGCGTAACAACGGTTCCCGCATTATATCACGAAACTAAAGGTCGTAAGTCCTAAAAAAGTTTTTGATGATTACTTAAAAATTAAAGACAACTCTAATATTTCCTTTAGCTATTATTTTATAAAGTATGTGATTGTAGTACTGCAAGTTATTTAATGATAGTAACTCAATAAGTGTAACAGATATTTGTTAAAAGCCCAGATAGATTCATAATTTCGAAAAATAAAGCTATCGAGTCAAAATAAGTGAATCGTGTTTTCGGTTAGCTAAATATCAAATGAATATACAATGATTAAATAAATCTCAATTTCATTTAAATCAATCGTCTTCCGGGATCGTAATACTTATTAGAAAACACAGCAAAATTTGACAGCCCGCTCTTAATTAATAGTGGGTATAAAAACTCTCGTATCTATAGTAAGAAACAGATAATACATAACTTGAAATTCAATTCTTTGTCTCTTGTTGTAACTAGTGAAACACAACCACTTATGTTTTGGTGAGAACATAATTTGGGAGCCCCTGTTCTATATTTTTGTTTATTTAATATTTAATTACAAGTTCCAAGCATTTATAATTTTAAATATAATATTAAAATACGCTTTTGTAACAGTGACGGTTTCCTAAATTATTTTAGTGTTATCTACAAAATAATTTAAGAAGTTCCAGAAATCAGAATGAAGATAAAGATATATTATATTGTAATTTTAACTCAATGTTATAAAATAGTAATTAAATTAAAAATAGGTGCCATGTGTAATTTATTCTGTAAGAACATTTCATTACACATTATTTTATTGTTATTTATATCATATTATTCAATTGTTTTGTGCTGTTAATTATTGTTTTCTGATAAAGTTTTTAAAACTATAATATTTATTATTACTTATAGATATTTATTGAACAAAGAAATCAATATTGTTAATTACATTTAAAGTTGTGACTACGTAACTTAATGTTGGTTGTGAAATATAAATAATTCCAAAATTTTAGTTGTTTAATATTATGTATATGTGGTTCCTTAATTTAGATTATTGTAAGAACTTTTTTTCTGAAGAAAAAACAAAAATGTGTGTGTGTGTGATGGATTTAGTCCGATTTAGTCCAGAAAAAAAAACCGACCAAGTTTGAATCGGGCCACGCACAATATAGGGTTCCGTAATACCGCTAGTTTCTGATAATTTTTGTATGTCAATGAATGTTCATTGTACATTTATAACGTGTTTTACTCTACTAACACGCTAACAACATCATCTCAGTTAAAAGAGTTTTTCGTTCAAATTCCTTTGAACGAAAAGCTCCTTTATACTTTTCCGAATTCTTTTTTTTTAGTCGATCGACTATTACTCAATAACTTATAAAGTGTTCTTAGCCGTGATAGTTAAAATTCAGCATATTTTCCACTTTAAAACTTCTTTTTTCACAAATAGATCCCTAAATCGGAAAATGATCTTTGAATACTCATAATATTTTAAAAAAAACCTATCCAACGACACCCTATACAGTGGGGTGGATGCGAAAAAAAAATCATCCCCGCTTGATTGTAGGATTGTACTATATTACAAATGTTTTTTAAAGACGCCAACAAAATTATATACCATTTTGTTGGCATCATTAATATGCGCATTCATGCCGAATTATGGCTTTGTAGGCCCCATAGTCTCTGAGAAAAACCGCGGACAGACAGACGGACAGACGGACAGACAGACGGACGGACAGACCGAAATACGTTAATGTTTATAAGTCGTCGTTTGTTATTAACATATCGCTACCAATATGTCACAAAATTAGTAGTAATTAAGGAAAATATTGTTTCATGAATAAGTAATGTGACTAACATTTTAAACTTTCGCGTTGCATTATAATTAAAAAAATTTAATCGGGACTTAACGCGACTTATTATTCGGTCCATTTCAGGGACATAGTGAAGAGTATGAGGTTGGAACCCGGAGATACCATGGTGAGTTTCGACGTTGAGTCACTTTTTACTAACGTTCCACTCAAGGATTGCATCGAGGTGATTAAAAACAAGCTGTGTGACCATGAGTTGCCTAAGGAATATATTGTTCTCATTGAACACTGTTTGGACGGTAATTACCTTCTCTTCAGATATCAGTACTACCTCCAGATCGATGGCGTTGCAATGGGTAGCCCTCTGGCACCGATAATTGCAAATATCTGGATGGAGCACTTTGAAGACCTAGCTTTAGCTACTGGACCATGTACTGTGAAGCTTTGGAAGAGGTACGTTGATGTTTTTTGCATTATTAATGGAGGTCAACAGGAAATAGAACAGTATGTTAATTACCTTAACTCAATCCATCCAAAAATAAAGTTCACCTACGAGATGGAGAAAAACAGATGCCTCGCATTTTTGGATGTGGAGATCAAAGTGAAGGAGGATGGTACATTATCCCACACTGTGTACAGAAAACCTACACACACTGACAGATATCTACACGCATCTTCTCACCATCATCCTCGGCATCTTCAATCTGTTATATCATCATTAACAAACAGAGCTCATAACCTTTGTGACCCTGAACATTTGCCCAAGGAGCTAACACATGTTCAGGAGGTACTTAGACGTAACGGGTATAAGGTGTCGAGGGGATTGAGAAGACAGAAGGAGAAAACGAGGTATCCAGAGGTGAACCGTCAAGCAGCATTTTTACCATACGTCAAAGGCGTAACGGACAAAATTGGAACAGAGCTGAGGAAATACTCCATTAAGACTGTGTATACTCCGTTACGTAAAATATCACAAGTACTTCGGTCACCAAAGGATTCCTTACCTTTCCAAACTCCTGGGGTTTATAAAATAGATTGTAGCTGTGGTAGTTCGTACATTGGCCAAACGAAACGGACTATTGGCGAAAGAGTGAAAGAGCACATAGCCGCAGTGAAAAATCGCCAGACAACTAAATCCGCGGTAGCAGAACATCTGCTTGATATGGGGACTAATCACTGGATGGAGCTACACGACCCTAAAATCCTCTCTACGGATCGTAATTACCACACGAGAGTAATACGTGAAGCCATTGAAATTAAAAAGTACAAAAATTTCAATCGTGAGGACGGATTTAAATTGTCGCCCGCCTGGAATCCAGTGGAATCAATAAGTGCAAACCGCGTGTGTCACCCGTGTCTATAAGTGTAAACCCGGATACAGTTAGTGTTGTGTGTCGCAGTGAACCTACTGACTTTCAGTGTATTGGAACACAAATATTGGACAACTCGAGGGTAGTCGTAGAACCGACCGCCCGGTGCAAACGAAGACGTCGCATATCATCACGTTATGTCCTCATTTAATTGGTACTTTTCATAGCGATTTAATAAAATATACATTTTTTTTTAATAAATGAAATTTGGTCAAAAATTAAGTAAGTACCTAATTTTGTTACATAATTATAATGAGAATCGAGTATTGAGCAGGGTTGCCAGATCAAAGACCGATCAAATCGCCACTTCGCGATAAAAAGATAGCCCAAAGTAGCCCAATAAAAAAGAAACACGGTAATTAAACGTAATGTCAATAAAACGTATGAATAATATTATATGCTACTGTTCTATTACATTAGAGTTATGTATTTACATGTAATTTTATCAATATTTTAAGGAGACTTGCTTCGTTTAATTCAAGAAGCTTATATAATATAACATATGGAATCCTTTTATGGGGAAAGGCTGCCGACATTAATACAATATTTGTGCTGCAGAAGCGAGCCATACGTTCTATTTATAAAATGTCTGCTTTAGAATCTCTGAGAGATAAATTTAAAGAAATTGGTATTCTAACTGTTGCTTCTCAATACATTTTGGATAATGTAATATATGTTAGAAAAAATATAAGTAAATTTAAAGTTAAAAGTGACATTCACTCTAGGAATACTAGAAATAAGCACAAGCTAGATATGCCGGTGATCAGACTTAGTAAAGTCAGTAAATCTTTTAAAGGTCAATGTATACGCCTTTACAACAAAATCCCAGAAAACGTTCAAAATCTTTCCATTAATAAATTTAAAAAAGTAGTTAAAGAACGTTTGTGTGCCAAAGCCTATTATAAGGTCAATGATTTCATAAACGATGGCACACCTTGGGAGTAGGATGGCTTCTTGCAAGGCTACTTCTTCATTATTATAGGACTTACAATTATGTATGTGGATATTGTATATAATATTTAGTTACAAAATTGTAAACTTTATTTTAAAAGATTAATTTTTTTCTCACTTTTTTTGGTAAAAAAGTGGGCCCCGTGCGAGTTTCTTACGCCGGTTCTTCTCGCCGGGTTAGTTCCCGAACCGGTGGTAGGCATCATGTAGGACTTTCTGAAAACATTTATTTTAAATTTATTCAGAAATAAAACAATTTTTGATTTGATTTTTTTTGATTTTTGATAAGATTCTTGGTTTAATTGGATACTTGTAAATTTGCATTAGTGGTAACGAGTTGTTTTTATTTTTTGGGGTTTTTTTCCCAACTATAAAAGTGACATTTAGCAATGAAAATCTATAATTCATAGTATTTATTTTAAAATTATGTATTTACAAAAAAAAAATGTTTTATGCATATTAATCGTCATCTGCTGCAAAAAGTTGGATGGTGTCGAGCAAATTACGATCCAACATATCTACTCAGTATATATATGTACTAGCTGTTGCCCGCGACTTCGTCCGCGTGGACTTCAGTTTATAGCGCGCGATGTCAACAAAATTGGTGTCAATAGCTTTTATAAAAAAAACCCTGGTTCCCCTTAAATAAAAACAGCTGTGCAGTGTGCACATAATATTTCATTTTTTTTAATTAAACTTTATAATATATTATGCCAAATTTTAAAGCTTATTTAGCCCTCCAATTACACAACTTTACCCATAAACTATTTATCATTGATAGGTTTAAGGTTACGTCACTGTATATATAATATAATATAAAGTACTGACTTATTAAATAATGTAAAAAAGAAATAACAATCGAAAAAAATCGAAACTCAAATTCACGATGATACCACCTCTTATAGAAAGATGTTGGGCAAGCGTTAGCGCGATGTAAGAGACGTAAGGCGCCATCTAGTATGAATTTTTGGAACTAATTTAATTTGAAAAAATTTTCGTATTTTCACCCTCTTACAACCCTTTTTTCCAGTAAAAAAGTAGCCTATGTCCTTTCTCAGGCTTTAGACTATCTGTATACAAAATTTCATTACAATCGGTTCGGTAGTTTTGGCGTGAAAGCGAGACAGACAGACAGACAGAGATACTTTCGCATTTATAATATTAGTGTAGATTATCTATGATATCTACTGCCTCTCTCTCACAGAACACTAACACTCCTACCGGAGCTCTCTCTGCTCCTGAACAGAATGATATTCAACAGCCACCCACGCGGCGAACCACAGATTATGAGTGAAAGTGGCCGCGCATAGACAACGCATCGCTGCGTTCGTTGATATTATGGCCGCGTTCACGAAAATACAATAGTAGGCAGTAGCCCAATAGGCGATAAGTAAAAAACCGTGTCGCCCAACAGGCGATAAGTCGCCATTCCAGATTTTTTGTAGCCGCGGAGGACCGCAAAATAGCCCAATTGGCTACTTGTCGCCCAATCTGGCAACCCTGGTATTGAGTACTCTCCTTAAGTATTGAACATGTCTCACCAGTCATGCTGTATATATTTGCATACTTATCTATTAACCCCTCAACTCCTATCCGGAAACCGGGTTCCGGGCTATTTGTAGTGCGACATTGTATTAGTTTTAGTTGTACGAAAAACTGCTCAAGGTGAAGAGTGAATCAATATCCTAACAGAGGTCTAAAAAATTAAGTTTGCGAATAAAAACCGGCTAAGTCATACGTGAACTTAAGATTTAGATGTTTTTTTTTCTGCAACTTTCCTGTAACTAGTCACTTAAAATTAGTTTAATTAATAGACGTAGAAAAAAAACAAAATGGGTAGTGGTTTGAAGTTGTGGGTTCAGCATAATATATAAAGCATCCTCAACAAGACCCGATACTATAGAATTTATAGATATAGCAAGCTTTCGATTATTTCAGATGAAGCTGATACTGGTGGCGGTGATCGCCAGCGTGGTGGTGGCGGCCGCCCTGCCGCCCTCCTGCGAGAGGCCGGTCTACTGCGACAGCAAGCTGCTGCACCACGTCCAGATGGCGAGGCTCTACGAGGACTCCAAATACTTCGTCGACTTCCAGATGAAGACCGACGAGTAGACCATCCTGGCCGAGTTCGACAAACTACTCGCGGAGACGAGAGACAGCCCCACGAAGGATCAGCTCCAGGAGTTCGTCAATAAATACTTCGACAACATCAGCGAGCTGGAGAAGTGGACACCGCCCGACTTCAACCAGAACCCGCCCTACCTCCGCAGCCTCAGGGACAAGAAGCTCCGTCAGTTCGCCAGCGACATTAACCAGATCTGGCCCGTCCTCGGCAGGAAGGTCAAGGATGTCGTCCACGAGAAATCCGAGCTGTTCAGCTTCATCCCCGTCCACCACGGCTTCATCATCCCCGGCAGCCGATTCACCGAGCTGTACTACTGGGACACCTACTGGATCATCGAGGGTCTCCTCATCAGCGGAATGAAGGACACCGTCAAGGGCATCATCGGCAATTTTATCGAGCTGCAGAGGAAGTTCGGCCACATCCCCAACGGGGCGCGGTGGTACTATTAGGAGAGGAGCCAGCCACCGCTGCTGTCGGGCATGGTGTCCCAGTATATGCGAGTGACGAACGACCTCAAATTCTTGAGGGAGAACATCGACGACCTTGAGAGCGAAATGGAGTACTGGCTAGACACGCAGAGCGTCACTTTCGACGTGTGCGGCAAGCAGTACACGCTGCTCCGGTACTTCACCCCCAGCGAGGGACCCCGGCCGGAGTCCTACTACGAGGACTACACGTACGCCCAGACCTTCCCGACCGAGGAGCTCCGGAGGGAGCATCAAGAGCGGCGCCGAGAGCGGCTGGGACTTCTCCTCTCGCTGGTTCGTCGACCAGAACGGAGGGAACAGGGGTAACCGCTCGACTATTCACACGTTCGAAATCGTCCCCGTCGATTTGAACTCGATCTTCGCAAACGCCATGCAAAACCTGGCGCGTTTCTACTCGAAGATCGGTCATCAGTGCAAGTGGAGGAACGACATTGAGGACTTCCTTCCACAGCAAGAACGACGAGGACGGCATCTGGTACGACTGGGACCTGGAGCACGGTCAGCACCGAAAATACTTCTACCCGAGCAACGTCGCTCCCCTGTGGATGCGCGCCGTCGACAAGGCGTTCATCAAAGAGAAGGGGCAGGCCATCCTGGAATATCTCAAGAACTCCCACGGCCTGGACTACCCCGGCGGAGTGCTGACGTCGCTGATCCGCAGCGGCGAGCAGTGGGACATCCCCAACGCCTGGCCACCACTGGTCAGCATGATGATAAACGGCCTGGAGGCGCTAGAGATCGAGGAGGCCTCGAAACTGGCAATCACTCTCGCCAAGAGGTGGGTCCGGGTGAACTACAAGGGTTTCAACGAGACCGAGGCCATGTTCGAGAAGTACGACGTGGAGCTTTCCGGGAAGATCGGCAGCGGGGGCCAGCTCGGCTTCGGCTGGACCAACGGCGTGGTCCTGGAGATGCTGTCCAAGTACAGCAAGTACATGACTGCGGAGGAGAACCCGCAAGTGAAAACGGTGCCGTCCTACGTCGCTGGAGGACAAATCGTCTAAACAAAGTATTAGTATTAAAATAAATATTAGTAGTAGAGTTTAGCATTGTTACCAATTGTGCAGCATGTGAGTAAGCATACAAACTAGTCTGTAACAGATGAAGATTTTGTATTGTAATGTTATGTAGTAGTCTATCGGGAGTTCCCTTACGGAACGCACTTTACAGTTACTACTTTAAATAAGAAGACTAGACTTAGACTTGAAATTCAATTCTTTGTCTCTTGTTGTAACCATTGAAATACCACCACTTGTGTTTTGTTGGGAACATAATTTGGGAGCCCTGTAGCTGTATATACAGGGTGTAACAAAAATAAGTGATAATATTGTAGGGTGTGTACGTGTTCCTTGTAGAGAGTTCACTGTGAAAGTAGCAGCGCTGAAAGACTAAAAATTTTTTTCACTTTTGTATGGGGAAACTCGTGACGCTCGGGCCCTTGCCCATACAAAAGTAAAAAAAAAACTTCGTCTTCAAGCGCAGCTACTTTCACAGTGAACTCTCTACAAGGAACATGTACACACGCTAAAGTGTTATCACTTATTTTTGTTACATACTGTATATAGCAGCTGTTCTATATTTTTGTTGATTTAATAATCAATTACAAGTTCCAAGCATTTATAATTTTAAATAAAATACGCTTTTGTAACAGTGACGGTTTCCTAAATTATTTTATTACTTATTTATTATTTATAAAATAGTGATTAAAAAATAGGTGCCATGTGTAATTTATTCTGTAAGAACATTTCATTTTCTGTAAGAGCAAAGCGTCACATTCTGTAAGAACAAAGTACTTAATATTGTTAATTACTTGGTTGTGAAATATAAGTGATTCCCAAAGTGTTGTTGTTATGTATGTGGTTCCATAACTTAGATTATCGTAAGAACAATTTTTTCTGAGGAAAAAATTATAGTCAGAGTAGGCTGTTGGATTTACCTAGTCCGATTTACTTAGTCCAAAACTAAAAGTCTATCAAACTACAAAATGGTATTCTGATGAAAAGTGAGTGTTAGTGTTTCATTGCTATTGCTATATTTTAGTGTGCGAAAAGGAACCAAATACAAAACGGTCGAAGTATGGGAGTTATGTTTTCTTAGTTTTTACTTTTTATTATTCGCAGACTTTCTATGAGATTTTCGTCAAACGTCGCGGATCTCTGAGGAGGTATTATAGTTTGGGAAAATCGTCTGCTGTTAGGTTAGGTTCACACGGCACAATCCTGCACGTTTCCTGCGCGTTTTTTTGCAGTATACGTCTTAACGAATAAACAATGTATACAGCATGACTGGTGAGACATGTTCAATACTCGAGGACGTGATATTTGGCTATTATATTAGATGAAAAAAAAAATATATCAATTGATCACTGAGTAAATGTAATGATTATTTACCCAACGCATGGACACTGCGCGCGGGAAGGGTAGCGGCACGGTGTTTATTTGATGGCGCACGCCGCCGCGCCGCCCGCATAGTATGCTACTTGCCTAGCCGCGCAATTTACTTAGTGTCCATGATTCATTTATTTAAAGGGAAATTTCGGTAAAAATTTAAGTACCCAATTTTATTATATAATTATAATGAGAATCGTGTACATGTCTCACCAGTCATGCTGTATATAACCATTCACACGTCGATTGTACTGCACGATTTGCTGCAGTACAATCGTTGTATGAATGTTAAGACGTATACTGCAAAAAAACGTGCAGGATTGTGCCGTGTAAACCTATTCCTGTGATAAAAATATGATCATCCATTATGAGTAAAGATGTGTACCTACTGTGCATTGCTTTTAAATAAAATGAGGCAAAAAAAGCTATTTACTATTTAATGACAATTCTCCAACGGGCCTGTATTCACTTTGATTAGTGATAAGTGCAGGTGATTATTGCAGGTGATTTGTAATCAGGAGAAAATATGGGCCTGTATTAACTTTTATTAGTGCGAGTGCAGGTGATTAGTCCACACTTACTTTCTTCTGTTTACTAATCACATGCAATAATCACTTTCTTTTCCTTGGGGGAATGCATTTACGCATCCGCGGAATAAATGAGTTTCTGTGAGCAAATAAACGAATGCGGATTGTTGCGAAAAGTTAAGGATAAGTTTAATATAATAATATAATATCTATGGACGCTTCACACCACGTCAGTCTGACCCCGTGCTAAGTACCTGAAGGACTTGTGTTACGGGTACCAGACAACGGAAATATATTTAATACTTTTATACTATACATATTATATTTAAGATTTTTATTATATGATACACATATATTTTAATACACACCCATGACCCAGGAACTTTGAAAGCTTTTTGTTCCGTCGGTGGGATTCGAACCCGCGACCCCCGGCTTGAGCTACCGACAGCCCACCCACTGAGCCACAGAGTTCGTCGTGGTAACAATATTATGTGCTGCTAAGCTCCTACATATACTTAAAGAATATTTCATCAAAATACCAAATCACAAAGCTCTTATAATTTTTCAAGGCACCCATAATACGTCTACATTATCATACTGTATAGTTCGAACTAAATAATGAAAATAAAAATCTGCATCTTATTTTAAGAGTACTACCAATTTAATTCAATATGTTTTATGAAAGAAAAAGTCATTTTACTATGGGATAGGTTTAATAATTAGATATTAGCTGTCCCAGCAAACGTTATTTTGCCGTATAAAGTATTTCGATTTTCGCCTATATTATTTTATTGAAGTGACTAAATAAGTATGTCACTATGGCAACGTCCATCGCTCTCCCGTCGCACAAACAATGGTCGCCGTCAGTCTCGACTTGTAACAATTTACTATTATTTATTCAACAAATGCACTTATCAATTAAAAAAAAAAACAGTAGGTAGCCGATTCTCAGACCTACTGAATATGCATATAAAATTTGGTACAAATCAGTAAAGCCGTTTCGGAGGAGTACGGTAACTAACATTGTGACACGAGAATTTTATATATAAGATTACAATAATATCATGATTGTATTGGGATATGATTTCACTATCTCATTTTGTCTGCGGCGCTCATTTGGCGCATTGCTCATTTTGCTGCGAAGGGGGATTTAATAATATAATATTATATTGCTGTGGCAATGTGTTTACGCTAGAGGCAGCACCTTGCACCATCATAAAGTAAACCAGTGGCTAACCTAACCTTTTAGTCATGACTCATGAGGGACCATTTTACCAAATGTTTGTCTAGCCGGGGACTACCCGGTTGGTTTATCTTAAATAAGGGTTGTTCGATAAAGAAAACAAGTATAATTTTTAGGGATTGTTTCACCACTATCTGATAAGTGCCGAATAGGCTGTCCACCACTTAACTTGACAGATGAATTATTGAGAATCTGTCAAAAAAGTCGTGAATAGCCTATTCGGCACTTAATCAGAACCCAACTAGCAAATTAGTCCTTTAACAAAAAGCCTAAATGACATTTAGTCGTATAGAAATCGTATAGTGGTAATTAAAGCCTCCAACATCGTGTAACAATATATTAAACGAACAATATGTCGTATAAGAGTTTAGTCATTTAATTTAGTCCTGTAATCGTTAACACGACCAAATTATATGACTATCCTATAAATATCGCAGTTGTGACCTTTAAAATACATATTTGATGTTGTATGAAATTAATTTATATAACAATCATAACCTGGTTGTAATGCCGACCATAACAATACTATTTATCAGTAATAAGATTTCCATGTATGGCTATCATGTAAAGTCCATATATTTAACTGTTATAAAATACATCTTTAAATAAACGTTTCTTACATGATTTTTGACTCTCTTTATACGACTATTATAAAATGTTTATAAGCCTAATATTCATATTTTGAGAACTTAAATAACTTACTTAAGTAATGATTTTAAAATACTTTTAAAATTTACTGTTATTAAACATTTTAGTTATTTAATGATATTTTCATGTTTCTCTTTTACGACTTCGGCCAAGAAATAATCGGCCAAGTGCGATTCGAACTCGCGCACGAATGGTTCTATACCGTATTTAAAGCAAAAGTTGGCCAAAAATTGTTTTTTTTATGGGAACGCCCTTAAATATTCACTTTATTTTAATTTTATTATTAAATAACAAATATAATTGAAAATTTGGGAATAAATAATAAAATAAATAAAATATCTTTTTATTCAAAATGGGTATCATGATACACTTTTTGAAAGTCGAACGAAGAAACTACGTTGCCTACCACCGGTTCGGGAACTACCCCGCCGAGAAGAACCGGCGTAAGAAACTCACACGGGGCCATCTTTTACTAAAAAAATGGAAAATTACAATGTTATGGCTTACAGCTATGTAACAAAATTAAAAGAAGTAACCTGCATGGAGCCACCCTATTCCCAAAGTGTGCTGTCCTCGAAGAAATCATTGACTTTATAATACGCTTTAGCACACAAACGTTCTTTAACTGCTTTTTTAAATTTGTTTAAAGGTAGATTTAGAACATTTTCTGGGATTTTATTGTATAGGCGTATACATTGGCCTTTAACGGATTTGCTTATTTTGGCTAGTCTGAACATTGGTATTGCTAACATGTTCTTATTTCTAGTATTTACATTATGATTATCACTTTTCTTTTTGAAAATATTTATGTTCTTTCTAACATATAAGAGATTTTCCAGTATTGAGATGTGACGGTCAGAATTCTTATTTCTTTAAATTTTTCTCTTAGAGATTCCAAAGACGACATCTTATAAATATTTCATGTACCTACTTTTTACGATCTATTACTAATATTATAAAACTGAAGAGTCTGCTAGTTAGTTTGTTTGTTTGAACGGGCTAATCTCAGGAACTACTGATCCGATTTGAAAAATTCTTTCATATAGCCCATTTATCGTGGAAGGGTATATGCTATATTTTATCACGCTAAGACCAATAGGAGCGAAGATTCAGAGGAAAATGTAAAAAAAAAACGAGGAAAATTATTTAAAATGTCTTAATATCTCACGGACTACTGGAGCAGTTTTTATGATATTTGGCACAAATATACAAAGTAAACTACGTGAAACTTGGGTTATTAATTTGTGAAAAATGTACGGTTTCCGTGAAATTCCTAATTTATGCGGGCGAAGCCACGCGGAACGTCTAGTTATTAATTTAGAGCAAAAAAGGCCAAATAGTCATGTTTATTATATGGTAGCCCTCCTTAGAATATATAAATAATATTTTGTTTTTATTATTTTTCCTTCTAGCGGCAACAAAAATACAAAATCTGTGAACATTTCATAAGTCGAGCTATAGCGGTTCTTGAGATACAGCTCCTGAAGACAAGCAGATGGACAGACAGAAGGATAGACAGACATCGAAGTCCCGTAGACAGAAATCATAGGGTCCCGTTTTTACCTTTTGGCACGGAACCCTAAAATATAGAACTTTCCAATTACTTACTTCAAATCGTTAATTAGTAAAAAAAAAAATCGACATCAGAAATTATCACCATATTGAGAATTCGATAAAATGCATGGGTTTCCACTTTGTTACGGTACCCAAAATGGCGGATGATAAAATAAATAAATGTTAAGTTAATTACTTTACTAATTTATATATAAATTACATTATTAACTAGCTGTTGCCCGCGACTTCGTCCGCGTTAGTATAGTAGATCACGTCCCAAGTATTATTTATTGTACAAAAATATTCAATGTACACCATTGACTTTCCTACGATTTTATAATATATAGATGTTCCGCGCGGCTTCGCTTGCGTAATTTAGGAATTTCACGCGACCGTACATTTTTCCGCAAAAAAATAGCCTATGTCCCTTAGCGTGGTCCATTCTTCATGTTTGCCAAATAACATAAAAATTGCTCCAGTAGTTCTTAAGAATCTTAAGATAATAAGCAATTTCATATAATTTCCCCCGTTTTTTCCACATTTTTCTCTATTTATTCGCTCCTATTAGTTGTAGAATAATAAAATATAGCCTATAACCTTCCTCGATAAATAGGCTATCTAACACTGAAATAATTTTTCAAATCGGACCAGTAGTTCCTGAGATTAGCGCGTTCAAATAAGCCCATTCAATTAATTTCCCCCCGTTTTTTCCACATTTTCCTCTATTTCTTCGTTTCTATTAGTCTTAGCGTGATAAAATATAGCCTATAGCCTTCCTCGATAAATGGGCTATCGAACACTGAAAGAATTTTTCAAATCGGACCAGTAGTTTCTGAGATTAGCGCGTTCAAACAAACAAACAAACTAACTAACAAACTCTGCAGAATTATAATATTAGTATAGATTAGGTTAGCGACTTATAGTCATGAGACATCATATACAAGTCATCATCATTACCTAAAATCGTGTAATTATAAAATAACAGGTAATCCTAGATTAAATTAAATTCATGAATATTATTTTGCAATTATTCGAAGGGGGCGTTAATTATTATTGTTAAAAAACGTATATACAATCGTCGAGTAATTTAATTTCCCTTAGAAAAGTAGATACTGTTACCGACTAACACCAAACACATTATAGTCAATAGCATTCATTCAATCCATACTAATATTATAAATGCGAAAGTATCTCTGTCTGTCTGTCTGTCTGTCTGTCTCGCTTTCACGCCAAAACTACTGAACCGATTGCAATGAAATTTTGTACACAGTTATTCTAGAGTCTGAGAAAGGACATAGGCTACATTTTAATGTGGGAAAATATCTTATTTCCATGAAAATATCGATGAAAATAAATGCGCATTGCGCGTGGCCAGCGCTCATCCCGGGGGTCCTGGGTTCGAGTCCCGCAGGCGGAACAAAAAGTTTTCAATGTTCCTGGGTCTTGGATGTGTATTAAAATAATATTTCAAAAATCTTAAATATATTTTATGTTTAATATTATAAAAAATCCAGAAATATATCGATGCAATGAACATTTTAGTTCTAATACGATTCAACAGATGGCGTTTTATTTTTTACTTCATTGTAACATAGAACTAATCATACTTATTAGTTATTTACGTTTTTGTTTATATTTTTTAATACGTTAGAATATTATGTTTAATAATATTATCACTTGGTATAATAATAATCAATATATCTTATCTTATAGAACTCCTACTGCATTTCTAATATATCTGACAAGTTGACAACAGAAGGCGCTCTAAAATAAAGGAGTTCGAGTGTACCGTGTTGGCCTATATTCCATCCAGAAAACATATCAATGCAATCAACATTTTAATTCTAATATATGAAAACAGATGGCGTTTTAATTTTTACTTCATTATTGTAACAGAACTAATCATACCTACTTTATTATATAGGACCTTTATTAACACTTTTATAGTACATATTTAATTGAATAATATTATTGTCCATATATGATAGAAATGTAAACACTAAAATACTATCTAAAATATACAGATATATTATATATACAAACTTTAAATATAAAACTATAAAAAGAAAAACTTGCCCAAGTCGTCCCCATCTGGCAGAGTGCCCAGCAAGCTGACAGCATTGCCACGTTGGATGGCAATTGCTATCCGCTGTGCCAGGTAGCTCCCACCTCTGGGGTCTCGGGTGGCTTCAACAAGCTTCTTAGATATTCCTCTAAAAAGCTTATGTGCCCCCGGACCCCATGCGCCTAGAGTTTCCACCCCAAAGGGTTCAAATATAAGATCTCCGCTGAGGTTCTCATATTTGCGCCGCTTGAGGTTCTCTGCTTGGTTTGCGGCTGCGCCCGCACAGCTCGCTCTTTATTATATTATATTGTTTTTATTCATAACTAGCTGTTGCCAGCGACTTCGTCCGGGTGGACTTTAGTTTATAGCGCGCGGTGTCAACAAAATTTGTGTCAAATTTAAAAACTTTTTAAAACCCTGGTAAGTGGTACCCCTCTTAGGGTCGCACTACACCGGAATGGCAGCGCTGAAAGGGCTCGCCTCGCTGCTGCCATTCCGGTGTAGCGCGACCCTTAATTAATCAAAATACCCAAAAACAGCTGTGCAGTGTGCACATAATCTATACTAATATTATAAATGCGAAAGTATCTCTGTCTGTCTGTCTGTTTGTCAGTCTCGCTTTCACGCCAAACACCAAAACTACCGAACCGATTGTAATGAATTTTTGTATACAGATAGTCTAAAGCCTGAGAAAGGACATAGGCTACTTTTTTTACTGGAAAAAAGGGTTGTAAGGGGGTGAAAATGCGTAAATTTGTTTAAATTAAGTTAGTTCCAAAAATTCATAATAGATGGCACCGTGCGTCTTCTACATCGCGCTGACGCTTGCTTAAAAGTCTTTCTTTAAGAGGTGGTATCATCTTACATTTAAGTTTTGATTTTTTTCGATTGTTATATCTATTCTACGGTATTAAATAACTCAGTACTTTATCTGTGCAGTGACGTAACCTTAAACCTATCAATGATAAATAGTTTATGGGTAAAGTTGTGTAATTGGGGGGTTAAATAAGCTTTAAAATTTGGCATAAAATATAAAGTTTAATATAAAAAAAATGAAATACTTATTGTGTGCACACTGCACAGCTGCATTGATTTAATTATTTAATGATTGACCAGGGTTTTTTATAAAAGCTTTTGACACCAATTTTGTTGACATCGCGCGCTATAAACTGAAGTCCACGCGGACGAAGTCGCGGGCAACAGCTAGTAATAAATATGGCAGACAAACTTTTACCGAAATGATGGCTACTTTTTCTTTTATCTTACTTCAATAGAACTTTAAAATAATTAGTATCCGCAAAAAGGTAATGCTGATGACTACTTCCCAATGCTTATACAACGTCTACTGGATCACAATACGACGAAACGGTTATACAATTAATCACTTTACGACTGCTATACGAATATTTAGCCACTAAAACGTCCATGACACGATCGCTATGCAAATAAAAGTTATATATTTTGCGCCTATTTCGCGTCATATAAAGGTTAATACGAATGCTTTATAACCAAAAAGGCCTGACCTCAAGTTATAACCAAAACGTTGTCTCGAAACTTATATGACCAAATTTTGCTAGTTGGGAAAGTGGTGAAACAGGCCCTCAATCGACGTTAGACAACGTATCTGCCAATATTGTGATATGACAAGTGCAACATGTCGGATTTCGGTCGGATTACTTACTGTATGTGCTAGTAGCGCCCTCTGCGCCGACCTTTGCATCATAATATTTCCTATTCTGAAGATATCTGTTTTGATTAAAGTTTCTCTTGTCAGTCTATTGGCATTATTCATCATGAGTGAGAATATTTTGGTAATAGTATGTTTGACGATCAGCGCCGACAGTAATGTAATCTAGGGTTGATTGACACGAACTTTTGTATTTAAAATAATAAAAAAAGTCAGCCAAATGCGAGCCGGACTCGCATACGAAGGGTTATAGAGCAAAAATCGGCCAAAATTGTATTTTTTTTGGGAGCCATTTATATTTTATTTATTTCATCATTAGTAATTAAAGTACAAATATAATTGAGGATTTTGTAAATATTTCAATTGCCTACTTGTTGCCATTACTGATTGCGAGCTAATAAAGCCAAAAAATCACGTTTGTTGTACGGACCTTAAAAGGCTTTAAAAAGTATTACTTAAGTAATTTAATTTAATTTTTAGTATCTGCTGTAACAGTGGCAACAGAAATTTTCATTTTGCATATAGAGGTAGACTTCTCAAGTTTTTGCAAAATGTGTATTTCTAGACGCTAGACTCTAGAGTCTAGAGCTCTAGAACAATAGCAGTTCTTGAGAGACAGCCTGAAGACAGACAAACGGATAGACAGACAGACAGACAGACAGCGAAGTCTGAGTAATAGGGTCCCGTTGGTAACATTTTGGTACGGAACCCTAAAAACTACAGTGTTATCGGTGGCAGAGCCTTGTGAAACATAATATTACCAATATATAAAATGTTATGAAAATGAGACATAAATATGTTTTTTTATTCTCAGTGGAGACAGACCTTTACTGACATTTCTTCTAAAATATCTCTTTTAATAAAATTTATTAGCGTAAAATGTAAAATTAGATGATGCTCTTTTAAAAATGCAGGTTTTGTTTCAGAGTTCTACAGTCAGAGTTCTACAGAGATATTACAGTTCGCATTTAGAGTAAACTAATTTCAGTTAGTTAACAAAAAGCTCGATAATAATTGTTTGTAAGCGTAGCAAAAAATTTAAAAAAAGGCAAAAAAAAGGCGGCGCGGGGCACTATATTATAATAATTATTGTTATCCATACTTTCATACTAATATTATTAATGCGAAAGTGTTTCCGTCTGTCTGTCTGTTACCTCTTCACGCCCAGACTGCTGAGCCGATTTTGCTATGGATATACTTTAAGCCCGGGAAAGGACATAGGATACTTTTTATCCCGAAAAAATTTACGGTTCCCACAAGTAAACGAATTTCAGTAAACGAAAACGGCGCACAGTTCGGGAACCCCTGCTCTACACCTTACAAATTCTCAATCAGAGAAAAAAAGTTTTTACTTCAAAAATGTAATTCAGTATTTACGGAACCCTCAAAGTTTTGCTCAATATATTATTAAAATACAGGTTATAGTTTTGCGAGTTGCGACTTGACAACAGCTGGTGATGTCGCCTGTAGCGCCGCGACCTTTACCTCACGTGTTATCACTTATCAGAAACGATGACTCACGGTAAGGTGCTTAGGTGAAAGAAATGAGATTTTTTTGACAAATCTCAAAAAGTCTCCGGAAGGCCCATAGTTGGAGATATCAACACACGAAATGCCGATATTTTTCAGAAGATGAAAATCACCATTCATCTATGTGCGAAATATCTATGATATTTTGCAAAGAATTTTATTTTATTAAGACGTCACATAACAAATAACTCGTACTTCTTTGTTGGTGCTTTATTTTCTGTAACTATTTCCTAAGAGCCAGACCTTTGTCATTTAATAAAAGTTAAAAGTTTTGTTATACCTACATGAACCTCCTAAAGTAACGGCAACCCAAACTCCATTGTTGCTGGTCGTAAAAAAAAACTATCAGCTGTCAATTGTCATAAAATGGCCAAAGGCTGGCTGCCCCTGGCTCTTACTCTTGTAATTGTACTATCAGAGAAGTTGATTCCTATGCAAATCGGGGACCTAATAGTTTGGTTGCGTTACGTCAAACCCAGCTGACAGATCACAATTAACATTGAATTGACATATTCGACCAAATAACGTTGGTCTGTCAATTGCATAGGAATCAACTTCCTTGATGGTACATATAGTCAGAGACCAGCCATACATTTATTACTCTATGATATAGTAGAGTAAGGAGAAGAGTTGGACTTATAAAAATAAAAATAAAATAATATATAAAAATTGTTTTATTTCCGAGTAGATTTTAAAAAAATACTTTCAGAACGTTGACATACTGCGGTGCCTACCACCGGTTCGGGAACTAACCCTGCGAGAAGAACCGGCGTAAGAAACTCGCAGGGGGCATAAGTCATGAACTGAAGTTACTTATGTGAAAAAAACAGTTTTCTAGACCTTACAGATTTTGAGATCTAGGTTTAAGTAATAAGTATGTAGTCAAGTTAGGGTCAGGTGCATTCTTAAAATAGAAGAACGATACCATTTTTTTACTACTTTAAAAAACCTACTCAGACAATTTTTGTTTCTTTATTTCTGATTTTACTTAAATTGTGGAGCGACTCAGCCAGTTTGAGAAGCCAGTATTTGATTAATAGGGGGCTATATTATTACATCGCATCTTCATTGACCTTGAAATCATATGTGATATAAGACAGAGTCAAGTTCACAAACAAAATCAGGTTTTTAATGAGACTATTATAATTTCACTAATCAAAATTTCAAATCATGTTTTTGTTTTCATCATTAGCATAGCAGCTTACCAAATAAAAGTATTTTTAATTGCTAATTCGCGTGTTGCTAAGTAAAAATAATTTACAAATCCATTACAAATAAGTAATGATAATATGTATTTAATATATTAATATTAATATTTTTTTTATAATTATAACAAAATCAAATTTGAAAAGGAATGAAAAGAAACCTTTTATTTTTTTACAAAAACCCTGTTTTTTGTGGACAATACAATTAAAATTTATAGTTTTTTTTTATATTAAAAATAATATAAAGGGATGTAAGTGGCTAAAAGCTCTCGCTCCTTTGGAATTTTCTCTCAACCTCAGAGCTGCGGGGCTAAAATGGTCTTCTTCTTCTTCTTCTTCTTTTTTTTAATGGCGGCCTCAGTGAGTTGCCAATGTCAGAGTGATTTTGGGTAGACTTTGCTCTATATTGCAGGTCTGGTGAAGAAACAAGGTACAGTGTCTAATTATACCTTAAATTCTGTTGAATATATCTAAAACAAACACAAACATATAGAGGTTAGTAAAACATCACAATTTTATATTGTTACAATTAAAATGGTCACATTTAGCAATTCCTCTCATTCAATTCAGCAAATGAATTGTCAAAACTGTCAAACTGACAAAATATGTCAAATCAGTACAAAAATACAGAAATGAATTGCAAGCAAAGTTGCATTTTGCGATTTTAGAAAAATGAATCATATTATGATTCATATCATGATTCTTCAAAGCGACCATTTTAGCCCCGCTGCTCTGAGCTGAGCTGAGCTGTTGTGTCAGATCTGGGATCTGAGTATTGGTTCTCATAGGTCTGTTATTAGTAATTACAGACAGTCGGAAATCTAAGTGATTGAAGCGTAAGTGAGATTCAGGCCTAATTTATTATCTATCTATATCTTTCTTCTTATATATAAAAATGGATTTTAAAATGTGTTAGTCGCGCTAAAACTCGAAAACGGCTGAACGGATTGGGCAGATTTTAGTCTTAAAATATTCGTAGAAGTCCAGGGAAGGTTTTAAAGTGACACGAAGTTCACCGGGACAGCTAGTATATATATAAAAATGGATTTTCAAATGTGTTAGTCGCGCTAAAACTCGAAAACGGCTGAACGGATTGGGCTGATTTTAGTTTTAAAATATTCGTAGAAGTCCAGGGAAGGTTTTAAAGTGACAAGAAGTTCACCGGGGCAGCTAGTTTGGAATAAAACTAGCTACACGTGGGAGAGCCATTCTTCGGCACGAATGGGCCGGCTCGACCGGAGAAATACCACGTTCTCACAGAAAACCGGCGTGAAACAGCACTTGCGCTGTGTTTCGCCGAGTGAGTGAGTTTACCGGAGGCCCAATCCCCTACCTTATTCCCTTCCCTACCCTCCCCTATTACCCTATTCCCACTTAAAAGGCCGGCAACGCACCTGCAGCTCTTCTGATGCTGCGAGTGTCCATGGGCGACGGAAGTTGCTTTCCATCAGGTGACCCGTTTGCTCGTTTGCCCACTTATTTCATAAAAAAAAATCTACGGAAAACATTAGGACCTAGTTATTCTGCCCGATGGAGACGACTCTTGCTTGACATTTGATAACTAAAAGTCATCAATTATTGTAGCAACAAGTTATTGCAAATCTGTTATTGTAAAAGAATATTATCATCAGATAACAAAACAGGAATATTAAAGATATCTAAAACAATCTGCAAAATCACAATAAAACTTCGGCGCCTTTAAACCTGCAAATCGACTATTAATTTTTTTAACATGGTAGCACAAATGGTAGTTTGCATCTTACAAATTAAATTTATTGTTCGAGCCGGAAAAACGATATTTCGATAATTTACCATCAAGTTAATTTTCATTTGACAGGTAAAAACTTAAAAAATACCTTGATAGACCGCCTATTGTATGAGGGCACTTAAGTTTCATAAAAAAAATGCGAATCATTGATTCACGCAGGCGTTTTTTTTCTGTAGGAAACTATATATTTTTATAGGCTTTGCAAAAAGGAAGGTACAGCTCCCAATACCTATTTAGTTTAATAAAAAGTAACTGCTGCACTCAGAGACGAATATTAAATTTACGTAACTGTAATTAAATGTAGAGTTTGACAGTAATGTCAAACTCTACATTTAATTACAGTTGGCTTACGACAAATTTCGTCTCTGAGTGCGGCAGTAAGTATTACATAATTATTATTATGATAGACTACGTACAGTGTACACCCTAGGACAGGGGTTCCCAATCTTTTTCAGCCTGCGGTGCAGTTACACGTAAAATATTTTATCACGGCACCCTACTCTACCTAGCTATTAGAAAAATATACATAAATAAATACATTGCATGATTATAGTTAGGTTAAGCAGGTAAATAGTAAGTAATAAGCAAATAACATTATAATTTAATTTTATAATATTTGTGGTTTCGGATAATGATGGTGGATGACTCACGGCGCCCCTCTTGCCTTTCCACGGCGCCCCAGGGCGCCGCGGCGCACAACCCCTGCTCTAGGACCTAGGTGGTAATAATGAATGACAAATGCATGATCATAGTTTGCATAGCGTTTTATCCCAGTAAGTCAATAAAGGGCGAGCTATCCAGCCTAACCACAACGTCATTTAAAAAAACTTTGTTAAGGTTCCATCTAATGTTACAATTATTATTGTTTACTAAAGTCACCATTCTTCATAATATTAATACTCCCTTTAGACATTTATCATTCGAGTATATCCGGGTTAGTTCCGAACCCTTGGTAGGCACCTTAGTTTCTTCGTTCTTTCTACGACATTCAAAAAGAGTATTTATGATACTTATTTTGAATAAAAAGATGTTTTATTTATTTATTATTTATTTATCATCATCGTCACAATGTTTGTCATGGGGACCATAGTCAATCCTGCTTTTTTAGGAGTTGCAGCTAAAGAAAGATGTAAGTTAAAATATTTCGATGTGAAAGAGCAAACTTATTACTTTATGGAAAGCATCGCAACAAATTGCTCATCGACATCTGCATCCCCAAAGGTGGTAAGTGCGGTTGCGTTAACTGGAATATAATATATAATATTTTCCTTAAAATGTATGCATTTCAAACAAAAGTGCCTACTGACCTCTACGTGAAGATTTCATAGCCCATTTGAACAAACATGATTAATAAGACATAAAAGTTGTAGATCACGTTGTAAAATATCTCGCATTAGATCCTAAACCAGTCTTCGGTTAAAAAAAGAGTCCAGGACCAGTTGACATTTACTCATCCTTAGTGGTAGTGGTGGGGAGGAGTGCTCAAAACTCGGCGCCCACTGGGATCTACATCGAGTCGCATCTTGCAATTCGACCAGAAGTGGTGGTGAAAATAAAGGTAGGTGCAGTATATTAGTGACGTAGTAGAGGTAGCTATAGTACTTAGTGACGTAGTAGAGGTAGCTGTAGTACTTAGTGACGTGGTAGAGGTAGTTGTAGTACTTAGTGACGTAGTTGGAGAAAGGTAAGTACGTGAAGTGTTTTCATTCGTAGAGTAACAAGTGAAGGTATTATCGTAGCAAATGCATAAATAAATACGTAAGCGAAAGTGGATTATTTTGGAAAAAAAATTATAACTTGCGATTAGTGACTTATAAAATTAAATACTTAAGCTAAAAAACCTTAGCTTGATTAAATATTATATAATTAAGCCTTGCCTTTAGAAGTGGTAGTTAAAGTGTTTAAATATTTACTAGTATACCTGCTTTTTAAAAGTAAATAGTAAAAGCATACGTTAGTAATTTTTATAATTACTACACATTTTATTGTAAAGTTGTAGTTATGTTGTAAATGTGACTGCACTGACTAATCTATACAGATTATAAAACAAAGTCGCTTTTTTTTCACTCATGTTCCTTTGTTCCCTTTAATCTTTAAAATTACGCAACGGATTTTGATGATTCTTTCAGTGTTAGATAGCCCATTTATCGAGGAAGGCTATAGGCTATATATTATCACGCTAAGACTAATAGGAGCGAAGAAATAGAGGAAAATGTGGGAAAAACGGGGAAAATTATTTGAAAGGGCTAACTTGAACGCGCTAATCTCAAGAACTACTGATCCGATTTGAAAAATTATTTCAGTGTTAAATAGCCCATTTATTGAGGAAGGCTATAGGCTATATTTTATCACGCTAAGACTAATAGGAGAATGTGAAAAAAACGGGGGAAATTATTTGAAAGTGCTTATCTCGCGAACTACTGGAGCAATTTTTATGTTATTTGGCACAGATAAGAAGTAGACCACGTGAAGGATCATAGGCTATCGATTTTAATCATTTTTCCAGTGGCTATATATTTTATACCCGTGCGACGCCGGGGCGGGTCGCTAGTTTGATATATTTGTAAATCGTAAACATTGTTTTAAATAAAACAAGCAAAGAAGTGTCATAGAATTTTTTTCAATAACGGAGCAAATTATTTAGATGTTCAATTCTTCATATTATGTTATTACTAGAAATATCTAGTAAGTATGTGGTTTTATTAAGACGTAACATTAATTAAAATATTTGTATTTTTTAAAGTATCACCGTTAACTAATATTAAATAAGTTAAATAATATCTTTTGACAAAATTCACAAAAAATATTTTTGACTCCAAAGGACTTAGTTAAAGTTAATGAAATTTTTTGATTTATAAAAACAAAAATAATATCCATCAGAAAGTAATAATTAATAAAATTGACTTTTTAAACTTAAAGTGATTTGTATATTGTTGGCTAACAGCCTTTTAAATTATCAATTATCATTCAAGGTATGCTATTTATTAGCCCAAAGGACTTGAATGTGACAAACTTTTAAACTAGATAAAATTCTAATTTATCATTGCCCATTGGAAATCGTAAATTACATAACATTATAATATTAGCGTAAAATTAAGATTGATTTATATAGTTTTTCATTACCTTCGTACCCGAAGGGTTAAACGGGACCCTATTACTAAGATTTCGTTGTCTGTCCGTCTGTCTTTCTTCAGGATGTATCTCAAGAACCGCTATAGCTAGACTTCTGAAATTTTGTACAGACTTTGTATATCTGTTGCCGCTATAACGACAAATACTAAAAACAAAATAATATTCACCTTAGACTTAATCTTCCACATAATATATTTTTTAATAACGTGTGTGCAGTGTGTGTGGGTGTGTTTTTTTTAAATATTACTAACTGCCACACACTGGACTCAACTGGAACACAACACAACTGGAACAATATTTAAAATTTTGACTTAAGCCTCATTCATACATCTCATTCATTCATACATATCTGTCAAACTCTTCATTAAATTAAAGGTTAATCATGTCTCTGAGTACGCCGGTATGTTCATTAGATCGCATCTTTAGCCTGAATAGACCAAAATAAATGAAACATTGGAATATTCAAACGTAACATTTTGTACACAAAACAAGGATAATTTGATTTAATAATAATAATAATAATATCTATGGACGCTTCACACCACGTCAGTCTGGCCCCGTGCTAAGTACCTGAAGGACTTGTGTTACGGGTACCAGACAACGGAAATATATTTAATACTTTTATACTATACATATATTTAAGATTTTTATTATATCATACACATATTTAATACACATCCATGACCCAGGAACATTGAAAAACTTTATTGTTCCGTCGGCGGGATTCGAACCCGCAACCCCCGGCTTGAGTTGCCACACACTCTAACCATTGAGCCACGGAATTCAACATTTTTTTTGACGACCTCCGTGGCTTTTTTGACGACCATCGATTTGAAATTATATCAGGATTTTTGTTTGTAGGTGTAATGAATACCTTGCGCATCAAATGCTAGAAGGAAAACGCTTTGAATAATTAATGTTTAGCTACAAGTGACTATAAATAATATAATTTATTATACCGATATAAAACTAGATTCGATGACCATTAGGTGTAGAATGTATACCCGAGGAAACTGATTCCTAGGCAGTTGACAGACCTACGTCGTTTGGTCGGCTTATATCAATTTAATGTTAGCCGTGATCGGTCGGATGAGTTTGACTTAACGCGACCAAATTACTTAGGTCTACCATCTACTTTGAATGTCTAGTTGTAGGAATTTACGTAGAAACTACCAATCCTAATTTGATATTTGGAGCAAATTTAAAATTTTGAGTGAATAGCTGTGTTCACATCATAATATTTGTTATATTATATTATATGCATATATTTTGTTAAATTTTAAGTGTTAGGCTAATTTTGTGAACCTTTAATAAAAAAAATGTAGTATAGAGTAGACATGCGCAGGGTAAATCTAACTAATAAACTAGTGCATTAACTACAAAATATGTTCCCGTAAGGCTGTTTTTTCTGTATATAATTTACTATCAGCTGTAATCTATATTCAAAGTCGCTTTTTTTCCATCATGTCCCTTTGTTCCCTTTAATCTTTAAAACTACGCAACGGATTTTGATGATTCTTTCAGTGTTAGATAGCCCATGTATCTAGGAAGGCCATAGGCTATATTTTATCACGCTAAGACTAATAGGAGCAAAGAATTAGAGGAAAATGTGGAAAAAACGGGGAAAATTATTTGAAAGAGCAGAGAGCTAACTTGAACGCGCTAATCTCAGGAACAACTGGTCCGATTGGAAAAATTTCTTCAGTGTTAGATAGCCCATATATTGAGGAAGGCTATAGGCTATATTTTATCACGCTAAGACTAATAGAAAATTGCGGAAAAAACGTGGGAAATTATTTGAACGGGCTTATCTCGCGAACTATTGGAGCAATTTTTATGTTATTTGGCACAGATAAGAAGTAGACCACGTGAAGGATCATAGGCTATCAATTTTAATCATTTTTTCAGTGGCTATATATTTTATACCCGTGCGATGCCGGGGCGGGTCGCTAGTTTTAATTATAAATAAATAACTCATATTATTGTTCAATCGTTATTTTCAGATGAAACTGCTTATATTGGCGCTGGCGGTGTCAGCGGTGTACGCGAGTACATTCCAAGTGGGCTTGAACTTCAAGCCGTCGCAGGACAAGAGGCAGCTGTACAGCTCCAAGCTCTTCCACCATGTGCAGATGTCGCGCATCTTCCCCGACTCCAAGACCTTCGTCGACATGCACATGAAGCGCGACGAGAAGACCATCCTGCTGGCCTTCGACGAGCTCCTCGCAAAGACCAACGAGAGGCCCACCAAGGAGCAACTTACTGACTTCATCAGCTACAACTTCGACTCCGAATCCGGATTGGAGTCGTGGAGGCCCAGCGACTTCGTCTCCGAGCCCGGCTTCCTGAACTCCATCAAGGACTCCCAGCTGAAGCTGTTCGCCAGGAACGTGTACAGCATGCTGCCCACCTTCGGCAGGAAGATGACGCCCGCGGTCTTCAGGAACCCCGAGCAGTTCAGTATGATCCCGGTTCACAACGGCTTCATCGTTCCCGGTGGTAACTCCAAGGAATTCAACTACATGGAATCCTACTGGATCATCGAGAGCCTGCTCATAAGCGGCATGAAGGAGACCGCCAAGGGTATGATCAGCAACTTCATCGAGCTTCAAAGGGAATTCGGCTACATCCCCAGCGGTGACAGGTACTACTACCTGGGCCGCAGCCAGCCACCACTTCTGTCGGCTATGATGGCCATCTACCTCCAGGAGACGAACGACATTGAATTCCTAAGGGCTAACATTGACGCCATCGAAGGGGAATTGGAGTACTGGCTGGACACCCACAGCATCGTGTTCGACGTTGCCGGCAGGGAATATTCTCTACTCCGTTACATCACTCAGTGCCGCGGCCCTCGTCCAGAGGAATACTACCAAGATTTCACCAACGCCCAGGTATTCGATAACGAGCAACGTCAAGAGCAGTTCTACACCGACATGAAGGCCGCCGCAGAAAGTGGTTGGGTGATGTCCTCTCGCTGGATCATGAACAAGAACGGAAGCAACCTCGGTGATCTTTCTTGGATGCACACCACAGACATAGTTCCGGTCGATCTCAACGCTATCTTCGCAAGTGCGGTACAGAATGTCGCCAACTTCTACTCCGTTCTTAACGACGCTCGCCGAGGAGCACACTGGCTGGAAATTAGAAAGAGATGGGTCAACAGCATCAAGGAAGTTCTGTGGAATGAAGAAGAAGGTATGTGGTTCGACTGGGACTTGTCTAGCTCTCAACACCGTAAATACTTCTACACCAGCAATCTATCCCCATTGTGGATGGGCGTTGTTGAGCCAGAATTCATGAAAGCCAAATCTCAACCGATTATGAACTACCTGAGAAAGACTCACAGTCTGGAATACCCTGGTGGCGTTCCCGCATCTTTGACAAAGAGTGGATATCTGTACGATCTTCCTTATGCTTATCCTGCTCAAGTTAGTATTGTTGTCAGCGCCTTGGAAGCTTTACAAACAGAAGAAGCCTCTAAAATGGCCTTCGAAGTTGCCCAAAATTTGGTACGTTCTGTGTACAAGGCCTACCAGACTAACAAACAGTTGTACGCTAAATACGACGTAGAAACCCCCGGCAAACCCTTTATTGCTAGCGGAGAGTACTTTAACGAAGAAGCTTTCGGAGGCACTATCGGTGTCATCATCGAAATGCTCGCAAAATATGGCGCAACTATGACTTCAGTCAGTGGTTACGTTCCATTCCCGTCCAAATTCGGTCAATATTCTCAGTTCTACTCAACATCGGCCCCACAAATTGTGAATTACCAATACTCAGCTTTCCCTGCTAAGCCGTCTGTATCGGTAGCTAAACCTGAATCTTCGATCAAGCCTGTCTACACCAACGAATACAAGAAGCCATCCGTTGCTCCTACATATTTTGCCCAGACCACATACTTACCTTCAGAACCAACCAAACCAACATTGGCTGAAGTACACCCCGAGCACCTCGTGTCTGTTGAAAAGAAGCCCGAAGAAGCAACACACAAGGATGAAGAATATGTTTCTACTACCTACAAACCAGAATACATTACATCTGCTCCAATCAGACCTTATCAACCAATCCCAACTGAAGCAAAGGTTGAAGCTGTACCCGTCTACAACAAGCCATCATATACAACATTTGTTCCCCAGAAACCTACTCTCGTAACTGAAGTTAAGCCTGAAGTGGTCCCCACTGTGTACCCCACAAAACCTGTATATACATCATTCGGATCAAAGCCCCAATACTTCGCAAGTGTAAAGCCCACTTACGTTGCTCCCGTCAAGCCTGTACCGACGCTGCCAACTAACAAGTTTGAGCTGCCAGTTTCTAAGCCTACCTACGTTGCGCCTCAACCCCTGAAACCTGAATACGTCTCATTTGAAGCTAAACCAGAGCCTCAACTTTTCGAAAAGCAGCCCGCATCCGTGTCACCTGTGCCACAAAAGCCTGAGTTCCTTTCCATTGAAGCCAAGCCTGAACCTCAACTGCCTGTTGCTCCAGTACCACTGAAAAACGAGTACATCTCAGTTGAAGCTAAACCGCAACGGCTCGAAAAGAAGCCTGAATATGTAGCACCTGTGCCACAGAAGCCTGAGTTGTTGCCCGTAGCACCTGTACCCCAGAAGCCTGAGTACCTGCCCGTAGCACCCGTACCTCAGAAGCCCGAATACTTACCCGTAGCGCCCGTACCACAGAAGCCTCTGTATGTATCAGTTCAAGCCAAACCAGAATCCCAGTTGCTCAACAAGAAGCCTGAATACGTTTCCGTGGTTGAAGCCAAACCTGAAGTTGTTCCCACAGCTTACCCTGCTAAGCCTTCATACTCTTCTTCAATTGTATCTAAACCTGAATACGTTTCAGTTCAAGCTAAGCCTGAGTCTGTCTTGATTGAGAAGAAGCCTGAGTACGTAGCACCCGTACCACAGAAGCCCACGTATTTGTCTGTGGCTCCCGTACCTCAGAAACCCGAATACTTACCCGTAGCGCCCGTGCCACAGAAGCCTCTGTATGTATCAGTTCAAGCCAAACCAGAATCCCAGTTGCTCAACAAGAAGCCTGAATACGTTTCTGTGGTTGAAGCCAAACCTGAAGTTGTTCCCACAGCTTACCCTGCTAAGCCTTCATACTCTTCTTCAATTGTATCTAAACCTGAATACGTTTCAGTTCAAGCTAAGCCTGAGTCTGTCTTGATTGAGAAGAAGCCTGAGTACGTAGCACCCGTACCACAGAAGCCCACGTATTTGTCTGTGGCTCCCGTACCTCAGAAACCCGAATACTTACCCGTAGCGCCCGTGCCACAGAAGCCTCTGTATGTATCAGTTCAAGCCAAACCAGAATCCCAGTTGCTCAACAAGAAGCCTGAATACGTTTCTGTGGTTGAAGCCAAACCTGAAGTTGTTCCCACAGCTTACCCTGCTAAGCCTTCATACACTTCTTCAATTGTATCTAAACCTGAATACGTTTCAGTTCAAGCTAAGCCTGAGTCAGTCTTGATTGAGAAGAAGCCTGAGTACGTTCCCGCTACTGAAGTAAAACCTGAAGTAGTCGCCACAGTCTACAACAAACCTCTGTACCCTACATCCGCCCCAGTCAAACCTACCTTTGTGATTGAACCAAAGCCCCAAGTAGCTCCCACAAGGTACCCAGCCCAACCTCTGTACTCTAAACCAGTGCAGACTTCTTATGTGGCACCAAAGCCTGAATACGTCTCAGTAGAAGCTAAGCCCGAATCTCAATTGCCCGAAAAGAAGCCCGAATACGTGACCGAAGAGATTATTTCGTCTACAACTTTGGAGCCAGAGTACGTATCTACTACCGCTCAGCCTGAGCAAGTTACTTTCATCCCAGCAAAGCCTGAACAGGTTACTCTGTACCCAGCCAAGCCTGAGCAAGTAACTCTGTACCCAGCTAAGCCCACTCAAGTATTCTACCCAGCTAAGCCTGCCCAAGTTTCGTTGTACCCAGCTAAGCCCACATTTTCGTCATTCCCATCATGGCCCAAATACACCACATCAGTGAAGGTTCCATTTGTTTCTGCTGTGAAACCATTGAACAACGTGCCAGCCAAGCCTGAGTATATCTCTACTACTGAGTTCCAACAGGAGGAGGTCTATACCACTCTTGCTCCCAAATATGAAGCCACTACTTCAAAGCCCGAACAACTGTACCCAGCTAAGCCTGCCTACGTCGCTTCTTTACCTATCAAGCAAGAGTATGTTCACTCTGAAGCTAGCTTGCCCGCCAAGGAAGTCGTTATTCAAACTTCTCCCGTTAAGCCAGTGTACGGCTCACAACAGACCGTTTACGTGTCTTCTCCCAAGCCCTTCTTCGCTCCAACTAAGTCATCGCTAGTCGCCGCAGTCCCCCTCCAGGCTCAACAAATTTCCTACACTTCGTCATCCTACCGTCAACCCGGTTACTTAGTACCAGCTATTTCTGAACCCAAATATACTACATCGTACCCGTCGACTGTTGAATACGAAAGCTCCACAGTCGCTGAGCCAGAGTACACCACCGCCAGAGGCGAATACACCACCTACAAACCAGAGTACACCACCGCGGCCGAACCCGAGTATACCACCCCGCAGAGCGAGTTCGAATACGCCACCACCGAATCTCAATTAGATGCCACTGTCAAGCCACAAAACGTTTACGTCTCAGTGCAATCTAAACCACAAGCGGCCGCTCTCACCAACAGTGGCTCTGCCTCGACCGAGAAGAAGCCATACTTCGCAGGATACAGCACCTTCTCATCTCAAAAGCAAGAGGCTCCCAAGGTCCAAACCACCTACGTCTCATCGGTTCAGTCTCAGGCCTCAGGTTTGGCCGAGCTTACCCCAGTCGTGAGCGTCTCCATCCCGGCCAAACAACAGGTCCAGGGTCAGATCGTTTCCCAGGACCAGGCCACGGTCCTCCAGCAGTCCCACTTCTCGTACTTCGACAAGCCCGCTCAGGTCGTCGTCGCCACCCAGCCGCCTGTCGTCGCTACCCAGCCACCTAAAACCGATGGCTTCACCTCCTTCACCAAGCTGAACATCAACAACGGTAACGCGTCCAAAGTCGAGACCACCTCGACCAACACCTACGTGTCTTCCAAACCCCAGTTCAGCTTTGGAACTTTCGGTTCCGGATACGTCTTCAACAAGACCGTGACCCCCTCCTCCGTGACGTCGACCGTAAACGTCACCGGCGTGACCAAGAACAACCAGAAGTGGCCCCAGACCGGCCAGTACGTGTCTTCCTCCAGTTGGCAGGGCTCCAACTACAACAACAACAAGCCCTTCAGCTACTACTCGAGCTACAAGCCCACCAGGTGGAACAGCTACCCCGGTCAGTACCAGGGTCAGTACCAGACCGGCCAATACCAGACCGGCCAGTACAAGGGTCAGTACCAAGGTCAGTACAACACCGGTCTGTACAGGCCCACGGTCTCCAGCACCACCTTCAAGCCCCTGTACTCTAGCTCCAGCGTCAAGTCTGTCCCCGCCAACCTAATCAGCGCCCTAGCGTAAACCCCTTAATAACCCCACACCAGTAACCGATGATCTTATACAAAATTTTGTAACTCCCTAGCTTGTTCCTTTTGTTTTAGAAGTGTACAGAAATTGTTTTTATGGTTTTAAGTAGAAATTAAAATGTTATTGTTACAAGATAATAATTATTTTTGTACAAACTCTTTTGTGATTGAATAAAAGTATTAATAATACGCATCTCTTTTAATTATTAACTACAGTCCCTTCATCATAGTAGTCTATTTGTGAGAGGAAGGCAGTGTGTTGCGTACAAAAATAGACCAGCGATTGTGTGTTACTTTTTAATTAACAAATTAAGGTAATACATTTAACACACGATTTCCTAAATTTTGTTCTTTAAACGTACGAGCTACATAAGACTAGCCTACTATTGTAGAAGCTGAAAATAAAAGTACGGTCTACTTACATCAATAGGCATAAATTTTATTTACTTCAACTAAGTACATGATAAAATTCAACTTAGCCTGAAAAACTGTAAAATTGGTTTTATTGATCTGGTTAAGATCACATTTTTTATTCAAATATTTAAGATTCATAATTATTACATAATAATATAATATTTAAGAAAACAGAATATTGCTAACAGTTATAGCAGAAATTATGTACATACAATTATAACTTGTATTTTTTTTAATTATGAACTTGCTTATTTACTTACATTTATGAAAATAGGTTACTTGCGACCCACGGTTGGAAAGTTTCACGACTTTTCGCAACTTTAAACTTATAAGTTATAACTGAAAATCCATGAGTATTTATCTTTTGAGTTGTGGGATATGCGTGGCCGCCACAAAGGAAGATCTTCCGACCGAGCGAGGTGTTATGCTCGGTCAGGCCGAAGCCCAAGTGATACATCTCAGCTGTCGTATATATACCGAGCGCTCAGAAAACTTCGATAGCGCGATGCAGGAATGTTATGCGAATTGTGGGTACCGCCACATCACTCCCCCTCGAAGACCGGAGGTCGACTCTTGAAATCTTGTCGCTTGAGTCGCCAGTGCCAGTGAGTTCCAGTGAGTCGGAACTGTTGCAGTGAGTCCCAGTGAGTCGGAACTGTAAGCTGCTGCACGGGATCCAGTGAGTCGGATAAGCTGCCGTGCGGGGCCGCTGCTACGTGCTGACCAGGAGAGATGTGCTCTGCTTGCTGACCGGTCGGTGTAGTGAGAAAGCCCGATGATGCCGATGCGGAGTCGCCCAGGCCGCGGTACGTTGCGGCTAGTAGACGATGTACCCGATGAGGCGATGCTGGCTGGCGCGGTGCGGAGGGGCGGGGAGTGATGATGATGAAGGATGTCCAGAAGGATGCGTGTTCTTGTCGGTGGTCACCAATTTAACATTGTTCGTGGCGGCCGAAAAGGAGTCAATTTCTAAGAACAACTTCTCTTGATTCTTGCTACAGAATAATAAAAAAATTAAGTCAACGGGAGAAATAAACGACGGCTTACTAGTCCTTTTTTAATCAGACTAGTCTCTGGCACTCAGTCCTATTGCTCGATTGCATCTTATGAAAAACTTTGGATCCCTTTTGACGAAAAATGCGGAAACGTAGGTGATTAAAATTTTGCACAGTTATAGTTTATATGGTGAAGGAGTGCATCAAGCTAATATTATTTTGAAATGATGCTGTTATCATATTTTTTTAACAAATAAAACATTACATTTTATACGTGGGAGAGGAGGGGAGGAGCTTCGGCACGAATGGGCCGGCTCGACCGGATAAATACCACGTTCTCACAGAAAACCGGCGTGAAACAGCGCTTGCGCTGTGTTTCGCCGAGCGAGTGAGTTTACCGGAGGCCCAATCCCCTAACCCCTACCCTATTCCCTTCCCTACCCTCAACTATTCCCTTCCCTTCCCTTCCCTACCCTCCCCTATTACCCTATTCCCTCTTAAAAGGCCGGCAACGCACTTGCAGCTCTTCTGATGCTGCGAGTGTCCATGGGCGACGGAAGTTGCTTTCCATCAGGTGACCCGTTTGCTCGTTTGCCCCCTTATTTCATAAAAAAAAAAAAACACACTACAATGTACACACTACCATCTTTTTGAATGACAAGCCTATACAGGGTGTAACAAAAATAAGTGATAATACTTTAGGGTGTGTACGTGTTCCTTGTAGAGAGTTCACTGTGAAAGTAGCAGCGCTGAAAGACCAAAATTTTTTTTCACTTTTGTATGGAGAAACTCGTGACGCTCGGGCCCTTGCCCATACAAAAGTGAAAAAAAATTCGTCTTTCAGAGCTGCTACTTTCACAGTGAACTCTCTACAAGGAACACGTACACACCCTAAAGTATTATCACTTATTTTTGTTACACACTGAATATACGAATTTACATACTCTTTTGTTTATGGTTGAAGTCTGTTGCCAAATTAGAAATGGATTGTTGTTTTTTTTATCAAATCTGAAATAGTCAATACTTTAAACTCAAACTTTAACTTCAAATTTCGACCATTGGGCGATCCCTAGTATTTTTAAACCCAAAATGTGATCTATGAAGATTAACCAAATTTCATATATTTATAAAAAATTATAGGTACTTATCATTACTTATTAGTTTTCCGAAAGTTAATAAGTATACATAAATATATTTTTGCCTTTTACCTTTACTAAGTACAGAGTTGACATAAACTTTAAGTTATTAGTTTTTTTTAAGAAGATATACCTACTGGGTTTGTCAATTGATAATGTTTCGTTTTCTTTTAAATTACTGTCAAACTTGGAACTTTTCTTCCCCGATCCTAACTTTTCTTTGGCCGCCGCGCTCTAATTAACTTCTGATAAGTAATGGACATTCACATATAATTTTTATTTCAGTAAATAAATAAAATATAATTCGGTCCATCTATGACTTACATTATAATTTATATAAGGTTTAAAAATAAAAATTGCCATTAAAAACATGTGACAATATCATATTTTGTGACTTCTAACTTGTTCTAGAAAAACAATCGCGCAAAAATAGACATAACCTTTAGATTTTACTAATGTAGGTAGGCAAAGCTTACACTTTTAGACTAAACGTTACATTACGTTTGTAAGGATAGCTTGAAGAGTTAAGAGCTCTTCTGACTCTATAAATCAAACATCGTCCTTATCTCTTCACACTCACGCCCGTCTTTCATATGCCAGATGAAAAAGGACGGCGCGGAATCATCGCCGAGTTAGTTTTACTTGAATAAAAGACGAACTATAATGATTATGAAAAAAGTGTTTTGAGCAAATTTAGGTTTTATCAATACCTTTTTAGATATTAAAAAATATTAAAGAAAAGACAGCAAACTTCAAAGATCCAAGCAAAAATGTGTCTAAAACAAGGTTTTTTTGTAAAAAAGAAACTATCGAGCATTTTTTGAGTAATCGTGTTTTCGTCTTGAGCATTGAATCTTTATGAACTGAAGTTACTTGTGTCAAAAAATCAGTTTTCTAGACTTTATAGATTTTGAGATCTAGGTCGAAGTATGTAGTCAAGTTAGGGTCATATGCGCTCTTAAGCCATGTTTAAAGACCGGCAACGCACCAGCAGCTCTTATGATGTTGCGAGTGTCCATGGGCGACGGTAGATGCTTTCAGTACAGTCAGAATAATAATAATCATAGCTTATACCATAGGTACCAGCTATAGGTCTTGGTATCATTTGAAAATATTTTGTTGGAAAGAATTAAAATACTACGAAAGCAGGCTTTCACTTCTACGGAATGGCAAAGTGACTAATTGGCAAATAAAAATCGGCCATGTGCGTGTCGGGCCACGCGCAATATATGGTTCCGGTAGTACCGCTAGTTTTTGATTTTTTTTAATTGTCAATGAAAGAACATGATTTATAACGTGTTTTACAATACTTAGGCCCACTTGCGCCAAAACTTTGAGTTAAATAAATAACCCGGGGCTAAATAACTCAGTGTTAACGTTTTTAATTTTTAACTCATACCACATATTGCACCAGAATAATTTATCCCAGAGTCAACTAACCCGGGCTTATGTCATGTTCATTCATTCTTTTTACATCCAGCCAAATATGATAGAGCGAATGCTGAATAATTCAAGTTTACTGCTCTCTCTCGCTCCACACGACTTTAAATAATCTCCTTATGTCAGATTTGAAATGACACGTGGTTCTATGTCGCATTGTGCGTGCGTTTTGTGATATTTTGTGCAAATAAATTAAGCGGAAAATGATAAAAATTGGGAAGAAACACTTGTGTCCAATGTTTATCTAGTCTAACCTATTTATAAAGGAGTTCACTAAAGACGCACTAATCCAATGATATTATTATTAAACTTTGGTAGGGACTTACTTTTTATGCTCATTTGTATATTGCAATTATTTTCAATTTTATTTAATAAAAAGAGAACAGTTTCTTTTTCTAGGCGAAATCTTCGATGGAAATCTTTGTCTCTTTGTGAGTAAATACGGGACCCTAAACAGGTCGGCCCGTTTTACAATCCTTCTGTAATACGAGTCCGAACTAATGTATTCGATAATTTCTTCATCATCATCAGATAACAACCACTGATCATTTATCATGGTTAAACACAAAATAAAACTGGTACCTGTTACTGAACACAACAAACTACATAAGTCATAACCGAAAAATCTCAGTTTTGATATTACTAACCCAGAGTTAGTTGATTTAACCCTCCGACATCGGTGGGTTAAACATTTAAAAAATTAACTCGAGGTTAACTCCTAACTCTTGGTGGTGCAAGACATGTTGTGAATTTAAATTCGAAGTATAATTTAACTCAGAGTTAAGCGTGTTAACCCAGTCTGGCGCAAGTGGGCCTAACAACATCAACTCAGTTACGTTTAATGGAATTTTAATTAAAAGTTCCTTTATACTTCTCCAAATACACTTTTTTTAGTTGATCGACTATTATAATACTTATGAAGTTTTCATAGCCGTGATAGTCTTATTATATATCTATGGATCCTTAAATCGGAAAATGATCTTTGAATACTAGTAATATTTTTAAGAAAACTATCCAACAACACCCCACACGGTGGGGTGGATGCAAAAAAAAAATCATCCACGCTTGATGTGTACCTTACCTTAAATTTTTTTTAAACTTTACTTTTATACCATTTCGTCGGTATCATTAATATAATATTAATGATGCCGACGAATGTACTTATGTACATTCATGCCGAATTACAGCTTTGTAGGTCCTATAGTCTCTGAGCAAAACCGCGGACAGACAGACAGACGGACGGACAGAATGAAACTAAGGATCCTTGTTGACTACGGAACCCTAAAAATTGCCATTAAGTCCTTAAAAACTGACCCTATATAATATGCTGAGCCTGCTTAAGGTATTTTTAGTTTTTCTTCTTTGCATCAATTATTACTTAAATTTGTTGAAAAAAAACGAATTGACAACAAAATTTTACTATACCTAACTATAAATTGACCATCTTGGGTACCAGTAAACAAGTATTTTTTTAGTTTTATTTTATATTTGCAATAATAGTAAGGTCAGGGACGCCTGCTCCGACATATAATAAACTCATCACAAAATAAAATGGCAATTTATACCTTAACAATATTGGATATTAATTAACAAAATGGCGGTGTATCAAATCGAATAGGCAAAATACTCAAATGCTACAAAGTACAACGTAAATCGTAATACGTATTTTGTACATAAATCAGGTTCAAAGAAAAAAATGTACCTAGTTAAGGCAGAGAAATGTAAACAGTATTTTGTAAATTAATCAATATTTATTAATAGCTCGATCGTGGGAATCGCAGACATAATAGAATATATTCAATTGTTATGCGGCACCCGGGTGCCTCCCAAGCGGAGTTGATGGGTTAAAAGCTTAACCCTTTATCAACAAAAGTATTTAAAGAATGAATATTTTTTATACATGATATACTTGTCTTTGTCTAGTATATTGGAAACGTCACATGACAGAGAAAGACAACGGACTTTGGTGCGCTAAATAAATGTCTTTATTAGTAAGAGGATTTAAGTTAAAAAAGCCGACTTAATGCCTGCCATACACGCTACGGTCTACCGGAGAGGTCCACCTGTGCAGGTATGCCTGCACTGTGCACAGGTAGACCGGAATGTGTGATGGGAATAGACCTGCGGGGCTAAAATGGTCGCTTTGGAGAATCATATTATGAATCATTATATGATTCATTTTTTAAAATCGCAAAATGCAAGTCTGCTTGCAATTAATGTCTAGCAATTCGTACTAATTTGACATTTGTCAGTTTGACAGTTTTCACAATTCATTTACTGAATTGATTGAGAGGAATTGCTAAATGTGACCATTTTAGCCCCGCTGTACAGTTTTTTGGACCTCTCCGGTGGACCATAGCGTGTACAGTATGGCTACCGTACTCAAAATCACCTAGCAACTACACAATACACATAAATTAGAGCTCTTTCGTACAAACAAAGTTCACACTTGGCATTTTGCTAATTTAAATGACATTCGTCTGATATTGAGACTGTGTTTGTAAGATGACTTAGATGACCCGCATAATAAATGTAATGATGTTGTCGAAAAATTAATATTTATAATACGAAAGTTCGTCTGTTTTTTATCCATTTACACTTATTATTTAGATGTACAATGTGGTTAAGAGTTTCTTTGAGTCTCGGGACAGAAAATAGGAGAAAATAAGGTAATGACCCAATCTAGATCGACTAGTCTGATTTTTTTTCAGAATAGGTACGCCTTGAAATATTTTTTTACCCAAATACGCCGAAGTTTTCGTTTTAAATTTCTGTCTTAGTTTATACGTAATGTTTATACGTAATGTACCTAAATTAAAATATTATCACTTAGTTACAATTATGTTCGTTTCTTTGTAACATAATATTTTGGTCTATTTGATGATAGTAATAATAATACCGTTTATTTAACAATAAGACATCACATAGATGATATAGTCATTATTCATTAGTATTTCGCTGTTAAGTATCAAATTGTTGACTTAAAATGGTTTAAGGCTTCAGTCTCGAAATCAGCGGCAGCGGGGCGGGAGCGGAGGCGGCGCGTTTCAATGTATAGCTTTCTATGGACAGACATCGAGCGGCGCGCGGCGTACTTCTAGCTTATAACCATAATAATATTATAAATGCGAAAGTATCTCTGTCTGTCTCGCTTTCACGCTAAACTACTGAACCGATTGTAGGCTGCCTTCACACTAGCGTTTGTGCAGCGTAGGCGTTCGATGAACGTATGCGCAGCGCAGACGCCGCGACAACGCGGCGCGTGCGTCGCGTTGTCGTAACGTTTCCTCTGCAGAACTAATTAAACACTGCGCTAGCGCGGCGTACACGTTACACAATTTCTTCAGGAACAACCAGTACGCGGTGCTGGCTCAGCGAACTGATTGTTCCAGTAGAGCCGCCGTGCGAGAGTCTCAACGCCGCGTTACCGCGGTGTCTGTGCTGCGCATTACGTTTATCGAACGACTACGCTGGACAAACGCTAGTGTGAAGGCAGCCATAACGAAATTTTGTACACAGATAGTTTCAAAGGTTTTACGATGTTTAGAAATTTGACACCAATTTTGTTTATTAGATGTGGATTTTGAGGAAACTTTGCAGTAATATAGAATACTATAATTTATCCCAGCATTCCTACGGAACGAGAACCGTCCACCGCGTGCTGTAAACTGAAGTAAGACAACACCTAGTAAATCTATACATTGGAACGCGCCACTGCCGCTCCCGCCCCGCTGCCCGCTGGTTTCGAAACTGAAGCCTTAAAGTTGACCTTTAGAACCTGTTTCTGTTTCTCTCCTGATTGACCTTAAACTTTCTAAAGAAATTAAATCTAGTTCATATCCTGCACAAACTGACTCACAATTTGCGATGATTAGTATTTTTACAGCTTTAAAAACCTCTATTGACGAATGTCCAAAATAAGGAATAAGACACTTACCGCCACACTCAGAGACGAACATAATTTATTAACTATATTTAAATGAAAACTTTGACAGAAAACAAAATATGATGCTGGTGTCGTAATTTCGGTGCCAGATGATTGACATGACAGACAGATGACAGACTTCTAAGTGACCCAAGATTCGCGTAGGCTAGTTTAACATACGTTTTAATTTTACGTACATATAATATCCTCTACAATTATATGTAGCCCTCTTAAAATTGCTCAAAAGAAAAAGACAAAACGTTGTAACTTTGCATAATTTATTTTTTGATTAGTAAGGGGTTAGTAATATTTCATTTATTAAATTTCTTACTATTTATAAAAAAAACATAAAATGAAGTAATTAAATAAACACTTTTAAGTGTGCACTTATTTCTTGGGTAAGTAAAAAATTAAATCTAGTTCGGAGGCTGCGGGCAAAGTGTCAATTAGGCAGCATTACCTCGCTAACCAGACTAACTCGTTGGCCGAGACAACTGTAATTTTTATAAATCAATGGCGAATAAGTCATCAGAAAAAGTTTTTAGCAAGTCAAAAGTTATGCAGTATTTCTCGTAGAGCCCACGTAGAGGTCGCGTAGAGGGCCTACGAACACGACTACTTATTGCATAAAACATAATATTGTATTCTGTTAAAATTATCATAGTAAACTGGTTTTATTATAATAAGTAGTAACTAAATTAGAGTGTTAAGGGTCAGTACACACCAAAACGAAAGGAGGCGCGACGTAGCAATAAAACGAATTAAGAATTTCAGGAAACGTCACACTATGTTTTTCCTTCTTAATATTGCTAGGTTACTTATTTTAACTTATTTTGGCATGAGATTATCCTTTTTTACATACTGTAAAAAGTGTGATTTGTAAAATAATTTGACGCTTTATACTAGCATTCTGTTATCAATGTATAATGCATTTTATTATTAAACAATAAAATTCCATAAACACCTAAAAGTCGCGATTACCATTTTAATTGCTGATGCATAATAATTAATACATTTTCCTAATATCAATGACAATAATTATTGTGACCAAAAGGACAATCGTTTTGGAATAAGACTGAGCATTGTAGGAAATTAATAATTAATTAATCGTGTTGACATTTAAACTGCATTAATAAGGTGGGGATGGTGGCAGTAAAAAGGTGAGGAGTTTTATAAAAACATCGACACGCGGCCCAGACACTGAGGTGAGAGCCACACTTGTTACTTCAGCATGACAGGTTGTGTTTCCACCGAGATGAGCTAAGCTGCGTTGCGAGGAATGTGTTTTACAAGAACCAATAGAAACGTTCCGCTGAATGTTGTCAGGCAAATGAAGCGTTTCTATTGGTTCTTAAAAATACATTCCTCACGACGCAGCTTAGCTCAGCTCCGGTGGAAACGCAGCCTAAGGGCCGGGACACATAAACACGATACGACGTCGTGTCGTACCATGATGCGACGTCATTTCACTATACGACGTCGCGTCGTGAGAATCTACGACGAGCATCGTAAAAAACTACGTCGCGACATCGTAATGTGCCACGATACAAGGCACAACGAAGTCAATAACATGCAGGGTGAATTGTCGCAGTTAATTTCTTTGAATTTTGAATAATACGCATCGTGAGTTTCTACGACGCGACGTCGCGTCGTATACCGTGGCACGTTACGATGTCGCGACGTAATTTTTTAAGATGCTCGTCGTAGATTCCCACGACGCGACGTCGCATCGTTAAACGACGCCGCATCATGGTACGACACGACGTCGTATCGTGTTTATTTGTCCCGGCCCTAATTCCCGTTTTCACCAAGCGGCCATTTACTGCCGCAATCAGAGACCAATAACAATAATGAAGACGTAAGTGAACGAACACGATAATTAGCATTTTTTAGTATACGGACAGTTACTCATTTTTCCCCTTATAATTTTAACATCCCTTGTAACTTATCTACTTCATCGCCTGGCTAATATGGTAATTTGGTTATACACAGATGCAATGATTTTTTCATTTTAAATCATTTTTCCGGCCCTAAAGCCTCCATTTGTGCAAAAAAGGCAATTGTTTACTATTCTTATTATCGTGTTCTTCCGATCATGTCTTTATTTACATAACTGTAATTAAATTAATCACGTAAACCCCATTATTTATCAAATTCTACATTGAATTGAAGTTTATAAATTATTACATTTCTTTGAGCGCAGCAGTTAGACTTACGTTGCATTGCGAACTAGTTTAAATAGAATATGCTATAACTTACGAATAAATTACACATTTAAAACATGACGTGTTGTGTTGTTTAAAATTATCCAAATTTCATCAAAAGACATCCAACTGGACTGGACTTTTGAAAGACTTTTGAAGGACTGAAGTTTTGAATTAGATGTTAACAAACTATTACCTTTTTTAATATAAGCAGTAATATAATTTTAAGTTTGTCTTTGGCGTAAAGCATGTCCTGTTATAGGACAAATGACTGTCAATGGACATCATCTGATATAATACCTACGCTGGCGCCTATATAAATAGTTGCTTTTTAGGGGTCCGTACCCTAAGGGTAAAAACGGGACCCTATTACTGAGACTTCGATATCTGTCCATCTGTCCGTCTGTCTGTCTGTCTGTCTGTCACCATTCTGTATCTCAAAAACCGCTATAGATAGACTTCTGAAATTTTCACTGATTGTGTATTTCTGTTGCCGCTATAACAACAAATACTTAAAAGAAAACAAAATTAATATTTAAGGGAGGCTCCCATACAATAAACTTGATTTTTTTGGCCTTTTTTGCTCGTAATCAATAATGGCAACAGGTAGGCACTTGAAATTTTCATAAAACCCTTAGTTATATGTGTACTTTAATAATCTCTATCTTATATTATATAAAACTAGCTGTCCCGGCAAAAGTTTCTTTGCCATAATATATAAAACGTAGTGATTATATTCTCTTTGGCCATATAAAGTATTTCGCCCGTATTATTTTATTGAAGTGACCAAATAAGTATGTCACCATGGCAACGTCCATCGCTATCCCGTCGCAGAAACAATGGTCGCCGTCAGTCTCGAGTTGTAATAATTTACTATTATTTATTCAACAAATGCAATTATCAATATAAAAAGTACCCAGTAGCCGATTCTCAGACCCACTGCATATGCATATAAAATTTGGTAGAAATCAGAAAAGACGTTATGGAGGAGTACGGGGCTAACATTGTGACACGAGAATTTTATATATAAGAAAGATTCTCGTGTCACAATATTAGTCACCGTGCTCCTCCGAAACGGCTTTACTGATTTTCTTTAAAAGTTCTTTAAGGAATTATACGACACAAAATTCATTTACCACGTTTATAGACTTGCATAGATGTTTTATAAACTAGTGAAATAAACGGGGAATTAACTAATTACACAGTTTAAGTCAACATTATTCAAGTATTATAACTTGTACAATGTACATACATTGGCTAGAAATCCAAAAATTACATAATTCGTAAACAACCACACCCCCGTAGCAAAGAAGTCGAAAACATTCTACTTTAGACTCGATACATGACACTGAAAAGTTTTAGAACCTAGTCCAGACCAGTCGAAGAAAACACGTTTAAAAAATACATTATAATGCGAGATAATTCATTTAGTATATTTTAATCTAATTTACTAGACATTTCGTAGATCCACTCGTTTAGCCAGATTATTACTTAATAAATACTTGTTTTGATGCTACTCGTGGATTTTTGGACATTATAATAATACTAATATTTAGACACGATTAAAGATCCTATAATGGATTTTAATAATAATAGGTATATGTAAAGTCGATTTCTAACTTTTTGCTAATAAAGGCATACGTTTTTCTTGACTAAACATTGGGCCTACACTTTTTAAATTAAAAAATCGAAAAATCGTTTTATTGTATTTTAATGTTTTGCTACATATCTTTTCCCCTTGTTGCAGATGAGGCTTTTAACACCGGTACTGTTGGTGCTAGCCATAGCCAATGCCGGCGCACAAATCGTACCTCAGTTCCTAAGACCATCATGCCAAAGACTACTATACTGCAACAGCAAACTGCTGCACTACGTCCAAATGGCCCGCGTCTTCCCCGACTCCAAGACCTTCGTCGATCTCAGCTTGAAATACAACGAGGACATCATCTTCGAATCATTCAATAGACTACTGAAAGAGACCCAAAATAATCCTACTAAAGCACAATTGACGGAATTCGTAAACCTCAACTTTAACTCGACCGATGAGCTCGAGGAGTGGACACCAAAAGATTTTAAAAAGAATCCAGAGTTTTTGAACTCCATAACCGACGGCGAGTTCAAGCAATTCGCTAAAGATATCCACAACCTGTGGCCTTCTCTTGGACGCAAAATAAAGTCGTCAGTGTATCAACAACCGGAACTTTCCAGTCTCATACCCCTGCCGTACGGGTTCATGATCCCCGGTGGAAAATTCAGGGAGCTCTACTACTGGGACTCCTACTGGATCATCAGAGGCTTACTCGTGAGTGGAATGCACGACACCGTTAAAGGTATCATAGGTAATCTCATCTATATGCAAAAGCAGTTCGGCCACGTTCCCAACGGCGGTAGATACTACTACCAGGAGCGCAGTCAACCTCCCCTTTTGGCGGCCATGATGGCGTTATACGTTGAATTTTCAGACGACATTGACTTTATGAAGAAGAACTTACATGTTATAGAAGACGAGCTGGAGTACTGGCTCGACACCCACAGCGTTGCGTTCACGAAGAACGGCACCGAGTACACTCTTCTCCGCTACTTCTCTCCCAGCGAGGGACCGCGTCCGGAAGCTTACTACGAGGACTTCTCCGAAGCGGAAGACTTCGACTCGGACGACCGACGAGACCAGTTCTACGTCGACATCAAGAGTGCCGCCGAAAGTGGGTGGGACTTCTCTACGCGCTGGTTCATCAACCAGGAGGGGCCCAGCAAGGGGAACCTCTCCGCTATCCACGTTACAGACATAGTTCCAGTAGATTTGAACGCCATATTCACAAACGCGCTACTAAACCTCGAGGAGTTCTATAAGAAACTCGAGAATCCACGCAAAGGTGCCCACTGGGGGTATCTCGCGAAGCAGTGGATGAGCTCGATGCAGGAGGTTCTGTGGCACGAGGAAGACGGCATCTGGTACGACTATGACCTTCTGAACGAGCGTCACAGGAACTACTTCTACCTGAGCAACATCGCCCCCTTATCCATGTCGGCCGTCCATCCAGATTTCGTTAGCGCGAAAGCCCACCGCATCCTGGAATACCTGAACAACACCCAAACTCTCGACCTTCCGGGGGGGATCCCCACGTCGTTATTCTTCAGCGGGGAGCAGTGGGACTACCCCAACGCGTGGCCCCCGCTAATGAGCATGACGGTTAGCGCCCTGGAGGTGCTGAACACGCCGGAGGCAGACCAAATCGCCTTCCAGGTGTCCCAGAACTGGATCCGCTCAGCGTACATAGGGTACGTGAAGAACAATAGGATATACAAGAAGTACCACGTGCAGGTAGCGGGGAAGAGCGGGCTCGGCGGGGATTTCGTCCCTCAGAGAGGCTACGGCTGGTCCAACGGTGTTATACTGGAGATGCTTTACAAGTACGGGAGCACGCTCAAAGCCAGTGACGTCATGGGCGCCGCGCCTCTCCACCCCGAGTTCCTAGTGCCCGCCCCAGAAGAGATTTCTGTTTATTATAAAAAATGATTTAATAAAATATTTTGTTACTTATTGATTAATTTATTTCTATGACTTTTGTATAATTAGGTGATAATAATTAATGAATGTATTAACTTAATTATAGTTTTTATTTTTTATTTCATAGAGAATAAATTGTAAACATAATAATATGTTTTATGTAATCAGTGATGAATGACGATATTTAAATTAAAGAAAAAATCTATAAAGCCGTAATTAACATACATTATAAACAACTTACATTCGATAATTTCGATAACAAAGTGAGAAATTAAAACTTATGTTCTATTATATCTAATAAATTGTCGATTGTCACGTGGGATGGCGCTTGCAATGCCTTAAATCGAGTCCCATACATTTTTGATATCTTATTTGCTGTCGTAATAATGGTATGCAAATTGCAAGTTGACGAAATACACCGCTCGCTAATGGTCAGTTGACATTGCTAAGTGACGAGGCGAAGCGGTGCATTGCATTAAAATATGTACTATCAGAGAAGTTGATTCCTAGGCAGATGGAGGACCTAAGTAATTTGGTCGTTTTACATTCAAACCCATCCGACGGATCATAGCTAACATTGATTAGACCATAAAGTTAATATACCTAGCGGAATAGAGAAACAAAGGCCTGAGCAAGAGAGATGTCAGTATTGGTAACACTGCGTGGTAAAAAGAGACGGTGTGATACATGACAGCAGCACTCTTTGACGTTTTTGACGTCTAGTCGGCACGTGCCGCACGTTGACAATTTAATCTCACAGAAATCATGTTCAATCTCATAGAAATAATGCTTGTGTAAGTGTATACGTACATATATTTTTACACACAGATGAAACCAATTTTGGTTTCGTTTGACAGCTCGAGATTGTTGCTCTATTCCGCCTGGTATATTAACTTTATGGATTAGACAAAGGTCGACCAAATGACGTAGGTCCGTCAACTGCCTAGGAATCAATTTCCTCGATGGTACTTTTCGAAATCGACCTTTATTATAACACAAGAAGATACACACTGAATTGACAAACTTGTTCTAATTTTGAATGCCTAAGGGCGTTTGTGCACTACACGGAATTTTACCGTCCGGCGTTCATAACTTTCACGTTTGCCATATAAATAAGGTAGGAAATCGAGAAGCCGCGCCGCGCCGGATGGTAAAATTCCGTGCAGTGCACAAACGCCCTTATTAGTTAAAACGCATCGAACCGTCGCGTTACAATGTAAGCCTCTGCATTGAAAAGGGACGTCCGCGACGCCGACGCGACGCGCCTTTTATTTAAAATAAGAAGTAACAGGCTGGCCTGCGGCGGCGTTAGAACGAGACAAATGGAACACCTTGGGGGAGGCCTTTGCCCATCAGTGGGATAGTACAGGGCATAGGCTCTTTAAAAAATCATAAAAACATTGTTATCAGGCAAACTGGTTTTTAGAAGGAAGAAAGAAGGAAGTTTGTAAAAATGCATATTGCTAATGCAGTAGACTTATTATAATGAATGAAACCGGCTTTGCTAAATTTAAAACTCCTTATGGTGTATTGCTTGGAAATCTTCGCTAATTGTCGTAATCACGAAAATACCCGAATCTATGAAACGTAAGAGCCCCAAACAATGCACTTGCATTTTGCACCTTGTTCAAAGGAAATAGAGGTAAATATCATATAGCCGGTGGCTGTCCGCTGTCGCCGGTCCGTCAAGTGCTCCGGGAAGCCATCGCGGCGTTACCATGGTAACGTCCAAGCAACGTCAGGTACGCCTCTACGTCGCTGCAAAGCGCTGTTTTTCTTTAAGTAACAGCGCTTGCAGCCACGTCTTCTGACGCTCGGGAAATTACGAAAATTTCTATGCGCATTATCACTTTGGGAGCACTGTATGACGTTTTAATACTGAAACCACAAAAACAATTTTTATGAAGTTTGGTGTGGAAATTCCGGGGAAAACAAAGTCCTAACTCCTTTGGCTTGGCCCCATTCAACGATCTTTTGGCGCTACCGGTATAAGAGCAACTGCATCTGTCCGCCTGTGTGCTAAAATGGACTAAGGTAAGAATAATATTACAGATTAGATGACGCCCGCAACTCCGTTGCGCCAAAACTTGTCTATCGCGCGAGAACCGTAATTTTTTCCGGGATAAAAAGTACCCTATGTCCTTCCCCTGGACTCAAAGTATCTCCATACCAATTTTCAACAAAATCGGTTCAGTGGTTTGGGCGTGAAGAGGTAACAGACACACAAATACACTTTCGCATTTGAAATATTAGTATGGATTCAATATTTATAGGTATAATATGCGGGGTTCAGAATCCAGTACCCACTGAACGAAAATAGTGAACGTAAAGAAACAAACAACACATCTGGAGGCACGGCAGTGCTCCCAGATGACGTGTGACCTAGAATATAGACCTAGGTCCTAGAGATAGCGAATGGGTGCTAAGAAAAGTTTTAACGTGACCTGAAAAGAAAAGAAACCTTAAAAAAAGAAATGAAATCCCACCAAAACAATAAATGTAAAGAGGAGCAAAATATTGCATAGCTATGCAATATTATATCTATCGTAAAAAGTTTTCAGATCACATTCGAAAGCCAAGCCTTCAACTTATTTTGTAATTTAAATCAACATTCAATGAATTTATCAATAGTTTTCTTTATTTTATAATTATTATAGTGGCTTGGCAATGATCACTAGAGAAATAATCAGCGACTGATTGGATTTATTGGCTACCATCGTCCACATGCGTCGTTACATACTAAAAACACTTTACGCTTGCCGTTTGTGTAAGTATGAACTACCCCAAATATGCAGTTTTATATTTGTTTTTCTTGTGCTCATTTATTGTTTTGGTGGGATTTCATTTAAATGTAACTAAATAAAGCTCAGAGTGTAATGCTACCAATTTAACTGTAACTCTCGAAGTAAGACTTCTCTTACCTCCCCACGTCTTTACGCGAGTGGATGAAGTAATGAACATTTTATCAATTATGGGCAAATACTATTTTTTTCCTAATAATTTAAACAAATTTATAACTTCCCTACTTTTCCATCTGGATAATATATCTGGCTTTACATAAAATCCACATTTTATTGATTTTAAATCATTTTTCCGGTCTTATAGCCTCTATTTATGCAAAAAACTAAAATTTTCAAACTGTTAGTTACCCACTTCATCGATTTCGATTATAAATAATTAATATATTCGATTATAAACGCAAAAGTTCTGGTGTGGTTGTTGTTTGTGTTTTGTTGTTGTGTTTTGTTTGTTTCTCTGTTACATCTTTAAGCATACAATTCTGCAACAATTTTGATAAAATTTGGTAATGGGGGATATTTTGACTCCTGAGAAATGATATGTCATTTATCATAATAAATGAGTTGTAGTTTTTTTTTATGAAATAAGGGGGCAAACGAGCAAACGGGTCACCTGATGGAAAGCAACTTCCGTCGCCCATGGACACTCGCAGCATCAGAAGAGCTGCAGGTGCGTTGCCGGCCTTTTAAGAGGGAATAGGGTAATAGGGGAAGGTAGGGATGGAAAGGGAACGGAATAAGGGAGGGAAGGGAATAGGGTAGGGGATTGGGCCTCCGGTAAACTCACTCACTCGGCGAAACACAGAGCAAGCGCTGTTTCACGCCGGTTTTCTGTGAGGACGTGGTATTTCTCCGGTCGAGCCAGCCCATTCGTGCCGAAGCATGGCTCTCCCACGTCTGAATGAAATTGCAGGCAATATTTATATATTACCTGCAATTACCTGCCTTGCAATTCATATGTATGCTTGCTTCAGCTCCGGATTAATAAATAGGCCGTTGTAGGCCACGGGCTAGGGGCAGCAGCGTCCTGGGGGGCAGCGTCCATAGAGGCTCTACAGATTACGTGCAGGTGGCGGAAAAAAATTGGCCTACTCTCATAAAAAATATAAATCCGGCACTGGCTTGCTTGTTGATTCTAAATCAAAATTAAATTCTATTTTGTTATTAAAAAAATCTACAAAACTAGTACCTATTATTATCATGACATTGCCATTTCTCAAGATGGACATAATTAACATAATGTATTTTCGACATAATTAAAGGCTCTAGTTTTAGTGCTTTCCATAACAAGTTTTAAATATATTTGACTTGGTAACAGTGGGTCACATTCATTTCTATTTTATAAAAAAACAATAATAGACGCAAATATAGAGCAAAGTGAAAAGTATAGTCCATAATCCATGTAAATATACAATGCGATCTGTGTTTAATACCTATTAGCTGTTGCTCACACAAAAAGCTACATAATATTATGTATGTTGAAATACCGGCTCCCGGTATAAACACATATTCGCCCGTTACGTTGACATACCGGGACCCGGTATGGGTAACAGTTTTATGTTTTTCGCGCTCTAAATAACGTCATTGTTTAAATTGTATATCACCCTATCCTTTCTAACACGTTACAAATGCATAAAGAAGAAACAGGCCGACTAGTGACGCCAAAACTCGCGCAGCTTTAGTGAAAAAAATTTAAACACGAGTCATTCAAAACTGCGCCATATTGCTGTGGCAGTTCTTTGTTTTATGATAATGTGATTTATGATCATGTTTTGTGTAAAAAATATGTATGGTGGCACTTGAATTTTGAGTTGTATTTTAAACCTAATGTGATAAGTTGTAAATAAAATATATTGATTACTTCCAAATGTTGTTGTAATTAAAATTATAACCGAAACTTATCTAATATCACAGTACTTTATGTTGAAAGTTCTATGTTAGCTATAATTGAGTATTTATATAGAAATGGTTGAAAGTGAATAAAGATTATTCAATTTACAATAAGATTTATAACTTGAATTGACTTGATTCGTACTAGATACGGAAAAAATCCAGTAACAGTGAAAGTCTAGGGCTGTCTGTTGACCATACCGGCTCCCGGTACCACAGACACAGCAAAGTGGCTAATGTCATTTCAACATACGAAAGGACACAATTACATGATATTATTGCCCACTTATTGCCGTAATGAAGACGATTTGAGGATGCTAAAACATTTTTGACAGTTGCTTCTCACTGCCAGTCTGCCCCTAAAGTATTGAACTTGAAATTATTGTAAGTTTCCGGTCGCGCATGCAGGCTACTTCGATAGATTGATGGGGTTGGTCTTTCACCGCACATGGCTAACTAAACAGTCGGGTTGGTGGTAGGCGCGCACAGCCATAAAGTTAACATACCTAGCGGAATAGAGAAACAAAGGCCTGAGCAAGAGAGATGTCACTATCAGTAACACTGCGTGGTAAAAAGAGACGTGTGGACTGTGGTACATGACAGCAGCACTCTTTTTTTGACGTCTAGTCGCTATTCCAGCAGATGGCGTTGTTAAGTAACACGAAGTCAATGAGTGTTTGCTATACCGAGCAAAGCTCGGTCATCCAGGTACTTATTATTAAATGGACAATTTTACGTGTAAGATCGTCGTACTAAATTAGCAGCGGCTGACAGTTTACCGATGGTTAACTTTGAAGTTCAAAGTTCTAGTAGTCCAATCGTCAGCCCATCAAACTTAATTTACGACCGGCTCGGTATCGTTGTAATGCGCACTTCCATACAGCTTCATACTGATCAAGAGCTAAACTAAACTATCAGCCCATAGAAAGTCTGCAGTCTGCGTGGGCTCCCTAGACTTTGAGGTGGTCCGGCAGAGGGAGACAAGATTCCTACAGTTATCCCGAAGAAAATGTGATGAAAAATAATTGGGCTTTTTTAATCGAAGGTTAGGTCCTTCAGAACTGGATACCTACTAAAGTAACCGCGACCGAAACTCCATTGTTGCTGGTCGTTCCTACATCTATAGGGGTCATATTATAAAGAAAGACTTTCAGATTTTGTAAGATAGCAAAAGCAGCTGGCTGGCTTTTGGCCCAAAAGAGTTTTTAATTACACAAAAACATAAACGATTTGGCTTTGTTTTATCACGTATTTTGAGAATGGTAAAAAACCTAAATCTAATACCAAACTAATTAAACGGCCAATAAATAAATAAAACCGGCCAAGTGCGAGTTGTACTCGCCCATGAAGGGTTCCGCAGCAGCAATAAGGTTTATTTTTATGAAATTAAAAGGTTTTCGATTTATTTTTATATTTCAGTTAGTTTAAGGTTTACCATTTATGACGTATAAAAAAACTACTTGCTAGATCTCGTTCAAACCAATTTCCGTTAGTAGTTTTTATAGTAATGTACATCATATATTTAATTTAGACTTATCATGAATTCCTTTAGAAGTTAAAGGGTTATGTATACATTTTACCACTTTAGAAGAGTCTCTCTCGCAAACTATTCAGGTTAGAAAAAAATGATATTACAAACCTCAATATTATTTTTGAAGACCTATCCATACATAGGAGTATCTATGGATAGGTCTTCAAAAATAATATTGAGACACGCATAGGTTAGATGAAAAAAAAAATTTTTTTGTTTCAGTTGTATCTATGGGGACCCCTAAAATTTTAAATAATTTTTCCATTTTTGTATCAAAATCTTAATGCGGTTCACAGATTACATCTACTAACCAAGTTTCAATAGTATAACTCTTATAGTTTCGGAGGAAAGTGGCTGTGACATACGAACGGACAGACAGACACGACGAATCTATAAGGGATCCGTTGTTTGCCATTTGGCTACGGAACCCTAAAAAGTACCAATATTATGTCAATAATAACAAAAGATAATAACCTAAATGTCATCGGCAGGTATAGCTGATAAATTTAGAAAACAGTATTGATTGAAAAAAATATTGAATTTAGAGCTCATCATACCACTTCAAATGTCAATTAAAACGTTGTTTCCAATACATACAACGACGAAAATGTATGTCCGTATCTACGTCCGTATGTAATTTTAAATTGTTTGTTGCTTGTACTAAATTAATGTGCCTTTCACTGACTCTTTTCTTCATTAGGCAGGGAAACGCTTGGTTGGGGATGTGCCTCAGTCTGAAGCACCCCGGGGGTATGTGGGACTGGCCGTGAGCCTACACACTAAAACCACCTGCGACTCGCCATCAGCCGTATAACGAACCGTCCGGCCGGTCTACCTTATATATAAGGGACCGGACTTCCACAAAAGTAAATTAACGCTTAAGCAAATTGAAGCGTTCCCCTCGGCGCCGTAACTAGCTAAGCAGGAGAGGGTCGCATTCTCTCCCTGAGCCCCGTTAGACGGAAGCTTGGAGGTTCGCGTAGCGACACTTCCGCACATCCTACGCCGGCGTAGCGGCACGGAGGATGAATCATCCTCTGTTCCGGTCCGCGGCCTTTTCTGTAAAATAACGAATGCACAGAAAGAGACCACCGCCTGCCAGGCCTCATCGCTCTCGCAACGCACCCTGCTCGAGAGCGAGAGATCCCCGCCTAGCACCGCCACGAGATCGTGTCGCTGTGCGGCCCTGCGATTGCATACATCGAGGGTATTCTGAGCCATGTCCTCCGAAGCGCCTCATTCGTAGCTGGCTGGCATAGGCGACTTTACACAGGCACGCAACGAAACGTAAGGCAAAGGTAAGATTTCTTCGCGCAAATTGGATGTCTTGCAAGCTAACGTATCATACAAGGACAAAAAGCAACGTAGTATACACAAGTTGGTATTTTAATTATTAAGGAACTGTAGATACAAAATGTAGATCATATATCTTTAAGATAGCGCATAGTACCGTTAACAGTATGTAAGAAATGATCGAGCTACGAATCTCGTAGCAGCCGGTAGCAAAGAGCTATTCGCTTGTATAAAAATGCTACGCGAGCAAAACTGCGGGAAAACGCTAGTTTATGCAATTATACTTTGAATAATTTATACCTGAAACGTGTTTTGTATTAAACGTAAATAATATCGACAAGTGAAGTAGCGATGAAACACTATATCTGGACTACCGAAAGTCAAAGAGGTTGAATGATCAGTTCGCTAATAAATAATTTCTTTCGAACTCGTTAGGAAAAAATGGCGGCGGCAGGGAACTATAAAAGCGGATTGGTCCCAGGGAATGCATCCAGTCGTGCACCAGGCTTCACACAGACAGGGCCGGAACATCCAAGGTATTTGGATCTCCACATTGCTCTCTTTTGCCTAATTCTTGACTAGATATTGTCAACCAAAAAAGCTAGGGTACAATTTAGTACGTTGGTTTCTCTAACAAAATTATTTCAATACATACGACGCAATCTTTCAATTTACAGTACTTATAGGCTTTTAATTATATTAATATACATAATACCAAAAATAAAGCACTTTACAAAACAAAATCTATGGACGAAAAACAAATTTTCTGTGTTTCGTCCATAGATTTTCTGCCATATTTCTTATAATTACACTTCGTAGGACGAGGATAAGGCTGCGTTTTCACCAGAGATGTGTTGCGAGGAATGTGTTTTTAAGATCCAATAGGATCGCGACGATCGCTGTGCTGAGCGATGTCATGGCAAGCTCACGTCAATGAAGCGATTCTATTGGTTCTCAAAAACACATTACTCGCAACCTACCTCGCAACACATCTGGTGGAAACGCAGCCTAACTATGAAAATATCTTTTTCTTTTCTCTTTTTCTCTTTTAATGATTTTAGGCTAAGGCGGCGACATAAGTTTTCTCATAAGGGTATATTTAAATATACCCTATTATTATAATAAGTGAAAGTTGAGAGATGGGTATTGGGTATAATAATAATAATATAATAATATCTATGGACGCTTCACACCGCGTCAGTCTGGCCCCATGCTAAGTACCTGAAGGACTTGTGTTACGGGTACCAGACAACGGAAATATATTTAATACTTTTATACTATACATATATTTAAGATTTTTATTATATGATACACATATTTAATACACATCCATGACCCAGGAACTTTGAAAACTTTTTGTTCCGTCGGCGGGATTCGAACCCGCGACCCCCGGCTTGAGCTACCGTGAGCCCACCCACTGAGCCACAGAGGTCGTCAAATTATATTGAGGGACATCTCTGTTAGTTTTTAAAGAACAAAATTGTTAAGTATATGTTAATTCCACAAAATAACATGTAACATTTAGATGGTTATTAGATGCGACTGTATTATTCAAAAAAACTTTCGTGATAAAAAAGTTGAAAAGCTCAATGGTTACAAAGATAATTTTCTCATTTCAGATGAAGTTACTCCTAATAGCGCTGGCCGTGTCAGCGGTGAGCGCGAGTCAGCTGCTGCCGACATGCGACAAGCCCGTGTACTGCGATAGCAAGCTGCTTCATCATGTCCAGATGGCTCGCATCTTCCCCGACTCCAAGACCTTCGTCGACATGCGCATGAAGAGCGACGAGAAGACCATCCTCAGCGCGTTCGACGTTCTGCTCCAGAGAACCCAGGAGCGCCCGTCGAGGGAACAGCTCAAGCAGTTCGTCGACGAATACTTTGAAAAGTTCGAGGAACTCCAGAGCTGGACCCCCGAAGATTACCAGAAGGAGCCCAAGTTCCTCTTCAGAATTAAGGACATCGAGCTGCGCCAATTCGCCAAAAACATCCACAACATCTGGCCCATCCTCGGACGCAAGGTCAGCCCCCAAGTCCTGGCCAAGCCCGAGTCATTCAGTATGCTCCCAGTTAGCAACGGATTCATCATTCCCGGTGTCAGGCTCGGCGAGCTGTACTACTGGGACACCTACTGGATCATCGAGGGTCTCCTAGTGAGCGGCATGAAGGACACCGTCAGAGGCATCCTGAGCAATCTCATGGACCTCCAGAGGACTTTCGGTCACATTCCCAACGGTAACAGATGGTACTTCGAGCAGCGCAGCCAGCCCCCGCTCCTGTCCGCCATGGTCATGAAGTACCTCGAGGCGACCCACGATGTCGAGTTTTTGAAATCTAACATTGACGCTCTAGAAAGCGAATTGCAATATTGGATCGACCAGCAGAGCGTTATCTTCAAGAAGGACGGTAAGGAGCACACCCTGCTGAGGTACTTCACCCCCAGCTCGGGACCCCGCCCCGAATGGTACTACGAGGACTTCACTCAAGCCCAGAAATTCTCCTCTGAGGAACTTCAACAACAGTTCTACAGCAACATCAAGAGTGCCGCCGAGAGTGGATGGGACTTCTCATCTCGCTGGTTCATCAATGAAAATGGAACCAACATTGGAGACATTTTGACCACTCGTGCATCCGACATCGTGCCCGTTGACCTGAACGCCATTTTCACTAGCTCCATGCAAAACATGGCTTACTTCTACAGTTTGATGCACAACTCGCGTAAGGGTGCTCATTGGGCCCATATTGCCAAGCAATGGAGGAACAGCATCAAGGAAGTGATGTGGAATGACGAAGATGGAATTTGGTACGACTGGGACCTGCTCAACGACCGTCAACGTAAATACTTCTACCCGAGCAACATCGCGCCCTTGTGGATGGATGTCGTCGATGAAGAATTTAAGAAGGAACACGCTCAATCTATCTTGGAATACTTGAAGAAGACCCACAGTCTCGAATTCCCCGGTGGTGTGCCCACTTCCTTCTCCCGCACTGGCCAGAAGTGGGACTACCCATACGCTTGGGCTCCATTAGTGAGCATGGTTGTCAAATCTTTGGAAGCTTTAAAAACTGAGGAATCACAGAAATTGGCTTTCGAAGTTGCTAAAAAATGGGTTCGTTCCAATCTGTTGGGATACAATACCTACAAGCAACTGTTCGATAAATACGACGTAGAGACACCTGGAAAGTTATGCTCCGAAGACATTTACACCCTCCATGCCGGTTTCGGTTGGACAATTGGTGCTACTCTTCAGATGCTCACCAAGTACGGCCAAACTTTGAAAGCCCAAGACAGTTACTACAACTTCAACACGTACAAGCCTAACCCCACCTTCTGGCACATTCCAACTTCTGCTTATTTGCCCGCTTACTACAAATCAGTTAAAACAGCGCCCGTTCTTACTGGTCCATTGAATCAGATTGAAAACTCAAATTTAAACAGTGACAAAACTTCCGTCGTTTCTACAGTCTCTAATGAACATGTATCGGAAACGGTCAAGCCTGAGGAGCCAATCATCATTATTCAAATTGACCCCACGAAGCCATCTTACGAAATCGAAAAGGAAATTATTTTGTCTACAATTGAACCAGAGATTACTTCAACATATTTGCCTTTGGAGCAGGAACTGACTACAGTTGAACCGGTCCTAGAAGAAAAAAATTTGGTTGAAGCTCATAAAGAGTCATATATCCCAGTTTCGATTAAGCCCCAGGTTATTCCGGCTATCCCAGTGAAGCCAGAGATTATTCCATCCATTCCAGTTAAGCCAGAAATAGTTCCAGTTCAACCGGAATTAGTCCCAATTGTTCCAATTAAGCCAGAGATTGTCCCATCAATTCAAGTTGAACCAGAACTAATTGCAGCTAAGCCAGAATTTGTTCCAGTTAAGCCTGAAATAATCCAAACTGTTCCAATTAAGCCCGAAGTTGTACCGGTTAGACCGTGGCTTATTCCTAACAGGCCGGTACTTTCACCTCTTCCAGCTAAGCCTGAAGTAGTTCCAACTGTCTCCATCAAACCAGATATTGTTCCGGCCACTCCAATTAGGCCAGAATTATCACCACTAGTGCCAAATAAGCCCGAAGTTTCGTCAACAGTAAATCCTGCTATCCATGTCGTTCCTCTGAAGTCTCAATTAGTACCAGTTAATCCAGTGAGGCCACAATTGGTTCCGTCGGTTCCAGTTCAGCCCCAAGTGATCCCATCGGTTCCAGTTAAGCCTACTTTGCCCCTGAAACCCGAGATCGTAGAACCTGTTCCCGTTAAGCCAGAGTTGGTGCCATCTACCCAGCTCAAGCCGGAACTCACCCCATCTCTTCCACTGAAGCCCGAAGTAGTCCCAGTTGCTACACTTAAACCTCAGGTTATTCCGGTAGTCCACCAAGAGACTCTGTATCCCGCTCAAATCTCATCTTCTTATGGAAGCAACCTTCACATTTCGGAGGTCGCCCACGACGTGGTTGTACCCTCAGTACCTGTCACCACAGTGAGGCCCCAGGTGATTCCATCCATCCAGGCTGAACTTCCTTCAGCGTCGATCAAGCCAGTCGAATACAAAGAAGAGATCTCTTACAACAAGCCGGCTATTCTCGAGGAGCACCTTATCGTTCCCGACTTACCCCAGGCTGAGCAATACGGTGCATCTCTACAAGGTCACTTAGCTTCAGACATCTCTGCATCAGAATCAGCTATACTTCACCCTGAAAGTCCCAAGGTTGAAGTAGTCCCATTCACGGTACAGTCTGAGGCAGAGAAATTCGGAGCAGCTCTTCAAAATCACTTAGCTTCCGAGATCTCTTCACAACTGTCAGCTTTTATTAACGCTGAAAGTCCCAAGGTTGAAGAAGTTGCACCCACTGTACAATCTGGGTATGTAGCTCAATCAGGATACTCCGGTTCTGGATTCAGCTATGGGATTGGGGGCTACGGAAAAGTACCTTCTTATGGGTTGTAAAAATTTCTCATCGCACGATAAAAATGATCTGACAATAATTAGCTGATACCTACGAATAATAAAAACTATTTATTATTCGTAGGCTGATACTTAATAAATTTTGAATTTGTTTTATTTTGTTATGTTTTACCAATTTTTCTTGTTTGTTTTTTTAATATCAGAATAAAACATTTGCACCATTTTAACTGGTTCTTTTATTTTATACATATAGACTAGTAACTCTGTATGAGTTTTACACCACGTCAGTCTGGCCTCGTGGTAAATCAAAGAACTTGTGTAATCGTATTAAACAACGGAAATATACAACATTTAATAATTATTATTTACTAGCTGTTGCCCGCGACTTCGTCCGCGTGGACTTCAGTTTATAGCGCGCGATGTCAACAAAATTGGTGTCAAAAGCTTTTATAAAAAAAACCCTGGTACCCCTTAAATCAATACAGCTGTGCAGTGTGCAAACAATAAGTACTTCATTTTTGTATGTTAAACTTTATATATTATGCCAAATTTTAAAGCTTATTTAGCCCCCCAATTACACAACTTTACCCATAAACTATTTATCATTGATAGGTTTAGCCCCAATTTCACCAACGTCTGTTAGTGTTAACAGCTTGTTAAAATATCCTGTCTTCTCTTTCATTCATATGAAAAACAAAACAGCTAACGTGATACTAATTCGAGCATTAACTTTAACAGTCGTTGGTGAAATTTGGTCTTAAGGTTACGTCACTGCCTGCACAGATAAAGTACTGAGTTATTTAATACCGTAGAATAGATATAACAATCGAAAAAAATCGAGACTTAAATGTAAGATGATACCACCTCTTATAGAAAGACTTTTGAGCAAGCGTCAGCGCGATGTAGAAGACGCACGGCGCCATCTATTATGAATTTTTTGAACAAATTTACGACCCTTACAACCCTTTTTTCCAGTAAAAAGTAGCCTATGTCCTTTCTCAGGCTTTAGACTATCAGTATACAAAATTTCATTACAATCGGTTCGGTAGTTTTGGCGTTTGGCGTGAAAGCGAGACTGACAGACAGACAGACAGACAGAGATACTTTCGCATTCATAATATTAGTACAGATTATGTGCATACTGCACAGCTGTTTTTGGGTATTTTGATTAATTAAGGGCCGCGCTACACCGGAATGGCAGCGGCGAGGCGAGCACTTTCAGCGCTGCCATTCCGGTGTAGCGCGGCCCTAAGAGGGGTACCACTTACCAGGGTTTTAAAAAGTTTTTAAATTTGACACAAATTTTGTTGACACCGCGCGCTATAAACTAAAGTCCACGCGGACGAAGTCGCGGGCAACAGCTAGTTATGAATAAAAACAATAATATATAATAAAGTAGGTATGATTAGTTCTGTTATAATAATGAAGTAAAAATTAAAGCGCCATCTGTTTTCATATATTAGAATTAAAATGTTGATTGCATTGATATATTTTCTGGATGGAATATAGGCCAACACAACACACTCGAACTCCTTAGAAATGCAGTAGGAGTTCTATAAGATAAGATAGATTGATTATTATTATAGCAAGTGATAATATTATTAAACATAATATTCTAACGTATTAAAAACTATAAACAAAAACATAATAACTAATAAGTATGATTAGTTCTATGTTCCAACGAAGTAAAAAAGCGCCATCTGTTGAATCGTATTAGAACTAAAATGTTCATTGCTTCGCGTCGATATATTTCTGGATTTTTTATAATATATTATACATAAAATATATTTAAGATTTTTGAAATATTATTTTAATACACATCCAAGACCCAGGAACATTGAAAACTTTTTGTTCCGCCTGCGGGACTCGAACCCAGGACCCCCGGGATGAGCGCTGGCCACGCGCAATGCGAAGTAATTTTCATCGATATTTTCATGGAAATAAGATATTTTCCCACATCAAAATGTAGCCTATGTCCTTTCTCAGACTCTAGAATAACTGTGTACAAAATTTCATTGCAATCGGTTCAGTAGTTTTGGCGTGAAAGCGAGACAGACAGACAGACAGACAGACAGACAGACAGACAGACAGACAGACAGACAGACAGACAGACAGACAGACAGACAGACAGACAGACAGAGATACTTTCGCATTTATAATATTATAATAATATAATAACTAATAAGTATGATTAGTTCTATGTTCCAACGAAGTAAAAAAAAAGCGCCATCTGTTGAATCGTATTAGAACTAAAATGTTCATTGCATCGCGTCGATATATTTCTGGATTTTTTATAATATTATACATAAAATATATTTAAGATTTTTGAAATTTTATTTTAATACACATCCAAGACCCAGGAACATTGAAAACTTTTTGTTCCGCCTGCGGGACTCGAACCCAGGACCCCCGGGATGAGCGCTGGCCACGCGCAATGCGAAGTAATTTTCATCGATATTTTCATGGAAATAAGATATTTTCCCACATCAAAATGTAGCCTATGTCCTTTCTCAGACTCTAGAATAACTGTGTACAAAATTTCATTGCAATCGGTTCAGTAGTTTTGGCGTGAAAGCGAGACAGACAGACAGACAGACAGACAGACAGACAGACAGAGATACTTTCGCATTTATAATATTAGTATAGATTGTTGCAAAAGCGGTAACACTAAAGTCGTATAGGTAGTATAGGAACTAGGAGCAAAAAAATCGGCCAAGTGCGAGTTGGACTTACGTACGAAGGATTCCGTACCATTATTGAGCAGCAGCAGCTCCCAAATAAAATATTGTGTTTTTTTTTTTATTTTACCACTTCCGACATTGTTATGGATTTTTACGAAAAACGTAGGTGCATTAAATTTTGCACACGTCTTATAGTTTATATGGTGAAGGAGTGCATCGAGCTAATATTATTTTGAAATTATGCTTTTATCATCCATTTTTTTAACAAATAAAACATTACACACACTACAACACACACACATAGGAAAGATGACAGATCTTGCGTGGATCAAGCCCATAAACTTATAATGCATAGACCAACAAAGAGTGCGAGAGAGAAGAAAATCCTTTATGGAATTATAACAAGATGAAAAGAGAGAGGCAGTCTAATGAAAATTGTAACAACTTTTATTTGACAGGTCGTCAAAAGTCGTCAATCGTTTTTATGCCCTTTCGGTATTTGCAATTTATTATTTAAATCGTATGTTATTTTCAACAAATACTATTATATATAACAATAATAACTTGTGCTGTGAATGATTGCAGTGTAAATCATAGGAATAATCCTGAAAAATATACATTTCACACGTAATTAATCTTCATTTTAGTTTTATGTTATTGTAAAATATCGACAAGCATAACGATAAATTTGATTCAAGCACTAGCGTATATGTAAAAATTTTTAATAAAAATTTTTTCTTCAAAATTTGTGTAATATAAGAACAATAGTAGTAGTAATAGTAGTAGAGCAAAAATAAACACATCGTAGCAATTAGGAATTGCTACGATGTGTTTTTATTTTTGCTCTATTCTGTCTTTAGAAAGAAAGAAAGAAAGAAAAAGAAATTTATTTGGTATTTAGCATCTTACAAAAATAATTCTTAACTACTAATACTATCCTATGTAATCCCAAATTGGTTCCCATTCAGCAATGTTGCGAACGGATCCGCAACGCTGATTTTCAATGGACACCTTACTTTTACTTAAAAACATAAAAATTATAAAAATCCTTACTAATCATAATGTGACAAAATATTATTGTATTTAAAGCTACTTTAAAAAATAAGTAAGTATATAAGTTTATAATAAAACAACTCTTGAAGGATTGGTGACATTAACATAATATAAAAGTTATCTAAGTACAGTCTATTACTAACCTAAAACAGTAGGTACATACAGCATCTTAGATATAATTTTGGTTACTTATTAATAATTACCAAACTAACAACATAGATAAAATATTATAATATAGAATAGGTGCGACACACTAAATGCTAGGTAATTTAAGTTTTCTACATCGTGATAATTTTTTTACTTATTTTGGTAAGTAAAAATATAAGTTAGTGGCAGGAAGCTGTGGGAGGTTATTTCAAATTACGCAGAATTTTTTTGTTAATTTAAAAGATATTCCTTTAATTTACGTTTGAAAACTCCAATGGTGATTTAGCTCTCTATTTAATAAAATATTATGAATCCTTCCTTTTACTTTCATATTTTGCGTAACTAAAGTTACCATTGTTCTTTTATTACACAAATTTTGAAGAAAAATTTTTCATTAAAAATTTTTACATATACGCTAGTGCTTGAATCAAATTTATCGATATGCTTATCGATATTTTACAATAACATAAAACTAAAATAAAAATCATTTACCTTTATATTTATCACCTTAAAAAGGACATATTATCTTATTTTAACGATTATTTTTAAGTAATAATTATCTTTTGACGTGGGAGAGCCATGCTTCGGCACGAATGGGCCGGCTCGACCGGAGAAATACCACGTCCTCACAGAAAACCGGCGTGAAACAGCGCTTGCGCTGTGTTTCGCCGAGTGAGAGAGTTTACCGGAGGCCCAATCCTCTACCCTATTCCCTTCCCTACCCTCCCTTATTCCGTTCCCTTACCATCCCTACTCCCCTACTACCCTATTCCCTCTTAAAAGGCCGGCAACGCACCTGCAGCTCTCCTGATGCTGCGAGTGTCCATGGGCGACGGAAGTTGCTTTCCATCAGGTGACCCGTTTGCTCGTTTGCCCCCTTATTTCATGAAAAAAAAACCTAGTATAAAATCAAGGTTTCACAGATCAGTCACTTGAATCTAATACTCATTGAATGCAGCTTTCCATAATATAATAGACAGTTCTCTGACAGAATAGGTATAACTGCAACTTATATTATACTTATTAGGACTGGTACCGACTTCAAAATTATGAAGATTGAGAACAGAAATATTTATTTAATACTTTTTAGTTCATCTAAGTATAATACTAGCTGTTTGACCGATTTGCTCGGTATCCGATGAAAATGACTTTTTCTAGAAATGATTTCTAGGTATTTATCGCCCCCGAAACCCCCTATATACTAAATTTTATGAAAATCGATTCCGAGATTCCGAGAGATATATATAATTATATATATATATATATATATATATATATATATATATATATATATATATATATATATATATATATATATCTCTCGGAATCTCGGAATCGATATCCACAGCTGAACGTCTAACCTCCTCCTTAAAGTCGGTTAAAATGATTGTAATAAAAAGTATTAGGGAGTGCCTCCGCTGCCGGCGCCGGTTGCCAAAATGGCTGCCGGCGCCGTTTTCCGAACTCCGAAGTTTGCCGAAGTCACGCGATGTTTGCCGGCGCCTATTCGGCAAACATCGCTTGTCAAACAGAATAATGATCAAAACCATCAGACTTGAGCTCAATGACTATGAAAAGTACAAATAATAAGGTCATAATTGTAAGGATGCATAATTATTTGAATCCTTCGATCGGGGATTCTCGGAAATGCTATTGTATTCTATTGTTGTCGCGATCACCGGTGCTCGTATGGGGCTTGAATCTTGGATGGGTTAATGGTGGTGATGATGAAGATGCTGATAAATGTGATCTGCATAGTAGCATTTAAAGACAATATCTTTGCTTCTTTAAACAACGCTGAAACTCTCCAACATGTATAAGAAATCTGAAGTTCCGTTCAGTACCTTCGGAAGTATACCACGGAGTTTATAACTGTAGCTGTGGTGCAAAATCTTACTTTTTGGTACCTGAAAAAAGATAGCTAAGGTAAAGCTAAGCTAGAAAATGCATCATAAAACACTAAAATATCCACAGCCGAACAAATAGGTACCAAACCTTCACCTTTAAAAGTCGAATATATAAATTTATATAAATAGAAAGATGTTGGGCAAGCGTTAGCGCGATGTAAGAGACGCACGGCGCCATCTAGTATGGTTTTTTGGAACTAACTTAATTTGAACAAATTTTCGTATTTTCATCCCCTTACAACCCTTTTTTCCGAAGCAGACAGAGAAGCAGGGCCTCATGAACCATTTCGGCTCAATCGTCATGGCGAATCAGTTAACAGGCGCCAACGATGTCATCCTCATTGGAGATATTAACCAACTCCCGTTTATAGAGCGTGAAAACCTCTTTAAACTTAATTACACTCGTCCAAACCTGGTAACCAGCATCACCCAGGAGTTGTCTTGCACACACAGGAGCCCTATGGATGTGGCATACGCCTTAAGCATGGTCTATAATAACATCTATTCATCGAAGGAAATTGTGCGGTCCCTAAAGCTAATGAAGTATACAGGAGCGAGAATACCTAAAACCAATCTAAATACCCTGTATCTTGTCCACACACAAGAGGAGAAAGCAGCCCTCACTAATACAGGCTATGGATCGGGAACGGACTCTCGCGTCCTCACAATCCATGAAGCTCAGGGATTAACGAGTCCGTCGGTGATCATCATATAGACCAAGTCCCGAAAGCTGGCAATCCATGACAGCGTTCCTCATGCAGTTGTAGCCATATCCCGACACACTAACACCTGTGTCTATTACACTGACACTGATGGAGACGCTGTGGCAAGCTTCATAAAAAAAGCCACGGAGGTGTCAACCGAACACATAAGAGATTATAACATAAAAATGGCTATAAAAGACAGGAACGATAAAGTCCTAAGCCACATGGCGGGTAGATTCGACACAGAACGATATCTCTTTAACACCCTAGAAACTCCACCCAGCTTGAGTGACCCCTCTCCACCAAGCCAATGTCACAACATCTAAAGGCAAAGGGTGGAGCAGCATAAAATCTAAGGAAATCGGAAAATCTCGGACCTACTGGCCGCCACACCGACTGGGACCTCACCGTTCAAAACATATTATTATTATTAGTAATTTATAAAACAATAAATATATATTTATTTATTATATGTATAATATATTATAGTCTATTCTACTAAGTATATATATAAATATAGATTACTTATGTTAAAAAAAAAAAAAAAGTGTCCATGGCGTGATGGACCACAATTAATTAAAATTCATAATATTATTTCAATTATCCTTGGTGCGAAAAATCTAAATAATAAAATAACAAAAAAAAGGATATGGACGAACAGTCCATAGACGGACACAATTTTATAATAAAAAAAAAACCCTTTTTTCCGGTAAAAAAGTAGCCTATGTCCTTTCTCAGGCTTTAGACTATCTGTACCTATACAAAATTTCATTACAATCGGTTCGGTAGTTTTGGCGTGAAAGCGAGACAGACAGACAGACAGACAGAGATACTTTCGCATTTATAATATTATATATTAGTATAGATTCCGACACTTGGGCGGAGGTTTTTAGAGTGGCACAAAGAGGTTTTAACCACAGATTACTAGTATATATTGGTTTCTCAGTGGATGGCTATGAATAGTCTAACGCTCAACATAGAGAAAACCAAATACATGTGTTTCTCAATGCGTAGGTTGAATCTGCCGGAAAATTTGAGAATATATATCCATAAATGTTTTTTGCCTTCGTCCCGTTTATGCCAATGCCCAGAAATGGGTAAAACGAAACATATTAAATATCTCGGGGTGACATTTGACAATAATAATAATAATAATAATGTTTATTCGACAATATAACACAGCATTACACTACAATAATAAATTACACGTTACAATACAAAGAAAGGAAATTAAAACATCACATACTTACGCAAAAGACACAAAATTACAAAAAAAGAGAGAAAAAAAAAGGAATAATACATAAACCTATAATTATGTCTATGGAATAATACATGAGACACGGTGATAAGACAGTAGGTATGCATAACGTAAGGACGTAAGCTATGGGGCATGGGGACATCTTCGTAGTGCTTATGGGTCAGCCATACGAGTAGTGTATTGTTATGTCTATTGTAGAAAAGGATACCACTCAGGCTTATTACCGTGGTGTACACCACAGTGCCTGGTGTTATGTGGTTCCTAATAACAGTCATCTAGAAATAGGGTTAGGGACAGATTTGCACTCAGCGTTAACATTTTAACCTTAAAAAATTTATTTTTTCAATTATTGTTATTGTTAAATTAGAATTAAACTTCGCATGCAATTAATTTGCCTATACTCATGGTAATATATTTTGTTAACATTTATTAGAGTACGAGGGTTGGAGGCCAGAGGCCTTACTTCCGAAACTGATAACGATTTCGATTTTCGATTTCAACGGTTTTTGACACTTTAGACATCTAAAATAACGCTATTTTAGATGTCTAAAGCATGTCTAAAGTGTCAAAAACCGTTGAAATCGAAAATCGAAATCGATATCAGTTTCGGGAGTAAGGCACCGGTATCTTGAAATTAGGGTTGCTGAGGATTCCTCTTCCGCTTCCTCATAATGAGGAAGTTCCGCAATATTTTGGGTTCCTCAACCGTTACCGCATTCCTCATAAATAAAAATAAAAATTCCTCTTCCGCTATCGCTTCCTCAAAATTTAAGAGGAATTTATGAGGAATTACACTGCGCATGCGCGTCGCTCTGGCGCGGCGCGTATCCAATCACGCTCTGGCGCGGCGGCGCACTATGGAAAATGGTAGAACTAGAGCATATCATAAATGGATTTTAAAAATATCACAATTTGAATGAAATATTTATTGCATTCGATACTCTAATAACCAAATAATCCTAATCAGACATTTTTTTGTTCTAAAACTGCATAAATATTTTTTTTTCATAGGTTGAAGTAAGTTGAAGTAGCGGATGGCTCATTCAAATGTTTGCATACACGTAATTCAAATGAATATTGTGAAAAAAGTATTTAGCTCATGCATGCGGTTTTATACATTTTTAAAAATGATATTTTATGTTCTTAATAATGAGCTATTAACTTTTTTTAATATGCTTTTTATTTTTGAGTAAGTACTTAAAAATTGACATACCCTATTTTTCACTTTTCATTTTTTTTCGTCGAAGGTTTTCACATTTACCGACGGCTCCCGACGCGCAACTTTATGTGTTATTTGATAGCCTAACTATTTATAAATGAAAAATTAAAAAAATCAACTGCGGAAGTTTGCGGTCCTGGAAGTTATGGGAAAAAATGTGATAGCGGTCGGAGTAGATAATTCGGTATCTTTTGCGGTTACTGCTGACATAGTTTACAAAAACTATATTAACCACAATATTTTGATAGCAATAGTTTATCATCTATTTTGCACTCGTCGTGCATGAGTAAATATGCATAACATTCATATTAGTACGTATTTCATATCTAAAAAACCAGTATATAAGGGGAAGCAAATATCTTCAAATTGCACACTTCAGCGTGTATTTCATATTGAGTGACACTTATTTAAATTGGTTATTTCCATTAAAATGTCAACTTTCAACTGTACTAAGGGCGATTTCATCATTCCCTATATCGAGCGTGGCAGAACCTTGGAATCGTTGTCCATAGTTCTACAGCAAACATTAAATGTTTCTGAAAACATCTTGTGTTTTGTAATTGGTGACATTCAAAGAAATATTCTGCCTTCTTTCAATAAGCGCTGGGCTCAAGCATCACGGAAAAAGGACGAATTTATTCGAAATAATACAAGCTGGCTGTAGTCAGGATATTCAGTACAGTTTCCGGAGTCTGAAGCACATTCACTGCCATCAATTTCTGGTAAACGAGGAAGACCGTGCATTGCTTATGGAGACTCCTCAGAATCAACAAAGAAAAGGAAAAACACTCTTTTACTAGAAGAATATGGGTTTGAGCACATTTGTAACGCATTTTTGCAAGGACTGCGGGCCTTAGGTGAGTATGCAGAGGCTCATCTTGTTGAAGAGCTAAGAGACTCTGAGAGCGAAAAGAAAAAAGTTTTCTCGACTATGTGGAAAGAGTCAAACCAAATGAAGATTTTATCTGATACAGAAGCATTGAGTGCTTTTATTGATTTGGATCTAACTAAAGCACAATATATGTACCTAAGAAATTTAACCAACGAAAGAAAGTGTACAATGTTTCCCCCATATTACAAAATACAAGAAATAAAACAAACTTGCTATCCACCATCTTCTACAATCGAAATCACAAATACTTATGCTAAAGTGATTAATATACAAGACTTACTGGACCACACAGTTGCCAGAATTTTAAAAATTAATCCAGTTTTCCTAGAACAACACAGAAATTTAATCCTTTACTGTAAATGGGGATGTGATGGTTCATCTGGCCAAAGTCAATACAAGCAGAAACTGCCAGAAGAATCGGAAACTATTTCAGATGCCAATCTGTTCGTCACTTCATTAGTTCCCATTAGATTAATTGATGACCTCTCACAAGCCATTATTTGGCAAAATCCAGTACCTTCATCTGTTCGTTATTGTAGACCCATTTCTATTGAATTTTGTAAAGAAACTCCTGAAAAAACTAAGGCAGTTGTAGACGAAATTACTAGACAAATTGAATCTTTACGCCCGTCATTAATAAACAAAGATGGTGTTGCAGTAAATGTGAAGCACGAACTTTTTCTAACAATGATTGATGGTAAGGTGGCTCAGGTCCTAACAGAAACTCCATCGGGTTCTACGTGCACGATATGTGGGGCTACTCCTCGACTTATGAATGACCTATTAAAAGTGACTGCTAGACCTGAAAATGAAAGTGCTTACCAATATGGATTATCCACATTGCATGCCTGGATTCGCTGCATGGAAATGGTATTACACATTTGCTACAATCTTGACTTTAAGACTTGGTCTGCTACAACAGAAGAAAAAAAGAAATTGAAGAAAGAAAAGAAGGAATTTTTTCAAAAACGTTTCAGGGAAGAGCTAGGATTAATTATCGACAAACCTCGTCAATTAAGTGGAAACTCAAGTGATGGAAATACAGCACGAAGGTTCTTTTACAATTACACTTGCTCGGCGAACATAACAGGTGTTGATGAAACATTGATTAAACGCTTGTATATACATCTGCACCATGCCAGAAAATGTTCCCGTATAGCTACAAATGAAGACGTATTTAAAACGCTTCTATATACTTCAGATCCATACGTTTCAAGTTTAAGAAAACCTTATGTGAGAAATGTGAAGGATCTTGATGAAGAGGCACTAAGTCTTTTGAAGGTGGTACCTGAAGGTGATCCTACATTTACACCGGAAGTAATTTTAGTTAGGAATAGCGAGGATAATAACAATTAGATATAACATTATAAGTAACTAAAACCTAGAATAAAACCAATAATATTATAAGATTTGTCTAATCTGAGATAAATTAGTTTGGTGTGAGGCATAGATAGGTACTATACAATTTTATAATTTTATGTATTTTATTATGCTTGTGTGATAAGTATAATTTTACTCATATTAGTACTTATTTATAAAAAATAAACTACTCGTATTACTTTTTTATCTTTTCTTTTTTTTTAACCTAAAATAAATATGTACACAATGAAAAAAAAAACAAAAATTGATTATTTTTAAAATCTTTGTATATCACTGTATACATGTGCCAAATCTCAATACAATACGATGAAAAACCTTGAAGTTACAGATTTTTGATCCGATAAGGACCCAAATTTTCCACTGTGCGGCGCGGCGCCGGAGCGGTGCCGCACCACACCCGTGTGGTTTCTCCCTGAGGGCCCATAGAAGTGTAAAGATGAGTATTGCAGCGGCGCCGCTGCGGCGTGTGTCTAAACAGCCTAAGGGCCGCGACACACCAGAATGGCAGCGGCGACGCGAGCACTTTCAGTGTCATAAGATTTTAAACTTTATCTTCATTTTTGTAATACATAGTACAGCGGCCACGGGCGGCAGTAGACTTCTCAAGCGGTACTATGTATTACAATAATGAAGATAAAGTTTAAAATCATATATATGACACTGAAAGCGCTCGCCTCGCCGCTGTCATTCCGATGTAGCGCGGCCCTTATTGCTAGACTGATTTTGATGATTCTTTATTGTGTGTGTTTTGAGAATGGTTTAGAATTTAGATTCATAGTTTGGTTCACTGGAAAATGCCCTTTTAATTAATTTTTGTGTAATGTATGTACCTAGTACGTTATGTACAAAGCACAGACAGGACAAAAGTTTGGGTTGGGTCCGCTAGTATTTATAATTTTCTATCTTCCTCTTCCTCATCCGCTTCCTCTTCCGCTTCCTCATCCGCATCCTCTTCCTCATAAAATATCCTCTTCCTCATCCGCATCCTCAAAATTTGCGCGTGACAATTCCTCTTCCTCCTCCTCTTCCTCATAATCACTTCCTCAACAACCCTACTTGAAATACAAGCACTATACTGGTTAGTTTAGGACGCCAGTCTCCCCACAACATATTATGTGCACTGTATTGTAAATGTTATAAATTTTTTATAGGTTTAACTTCGGTCACAAGTTTTCCATCAGCATTTTTTCCTACTTATCAGGTTTTTATCAGGTATTGCAGCCTCGTCGTTGGATGGCGGTCGAACAGCTCATTCCGCACTCAAGTTGCCGTTGAACTTACAAATAAATGAAACACCAACTTGCAACAAATTTTTTTTTAATTCTCTTCCCCCGCATTGGGGACGCTGATTCAGCTTCAAATTGGCACAAAAAGCAGGTGGGTACTGGGTTATGGCCCATATATTATGATACCCATAACTTATGGGTATCATAAGTCCAGCGTACTGCGTACTTGTATAATGGGGGTCAGTGGGTATATGACAATGATTTCCATTTAAAAAATATATCTGCCAAGAAATCATAGACAACTTATACTTAGGAGTTTTTGGAAGAATGTGAAAGAGTGATGTTGTGTTTTTATATTATTTTCCTAAAATTGTGTTATCTGGGTTTTTATTGTGTAATATTGGTAGGATATTAACCATTAAATATTCGTTATCGTGCACAAGTGTAGGAAAGTGATGTAATAACCAGAAACGTGCTCTTTTGAGTTCCCTCCAAAACTCCATCAAAAGTTTCAGTAAAGCGTCCTACCACTTTACTGAATCGACCGACTTGACTTCTTGACTGTATTGACTTTATACTTAGACTTTGACTAGACTTTAGACCTGACTGACCTGACGATAATATAGAAAAAATTGTATATAGAATATTGTTTTCCCGCCATAATATTATACTCGACACTGGCCATGGTTATAGCCGAAGTGCCATTATATGAAAAAAAAAAAAAAAACTTATACTTAATCTATGTTATGACGTTTGGCACTTGACACTTGACAGTCCAGTTATCAATGTTTATGTCACTTGCGGGAAATTCTTAATAAATCTCAAAAATAAATGTACAATAGAACATAAAGCTGGATAATGTAACGTATGCATATTATTTACGATATGGTTCACGTTCCGTCATGGCGAGTGCATCGTGTCTATTTACATTCGCGCGCGGGCCGTCGCCGCACTCGCTCCGGGCCGCGCGTTCTGTGTTACCGAGTTTTATACGATTTCCGCGTACGTAACAAAGAAAAAAAAAATGTTTGCTCTCCGGCGATACTTCCCGCTCTATCCCGTGCTCGGAATACTCGGGGCGTGCGCTCAGGCGATATCCCTGGTGCCGACGTGCAACTCGTCAGTGTACTGCTCGGGCGAGCTCCTGCACCGGGTGCAGCTCGCCCGAATATTCCCCGACTCAAAGACGTTCGTCGATCTCAAGATGCTGCGATCGAGGAATGAAACTCTGTCTGATTTCGCGAAACTGATGCATCACACCGACCACAACCCCTCGCCCGAGCAGCTCCGGGCGTTCGTCCGCGAATACTTCGCCGATGGAAACGAGCTCGAGCCCTGGATGCCCCCCGATTTCGACCCCGACCCGCCCTTCCTCAAGGAGATCGTGGACCCCGTGCTGCGCGAGTTCGCCCGGGACGTCGTGGCGATATGGGCGAAGCTGGGTCGACGGGTATCCGCCGACGTCGCCCGGCATCCCGACCGGTACAGCTTCCTCTCCGTCCCGAACGGCTTCATCATCCCCGGCGGGCGGTTCAAGGAGCTGTACTACTGGGACTCCTACTGGATAATCCGGGGCCTCCTGATATGCGACATGAGGGACACGGCGCGAGGTATGATAGAGAATCTGCTCCATCTCGTGGACAAAATCGGGTATGTCCCCAACGGCAGCCGAGTGTACTACCTCGGTCGAAGTCAGCCGCCCCTCCTGGCCGCTATGGTCTCAGAGTATTTTGAAGTGACTAAGGACTACGAGTGGCTCGCCCGTGCCGTCGAGACAGTGGAGAGGGAGCTGACCTACTGGCTGGAGAGGAAGAGGGTGACAGTCGAGGTCAATGGCACCGAGTACATGCTGCTGCGATACCTGGCGGACGCCGGCGGTGGCGGGCCGCGCCCTGAGTCCTACCTCGAGGACTACACGAACGCGCGCGCCATCCCCCGCCCCGAACGGCGCGAGGAGTTCTACCTGGAGATCCGCAGCGGCGCCGAGTCCGGCTGGGACTTCTCGTCGCGCTGGTTCGTCACCGCCGCCGACGAGGAGGTCGGCAACCTGACCAGCGTCCACATGTCGCGCATCCTGCCCGTCGACCTCAACGCGTTCTTCGCGGGCGCGCTGCAGCTGGCCGGCGACTACCGCGCGCTGCTGAAGGACCGGCGGCGGGCGCACAAGTGGTGGAGCCTGGCGCGGTACTGGCGGGGCGCGATCGAACGCGTGCTGTGGGACGACGTGGACGGCGTGTGGTACGACTACGACGCTCTGGCACGGGCGCCGCGCCGCCACTTCTACCTCAGCTGCGCGACGCCGCTGTGGGCGCGGGCGGTGGACGCGGGCGCGGCGGCGGAGCGTGCGGACCGCCTGGCGCGGTACCTGCGGTCGTCGGGCGCGACGGACTTCCCGGGCGGCGTGCCGGCCTCCATCCTGCACTCGGGCGAGCAGTGGGACTTCCCCAACGCTTGGCCGCCGCTGCAGAGCATTCTGGTCGGCGCGCTGGAGGCGGGCGGGCGGCCGGCGCGGGAGCTGGCGAGCGAACAGGCGCGCATCTGGATCCAGTCCAACTACTTCGGCTACCTCCGGTGGAGGAAGCTGTTCGAGAAGTACTCGGCGGTGGAGCCGGGCCACCAGGGCGGCGGCGGGGAGTACACGGTGCAGGATGGCTTCGGCTGGACCAACGGCGTGGTGCTCGAGCTGCTGCACAAGTACGGCCGCGAGATAACGGTGAGCGGCACCGCCCGCGCCGTCCCCGAACCTGTAGTGCGGATATTTTAATTGAATATGTTACGAGAGCAGGCACAGGTTACCTGTGCTAGCTGGATTCGTTACTTGTTCGGTTGAAATACTCCTAAAATAAGGAATTGCTAAATAATCCAGCTTTTGACTGCTGAGAGTCCACTGTTGGGGTCAGCAGTACTAAATGAGGTTAAAGCTTTATAGTATTCGACCATAAACATTCGCCAAAGAGATATTTTTATAATTGTTATTTTTGTATCATAATATTAAACGCGATCTTACCGCGAAAATCTAGTGAATTTTATTAATTGTCTACGAACTATTGTTCTTCAAATAGACGTATTTATTATCTAGCTACAAATTTCAAAATTTAGTTTAATATTGTATTAATTAGGTATATAGTAAGTATATACCTAATTAATATGTACAACATTTTATCTTAGGGTGAAGTAGCCTAATATTTTTTGAGGGGTATTAAAATACGAACAAAAATATAAGATGTAAAAAGTAAATTGTTATAAAATGCCTTATTTCAGTTTTGTTTATTGTTGTAAAAAACGTTATAATTCTTGTAAAATGAATTAGCGTATACGCTTTTATTATAGGCTATATTCTATAAGAATATTATATTTTTATAAAATGTCTTAATAAATGTTGAAGTTATTAACTAAAAAGTTTTTCATTTAAGTAAACAAAAACATCCATCAACAATATGATCCATCAAGGACGTTATTGATCCATATTTAATACACTAAATTCTAGAGTCAACTCTTTGCAAGCGCATTATCTTTCCAGCCAAGTCGCAGAATTTTGTACATAATAATAATAAGCAGACTCAAATTGAAATGTAGTTACATACCTATATACAATTTACAAAGTTCCTATAGTAGATGTTAACAAAGATTATATTAATATTCTATCAGTAAAAACCGGCCAAGTGCGTGTTAGGCCAGCCGCCAGGCGCAATATAGGGTTCCGTAGTACCGTTAGTTTTTGAAATTTTTTGTATGGTCAATGAATGTATATTTATAACGTGTTTTACACTACTAACAACATAATCTCAGTTACTTTCAAAGAAATTTGAACGAAAAGTTCTTTTATACCTCGCCGAATACATTTTTTTTAGTTGATCGACTATTAGGTACCTACTCAACATAGCTGGGCATTTACTCGTTAATCCGTTAATCGTTAATTAACGAAGTTAACATTTTGATTAACGGATTAACTTTTAAGTTAACTTTTAAAAATATTAACGGACTCGTTAACTTCCGTTAATATGCAGAAGTCCGTTAATCGTTAATCCAATGCCTACTATTTACCGCACGGCACCGCGGTGCGGCGCCAAAACAGGTTCAGACAGTTAGTATGAAACGACAAGTGCCGGGCGGGCGGGCAGCGCGGCGCCGCGGCACGGCAGCAGCGAAACAAAAACAATACGTGGGATAATACGTAGGTCACACTGAAAGTTTTGCGTAACTTAAAAAAACGACGTGTTGTAACCAAAATATTATGTTTATTGCTTTTCAAAATACTCTTCTTTACATTCTAAATATTTTTTTGTGCGATCGAACCAACAGGAGGACCACAGATCTGAAGGCATGTTTTCTACGTGCTGATTGAACGCTATCACTGCCTCTTCGGAGTTGGTAAAAGTGAAACCTCTCATTAAATCTTTAATTTTGGTATCGCGATTAGTCGGCATCATTAATATTATGTGTATTCATGCCAAATTACAGCTTTGTAGGTCCTAGTCTCTAAGCAAAACCGCGGACAGACAGACAAACGGACAGACCGAAACTATAATGACTACGGAACCCTAAAAAGGGGGCACAGTTCTTAGACAGCTAGGAACCTTTAGCGTTCCTAAATAAAAGAAGTGGCACTTTTTAATGTTTAACACATAAATATTATCTAGGTATGTACCTATAAGTACTTAATATTTTTAATTATTGCATAGGCATTAGGTAACGCTAGGTAGGTAGGTAAATACCTAGCTAGGTAAACTATTAAATAATTACTTACCTACTTAATAGCTATCGCTGAATCTGTTTTATCTAGAATATTATTATTGTTAGCAATAAAATGAATTGATAAACATAACAAGGCTATTAAGTAGTTAATTTTCACTTTGAAACAATTAAAAAACAGCTGACAAACAAATTCTTAGCAAAATGGCTACGATATAAAAGTCTAGACTAAATAATAAAGAACATAGGTAATGCGCTATATTGTTCCATTTGTCTTACGTCAAATCCGTCTAAACTCTAACAGCTTTATTGTCACGATGTTAATTAAAAAGTTATAAAATATCTTATCTCTATTTTTGTTGCGTTAGGGCAGGAAAGGTTAATGTGCCACTAAGCTTTTATCTTATCACTAGACGTTTCGCGCGGCTTCGCCCGCGTAAATTAGATATTTCACAGACAAATTAGTCCACAAAAAATAGCCTAAGATCTTTCACGTGGTCTACTTCTTATCTTTGCCAAATAACATAAAAATTGCGCCAGTAGTTCGTGAGATAAGCTCTTTCAAATAATTTCCTCCGTTTTTTTCCACATTTTCCTCTATTTATAGCTCCTAGTCTTAGCGTGATAAGCCTATAGCCTTCCTCGATATATCTAACACAATCTAACACTGAAAGAATTTTTCAAATCGGACTATTAAGTTCCTGACATTAGCGCGTTCAAACAAACAAACAAGCAAACTCTTCCGCTTTATAATATATGTATCTAGATGTAAAAAGTTTGTCGTCGTTTATAATTTTAAATCTTCATCATCATCAGTCATCACTACTGGAGAAAGCTAGCGAGTAGAATATTAGGAGTATTGGGACTTAGGCGTAAGAATATAAAATTATAAACACTTTAGCACCTAGCACACTGCTAAGTGCTAACAGAAGTGATTACATAAGACTGCGGGTCACAGAATCTAGATATTTTATATCATTGAAAACAATAATTAAGTAATAACGCTTAATGCAATTTAAAGCCCGTTGATTGTTGCGAAATATTTTATTTTATATTTCATCATAATAACTTTCATGATAGCCTCTACAAATTACCGATTCCATAATTTTAGTAAGTAAGGGAGCATACCCATACTACGTGACCCATTTAGGGGGGGAGGGGGGTCTTCAAAATACTACGCTCGGTCACGAGAGGGGGGGAGGGGGTCTAGAGTTTTGTCACGTAGTCAATTTGGCCGAGAGAAACGTCATACGAAAAAAATTTTTTTCGCCATTTAATACTTAACACTGGCATTTATTATGGTTATTTATAGCAAACAGCCATTAAAAAAAAACAGGCACAGTTGTCACTTATCAGGCATTTTTAAGTTTTAATAATAATAATAATGTACTTTATTCAGCTCGATAACATAAAAACCTTAATCTAGACAATTACAACATGCAAATTATTTTATTTTCAATGGTTTTTTATATTATAATGTTAAGATCGCAACCGGCAGCTTAGCTAGGTTACAGTATAACCTGTGTTAAAGCCACCGGACCCTTTCCCAACTACTGATCGCATATCGCTGATTTTACATTTCAGGCAATTAAAATTAGATTACAAATCAAATCAATGTTTAAAATTAATCAAACTTGATACAATAAACAATACAAAATAAAGTATAAGAATTCCAATCAATTTTATATCATAAATATTAATTATCAAATTATTACATTAAAATATACAATTAAATGTTGTTGGTACAAATTTAATATAATATTATACCCAATATAATTGGTGTGTATGCACATTGTGTTCGTGTGTACTTTGTGCGTGTGGTTGAGGAGTGTGATTAGAGTCAGAGTGTGAGTGAGCCTACAGCGTTATAGTCAACAAATCTTCAGTATCTTCGTAAGTCAAACCTAGGAGCCAGTCATTGAGCGTATCTTTACAGTTTTTAGTGTTCAATTCATATATTGGTAAGTATTTATTTATTTTGTTATATAAATAAGGAGCTAGAAAGTAGTTATATCTCATCGATTTTACAAAGTTATAGTTATTAATTTGACAGATTTTATCACTGCGGCGTTTGTTTATTTTTTTAAAAGCAGTTGCGGCATGCTGTGCTAGGATTGTGCTCATTATAAAATGTTGTCTTACTGTTAGCACCCTGCAACATTGGTATAATTCCGTCGTGGGAAAGGTATAATTTCTAAATGTGCCAACCTTCAGTATTGCTCTTTGCGCGCGTTCGAGCTTTAGAAGTTGAGATTTAGGTACTCCACCCCAAGAGGAGATGCAATAGGTTAGGGTGGATTGACAAAGAGCATGATAAACCCTCTTAAGGATATGTGGGTTGGCTACGTGTCGGAGCGTTTTAAATATATAAATAAGTTTGCGAACTCTAGCTTGAAGGAGGTCTATGTGTGTTGAAAATGAGAGGTTGCAATCGAGTATGACACCTAAATATTTAACACTCTGAACACGTGATAGCCGTGGACAATCACAGGGTTGGGAAAAAGTGCGACATGCATGTGCGATTAAAGTCATTGCAGGTGGGGGTTGAGAAGATGCCCGTAAGGAAAAAGTCATGTAGTGTGTTTTGTCAGCATTAAGAGTAAGAGAGTTTGCAGCCAGCCAAGTGGAGACTAAGTCAAATGCACTTTGTGCAGTGACAAAAGCTTCACCCCAGGAATCGCCCACAAACGTAAGTGCCGTATCGTCGGCAAACGCCGTTATTTTGGTATTTTTGTAGGTCAATTGGCATAACTCATTTAGGTACACAAGAAACAGCGTGGGACCAAGTACACTTCCCTGGGGGACACCGTAGGTAATTGGGAGCTCTTTGCTTTGGTGGTTATTGATTTTAACACATTGAGTTCGTCCTGTCAAATAGTCTCTCAAAATATCAAGAGAAAGCCCCCTAACACCCACCCTTTCGAGTTTTTTGAGAAGTAGGGGCAAAGAGACCGTGTCAAAGGCTTTTGCGAGGTCCAAAAAGATAGTTAAAACCTTTTTTTTGTTATCTAAGTGTTTGATAATGTGGTTGGTAAGGTTCAAAACAGCTTCAGACGTGGATTTTTTTCTTCGGAAACCGTATTGATTGGGGGATAAAAGGTTTTTTGCCTCTAGGAAATTAGTCAGCCGCTTATTAATTATGCGCTCTAAAATTTTGGACAAAGCACTCAAAACTGCAATAGGACGATAATTAGTGACACGGTCTCTAGGGCCGCTTTTATGAATAGGGTGTATTATGGCCTTTTTAAAGTAGGTAGGAAATGTCCCAGTTTGGAGGCAAAGATTAAAAATATGTGTTAATGGGGGAAGTAATTGCTTATTAAATCTCTTTAAAAATGCTGTTGATATATTGTCCCACCCAACGGCACAATCTGTCCGGAGGGATAACACAATTGATTTAATTTCGTCGTAATCGGTGGGGAGTAAAACAAGCGAGTTGGGAGGCTTGGCACCTAAGTTAAATGACTTAAGGAATGAGGGGTTATGGACGGGTCTAATATTGTCTGCGAGATTTTTTCCAATGGTGGCAAAGAAATCATTAACATTGTTTATAGCGCACTCAGTATTTGAATTTGTATTAAGTAACTCACTTGAAGGTGATGTAGGTTTTACAGAGTTTGTGACTCTTTTTATTACTTGCCATATACGTTTATTATCAGTGCCAGCCTCAGTTAGTTCGTTTTTATCAAATTGACGTTTCAATTTTTTTAGTAATTTGTTGCAGAAATTTCTATACCTACTGTAAGTTACCTTTAGGACTACATTTTCTGGGTTTGCTTTTAGGGACTTGTGCATCGAGTCTCTGTTTCTCATGCAACGTAGTAGGCCCGGAGTTATCCAGGGCTTGAGGATGGTTTTGCGTTTAGGTATCTTAACTGGCATAGAATTGGTTTTTATAACGCCAATAAGACGGTCAACTAACTGGGTTGTAGCCACATTTGCGTCATCCAAAAGAAATATGTCTTCAAAATGTAACCGATCCATATCACGAGATAAGGTTTGATAATTTATCTTGTGGTGGACTAGATGAGTTGGTTTTGTAGTAGATTTAATTCGTTGATTGAGACAAAGAAATATACTGTTGTGATCTGTTATAGACGAGTCCAAGACTAGAGTTTGAGCGTCACGGTTAGATTTGAGTAAGACGTGATCCAGACAGTTCATGCCCCGTGTTGGTAGGGAATGTGCAGGCAAGAGGCCATGACTAGCTGATATATTAAGGTAATCTGAGACGTGTGTGCTTAGTGGTAAATGGCTAATGTCAATATTAATATCGCCAATAATAGCAATACTTTTAAAAGACGACAACGAGTGCAAAACAATATCGAGCGAGGCAATAAAGTTTGACAAGTTGGTAAATGAAGGTGATCTATAGATACATAAGATAGCGATTTCATTGTCCTGTGTTAATAGCAAACATGTACTATCTTTTAAGTCAATCTCAGATACAGAGAATTTGAGATTACATTGGTCATTTAAATATAAGACAATACCATCATTTTGATTCTTATAATTAGAGCTGCAATGTGCGACGTACTTGTCTAATACGGGAATTGATATATCATTTTTTAGCCAGCATTCAGTTAAGATTATAATATCACAGTCAAGATCAATTCTATGTAATAAAGTGAGGAAGCTATTAAAGTTACAATTTATTGATCTAATATTTTGAGATAGAATTTTTAAATATTGTGAGGGTCTCTTTATAATTTTTTTACAATCTTCCGGGCTACAAGTCTGGCTCTGCGATATCGAGTACTCGTCCAGTGAACAGGATATATCAAAGAAGTCGTCGAATTTTTAATGTTTTGTTCGGAGGCTCACAAAAGGATAACTCACCATAGTATCTTTGGGCGTAGATGAGGATGAAAACAGTAACTATAATATCTAAACTTTTAGCATAATGTGGGTGTGTAGAAATATAGGCTCTCTCCAATCCGGGATATTGTATTAATGTACAGTAATAATGTGTTCGTGTTTTAAAATATACTATTTTAACATAATTGAACATTGAGTTTGATATTATAATTGATTTTTGTATAAATATTTGATGTAAACATAAAAAAATAAGGTATAAACATAGAAAAATGTAATTTAAAATACAATTAAAATTATGCATGCAAAACAAATTAATATATTTTAAGCCTAGTCACTTATCTACTTGGAAACTTAATTTATTTAAATCATCTTTGTGATCGATGCGTATGGCAGGGGCACCTTCATGCTTCCGTACAAATACCCTACCATGGGCAGTCCAGCAAAACATATAGTTTTGTGGAGCTGTCAAGCTTGGTGATCATAATATATTTACTATTTGGTGTGCGATTACAATTTGAACTACAGTCGTGACTAAAATAGCTAGTAGGTACCATCGAGGAAATTGATTCCTAGGTAGTTGACAGACCAACGTCATGTAGTCGGATCATGTCAATTCAATGTTAATTGTGATCTGTCGATTGGGTTTAACTTTAAACGCGACCAAATTACTTCGGTCCGCCATCTGCCTAGAAATTAATTTCTCTGATTGTTCTATTGTAATTTTAGACTATCACTAAATATTATAAAACAAAGTTTTTTCCCTCATGTCCCTTTGTTCCCTTTAATCTTTAAAACTACACAACGGATATTGATGCGGTTTTCTTTAATAGATAGAGTGATTAAAGAGGAAGGTTTATAAGTATAATAATATTCCAATAGTGGAGAAATACTGTTAGGGTTTATAAATAAATAAATAAAATAAAATATATTTTTATTCAAAATGGGTATCATGATACACTTTTTGAAAGTCGAACGAAGAAACTACGTTGCCTACCACCGGTTCGGGAACTACCCCGCCGAGAAGATTCTAATGTGATGTCGTAAATAATTCCATGTTTTTCAAACGCAGGCCGAACCCTACGAGATTTATCGAAATAATGTACCAAGTATTGTACACATTCAAAAGGTCTACAGAAAAATCCACATTGGTATATGTCTATCTCTTATGGATATCCCACAATAACAGTTTTTAGTCATTTTCTTTTAACGACAAATAATGGCTAATTTTCGAAGCGATTTTAACCAATACGGCATTAATACTTGTTCAAAATATTTTAAATACATTGTAAATTTAATATATTGTGGCCCTCTACAGCATATGATTTTAATGAATATTTTCGAAGATATTACATATTTAAAAATTGCGAGACTTAGCTTTTGCGGCGGTTTCGACCAACGGGGCCACGGGTAGTAATAATGAATATAAGTCAAAACTGCTGAATCAATTTTAATAATTTTTTCGATGGCTATAATATACATAAATCTAAGTGATAATACTTTAGGGTGTGTATATGTTCCTTACATAGAGTTTACTGTGAAAGTAGCAGCGCTGAAAGAACAAATTGTTTTTCACTTTTGTATGGAGTAGTCTTAAATCTTAAAAAGTAGGTCACGTAGTATGGGTATGCTCCCTAAGTAATAATAGATATTTGAATCACTAGCAAACTTTGAAACACTTGCCACCACCACATTAATGCCACACTAACACCAAATAAACCTCTTTGAATTTTGATCAATGATTTCAATTTCTGTGTTGCCAGTGTTGCCAGATGGTCTCAACGATGTACCCCTAAACTTATTTGATTTCCCACCAGAAATCCCCTATTTGCCCCTATCTTGGTCGAAAACCCCCTAAATCTAGGGGGAAATCCCCTGATCTGGCAACACTGTCTTCCGTGAGTCGAGGCAGATCGCAACGCGCAACGCGGCAACGTGACGACCGAGGCAAAGCAGGGATTTTTTAAATTGCCGTACAAAATTTTGTCGCAAGTCTGTCAGTTCAATATCTTCTTGTGTAGTGTACCTGCTTACTAAAATATTTGGCTCATTTATAAAATGCCTTGTTGCCTCGTCACGTTGCAATATGAACCACCCTCATGCCTCAAAACAAATCAAAGCCTTTCAATCAAAGCCGATTAGACGTTGGTTATACGATCAGTTTCTCATCAATCGGATCCATCAATCTGGTAAAGATTGACAGAAAATTGATCGTCTAACCCACGGATTGATGGACTGATCATTTTTAGGGTTCCGTACCCAAAGGGTAAAAAAACCCTATTACTAAGACTTCGTTGTCTATCCGTCTGTCTGTCTGTCTATCTGTCTGTCTCCAGGCTGTAACTCAAGAACGGCTATAGCTAGACTTCTGAAATTTTCACAGATTATGTATATCTGTTGCCGCTATAACAACAAATAAGTACTAAAAATAAAATAAAGTTAATGTAGGGGGGCTCCCATACAAGAAACGTGATTGTTTTTGGCTTTTTTAGCTCGTAATCAATAATGGTAACAGCTATAAGTATAATGGTAGCACTTGAAATTTTTACAAAATCCTTAATTATATTTGTACTTTAATAATTATTGATAAAATTAAAATAAGTAAATATTTAAGGGGGGCTCCCATACAAAATACACAATTTTTTGTCTACTTTCGTTCTACACCGGTACGGAACCCTTCATGCGCGAGTCCGACTCGCACTTGGACGATTTTTTTAAATAAGTAAGTACATAAAGTACATAATATTATTATGTACTTACTTTTTATTACTTACCATCTTACCATCAATCTGGCGTCAACCTGTGATTGATCGTGTATTAAACCTACGTAAGGGAGTGTCCGCACTGCGAATTTTTTCGCACAGTTTCTGTAACACATGATTTTAATCAGAGAGTATCCGCAGTGCGGATGAAAAAATTCTATGAATAAATTCGCGCGAATAAAATCCGCGCGGTTAAAATTAGCAGTACGCGGTCGCCGGTCAGTCCCTAACGTTTCGTCCCAAGTTTTTTATTTCATACAATTCATCGTTAACTATTCTTGATCAGCTAGGTTTAGGTTAGGTTTTAGCGTGAAAAATTCTAAAACAAAAGTACCTACAACGTATAATTTATAACATGGCCTGTGGACTGTGGTCTGTGGTACAGCCGAGGAAAATATGAAGTGTATTTTATATACTTACCTATTTGCCATTTGGTGTTTAGTTATTTTTAACAATCTATTTTGTCCTAATTCCTATTATATAAGATAAGAATATTGTTTGCTTTGCCCATAATTGCAGTATGTAAGTACTATAATAATAAACAATACGGCCTCAATTATACGTTTATTATGTCCCGGGCTCATTTGTAAAGCAAATTCGTGTTTTGACCCTAACGACTGCTAGCTGTTTTGTGCTAATTATTTGAAACCTACGAAAATGAACCTTAATTGGATACTTACATTATTAGAAAACACGTAAATTAACCCTACAATAATAAAAGTAGCGACTAAAGTACCTAACAACTAATTTTAGAAGTAGTTAGGTTTAAGTTTAGCGAGATAACTTTGCTTACTATTATTATTAAAATAAGTAAGTATACGTTTAGGGAAATTGAATAAGCAGCGGACTATACGTAATTTGGTCGGATAATGTAAAGCCAATGGTAATCGTGAACTGCCTGCGGACTTGATATAACCTGACCAATTTACGTAGGTTCGCTGTCTGACTAATCAATCTTTTTTTATGAAATAAGGGGGCAAACGAGCAAACGGGTCACCTGATGGAAAGCAACTTCCGTCGCCCATGGTCACTCGCAGCATCAGAAAAGCTGCATGTGCGTTGCCGGCCTTTTAAGAGGGAATAGGGTAATAGGGGAGGGTAGGGATGGGAAGGGAAGGGAATAGGGGAGGGTAGGAAAGGGAATAGGGTAGGGGATTGAGCCTCCGGTAAACTCACTCGAAACATAGCGCAAGCGCTGTTTCACGCCGGTTTTCTGTGAGAACGTGGTATAATTCTCCGGTCGAGCCGGCCCATTCGTGCCGAAGCATGGCTCTCCCACGTACATCTGCAAAACAAACAAGTTATTGCTGAAATAATATTGTATTTTAAATTCATTTGTATTACAATAAACACGAAGAAATTAACTTGGCAGTTGGCTTCTGCTGTCATAGAACAAAGTTGCTGCAGAAGAAAACACTCGCAACAAATAGAAATCTTTATTTTTTGTTCCAAAACAAATATTATATTAATTACAGACACGTTCGGTTGACCTCTCACAAATTTTCTCTGACAAATTCAAATTTTTCCGATATATGATTTTTTATACAATGACATCTATACACATCCATACATATAAATAAAATTGGAGTATCTGTTTGTAATATTGAAAGAACCGTTTTTAACTACATGCATATGAATGTACCTACATACGGGACATATACCAAAATAGCACTTTTTACAATTTTTGTCTGTCTGTATGTCTGTCTGTTTGTTCCGGCTAATCTTGAAACGGCTGGGGCAATTTTAACGGGACTTTTTTTAGCAGATAGCAGATATAATAAGGAGTAACTTAGGCTACCTTTTAACCGACTTTCAATAAAGGAGGAGGATGTATTTTAAAATTTTATATTTGTTCATACATATTTTGTAATTTCAACTTTCTAGCTAGCGCGATGCTTGAGATATATCAGCCTGCAGACATACTACTATAATATTATTGCCGCGGACGAGGTCGCGGGCAACAGCTAGTAAATACATAAATCCTTAAGAATATCTATTGTGCTACGTATTGGCACAATAGATATTCTTAAGGATTTATATATAGATATTCAAAGGTGCCTAGTTAACTTCTGCTTGTTATCAGTAATTATAGGCCTCTTGGATATCTCTAGTGGCGCGGCGAGTGGCAGATTCAGGCAACACGTGGGTGTCAGAGTGCGATCAGCTGTGAAATACGGTTTACTAGTTAAAAATGAAAACACGTTGAAAACGTTAAAAAGTGCTCTGAATAAGGAAAATATGGGCGGTACGAGGTACTGTTGTGTTGTAGGGTGCAAAAATTCCCAATCTCGGATTCGTGAACTAACGTTTTATTCGTTTCTGAGACGGAATTGGGAAACGTATCGAAATCAACATGCCGATTATTAATCATGCTTAAATCTAAATCTCGCATGAATATTTCTAAAATATCACGTGCAAGTTATTTTTAATATCATTGTTTTATGTATAATAATATATTGTAATTGAAAAAAAATTAATGAAAAAAGTACTTAAATCGGTTAAGTTTTGGAGAAGGAATCAGCGAACAACGAATCGAAGATTTTCTGTTCTTTTATTAGAACTTTTGCCGTGTTGTCTCTATCGCGCTCTGCGGTGGGAGACTTGAGATTGGTGAGACAGCAATACATTTTAAAATACCTATTTTCAATTTCTCTCGCCGCTGGTGTATCCTCTTAATAAAAATATGTACAACGTAGTGTACAACCTACTATGTAGCGATGTCTTAAAAATTAAAATAAATTAATACATATTTTACGAAAATTTACACATTGGCATAAATTATTAGGAATGTGTTCTAATACAGTACCTTGTCGATTTTACTGCCGCACTCAGAGTAGAACTGTAATTAATTTAAAAATTTGACATAAGCCTCACATTATCCGTCAAACCCTTTATTAAATTGAAGGTTAATCGTAATTAAATGTTTATGAGTACGGCGGTAAAACGAAATAATTAATAATGATAAAAATTAACATGTTGATGTGAGTTACAAAAAATATATTAGATACTTACAAATCTATATTTCATTGTTTATGGGTGCAGTGTATCACAATATTCCAAACGACGCCTATTTATTAAATTTCGATGTAATTATCACTTTGTTACATTTAAATGATTTTGGGATGGAGCAACTAATTAAGTATTATGAAGTATGAACAACCTTAGAAAGCAACTACCCGCACCGCGCACTGTAAAACTCTGGAACAAACTGCCACCAGCAGTATTTCCGGACCTATACGACCTACAAACCTTCAAGAAGAGAGCGTATTCCCTCTTAAACGGCCCGCAACGCACCTGCAGCTCTTCTGATGTTGCGAGTGTCCATGGGCGACGGTAGTTGCTTTCCATCAGGCGACCCGTTTGCTCGTTTGCTCCCCTTATTTCATTAAAAAAAAAAACTAATTAGCAACGCTGGTAGTAACGCAACTCCAAAAGGTCGTATTCTATACCTAATTATATAAATATTTAATACTTGATTGAATTTTCCATAATATTATGTACAACTTGAAGTAGGTTGGAATTGTAAAGTTCTAAAAACTTGGGTGGTTGACCGTGGCCATCCACGGTCCATCCAAGTCCCAACCTAGCTTTAGCCATCTAAAGCTAGGCTGGGACTTGGCATTTTGTCGCTCTGGGCAAATGGGAAATGCCCAGCTCGCCGGCCCCCTTAGATCGGACCCTGCAGACATAACAATATTATAATATATCACTTTCACAAAATTAAAATAACTCTAATCAGAGTATGCGCTTCAGGTAGGTAAGTATGCGCTTCTTACAATTATTGAAGGACATGTCCATAACGTACAATTTTTTATTATTATAATATCTCTTATTCAAATAGCTCTATACCTAATAGATAATAAATAATAATACTCCCTAGTCAAAACGTACTCGCCAATAATTTCGATAGCGATGTTAGGGTGGGTTGCACCGTGGTTATAGTTTCAGTTGTGATCGAAGTTATGGTTATAACTTATAGTTAAGACTAACTGTAAGTTGTAACTTGACTTGACTTTAACAGATGACAGCTGGTTCGACAAGGCTTTAAATGAACGTGGGCGGGGGCGCTGCTGGTAAAGAAGAACTGTCAAAAATTGCGTTTTTGTATGATGAGAGCGTTAGTTCCTTTTTCCGCCACGTTCATTTAAAGCCTTGTCAAGCTCAAGGTTATCGTTAATATACTATAATTCAGATAACTACCTTACCCTTTGTAAAAAATTTCACATTCAAACTTTGTTTAATAGTCGGTACATTTCTGATTTCATATTCATTCTAAAATTAATTAACAACGAAATTGACTGTCCTGACCTTCTCAGCAAAGTAAACTTTTATGCACCAACTAGACCACGTAGATTTAATCCACCACTAGCTATCCCATGTTATAATTCTAACTATAGGCGTAACTCCTGTCAAGTGCGAGCTAGCATTGAATTTAATAATGTCTGTAAAAAATTCTCTTTCGATCCTTATACATTGCGGACCAAGAATGCAAGAGATAAACTGAACCTTAACTTCTTCGATTAATATTTTCTATTGATTTATAATTACTGTTCTATTCTATATTCTATTCTCTTAAACATCAGTGTACTTTGTAACCTTAGTATATAAATATAGTTACACAGAATTTTGTTTGTTGTGTTAAAAAATCATGTTTGTTTGCTAGATTCTCTTTGTTAATGGTGAAAACCTGTCATTGGCTTCTTGTTTTATCTATAATTTAACTATTTAAGTAAAATTGTAAGCTGTTGGTTTTCCAATATTAAATAAATAAATAAATAAATATGGCGTCCATTATTGACTTTAACCAAAGATTTGACATTTTGCATTATAGTTAAAGTTACAGTTATAGTTAAAGACGTAAAGTAAGTTGGTGCAACCCACCCCTAGATATCAAAATATATGGGATTTGACATTTAACATTTTGAAAATCGCTGTACCGCGTTTCTTTTTGGTGTGAAGGTGAACTTAGTAGTTACTTATCTTTTTGCTTCACCAACTCTAGAACTGATAAGTGACATCTTTTTTTACCATCACTCATTCGACTCAGTATTCTCATAATCGCTGGCCGGCGTCACATACGGCAGTTCCATACCGAACTCCGCTTCGTACAGCACTTGCTGTATTTTGAGTCGAGCAACGGCATTCTGCTTGGAGTTCAGTCGCTTCAGCGTCGGGGCGCAGCTTAGCAGGAATAACTCGTCGGGGTCAGTCCGACACTGACACGGCTCGTCTTCTGTCGAGCTCAGACGGGGTTTCTTGCTGGCCGACGAGTCCTCGTCCTCGTCGTATTTGTCGCTGAAGGATAAATCAGGCAGCGAGTTGCCCGGTCGACGGACTTCTTCTTCGGGCTCTGAATCTGATGTCTCGCGTTTTGATCTGAAAACGTGTCATTTATTAGTATCTAAGCGTTCTTAATTTCGCAATGTAATACCTATTTTAATCACAAGGACGTTTCTATACCACGGGCACTCCGGCGAAGCCGCAATCGCCGTTTCTGGTTTTGATTGACTTTCATAATTCACGTTTGTGATTTATTCCACAAGTAGGTACGGTACCTAATGCCTAGAAGACGATCAGACGATTGGGAGAGCCATGCTTCGGCACGAATGGGCCGGCTCGACCGGAGAAATACCACGTTCTCACAGAAAACCGGCGTGAAACAGCGCTTGCGCTGTTTCGCCGAGTGAGTGCGTTTACCGGAGGCCCAATCCCCTACCCTATTCCCTTCCCTACCCTCCCCTATTCCCTTCCCTTCCCATCCCTACCCTCCCCTATTACCCTATTCCCTCTTAAAAGGCCGGCAACGCACCTGCAGCTCTTCTGATGCTGCGAATGTCCATGAGCGACGGAAGTTGCTTTCCATCAGGTGACCCGTTTGCTCGTTTGCCCCCTTATTTCATAAAAAAAAGACGGATGATTGCAATGACGGTAATTCGGGTGACCGGCTCTCGGCGAACCCACCATACAGTTTATTTAGCGCCGTTTTTTTCCTGTATTTCCACTCGTGCCGCATGTCCTACAAAGTACTCATAGGGGTACTCACATGACGTCGACCTTAGGCTCGACGTGCGGCAGCAGGAACCGCATGTGGTGGTGGTAGGGCCAGCGCGTGCGGCCGCCGTGCGTGCGCTGCAGCTTGATGAACGAGTCGCGCAGGGACCGCCACCGCTTCTTGCATTCCGACTCTGGAGTTTAAAAAATAGTACATGTTACCCGAAACTCGAATTTGTCATGCGGGAGCCACGCACTTTCAGGTAACTATAAAAAGTTATTGTTAGATAATTTCTCGAAACTCAAAGTATCTCAAAGTACCTCGAAAGACAAGTCGTTCGAATAGTGTTCATACATCCGTAAATTTCAACGATCTCAAATAGATGGCGTTAGTAGGTGTTTGTTATAGAAAAATAGACAATATTATGTTGTGATTAACTTTCTCAATAATTTTTATGGTGTACATTTTGCTACCCGCGAAACTACATTGCTTCGTTGCGATGTGACCACGAAAATGTATGGGATTTGATATACGCATCCGGCGTCACTAAGGGTAGGTTGCACCAGAGGCGTGACTAAAGTTAAAGTTATGGTCAAAGTTATGGTTATAGTTAAGGCTAATTTAACTTTATCCTTAACTTTGACGACAGAATTTGACAGAAGACGTTGCTGGTCCGACAAGGCTTTAAATGAACGTGGGCGGAGGCGCTACTGGTAAAGGAGAACTGTCAAAAATGGCGTTTTGTATGATGACAGCGTTAGTTCCTTTTTTCGGCACGTGCATTTAATTAAGCCTTGTCGAGCTCTATGGTTATGGTTAAATTAAATAGGTATGGTGTCCATTTTTGACTTTAACCAAAGATTTGACATTTTGCATTGTAGTCAAAGTTATAGTTATAGTTAAAGTAGGTAAGTTGGTGCAACCCACCCTTAGTGTCAATGGCGCTTGCGATGGGTTGTGTTGTGTGATGTGTCAAATCTCACACATTTTTGTTATCTGTCTTCGCTATTAGGCCAGCCATAGACGTACCGCAAGTTGCATAATATTAATTAGAGCGGTGAGGTCCGTACTCCGTTTTACGTGTATGGCTAGCCTTAAGGTCAATTCACACTCACCCGACACATTAAGCGCCTCCTGCACCTCTTTCCACGCGTCGTCTCTGAGCTTGGTCTTGTTGAAGCCGCTGACCGCCTTGTCGTACAGTATTGGCCGCTTCTCCACCTCCTTGATCAGGTCTATCTCGTTCATCGTGAACGGATCTGGAAGTCACGGTTTTTACATTCAGTCCAACGCCGCCAGGTCACTTGCTGAGTCAGTGGAAATTCAAGAAGTGGGATAGAATTTGACATTCTAGTTAGCATCCATTAGAATATTGTCAATCAGGTGCATGTATGTTAACAACATAACAAGTTTTCCGACTGTACATAACCCCCGCGTTCCATTTAGTGTTAAAAACTATCAAAAAGCTCAAAATGCCTCCTAATTTGAGCGTTTTGGTCGTTTTTAACGCTAAATCGCTGCACCATGCGACACTCAGGGTGAATGAGGTCACTTTTTAGGGTGAATGTCGCTCGCATCCATACTGATATTATCAATGCGAATGTCTATCTGTCTGTCTGTCTGACATTACCACTTCACTACCAAACGGCTGAGGTGATTTTGTTTTCAGTATAGAGATACTTTGAGTGCCGGGAATGGATATAAGGATTAGGCGCAGCGCAGACGACAGACTATCCGTGTCGCACTTTTTAGTCAGTGGAAATAGAACCTATGCAGTAACGCAAACGTCTGCGCTGTGCGTCGCGTGCGTTACAAAAAGTGCGTCACGGATAGTCTGTCGTCTGCGCAGCACCTTAGGATACTTTTTACCCAAAAAAATGTACGGTTCCCGCCCGATATACGGATATTGGCGAAATGGAGTTGCAGACATTAACTTCCATAAGGTTTAATGATTCAAAAGTTTTTAGCTTCATTTGATTATTACCTATCAAATAGGTAAGTGATAATATACTTAATTAACTTATTTAGCTATCTATTATGCGATACAAAGGCACAGAATATCTTTTGAACTTACCCGTAGTTTTCTTAGTTCTTGTAACTGGCGGTTAGATACAGTGGCGCGGCTGTAGGTTTTGACGTTTATCTGAAATCGCGGTTTAGAAGTTGACAAAGTTGTTCGCACCGCAACAAGTGATATTTTTACAATATTTCAAAGCAAATAAATCGTTAATTACAATACAGAATTATACCTACTACCAACTATAGAATGATTTGTAGAAGTAGCTATTCAAATTATTAAAGATCTTGAAATTAATAAAAATTAAAATGTTCACTCACCTATTTTAATGTCCAGGTGTATAACTTTGATTTCTTTCTTTTTTTGGCAGAAGGGTGTTTTGGTCGGAGTTTATCGAGGGACTGATATGACGCACGTAGCGCACGGTACGCGCGCGCCGTGCGTATCGAGCGGCGCGGCAGTTCGACGCAATGCCGCAACCCCTACAACCCTGTACCACCGATCAATACCGTAATGAACCTTAGGTACACGACGCAGAGTCTAAAATCCCATGTCGATACAGAGTAGGGCCGCCCGAGTATTCTTTGCTGGTTAATTATAATATCTTATGTGCGAGGTTTAAAGTTTAAAATCTCATGCAACGGGCAAAGCTACCCTCGAGTTTTTAGTGATGATCTATTGTGTGTCTTCTGCGAAGGATGTTAAGTCTAAAATCAAATGCAGGGGCAAAGCTACCCTCAACTAGTTATGAATCAAGGTTTATAATTTTATAAACTTATGATGTGCGGGTTGTAAGGTTTCAAGTAATAATATGGTCAATATTTGCCGAGCACGAGGCTGAGAGGCAAATCGACATACATCAATTGAGAATTAAATACTCTCTATCTCAACTACTGAGCCGATTTTGATGAAACTTGCAGCATTCCCTAAATTGAACCATGCCTAGACAACAAAAAAAGAATTACTTAAATCGGACGTGTAGTTCCGGAGATATGCGAACACAAACATACATAATTTAATATTATGTACACTGTTCCTACTACCTATACATACACTTGATATTTGATACATTTATTTAATAAACTGGGCAGTTAACCTCCTTTTTTTGAAGTCAGTTAAAATCAATTTAAGTTCCGCGGAAATCGAAAAGCCACTTTAAGATTCGTACGAAGTAATAATATTATGCAGGTATATTATATGTCGCAGACTTGGTTGAATCTGCTTTTTGTTAGCGAATTCATTAAATGAAACCATTTAATGACTAAAGGCCAGCGTTTAACTGTTAATTAAAATATGGTTTCGTTTAATTAACTTGCTAGTCATTCAATTAAATAGCTGAATAGTATCGACTATCGACTGACAAAGAGATATACCACGATTCAAAACCACTTTCACATTTATAATATTAGTATGGAATTTCCTCCATGGTACGGACAAATATTAAGAATAATAATAAAACAATATTAATAATAAATTCATATTTATTGGTCAGTAATACTTATATAGACATAAAATATGTGTAATAACAAAACACAACACAAATAAGGGTGGGTTGCACCAGAGGCGTGGTTATAGTTACAGTTATGGTCAAAGTTATGGTTATAGTTAAAGCTAACTTAACTTTAACCTTAACTTTGACCACAGAATTTGACAGATGTCTGCTGCTGGTCCGACAAGGCTTTAAATAAACTTGCCCCGCCCCCGTTTATGCTGCTGGTAAAGGAGAACTGTCAAAAGTGGCGTTTTTGTATGATGACAGCGTTAGTTCCTTTTTAGCCACGTTCATTTCACTCTATAGTTATGGTTAAATATGGCGTCTATTTTTTACTTTATCCAAAGATTTGACATTTTGCATTGTAGTTAAAATTATAGTTAAAGTAAGTTGGTGCAACCGACCCTAAGACTGGGTTGCACCAGAGGCGTGGGTAAAGTTAAAGGGGTTTGGGTAATATTGGCGTCATTTTCAAATCTCGCGGCCACTCACCAAACCGGCATATTATGAAAGAACATATCAAGGGGAGTAAACTTTATTATGGGGGACATACAGCTAAACTATATCGGAGCCGAGATATTAGGCATTTTAAGTTCGTATTTTCAACTAAACGTAAATTCAATCATAACCTAAATATACAGGAAAATACAAAATATATTTGACGCGGACGAAGTCGTGGGCAATAGTTAGTGAGAAATATATATCCAACAGATTAATATACCGTTTCTACGCCTGTTTGTTGAGGATAGCTCCATAAAGTAACGTTAATTACTATTGATTTTGTGAACATAAGGTGCAAAAATAAATATACTTACTAAAATAATCGTAGCTCAGCTCCGATATTACTTAGAACAATAATTTTTATTACTAATATATGTTTCTCTAATGTAGTGCTACAAAATAGTATTGGTTTAATCCCTGGCCGCTGGAAAAAAAATGACGCCACAGGTCCATACAAAGTTACCCAATGCCCTTTATGGTTATAGTTAAGGTAAATTTAACTTTAACTTTACCCTTAACTTTGCCCGGAGAAATTGGCATTTAAAACCTTGTCGAGCTCTATGGTTATAGTTAAATATGGCGTCTTGTGGCGTCCATTTTTAACTTTACCCAAAGATTTGACATTTTGCACTGTAGTCAAAGTTAAAGTTAAACTAACTTTAACTTTAACTGTAACTTTAAACTGTAACCATAGAGCCCGACAAGGTTTTAAATGCATGTGGCGAAAAAAGTAACTAACGCTGTCATCATACAAAAACCGCAATTTTTGACAGTTCTCCTTTACCAGCAGTGCCCCCGCCCACGCGCATGTGTAACCTTGTTGGATCAGCTGTCATTTGTCAATTTCTCCGGGCAAAGTTAAGGGTAAAGTTAAAGTTAAATTTACCTTAACTATAACCATAACTTTAACTTTACCCACGCCTCTGGTGCAACCCAGTCTTCGACTTGCAACAGATTTATATCTGAATGTAATAAATCAGTGGAACAATTTTTTCTCGAGTTTTCTTAGAACACATTAATATTGTGTGTTTAAAAACTAATCTTTTTTCTCCGAGTTTCTCTGGGAACACACAAGTTTGTGCTTTTGAAAACTATCTTCTCTGTGAAACTTTTGGGGACAGCTACTGCAGTACAAAATAATGGGATGATGTTTGTCTTTGTGCCTCTGCAGAGCTTTTTTATTTTCAACCTTTTTTCCGCAATAAGCACACTCCGGCCTTTCAGAGTGCTTATTTTGAATGTGCATAAAAACATTCCCTTTGCTTGAAAATTTTTGGCCACAATCATGACATTGAAACATCTTAATATCTTCGTGCATTACTAATTTATGTTTTTTAAGGTTATGTATATTGCTAATGGATTTTCCACAAATGTCACAATTGACCTTTAAATCTTTTTGTCCTTTGCCATGCTTGTGTTTGTGTCTTATCATTGAGCTCGCATCGGTAAATTTTTTTGGGCACTCAGTACAGAAGTAGCGGTACTCTTTGGTATGAATCCGGACGTGTCTGATGTGGGCTGAAGGATCACTGAAGGCTTTGTTACAGTACTGGCAGACGTATGGTTTATCACCAGTATGAGTTCTTTCATGATTTTGCAAAGCATGTCGGTCATAAAATTTCTTACTACAGGTTTTACATCCAAAACATTTTTCTCCCTTATGCCTTAGTAGGTGAACATTTAGACTAGCTTGCTGTGCATAGCGTTTTTTGCAAATGGGGCAAACATAACGTGGTCTAGAATTGGGATTATGACTGAACATATGCTTATCTAATGAGGCCTTTGTCACAAATTTCTTTCTACAAATATTGCAAGTTCTAGTTCTGTGTACATTGTTGCGATGCTCCTCCACCAATTCCTTTTTTGCAAACCTCAAGTAACAGCATCTACACGAGTATGGAACATTTTTATGCATTTCTTCTACATGTTTTCTCATATCCAGCACAGTAAATGTCTGGTCACAATTGTTACACGAAATTATTTCAAATGAATTCTTTTTATAATAAGATTTTACTTGCTGTTCCGTTTCAACTTCGACTTCTATTTTAAACTTGTTTTTACTAGTCTTCTCATTTTTCTTTGTTAGATCAAAATTGTTTTCAGACTCGTCAAGGTCGCTTGCATATTCTAACTTAACTTTTACAGCAGGCATTTTTGTTATTTTTTCTGTTTTAGCTTCTTTTAATATAATATTTTTATGTACTAATTTTTTGTGACTGTTAAGATCTTTTTTCTCATAATAGGCTATACCACAGCTGCACACATGCTTCAATGGTTTGTGTGCTTCCATATGCATATCCAACGTACTCTTCAGTACAAATTTGTAGTCGCACTCACTACAACTGTAGCGCTTAACATATTTTTCATCAAGATATCTTGCCTCATGTTTTTTCTCCTTCACTCTGAAAAATTAATACGAAAATTAGTCAACCTACAACCAGTTTCTAAATTCCATATTCCACATGTAGAAACCTTCAAAAACGTTACATTAATTATAACATTGAAAATAATAAAAAAACGTATATTTATTCAGATTTAGTTAAAACTAGCTGTTGCCCCCGACTTTTCCGCTATCTACAAAAAAAGTCCTGGCAAAATAGCTCCAGCCGTTTCAGAGATTAGCCGGAACAAACAGACAGACAGACAGACATATAGACAAAAATTCTAAAAATGTTGTTTTGGTGTATGTTGCTATATAGATTCATATGCGTGTAGTAAAAAACGGTTCTTTCAATATTACAAACAGACACTCCAATTTTATTTATATGTATAGTAGATATCACAAAAATGTCTTACTTAACAGCCTTGATAACATGAGCCATTCTGTGTAGTTTTAGAGCGTTGTCAGTCAGAAAGGCACATCGGCACTTATCACAATGGTAAAATGTATCTTGTGACACAATAACTTTGCTCTGGAAAACCTTTAAAAAAATGGTTAAATTTTTAGTTAATAATTATCAATGTGAATGATCATCAACAAAATAAATAAAGTAAGCTTGAGTTTTTATCCATCACCAATAAATATTCATTTCAAAGCATATTACATACATGTGTGGTTATATGCTTCATATAGTCATGGAGTTGCATACTGTCGAAGTTGCAAATTCTGCAACAGTACATCTTCTCCTTATCCAGTTTCGCTATGGAGTCCATTGTTTCACAGTCTGTAATTGATACAAAGAATGAGCACTAAATTTTTCTGCATGTTTAAAACTGTAGATATTTAACCTAGATCAGGGCTTCCCAAGAGTCTCATGCTCTACCGACTGAGCTAGCCGGGCATCCTACTCCTCTTATCTTCTTCTGATTAATTTCGTTGCGGGTCCCAAGACAGCTTTAGCATGTCCCTCGGACTCCCTGAGATCATATCAAAGGGTTTTTGTGGTTGAAAACCGCTGTCGATCCTGGCGACACAGGAGATACAGTGGTGAGAATGTGTGGTGGGCCAAAGTCCGTTTAAAAAAAAATCAGGGCTTCCCAAACTTATTTGTAGTGTGCTGTCACAGAAATGAATCTAGATTCATTTCTGTGTGTTTTAGAACCAGCCTAAGGTTATCATATAAACACTATTTGGATATTTATATTCTCAATAGGAAATAATGACCAAATCAAAACATAAGCATAAAAATTAAAAGAGATATTCATGAAAGACATTAAAGCCAGCCTTGCTGGCTAATGTGAAGGCTGCGCTTGCTTTTCTGAGCATAGCTTCTGAAACCCGGGATTTAGACTACCCGGGAATCCCGGGATGTATGACTGACATATTGCACGCAGTGCTCACTCGATTTGGTTGTGTTGACATGCGACGCCCCTGGGACATTTTTGCGACGCACAGTTTGGGAAGCCCCGACCTAGATAATGAAGTGGGTAAGTTAAACAAGGTTTGTTCATAATATAAAAGAAAAAAGGCTCTGTTACATCAAAATGTTTGTTACCCACTTAATACACGTCTTTAATTTTTATAAATGCGACAAAACAATTACAGTTGGGTCCACTAGCTTATATTATTTTAAAAAACCTATTCCCACATTGGATACAATATGTTATATTTTCCAAGTTTGGCTAGGACAATGCAGGCTGATCACCTGATTGTCTGACAAGTAAGATGATCCATCATGCGTCGGTCGGATGTGCATGTAAAAAGTCGGTCCTGCGCCTGTACTCTTGCCAGTCGTGTCAGTCTTCCGTCCCATAGGGTTATCAGAGTAAAGGAATAGAGTGCTCTTGTGTAATGCGCAGACACTTGGGCACTACAAAAATTTCTCCTGCGGACCTGACCTGGTTTCAAGGAAACCGACCACCGTCACCGAAACCGGTGTGGAGGTATTATTATAGTATATTATAAAACAAAACACCAAAAGCCGGATTTCGTTTTGTAGGTACTTTTAGTTAAGTATAAGTATTTTACAATACATAATATTATCTTCACAAATCACGTCCATGCATATTTTAGCAGCTTCAAACTTTATAGTAATATCTGCAGTTATACCTTACCTTTTTCCAAGACAGCGTCGCGGGTCGCCCAATATCGTCTAAGTAGCAAAATAAAATTATATTTACCTAACAACAAAATATCTTTTTCACGTGCGATTAAAATGTTTAAAATCAGAGAGAGAAAAGCGTAAAACAAAGAAAATAATAATAAAATCACTACCGTACATTTGCGTTAAAAAAACAGAAAACTTTGGAAAACTTAACCAACCTCTCGATTGGCGCAGATTACACGCCACAGATTACTAGTATATATTTTTGTTACACGCGTCAGTATAATTACGCGATCCACGGGAATCCAATGAATAAGGAAACAGATGGAGGCGACATAACTACAAAAAAGTGTGGCCGGCGCCATATTGCCAAGAACTAAACATGGTGGTCTATAGTGATGGGACACTCGGTTGATATTTGTCGAGGACATCGATAAACTAACATGTTATAAGTGAGCGTCCTGTTATATTATATAATAAATTGATATCAAAAATGATTTTTTTTATATTATATAAAAAAAATATCATTTTTGCCTATTTTGTCTCTATGTATTATAGTACATAGAGACAAAATAGGCAAATATGGTTTTTTTTTTTATATAGGAGCCTCCTTAATTTTAATAAAACTATTTAATTTATTTTAAGTTTATTAATTATTATTTAAGTTGCCATTATTGATATCAGGCAAAAATTACCAAAAAATCGGACAAATACTAGTTGTACTCGCGCACGAAGTCATAGTAAAAGGAGGGGAAGTAAGTTATCTTCATACAAAGGCACCGCGCGCGGCTTGTATGTGTGCGTCATAGTATCAATGCGTCGCCACACGGCACACAACAAAATCTCGGACAATATTTCGACATAACCAGTCGGGGCTAACACTTTACGCTGCACGCTCGCGCCGCGCCGCGCCACGGCTAAACGAATCGAAAATGTCCGATCATAATATAATCGCAAGAGTAATAGATATTGCTGTGTGCTTGGGTGTTTTAATAGTAATGCAACAATTCCAGAATTGTCTTTGTTTAAATTACCTGTTGAACAGGAAAGGTCAGTACTACGCACTTATTCTAGCATAATATAATAATTTTTACTTGATGATCAGATACCTACTTACTTCTTTTTTATTGTATTAGTTTTCTATCACACAAAGGAAGTAGGTAGGTAGGTAGGTCTACTTTCCCACTAGAACATAGTATAAATAAGATAATGTTTTATGCACTTTTGATCCGTCAACTAATTTGCCGCTATTGCTTTGTTTACGTAATCTGGGGGCACGGTAGTGCCCCCGCCAAGATGAGCCAAGCGAAGCGCGCAAGGGCACTACCTACCTTTTCTCGAAACGTTTCGTCGTATTTTTGAACCCTCGTAACTTTGGTTTGAATAATGCCAGATAGTTGAAATTTTTAAGATATAATGACATGGGTATAGTTATTAAATGCGCAAAATTTTGAATATCGTAGCTATTATACTTTAGATTTTATAGGTGTCCAAAAATCCACAATTTGGTCACTGACTCACCGATCATCAAAACTGTTAGGGTACTTCCTGAAGTCTTAGAAAGCTGAAATTTGGTATGTAACATAATATTAGTACTGAAACAACATAAAAATTATCAAACCCAACTTAACCTATATCCGTACCATTATAGAGCAAAATTAGCAAAAATTTGTGTTTTTTGTATGGGAGCCCCCCTTAATTTTTTATTTTATTTTAATATTATTATTAAATATTAAAGTAGATATATAACTAAGGACTTTGAAAAAAAAATCAAGTACCTACCTTTTGCCATTATTTATATAGAGCAAAAAATGCCAAAAAAATCACGTTTGTATGGGAGCCCCCCTTAAATATAAATTTCATTTTGTTTTTAGTATTTGTTGTTACAGCGGCAACAGATATACATAATCTGTGAAAATTTCAACTCTCTAGCTATTACCATTCTTAAGTTACAGCCTGGAGACAGACAGACGGACAGACATCGAAGTCTCAGTAATAGGGTCCCGTTTCTACCCTATGGGCACGGAACTCTAAAAAATGAACCAAAAGAAAAAACAACGTAAACCAGCTTACAAAAAGAAATGAAATCCCACCAAAAACATTTTCATGTAAAAATGTTGCCAAGATGAGAACATAATATTATAGTTCGTCGTGTCAAAAAGTAGTGAGATCTCATGTAGAGCCAAGTTTCTAACCTTACATACTCGACCCTAAATCTAAAAACCTTAATTTTACCCTAAAGCACGGCAAAATATTTGATAATAATATTATAATGTGTCAGCCGCACGAGAAGAATCTAAAAACTCTACACATTAGTCAAAATCGGTGGCTTGGCCATTTTGTTATTCGCCAGGGCTTTGAACTTAATACTAAACTAAACATAAATACACAGTAATGATAAATGGCCAGGCCACCGATTTTGACTACTGTGTAGAGTTTATAGATTCTCCTTGTGCGGCTGACACATTATAATATTATTATCAAATATTTTGCCGTGCTTTAGGGTAAAATTAAGGTTTTTAGATTTAGGGTTGAGTATGTAAGGTTAGAAACTTGGCTCTACATGAGATCTCACTACTTTTTGACACGACGTACTATAATATTATGTTCTCATCTTGGCAACATTTTTACATGAAAATGTTTTTGGTGGGATAGTAATTTGCCGATTTCTCTGTGTTGTAGACCGTATATTAACTAACTACTTACAGTCAATTACTTATTTTAAATCGTAATTAAAAATAAGTAATTGACTAATTGTAAATCACAATACACATAAAGCAAAGTTCGAATCATAACAACAAATTTGTTTATAGTAAGTATAAGAGACAGGCGTTAGTTTTTAATTTTGTTTTACAGGGTATTTTTATAATTTTATTTAGACATCGGATTATATGCACGATCAAAGTGCCGAAATATGCATGCAGATATGCACGAAAAATGGCCGAAATATGCACAAAATATGCACAATAAAGATTCACTTTTTATTAAAAGTCGGGAGCCCGCGACGTTGCCGCTGTTCATGCGGTTGCGCGAAATAAGCGCGGACGGCCGCTCCCACACCAACGCGCCGCGCCTCCGCGCTGCCTAAAATTGACAACCCTAAGACAGTAGGTAATTATATCGCGGATTGGGTCGGAGTTACCCTACTTCCCCTTTTACTATGACGAAGTGTTTACAGTTTATTTTAATTTTACCATCAATTATTATTATTATTAAAGTATGTATACAACTGAGTATTTTGTGAACATTTCAAGTGCCTATTTTTTTCGCGATATATCGAGACCGATATTGATATTTTATCAAATATCGATGTATCGATATATCGATATTTTCTTTCAATTTCGACATCCCTATAATACGACACTTTGACAGTTTATGTACCTCGGAGAACCGGAACATAAAATGGCGGACCGGCCACAGTATTTTGATTTGGTAGAGACCATTATGCCGAGTCCACTTATAAAAGTCAATGCGCGAATCACAAGTACTGAAGCGCCCTATAGGGACCGTGCAGAGCGATGACACCGCCACTAGTGACGAGTTGCCGAAACTTTTACGAAAATTTTATTGTCAAGCTCTAGTCAAGCTACGGAAAATTATAAGGTTTCTTGAGACATTTGGGAATTTATAAGAAAGGAAATGCATTGTTGTATTCCCGGATGTTCTAATACATACAAGAAAAATAAAGGCAAATCGAACGGAGTAAAATTTTACTATTTTTCTGCCAAAAATATTCACATCCCTTGGCGTATTGAAAAACGAAAGAAATGGATAAAAGCCGATAAAAACATACGTAAGCATTTAAAAAGTTCCATGAATGTTATGCGTAGACTCGTAAAAACACTGAATTTTGTAGAAGTCCTGCCAGGAATTCAACACTGAGGATAGTATTGAACTTGAACCATCTTGTCAAAGTGTTGGTTCTCAAAAGGATGATTCTTCCAGTAGGAAAAAGATTAATAGTACGGTCTTTGGGTGTTATTTAAAGAATACTTATATGGTGTTTGCACTGATGAGGTCCAGACTGAAATTAGTTAAAAATAGTGACAAACAAAAGTTGTGAAGATGGTATCGAGCGAATCGCAGAAGGTTGATGAAATAAAAGCATTTATTTTAGTGAACTTGTTTTATTTTATTAATCCACAAGCATTTTCAGTAATTATTATAAGTATTTTTGCATACTCATTATTTTATTGCAATATTTATCAAGTTTTTACTTTCTACTTTTTCTCAATGATATTCTACTTTTTCATACAATATCATTGCTTTTTCAGATATTTTCTTAGATAACTAGTTACTAGTTACTAATTGTGCTGAGATTTGGTATGGATTTACTTTGAGCCCCGAAAAAGGACATAGGATACTTTTTATCCCGGGAAAATGTACGGTTCTCGCGCGATAAATGTTTTTTGGCGCAACGGAGTTGCGGGCGTCATCTAGTCTTTTACTTTAAATCATTTTATAGTCTAAAACATAAAAAAATCACTTATGAACTAGCCGGGGTCAAAGAGAATGCGAAGCCAAAGTCACTCACAAGTTACTTCTTTTACTCGCATCGTGTCGCTGCTGTCGAATTACGACGCCCTCTATAGTTTCTGCACGGTCCCTATTATACGGTCAATATTATCACCGTCATTCAGTACTCTCTATTTAATATTGTATTATCTATAATCTATGGTCAGTACACAGGTGAAATCGCTAGAGGAAGGTCGTCTCGTACGTTTTTTTTTTTATAAGAGAAAAGCAGCAAAAGCAATAATACTCACATGCGCGAACTAGAAACTAAACGCATGCAAAACAAGACGGATTATTGTTTATTATTATTATCTATCTTATATTATATTTAAACATCTTTCGGATTCCATGAAAATGGGCATGTTTCTTACAAAAGAATAAACTACTTGAAGTCATCAGGCTCTAATAATTGTTATAAGAATTATTCCTTATCTCATTATTAAGTATGTTTATTATTAAAATTATATTTATGAATTCTGATGTATTTTTGTACTGATTTGACATTTGTCAGTTTGACAGTTTTGACAATTCATTTGCTGAATTGATTGAGAGGAATTGCCAAATGTGACCATTTTAGCCCCGCAGATTTCTTGCATTTCAAAGTGTATATACCATAGATAGTGATTATATTCTCTTTAGTATATACATAATCTGTGGTGGAAGCCACGCCCCCCCAGTATCGCGTGGATTTCAAGAATTTTTAAAATCTCTGTATCTGTAAATATCTGTAAATATTGATGATTCTGCGATTCGGCCGCTTAAACCATCAATATTATCACGGAATCGTGATAATATTGATGGTGTAATCTGCGCTAATGCCCACAGATTAATATATGTAGCAAGCGCCAAGCTACGAATGCCTCTCGATTCTCGAAAGTCGAAGTCTCGAATACCGGGGTGTAGGGTTGCCACTTGCCAGGCGTCCGGATTAAGCCGGATTATGGGCGTTTGTGCACTACACGGAATTTTACCATCCGGCGCGGCGCGGCATCTCGATTTCCTACCTTATTTATATGGCAAACTTGAAAGTTATGAACGCCGGACGGTAAAATTCCGTGTAGTGCACAAACGCCCTTAGTCAGGCTTTTTGCTTGCGTGTCCGGCCAAAATCAAAGGGAGTCCGGTGGAGTCCGGCCTTTGTAGAGCCTCAAAACACAAATTGAAAAAAGGGATGACAACGGCAGGTATTACACGCATCAATATTATCATGATTCTAGTATCCTGTATCACGAATCACGATTCACACTATTGGCAGGTATTACACGCACTTATATTATCACGATTCCGTGATAATATTGACGCAGTAGTAGTTAGTATCGTACGTCTTGTGATTCGCGTGATTTGCGCGTGATACTAGAATCATGATAATATTGATGCGTATGATATGCCCATATTATCACGGAATCGTGATAATATTGATGCGTGTAATACCTGCCAGTACGATGTTGCGCCCACATTTTAATTTCTTCACTTTTTTGACAGACGAAGTCCGTCAAGAAAGTGAAGAAATTAAAAAGTGGCAACATCGTAGTGACATCCCTTTTATCTTAGATTGATTTGAAAGAGATGACACTACGATGTTGCCACTTTTCAATTTCTTGTCAGAATACCTGGAGTTCTGCCAGGAATGTGAAAGGGTGATGTTGTGTTTTTGTATTATTTTCCTAAAATTGTGTCAACTGGGTTTTTAATGTGTAATATTGGTAGGATATTAATCATTAGGTATTTGTTATCGTGCACAAGTGTAGGAAAGTGATGCAATATCCAGAATCGTGCTATTTTGTTCCCTCCAAAACTCCATCGAAAGTTTCAGTAAGGCGTCTAATACTTTACTGAATCAACCGACTTGACTTGACTTGACTGTATGTAATAGTGTATTGACTTTTACATAAGACTTTTAACGATGCTGTTTTCCCGCCATAATTTACTCAAAACTGGCCATGGTTATATAGCTGAAGTGCCATAATAAGAAAAAAAATAAAAAAGAACGTACCTGACGTTTGACATTGACAGCCTTGACAGTTGAAACCACTGACTTTTATAAGTGGATGCGGCATAATGGTCTCTACCAAATCAAAATACTGTGGCCGGTCCGCCATTTTATGTTGCGGTTCTACGAGGTACATAAACTGTCAAAGTGTCGTATTATAGGGATGTCGAAATTGAAAGAAAATATCGATATATCGATACATCGATATTTGAAAAAATATCAATATCGGTCTCGATATATGGCAAAAAAATATCGATATATCGGTCAAATTTTTCGACCAATTTGCTTTTTTTAAATTAATTTATAGTCCGTCAAAAAAGTGAAGAAATTTAAAAAAGTGTGTCCTTGGATCGGTACGTTTATAATTTTACTAAAATTTTTGTTATTTTACCGATGGCTTGACTTCACACATGTGCTAATTTAGTTAATAATTAGACAATAAATAAGATTTGTGATAGAATAGAATATAGCATGGCTTGATTTTCGATATTTAATCAACATAGAAATTAGTAGATTTGACGTTTAGTGATGTACTTTTTTATCGAATTTAAAAAATATATGGTGAAGAATCTGATCATTTATTTAAGATTTTAACCTTAATAGCTCACTTATAACATCTTACTTATCGATATCCTCGACAAATATCAACCGAGTGTCCCATCACTATAGACCGCCATGTTTAGTTCTTGGCAATATGGCGCCGGCCACACTTTTTTAGTTATGTCGCTTCCATCTGTTTCATCTGTTTCTTTACTCATTGGTTGAAACATTGACGTTGATTTATTTACATTTTACATACAAAACTTTGCAACTTTTGGGTCGTGAGCGCGTGAATCGTCAATCGTGACATTCGTGACTCGCACAAATTTTATCTAAATTCTAAAGCCAACTTACAATTATTGTGTATTAGTTGGCTCGAGGAAGCTCCTAATGATGCCTTCTATATGGAAAATGCCTTCCCACGTAAGTTTCATTCTGAATATCAAGCTATAGTACACATTGATTTAATTAAAATTATTGTCATATTGTTAACAACTTGTTAAGGCATAAGGTTCAATATCCCTAACAGTTTCTTAAACTTTTTAAATCCAACAAACATATTGAAGTTTTTTCTCTTTACAGATGGAATGTGTGATAAGTACTTATAAAACTCTTACAAAAATACCAAATGTTTTGTTTGCCAAATTGGATAAAAGTGGTGGAAAAATACACTCAAGATGGTCTATAAGGAACATAGATCGGGGATGTAACACACACTACACCATGGAATTTAAAATTGATGAGAAATTTAATGTCCTCAACAAGTCTACATTCGGAGTAAACATTAGCAATCAGTAAGTTGCTCTGTTATCTTATTTATTTACATCAGACAATAAAGACAATGATTCTACTTCTTTATCATAATATTAATTAAATGTACCAAAAGCAAACATTTTACGTAATATAACAGCGGTCAACAAAAATTGTGTGTGGACCAAGCATGTTCAAAGATGAACTTTGTTAAAAATTAATTTCAGTCTCGATATACTGATGAACATGTAGCAACAAAAATTGACACTTTCCATTGATACTAATAAATACCTTTCACTCAATCACATTGATACAAATAAATACCTTTGTAATTTTCGTAAAATACATAATTTGTCTAATTTTTTTTGGAATGTGTGGACCGCGAAGGTCATTCTATTTCTTAAAACGGGCCCCGAGCGAAACTAATTGGTGACCCCTGTAATATAACAATAATTTGTAATATGTTTAATAAGTAATCTTAAGTTTTCATTTATACTTTTCATATATTATGTAGAACTTACCCTTTTGTTACTTAGTGTGCCCAAAAATATTGCATATTAATTTGCCACTTATTATAACAAAATGTGTGGTAACATTTTTGTTAAAAATGAATAGGCCCTGTAGTCTATCTAATGCCAGGTTTTATGAAACTTGTATAATAGGTTTAAAATCTACTCAATGCAAACAAACCATTATTATTCAGATAAGATAATCACATAACTATTGCTTATATTTCTAGGCTGCTGTCAGCTGATTCTCCGAGTGAAAACTTTAAAGCAATCATATATGAGGATAAATCTGGTAAAGATAATAAAACCTTTTTGGAAGTCTGGTCTAATGACACTCTCACTCACTCTGTAGACCTCACGGCTTTGGACATCCATGGAAATGTTTATGGGGATTGTAAGTAATCAATAACACGTAGGTATAATCTAATTAGGCATATCAATATAAAGTTTTGTGCCTCATCTAACAGTTATGACTGTAGAAAGAATGTCATGTAATTTATAGCATAAGAGCCAGCAACAGCCAGATTTTCATTTCATAAACGCTGAAAGTTTACCTGTTTATGACCTCTATACATATAGCTTAGTGTGACCAGAAACTTTGGAGCTTCAGTTACGTACCAGACCTTTGATAAAGAGTAAAGCTCATATTTTTATCTTATTTTCTTTGGGGTAACTGTAGAAATCGCATCTGTCACTGCCAAACATATGGCGGTTGTTTTCCACTGCTAGGCTTTAGCCTTTTTTAGCAGTTTACTGCTTCTTCGTGCGAACTCATATAAATCGCGCCTTATAAATTATAATAATACAACCAATAAAAATCTATTTCAGCTGAATTTGGAAGCGTGGATTGGTCGCCAGATGAGAAATTTTTGGTCTATGTAGCAGAGAAGAAACCAAAGAAATCCGAACCCTTCATTAAAAGGAAACCTTCTAAGGATGAGAAGGAAGACGTAGATAACTCAGATAAGAAAATTGTGCCAGTGAGTATACTCTGTTTAAATCCATTCTGATATAAATGTAAACACATTTCTCTCCTTAAAAATGGGTGGCAGCTGTTGCAGTTAAGGATAACTAGATATTTGACCGAGCTTAGCTCAGTACGAGGGCTGCTATTTATGTATCCGGAATTAAAAAAAGAAACAAACATATATCATTTAATATGGTTTTATTGCTTTTCAAAATATTCGCCGCGATGATCGACACACTTTTGCATACGCTGGAACCAATTTTCATAGCACTTTTTCCATTCTGATTGAGGTATCTCCAAAACGTGCATTTTGAACGCATCAACAGCCTCTTCGCGGTTCGAAAAACGTTGACCACGTAATTTGTTCTTCGCGTATGGAAATAAAAAGAAATCGTTAGGTGCCAAATCAGGGCTGTACGGCGGATGACCAGTCAATTCGATCTTTTGACCCTCCAAAAACTGAGTTGTTTCAGCTGAGGTGTGACAGCTAGCATTGTCGTGATGTAATATGATTCTGCGTTGTCGGTTGTCCTTTCTTATTTCTTCAAAGACTTCTGGTAAACAAATGGTCGTATACCATTCAGAATTAACCGTTTTACGATTCTCTAATGGCACTGTAGCCACATGTCCATTAATTCCAAAAAAACAGGCGACCATTTGCTTCAAAGTACTTTTTGCACGAGTAACTTTTGTTGGTTTCGGCTCATCTTGGAACACCCACACCGTTGACTGTTGTTTAGTTTCGGGGTCATATGCATAGATCCAAGATTCATCACCTGTGTAGATATTATAAACGGCTTTTGACGTACCACGGTTGTATTTTTTTATCATTTTTTTGCACCAATCGACACGAGCCCGTTTTTGATCGATTGTCAAGTTGTGCGGAATCCAACGCGAACATATTTTTTTTACAGCCAAATGTTCGTGTAATATCTTATGTATGCTCGTCATACTTATGCCTAAGGACGCCTCTATCTCGCGATATGTAACATGACGATCACGCATTATTAGTTCCCGCACAGCATCTATATTTTGTGGGACAACAGCTGTTTTTGGGCGACCTTCTTTATTTTCATCCGTGAGCATAGACCGCCCACGATTAAACTCACTGTACCAGTGATAAACAGTGGTTTTTGATGGTGCTTCATCTCCAAAAGTTGCGGTGAGTTGAATAAAGCACTGTTGTTGATTTAGCCCACGCCGAAAATCGTAGTAAATCATTGCACGAAAATGTTCACGCGTTAAATCCATGGCAAATGAAGACACGCAATTTTCAAAATGACGCCACAATGGAAAAATAATTGACAGACACATGAAACAAAATGTATTCTTCAACCAAAGAGTTCTATTTTCAAATGTTGTAATTACTTTTTAAATATTGTTCTTGTAAGTGGCCAGTTCCGGATACATAAATAGCAGCCCTTGTATTCGATAAAACACGAATAAAATTACATTTTCTAAAAATCTGATTCCTAGCTAGATCGATTTATCGCCCCCGAAACCCCTTATATACTAAATTTCATGAAAATCGTTGGAGCCGATTCCGAGATTCCAATTGTATATATATATACAATTGGAATCTCGGAATCGGCTTATATATATATATATATATATATATATATATATATATATATATATATATATATATATATATATATATATATATATATATATATATATATATATATATATATATATATATATATATATATATATATATATATATATATATATATATATATATATATATATATATATATATATATATATATATATATATATATATATATATATATATATATATATGTCGCAGGGAAAAGAAGATATCAGGGATATCCCGAAATCCCTAGGGATATCACGAAATCGCGGTAGATACCGAATATTCTTGTTTCTTACGTCTTCTTACTAAACAAATCTAGTGATATGTCATTTCACTAAACTAAATCTAGTGAAATGTCAGAAAAGCGGATACCGCCGAATAAAAATCGAGCTACTCATTTCTCTCGCTCGCTCTAATACCCACACGGGCACTAGTGGGAGTGAAACAAATGCGTCGCTCGAGCTGGCGCGGCTCGTGTGATTTTAGTCATTAAATCATTACGTGTACGTTAAGTTTGAATGCGATTTTCTAAATATCACCTTTTGCGACTCTCGAGTTTCAACATTTTTTAATATTTTCCAGACTTACGCGCATGTAACTTGCATGGTTCGATAGCCTGTTAAATGTATATTATGGGGATATTAATAAGTCAATACCGATAATAAGATACCCTTCACGCTGATAATGCCCCATTCGCGTTAAGAGGGCGACTAACGCAAAAAATCGTCCTTCTCTCTTCACACTCACGCCCGTCTTTCATATGCCAGGTGAAAAAGGACGACGCGGATTCATTTAAATAAAAAGAAAATTATTTTTTTCCTAAAAACTCGATAAATATGTAACATTTAAAAAATCCGCTAGGTCAGTTCCTCAATGATAGAATTTTATACAATGTGTTAAAATATTAACTTAGTTTAATGCACGGTTATGGCAATATATGAAAAATTCGTAAAAATTAGATGTATCTTTGTGATCGAGAAAATTTTAAGATATCGTGTTTTTGCTAGGTCTGATTCTCGGAAATATAATGTAGTATCTATGTCTACAAAATGAAACAATTCGGGGCCTATTTTCAAGTATAAAAATGAATTATAAAATCGTCAATTTAGGGTTAGTCGCCCCCATAAGATAGTGATAGGGTATTAGAGCGAGCGAGAGAAATGCGTAGCTCGATTTTTATTCGGCGGTATCCGCTGTTCTGACATTTCACTAGATTTAGTTTAGTGAAATGACATATCACTAGATTTGTTTAGTAAGAAGACGTAAGAAACAAGAATATTCGGTATCTACCGCGATTTCGTGATATCCCTAGGGATTTCGAGATATCCCTGATATCTTCTTTTCCCTGCGACATATATATATATATATATATATATATATATATATACAAGAATTGCTCGTTTAAAGATATGAAATTAGTGCTAGGGTAAATACAGTCCCAGATTTGTAAATTGGCCGCTGTCTAGGAGCTGCAGTATCCTAGGGAGTCGGCAGCCATAGAGGGCCTACAGATTTCTTACATGGGGCTAGTAGTTTCTAAGCTTATTCCATGCAAACAAACAAACATGTGTAGAAGTTAATGTTACAAAATATTAGTGAAGCAATTTTAGTTTTACACACTTTGTGGTTTATTATCAATTTGACAAACCGGTTTTTTATCAATTTGAAAATGATAACAAACCACTGAAATAAAAAACTCTTTATTCAAACCATTAATGAAACAAATCAGATACTTACAAAGAGGGAAAAAGAAACAGTTTGAAATGGCGGCCTTACTGCTGGAAGCAGTTTCTTCCAGGCAACCATAAACTTAATTACTTAACTTAAAACAAATAACTGAAAATATTAATTAAAAACATAGATCATATAAAAAATAACAAAATGACAAAGTGAGATACAATATATAATAAGATAAATAAATATTATACACAAATAAATATAAAAGATACAATTTCTATTAATAAACACACTTATTTATGGTATTAACGAAATATTTTTTACTAGCAATGACCGCAACTCCGATGCCCCAAAAGTTTATTCCGTGGGAAACGTAATTTTTTCCGAAATAAAAAGTATTATAATATGTCCTTTCCCAAGACTCAAAGTATCTCTATACCAAATTTCAGCAAAATTGGTTCAGCGGTTTAGACGTGAAGAGGTGACAGACAGACAGCCTTCGCATTTAAAATATTAGTATAGGGTTAAGTTACGAGAAAATGAATAGAGAATATGCCTCTTTACAGGGCGAGGAGCATTTATACAAGAAGGATTGGGGCGAGCAACTGATTGGGAAGATACAAACGGTGGTAGTACTGTGCGAAATCGAAGCTGAGAAGTTCACCATACTCCAGGGTCTGCCCGAGACCTGGTGTCCAGGACAGGTAAAAAAATCTAGTTGCAGCAGTAGCTATTACGAGGTCCCGGGCGGAAGGTCTTTGAGAGGCCCCGGGCGGCAAGTCTTTGCGAGGCCCCGGGCGGCAGGTCTTTGCGAGGCCCCGGGCGGCAGGTCTTTGTGAGGGCCGAGGCGATTGCCCTGTTCACCACCCCTAAGGACTGCTACTGAGAAAATCATTCGTTAAGGTTAGCCTTCACTGCAAGCTTTGGTGACATTACTTTTGCGACCGGCCAAGATTAAAGCCTAATTAAAAATATAAATAAATTACGTTCAAATACGACTAGCCATCGTCCATCGAAGAGAAACCCTACTTATCAGATAGGGAGTAGTCACCCGTCCAAGCGTTCTACGTTCCAGTGGGCAGTCGCACAGAAGCAATTCTGACCACTGACTACTCTGTCTGATAGGTCCCTAAACTTTATTTACCACACGTCAAAATTTATACTTAACCTTGACAGACACCGTCCGCGGTGCTGGGATGTCTTTGTATGCAGTGCCGGTTATAGTACTACCAGCGCCCTGGGCAAGATTTCATCGGCGCCCAGGGTGTTTGTAGTGCTAAAAAAAGAAACTACTGCGGCGCCCTTTTTAATTGGCCTTCGGCGCCCTGGGCGCTACTGTTAACGCCGCTACTGTTTGTATGGCTCATTAATTAGAGTTGCACACTGACCTCTATAATACACTGGACATGCCGTACAAAATGACAGCTATTTCTTATGCCGATTTGAAGCGCCGCGGTGAGCGTACTGCGAACTAATTTATATAGAAAATGACAACCGCCATTTGCAAAATAGTAGTTCCAAGTACACTCACTACTGCTTTCACATAGCAATCAGCGCCAATATGGCGACTTTCAAATAGGAACATTTTATTGATAGCGATCGCCTGTCCAGTGTATTATAGAGGTCAGTGGAGTTGCAAGTCTGACGCAAGTTTATTTTACTATTCCAGGTATGTTTCGCTCCGGACGGCGAACATGTGATAGGCGTGGCGTGGGACGTAGAAAAGTATAGACTGGGGCTGATCTACTGCACCAACCGACATAGCTACATCTTTAGTCTGAATACTAAGACGGGAGCTTACAGTATGTATCTTTACTGACAACTATAGTGTCAGTGACATTACCATGTCATCTCTACGTCGCCGCAAAGCGGTGCCTATATCTTGCCGTTCTCAGAAACTTCGCATGTCACGCGATTGCGTGACATGCGAAGAAATAATATTAGGATTGATGATGCACAGTTTGGCTTTCGTCCCGGTCTCTCAACAGATTCAGCTATATTTGCGCTCAAATCAACGGTTCAGTATTACACAAAAAGAAAAACATCCGTATACGCATGCTTTTTAGATCTTAGCCGTGCTTTTGACCTGGTAATTTACAATTTACTTTGGCAAAAGCTCCTACAATGTAGTATACCCGACCAAACAGTGGATCTGTTGAGGTACTGGTACGAAAATCAAACGAATTTCGTAAAATGGGGCGACGCAACCTCTAATGATTTTAGATTAGAGTGTGGGGTGCGCCAAGGAGGGTTAACCTCGCCGGACCTGTTTAGCCTGTACGTCAATGGTCTGATTGAGGAGCTCAGAGGCACCCGTGTGGGTTGCCACATAGGTACGACATGCATTAATGATTTGAGCTATGCTGACGATATGGTGCTTCTGAGCCCCTCAATCAGAGGCTTAAGACGTCTTCTCGGCATTTGTGAGACCTATGCTAGAAGCCATGGCCTCAAATACAATGTTGCTAAGACGCAGATGATGGTGTTTAGGGCTGACAAGGGTCCGGAGAGGGTCCCGCCGATTTATTTAGATGGAGAAGTAGTGCAGCGAGTCGAGCGTTTCCGATACCTGGGACACATTTTGACCGAGAATCTGTCTGACAATGAAGACATTGTTCGTGAGAGACGGGCGATGGCCGTTCGGTGTAACATGCTCGCGCGCCGTTTTGCACGTTGCAGCGCTGAGGCAAGGCTGACACTGTTCAGGGCATACTGTCAATGCCTGTATACGTGTCAGCTTTGGAGCAACTGCTCTAAATCTGTAAGGAGTAGCATCAGGGTGCAGTATAATAACGCATACCGCATTCTTATGAGACTGCCTAGATACTGCAGTGCTTCGGGCATGTTTGCCGACGCCAGAGTTCCCGATTACTTCGCCGTTGTTAGGGCACGAGTTGCGGAATTCTGGGCCCGCGTGCGATGGTCTAGGAACGAAATTCTCGGTGTGTGTGCCGGGTGTCCGGAGAACTCGTTTCCAGCCTACTGGTTATCGGTACATCGCGACAGAAACCAGAAATGACTTTTAGAATTATTTTTAAACGATATTTTTGTAGCATTTTATTTTATTTGTATTATTATTTAAAATTCACAATGTTTATGTACTATTTAATTTTAACTTTTAATTTAATTTAATTTTATATATTTTATATGGGTTTATTGCCTGCAATAAATTATTATTATTATTATTGCAGGATTGTGAAGCTAATTGTGGGTACTGCCACACTGTCTATAGCATGCACAATCGACGACATGATAGATTTTATTTAAGTTCATACAATATGTCCTTTCCATTTCCTTATATCATAGACATAAGGAATTTTCACATTAATAGTATCTTGTCGCGTGATATGTAAATGCTATTACAGAGAAGTTGTCACCTGATGGTATGTCGGTACGGTCCCCGCGGCTAAGCCCCGCCGGCGAGTTGGTGTGGCTGCAGCGCGCCGCCGCCGGCCCCCACCACGCCGCACACCGCCTGCTGCGCCTGCCCTCTAGCGTGGTGAGTAGTTGAGTACCAGGTAGCAGGTAGACGGTAGACGAGGTGTAGCGGAAAACGTAGACGCGATGTAACGTTGATCGCAGACAAGGTGTAGTGGTGATTACAGATACAAACGAGGTGTAGCGGTAATTGCAGACGAGGTGAAGCGGATATTGTAGACGAGGCGCAGCAGATATTGTAGACGAGGTAGAGTAGAGATTGTAGACTAGGTGTAACGGAGACCGTAAACGAGATGTAGTGGAGATTATAGGCGATATTATGTAGTGACGATTGTAGACGGAAGACCGAGTGTAGACAAAGTATAGTGGAGATAGTAGAGACTAGGTTGAGCAAGTGCTAGCGGTAAAAAAGTTTGATAGTTTTTTTTACCATAGGTAAGGTATAACGTGTGTAAAACGTAGGTATACAAGGTAGGGCGTAGACGTAAACAAGGTAGAGAGAATATTGACTGCCAAAAAGGGGTGACTGCGTTGTTTTTATGATAGATAAGTTAGACCAACTTTTTAATAGTCTGTGTTTGACGTAGAATATGCTTAGAATACAATAAATTTGTGATAAACCTATTGTATGCATGTGTATTTTGTACGCAGATTAACAACTTAGACACAACAGAAGACATACAATCACAAGTTCAAACAGTGATAGACATAGTTGAGACTTCTATGGAGATATCGGGGGACACTTTCTATGGGATCTACTGTCAGAGTCTACCGAAGAAGTGCTTCAGCGTAGACGGTAGAAGACTGGTGTTCAGCACACCACAGAAGAACGAAGTTAGGAGTTACGTGGTGGATTTAGGTATGCATTCTACTGAACTTGTTGTCTTAGGACCTGTTTCACCACTTCCTGATAAGTACCAGATAGGCTATCCACAACATCTGACATTTTATGCTCCATACTCCATCTGTCAGATAAGTTGTCGATAAGCTCGTTTGTATCAATACAAACGCAAGTTGAACGCTCAGCAAACGGAAGAAAGCCGACACGTATTAAAATTTATATCTGCAAAAACGCGATGAAAACACGCAGACGATGCAAGCGCGTCAGTGCGTAAAAATACGTCGTGTGGAAAGGCCTATATTGGGAAGTGGTGAAACCACGAAACAGTCCCTTAGAGTCTAATGGTGCGCTTATACAGGCAACTAAAATTGCTCGACTCCAGTCAATTCTCGTCAACTTTGACGTCACGACTACATCAAGCAATTTGCGGCAACAAGCAGCAATATTGCGCAATACAATATTGAGTGATGTGGCCATCGAATATTTGAGCGATATCACATTGAGCGATATGAAATAAATTGCTCCATATTGCTCCACTAATTGCTCCAGATCGCTCCATTCGTGTCGTCGAGCAATGATTGCCCGTGTAAACGCTTCTTAGCGTGTTTACACACGGCGCCGCGGAGGTAAAGAATCGCCGGCACAGAATATATATTAGTAGTACCAACAGAATTCCAACTCGTGAAACCCGTTTAAAAAAATAACAACTCATGCTGCGATACTATAAAGTTCAAATTCCGACCGCGCAGTGCTAGGTACCTACAATTATATTTGCCTACATGTGCGCTCTCTTTCTATCGCGTAAGAGGTACCCTTTCTGACGAAATTAAGATTGTCACCTTTTAGAAAATAAAATAATCTTCTTTTAAAAAACGTTTGCTATTAGCTGTAGCTATACAGCTAATAGCATACTTTTTTATAGTAATAATCAAATTTTAGTAACCCAACGTATATTTTATTATAGTTTTATATTCGATTATAATTTAGGAGCTGGTCAGGAATTTTTTACAACTTAAACATAGTAACTTGTGTTTATTTATGTGTAGTATGCGGTTTGTTTGTAACAAATTGGTTTATTTGCTATGTTTTTATATTTTAAAGTCTTAAATTACTATATTGAAATATTTCTTTCCCTTTTTTTCAATTGTTCATATTGTAAATATATTTATCAGATTAATAATGATTCTGTCACAGCGGTTAAATCAGTACGTAGATAATATATGCGACAAAAAAATCTTGCGCGCGCGTCACCGCTCGCTTGTGAGTCCCTTGTGATCTGCCCCTTTAAAGGGGTACTTACAGTTCGATACCTAAACGCGCGAGTGGGACAGGCCTGGCGCCGTGTGAAAAGGGCCAATAGAAATGTATGCAGCGGCGCCGCCGCGGCGTGCGTGTAAACAGCCTTATGGGACTGTTTCGTGGTTAGACGGATAACTTGTATAAATTACGTACAATGATGCGTCAATTTAGTCGAATGCCATTTTTGTTAATATTTAGCTAGATTCTTTTTCTTTTTTGTTTTTTTTTTTACTAAAATTTCATCATTCAAAAAAAGTTAATTTATGCGTTTTTAAATGAGTGGATAATTCGAAAAAGACAATAAAATCGGCAAATGACAATCAAAAACTGTAAACTGTTTTTGCTATCGGATTGTTTTTAAACTGGAATTTAAATTTCATAAAAATTGTTTTTTATATTTCAGATAATCGCACCATCGTGGATATATCCAACAACAAGAGCGAGCAAGGCTCCACAACAGTAACCAGCGTGCGTTCGGGCGTCGTGCTGGCTGTTTGCTCCAACCTCACCACTCCCGGCAAAGTAAGACCACAGACAAAAGAGCAGAGACTATAGAGTAAAGAGAACAGAATATAGTGCCATCGAAGTAATAGAATTAAGTATACGCAGATTGTGGACCTACGTTAATCGTAATCAAAAGCCTAGGATTGAAGTAACGCGACCAAATTACGTAGGTCTGCCATCTGCCTATAAATCAATTTCTCTGGTAGATCATAGTACATCATTTACAGGAATAATCTAAAGATCGCTTACTAAAGGACTCCTAAATAAAGTGGAAGCTTATCCATATCTTTCAATCCTTCTCAAACTTCTTCTCGACAAATGTCCAAATACACTATGCAGACGGTGCAGACACGGCTTCGATGTTTGGGATCATTGTTCTCCGGTAAAATCCATTTTTCGTTTGGGTTTTTATACAACCTTTTGGCAGATGGTAATAAAGCTTTTTCATAAATTTTGTTGATTTTTGCTGCATCCAGGTTGCCCGTAAATACATACAAACTTCCAAAACCTCGTTTTGACAGGCACCCCCAAACATGCACCTTTGCTGGGTGCTTAACAGTACGTGCCAATAATTTGTTGCTGGAGGTTGACTAAGCACGAGATGTTACATTCGATGCCCAAAAAGAAGCTTCATCTGAAAAGACTATGTGGTCCCAGTCGCGGTCAAGATTTTTCTTTCTTCCATTCTCTTTTTAATGTGAGTCTCGGAGAGAAGAGGTTTTTTTATAGTGCTCCTGTATTTCACCTCCGATTCCGCCAGTCGATTTCTTATAGTGTTGAGAGACACATCAAGCCCACGTTCTTACAGTTTTTCTTGAGCTGAACGAAGAGATAACCGAGGATTTTTTTTAAACATTAAGACAATGCGTTTGTCTTCGGCGGGAGTCGTCTTTTTCATTTTCCCTCTTTCTGGCAGGTCATCAACGCTCCGGGTTTCAGAATATCGTTTCACCCACTTGCTCACGAATGCTCTTGACTTCTGCATGTATTTGGCAGCTTGAAAATACGACATTTTTGGACCTTTTGGGTGCAAACAAAGAAACACCGCTTCATATCGTGACGCGACGGCGGTACTCATGGCGGGAAATGTGTCGTCAACTCGGCGCATGCACACAGACTGCTTTGTTTTGTGCTAAGCATTTTAGACAAAGATCCACTGAATGTGATTAAGTATTTTTTTCAATGTTGGTTATGGTTTTCGATGTAAAATGTCGGCTACGCTCTTGTTGAACACACTGTAGAGTCCAAATGGTGTCTATTTTACGAAGAAGGACATAAAAGCAATTACTCATTTTTTCCCTTATAATTTAAACAGACCTTGTAACTTTAACCTACTTCATCATCTGGCGAATATATCTAGTTAAATAGAATCTACATTTTGATTTCAAATCATTGTTCCGGCCACAAAATTTATGAAAAAAACGGCAATTTTTTAACTATTACTTATCTGATTCATTCACTAACGTCTTCAATTTTTATTATTAAAAATAGGGTAAAACTTCAAACCCTCCTATTTATCCCCAGCTGTTCGTAGCAAAACTTCCTCCTATCGGCTCAGAACAATCAATCCAGTGGTCCTACGTGTGGGGCCCAACATTACCGGCCAAAGTAGCGGAGGTCATCAAGTCAGCTACTGTCAAGTATTTGGACCACGAACATAAAGCCTCTAGTGATGACGTCAGTAAGTTATCTGACATTATTTATTTATTTTTATTTATTTACCATTTATTTCAGGCATCTTGGCCCATATGCCATAAATGTGGCATACCACATATGGCATAAATATCTTACATAATATTATACTAACATGCATATTATTATTATTAGAGGTATATAATTATGAACTACACTTTGTTTCGACTAGCTGACACGGTTTCACCCTTGTGAACGTGGCTTTCTTGTTAAAAAATAGGCTATGTCCTTTCGGTTAAATCACTCTATTTATTGAAGAAAACGACATAGAAAATCGTTTTGTAGTTTTCAAGATCAAAGCAAACTTAAGTTTAGTTACAAACAAAAGGCGTTTTTGTTTTGGCATATTATATTAACTTTATTAAGTTTAATCTCAAACGAGCTTTTGCCCGCGGCTTCGCTCGCGTTAAGAAGCCCGATACAAACTTTCATTCCGTATTTTAACCCCTTGGAGGTGAAATTGATCAAAATCCTTTCTTAGCGGATGCCTACGTCATATCATCTACCTGCATGCTAAATTTCAGCCCGATCGGTCCAGTGGTTTGGGCTGTGCGTTGATAGATCACCATGTCAGTCAGTCACCTTTGAGTTTTATATATATAAGATAAAACTCATAATTTTCAGAATCATTCACATCGATATACATGGGTCCCAGCTCCGGTACCAACTACCCGCTAATCGTGTGGCCGCACGGCGGTCCGCACTCCGCCTTCTCCAATACATATTTCTTGGAGGCTGCCTTTTATAATATGCTGGGTGAGATATTTTACTCTTTTACTTAAATATACATGTTGTTCGGGTGAACACCGTTATCCTTAAAACCATCAAATGAGCCCGTCAAAATGATCAACTTTTTCTATGAGAACAATGCTGGGAACTGAAAAAAATCCGGTGTTCTCCCTAACAACCTGTATACTAATAAAATTGTGTCTGATTGTCTATCAGTTTATGTCTGTTAAACTGTTTTGAAATATGCCACAAGATTAGTTTTTTTTTAATTTGTTTGGTGATAATATATTTTTTGTTTTGTGAATTCAATGGAATCTTGATTTTATTTAGTTTAGGATTTTATAAAGTGTTCATAATTTTGTATGGACTAGTTTATTTTTTGTTTAATTTTTTCGGACCTCATTTAACATTTAAATATTTATTGTATAAGTACTTGAGTATTGATTAAAGTTGTGCAATAAAGTATGCCCAAAATCCTAAGCTTAGAAGTCAAAAACATGAAACGTAACATGGAACTTTGTATGTAAAAATGTTAGTTCATCTCACGGTAAACTTTCCATAGGTTTCGCGTCCGTTCTAATAAACTACCGCGGCTCGGTCGGCGCGGGCGAGAAGTCAGTCAACTACCTGCCGAGTAGAATAGGGGAGGCGGACGTCAAAGACTGCGAGAGAGCTACCCTGGATGTGGTAGAACAGTTCCCGGTAGATCGGGAGAGGTTCGTTATCCATACTTTCTTGTCTTCTGTGATCTGTCATCTTTTGACAAGAAGCTTTTGCCCGCGGCTTCGCTCGCGTTAAGAAGTATTATTATATACAAACTTTTATCCCCTATTTGAACCCCTTGGGGTTGGAATTTATCAAAATCCTTTCTTAGCGGATGCCTACGTCATTCAGCCCGATCCGTCCAGTGGTTTGGGCTGTGCGTTGATAGATCACTATGTCAATCAGTCAGTCACCTTTGAGTTTTATATATATAGATATTAGTAAGGGGTGTAGTTACATGTTTTTTTAATACCAAGGTTGGTACTGAGCGGCGGGTCCCACGGCGGGTTCCTGGTGACGTCGCTGAGCGGTCAGTACCCCGACCTGTACAGGGCCGTGGTCACGCGCAACCCGGTTATAGACGTCGCGGCCATGATCAATACCAGCGATATACCTGATTGGTGAGTTGTGTGGATGTTTAGATTGAGGTCAGCTCACATAGCAACGTGACGAGGCGCTACAAGGCGTCTTTAAATGAGCCATTTAAAGGAACAGGCAATCAAAAACTGCGGGTGGCAAGTGTGATAATTCAGTGTGCTTCTTGTGTAGTAAATAAAGTTCAGTTTTGAATGGCTCATATAAAATGTATCGCAACGCATCGTCTCGTTACAATGTAAACTTTTCTCTAAGGGTAAACTTGCGTATCGATAAAGTTGGAGTTAAAACAGTTTTTCTTAATAAAAGCGCCATCTGTTAGTACAAATTATGAACACTTTATATCTTTAGTTATTCTTAACGCAATACTTTCAACTTAATAAGAATAATAATAATAATAACTATGGACGCTTCACACCACGTCGGTCTGGCCCCATGCTAAGTACCTGAAGGACTTGTGTTACAGGTAGTGTCCGACCGAAGCTTCGGCTTCGGCTTCGGCGGCCGAAGCCTTCGGCCAAAAAACCACCTTCGGCGAAACCTTCGGCTTCGGCCTAAAACCCGGCCGAAGCCGAAGCTTTGCCTAAGGTCCGAGCAACCGTCGAAATTGAACGAAAGACTGAGCGAGTCGTGAGATAGCGACGGACCGGTCGTGTGTGCGGAGGCCACTGGGAGTCACTGTCAAATACAATAAACAAACACTAACTTCTTAATAAATCATTTAATTTTTTATTAAGAAGTTAGTGTTTGTTTATTTTATTTTTTAGTCTAGTTTCGGTCTAGTCGAGTTAAACGAAGACTGATGGATTGGTCTAATTATTGTTATTTGTGAAATAATAAAGAAATTATTATTTTTACAACAGTTCAGTCAATAAAGTAGCTGTTGTATAATGCGTGAGCGGGAACCTAAGAGATTTCTGCTGGAACTTATTCAGGGTGCTTAGGTATAAAACATACTAAAAGTTCATTCCTTAAGTCTAGGAGGTGAGCAGGAGTGAGGGGAGGGTGACAAAAGTCTAAATTTTTGGCTAATAACTAAAATACGATGCGTTGTAGCAAAAATATTCTACAATGAAAAAATTTTATTAAATTCTCTATAATTTTGATTCTACTATATTAATTCTCATCCGTTTTCTACACACACTCAGGAAAACTACATAATTATACTACACGCTCAGGAAAAGTGAAAATAAAAAGTGTTTTATTTTTAAATATTCCTTTATAATTCTGATTCAATAGTAGCTTTACCGCTTCTATGCAGCGTTCAGTAAGTGAGAGGGCTGTAAGCACATCCCCCATTCCCTCATTACACCCCTTGACGCGGCAACGCACCAGTAGCACCCCTGGTGTTGCAGACGACGCAAGGCATTACGGTAACCAGCTTCCATCAGTTGAAACATACACTAATTGTTAGCCTGCTTAGTTAAATGTATAAAAAACATTCGGGAATGAGCTTGATGACCCCTCAAGAATGGGGGTGGAAAATGTAGGTAATTTCTTGACGCCAAGGACAATAGGCGACTTGCCAGCGCCTGAGGCTTCACTAAAACAATAATATATTTTGTCACTGCACCAGGGATTTTAGCAGCGGCTAATGTAGATGCCTGAGAGCGATTCTGAAACTTCCAGAGCGTGTAGTTAAAAAAACGGATGAGAATTTGGAAAAACTATATAGAATCACATAGTTATAGAGAATTGAATAAGCTTTTATTTCGTTATAGAACTTTATTGCCACAAGTCACACCGCATCGTTTTTAAGGTATTAGCCAAAAACTAAAAATTGAGACTTTTGTCACCTTCCCTTCCCTCCGGCTCACCTCCTAGACGTCAGGACTTTTAGTATGTTTTGTCCCTAAGCACCCTGAATAAGTTCCAGTAGAAATCACTTAGGTTCCCGCACACGCACTCAATACACTCCTTTGAGTCATTCCTTAACCAGACTACAAATAATTAATAAATAAATCACAAAATCACAAGCTTTTGTTACTATCTCTAAATCAACTTCCATATGAAACAGTCAATATAGAGGTAAACCTTCAATATTGAAGTGCTGAAATAATTTTAATATTCATTGTAGCTTATAGACAATTTTAAACAAAATTAAATACTGAGAGTCGAGATTAAGATTGTAAACCTTCGGCTTCGGCCGAAGGTTGTGGCGATTGCCGATTAATCGGCTTCGGCTTCGGCCAAAAATAGACCTTCGGTCGGACACTAGTTACAGGTAGCAGACAACGGAAATATATTTAATACTTTTATACATACATTTAAGATTATTATTATATCATACACATATTTAATACACATCCAGACCCAGAACATTGAAAACTTTTTGTTCCGTCGGCGGGATTCGAACCCGCGACCCCCGGCTTGAGCCCGGTGCCACACACTCAACCAATTGAGCCACAGAGGTCGTCAATATTTTAAACATAATATTTTTGCATGGATAATTAATGTACAGTTTAAGATTATTATTATATCATACACATATTTAATACACATCCAGACCCAGAACATTGAAAACTTTTTGTTCCGTCGGCGGGATTCGAACCCGCGACCCCCGGCTTGAGCCCGGTGCCACACACTCAACCAATTGAGCCACAGAGGTCGTCAATATTTTAAACATAATATTTTTGCATGGATAATTAATGTACAGTTCAAACAGGATTTTACGTGTATAACAACAGCGTCTATATACCTGACTTTAAAGCTATTAAACATTCTCGAATGTTCCCTAGGCTTCGCGTTACTACGCATTAACTATAGAGGCTCGACTGGCGCGGGGGACGCCAACGTAAGATGCATAATGGGCAACGTCGGACAATATGACGTCAAAGACTGCCTTCTCGCTCTAAACGACGCGAGGGAAAGAGTCGGATATACCGAGAAAGTAGTCCTCTATGGCGGGAGTTTTGGCGGTTTCACTACGGCTCATTTGGCCGGACAATACCCGGACATGTTTAAGGCTGTGGTGATGAGAAATCCTGTAATCGATATGGTGTCTAAGAAAAATTACGGGGATAACCCTGACGGGTGAGTTTGTTGTTTGGTATGGCTAACAGATGGCGCTTTTGAAAGTTTCCGGTCTACTCACATTTTAGTATTAAAAAGAATAATGTGGTTTTTATATCTTAGATATAAAACAATCTGCTAATCTTTGACCTTGGAAACATCCCTATTATAATGATATTATATTATCGGTTTTGATCCATGAAGTACCATGAACCCATCACAGGTGTGCAGTAGAGGCCGGGTTCACGTACCGCGAGGACGGGCCTGTGACGGAAGACCAGCTGTTGGCTCTACGGCGATGCTCACCCCTCGTCCACGTGCATAAAGTGAAGGCGCCCACGTGTCTGCTGCTAGGGTCCAACGACAAGAGGGTACCGGCATACCAGGGGCTGGAGTACGGGAAGAGATTGAAGGCGAATGGAGTAAAGACCAGGTGAGTTGTAGCTGATGGCCTCTTGTCCATAATATGAAGGTACCCAGGCGTCTGCTGCTAGGGTCCAACGACAAGAGGGTGCCGGCATACCAGGGGCTGGAGGACGGGAAACGGCTGAAGGCGAATGGCATTAAGCCTAGGTGAGATGATCCGCCGCTTGTGGCGTAAAAACTAGTGGCGTAGAGGAAAATGACACCTATAGCCTATATTGTCATAAAGTAGCAATTTATTTGAATTTTTGCCTCGGTAAGCAGCGGCAAAGATCGGAACGGTACCTTTATAGCGAGTACAGTTTACTAAGGTTGGGTTACACTAACTTACTTTTACTAGTTTAACTACAATGCTAAATGTCAAATCTCTGGTTAAGTCAAAAATGGACGCCATATTTAACCATAACCGTAGAGCTCAACAAAGCTTTAAATGCACGTGGCAAAAAAAGGAACTAACGCTGTCATCATACAATAACGCACATTTTTGACAGTTCTCCTTTACCAGCAGCGCCCCCGCCCACGTTCATTTAAAAGCCTTGTCGGACCAGCTGTCATCTGTCAAATTCTGTGGTCAAAGTTAAGGTTAAAGTTAGCTTTAACTTTAACCATAACTTTGACCATAACTTTAACTTTAACCACGCCTCTGGTGCAACCCACCCTAATAGTTCTTGTTAAATTTTAGGATTCACATGTACGAGGATAACCACACCCTGGGCAGTCTGCCGGTCGAGATGGACTCCCTCATCAACGCGGCCGACTGGCTCATCACAGCTATCAAACCCGAATAATTAAAAAAAGACAAAAATAACTTTAAAAATAAAAAGTACAAAATGTAACTGAATAATTAAAAATGTGAATTAGGGAAAAGTTACCGGAATTTCGTGACATTACTAGACTGCCAAAGTTAAAATGAGACTGCCATTTATACTATTTTGTTTGTACTGAGAAACTAGAGTATTATATAAAGAAAATTATTTTACTATCAATAATTATATTGTTGTAACTTAACACATAAATATTTCATATTATGTTTTAAATAAAATTGCATATAATCTACTTTTGTTTTTTTTTTTAGAATATACAGTGTGTTAGTGTAAAAACCGTTATCCTTGAAACCATGCTGGGAACTAAAAAAAAAGCCGTCTTCATACCCATACAAATTGCCGATCCGGGCATCCATATAGGTATGAAGACGCCATTTTTTTGAGTTCCCAGCATTGTTCTCATAGAAAAAGTTGTTCATTTTGACGGGCTCATTTGATGGTTTTAAGGATAACGGTGTTTACACGTGGTTTACACTAAAATCTTGACGTATTTACTAAATGACGCCCGCAACTCCGTTGTTCCAAAATTTTTGCCCGAGAATTTTCCGGCACAAAAAGTATCCTATCCTTTCCCGGGACTCAAGGTAACTAGCAACCCAAGGTAAGGTAACCCAGCGAAATCGGTTCTGCGGTTTGGGCGTGTAGAGGTAGCATTTTATTAGTATGGATTAAATCCAGTTATACATTTCTTAAGCTTTTTGAAATAGGGTATACATAAAAAAATATATCACAGCCGAACATAAAGAACCACCTCCTTTTTTTAAGTCGGTTAAATGGTACTTTACCGGAATTAAAAATAAATTCTATGAAAGTTGAACAGCTGACAGAGGGAATATAAATTACACGATAGAATAATAGCAGGTGCTGCGTCATCTGTTCCGCGCTTTGTTACCCCCGGGGCGCTCCCACAGTGTGCGATACGATATCCGATATATCGGTACGATTTCAAGGACTCGATTATTCAGAAACTAGATCTAATTATAATTTTTGTATTTTTTTAAATCATTGTCTTTGGTATTATTTAGGGCTAAGGCTTTTTTGTAGCTTACCAATGGCTTAAAAGTATGTAGACTTTATTAAATATAGTTATACAAAAGACAAAATGTGTTACAGAAGTAATCTTGTCGCAACTAATTCAAGTCTTTGTTTAGTTTTTATTATTCGTAGTCTTTGTTCTATAAAATTATAGTATTATTATGACAAGATATTTTATAAATGCACTTAACGTTTACATTGACGACATTAGATTATTTTTTGGTCCGATATCGGATATCTTATCGTACTAGAGATCGCCCAATGGTCGAAATTCGACCTTACTTGCAACGACATTAGGACTACTACCATAGACTTAATATATGTCGTAACTACTATCTATATTTTGTAAAAAATATTGACTTCATCATAGTTTTTTTCAATTCTTGTCTCTGGGACTCAGCTGATCTCAGACTGGCCGTTTAAGCATTGTCTAATAGTATCTAAAATTAAATAAAAAAAACAATAATCCATTTTCAATTTGTCAACTTGTTGTCAACAGACTTCAACTATAAATAAAAGAGTATAATTCGTATGTATAGCTTGTCACTCAAAAATGTGTCATTTTTCCTAGTAGTAGTGTCGTAGTGTGTGTAACGTTTTATTTGTTAAAAATCTACGAATAATAAAAACTAAGGAAACATAACTCCCATACTTCAACCGTTTTAAATTTGGCTCCTTTTCGAACACTAAAATATGACAATTCAGATTTTCGCCAAGGTCGTATCCCAGGTAACGTATCATAATATTGCGCGCCGGACGACAGCCTGCGCGGTTATTGTCATTGTCATAGTTATGAAACAAATAATTGTCAAAAGCGGATAGTATTATGCAGTATACACCAAGCACATGTACTATCACGAAGAAACGAGCACATTATTATTATTTTAAAATCAAACATTTTCCTCTGATACTTATGACATTGATAATAATTATGATATACATGTAATACCTACCTAATCATGAACAAACCTTGTACGACTCGGGCGAATCTAAAACTTACCGAGCACCTAGAGAAGACGTTTTCAGATTACAAAAATCTATGTGCTAAATTATTACAGAATTGAAATTAAAAACTTGCGTAAATTTTGTATAACTCACAATTAATATAATATTTTAATAACAGTTAGCAGTTTTTTATTTTTGTTCATTTACAATATTAAAGGAAATACTTATTTGTTTTTGTGGATTGAACGTAATTTTTCGATTTAAGATTTTGATACGTGGGAGAGCCATACTTCGGCACGAATGGGCCGGCTGGAGATATACCACGTTCTCACAGAAAACCGGCGTGAAACAGCGCTTGCGCTGTGTTTCGCCGAGTGAGTGAGTTTACCAGAGGCCCAATCCCCTACCCTATTCCCTTTGTCACCCTCCCCTATTACCCTATTCCCTCTTAAAAGGCCGGCAACGCACCTGCAGCTCTTCTGATGCTGCGAGAGTCCATGGGCGACGGAAGTTGCTTTCCATCAGGTGACCCGTTTGCTCGTTTGCCCCTTATTTCATAAAAAAAAAAAATTACATTATGTTTTTTTGTTTTGTTGTAAAAAATCCGTAGCATGAAATATGAGAATACCCATATCATCTTATAACGCATTTAGTATAATGTCAGCCAGACTCCAAAATTTCGTTTATGATTAAATTTTTACATCTTGCATTTAACACTGTCCATGGCGACTTTGTAAAAATTTTGTAATTATATTATTTTTTGATTATTGCACTTTTAGAATAACAGTACCTGGATGACCGAGCTTTGCTCGGTATAGCAAACACTCATTGACTTCGTGTTACTTAATAACGCCATCTGCTGGTTAGTTGCTAACAAAATAGTATTATTATTCGTCAATAGATGTCAGTAAGAGTCATATTTTTTAGTTTATCGATAAAACACGAATAAAAAGACATTTTCTGAAAATGATTCCTAGCTAGATCGATTTATTGCCCCCGAAACCCCCTATATACTAAATTTATATATATATATATATATATATATATATATATATATATATATATATATATATATATATATATATATATATATATATATATTTCCACCCCGGAGTTGATATTGCGTCCTACATGGCGGTTTTTACCGATGATATTGCGTCCGACTGACTTGTTGCATCCTGTATACGGACGCAAGATTGACCATCTCTCAAATTCAGCCAGAAGTAGTGTTAAGGTTAGTACAATGGCTGGGTGAAATATTGGCATGGACGTTGTTTTGTCACCGGAGTGCTTTTCGGCGTATTTATTAGTTCCGCTATTTGGCGCGCGAATTTTGGAGGTCGCTACTGTGCGCCGTATATCGGTGGCGTATATTCGATACTTTGTTTACGTATAACACGCCGATAATGTGGATTCCTGTATATTATAAAGTTTTTATCAATTCTAATGTGTGATTTAATTACGTCCCACAAAACGACATCGTCCCAGAGGAGACGCGGGGGTGACAGAGGCGAGGGGGCGGAGTTCGCACGCGACATGCAAGGGCATGTTTTTGTTTATATTTTTTGCCGGCCAGCGCGGACGTAATGACGCTTGTGGTATAAATATTGTGTAGTGGGGCGAATATTTGAGAGAGACTAAATTCATGTCTTCAAAGTTGGGTTCACAACGCCTTCGTAAATTTGATGTAACATTAGACATTTCAATGTCTAATTAACTTACAAAAATGCTGCTAAAACTATTTGAAAGTAGAGTTAATATTTCAAAAGTTATTATAAAAAAAAGTACCAAATTATGAAATTTTTGCGTGTCGTTTCGATACTGCCGCTTACAATTTATTATTTATAAAAAAAATGAGCTAGAAAGGATTAAAAATTTAATGTTAATTTGAAGATAAAGAAGAGAAGAATCCGATACCAACAAATAACACATCAACTTACATTAAATAACTAAAAATTATATTTTTAAAATGTTCATAAAATTCGCGTCATTGTCCTGCGCATTGTTTGTTTTGAATGCCTTGCCGATATACTCAACGTGACGGGTTGAAACCTATTTTGCGATAAAATCTGCTGGCTCACTTTATTGGATCGCAGTGCTTTGGTGTGGATAGAGGTCTTCGTTTTATGCTCTCTCTCTCTCTTTGAAATACGTTCTACAAAAATTTCCAAATAAGACGTCATTTACATTTCTCGACTGTGCCAACATTTGTCTGTTTTTCACTACTTTTTTTATACCAAGTTATAAAGGCCCGCAACATTTCTAAGTTCTTAATAATTTTCTTTATATCAATACTTAATTATAAACGAATTTAGTGAATTCCTCATTTTCCTGAACGTCTTTTTCCTGAATAGCCCTAAAAACATAATGACGATCATTCAGAATAATGATTAAATCTGTAACTGTATTTCAGGAAAACAGGAACAAATATATCGAATCGATGCAATGTCGATATTACAATTAGGTAGTTATTTGACACATTTTCGAAAAATAGTAGTAGAATAGTAAGAAAAGTAGTAAAAATGTTATCTACACTTCAATATTATAAAGCAGGAGAGGTCGTTTGTTTGTTTGAACGCGTTAATCTCAGGAACTACTAGTCCGATTTGAAAAATTCTTTCAGTGTTAGATAGCCCATTTATCGAGGAAGGCTATAAGAAATATTTTATCACGCTAAGAATAATAGAAGTGAAGAAATAGAGGAAAATGTGGAAAAAACGGAGGGAAATTATTTGAAAGGGCTTATTTGAACGCGCTTATCTCAGGAACTACTGGTCCGATTTGAAAAATTCTTTCAGTGTTAGATTGTCGTGATTGATGTAGATCGTTTTTTTTAAAAGAAGTGATTTTAAAAACTATTTTAAAGACAAAATAAAATGGCCTTGGCCGTCGACCCATTTTGTAATACAAAAAAAAATGTTTTAATTGTTGTGCAACGACCAAGAATAATATCAATATTATTACAAATAATTTTGTTCTACCTATGAAACGAAAGAACATAAAATCGCTTTATAAATCTTCATTTTTCTGGTGCAGCATATTTATTTACAAATAAATATGCAATTTACGATCATTATCCTGACGTCCAGTGTCCTGTTTGTTGTTGAACTGTTTATATACTTACCTGTCTAAAAGTATTTTGGATCGATTGTATTAACTACTATGTCCCTACCTACATACCTACGTATATGATTTTCTTTGATAAGTACTTACCTATTGTATATTTTAAACAAAAGCCCATCAGTGAGTGAGTTTAGACTGCGAATTGGGTTGGGACTAATGTATTTTTAAATATCTATACTTACTAATATTGTAGAGACGAAATATTTAATCGTTTGCTTATTACTATTTAACTTACGAGTTACGAGACTACTGAACCAATTTAAATAATTCTTTCGCTATTAGAAAGCCACGGTAATGAGAAAATAGCCCAAAGTGCATTGAAACTCAACGTCAAGTGGTTACCGGGTCATGGGCTAGGCTGTACACTGTACAGTGTTCTGAGATTTTTTTTTAATCTTGACTTTGTTCATTCATAAATCGACACCCTTGACAAGATTTATAGTAACTGTGATGGCATACTTATAATAATAATAATGTACTTTTATTCAGCTCGATAACATAAAAACCTTAATCTAGACAATTACAACATGCAAATTATTTTATTTTCAATGGTTTTTTATATTAGAATGTTAAGATCGCAACCGGCAGCTTAGCTAGGTTACAGTATAACCTGTGTTAAAGCCACCGGACCCTTTCCCAACTACTGATCGCATATCGCTGATTTTACATTTCAGGCAATTAAAATTAGATTACAAATCAAATCAATGTTTAAAATTAATCAAACTTGATACAATAAACGGGGGCGGTGGTTACTCGCGTCCGTAGGAATTACCTTTTACTACCCTACACGTGTCCCCCGGGTGGTGCTAAACGAGTAACAACGCCGAGTCTCAGGCGGCGGATATGATAACCTGACTCCTAGGCAGTAGTGGCCTTGAGGACTAAATACCCTCAAAAAGTCTAGCGCGGAAAGCAACGGGAAACTACCGCGACTATAATCCCAAGAAAACCACCATGATTAAGAACGCCACCAGAGATAATATGATGTCATGCGACCCGACTAACGCTCGGCGCCAGCTTGGTTCCGGGCCGACTGGTGTGAAATTGGCTACCGGCTGCAGTTGGAAACATAACATCTTACTCTAGCAAACTAACACCCAAGGGAAGGGCAATAACAATAGGAACCTGGAATGTCCGTGGACTTTTAAGGCCAGGAAAAATCGAAGTTGTTGAAGCGGAGATGGAGCGCTATAATCTGGCTATACTAGGATTGAGTGAGACCCATGTCAAAGATAACGGATACCACATCACACCTGAAGGAAATATGGTAATCTACTCTGACAGGCAAGACAATAGTTTTAGTGGTGTGGGCTTCATAGTTGCTAGCTGGCTACGAGACAAGGTATTGGGGTATAATACCATCAACAATAGAATTATATCCTTAAAAATTTCAGCCCATCCACACCCAATTAACTTTGTACAGGTCTATGCGCCGACCACTGCAGCCACCGAAGAAGAGATGGAGGAATTTTACCACGAGCTAGAATTAACCTGCAAAGCGTTACCAAAGAAGGAATGTACTATCATCCTGGGAGACTTTAATGCTAAGATAGGGCACACTGATAATGATCAACACCTAAGGAATGTTATTGGGGAATACGGCTTAGGAGCCCGCAACAGTCGAGGTGAGATGTTGTTAGAGTTTTGCATTGAAAAAGGACTATTCGTAACTAACACGGCATATAAACAACATCCAAGACGCTTATGGACATGGCGATCGCCAACAGGTCATAAAAATCAGATTGACTTCATATTAATCAGCAGCAGATGGAAGTCGTGCATAACTCTCTCAAAGACTTTTCCGGGTGCAGATTGTGGCAGCGACCATCAGCTGTTAATAGCTCAATACAGAGTCCGCCTCAAAGTAGTTTCAAAGCCTCCACCATCCAAAAATATTCTTCTAACACAAGAAGCGAAAGCTTTTGAGGACACACTACAAACTCGACTGGACAGTGAAACGTATTGCCCATTTGACTCAGCCAATACATCATGGAATCAGCTTAAGGCCGCATTAGAAGAGACAACTAGAACAATCACAAATGGACGGAAAGTAAAACACCCTAGATCTGAGTGGATGACCACTTGGGAGGCAATCGCACAAAGAAAGGCTCTAAAGACTGGAGGAATTCGTTCAAAGGAAGAACAACAGCGATACTCTGAACTTGACTCACTAGTACAGCGTCTCTGTAGACATGACAAGAATGCATATATCAATTCTATATGTAGAGATATACAAACACACTCTGATACCCTACATCCAAGAGACATGTTCCAAAAGGTAAAAATTCTCACACGGGAACGAAAATCAAAATCTTGGAACATAGAAGATGAAAAGGGTAACCTGATTTTAGACAAGAACCAAGTGATGACAAGATGGAGGAACTACTGCCAAGACCTGTACAAATATGACGCTGATGAACCTGACACTAGATTAGATTTTACATATAAAGAACCCGACATCGTTCTCCATGAAGTAGAAGCAGCTATAAATAAGCTAAAAACAAAAGCTTGCGGTGGAGATGGTATACAGGCACAAGTGCTTAAGAGCTTGGGTAAGTGTGGAATCAGAGTAATGCATTCAATATGTCTTAAAGTATGGAGAACAGGACAGTGGCCAGACGATTGGACAGAATCTCTCGTGATACCACTACATAAGAAAGGGTCGACTAAAAAGTGTGGAAATTATCGGACCATCTCACTAATTTCACACGCCAGTAAGATTCTTCTCCATGTTATAAACAACAGATTGGCACACTATATAACTAGACAGATATCCAAAGAGCAGGCGGGATTCGTAAAGGGCAGGGGTACCCGAGAACAAATCCTAAACATCCGTCAGCTGATAGAAAAGAGCAGAGAATTCAATGTCCCAATAGTACTCTGTTTTGTGAATTACGCTAAGGCCTTTGACTGCATCGTCTGGTCCAAAATGCTGGAGGTGATGAGAGAGTTGGGCGTCCCCGATCATCTCATATTTTTGGTACAAAACCTCTATCTGGAAGGTCGATCAAGGGTGCGATTAGACAATGATCTGTCAGAGCCGTTTGCTACAGAGCGTGGTGTCAGACAGGGTTGCATCCTCTCTCCACAGCTGTTCAACCTCGTAGGCGAATATATAATGCGTCGAGTGTTGGAAGATTGGGAGGATGGTATTAAAATTAACGGATACCTTCTCAACAACCTAAGGTTCGCTGACGACACCACGCTTATAAGTACTTGCGAAGTGAAACTTGCTGAACTTCTAGCGCGGCTCGAAAAGATTAGTCGAGACTTTGGCCTCCAAATCAATCGCAATAAAACCAAACTGATGTACGTCGATAAGCTGAACCAAATACAAAAGACATCCTTACTACAAGATCTCCAACCCGTAGAGGAGTTTGTCTACCTGGGATCGTTGATTAGCAACAACGGTAACTGCGAGAGGGAGGTTGTCCGACGGGCTCAGATGGCTAAATCTGCGGTTGGGCGCTTAGAAAAGATATGGAAGAATAAGAACATCTATCGTAGCACAAAAATAACACTAATGCGTTCCCTAATCTTTTCAATATTTTTATATGCCTCCGAGACATGGACACTAAAAGCACGTACTCGAGCTAAGATTGACGCTTTTGAAATGTGGTGCTGGCGTAAAATGCTCGGCATCCCTTGGACCGCACACCGGACCAACACGTCTATACTTCAGCAACTCAAAATTACCACCCGCCTGTCCACGCTTTGTCTACAACGATCACTTGCCTTTTTTGGACACATAGCCCGCCGGGAGCCTAATAATCTTGAGAGTCTCATACTAGCTGGGCAATTAGAGGGGAAAAGAGGCAGAGGCAGAGTGGCTACACGATGGACAGACGCGATTGTCAAGGCTGCTGACTGCACGTTCCAGGAGGCATTTCATCAGGCCAAAAATAGAGACAAGTGGAGAGCCCTATCCCAAAAAGCAAATTTTGGTGGTCACGTCCCTCAGCCATGAGGATACGACTAGGAAGAAAAGATACAATAAACAATACAAAAAACGATCGAAACGATCTACATCAATCACGACAACCATGATTGACTATGACTATCACAGCACAGAACGCAACGTCGCGTCGTGTTTGCTTACGCGCGCACGTTAACCAACTACTTACGAAAAAATTTATTATTATTGTGAACTTGTATTATAATCAAATACCGTCCTCTTTTTGTACAAAACAAATAAACAGAAATAATAGGTACTATTATAGATAATAACCATAATTTAAATTTACAAACAAAGTATATATATTGTTGTGTAATTTTTGTGTAGTTGTGTAATTTTTTGAGATTTTGGACTGTTTTATCTTATTTTTGATAGGTACGTTAATAATTTTTTAAACGTTTTTATTTTTCTTTTCGACGCCTAAAGGGCCTTTTTTTGAGACTTTGTACTGATAGGTATGTCTGATATGTGATTCTTTAGGTTAATATTTTTCTAAGCATTTTTGTTTTATTTTTTTAACGCCTAAACGGCTAATAACGAATTTCAATTTGTTAAATTTTATCAACTTGTCACGTGGGCAGAGCCACGATTGAAAACTAGTATTGCTTACATACACAAGTTAACTATAGTCAATGTCACAGTAAATTAGCCTCTCAACTGTTCGTTCTTAAAATTGTTAATTTCTTAAATTACTTTTATGTTCCTATTTCGGTGTATTTGATTTGTCCGACAATTTGATTATTATGACTATGGGTTTATTATTGTACCTACTTGATTTTAAACAATAAAACTTAAAAATACCTACTACCGAAACAATTGTTTTATTTTGTGTTCATACTTAAGTTCAGAAGAAACACGCTCACATAAATAAAATGATCATATCTATTATAATTATTCTTAATATTTTTTAGTTAGCCTAGCGGACTTACCTAATTATAATTTAAAATTTAATTAATCTATGTAATATAGGGATAACTTGTTTTTAATGTCTGTTATGTACTCCAAGTTATAGAAATAAGTATTTTATTTTAATCGACTTCATAAAGAGGGATGATTCTCTATTTATACATACATATCGTCACTCCTGTCCCTCATTGGGGTAGACAGAGACCACATCACGCAATGAATTTATTGGGATCTATTATATAGGTACCTATGTATGTATCGATATAACATATAAGGTTAGGAGGAAGCAACAAACTCAACAGTTTATGGCGTACATAAAAAAAATAATATACGGTACCGATATAATCTCAAATATAGTAAGGAGTCATTTAATTAGTAGAATGCATGGAATTAATATAGTACAATATACGGTATCAATATAACCATACATTTAAATAGATGTAGGAAAAACGATTAAATGCATGGAACGAATACAAAAATATACAATGTGTCACATGATTTCCATCGAGAACGGAAGCAAAAAACCAGCGAGAATTATTTGAAATTGAATATCTAATTTTCGTACGTAAACAAAATTTCTCGTCGACAATAGAATTCACATGACAGCAATGTAACTATATTCGCACGAATAACAATAAAAAAGTCATTGGGAATGGTAGACGCCATAGGGTTCGACTTTGAAAAGACGCAACAAGTCTTCGGCGATTTAAATATATATATATATATATATATACTTATATATATATATATATATATATATATATATATATATATATATATATATATATACACACACACAAGAATTGCTCGTTTAAAGATATAAGATGTAAATTTAATAAGACAAACATAAAGAGATCAGCTTAATTTTATGCAAATACCCTAGCATCCAACTTAAATAAACCATCTTTTTTGGGTCGACAAAAATACAAGAAATTTAAGCTAATTTTAAACAATTCACTTACAGATGAAAGGTTATTCCTGTATTAAAAGTCGTATCTGTATGACTTCTACACCATTTCACAGGGCATTTTAACAACAAAAATATTGTAAAAAGCTACCGTACGTAAAAAGTAAACAAACCTATGTAAACAAATTGTAAAATGAGTTTGACAAAATTGTCATGTCAACCTGGTTGAATGTCATTCAAGTATATTACACGAAAAATGTGTACCGAACACATGCATAAATATGCATGTATTCGGGTCACATTTTGTAGCCTTTTGGTGCACTTTTTTTGACTGAGTTACTCTTCCTTAGTTTTTATTATTCGTAGTTAAAAATATATACTTATGTTAAAAGCATCATTTTAAAATAATATTAGCTCGATTCACTCCTTCACCATATAAACTATAACTGTGCGAAATTTCATACACCTACGTTTCCCCATTTTTCGTAAAAAGGGTTACAAAGTGTTTCTCTCACGTATTAATATATAGATGTAAAAATTCTCTCACGACATGTTTCTGAATACCACGGTATCAGGGGAAATAGAACTATGCTTAGTATCACTAAAGATTCGTATGCAATGTACGCTATTTTCATTGTGTTCTTAACGGGAACACAATATTATAGTCCCAAATACTTAGTACGGAATGCAAGGCATCGTAATGACTAAGACATCGAATGTTGACCCTAGGGTCATGAACTCAAAGGTCATTGCCCCACGACCCTAAATATCTAATGAATAACCATTAGATATACCTATTCAACATACAGGTAAGAAAGGTTGTCGCTTTACTACTTAATAGGAGACTTGCCAGAATTGTTAGCATGTTAATCTTTATAAGTATTTTTTATTATAGTCCTTTAGCAATATAGCCATTGCTTTCGTTAATAGGAAAAACAAGAGAGATGACATGACATTTAATCAAATGATTATCAGCAGTATTCAGCACTTCAGTAGGCATTCATTCAATGAATTATTAAATAAGCTCCAATTTTACCAATGAATTTCATTGGTAAAATTGGAGCTTATTTAATCTTATACAGTGTGTAACAAAAATAAGTGATAATACTTTAGGGTGTGTACGTGTTCCTTGTAGAGAGTTCACTGTGAAAGTAGCATCGCTGAAAGACCAATTTTTTTTTTACTTTTGTATGGGGAAACTCGTGATGCTCGGGCCCTTGCGTTTTTCGTCTTTCAGAGCTGCTACTTTCACAGTGAACTCACTACAAGGAACACGTACACACTTTAAAGTATTATCACTTATTTTTGTAACACACTGTATATCTAGATAGATAGTCATCTCTGAAAGTTACAATGCCAATAGTATAATATGTATATAAGTTTCATATAAATCGGATTAGCCGTTTAAGCGTGAAGAGTTAACAGACAGACACGCACGAATTAATAATATTAGTTGAGTATTAAGCAAGTAGGGACGAACATTACTTAAGTCTTAACCAGTGACGGATTTTTTGATGCCCTAAGCAATCCATGCCTGTGGGCCCCGGCCTATCCGTATTTCAACTAGAATCGGTCTTTGAACCTTAACCCTTCTGGTGCCACATTAGACGTGGTGCCCTAGGCAATTTCTTAATAAATCTTAATTTGATTAAGGGTTAATCCGTCACTAACCGCCGTACTCAGAGACATTTAATTACGATTAACCTTCGATTTAATGAAAAGTTTGAGGCTGTTTAACAGATAATATATGGGGTCATGTCAAAATGTTGAATTAATTAAATTTAACTAATTAATGTTCCACTCTAAGTGCGGCAGTGAATCTTAACTGATTCAAACCAACAATATACTTATATCGTTATTCACCTCCCAGAATCACCTGCAGCACCCGAGCACTCGCAAGTGCGTTATGCACCCCTTCAGTTAATATTAGGGGTTGTTTAGTGTCTGGTACGATCGTGACGTTCCGCGCTGTTGCACACAATCAACATGGCTGATAGCTGGCTAGAGCGCGGGAAATGCTACGGCATTTGTGTGGAATAAACCCCCTGGGTTGGTGAATCACGGTATATTTACCAAATGTAGTAAGTTTAATGTTAGCACTGATAAAATCTAAGGTCTACTTACGCCAGTAATTTTTAATAAAAAAATGCTACGGCATTTGTTTCAAAAACCCCTTGGGTTGGTGAATCACGGTATATTTTACCAGTATGTAAGCAGTGATAAGAATCTGTTACCTACTTGCGTCAGCATTGTACTTAAGCTAAGGCCCAATTTCACCAACGTTTGCATTTTAACAAGCTGTTAGTCTTAACAGCTTGTTAAAATGCCATGTCTTCTCTTTCATTCATAAGAAAATCGAAAGAGGTGTGATACTAAGTCGAGCGTTTAACTTTAATATTCGTTGGTGAAATCGAGTCTAGGTTTTAAATATTATGTTAAATATAATATAATTTATAGTCTATGATCTCGAAATAAGGGGTAAGGTACAACTATTTTTATTTGGTTAAGCGCAATTATATTTGGCAAATTAAACACTTAAATATTTAGTAAACTATACCTAGACATTGCAGATGTTTCATGAGGATAAGGCAATTTAGTCACTCAACCATGAAGACATACGGGACACCGGACGGCGTCATCATGTTTGCTTACCTCAGGTTTTGAATGGAATTCAAACAAAATGGACAGTCACATGGTCATAGAATTTATATCCATCTTTCATGTCTTTGAAGCTGGAAAATACTTGCTGTAGTTATGTAAATACAAGTTATTATTGCAAGGATAGCTCATAGCATAAAATATGTCAACTGCTAACGAAACATTTCTTATCCCAATTTCCATCAAAATCCATGATCTTTGAACTGCCTCAACCTACGCACGCTCATATTAATAATTCCATTGGAATTATTAGTACACTCCTAGCAAATAACGTAGCACTTGGCATAATTGGTGGTTCGTTGACTCATCCTCAAGGGGTGATGATTGTTCTGAGCAAACATATCGATCGGTTCGGACAGCGGACAGCGTTGTAAGAACTAACTGCCACCGTCATGGGTACGTTACATAATGGTAGATTCCTCAGTAACTATCGAGGTACAAAAAAATATTTTATTTTGAATATGACAATTGGAAGAAGCATGGCAAACTCCTGATATTCATAGTAGTCCAAGGTTCCCTTGTCCTGATACTTACAGTAAGTAGATACTCTACAGATCACTAGATAGATGTCTATAAGGGATCTGTAACATATTTTGAGGATTTGGGTTGAGGAATTATAGATTCTCAATAAAAGTTTTAACTTGATCTTGGGGCATGTGGTATTTTCTCTATTGACTTAAAGCATGTCTATTCAAGGCATAGCCTCTATCTCTCATCTTAAATGGAAAGTCTAGTCTCTACATCGTCTATTCTAGCTTCTAGGTGGAACAAGAGACTACGAAGACAAGGCTGCAAGGAGCCGAGTTGTCTTCCAGTGTCCAAGAAGGTTAAGCTCCATTGGCGTGTAGCTTTTGTATAAAGCGAAATAAAAATGTAGGTATTTAAAATTATTTCAAGGTCGTCAGACAATGTGTTTATGGGTATCAGAAGCATGTATGACTAAGGAGTCATACATGCTTCTTGCATTGTAAGGACAATTGCGCAACATTTGGAGGTCGATATTCAAAAATCAATTAGTTAAGTTCAATAACGAGGAAGCACCCGCAGCCGGCAGGCGGCAGGCGGTAGGCGACGGTGTGTGACGGTGTTATGCGGGCTGGAAAACTATCGACCGCCACCTGTGGGCCCGCGCACCTGACACTAGCCGCCGGGGCGCCGCGCCGCACGCACGCTGACCGCCGTGACGTCAGTATCGATTGTTATGTAGACGGTGGAGGCCATGCACATCACGGCGGGCCCGTCCCCCGCCTCCGGCGAAATGGCCGGCCCGTGCGACGACGTCCCGGAGTCCTCCCACACCGTCGAGATCCCCTACCGGGAGACCCCCGAGAAACCGAAGGTCGACGACGAGCCGGACCTCACGAATCTGACATGGCTCCAGAACATCACCAACATCATGGCCGTGCCGGACTTTCTGCCGCCCATGTCGCCCAATCCGGAGAAGTGTGCCCCACAGAACACGAGGCTGCAGAAGTTTAACCAGACTATAGCGAGGTGCCAGGCGGACTTTACGGAGAATAAGGCGGAGTACCAGAGGAACAGCGAGAGGAAGCCGCCGTACTCGTACAGCACGCTGATCTGCATGGCCATGAGGTATAACAACGACAAGATGACGCTATCTGCCATCTACTCTTGGATTCGCGACAACTTTAAGTACTACCGGAACGCGGACCCCACCTGGCAGGTTGGTTATCTATGCTCGTTAAATCTGCGTTTAGATAAGCCCTTATTGAATTTGCTGGGATTAGGCGTGGATTAAACGCGTTATCGATTAATAAGCGACGCTGAGAACTGTTATCCGTTTGAAATTGGATTTCGAATATTTAGGTTCGAATCCAGTGCATCATTTTGGTACCTGATGTTTATCTGTTATTATTCGCTGTTGATTATAATTTCACTATAATAATTAATATTGAAACAAAGCGACCTAATTCTTTCGATATCCAAATGTATGGGTGGTTTATTAGATGACGTAGTAGGTAGTACCTAACTGAGTCATACCAAGGCTTTACTCTTTATCTTCGAATCATTTTTAGTGGTTTTTAGGGGGACTGTAAGTTTTCTGATATATCTATTATTGTAGACGTTAATGTACGTACTTAGTCAAAATTATGCTTTTATTTTTAATTGTTTTACCTGTTTTTATATATTTTTTAGTTTAATTTTAATGCTTGCTCGAGCTAAATAACTTAATGTAAATAACCTTGTCGAATAAACAAAAACAACAAAGAAACATAGATATACGATAAGTATTGATTTCAAAGCACATGTGCGCATATTTGTCGCGGAATAGGCTAAGTTATGATTTGATAAAAAATTCTAAGGGCCTGTTTCACCACTTTCTGATAATGTGCCTATTAGGCTATTCACAACTTTTTGACAGATTCTCCATACTTGATCTGTTAAGTTAATTGGTGGATAGACTTATCAGGAAGTGGTGAAACAGGCCCTAAATATTATAATAATTAGTCCATGGCATTATAATATTATATTACACATCCTCAAATGGTATTGTTGTATCTAATTACAGTAATAATTGCAATTATAGCAAAAACCTAGAAAGAAAAATGATTGAATCCTAATAACTTAAGCAGTCTTAGACTTTTTAAGCATACGTTTAGATAATTTATCCAGTTCTCGTTCGTAGAAGTATTACATAAGGGCTAGACAATGTTGATATGCTAATGCTTGATAGGTTGGCGTGTTGAGTGCTGGGGGAGTTGTTTGCCGGGTGCACGTGCCAAAACACCGGTACACGAGTGTACTAATATATAATGGGGCGTTTTAGGGTTCCCTTTTTCCGGAATAGATGAAATATTACATATACTGGCTTTGAGTAATTGCAAATAAGACCTATCCGGCTCGACGGACCATGATGATTGCCATTCGTTTTTTTGATATTATAATATGTTAATTGAACAATAATTAATTTTTTATGGTAGGAGCTCAAGTGTTTAGCTCAGTTTTTCCTTTTTGTCATAGGAATGACTCATAATTCGTACTACATCGATAGTAAAAACTATTACTCATCATAACATAGAAATGCAAAATTAATTATTGCGTAACCACGTATACGTGGGTAGATATTTTATTATTTCTACCTATTAATTATTTATTTCAGAACTCCATACGACATAACCTATCACTGAACAAAGTATTCGTCAAAGAAGCAAGATCGAAACATGAACCTGGGAAAGGAGGGTTCTGGAAGCTCGACCTTGCACATTTGGAGGGCACAAAACGGATCTCCAACCGACCGCACAAGAAGAAGAAGAACGTCGAGAAAAAAGAAACAAAAATTACCGAAATGAGCGAAGACAACATAGCTATAGCCAATATACCGCAAATAGAAAATTCCGATATTTTAACCGACATCGGCCAAGCGGTGACTCTACATTTGCCGGAGTATAACCTTCAAGTGTTGCCAGATGTAGATATGGAGGTAAATATTGGAGCAAATGTGATAGTGGAACCAGTGGCGCCACCTTCTTTGATCGTAGAAGATGATCTTTCTTCCCTTCTGCTTAATCCGACGGATTGGGACGACCTGCAGCTCGATTTGGACAATTATCTGGACTCTTGTTTCAAGTAAGATTTAATAAATTAAATATACTATTTTATGGTGGCAGTATTGCCATGTTAACTTGATTGATGCCCGGTTTCTGAAGTAAATTGGTCTGTAATTTATGCATTTCTAACTTCAAATTGACAGAACATAAACCAAGTTTATCTTGAACGAACGATAAGGTCGGGCTATCGACTGTATTGTTGTACTATCATAAAATAATATGGATGTATAGTATTAGGGTCGCGCTACACCGTAATGGCAGCGGTGAGGCGAGCACTTTCAGTGTCATATGATTTTAAACTTTATCTTCATTATTATAATACGTAGTATCGCTTGAGAAATCTACGGCCGCCCACTGAAAGTGCTCGCCTCGTAGCTGCTATTCCGGTGTGGCGCGGCCCTTACTATAACAATAATGTTGTAAGGTCTCGTTTACTAATCATTAAATGGCTATTTTGCAACTTGAAATGTTCAGAAACCGAGCAAAGTATAAGAATAATCATTTAAACGTTGACGAGTATTCTATGCATGGTTACAATTAAGGAAAACAAATGTTTAGCAGCTAGTAGATAACTTAATTATTCGTATTGTAATAATTACAAGGTATGTTCTGTTCTGTTGAAGAACCATTATGAAAAAAGTAATAACGTAAGATATAATTATGTTAACTATGTATCAATATGCTAAAAAAACTGAACAGTATTTAATCCTTCGATCGTGGATTCTTGGAAATCAAATGTTATTCTATTGTGTCTCGCTCACCGGTGCAGTGAGCTTATGGGGCTTGATGGGTTAAATACATAATATAATATTATTAAAACGTATATTATATTAGATTATAAATAAGTTATAGGACGTAACTTTTGTAACAATGACTTTTTTACCGGCTCAGTATTATCGTGTTAATAGCAAAGTTATAAAAAACTTATTTGCTCGACGTCATATTTTGACTTGGTGACTCGCTAAGAAAACGATTGCAATATACAATTTAGTGTAGTTATAATGGCATACAATGCCTTAGACTAGTCTTAGATTAATAAAATAGACTTATAGAGGAGTCTTAAGCATGAAGGTAAATAACAGACATGGCATGCTTAAGCAAAATCAGAAGCCCTATTTTGGTGTAGTTTGGGGCCATTATGACAATTGAGGCTGGTGTAAATGGCCTAAGCATAAACTGTATAAAGGTTGTCCTGCCGAACATACATTATAGCCTATCCTTACTTTTAAAATCTGTATCTTAAAAAAACAGTAACTAGCAATAAAATGGTATTACTAGCGCCATCTAGTTAAACTTTAAAAATAATTGTAACTAGAGGCGCTAACTATTTTGTAATTCTGCATGCATACCAAACTTTAACTAGAAAAATAACTATTAATTCAGTTGTTTTTTTTACTCCAAATATTTTATTAATAAATAATAACCTAGTAAAAGGTACTCTTTCTTATCTTTACACTTATACATAAGTAAGCATGTACGTATTATTTGGTTTAATGGACTTTTTGGAGAATGAAGCATATTTGAAATTTTTCTCATTGTCTCTTTTAAATATTAAATCTAAAATAAATAAACAAATATATCTAGTCCATCCATTCTATTAGATATGGCCTTGTATGTTATAAGCCTATTGTAATTACTAAAGTGTATTAAAGTGCCTAGATCAGTATTCCGTCCAGTATTATAAAATGTTCTAGCTGTAACCTAGACAATGTTTGCTCAGCACAAAATATATTTATACACTGTAGAATAATAATATGTATTTTGTACACAAATATATATTTGTAGCGTTTATAAATTTATCTCTACTATTATTCGTCCGTCCAGTATTAAAAAGTGAATTTAAAACGTATACTCAGAGGTTTGCACAAATAAAAGTTATTGTCTATTGTCTATAGCTCAATCGTAACATTATAAATGTTTGGTAAACTTGCTCAGAAGCAGTAAAAAATATTATAATTTTTTACAAAAAATTCTAAGGTGTTATTTTAATGTTAAGCATCGCAGACTAATTTTAAAGTATATTTACAATTTACACAGGGACGATGTTGCACAATTTCAGCTTTACATGTTTGTATTTAAGTATTAAGAAATTATTTGCATTATTTAAATTGTAAAGCGGTATTAATTTCATAACTTGTAATGCATGTGCATTACAAGTTATGAAATTAATACCAGCACAGTATGTAGAAGTTACAGCTTATTTATATATACAAGAATTGCTCGTTTAAAGATATAAGATAATTAATAACTGTCGATCCTATGGTTCGCCGTTCGATACTGTTTCATAAGAAAAAAAAATTAGCAGTGTCTAAAATTATAATATTATTTTACAGTTATTTTCTTTTACTTAACGATGGTTTACTTATTAAATTATATTATATTATAGCCTATAGCCAGCTTAGCAATCAATGCTGATCTAACATTTCTCATTTTTTACTTCACCTACATGGCTACCTGAGGCAGCACTTTTAATGTAAGTGCTTGTCCAAAGTAGTAATAATTTATTTGGTAATAAGCGATTTTAAAACTTAATTAGTTGAGGGTAAGTAGATTTTATTAATTCTAGTCATAAACTTTGTCTTTTTAATTATCTAGTGCTTATATTGAGAATCTTTAGTGCTTAAAACATAATATATGATTTTATAGTCCGAGGTATCAGTGTAATTCCATGTTTTAACTAAGCATTTTCATGTATTTGTTGATTTTAGCAAAATAAGCGATATATTATAGCGAATGTAATTTTATTACATTCGCTATAATATATCGCTTATTTCACATTCATATCTAAAACTTTTTCTCATATCATTTTTAGGCTGGAAAAATAATAATTAATTGTGAAAGTCATAGTTCTTGAGCTAGTTATAAAAAGGTATGTATATGAGATAATATGAGTTTCTTCCTAATAAAACGTCTGGCAAAAAGCCCCAAAGCAAATTCATGGCATGAGTGCAATTTCAATACCAAAGAAAAGATAAGAAATAAGTTTAAAAGAGTTGTGCTTCTGGCTCACCCCTAGATGGCAGCACTAAACGGATTTGGTATTATTTTGATAATAATCAATATAGTTAATTACTTGCCGAATACACTAAGTATAAAATATTTCAATCATAAATCATAATACTATCTAGATTCTTGTGGATAATAGAGTGGATCTTTATTCCAAAGTCGTAACGATAACTCTTTAAATTTAATGCTGTTTTTAGTAATTATTGGCTTTTCAAGTAGTAACTATAGAGGGTGTGACAAAACTAAGGGTGGGTTGCACCAGAGGCATGGTTTAAGTTATGGTCAAAGTTATAACTAACTTTAACTTTAACCTTAGCTTCGATAACAGAATTTGACAGATGACAGCTGGTCCGGCAAGGCTTGAAATGAACATGGGCAGGGGCGCTGCTGGTAAAGGAGAACTGTCAAAAATGGCGTTTTTGTATGATGACAGCGTTAGTTCCTTTTTTCGCTACGTTCATTCAAAGCCTTGTCGAGCTCAAGGTTATGGTTAAATATGGCGTCCATTTTTTACTCCAAAGATTTGACATTTTGCATTGTAGTTAAAGTAAGTTAGTGCAACCCAACCCAACCTAAGTGTTGTGTCCCTTATATACAGTTCACTGTAAAAGTGAAGCACTGAAAGAGCAATATTTTTTTGGGATTTGTATGGGCAAGCGCCCCAGAGCATCATGAATTTTCCCATCCAAAAGTAAAAAAAAAGTTACTCTTATCATGCTTATACTTTCACAGTAACCTGCTTATAGGGGACTTATACACTTCCTGAAGGATTATCACTTAGTTTTGTTACACTCTGTATGTTTGATTAATCTCTGCTTTTTTTGAGTTTAAAGAAACACTTTATATTTCTTCAAAACTAGGATTACAAGTGAGCTCTGGAATTAGTATAATTTTTGTAATTAAATGTTTAGCATCTAGTATCTTAAAATACTATCTTAAAACATTATTGTAAAATAATGAATACAAACATAGTTGTAGATTTTGTGTTGTGTTTTGGGAGGTTGATTAGAAACCTTGACTCAAATTATGTAGAACATAACATTTGTAGAAGTGACCTTAAATAAATTAATAATAAAGTTTAAATATGTGTTTTATTTAATTCAATCTTATATTTTAAGGTATCTTTAGCTGTATTATTACAGATTTCAATATTAAACAATAGGCCACAGATTAAGAACAGGTCTAGGTATGTGACACCAAAAATATAATCTACTTGTTTTAGAAAATGCCTTTTTATTAAAAGACTTAATAAAAACTAGATTAAGTTCTATGCTTTGTTTTACATTTAAGATTTAATCTAAATAGGAACTTTGACAAATTATATAACAGATTTATGCAATAAATAACACTTACCTATTATTAAATTTCCTTTTTCTTATTATTAATTGGAATGGCACAATATTATCCATTTATATCAAGACCATCATGACTTCATGATGGCCAACATTTATCTATTTCTTGCGGAAAGGGATTTGCGTTACAATACAAGTTATCAGACTTCCTTTTTATAGCATCTTCGAAGAATAGGTTTGCCATCAATGCTATAGCAGCATTTATATTGGCACTCGGTAATGTTGGCAGTACTGAGGCATCAACTACGTATAAGTTATCAACACCAAACACTTTAAACGATGTATCTACAACAGCATGTTTAGAATCTGAGCTCATGGAACATGTACCAACTGAATGGTAGCTAGTTAGTGTCAAATGTCGTATATAACATTCCAAGTATTCATCGGAATAAAACTTGTAATGCTCGCAGCCAGGGAACGGTAGAGTATTTAGTTTAGCGCCTAGATCTTTCATTGATTTAGTTTCTACAAACTTTTTCACTAATTTTAATCCTTCTATTAATGTTCTAACATCATCTGTCTCAGCTAAATAGTTTGGATCGATCAATGGTGGTACTTTTGGATCTTTGCTCTGTATTTTCACTTCACCTTTGCTTTTCGGATGCAGTAGTAATGGTAATATTGTTGCTGCATACTTATTGTATAGTCTACTGTAATAATTATGCCATGTCCTATCATTTATTCTCAATGACTTTCTTAAGTGGCTATCCCGATCTGCAGATATGCCAACAGGTAGCACCATGAATTGTATATCAGGTGTAGAAGTATTTTTAGTGGATAAAAATCCTATTAGTTCACATCCAGGCGTCGTCATGGGACCATTGCCATGGGCAAAGTAATTATAGACACTCATAGGATGCATAATTTCCCACATCCCAACTAACTGTTGAGTATCAAACAGTATAAGATCTAATCCAGTCCCAACATGATCCTGCAGATTTCTGCCAACTGGAAGATCCATTATCACAGGTATCCCGAGGGACTTCAACAACTCCGCAGGACCTATTCCAGACAATTGTAGAATTTTGGCAGAATTAAATGTCCCTGCAGATACTATGATTCCTTTTGCAGCATACACTTTTTTACCACTGATTTGAACACCAAAGCATTTATTATTCCTTATTAAAAGCTTTTCTACAAGTACATTTGTTCTAATGTGATGTGCTGACACTTTTTGTGCTGGTGTCCACCTTTTTCCTCTTTTCTGAGTGTACTTAGGTCTCATAAAACCTACATTAAAGTCATTTATTTCATCATATCCTAATTCTTTGGCAGCTTTTAATACTGATTCACTAAATTTACTTTGGTATTGGATGTCACTTAATTGGAACATTTTTTCAGTTTGTGCAAAGTGGTATTCTAAGTCCTTAATAGTATATTTTCCATGGAACCAGTCTGCATAATGTGACAAATTGCTTCTTGCGTGAATCATGTTATTGAGTTTTGCTGACCCTCCAAATATCTTGCCTTGAGTTTGTTTACACTTCTGAAAATATATTTTTTAAATTGGGGTACAGCATTGGACAGAGAAGTTTCATAGGTAAAATTGTTAATAGTTGCTATATAAATGAGAAAAGCATCAAAACCTTACCATTTCACCTCCTATCCATTTTATACTACATAATTTTTTTACTAAAATAAAAAAAAAAAAAAAAGCGGCCAAGTGCGAGTTGGCTCGCTCATGAAGGGTTCCGCAGCAGTAATAAGGTTTATTTTAATGAAATTAAAAGGTTTTTGATTTATTTTTATATTTCAGTTGATTTAATGAAAATTAATTTAAGGTTTACCATTTATGACGTATAAAAAAAAACTACTTGCTAGATCTCGTTCAAACCAATTTTCGTTGGTAGTTTTTATAGTAATGTACATCATATAATATTTTCAGACTTATCATGCCCCTACTTTAGAAGTTAGAGGGGGGGGGACGACGACGACACATTTTACCACTTTGGAAGAGTCTCTCTTGCAAACTATTCAGGTTAGAAAAAAATGACATGAGAAACCTCAATATGATTTTTATAGACCTATCCATAAATACCCCACACGTATAGGTTAGATGAAAAAAAGTTTTTTTTGTTTCAATTGTACCTATGGGGACCCCTAAAATTTTTAATAATTTTTCCATTTTTGTATCAAAATCTTAATGCGGTTTACAGACTACATCTACTTACCAATTTTCAATAGTAAGTATAGCTCTTATAGTTTCGGAGGAAAGTGGCTGTGACATCCGGACGGACAGACAGACAGACAGACAGACAGACATGACGAATCTATAAGGGTTCCGATTTTTGCCATTTGGCTACGGAACCCTAAAAATACCTTTCTTTCCATTGCATAACAAGCATGCGCCTGGGAGACAGTCTCATATCCCCAATCATACACTGACACATGTAGAAGTGGCGCAAAAGCTGGTACATCATGGAAGTTGTGGCTTCCTCCTCCAGCTTCTAGTACAATAAATGAGTAATTTGTTTCTACAGCAAGTCTGTGAGCTATTAGCGAACCTGCCGTGCCGGATCCAACTGAAAATAAGGAATAAAATACAATGAATGATCAAAATCAGTGAAAAAGTTTTGGTTATTTTTGTTAATATCTGTATGAGACATACGAAACAAATCACTTACCAATGATGTAATCATATTCATATTTTAGTTCCTGTGTCAGTGATTTCGCTGCAAAGTCTGCGTAGTAGTATAAATAAGTAAAAATCGAAAATGATTGTATGCAAAAACTGAAGACCAAAAATTCGAAACAGTGCACAGGAGACATATTGAGGAGTTTAAGGACTATGTATTGCTGTTCATGGTTTGAGGTTATTAGCATTGAAATAATAATAAAAAGGTTTTTACTAGTTGTTTTTTAATTTGTTGGTTATGTTTACAATTTACATTTATTGCTGGGAATGTCATTTGTCAAAATATGTCAACTGTCAATGTAAAAAAATCATCATTGACTTTTATAGAGTGGACTCGGCATAATGGTCTCTACCAAATCAAAATACTGTGGCCGGTCCGCCATTTTATGTTCCGGTTCTCCGAGGTACATAAACTGGCAAAGTGTCGTATTTTAGGGATGTCGAAATTGAAAGAAAATATTGATATATCGATACATCGATATTTGAAAAAATATCAATATCGGTCTCGATATATCGCGTAAAAAATATCGATATATTGGTCAAACATTTCGACCAGTTTGCTTTTTTTTAAAATGAATTTATAGTCCGTCAAAAAAGTGAAAAAATTAAAAATAAATTGTCCAAGGATCGGTATGTTTATATTTTTACTAAAATTTTTGTTATTTTACCGATAGCTTGACTTCGTATGTGCTAATTTAGTTAATAATTAGACAATAAATAAGATTTGTGATAGAATAGAATATAACATGGCTTGATTTAAATACTTAAAACAAAATAAATTAAATATTTAAGGGAGCCCCAAAATAAACGTAATTTTTTTGCTATTTTTTGCTTGATATCAATAATGGCAAAAGGTAGGCACTTAAAATGTTCACAAAATACTCAGTTGCATACATACTTTAATAATTAATAATAATAATTGATGGTAAAATTAAAATAAACTGTAAACCCTTCGTGCGCGAGTATTTGTCCGATTTTTTGGTAATTTTTGCCCGATATTTTTGACGTGGGAGAGCCATGCTTCGGCACGAATGGGCCGGCTCGACCGGAGAGATACCACGTCCTCACAGAAAACGGGCGTGAAACAGCGCTTCCGCTGTGTTTCGCCGAGTAAGTGAGTTTACCGGAGGCCCAATTCCCTACCCTTTTCCTTTCCCTACCCTCCCCTATTTCCTCCCGTACCCTCCCCTATTACCTCTTAGAAGGCCGGCAACGCACCTGCAGCTCTTCTGATGCTGCGAGTGTCCATGGGCGACGGAAGTTGCTTTCCATCAGGTGACCCATTTGCTCGTTTGCCCCCCTTATTTCATAAAAAAAAATATATCAATAATGGCAACTTAAATAATAATTAATAAACTTAAAATAAATTAAATAGTTTTATTAAAATTAAGGAGGCTCCTATATAAAAAAATACTATATTTGCCTATTTTGTCTCTATGTACTATAATACATAGAGACAAAATAGGCAAAAATATCCTCGACAAATATCAACCGAGTGTCCCATCACTATAGACCGCCATGTTTAGTTCTTGGCAATATGGCGCCGGCCACTCTTTTTTGTAGTTATATCACTTCCATCTGTTTCCTTATTCATTGAAAATCATAGACTTTTTTTTTAATTCGTCCCGGTCGGGACAGGCAAAAGGAGCGTTGCCCATACAGCCAAAAATCATAGACAATATTATTGTGATACATTTTTTTAAATGGGTGATATATTTTGAAACCGACTTAAAAAAGGAGGTTATGCAAACCATTTCTAAGCTTAGCTCACACGTAGATTTCACTAAACTAAGTAAATTAACTAAATTATTAACCATTCAAAAGGGAAAAATACAACACACAATTTGAGCAATATATTAAATAAAACTCTATTAAAATATATATCATTCCTTACTTAATTTACCTTAAAGTTAAATATTAAGGATTTGTGGATCTAATTTTAGTCTGTCAATGGTATCTTGAGGCATACAGTATGTGGGATTAACCTTTTTAATACTGGGATTACCAAGTAATGAAAGACCAGCCAATCCGAATAAGGTATGGAATGGATCAGTTATGTCGCCAGGTCTATCACTGAAACCGCCTGTTTCAGAGTCTTGACATGCCAGTATAAATTCTTCTAGATTCTTCTTATCAACCCAGTGTATTCTATTTAACATAGACAGAGAAGACATAACCCACCTGAAACGAAGAACACCTTTTTACTTTTATCAAAGCTCCTGTTAAAGCCACTTAATATTAAAATGCTAAATAGAACGAAAAACTAGATAATCGAAAATATTGTGTAAATAAAAATTTCCTGCAAAGTAACAAACACAATGTTGCTTTGTTGTAATTTTCTTTTATCATGTAAGTGACCCCTACAGTACAAGTCTTAGCAAGAAAAGGATTTTAAACCTATATCTAACTAGAACTGAAGCATCCTTAATTAAAAATAGAAATTGTAAGCATTTGTTCTTAAATAAAATCAACAATAAACTATAATAACTTACCAAGAATAACATAGGTCAGGGAGTTTCTCTGGTCTGCCATTTAGTCCACCACTGGGCAGCTGCCGCTCACACAACCACCATGCCAACTCATCAGCTTTTAGTGCATCCATTCTCTTACATATTGATAATGTTCCCACACAGCAGTAAATGAGACCTAGAAAAAGTTTACCAAAAATAAATGTATAAATTGTCTATGGGCAGCGCTTGCAGCAAATAGCAATAAAACTTTAATTTCTTTTTAAAATCCAGATTTACAGCTCACAACATTTAAGCAGTTGGAATATTGATATAATATAATATTATTGTATTATTTTATTATTTACCAGCATGGCTTTCCGAACCAGGCTTTGATCCAAAACCTCCGTCAAAGTTCATACAACTCAGGACAAACTCTATAGCTTTGTTCACATTGATGGCGTCCATACGGTGGAGCAGTGACAAACACATCACAGCACAAAACGAAAACCTTGTGTCCACCTCACCCCATTTGTCACCTAAAAAGTAAGTAACAAAACATGGATAATATTTGTAGAAACTCTGAGATAAAAGACCTAATGGCTTACATCTCAATATTTACCCAAAAAAATTAAGGCCTTTGCATTTACTGCAGATGTTGTCTGTGAATGATGTCACAGAACTTAACTTTACTGTTGTAATGAAAGTAAAAAAAAAAAGGTTAATGGTTTCATTCTGCTTACCATAAAAACTACCATCCTCTTGTTGCAGGGATGCCACAAATCTGACCACACCCTCAACATCAATAGCATCTAACCTGTCATACATAGCCAACACCTGAAAATAGAAACAGTTTTACTTTAGCAAATATAACAGTACAAGAAATCTGCTCATAGTACTAGCACTGATTGCAGGTTGAAGCAATTAAAAAAAAATCTTTAGTAAACATACTGAAAGGTATTATAGTATACATGCATGATGCAACTCACTACGGCCATTCTTTGACTTTAAACTGGATAAGTTATGACTACTTTCAACAGCACAATCATTTGATATTTTGGTTCACACTACATTATTGTATACAATTTGATAACTTGTTTGTTTTGAACTATACTTCTTATAGCTCAAAAAATATAACACATGAATATTCACCTGTATTGCACTTAAAGTATAAAGCATGTGAGGATCGTGGCCGTTACTAGCTGATATTCCTCCCGTTTCACTGTCTTGGCATGATGTAATAAAGTTTATTATGTCTTCTTTAGGCATTCTGTAAACATTGTAAGAATGTTATTAACCCGTCGATCGTCGAACGAGACAATAGAATTTCTGCTGTCTCGGTCACCGGTGACCGTATGGGGCTTGTTGAATTAAAACCTTAAATATAGGGCAGATGCTACGTAGCAGTATATACTGTATTCTTAAATATAAAGCATAAAAAGTGATAAGAAAAATAATTATTATTGAATCATGGTGTACCATTAACACACAGTACATAACAGTTACAAAAGTACCTTGATGATTGGTTCATAAGTTCCATAGCAGTAAGAGTCCAGTATATTCCAGACATTCGAAGATATTCCGTCATGCAGTATTCATAATCGTCTTTGTTTAGTCCATAACTTGCTAAATAATCAGAGTGTTTTTGTAGAAGAAGACTTTTTGGTCGGTCGTCAGATAGCACTACGTCTTTAGTTTTAAACGACATTTTTACACTTGTTAATCGTGTATTTATAATATTCTCAAATTTGTTTCACCTTTCAGTGCATTAAATACTCTAAAAAACCACAGTAAAACAGTTCCGTTTATAAAATATTTTTGCAACTAATTAATAACTTCATCCTCTCCTTCGTTTTTTGACAGCACTGTGAAACATGACAATTGACAAATGACAGCTGACATTGACTTTTTAATTTTTTTTTCTTCTTATATTATGGCACTTCGGCTATAACCATGGCCAGTGTCGAGTATAATATTATGGCGGGAAAACAATAATCTTTAATACCAATGATGAAATACTCAAACCAGATATGTTACTACCGCGCGCGTTGTGAAGCTTCAAATACGGCCCAATTGGGCCGTCTGTTGTTTAGTCTGCACCGAGCGCAGTCACGAACGTGCCACGTCTTGTCTTACCTAAATAAATTGAAAATGACGTCGTGCGTCACGTGCGTGTTTCGAAAATGTACTAATTATGACTCAAAAGTAAACAAAACACATGGAATCTCTTTTTTTTTTAATTACTTATGGATATTATTAGAAGTTTATTAAACTTTTGCTGAGTTAGAAAAATGTAGCATTTCTTTATATGTATAGAAATAGTAATTGAAAATAATAACTAAGTATAGCACTCATTATATTTCATTTAAATATTGGAGATTGGCCAAAATTCTCCCGACATAATTATGTATATGGAGATTGAGCACCACGACATGGAGATAGTTCCCTAAAATAACGTGCCAGTTTAGTGCTTGTTTGTCCAAAATACCACCATGATCGCTATACAGTATGTTTAATTTATTATAAAATTATTAAAAAATGTATATGACCGTCTATGTATATTATGTGTGTAGGTATGTATATTATTATGTTGTTTGTTTGTCCGCAATTATCTCTCGTTTGGCTGAACCGATTCTGATGCGGTTTTCAGAACAATATTTGTCACGTTTAGGGTCAATTATTAACGAAGAATCGAAGCGCATCGAAGCGAATTACCAAAACTGAACATAGCATTTTCAACCTTAACTCCAGAGCATAATGCACACATTACTTCTGCGAGGCAAATCAGCGTTGGTCGGGCGCATTCGCGCGAATGCGCGCACGAATTCGCGCTAATGCGCGCGCCTTTTTTTAATTCTCAGAAGTAATGTGTGCGTTTTGAGTTAAGTTTAACACTTTTGAGTTAAGGTTGATTTTGCTATGTTCAGTTTTGGTAATTCGCTTCGATTCAGCGCTAGTTTAAATTGGCCCTAAATGTGACCGCATCAGAGTCGGTTCAGCCAAACGAGCGATAATTGCGGACAAACATACATCATACATACATACACACATACATAGAGGTCAACCTGAGAACCCACTTTTTTATGTCGGTTTAAAGTAGTAAGAACGGATCATGGCTTAGCTGATGTCACAAGGTTTTTTTCACAGTTTATTTATTAAGTACTTTCTAATAATCACCCTGTATTTACCCTCAAGTACTTCGAATACTAAAACAAAATTGAAACAAAATAATATATCAAGAAAATGGCAATGTACCTATCCAAATCAACTTCGCTCAATTTAAAATCCATTTTTTTCGTTGTTACAGACATTTTGAAGCTTAAAAAGTATTAATTTTTTAAAGTTTGTCGTAGTAATAGCAAATAATAAGTTATAAGCAAACAAAATGGCGTCGCGTGACGTGCGCGTGACCTTCGAAATGCTTGACCGTGATTGGTCGGTCGATGGATATTGGACTAACAAGACCGGAGATGGATATTTGGATGAGTTCATTTGAGCAAAATATGGAGTTAGACTACTCAAGCACTTAAAACAGTTTTTATATGGGAGATTGGATATTTTATTTTTGCCAAAAAAGCAAGTTACATGCAAGCAAAATAAAAATATTTATATTGTAAAGTGCGTAATCAGGGTTACTATTAGTTTTAAATAAAAAGTATATTTTGGTAAAATTGATTGATTGGCCATTCAAGCACTAGGGCGGCGACATGTCTTGATTGCAATAAATACCTCGATTATTTACATTTTTAATTATTTTTTCGAACAATCTGGAAAAAATCGAATTTTCGTCATAGCCCAGGCGAAGAAAGAGACAGCGATACGATTCGACGTTTAAAAATAGAACTGTCTCTTTTATGTAAATGGTTTTTCGTATCTTTCGTTTCACTTATGTGTCAAATTTGTCAATGTCTGCAATTTTGAATTTGAAAATTGTTCGGAAGAGATTTAAGCCGGAAAATAGTATGGACGTAACATATCTGTATAAGTAGAATATCATTGATTAATACAATTTTTTCTATATTATCGTCAGGTCAGTCAGGTCTAAAGTCTAGTCAAAGTCAAGTGTAAAGTCAATACAGTCAAGAAGTCAAGTCGGTCGATTCAGTAAAGTGGTAGACGCTTTACTGAAACTTTCGATGGAGTTTTGGAGGGAACACCAAAGAGCACGTTTCTGGTTATTACATCACTTTCCCACTCTTGTGCACGATAACGAATATCTAATGGTTAATAACCTACCAATATTACACATTAAAAACCCAGATAACACAATTTTAGGAAAATAATACTTATACAAAAAACACAACATCACTCTTTCACATTCTCCGCAAAACTCCTTTAAATTATTCTTCTGAATTGAGTGCCCAGGGCCCCCGCTACCATATGTGCAATATGTGCAATGCACACGGGCGCCATCCTCTAGGGGCGCCAAATCGCCATCTTTAGGGGCGCCAAACCCAAGGACCCAAAAAAATTGCCTAAGGGGGCGCCAAAATCCTTTTTTTGCACACAGGCGCCACTAGCCCTAACGGGGGCCCTGTGAGTGCCTATGACTGTTCCTCTTTATTACCTAATAGATTCCATGGAGTATAGTTATCCGAAGTAAAGTTCAGTGATGTTTGGGCCAAACTGAAGTATATTGACTCTCACTTGAATAGAAAAAACAGGAGGACACTGTACTTGTAATCTCAAATCTATACTGGGCCGTTTGTAGTGTGCAGTGTACACTGTACATAATATAGTTATTTTGTTCCTAACATCTAAATTTTAACAACAACTTGGACTACATTAATTAGGAGTTTTAGGACTCAGCACTCAGAAATTCCTCCTCCTCGCGTCGTGTGCCTCATTACTGAGGGTCGTGAATTGTGATTTCCCTTTTGGAGTTTAGTGACGACCACATTACGCCATCTGTGGCGATCCTTGGCAGAATGGAAAGCATCATGGAGGCCTGTATCTAGAGTTGTGCGCACTTGGTCAGACCATCTAATAGGGCTTCGGCCTCTTGGGCGGCGACCGTCAACTATGCCTGTAACCACAAGCTGTTTGAGGTTATGACTTATGGCCATCCTTTATTGCGATGTACCGTAACCAAAGAAATCCAAAAATCTACGTAGGCAGATCGACGACAGTCTTGTTTTTATCTTTAAGTCACTAAGGACGGAGACGTTGGTACGAAAGGCAATTTAAGGTATTTTGAGCATTTTTCGCCAGCACCACATCTCGAAGGCGTCAATTCGATCGCGATCCGCTTTTTTTATATGTACTCCCCGTAGGCGTTAAAGAGTATTGGTAACAGAATGCAGCCTTGCCTGACGCCTTTTCCAAAGCCGAATGGTTTTGAGTAGGTCTTGTTAACCCTAACAACGCCTTTGTTACTCTTGTACCTACAGTACCTGAATAAGAGCGATGAGGTGGTGCGGTACGCCAAGTTCTTTCAGGACCCTCCACAAGTCAGACCATACAACACAATCGAAAGCCTTGCTGTAATCAATGAAACACAAGATGATAGGTGTATTAAACTCGTATGACTTCTCAATAAGCTGCCTGATGTTTAAAATTTGCTTGCGAGTAGCCTTGCCTTTCACGAAGCAGGCTTGTTCGGTGTTCCTGTGAAATCTGCCAGTCAAGAAAATGGCGAATTCTATTATTTACTCAGAAATTACAGCACAGCAAATATTTGCGGGACAGGGTTTTACAAAAAAATAATTTATAATATTTATATACCTACTGTTTGGTATTCCGTTATCACAGAAGTTAAGAAACCCCGATCCTTGAACTCGTAATCTCGTCGTTTATTGATCACTAGATGCCCCGCGCGGCTTCGCCCGCGTAATTTAGGAATTTTACGGAAACCGTACATTTTCCCACAAAAATAGCTCTTATGTTCCTACTCCCTTCACTTGGTTTACTCTATATCTGTGTCAAATATTGCCATAAAAATTGCTCCAGCAGTTCGTAATTTCTAATATTTCCCACGTTTTTCCCACATTTTACTGAGTTTCTTCGGTCGTATTAGTCTTAGCGTGATAATATATAGTCTATAGTCTTACCTGATAAATTAGCTATCTAACACTGAAATAAGTTTTTAAATCGGACCAGTAGTTCCTGAGATTAGCGCGTTCAAGCAAACATACTCTTCAGGTTTATAATATTAAGTATAGATTTTTTTCAATTATCGCTTGACATTTGACAAACTCGAGTCTCGATCTAAAAGACTATGAAAAGTACCAATAACAGGGTCATTATAGGCTCAAAAGTCATAACCATGGAACGATATATGGTAAGTTTATTATGGTAGTGATGATGATGATGATGATGAATGTCATTAGCATAGTAGTATATGCTTTCCGTTCTTAAAACCAGTCTTTCCACTTTGACCAACTAAACTAACCAACTGCAACTGACCAACTATTTTTCGTTCCCAACGTTACAACTTTTTAGTTGGTTTGATAGGAATATTTTATTTTTTTGAATTTGTTCCCGTTCACACAACTTTATAATAATTATAATAACTATGAAGTTTGTTGTGTATAAAAATGAACTGGCCACTTACTGGCCACTTATAATTATTATTGATAATGAGTAAATACTTTATAACTTTGACTGAAGTATTGTGTCATTGGCCGTGTTCGTCGGCGTATTTTTGGACAAACCTTTTATTGCGCATGTCCAAAAGATGTCATGGCAACGCCATAACAAGTTGCTGGTCAAGTCGTAAACAACGTCTTAATTGTTAAAACATGATTAAAATAATAAAATCTAAACATAAATACATAAGCCTAAATTGTCTAACAGCCGCACAAATAATTTATTTAACACTATGATAGTGTTTGATTATTTTATTTTGGAAAATATGGATATGGAAAAATTTAAAAATTTAATTGTCTTTTTTTTTAAGAAATAAGAGGGCAAACGAGCAAACGGGTCACCTGATGGAAAGCAACTTCCGTCACCCATGGACACTCGTAGCATCAGAAGAGATGCAGGTGCGTTGCCGGCCTTTTAAGAGGGAATAGGGTAACAGGGGAGGGTAGGGATGGGAAGGGAAGGGAATAGGGGAAGGTAGGGTAGGGAATAGGGTAGGGAATTGGGCCTCCGGTAAACTCACTCACTCGGTGAAACACAGCGCAAGCGCTGTTTCACGCAGGTTTTCTGTGAGAGCGTGGTATTTCTCCGGTCGAGCCGGCCCATTCATGCCGAAGCATGGCTCTGCCACTAGGTTTGATCATTGCAACGCCACCAACAAATTGCAATTGGGTTAAATGTCAAGTCGTAAACAGTTGTCGTTGCCATGGCATGACATGATTTGGACTTGCGCAATAACTAGGTTTTGCAGCGAATGCGCTAGAAATTACGCCGACGAACACGGCCATTATTGGCCGTTTCGTCGGCGTATTTTTGGACAAACCTTTTATTGCGCATGTCCAAAAGATGTCATGGCAACGCCATAACAAGTTGCTGGTCAAGTCGTAAACAGCGTCTTAATTGTTAATACATGATTAACATAATAAAAGCTAAATACATAAGCCTAAATTGTCTAACACCCGCACAAATAGTTTATGTAACACTATGATAGTGTTTGATTATTTTATTTTGGAAAATATGAATATGGATCACTTGGAAAAATTTAAAAATTTAATTGTTTTTTTTATGAAATAAGAGGGCAAACGAGCAAACGGGTCACCTGATGGAAAGCAACTTCCGTCACCCATGGACAGATATAGATGCAGGACATAGATGCAGGTGCGTTGCTGGCCTAGTTTTAAGAGGGAATAGGGTAACAGGGGAGGGTAGAGATGGGAAGGGAAGGGAATAGGGGAAGGTAGGGAAGGGAATAGGGTAGGGGATTGGGCCTCCGGTGAACTCACTCACTCGGTGAAACTCAGCGCAAGCGCTGTTTCACGCAGGTTTTCTGTGAGAGCGTGGTATTTCTCCGGTCGAGCCGGCCCATTCATGCCGAAGCATGGCTCTGCCACTAGGTTTGATCATTGCAACGCCACCAACAAATTGCAATTGGGTTAAATGTCAAGTCGTAAACAGTTGCCGTTGCCATGGCATGACATGATTTGGACATGCGCAATAACTAGGTTTTGCAGTGAATGCGCTAAAAATTACGCCGACGAACACGGCCGTTGTGTCGAGTGCATAATAATTTGGTAAATATCAAAGAGAATATAATCACTAATGGCTTTGAAAATGATTGAAGTCTGTGAGAAAAACGGAGGAAAAGTTTTTCTATATGAACATTTTCAATATACGAAAGTCCGGAAATTTAAAAGTGGAGCTTTGTATTTAAGGTGCATAAATTATAAGAAATTGAAATGCAACGGAAGCATAACTGTAAAAGTAAGTTTCTGTCCTCATACTTTTGCAGTTGGTCCGTTGAGTTGGTTGGAGTGAAAAGAGTCCTTCAACTCCTACCAACTATACTGACCAACTGTCATCCGTTCAATGGACAGAACGATCAGACAGAAGTTTTTGGCCAATTTTCAAAGCTTAATCCCGATTCCCGCCGATTTATTTTATTAATCAATGGACGTGTTCGTTGGCGTAATTTTTAGCGCATGCGTCGCAAATCCTTTTATTGCGCATATCCAAAACGTGTCATGTCATGGCAACGCCACGAACAAAGTTGTTTATATACTTAGTTACCTGGCAAATTAAAACAACGTGTACTTTGTTGTTTCCATGATTTTGACATGGGCAATAAAAGGTTTTTGCAGCGCATGCGCAAAAAAATTACGCCTACGAAGTACGAACACGACCATTGAAAAGGTAGGTTTTGTTTTTAGATTGTCATTAGTTTTTATTAATCTGCATTAAACCTACTGGTTTAATGCAGATTAATAAAAACAAATTGATTAGTTTAGTTGGTCAAAGTGGAAGGTAGCCATCGAGTTCCATTCTGCACAACCAGTTGGTCTAACTAGAATAGTTTTTTCAAAAATAAAATATGGGATCAACCAGTTGGTTAGATTGGAATTATTCCTTTACCGAGTTCCATTCTGCACAACCAGTTGGTTAGTTTAGTTGGTCAAAGTGGAAAGACTGCTTAAAACAACGCCGAAACTCCCAAACTTGTATCTATAAAGAATCAGTTTTTTTTTTTTTTTTTTATGAAATAAGGGGGCAAACAAGCAAACGGGTCACCTGATAGAAAGCAACTTCCATCGCCCATGGACGCTCGCAGCATCAGAAGAGCTGCAGGTGCGTTGCCGGCCTTTTAAGGGGTAATAGGGGAGGGTAGGGAAGGGAATAGGGGAGGGTACGGAAGGAAATAGGGGAGGCTAGGGAAAGGAAAAGGGTAGGGGATTGGGCCTCCGGTAAACTCACTCACTCGGCGAAACACAGCGGAAGCGCTGTTTTACGCCGGTTTTCTGTGAGGACGTGGTATTTCTCCGGTCGAGCCGGCCCATTCATGCCGAAGCATGGCTCTCCCACGTCAAAGTTCTCTCAGCACCGTCCGAATCACGGTATACCAGGTATACCTCGGTGCAAAATCTTACTTGTTGGTAGTCTATGCTTAGAATACTTCTTACGAAACCGAAGTCACCATATGTTTCCATATAAATTTTGGGGAGTTCCCTCGATTACTTATGCATCCGTGATCTGATGAAGATCACCACTTTTGTGAATATAATATCAAATTGGGATGATACCCTATATAGGTACCAAAAGAAAAATTTTGAAAATCGGTTAACAAACGGCGGAGTAATCGTTGAACATAAGAAAACGAACATAACCCGTCCCTCATTTTGAAAGTCGGTTAAAATTGTAGCCTATGTGTTACTCTGATGTATAAGCTATATTATTGTAAAGTTTCATTAAAATCCGTTCAGTAGTTTTTGCGTGAAAGATTAACAAACATCCATACATCCATACATCCACACATCCATACATCCATACATCCAAACAAACTTTCGCCTTTATAATATTAGTAGGATTACTGGAGGTAAAAGAAAGAGAGTGAAGAGAAGAGGAAAAGCGATACTAGTTTTTTGAAAGTGAGTTAGAATTTTTCTTAAAAAATATAAACAAATTTTTTAGTAAATTTTTCCGCCACGGCATGGGCGGTTTTAATTAAAAAGTAAACAAGGTTATTTTTTCGATCAGATCGCCCGCGCGACGTCCTATGAATTTGACCCAATGCGAAGTGCGACGAGGTCAATTCCATTAGTTACCAGGGCTTCAGACTTCAGTTAAATAATATTATTATTAGATATTATATTATTAGAACAGCATAAATAAACCTATCTATTTACATAGAAAAGATACAATAGTTTTGATTACGAATGCCTATCTTAGTATATAACTAGTAATAAGCAAAATACTTATGTCGTAAAGGATACACTTAGAAATTATTATCTAGATTTATTAGCCATTCCACCTGACTGCGATTAACTATACCTATAATGTTTGGCTATTTTTTGTCTGGTATGACGGAATAGTCACAATATATTATGACAAACACAGCGGACCACGGATCTTATGTAGTTGGTTAACTATTCAGGGTCTGCAGATTTTCTGTACTGGCCACTGGGTACGTCGAAAATGTTAAATGTCAAAACTTGGAACGATCAGGAGTATAAGTAGGTATACCGTAAGTGTAGCTATTTAGTGATTCATTAAGTAGGTATACCTAGATTTAGTGAGTAACTTTTAGTTTACAATCTTGAAAAAATATATTTTATAATATTATTTTTCCCGCTATACGACATAGTTCGTATCTTTACGAGATGCTTGTAAAGCAATTGCGAGCTAACTGATAATGCTATCGCTGATACTGGCAGCTATAAACAAAGAGTTTGACCGGAGATAACGTGTAAGGGCGCGTGCATAGTATTCACCAAATCTGTACCCGTAAGTGAGAGTATTGTGCTATCAAAGAATTTTTAAGCTTATTGCGGTTTTATTGCGTGCTTTGAGCGCGGCGACCGAATCCCCCCCGAGTGCCACACTTATTTTTTTCTTATATAAAATTTGCGGGCAAACGAGCAAACAGGTCACCTGAAGGAAAGCAACTTCTGTTGCCCATGGATACTCGTAACATAAAAAGAGGATATGAAACAGATACCTTATTGGATATTAAGGTATCTGTTTACTAGCTATATTATGCATAATATTATGCATAAGTATGCCTGTCTATCACGTCCCTCAGTTTAAATAGAATTCTTTGATCACGTACCATATGGCATCTTTTCACTCTGAAACAGCTGAACCGATTTTAAAAAAACTAGTGGTTTACCGTTAGTTTTGAAAAAGGAAATAGGAATTAGGATAACATAATATAATACAGGGTGTAACAAACTAAGTGCTAATACTTTAGGGCGTGTACGTGTCCTTTGTAGAGAGTTCACTATGAAAGTAGTAGCGCTGAAAGACCAAAAATTATTTTGTGATTTATATGCGCAAGCGCCCCATCAGCGTCACGAGTTTTCCCATACAAAAACTTCCGTTTTCAGCGCTGCTTTTGCTCCCGTGTATAGAGTTCACTGTAAAAGTTACAGTGAACACGGGAGTCGGGACTCATACACACCCTAAAGTTTTGTTACACCTTGTATATTAATTTATTACTATGTAGATACGGTTGCCACCCGATATTTAAAACAAAGTTGTAGCAACTATATTATGCAAAATTTTACAACAACGCCTCCGTGGTCTAGTGGTACAGAGCGCGGCTCTTTACTCGGAGGTCGTGGGTTCGATTCCCGCGTTGGAAACATGTTATTTCCAAGTTTGGTTAGGACAATGCAGGCTGATCACCTGATTGTCTGACAAGTAAGATGATCCATGCGTCGGATGGACATGTAAAAAGTCGGTCCCGCGCCTGATCTCTCGCCAGTCGTGTCGGTCGTCCGTCCCACTGGGTTATGAGAGTAAAAGGAATAGAGAGTGCTCTTGTGTACTGCGCACACATTTGGGCACTATAAAATTACTCCTGCGTAGCTGGCCTGGTTTCAATGAAACCGGCCACCGTCACCGAAACCGGTGTGGGAGCTATTATTATTAATATTATGCAAAAATTTAATATAAATAATGTCTGAACATTAATTAAGATTTAACAAGATATTTTCAATAATAACTCGCTTACGGTATTTTATAAGACTTATGAGGAATTTATCCAGAAATGCCTTAATGTAGGTCATGATATTCATCCGGGCTAGTTTCATTTCCGTCTTGAGCTAAATTGAGCAGTGAGCAAGGATAATAAACGCTCTGAAACTCGAGAATCTTAGATATTATTTTCTAAGAATTAATCTGCAAGGAAGGAGGAATTCGAAGTTCTAAAAAGGATGCTCGACTTGTCTAAGTCTTGTTGACTAAGCAAAGTGCGCGAGTTTATGACATTCAGCACTATAGTTAGCCTTTCAGTAAAACTATCTGTATACTCATATCTGAAAATATTTGAAAGTTCGTCGAAATTAGTTTACTTATAAGAGAAGTAAGTGATAAAGTGACAGTCAAATAGCTGATGTTGCCTGCAACTTCAATACGCTAAAATTCTGTTTCCTCTTTGGTAAGTTTTTTCGAGATAAAATCTATTCCATGTCTAAAGTCTAAATAAGCACATACAAAAATTCATCTAAATCAGTTCAGCAGTTAAGGCATGCTGAAATTAGAGGCAGATATACTTTCGAATTTATAATATATACTTAAGTAAGTATGGATAATACATCTGACACTAGTAGAAGGCTGATAAGGAAGGTACTATCAGATAAATTGATTCATGGGCGGATGGCGGACCTACGTAATTTGATCGCGTTATGTCAAACCCAAACGACAGATCACGAGTAAAATTTGGTTTCATCTGTGTGTAAAAATATATCCCAAGCAGCAAAACAGTCGAATAAGGATTTTTTTACTCAGCCTTTAATCGTATAAGAGCCGGGTAACCGTTCATAAAACACCTATTTATCGTATAATAGCGGTTATCTCGACTATTTGGCAATATTTGCTAATGTGTGCTTTAAGGACGTCGAATAAACGTTTACAGCACTATGTTTTAGCCCTTTTACTCCACCTTTTAGCAGATGCTGAATTAATATGGCTAAAATACTCATTATTCGATCGTTTGATCTCTAACAGTCGTATAATAGCTGTAGAATAGATGATTCGCTGAATTGGGTGCTTTTATACAGCCGTTACTCAGCTATCTTTTATGTTTCTATAAAAGCTCTATAAACGCAATCGAATTGCTTATGGCAACATTGCTGCTGTTACTGCACGCTTACAGACTAACTCTTATAGTAGAATTAAAAACGTTCGTATAGGAGCTGTAGTGTAATTAAGAGCTGTTATACGATATTTACGAAGCGAACCCTAAATCCTGTTATCATGGCGACACCTTGTGCTATAAATGTGGTGACCAGCACTCTTACTCGACTTTTAATGGAATAAGTTAGCTGTAACTGCAACTAGATTATCAATGTGGACAATGGCAGTAAAAAAATATATTTTAAGTAAATTTAATTATATTAATTAGTCTTCAAATTTAAGAAAATAGGCAGCGCATGAATGTTTATGTAAAAATGCCTTTGGGTTTATCAATAAAGCTTGTTGCGCATGATGTTTTGGAGTAGCTACACGAACAGTAAAAATAATCACATATTGATTTCTCAAAAACTTGATAATATAAATAAGGATTGAGATGTAGTTTAATAACTATAATTTTTTTACATTAAATTTATGTAGCACACAAGCTCGCACTCTTTACAGCACTAATTTGTCGAGTAAAAGCATTCTATTCGCTGTTATAGAACTAAAAAGGAGAATAAAAGCAATTCGTCTGCTATTATAGCACACTTTATCTGTATAATAGCAAATCAATTGCGTTTATTGAACTAAATATCCTATATACGCATTTTGGTTACTCTTAAAACTCTTTTAGTGTTTTCTACCACTTTTACTCAAATCTTACAGCATCTTTTTGTTGCTTACTCAGCGCTTATTCCACTTTAATAGGACTTTAGTCTGAATAATTTGCGCCTTTTTCGCGTCGAGTAAACGTTTACAGCACTTTTACTCGACTGTTTTAAGAACTTTTATAGAACTTAAAGCGAAAACAAGAACGTGCTCTCGACCATTATAGCACGTCCATTTGCTGCTTGGGATGTGTACGTACTACGTATACACTTACACAAGCATGATTGAACATGATTTTTATGAGATTAAATTGTCAAAGTGCGGCACGTGCCGACTGGACGTCAAAAAAGAGTGCTACTGTCATGTATCACACGTCTCTTTTTACCACGCAGTGTTACTGATAGTGACATCTCTCTTGCTCAGGCCTTTGTTTCTCTATTCCGCTAGGTATATTAACTTTATGCGAGTAACATTGAATTGACATAACTCGACCAAATGCCGTAGGTCCGCAATCTGCCTATGAATCAATTACTTAGATGGTACTACTTAAGCTATGGTGATAAATTATAGTAAAATAGGGATGATGACAAGGTCAAACATTAGCGAGTTTTGTAAATAAAATAAAGAAATCACGGTAAAAAATAAGTGTTCCCAAAATTTCAGCTTGATAGCATTTGTATTTTTTTTGTTAAGCGCCTTCAAAGTTGGATATTCAAGTCGAATTTTTTTTTCAATTAAATTTCTTAATATTTGTATATAATTCGATAACTTATGCAATTGAAAGCAACTTTTGTTATGAAACCACTTTCATAAACGCAATATTTAAAATACCTGTCGAACAAAGTTGTCTCCCGATGCGTACAAACTACGAAAGACTGACGTCATACTTTCGTCGCACTTTGTATGGAGCGTTTCGGGCAGGTCTTTTTTATGAGATATTTGAATTGTCATATCTTGGTGAATTTTTAAGCTATCAGAGTCATTCTTTCAGCGATGTTTCTATTTTTTAAGTATCTTTCAATTACCGATAAGAAAAAAAATAGTCATCATGCGTCGTCATTAACTTATCTTCATATGAAAGGGTGGCTTAAGAGGATACAACAGGGGCTAGAGAAATGAAAAAAAAGTACGTGTAATATCTATAGCTGTCTCCCTTACCTCAAGCCTATACCGCAGAACGCGATAGAGACAACGGCAGAAAATCCAGAAAATCAACGATTCGTTGTCCCCTGATTCCTTCTCCAAAACTTAACCGATTTAAGTACTTTTTTCATTAAAGATTAAAAAAAGGCTTGAGCTGTGTTCCTATGTTTTGCTTTTTTTGTATAATCTAGCCAAATCTGTTTTCTGGACGTTTGAACACAGTGGAAAATCTGGTCATTTTTTTGGGTTTTTGAAAGTACATATCTTATTTAATAATTAAATTATGAAAAAAAAAGAAAACATAGGGACATTGTATTAGTGGCCGTAGATATTCAGGAAAAAAATTATAACTCTACTAGCATTATCCAGGGAGGAAACAGGGGACAACGTTTGTATGGAAAAAAGGGCGGTGTGGAATCCTCTTAAGGCTGCGTTTCCACTGAAGCGGAGCGGAGCGGTGCGGAGCTTAGCGGTGCCGAATTGACCAATCACCATGCTCGAAATCTTCGCTGTCATTCCGCTGGAATAGCACGATTGGTCAATCCGGGCACCGCTAAGCTCCACTCCGCTCCGCTCCGCTCCGCTCCGCTCCGCTCCGCTCCGCTCCGCTTCAGTGGAAACGCAGCCTAAAACAGGCTTTGTAGGTTACCTTTACGTAGTAACTAGTAATAGAAACCTATTATTAACTACGTAAGGGTAGTTTGTTGCAAACATCTTAGATATCTATTTATCTAATACGTATAAATCTATAAGTACATATAATAAAATCGTAGAGGTAAAATTTTTGTACATTGAAAATAAACTTGAAAAAACGAGTCAGGGGCATGTTAGAAGGGTAGTAGAACACATTTTAACTGTTTTTGAAATGTTTATTTCTCTGTCTGTTTGTCTGTTTGTACAGGCTAATCTCTGAATCCGCTAGACCGATTTCAATTAAATTTGGAATGGTGATACCTTACATCCTGATCAACATCTTAGATACTTTTTTTAACTGACTTCCAAAAAAAGTGGAGTTAATGTTTACTTTGCTGTTTGTGGTCAGATTTTCAAATTCTTTTTTTGTTGTATCCGTGTTTTTGTTGTTTTTGTTTTTGTTTTAGCCCGAATTTGATACCATGTTTACAAAACAGTGATTTGATAATGGTTTTCTCGGGATCGGGAGGTATCGACGGAACTCCTTTACAACAAAAACATTACAGTAATTTTCACTTTTTTAAGTAAAATTAACATAACATGCCACCAAAAAGTAAGGTTTGCACCAAGGCATATCCCAGGGTATAGGGCTTCTGAAGGTTCAATTGCTGAACGGAACTCCTGATTCCATAAAAGAAGATAATATAATTATATTATGTAGGGGCTTCAGCGTTCTTTCAAATACTGGAAGCACATGCCACTATGTCTATTATATTAATCATCATGATCACCACCATCATTACACCATCCATAACCACATTATCATGCTTTTATTAATTTTTTTTTGTTTTCTTTTGCATTAAAATTATCAGAATCGAAATTCATAATAATAATTTTGTCTTCTCTGTGCGATTTCTTTGTTATTCTTTTAATAATTTCAGGGCGATAATTTGTATTTGATGCTATGGTTGCGAAAGTGCAAATTTCATTATGGGATCCGACTGAGCGAGTGAGCGACTCGCGCGTTTTACGCGCGTACCCGAGATACTAGAGCTACATGTATAATCGCGTCCAGAGGGGTTAGTGCGAGTTTTATTCGGTCATACGCATCGAGCACGTTAACGCGAATTTATATGGAATCAAAGCAGCGCCATCTACTGGCTAACGTGGATACTGCTTTGATCCCATATAAATTGGTGTAAACGTGCTCGATGCGTCGGATCGAATAAAACTCGCACTAACCCCTCAGATGCCTACGCGCGTTTTCTTACTCGCGCGTAAAACGCTCACAATGAGCGGGAGTCTTGACTCGCCCGTAAAACGTGCGAGCGACGCGTGAGTCGAGATACTACTGCAACGGCACCATACAGTGCATTGTGTATTGCAGCTTTGCAGTGTCCAGTACTACGGTCTACGGTCTACGCGCGAGTGTGTAGCGAATGGACGTATATTTTGATTGGAGCGTGATAACTTCGAGTCCATATTAGTAGCTTAAAAACGCGCGTAAAACGCGGTATCTGGATGCGATAGAAATTGAAACGCGCGTATGGACTTCATGCGTTATAGCGCAGTCAACAGCGAACGTGAGGCATGCCCGCGACGCTCTCTGACCGTATCCAAAAAAAAAATACAATGTTGGCGTTATTTATTCATTTATTTATTTATAGCTATAATTGTGATCTTTCGGCTGGGTTCGACATAACGCGACCAAACTATGTAGGTCCCTCATCTGACTAGGAATCAACTTCTGTGATAGTACCTAAGCAACATTCTGAGTTTTCTTTAAATATAAAATAAAAAAAAACGGAAAAATATGCTTTTTAATTTATTCGATAATTATATATAAACTTTAAAGATAAACAATTTCATCAATCATTATGCAAAGACATCATTCTCAATTAAGACTTTCTTAATATTAAAATGGGCAGCTGTGACCGATTTATAACTAAAGGTCGTTATAAAGTCTCAAATAGACAAGTAAAGTGTTACCCTCTTATTAATAAACGCCCTATAAGCTTTGAATAGTTATATAGTGTTTTGTTCCTGTCACACAAGTGAAATTTTTAATTGGATTGAAGAAGACAAAACACTGTATAACTATTCAAAGCTTATAGGGCGTTTATTAATAAGAGGGTTAAATTATTAACAGAAATCAATGATTGATGATAAAGTTCGATAGATGTTGGAGAAAAATGCTGATCCTGGAAAACTACGAAGGTGGTTCAAGGGTAAAAGCTACAATATCGACAATATAGGAGTTGGATAGGCTTTAAAACTAAGCAAACTAAAGAAGATAAAGTAAAAGTGTCTATTTTTACCAGAATAATACTATAAATACTACATAATGATATTGGTAAATGTAGGTAGAAATTGTCAATAATAGGCGCTAATAGTAATTATTTTAAAAGGTCCTACCTAGAATAAAGAAGCAACCTTTAAGGAACATTTTAAGTCATATACATCTATAGCAGCAGTCAGTTACTATTACTACTATTAAGTATTAAGAGGTATAATAACAGACGGACGACGCAACCGTGCCGGCCAAGAAAGAGATGGCGCGATGAGCTGGAGGCATACCAGCCAGGCTGGCCAACGGTGGCGCAGGAGCGAGAAAAATGGAAGACCCTGGGGGAGGCCTTTGCCCAGCAGTGGGACAGCATAGGCTAATTAAAAAAAATAAAATAAAAATAACACCTCATAATAGTAGTTACTACTATTGAGAGGTATAATAATATGTTTAACACTTGGTTTTAAAAAAGTCTAAAAATAATGAATATTAATTTTAACTAGAGATCGCCCAATGGTCGAAATTCGACCTTACTTGCAACGACATTAGGACTGCTACCTATATTTTGTAAAAAATATTGACTTCACCATAGTTCTTTTCAATTCTTGTCTCTGAGACTCAGCTGATCTCAGACTGGCCGTTTAAGCATTGTCTAATAGTATCTAAAATTAAATAAAAAAAAAAAACAATAATCCATTTTCAATTTGTCAACTTGTCAACAGACTTCAACCATAAATAAAAGAGTATAATTCGTATGTATAGGCTTGTCACTCAAAAATCTGTCATTTTTACTAGTAGTAGTGTCGTAGTGTGTGTAACGTTTTATTTGTTAAAAATATATATGATAAAAGCATGATTTTAAAATAATATTAGCTCGATGCACTCCTTCACCATATAAACTATAACTATGCGAAATTTCATGCACCTACGTTTCCCCATTTTTCGTAAAAAGGGTTACAAAGTTTTTCTCTCACGTATTAATATATAGATCTTTGTACAAAGTTCACAGACATTCTGTCAGTTTGGTTAAAAATTTCCAGAGGCCGACATTTTGTCGGCCTCTGGAGTCGATATTATTTAATTTTGTAGCGAGGGGCGTGATCTTGAATACATTAAGTAAACATAACTGAATTATTTCACTTTATGTATTTTCGAGATTTGAAATTTAAGTCCGAAAATAGAGGTCTTCGGTGAAGAAAATTCGGGGTATTTTTAGTTATCGGTGTTTTTAATTGCAATAACGTACATCGTGGAAGAACCATGCTGCGGCACAAATGGGCCTTTCCTTTCCTTCCCTTCCCATCCCTACCCTCCCCTATTATCCTATTCCCTCTTAAAAGGCCGGCAACGCACCTGCATCTCTCCTGATGCTGCGAGTGTCCATGGGCGACGGAAGTTGCTTTCCATCATGTGACCCGTTTGCTCGTTTGCCCCCTATTTCATAAAAAAAGAAAAGGTAAACTTTGAATAAAATTATGGATTTTTCCGCATTATTATCGTTTATTTTTTTATTTTTGACTTGGCTTGGTTCCTTTGAATTGACGGGGTCCTGGCGTGAAGGCGAAAAAGCCATATTTTGTAATAATAATAATAAAATCCTTTATTGAAGAATTCCACAAAGAACTTAATCTAATTACCCGCCAAACCACATTGCGGTTTGTCGGCGGGCTTCACGCTCTTTACTTTCTATAACTAATATGTTTAATTCTAATATTGTAACTAAAATTAGATGACCCTAAAGCAGCCAAGTAAGTACCCTGAGAAAACAGCCCAACAAACAATAATTATTATTGACATAGTTATTTGATAAAGTACACTGTACTGAACAAGTTTTACATTATAAATTATCATTTATGAAAGACCCTTATATTATGTACTTATATAATGTGTAACTAATATGATAATGATTTAGATACGGCACGGCAGATATTTAATAGATATTGCTCATGATCGATAGTAAATGCCAACTATTCTCAAAGTGTCTTAAAAATGTGGTCTGTGGAACACTGGGGCTCTGCAAATGCCCTTCGCGAACGATACATAAATAGTTTTTAGAAATATAATCAAGAACCACCATAAAGACGATTCATTCAAAGGCAATAAATTTTTTTTGGAGGTCCTTCCAAAACGTTATTTTTGCCACCAAAAAAGTTTGAGTGCCACTGGGATAGTACCAATCATGGTGGAGAGGCGCCTTTAAAAAAGACGTGACAGAAATAAATTACAGTTTACACATAATTTTGGAAAAAATAATATACGCAGTCGAGACCAACATGCATTATGATCGCGGCCTAACATTTAATATGTTGAATGAGACGCTATCAGTCTCAGTGAGTGGTGACTGTCATATTACTGTGTTAAGTGGGATACTAGTTACTACATAATACATTGTCAAGGTAACAATTGATTTTGTAATAAAATGTCTAGATTTTAAGTTTTCTCGGTAGGCAAGAAATTAAGTAAATAAGCAAATTGGACCCCTTTAGTTACAAACATACTACACTACATTGTACACAATGTTTTGTGTTAAACAATGTAAGTAATTTGCATAAAAACTAAGCCATAGAAATATGGTAAGATAAATATTGTTTTTAATGAATTCATTGAATAAGTGAGGACTCATCAGTTTGGACGCAATGCGTTTTAATCTAGGCTAGAAGCTAGAAAAATAAGTAAACAAATAAAATGTCTAGCGCGTATATTATATACTAGACGACGGCTGCAACTCCAAGAACACAAAAAATATCCTATCCTTTCCCGACACTCAAACTATCTCCATACCAAATTACAGCAAAATCGGTTCAGCGGTTTGGGTGTGAAGAGGTAAACAGACAGACAGAATATACACTTTCGCATTAATTATAATATTAAGTATGGATAGGGTCTAGGGATAACCTAATTAAATAATGAACTTCCATATTTTAATCAAGTTACAATCATTACAAAAGGGTCATTTAGAAAATTATATATTCGTACAACTTCGAAAATGTTTAAAACTTTCGGGCACTTGAAATACTCTGTCAGTATTAGCAGAGGTATTAGTCTACGAATAATAAAAACTAAGGAAACCATAATATTAAGTCATATTGTTATGAAGGAAACATAACTCCCATACTATTACCGTTTTAAATTAGGTTCCTTTCGAACTGTCATGTAACGACAGCTACTGCTCAAGGCCACCTAAATATTGCAAATGTATTGAAATGTGTACCTAATGGCGGCTCTCGACATATGGCGGCTCTCGACATAGGCGAACGCGTTGGCCAACGCGTCTGCAGACGCGTTGGCCCAATGTGTAGAACGGGCGTTCGCGCGTTGGCCGTAGGTATTTAGACGTTGGCCAACGCGCGAACGCCCGTTCTACACATTGGGCCAACGCGTCTGCAGACGCGTTGGCCAACGCGTTCGCCTATGTCGAGAGCCGCCAATAGGCGAACGCGTTGGCCAACGCGTCTGCAGACGCGTTGGCCCAATGTGTAGAACGGGCGTTCGCGCGTTGGCCAACGTCTAAATACCTACGGCCAACGCGCGAACGCCCGTTCTACACATTGGGCCAACGCGTCTGCAGACGCGTTGGCCAACGCGTTCGCCTATGTCGAGAGCCGCCAGGTACACTTTTTTGACAAGTATTGTGGAACATGTTTTTTGACGGAGTTACTTTTCCTTAGTTTTTATTATTCGTAGGTAATAGTAGATTTAAAGTGTAGGTACCTAAAAAAGGAAATAAACTGTTTTGCGACAAAATTCACTGAGTGATTTATTAAAACATAATACTCGCCACAAACAAATCGTTATTGTTTGTTGTTGACAGTTCACAGCTGGTTAAGTCTAATACATTATCTCTGTATTTAAGGGCCTCTGAGGCTGTAGGGGCTGAGGACGGAGGGCGAAGGTCAATTCGTCCCCAAAGACCTCTCAGTGTAATAGGTCTATCCATTAGGGTGCGTGACTCGTCAACACAGCTACATAACGTCTTTACGGAAACTTTACAAAATAAGATAATGATAAGTGATTAATTTACAAATTCAAAAGAATTTAATTTAAATGTATAGCAGTTTGCGAAATTATGTCTGTCTGTCTGTTACCTCTTCACTCCCAAACCACTAATCCGATTTTTCCGGGACTCGGTAAAGGAGTAAGGACATAGGATACTTTTTATCCCGAAAAATGCACGGTTCTCGTGTGATAAACCAATTTTGGCGCAAAGGAGTTGCGGGCGGCATTACCCAGGTCGTCAACTGCCTAGGAATCAATTTCTTCGATGGTTCTATTCAAAATCCTCTCCAACTATTTCAGATGTCGTCCGAACTGTCTCCGGTTGGTGAGGCAGAGCTTGTCAAGCGGGCGCGGCAGAGGTTCGCCGAGGTGTACGGCGGAGCACCCGCGGCGGGGGCGGCGGCGCCGGGCCGCGTCAACCTCATAGGGGAACACGTGGACTACTGCGAGGGATTTGTGTTGCCCGTTGTACGTTTCATATTGGTTTTTTTATAAACATAGGGGGCAAACGGGCAAACGAGCAAACGGGTCGCTTGCTGGAAACTATCGTCGCCCAACACTCGCAACATCGGAAGAGTTGAAGCGTTGTCGGAACAGGGACTTTGATCAATACGCACCTTTGTGTTTTGCCTCCCGGTTTTGACAACAAACACAGAGAGTACAGTTGGAGTGTTACACACTTAGATAAAGTTTTATAGTATAGATGCAGTCTTAGCCCTCCTCCTTTGTGCTTATTTTCATACACGCAGTGTGCGTTTATTTTCTTGAATATTTCTATTTGTCGATTATTTCGAAGCACATTATGATATGGGAAAGAAAGTCAATTAGTTCATGATATCGATTAACTATAGTTCAAGTGATGAGAATCCGTAAACACACGTAAAAAGCTATGCAATTTTTATAGCCAAATTATTAATTGATGTGACATTTTTAGCACTAATGCCTTATATAGCACGAATAAGGGATTAATAAACTTATAAATTATTTTTATTATTATTATTATTATTCTTGATTCTTTGACCATTCTTATGGTTTAATATTTAGCGGAACCACAAAACTCAACAATATCTAGCATTAAATGTTCACTTAAAACCTTTATTAACACTTTTATTACATGAAATATGCCGACCGACTCCTTTGTTATGTCCTAGTAAGTAGGACATAACATTACACGCTTTTGACGCTTATACACCGATATAAGGCTCTCTCCAGTCTATAGTACCTCGTCGTAGTCGTGGAAAACCATATTTCTTTCATTATCTGCTGTGTCCGATGTTTTGGAGAAAAGTTTCTTATAGAAGTTAGTCGCTGCTTCCAGGATGTCTGGTCTTTTAGTTTTTATTTTATGGTTTTTGTCTTTTAGTTTAGGGATCCAGTCCTTTTTTTCGATAAGAAGTTTTATCGCTTTTTTGACTCCGCCTGTCTTGGCGATGTGTTCTTCAAAAAGTTTCATTTTGTGTATTTTGAGGTCCTTCCTCATTGCTGTTTGAATTTGTTTGCTTACCTCTGAAATTTCTTTTCTTATTTCCCTCGATTTTGTGCTATTATTGTTAATAAGATGTTTTCTTTTCTCAATCAGACATAGTGTCCCGGCAGACAGCTGTATATCACTCTTATGTTCCTGTTTCCTGTTCTTTATTTCCCCTATTGCTGTTGTTATTGTGTTTTGTAAAACATTGTATTTTTCATGTATATTCAAAGATTTTGTTTGTTTGTCGAAACTTTCCAGACTTTTCTGTAAGTTGGATGCTATAAAAGGGATGTCTTTTTCAAATAATTTACATGGAGTTTTGTATAATTTTCTTGCTTTTATAGCTTGATGGGCTTTAAATTTAGCTCTGATTATTCTGTGGTTTGTGTAAAAATTAAATCTATTTATTGTATCACAATCCTCAAAGCTGTGTCGTCTATTTGGTTTTTATGGTAACCATCAGGTGAAATGCAAGTCCATTTTCTATTTTTCTTTTTCTGGAATATAGTGTTTATTACTGTTAGATTATGTTCGTAGCAAAAGTTTAGTAGTCTTTCCCCATTTTTATTTGTTTTTCTCGTTGTACAAAGTTTGTTGTTTTTGTTTGAGTTGGTTTCCATCTGCGCGTTAAAGTCTCCGAGTACTATCATATTTTTATTTGCATGTTTCCTGACAGTCTCATTTAGGTCATTGTAGAAATTGTTCTTTTTACACTCTTCTGCCACTTCGGTTGGAGCATAAACATGTATGATGGTCCATTTCCCTGTGCCTCCCGGTATTTGTAGGTTAACTAGGATAATTAGTTCTGAGATACCTATTAATTCTGTTATGTATGTTTTTAAATGCTTTCTTATCATTATTCCCACTCCATATTGTCCTTTTGTTTTTTTTTTAATGAAATAAGGGGGCAAACGAGCAAACGGGTCACCTGATGGAAAGCAACTTCCGTCGCCCATGGACACTCGCAGCATCAGAAGAGCTGCAGGTGCGTTGCCGGCCTTTTAAGAGGGAATAGGGTAATAGGGGAGGGTAGGAAAGGGAATAGGGGAGGGTAGGGAAGGGAATAGGGTAGGGGATTGGGCCTCCGGTAAACTCACTCACTCGGCAAAACACAGCGCAAGCGCTGTTTCACGCCGGTTTTCTGTGAGAACGTGGTATTTCTTCGGTCGAGCCGGCCCATTCATTCGGCTCTCCCACGTGTAAGTATTTTGTATCTCCTTTATAGTATAATATGTAGTTTTTATGTTCCTCTATACACTCTGTTAGTCGTCTCACCTCGCTTAATCCTAGTATGTCCCATTTGATGTTTTTTAGGGCAATTTCCAGTTCTAAAAGTCTCTCTTGTGTTCTTAAGGTTAGGGTATTTAGGGTAGCTATATATATCTTGTTATTCTTGATCAGAGGGATTTGGTCAAACTCCCCGCGGTGAGCAGCCGTGTTGGGGTTATTGCTTTTATGTTCTAATCTTGAGATTGTATAGTTGATAAGTAGTTAACAAAATTTTAACTTAATTTGAGGTTATTAATTGCATGTAAACACAAAATTGAGTAGCAATTAGCAAGTTAAAAAATTTAGTAAGTACTAAACTACATAGATAATAATTAGAATTTAGTTACTACTTATCAATTTAATACGTGTAAACCGGCCATTAGATCCTTCTATGATATAATATGTATTTACGGCCACACTCAGAGACATTTAAAGTTTAATTTAATGGAGAGTTTGACAGATGACAGAATAATGTATCGGGCTTATGTCGAAATCTTCATTAAATAAAGGCTCCCCCACACAGGCGCGTTATTATCGGTCGATAATATCGCATGCGTTATTGCGATATCTGTTTTCAGTACATTTTGTATTAGGATGATCATGTAAGTATAGTTTGTGCGTTTTATGATGATATGCGTGACACATTATAATTGACAATAGTAGGGAAGTTACCTAACAAAAATTAATCGATAATTTAAAAATATCGAATCAATTCGTAAAGGAATTGCAATCGAAATTATCGATTCCGTATTGACATTTCAGTGGTGCCGGCGATTTAAGATGGCCGCCCTTTTTATCGATTTGATTTCGATTCAACAGAGTCAATCTCTATTGACATAAGTTCCGTTTCATGCATCTGATATTTTTCAAATGTTTTCGTAACAATTATTTTATACTCCTATTTCACAAATTTTATATTAATAAATAAGCATTTGGCAACTTTTCATTTTTATTCATTTACAATTATAGGAAACATTTGTTTTTGTAGATGGAATATAATTTATTACATTTTGTTTTTTTTTGTTTTCTTGTAAAAAAACCCGTAGCAAGGAATATGAAAACTGTCACCCATATCATCTTAAAACGCACAAACTATAGTTACACACTGCTGCGATAATAACGCCGCGATGGAAGTAGGACGTTGCGTTTCTCCGTCCTGCGATGATTCCGATATGAGTTCTAGAATATTTTGTGTCCGGACGCGAACGACCGTACACACACCTTTTTTTATTTTTTTTAACGGGCTTTGGCCCACCACACATTCCCACCACTGACCACTGTATCTCCTGTGGTGCCAGGATCGACAGCGGTATCCAACCATGAAAACCCTTTGATATGATCTCAAGGAGTCCGAGGGACATTCTAAACTGTCTTGGGACCCGCAACGAAATTAATGAGAAGAAAATAGGAGGAGTAGGAAGATTACAGTTTCCCTCCCCATAAAAGTGGGAGACAGCACAAAGTTGTAATGACCGAAAGTCAAAGAACTTAAGGGGGATCACCACGAAAATAAGGCTACTAATTGTGACTCCTAAGCTAAAGCTAAGTTAATATTGTATACCGTACACACACCTGCGATAATATCGGCGCTCTCTCGTAAGAAATATCGGATGATAAAAACGCAGCTGTGTGCAAGGAATCGGGACGCATTATCGCAATACCGCATGCGATATTATCGACCTGTGTGGCCTTTAGTAAGTAATTCTATAATATCTGTCTCTGAGTGCGGTACTTACATTTTCCAATTATGTCGTCTATCGTAAAGTGTTCACCACTTAACTTAATAAATTGATTAAGAACTTACTTTTCTGTGGAATAATCGGAGTTGATTGATTACTTTTCTGTGGAATAATCGGATGCTATGAGTAAATAGTATTCAATTTGAATTAACCGCTTATCAAACTGTCAACAGTGATTTCTATTGAGTTAGCCGTCCATTAATCAAGCAGATGACAGCCAGAAGGTACCCTCTGTTTTGGACCATTTTTCATACGACTAATTGAAATCTGTTTTGAAATCTAAAGCGAGGATTACATTATTTTTGTAGCTCGTAGAATAAGAGATAACCTTAACGATGCAAATACGTAAGCATAGAAAAAATCATCTATCTAGCTAGCGCTTTTCTTGAGATACAGAAAGGAGACAGACAGACTGACAGACATTGAAGTCTTAACTTTAACAGGGTCCCGTTTTGGGTACGGATCCCTAAAGTCCCGCCACAAAGTGAATTTTAGCTCCTTTGTGGTGAGAGTCCCGACGCACTATCTACCGACCCTCGAGAAGGAGGAGTTCTGGCCGATTGGAGTCGTCTACAGGAGGTTCCGAGAACGACTTCCGAACACGTCGCGCCCCACGTCGCAGACAATACGTGTTTAGTGCTAGTGATAGTTTTTAGTATAATTGTATGTATGTTAGTCTATAATAGGTATTTATAATATGGGCCAAGATGCCTCATTTAAATAAATAAATAAATAAAATAAGTAAAAAAACTGTGCTATTGGAATGAATTATACACGTATCACTTTTAATGTTGATATGAGACGGACGCTTCGCTGCGACAAACAAAACAAAAGAAGGTGAAGAATATTTAATGAAACTTGAAAACTCAGCGAAAACAAATGAACCAGACAACACCTTTTTATATTATTGTAATATTTTGTCTTAATTTGAAGAATATTTCGTATTGCTGTAATCCTAAATGTTAACTGTCATACAGATCAGGTATAATAATAGCTCCCACACCGGTTTCGGTGACGGTGGCCGGTTTCATTGAAACCAGGCCAGCTACGCAGGAGTAATTTTTATAGTGCCCAAGTGTGTGCGCAGTACACAAGAGCACTCTCTATTCCTTTACTCTCATAACCCAGTGGGACGGACGACTGGCGAGAGATCAGGCGCAGGACCGACTTTTTACATGCCCATCCGACGCATGGATCATCTTACTTGTCAGACAATCAGGTGATCAGCCTGCATTGTCCTAACCAAACTTGAAAATAACATGTTTCCAACGCGGGAATCGAACCCACGACCTCCGAGTCAAGAGCCGCGCTCTATACCACTAGACCACGGAGGCGTTATAATAATATTATGTTTATTGTTTACTGTGCAAGAAGTCCAAGTTTCACATTGGCTTTTTAACTTAACAAACTTGCTACTGATGGTTGGAGGAAGGATTTCTGATCTAAGAGGCCTTGTTCCAGGCACTCCCATTCCTTACTGTGGTGGTTGGAGGCTTCAACGGCAGCACCGAGTGCCGGGTGCTCTCCATCTTGGCTGATGGAGACGAGGTGAAGACCAGCTTCCCCGCAGACGCCAGCTGCCTGATACCTGGGGAGCCGGCCTGGGCCAATTATGTCAAGGGAGTCATCGTCATGTTTCCAGGTAAAGGATTGAGGATATTAAATTTTGCATACTTTTATTCGAACCATCGCATAGAAATTGGGCTGTAAGGCCAGCCACAGACGGATCGCATCTTGCAGTCGAGACTCGAGATCGACTGCAAGATGCGGTTGCCTTACGGCGATCTGCAGTTTCCATACTAAATTCATATCCGCAAATAGCAATACACGGACCGCTCGAGCAATTCTTGAGCGGTCGGAGCATATTTTGTTCAACGCGACCGCTCTAGAGCAGTCTGTCCCAACTATAACTTGCGGTTCGTCTGTGGCCAGTCTAAGGGCGCTTTTCCTGTTATGCGTATTATCGCCTGCGCGCGGATCTGGACCGCGTGCGGGTGACAATATGACAGGTATTAAGACATGTATGAAATGATAGGATGCGGGCATCTTGCATGCGAACCAGATCCGTGCGCGGGTGGTGACACGTATGTATCATGCCTGCACTGACGCTCGAACAGCTCGTGATATAACGCGCCGTGAGAACAAGTAGCGCGGACAGCCTGTTGGCTCGTTCTCGCTCGAGTACTGTACTTAGACTGCGTTTCCACTGAAGTGGAGCGGAGCATAGCGGAGCTTAGCGGTGCCCGAATTGACCAATCGTGCTATTCCGGCGGAATGACAGCGAAGATTTCGAGCATGGTGATTGGTCAATTCGGCACCGCTAAGCTCCGCTCCGCTTCAGTGGAAACGCAGCCTTAAATCGGCTCGGCGCGGCGCGGCTCGTGATTATACGCGCCGTGAGATAGTGTTGGTCAAAATAGCATTAGCAATAATAATTAATTTTTAAATGCCTATTAGCAATAATTAAATTAATCGTACTTGTTAAAAAATACGATTGCTAATTACAGGCTTTGAATTGCCAAGATACAGGCTTTGCCTAGTTTGGGGTCCACAGATAAATCCTGTACAATGTTTTATTTCGCAAATAATTGTAAATAAATAAAAAAAAAATATATATTATCGTGCGCAGCAACAGTCTGCGATCATGATAAAAATCCCGTACGCGCTGTTTCGCACCGCGGTGCTAACTGTTAATGAATTGCTATTTTTCACTCGATGCGAAATAATACACGACGCGAGCGGTGCGATGCGAACCGATAATTCACGAAACCGCGTTTTTAGCAAATAGCAAAGCAATAATACTTAGCATGCTGTGACATCAAAATTAGCATGTTAATGAAATTAATAGGAAATAGCATTAATTCCCATTACTACCGTGAGAACAAGTAGCGCGGTCTCGCCAGTTGGCTTGGCTCGCTCGTACAAACAGCTCGGCGCGGCGTGTCTCGTGATATTACGCGCCATGAGAACAAGCCGCGCCCTCGCCTGTTGGCTCGTGCTCGCTCGTACAAACAGCTCGGCGCGGCGCGTCTCGTGATATTACGCGCCGTGAGAAGCCAGTATTATATTTAAACCATAGACTTAATATATAGCATTATAGGCTTATGATTTAAACCAAATTTTGACATACACTAAAACCATACTACCATCTAAAGTTGCTTGCCATCTTAAGAACTTTTATTGCGGGACCGTACTTATCTGAATCGAGAAGTATGCTACTATCATCATGGTGTTGCTTTGTTTTTGTAAGAAGTGACTCTTCATAATGGTCACATGCTGGCCCACTACAGGCCATCGCCATTGTGTAGACGGGGTAGTGGTGTATGATGGCAGACGATGGTCAGGTATCATGTCTACACAACGGCGATGGCCTTTAGTGGGCCAGCATGGACCATTATGAAGAGTCACTTCTTACAAAAACAAAGCAACACCATGATGATAGTAGCATACTGCTCGATTCAGATAAGTACGGTCCCGCAATAAAAATTCTTAAGATGGCAAATCATCAAAATCGGCCCTATTCGATACAGACTATTCTACTTTATCTTATATATAGAATTCTCGTGTCACAATGTTTATAGTTACCGTACTCCTCCGAAACGGCTTTACTGATTTTCAGCAAAATTTATATGCATATTCAGTAGGTCTGAGAATCGGCTACTGGCTACTTTTTATATTGATAAGTGCATTTGTTGAATAAATAATAGTAAGTTATTACAACTCGAGACTGACGGCGACCATTGCGACGGGATAGCGATGGACGTTGCCATGGTGCCGTATTTATTTTGTCACTTCAATAAAATAATATGGGCGAAATACTTTATATGGCAAAACAACGTTCGCCGGGACAGCTAGTAATTATTTAAAATTTATGTCTGTTTTACAGAGAAGGTGCCAGGTTTCGACGCGGTGATAATATCAGACGTGCCCATGGGCTCCGGAGTGTCAAGCAGCGCGTCGCTGGAGGTCGCCTTCTTCACGTTCCTTGAGGCACTCACTGGGAAACGTTTTGAGTATGTATAAGCAAGTGCCCATACTATTGTCTAACCCAGGGGTCCCAATCTTTTTCAATTTACAGCCTGCGGCGCGGCGCGGCGCAGTTACACGGCACAATATTTTGTCACTGCGCCCTACTCTACGTAGCTATTAAAAAAATATATAAATAAACACATTTGATGATAAACAAATATTTAATCATCTGCCTGCTAACCTGCTTTATATAATTTAATATTATAATTTTATTTTCTATTTGTGGATTTTGTGATTTCGGATAATGATGGAGGATCGACTCACGGTGCCCGTCTTGCCTTTCCACGGCGCACCAGGGTGCGCACACTTTGGGAACCCTTGGTCTAATCGAAGGTTCAAACCGAAGCCGAAAGACAACATAAACATAAACGCTTACTTTAAGGGCAAGAGGGTAGATTTGCCTGGACCTCGCGTAAAATGTTGACCTTTGGTTGAAGTTCAGCTTAATAGCGGACATTTCGTATATTAGTGTTTTGTCCGTAAGTGGCTATAAAGCAACTCCTCATTCGATATTCGCTCACAGTCAAATTGCTATCGCACCTTACGACGTACCAAAGCCTAGCCCGCATCTTCGCTGCGCCTAAATTCGTTTATCGCTTGGGAACCGTACATTTTTTCGGGATATAAACTATCCTATTTCCTTTTTTTTTAACATGGGGAAATGCTTTACGCATCCCCGGCAAATTGGGGATATCGGCCGGGGTATGTGGGACTCCTGTCTACCCACTAAAACCCCATGGTGTTTCACTTAAGGCAGAGTTGCGGGTACGATAGAACCTACCGCACCTACCAGAAACTATCCTATGTCCTATCTCGGGTCTTAAAATGTGTCCATTACAAATTTCAGCAAAATCGGTTCAGCGGTTTGGTGTGAAGAGGTGACAGACAGACAGACAGGCAGACACACTTCCACACTTATAATATTAGTATGGATAATAATTTATTCTCACACTAGTAAAATGATAAGTAACCATACATCAATAGACGGATTTCAACGTTTTATTTAAAATACGCCGCAAAGGAGAAGAAATTCAGAGTAGAATAAAGTCTCCAACCGTGCAAAATTTAAATCAAATTGCGGCCATTTGAGCTAAACAAAAATAAATTAAATTAACTTGAAGCATTTAACTCAATTTTCGGGTAGGTCTGCAGTGCTCAGTACTTAAAAGGTTCCGGCGGAAAGTTAAAGTGAGTTTTGTTCAAATACTATCCCTTCAAAATGAGATAGGTAAGAGGATTTTAATAATTATTTTTTTAATATTATAAAATTACGCGTAAATAATAATAATATGCTCTAGACCGGGGATGATGATGATGAGTATAATTTTATATTTATTTAACATTATTATACAAAAAGGAAAATATATGTAGTACTTAATTATTTTTATAAACGCTGTTACTAAAATTCCGGATTTTCCGACTTTTTCATCGAACGCGACGGAACGTCCAGCAATTATTTCTGAAATACTCAATACCACAAAGGCATACGATTCATATGACTTTCGATGACAGTTTTTGTCGGTAAAACATCGTTTTTCAAAGGTTTCAGTATTTCTACGTACATACTCCATTCACAGAGTGTGAAATACAAATTGCCCATTTCTCTGAATCGATAACAGTGCCTGTTTTTAACCGACTTTCAAAAAAGGAGGAGGTTATATATTCGGCTGTGGATATATTTTTTTTTGTACTTCATGCAGCTTTGTATTTGTTTTGAACTGTTGCCTATCAAACAGCAATGTAGCAATGTATTCTCATACACTTTAAAGTCTATGAAAGTTTTGACCAATCAGAATGAGGGAGAGTTGACTACCACCGTGCACCGGTTCGAGAACCCACCCGGCGAGAAAAACCGGCGTAATAAACTTGCACGGGGCCACTTTTAGCAAAAAAGTGGAGTTAGTCTTTAAAAATTATCGTGTAATGTTACTTAACGTAAAATAATGTTAACATAGTTAAGTACATAATTTGTATGTGTAATATGTAAACTGTAAAGTTCCCACAATGTCAAGAATGGATGGACCTATCAATGCACACCCTTAACTCCACGTGTAAGTCCAATTACAACAAGACATAATACCTTCATTAGCCCAGTCCCCGTCATTGCCAGCATAAAAATAGTCCTTAATCCTCCGGGGCGTTGAAACCGGATTTTTCTAGTGCAAACTAGTTCCCTTATTATTCAGTCTAACTCTAGAGGCTAGACTCAATTTGTTTCCATTGCAAGTTAGGTTGTTGATTTTGTATTGTAGTGTTCTTTGTATACTTAGTAAAATGTTGTATGGGATAATAATGCTAAGGAAATTAGTTGTGAAATGAGAAATCTATACTAATATTTGTATTGTGAATGCGAAAGTGTGTCTGTCTGTCTGTCCGTCTGTCTGTTTGTCTGTTACCTCTTCACGCCTAAACCATTGAACCGATTATACATACAGTGATTTAATTAACAACCTTAAATATTTTTTTTATATACATACATTTTTCCTTTATATATACTTGTATATATACTTTTGCTGAATTCAGCAAAATCGGTTCAGCGGTTTGGACGTGAAGAGACAGTCAGACAGACAGACTTTCGCATCTAAAATATTAATATGGATTCTGAAAACGGCAAATTATTCCTTTTGGGAAAACGGACTATAAATTAACAGCTTGGCAATTTATGGCTACAAGCTAGTGTTGCCATAAATTCACTTACTGGATATCAGCGCAGATATAGGTCTACCAGGATCTGATATGGCAAATTTGGATGGCAGATTTTCAAAAAATATCTAATAACAATAATTGGATAAATATATTTGCATGTTTCACACACAGAATCAGCTATCACTATAAGGAAGGAAGGATCAAAATGTTTTATTCTAATTACACCGGTATTGCTAGAGTCAATTTATTTTCTCACTTTTTGCTATCAGATTCTGGTAGACCTATAACAACATGGCGATTGCTGATGTTGCTGAATTACAGCAGTTCGCGGTTCAATGGACACTCAATTAAGTATTTAATTAAAATCTACCCTTCCGGGCACCAGTTACCGGAAAAATCGAGATTTTCATAACTTTTCAAAAGATAAAGGTTTTTATGCATGGACTACTAAACGGAAAGGGGTCCGATTCTCAAAGGTCTTAATTGCGTAAGTTGTCAAATCCTAGTAGGATTACTGATTGTGAATACTAAATAAGACCCCGGAGTCAAATTGCATATTGTTCTAGTTCCGATAGCGAAGTTGCCAAAAATGTATGGCATAACGCAACATTATTATTATTATTATTACACACGTTTTCCGTATACGAGTTCCGAAATCGTTTTCCATATTCGGAAATTCGTAGAAAGTACATTAACTGGCGCACACGTTCGCTTTTTTCCGAACGGAACGAATTCCGCACGTACGTTTCAAGGTAATGCGCGTTCGCGCGTGAAAATACGAATGTTCAAGCACTAGTCGGAATTCCGAACACGGAAAACTGAAATCGAATACGGAAAATGTGTGTATACAAGTTACGACCAGGCCAGCCTTAAATTCTAGTTTCGCTTTCGAATTATCGAATAAAAGTTGACTTAGCCGGCCCTTAGATGATCAATAATAATTTTGTATTGTGCAATATCACGTTTCAATTTTATTGAACGGTTTATTTGACAATAATAGATTTAAGAATTGCGATGTTCAATATCAACCCTATTATACGGTCAATAATTAATAAAATTAAGGGCCCACTTAGTTCCATTCCTAAAATTTTATTTTTCAATTTTATTGAACGGTTTATTTGACAATAATAGATTTAAGAATTGCGATGTTCAATATCAACCCTATTATACGGTCAATAATTAATAAAATTAAGGGCCCACTTAGTTCCATTCCTAAAATATGAAATATAATGTTTCTTGCTTTCTAACCTGAAGCTTCAATTTCCAGTCCAGTGAAAAAGGCAGAGCTGTGTCAGAAGGCGGAACACGAGTTCCCGGGCATGCCGTGCGGCATCATGGACCAGTACATCGTCACCATGGGCCGGAGAGACCATGGTCTACTCATTGACTGCAGGTAAGACTACCTGCAGGGGTAGCATGGCCACCATAGAAACGGTTACTTTCTACGAAAGAATAGACAAAGTGACAGTTAGACAATGGAAATCCGCCATTTTGTCGATAAAATCTGTCAGTATGTCGATTCTTTCCCAGCTACTGTTATGCTAGCCCTGCTGTTGCTAAAGTACCGGTTTGGAAAGTTATATTTTAACCGTCACGCCGTTTTTGAATCGGCGTTCAGCGTTCTTTGAGGTGGGTAAAATGTTAAACTCGCGTCAGAACATGTGGTCTGATCGAAAATTCGTAAGGAGGAACAAACCGGGGGCTACATTGTTGAGAAACTCATGGCAAAAGCTCTGTGGCTCGACGGTTGAATGTGTGGCGGCTAAACTCTCTGCTTGGCCACCACACGCTCAACTTAAGAGCTCACCTGACTCTAAAAATCAAACATCGTCCTTCTCTCTTCACACTCACGCCCGACTTTCATATGCCAGGTGAAAAAGGACGGCGCGGAATCATCGCCAAGTTAGTTTTACTTGAATAAAAGACGAACTATAATGATTATGAAAAAAGTGTTTTGAGCAAATTTAGGTTTTATCAATACCTTTTTAGATATTAAAAAATATTAAAGAAAAGACAGCAAACTTCGAAGATCCAAGCAAAAATGTGTCTAAAACAAGGTTTTTTGTAAAAAGAAACTATCGAGCATTTTTTGAGTAATCGTGTTTTCGTCTTGAGCATTTAATCTTTATGAACTGAAGTTACTTATGTCAAAAAATCAGTTTTCTAGACCTTACAGATTTTGAGATCTAGGTTAAAGTATGTAGTCAAGTTAGGGTCATATGGGCTCTTAAAGCCAGTCGCAGGTTCAAATCGTGCCGAAGGAACAAAAAGTTTTCAATGTTACTGGGTCATGGATGTGTATTAAATATTATGTATATGACACAATAAAAATCTTCAATAATAAGTAGAGTTTATGAGTATTTAATATATTTTCGTTGTCTGGTACCCGACACCCGTATCACAATTATTCTTCTTAAGGTACTTAATACGAGGCCTGATTGCCGTAATGTGAAGCCAGAATTGACAGAAGTAGTTACGTCTATTGTGGTAAAGCGTCCATACATATTTATTATTATTATAATTATTGAGATATTAATGTCATCCCAGAGCCAAAGTATCATATTTTGATGATTTTTCACGATTTATTATTAATTTGTCTGTACACAAACGATTTTAATTAAGTTACTGTAGTTTTACACACGCGTTGAAATTAGTTTCGATATTAAAGCCATGCAAATGAGCCTCGCGCGGCTGCACACCAATACTATTGTAATTACGTTTGTAACAGCCCTGTAACTAACATGTTGGATACAGGGTGAACTTTCAAGTAGCTGAAAAGATTTGCAGGGCTCATTATTAATAAAAATATGAAAATCTGCAAATTGACCTTGACCACCATATTATGGTAGTTTTTTTAAGGGTTTTACCCCCTGGGGGTGCAAAAAATGGATATCTACGTTTGCTTCCCAGTCCTAATACACGAAGTTAGTCTTGGGCGAAGCCGCAGGATAAAGCCACAATAATAATTGCTTCTTGGAATTGACGATAACACATTCCAATTTCAAAATTCAGGTCGCTCCAAGCCACGCAAATCCCAATCAAGATGGCGGACGCGGTGATCCTCGTAGTGGTGTCGAACGTGAAGCACCAGCTTACTGGTTCGGAGTACCCACAGCGGCGACAGCAGTGTCATACAGCTGCTCAACTGCTGAACTACCCCTCCCTCCGTAGCGCGACCAAGGAGGACTTGACGCGTAAGTACAGATTAATAATAAAAACTTGAGAGGTGTCAAGGGACACCCTAATTGAACGAAGTAGTAAAAAAAAAACAAAAGAGAGAGAGAGAAACACGCGCGCACGGCTTACAACTATAGCATTTTTGCTCTAGTTGTAATATTTTACAACACACGACACTTTTCTGTCATGTCATTACAATTTTTTCCGTCTAGCCCCCTTTCGAAACGCGCGATAAGGAACTTCGTTCCAATAACTCTTTTTTATTTTTTTTATTTTTATTTTTATTTATTTTTTTCCTCACAAAAATTCTTAACATAACATTTTTAATCAGCATAGTACATACATAGGTCTGTGAGGAGCTGGTGTTTGTGTTAGGCCAAAGCCTGTGGTACAAATCACCAGGTCCCCAACCTCGGACAATACAGTGAGACAAATCAATAGTTACGGATACGGAATTATTAGAGACAAAGGAAAAAAAAAACATACATAATGATAAAAGAGGATTGTTCCCAGTAGTCCCCTTTAGCCCTGTCCACCCGGGGTGACAGCTGGGAATTGTCTTCCCGGATGATATCAGCTTCCAAATTATTTAAATTCAAGCATAGTCCTCTGAATGTATTACATTCAGTGTTTCCCTAGTATTTACAAATTACGTTTATTTGAAACACACGCCAATTTCATAAACTACATATTTTCCGTTTGTAATTAGCCGTTAAATAAGTAAGAAAATAGGATTTTCGTGCGATCTCGGCAAATGTATGGTCAAGGTCGTCTGCTCAGGGGATGGCCATAAAAGATAGACAAACAAGTAAAACCAAATTAACAACTAGTTATTAATGTGAATTAAATTTTCGGTACTTTTGTAATTTAACTTTTGCAATCAATCCATGACTGTAAATTTACATTTAATTTTGTTTAAAGGATATATGGTTAAAATCCGATTTAAATTGTTGTAAAGTTTGGGTCCAAGGAAACAGAAAAATTTTTGGGCAAAGGTGGTTTTATATAGAGGCACATGACAAACTCTATCTCTTCGACGGATTTGTAGATTTGGATTAAAAGTTACAAGTGGGTGTTGTTTTATAATAACTTTTAATATAAAGAGTTGACGGACGGTTAATACCTTCCATTTCAAATAGAGGTCGTTAGTTGGATGGTAATATGGAAGGAACAGGGCTACTTTCAGAAGTGACCTCTGGGCTCGCTCGAGTTTCAGAAGGGAAGTTTTGCACATGCCACCCCATGAAGTAATGCAGTATTCCAATTGAGACTGACATAGTGCGCAGTATACTGTTTTAATTACAGATTTTGGAGCAATTTGTCTCAGGCCTTTAAAAACAGCTATTAAACGACGTATCCTTGTCACTAACAGGTTGATATGGTCATTAAATTTCAGATTCCTGTCTATGATCACACCCAGGTATTTTGTGGCATCTATATGTTTTTTTTTTTTTTTATTATAAAATTGGGGCCGTCTATAGACTGTTCGTCCATATCCTTTTTTTGTTATTTTATTATTTAGATTTTTCGCACCAAGGATAATTGAAATAATATTATGAATTTTAATTAATTGTGGTCCATCACGCCATGGACACTTTTTTTTTTTTTTAATATGTGTATATATATATTTAATAGAATAGAGTATAATATGTTATACATATAATAAATAAATATATACATTTATTGTTTTATAAATTGCATAATAATAATATTAATGTTTTGAACGGTGAGGTCCCAGTCGGTGTGGCGGCCAGTAGATCCGACATTTTCCGATTTCCTTAGATTTTATGCTGCTCCACCCTTTGCCTTTAGATGTTGTGACATTGGCTTGGTGGAGAGGGGTCACTCAAGCTGGGTGGAGTTTCTAGGTTGTTAAAAAGATATCGTTCTGTGTCGAATCTACCCGCCATGTGGCTTAGGACTTTAGGCATCTAAATGTTTAAGAAAAGGGCATTGACAACATTTATCGTACGGGTTTGAGCATGAGTGCGAGACTAAACGCAGGCGAGAATCTGACTTATCATTAGGTCTGATGGAAAAGGTTATGTAGTTTGATTTTTCGACATTCAAGGTAAGTATATTATTATTTAGTCATTTGGTCACAGTGTCTATCCCACTTTGAGCATTTGCAAATGCTTCATGCCAAGAAGAACCACTAAAGAGAAGTGCCGTATCATCGGCAAAAGTAACAATTTCTGCATCAGGGAGCTTAATTTGGCATAGATCGTTTATATAGATCAAAAACATGGTTGGACCTAAAATGCTTCCCTGAGGCACCCCAAATGTTACCGGAACTTCTTTACTTATAACGTTACCGATCTTTACGCATTGAGTTCTGTCCGTGAGGTAGTCTTTCATTAGTTTGAGCTGAATGTCCCTGATGCCGATACGTTCAAGTTTGTTCACTAAAATAGGGATAGAGACAGTGTCAAACGCTTTTGCTAAATCCAAGAACACGCCTATAACTTTCATTTTGGAATCTAACTTAGTAGAAATATAATTAGTTAGTTCTAAGACAGCGTCTGATGTTGAACGTTTTGATCTAAAGCCAAACTGTGATGGGGATAATAGATTTTTATTTTCCAAATATGTAACTAGTCTCTTGTTTATAATGCGTTCCAGAATTTTTGAGAGAGTGGGAAGATTCGGCCTATAATTGGTTATATTGCCTCTGTCACCGTTTTTGTAGATCGGTTGTACTCTCGACTTCTTATATATTTTCGGAAACACCCCGGTTGAGAGAGACAGATTACACACATAAGTTATTGGTGTCCTTAGTACGTCGCTATTCATTTTCACTCTTCTGCTAGAAATCATATCTAATCCAACGGAGCAGTCGTTCCTCAGATTAGATATAAACCTCTCAACTTCGTCTTCATCGGTTGGAAGAAGAAAGAAAGAGTCAGAAGTCGGATTCTGAGTAACTGATTCTGCTAGAGGGTTCTTATTAACATTTTTTTCGGCTAAATTCTTCCCGACATTAGCAAAATAACTATTTATGTCATCTACTGCTTTTTGGGGCTGATCAGTATCTATTAGCTCCAGAGCATAGTCTTGAGGTTTCTTAGAGTAGGTAATTTCTTTAACAACGTTCCAAATTTTTTTAGGATTTTTTCCGGCGTTTGTAAATTGTGTTTCCTCGTAGTATTTTTTAAGTTTTTTTAATAGCTTGGAGCAGAAAGATCGATATCTGTTATATGTTGCTTTAGCTACGTCATTGTCCGGATACTTTCTTACTTTTAGGTACAGTCTATCACGATTTCTTATACATCTCAGAATCCCAGGAGTAATCCAAGGTTTGAGTATTGTATTCCTATTTGATACTATTACTTCACTAGAATTATTTTGAATAGCCGTGTAAAGTGTGTTGTTGACAAAATTTGCAGCTTCATTTGCATCATCGATTGAATACAGTGGAGTAAAGTCAAATTTCTTAAGGTCTCTATTTATGCTATCGTAATCTAATTGTTTTACTTTTTTAATAGGTTTAGTTTTTGGAAGGCTAGCTAAAATTAAGGCCACACTAAAATGATCGGTTAGTGTTGTTGGGAGTATAATACAAAGAGCATCTTGTTTGGTCTTTAAAAAAGTATGGTCTAGGCAAGTTTTATTATGTGTAGGCCATGTATAGGCCGGTAATAAACCGTGGAAAGCTAGTAGATCTAAATACGCACAGTGATTAGAGTCTCGGCTGTCATTGGCTATATCAATATTAATATCACCCATGATTATGATATTTCGTTTTTTGGAACATTTCAGTAAGATTTTATTAAGAGATAGTAGGAATTTTTCAATATTTTTATATCCCGGTGGTCTATAAATAGCCAATGCGACTGTATCCTCGTTGATTGTGATCATTAGGCAGTTCGCGTTCTCTATTAAAGGTTCCTCTTTACTTCTGTAGTACACTACCACACCTTCATTCTGGGTCAAGTTATTGGTGGAAGCGATGCTTTTATATCCATGGAGAACAGGTAAGTTACTAGAAGATGAGAGCCAGCATTCCGTTAGAATAATACAATCCCATTCTACCTTAGACATTGACAGAATAGGCAGAAGACCTGTCAGATTACATTTTAAACTCCTAATATTTTGATGGAACATTTTGAGAACCTTTTTAGTGTTTGGTATGTAGGATGCACAGTCCTCCACGTTACAGGATACTACCGTTTGAGCCACTTTTATTGAGTCGATTTCGAATTGCAATTGAATTTGTTCATTGAATTTTGTAGATTTGGAAAACAGAGGGTAAGTTTCAAGTACGCGTATAATTCTATAGTATAGTAGTTATGGATTGGTATATAGTATTGATGACACATACAAATGATGAAATATATAAGTGTATTGTTTGTCTTAATAATTAATCGTTTTTTAAATATAGGCCTGTTACAAAAAAAGTGTTTCTTTAAAAAATACATGCAACTTAAAATTATTATAGGGACAGTATGAAAACAACATTCTACTCTATTTATAACTAAATATGCAAAAGTAAAATCTAATGTTATGCGCAGTCATATAATATTCTTTTCTAACTTCATAATATCCGCTTCGCTTTCAATTCTAATTGGTGCAGAATTTGGATTTTTTTTAATGTAAATTCTACCAAACGAAGACCATGCGCTAGTGTATTGGTTTTTCTTTTTGATTTCACGCGCCAAATAGAATAGGTGTCTCGCCTTAGACGTCAGGAACTCTGCGACATATATAGACTTGGGGGGTCCATCGAGGTTAAAATGTTTTGTAGAAAGTTGCTGATTTTTATTATTTTTGTTGAAGGTTCTAGTTGCTTTTAGTAGTGAGTTCTTGATAAAAGTATTCGTAAAGTCAACTATGATGGGTCCAGAATCTTGCTTATTTGACTTTTGCCTATAAATATCACGTATGCTTAAATCATCAATTGGTTGATCAACTATTTTACCTAAGGTCTTTACTGTGCTTATGAGTTTGTCTATATTTTCTCCTTGAGTTTTTGGTATATCGCGTATTTCAATGGTTGCATTGCGAGCAGACTTTTCCATGTACTCCAGCTTGGTTTCCAGTACTTGTATACGATTTTTAATCGTTTCGTTCTCGGTACGCAGTGTTGCCAGTTCATTTATGAATTTGTCATATTGGGCTGACATAAACTCAATAGAACTTTTTATCTCGGTATTTTGAACTTTTACTGAGTTCATTGCCGACTCTAAAGCATCAAATCTAGACAACTGCTGCTCCTTAAATTCTTTGAACATTTGCTGTATCACCTCCATATCGTCAGTGCATTTTCGTTTGTTCTGTCTGTTTGTCACATTTAAGGATGGGTCAGATCCGTATTTGTTGCTGCCTGGTGGCGAACGTTGTATAGACATTTTTATCCTATACTTACAATAAAGCAACTCAAATCTTGTTGTCTACAAAATTTCGAAGTGAAAAAATTGACCCGGGCTCAGTCTCGAACCCAGACCACTTGATGTGCGTGGCACAGAGCGTTCCCCGTTCAACCAACAAGTCTGTGACGTAGAGTTGTAATTTGTAGTATAGTATGCTGACAGTTCTTTAATTTTTGTTAATTATAATGAGGGTAACCAAATTATTGGTTTGTTTACAACCAGCAGTTACGAATATTACTTGTCTATTCATTGGTTAAAGAAACATGCACAGTTTGTTTTAAAGTTTAGTTTTCAATATTTAAGGTAAAAGTCACTCATAACAGAAATAATCAGTTTTGGTAGCGATAATTAAATTAAATGACAGAGCTCACGTTAACACGACTTGTCGCTGTTACTGTCCGAGGGAGAGGAATGAAACTCGCACACCGTTTCGGCGATGGTGGCCGGTTTCATTGAAACCAGGCCATGTTACGCAGAGATAATTTTATAGTGCCCAAGAGTGTACGCAGTGTACATTAGAGCACTCTCTATTTCTTTTGTCTCAAAACCCAGTAGGACGGACGACCGATACGACTGGCGAGAGATCAGGTGCAGGACCGACTTTTTCAACATGCCCATCCGACGCAGGATCATCTTACTTTTCGGACAATCGCTGATCAGTCTGCATTGTCCTACCCAAACTTGGAAATAACATGACGTTTCCAACGCGGGAATTGAAGCCACGCTCTAAACCACTGGACCACGGAGGCGTTAAGTACAAATTCCAGGCACACTGACCTACGGATAGAACCGTATAGTTTGACCTGTATCCTAGCTCCTTGCAGATACATAAAATATTTAAGCGTTTTCTTTGATTTTATTATTTTACATTGAATCATCTCCATAAGTACTAAGCCGACTGGCGACTATGATAGAATTTTGTAGAGTTATACTTATATAGTGTAGATCTCGGGTTCGGGGGTGGGACAGCAGATAAAGACTATTTTTAATCGCAAGAATAATATGTACTATCCTTCAGGGATTATGTCGCGTGAAACATTTTGAAGCAATGAGTTTCTAAAATACTAGAGTAGCAATGTCTTACAAAAGATTCTCAGAAATGCGTAACCACTTTTTTGTTCAAAAGACAATGTCAAGTCATATATTCGTTATGTCGTTATGTATGTGAGATATGCCTGCAGGCATCTTCGAAGTGGCAACGCGTTGCTACCGTAAACTTCCAATCTAGTTAGTAACATAGAATATCATTGTTTTGAAGTGTCAAATAAGGAAGTAGCTTTGTATATTATTGTCCGCCACTTTGTATAATGGTGGCATTTTCGTCCCTTTGGACACCTTTTGTGAGAGATATTTATTGTGTCTATTTGTCGTCAGGAATACGAGACACGCTTTTTAGACCGGTAATTGAAATGATCTTGTCCTATTAAATATACGGCGCAAAGGTGTAGGCAACATCTGAAACTATGGTAGAGAGCTAAAATGATGGAAAAGTTGCAAGCTAGATTTTGATGATAACTAAAAACTACATTTTTAGTTTTTTTAGGGTTCCGTAGCCAAATGAAAAAAAACGGAACCCTTATAGATTCGTCATATCTGTCTGTCTGTCTGTCTGTCCGTCCGTATGTCACAGCCACTTGATGTAATCTGTGAACCGCTTTAAGATTTTGATACAAAAATGGAAAAAATATAAAAAAAATTAGGGGTCCCCATAGGTACATAAACAACCTCTATCGTTATGTAATGCACCACTGAATATGGTAACAAAGTTTAAATATCTTGGCCACTGGGTCTCCGACAACCTAAGTGATAATCTAGACTTAGAGCGGGAGCGTACGGCGTTGGCTGTCCGCTGTAATATGCTGGCCCGAAGGTTTGCGCGTTGTAGTGAACCAGTAAAAATAACTCTGAACTCTGTTTAAGGCTTATTGCCAATCATTTTACACGTGCAGCCTTTGGACCAGCTATACGCAGAGGGCATACAACGCGCTACGCGTGCAATATAATGACGCGTTTAGGGTAGTGATGCGGCTGCCCAGGTTTTGTAGCGCATCCGGCATGTTTGCGGAGGCGCGCGTTGATGACTTTTATGCAAACGTTAGAAAAAGATGCGCATCGTTGATGAACAGGCTCCAGGCAAGCCCCAACACTATCCTAAGCGCGTTGGCATTGATGCAGGTGGGACTCCCCACTGCTGCGGCATTGGATAGGCCTGCATGCGCCTCAAGCTAGGTGCAACTTATTATGAAATATGAAAACAACTAACCTTACTAACATAATTTTTAAGATAAAATATTGTAACTAACAAAACTAACACTACCACTAACACTACTAACTTAGTCTAAGAAAAATTGTTACTAACTTAATAACTAATACTTATGGATGTGTTGTCCGAAATAAATGATTATTATTATTATTATAGGTACAACTGAAATAGAAAAAAAAATCATCTAACCTATGCGTGTGGGGTATCTATGGATAGGTCTTCAAAAATCATATTGAGATTTCTAAAATCATTTTTTCTAACCTGAATAGTTTCCGAGAGACACTCTTCCAAAGTGGTAAAATGTGTGCCCCCCCCCCCCTTTAACTTCTAAAGTAGGGACACGATAAGTTTAAAAAAATATATGATGTACATTACTACAAAAACTACCAACGAAAATTGGTTCGAACGAGATCTAGCCAGTGGTTTTTTTAATACGTCATAAATTGTAAGCCTTAATTATTTAACTTTCATTGAATCAACTAAAATGTTAAAATAAATCAAAAACCTCTTAATTTCATAAAAATAAACCTTATTGCTGCTGCGGAACCCTTCATGGGCGAGTCCAACTCGCACTTGGCCCGTTTTTTATTTATTGATTTCATACTTTTACTAATTACGTCATCGTATCTATGTTTAAGAAATTTTTAAAGCAGTTTTTACAAATTAAGTGTTTTAATACTAATATTATTGATAAAGTAAAAATTATGAAAGTTAAGTATATGATATTGAGTATAAACATAAACTTAACAACATATTCAAAGTGAGGTTGGAGTTGTGAGCCAAAGTTAAAAAAATAAATATAGAACGTTCCCCTGTTTGAAGTTCAAACCACAGAACATTAATACGCACACAGGTTCAAACGTGAAGGAAAATGTTAAACTGAAATTAACCAATATCCTGGAAGATACACGTGTGAAGGACGTGTCACATATTATGTGGTACAGAGGGTAAGTACCGAAATTAAATCGGGTATACTGGCCAGTGTTCATGACGTCATAAATTGACGCTATACTATACTGTTGATTCGTTCAGAAATATATTATGTACTAGCTGTTGCCCGCGACTTCGTCCGCGTGGACTTCAGTTTATAGTACTTTATAGCGCGCGATGTCAACAAAATTGGTGTCAAAAGCTTTTATAAAAAAACCCTGGTACCCCTTAAATCAATACAGCTGTGCAGTGTGCACACAATAAGTATTTCATTTTTTTATATTAAACTTTATATTTTATGCCAAATTTTAAAGCTTATTTAGCCCTCCGATTACACAACTTTACCCATAAACTATTTATCATTGATAGATTTAAGGTTACGTCACTGCACAGATAAAGTACTGAGTTATTTAATACCGTAGAATAGATATAACAATCGAAAAAAATCGAAACTTAAATGTAAGATGATACCACGTCTTATAGGAAGACTTTTGAGCAAGCGTCAGCGCGATGTAGAAGACGCACGGCGCCATCTATTATGAATTGTTGGAACTAACTTAATTTGAACAAATTTACGCATTTTCACCCCCTTACAACCCTTTTTTCCAGTAAAAAAAGTAGCCTATGTCCTTTCTCAGGCTTTAGACTATCTGTATACAAAATTTCATTACCATCGGTTCGGTAGTTTTGGCGTTTGGCGTGAAAGCGAGACTGACAGACAGACAGACAGACAGAGATACTTTTGGCGTTTGGCGTGAAAGCGAGACTGACAGACAGACAGACAGACAAAGATACTTTCGCATTTATAATATTAGTATAGATTATGTGCACACTGCACAGCTGTTTTTGGGTATTTTGATTAATTAAGGGCCGCGCTACACCGGAATGGCAGCGGCGAGGCAAGCACTTTCAGCGCTGCCATTCCGGTGTAACGCGGCCCTAAGAGGGGTACCACTTACCAGGGTTTTAAAAAGTTTTTAAATTTGACACAAATTTTGTTGACACCGCGCGCTATAAAATAAAGTCCACGCGGACGAAGTCGCGGGCAACAGCTAGTTAGTTAATATTAACGTGTATAACAATCGAAAGAATCGTAAAACCTACCTCAACATGGTACCACCTCTTATAGAAATACGCATGAGCAAGCAATAGCGCGATCTAGGGGACTCTTGGCGCCATCTGTTTTGAGTTTTTTGGAACTAAGTTAATTTAACCAAATTTACGCATTTTCACCCCCTTACAACCCCTTTTTCCAGTTAAAAAGTAGCCTATGTCCTTTCTCAAGCTTTAGACTATCTGTGTACAAAATTTCATTACAATCGGTTCAGTAGTTTTGGCGCTGTTGTTTTTGAATTTGATGTCTAAGTTGGTAGGTGAGTTATTAGTTAATAACGTGTATAACAATCGAAAGAATCGAAAATCTAGCTCAATATGGTACCACCTCTTATAGAAATACGTATGAGCAAGCAATAGCGCGATCTAGGGGACTCTTGGCGCCATCTGTTTTAAGTTTTTGGAACTAAGTTAATTTGACCAAATTTACGCATTTTCACCCCCTTACAACCCCTTTTTCCAGTTAAAAAGTAGCCTATGTCCTTTCTCAGGCTTTAGACTATCTGTGTACAAAATTTCATTACTATCGGTTCAGTAGTTTTGGCGTGAAAGCGAGACAGACAGACAGACAGACAGAGATACTTTCGCATTTATAATATTAGTATGGATTAAACATCATATTCTAACGTATTAAAAAATATAAACAAAAACATACTAACTAATAAGTATGATTAGTTCTATGTTACAATAAAGTAAAAAATAAAACGCCATCTGTTGAATCGTATTAGAACTAAAATGTTCATTCCATCGATATATTTCTGGATTTTTTATAATATTATACATAAAATATGTTTAAGATTTTTGAAATTTTATTTTAATACACATCCAAGACCCAGGAAAATTGAAAACTTTTTGTTCCGCCTGCGGGACTCGAACCCAGGACCCCCGGGATGAGCGCTGGCCACGCGCAATGCGAATTCATTTTCATCGAAATTTTCATGGAAATAAGATATTTTCCCACATCAAAATGTAGCCTATGTCCTTTCTCAGACTCTAGAATAACTGTATACAAAATTTCATTGCAATCGGTTCAGTAGTTTTGGCGTGAAAGCAAGACAGACAGACAGACAGACAGACAGACAGACAGACAGACAGACAGAGATACTTTCGCATTTATAATATTAGTATGGATTACGCCAGTACCTATATTATAACTTTGTTGGGATGTTATTATAATACGTAATTACGTCATAATTTTTATTACGTGCGTATATGGCAGAGCCATGCTTCGGCACGAATGGGCCGGCTGGACCGGAGAAATACCACGGTCTCACAGAAAACCGGCGTGAAACATCACTTGCGAGTGAGTTTACCGGAGGCACAATCCCCTACCCCCTAGAAATGCCGCAGTTGAAAAAAAAACGTCATACTTGTCTCATCAGTGGCACTGCAGCAGTACCTACAATAAAGCGTCGGATTCAAGTCGTCATGAGCAATGGACGATGTACTTGATTAAATTTCTGAATTCACGCAGTGTGACTAATGTCGCGGAACGACTGTGTCCCAGTGTGACGGTTGTGTCACAATGTGATGGGCGTGTGACTGTGTAACGACGTGTCACACAGTGTCACGGAGTTGTCGAACACGCGCGTGTCCTATTAGCCTGACACTACGTGACTCTGGACTTGGATTCGAGAGACGTACTAAGGCTTGTTTTTCCGTTACTATTCGTCCCTGTGCAAAATCCTTCACTTATTATCTTTTTTATAATAATATGCCACACATTGACGTATTTTCACTTTATTGTCTTTATCTGATAGGTTATAAAATTACTTTACACACACAGATAGCGAAATTGTGGAGTAAATATTTTAAAAACTAGCTTACTGTGTTTCGATAATTCGATATGCAGAAACGTTATTTATGATTATATATAAAATATAATACGCAATATAAGGCCCTAGGTAGGGCATAAACTTCACATAGTACACATACAATACGTTTAATTTACGAAAATAACTAAATCGCCATCCAGGGGCAGTCGAGTTAATTCAATTCAATATAATACGCAATATAAGGCCCTAGGTAGGGCATAAACTTCACATAGTACACATACAATACGTTTAATTTACGAAAATAACTAAATCGCCACCCAGGGGCAGTCGAGTTAATTCAATTCAATTCATTTCGTTATTTGCTATAAAAGTGGTGAATACAAGGTGATAATGATAATTTTCTTAAGAACGAACACTTTTAGCTATGTATAAATGTTTTTGTATGTTCAACGATTATTAAAATAATCGTTGAACATTACAAAAAATAGATTATACGGCCGAACATAAAAAATATATCCTTAATATAATAGTAGATAGCCGAACATAGAACCTCCTCGTTTTTGGAAGTCGGGTAAACAGTCGGTGTTCATCTCAAGTAAATTAAGCTTATGTTGAATTTCTTATAAATTGTAAAATATAATTTTATATTAAAATTTTGCTACTGTGGTGGCTGAGCTTGTAAGCTTCAATTTTCGCAGTGAATATAATATACGAGCGAAACAGGGTTCCCAGAGTTCCTTAATTCTTTGCCTAGGAGGTATTAGAATTTAAGACTAGAATATTTACAACTATTTTGTTATTATTGCCTATCCGTCCATCAGCTGTCTGGCCTCAGGCTTGTATTTCATGACAATAGACAGGACAATAATAATCACTAACCCCAGTGCCAAATTTATATTTTTTATTATAGTAGGCCACTTTATTTCTTCCGCCCTATGGTAGTAATCTGTAGGGCGGAGAGCCTCTATGGTCGATGCTGCCCCTAGGCCATGGCCTTTATCGGCCTATTTATAAATCCGGGTCTGACAATCCCTCTAGTCTCCATTTATGACAATATGTGTAGAGAAACACGGAAAAACATTTAATTAATTTTATTTTTAGTAACATAATATAATTAATATTATAACAATTACAAACGTGCTATGTTTGTCTTTCTTTACTGAACCCTGTGTCTGAGTGAGGATCACGCTTGGCTACTTTCTGTAGCCAAGCTGTACACGAGTATGAAAATATTAACTTTTATGCAGGATAATCAAGCTCTTACACAAAGCTTACAAGTTACACGTGTTAAAAAGTTCGTTGCAAAGAGTCTATAGATTTTGTGACACCATCGAGGAAATTGATTCCTAGGCAGTTAACGGACCTACGTCGGCTAATGTCAATTCATTAACGCGACCAAATTACTTAGGTCCGCCATCTCCCTAGGAATCAACTTCTCTGATATATTAGGTCTATCAGAATCTGATGGCAAATTTTGGCGGCAGTTTTTCAAAAAATATCCTTGATCATTGGATAAATTTTTATATTTGCATGTTTCACACACAAACTAAGCCGCTAAAGGGAAAAGAAAGGATGAAAATGTTTTATTCCTATTAGGGATAATAGGAATAAAACATTATCATTCTTATTATTAGGTATTACTAGAGTCAATTTATTTTCTCACTTTTTGCCATCAGATTCTGGACCTATCGTACTTACCATAGAATTAGAACGTATTTTGATATCGTTGGTACTTACATTATATTTTTAACATAATCAGTCTAGGAGTTTCAGTGCCATATTATCTAGTTATAATTAAATTCCTAAACCATCGACAGGTAAATACTGTGCCAATAATTAATTTCAAGCTTTACAATTTTGAATTTAGTAACAAACAGACAGACTACAAGTTGTAGGAAAGCACTAGATCACCTGCATGCAACTCATATGAGATAGGTAACACAAACGCTGAGTGTAATGTAGAAATCTACAATACACTTAGCGTTTGTGTTACCCAGAGTCAACAAGTGTGGCTCGAGATATGGAGACATGAACTGAAACTAAAATAACGCAAATAGGACTACAATTTTGTATGATTCGTAAAGTTCGAGTATAATAATAAAATATATTATTAATATGGCAAGGCGCTGTCACAAAAATAAGGCCGTTGACAATAATTGTCACTTCTATAAATACACAAAATTGTGTATCGAATACATGCATAAAATATGCATGTATTCGGGTCTCATTTTTTAGCCTCTTGGTGCATTTTTTTTGACGGAGTTACTCTTTCTTAGTTTTTATTATTCGTAGCCCGTAGGTGTTGCATGTGCGGTTAAAATTCGCAGTGCGGACAAGCCCTAACAAACGACAGTGACAAGTGACAACTAACTGACGCAACTATTTGGTAATATTGGCCAGCATACATTACTCAAATCCAGCTATCCAATCCAGCGCTTGGATTATTGGATTGGAACAATGTAAACCGGCCATAAATTGCCATGAGTCATGGCAATTTACATGACTGCAAGATTAAAATTGAAGATAATATAGTCAATAAACTAACGATGACAAACTGATTGACAGCATAATATAAATTGAGCCTTAAAGATGATATGATTGAGCCTTAGAGATGATATGATTGTACCTTAAAGATGATATGATTGAGCCTTAAAGATGATAATATGATTGAGCCTTAAATATGATATGATTGAGCCAAGATGATGAAATATTATTGACCGAATTTAATAGCAAAAAAGTTATTAAAACATTTTTCCTGTTCTAATGCTTATTCTATTAATTGGATTCTATAAAACACATTAAACATAATATTATAAAGACAACAATAAATATGCTCCGTCAAAGTTGTCTGAAAACAAAATAAATACCTATGAACAATTTAATAAAGAACCACTTGTTCATTATTTGCAGATGCAAAACAAAAGATTTGCACGCTCAGATGATCATAAATAAATTATTTTAAAATCTCTATTTAACCTGTTTAAGAAAAATATACTTTGCTTCATTAGTGAGTGCACGCGAGTGCAACTATAAAGATTTTAAAATAAGCATTTCTCAACAAAATAAGCTTCTTGAATAAACGTTCAAAAGTATAACTAACAGAAATATAATATCAAATGTTCTTCGCTGCCCATGCGAACTACTCGCACAGAGAGAGGCATTTACTAAAATCATATAAGCTTGTGCCATAGAGTAAAAAATATATTATAGTTACCACTTACCAGCTAAAAGCCGAGCTTTGTGAGGGCTCGCGTCGTTTTTCTGCGTGGTAATAACCTTGGCAGTTTTTTTAAATATTTTAATAGTAACCAAACCTTGACTGACCGATGATAAGACATCTACATATAAATAAAAATTACTATGTTAAAGCTCAATATCAATAGGCGTCATAGTTTTTCCGTAAAGTGTTATCACAAAATGTTCAGGTTGTGGGATATACTTGTTGTGTTTCATCTTGGTAAATAATAAATCTATGTTTCCGCTAAACTTTTTTTTTTTTTTTATTTATTTTTACATGCCTGAATGCATCCATTCATATACTGATGGATGCATGTATGTTTGTATGTTCTATGGTAACTACTATTGCGATTCCAGTAAGTGAAATGTTGTTACATTCGCAATAAATCGCCGCTGGGTTACAGTTTTTTATTTTAATACTATGCAAGTTAGTAGCCCGTTTCAGTGCGCCTTACGCAAGAGAAACTGCACGGTGCATATATTTTTAGTAAAAAGCCGTACGCGATTCTGTTGGATACAAGTTACACTTTTCGAGGACAATCCGGGTTTTTTTTTCTCGTTAGGGGAGAGAAGATTTTAAGTTATGAAGCCTGAAGCTTTAAGATATCAGACGTAAATAGGTTTAGAAACCAAAGACGCCCGGCCGTGATGATACAGCTGTCAAACCTCTATGATCAAAGGGTTCAGTCTCGAAATCAGCGGGCAGCGGGGCGGGAGCTGTGGCCTGTGGCGGCCGCGGCGGCGGGGAAGCCATCTACTGTCTAGTAGTGTTGGTAAAAATAGCTTTAGCAATAATAAAATTAATTGTTAAATGCCCATTACCAATAATGAAATTAGTCGTACTTGCTAAATAGGTTTAGAAACCAAAGTTTTAAAATTAGTCGTACTTGGTAAAAATACGATTGCTAATATTATCGTGCTCAGCAATAGTCTGCGATCATGATAAAAATTCACGTCCGCGCTGTTACGCACCGCGGCGCTAAATGTTATTAATGAATTGCTCATTGCTATTTTTCACTCGCTGCGAAATAATACTCGACGTGAGCGGTGCGATTCGAACCGATAATTCACAATGTCACGTTTTTAGCAAATAGCAAAGCAATAACACGTAGCATGCTGTGTCATCAAAATTAGCATGTTAATAAATTAATAGAAAATTACATTAATTCCCATTGTTACTGTCTAGTACATTCGAGGCCAGTTACATATAGGTAAATCTATACATTTGAAGTTGGGACGTGCCGCCGCGCCGCCGTTCCCGCCCCGCTGCCCGCTGATTTCGAGACTGAGGCCTAAACCTGATTAGTCGATAAGGACTAGTAATTCCATATAAATTATAACATTTTTGTTATTTGCATTATCATTAACAGCGACAACGGTTTTGTACTATGAACCATGAAACCTACTTGCACTAGAATACTTAGCCCATAATATAGGAGATAACGGATCTGTTAGGTCAGAGTTTTTCAACCTGTGGGAGGGATGAGAATAGTATTTTTTCATATTGTGGGGGGCCTTGTAGAGATGTAGGCGTTGGATCGGACTGAAATACTGTCTTGCCCTGTTAAGAATACCTGCTACCAATTTTCTTCGAGAAAGTTGGTATTGATATATTATATGTATGTAGAGTGAGACAGTATTTCAGTTAGCCTGTCAACCGTAGACTGTTTTTATTGTATTTTATTGGTCTGTTTTATTTTATCACTGGAGTAAAATTTTAGTTAAAATTTCATATTTATTCCTTTGTTTACTTATGTCCTTAAAATATAATACCTTGTTAATCTGCACTCTAACTGGTTTACGCAAATTAACGGTAACATAATAATATATACTGCAATACGATTGTCTGTTTTATTTAGTCATTTGTAACCTGTACAAGGTCTTAGATACCTACCACAAGAAATAGTTTTATAGTTTTAAAGCTTACTATGCAACCAATTAAAATATCTCTTATAATAGTACAGAGATGGTGCACCTAGCCAGTTATTATAAGGATTCAAGACGTGATGTGACCTACATTTCATAAATCCACTGCCTGGAAGTTCTAGGAATTGCGTCGTAAGTGGACGCTTATTAAACATACAAAGCTTAGGATTCCTAGAATTCCTTCGTTATTATTATGTTTTAAACGCCTTTTAACCATTTTCATGCTGGACTTCAATCGATTCGAATTCGACTCGCTATTCAAATTGATTTTCACACGAAAAAGTTTATCTAGCCTAGTAAAAAATCCTGACCTCTCGGCTTGGTTATTCTCCCAAATTCTCGGTTTGGTAAGAATAACTAACAAAAATTGATTTGGGTTATGAAATTGAAAAATGTGGATTCTCACACATAAAATGTAAAATGACATGTCTTCCGCTAGTTTTTATGGGCAGAACTTCTTTTGTCGTTAGGAAACCGTGGTTTTTTGTCATGCCAAAAACCCAAAAAAATATTTAAGTATCAAAATTCGACGATATAAGCATGGAAATTAACAGATGCAAGCTCCTTTTCACATTCGTCATAGTATGAATTTCTGCTTCGCCAGATAAGTTTTAATGAAACTGCGCCACCAAATTATAACATAGTAAGTAAATATATAACTATGTGTAGTAATATAACATATAGCATTGTGACCCAGAAAGTGTTCGGAGACCGCACGATAATGGATTTCGGATGGTTGGACCAATGTTATCCTATTACCCAATAGTTTCCATTACCCTCTATAGAATGTCATTAGTGACAAAATGTAACGTTATAGGCTTGACTTGTCTCAATATATTATATTATGGGTCCCGACCCGACAGGAACTATAGGATATGTCAGATAAATGTTAAATCCCACCAAAAACATTTCATGTAAAATGTTGCCAAGACGACCACATAAGGTTTGCCCTGTGAAAAAGATATCAGATCTCATGTAGAGCCAAGCTTCTGAATCTACACGGCCTAACTATACCGGCCCTAATTACAACAAATTCTACATATCAGTAAATATAAATATAGTATCACGGTACTCAAGAGTAAATTCCGTTGGTTTTGAAGCTTGACTTTTTTAAGTACGTTGAGAGTGAAATTTCATGGTCACGTTGTAAAACAGAGGGTTAAAATAATAATAGTATTACGCCACGAGTCATGACTCACGACACCGACACGAGTTCGGACAGAAGTACACTTGTGAGTTCTGACACGTGTAATCTGTACACACGCTCTTTCTTAGGGTTTCGTACCCTATTACTAAGTCTTCGATGTCTGTCTGTCTCCAGGCTGTACCTCAACAGCCGCTATAGATGGACTTATCCTTTAATAATTAGTAATAAAATTGTTAAAAACTAAATAATAAATATCTGAGGACAGGGCATGGCTTCCATATAAAAAAAAAATGTTTGCCTATTTTTGCTCTACATTGGTACGGAACCTTTCGTGCGCGAATCCAACTCGCACTTGGCTGATTTTTTAACTGCCGTATAGCTAACTAGATGTTCCACGCAGCTTCGCCCGCGTAATTTAGTAATTTCATGGAACACGCTTCACGTGGTCTATTATTCATATGTGCCAAATAACATAAAAATTATCTAGTAGTCCTTAACTCTTGAGATAATAAGAATAAGCATATAATTTTCTCCGTTTTTTTTTTCACATTTTCCACTATTTCTTCGCTCATGTTAGTTTCAGCGTGATACAATATAGCCTATATAGCCTCGAGGAATAAATGGTCTATCTTTTCACCAACAACACCTAACATTTAGGTGTCCCTTAGCCAATATAAGGGGCACCTAACATCAGTTATGTTTCAATAATTTAGGGGATGAATTGACAACCCCGTAACTCTTAGGTAACGTATATCACTACATAGTATAAAACAAAGTCGCTTTTTCTGTCCACATGTCCCTTTGTTCCCTTTAATTGCGGTTTTCTTTAATAGATAGAGTGATTAAAGAGGAAGGTTTGTGATAATTATGAAGATATTTATGGGAGTTCGCTATTTTACAAGTAAAATATCAGACGGCCATTCGATAACAGATTCATTGTCAAGGCAACCGTCATCTAACGTCGTCGTCGTTGCCACATACGTCACCTAAGTGTTACGGGGTCGTCAATTCATCCCCTAAATTATAAGGGCCACCTAATGATCTGACGGATAATTCGCATAATAGGTTGTTTTAATCAAAATATACGTCACCTAAGTTTTACGGGCTTGTCGTATCATCCCCTAAATTATAATGGTTTAGGTGTCACTTAAACGTTGATGAAAACAAAACTTGCGTTAGGTGCACCTTATATTGGCTTAAGGGACACCTAAACTTTAGGTGTCGTTGGTGAAAACGGGCAATTTTTCAAATCGGACCAGTAGTTCCTGAGATTAGCGAGTTCAAATAAACAAACTCTTCCGCTTTATAATATTATAAGTATAGTTTAAAACGCTTATTACGTAGCTTTTAAAATCTATGGATTTAGTTACTTATGTTTTTATAATACACGAGTATATTTGGGCGTTATTAAAATATAAAATCGCATCAAACAAATTAGGCAATCTTCCGCCCACTTGCAATCGCTGAAATTGTGTCGCCTACTCATTGACTTTGTAACAAATATACAAGTAAATACTTGGGACATGATTCACTGCCTAATGGCCTAGCAGGAAGAGCTTTGATTCGCACTTGAGTGGGTGCCAATTCGATCGCAAGCAGCGTTTACTAATGAGACATTTGTATATTGTACCATCAAAAAATTGATTTATAGGTAGATAGCGAACCTTCGTCATTTGGTCGAGTTAATACAATGTTAATCGTAATCTATTGGCTGGGTTTGACATAACACGACCAAATAACGTGGGTCCGCCAACTGCCTATGAATCAATTAATTAGATGGTACATTAAACGGAGGATAGAAAGATGAAGGGAAATGTTGCGAGGAAACCCAAAAGACATAGAAGTATTGACCAGTTAATTCTTCTGGACGCCGAAAATTACTTAGACAACCATAAATAATATGGAATACCACTGAGGTAGTAAGTACTACGTACTAGAGCAGCTATTGCGAACAAAAAACATGTCGCACTTGACTCTTGAGGCATGAGCGGGGTGGGAGGCGGGGCGGTGATTGCTATAGATCAGTACCGCAGAAGTGACACAGTTAAGTGCCTACACTAGAATGAATGCAGAATTCATTTGAGTAAGTGGATAAAATAAAAATAAAAATTCACTTTTTTATAAAATTTATAATTAATATGGATCCATAGTCCACTAAAGCTAATTTAAATTACTTTATTTAAATTACTTAAATATTTTCAAATATGTACCATAATAAAATTATTATAATGTACGCATGTATAATGTACGTATTATTTTAAATACATATTACCAAAATACAAACTCGTCTACGTGAGTAAGTACTTCATTCATCGTCGTCTTATCATAGATCTGTATTCTGCCTACATTACACTCTGAATCTACTACTCTATGACAATGCAAAATGGCGCGCGTCTTCGCCTAGTAATTGAATGTTCGTATTTTAATTGAAAATAATTAAATAAGAATGCTAATACCGATGAAATGTTATTCCGTTGCATTTGGAAGTGTTACTGGAATCATTTTTGCAGTATCTTAACCCACAACTAGGCATTTTTGCGACTTTTTTTGGTTTCGTTTTTTATTGTGGTACGTCTGGCGCGCAGAAGAGCTCGCAGACTAAGGGCACTGCTGCTATATAGATTACGTTGAATGTGACCAAGCATTGCGTTGCGTTGTCGAGTCTAGTACGTAATACATACAATGTCAGTGTGGAATACGTAAAGATTAAGATGTATGAATTTCACAAGTCAACTCTATGAAATTAGCAAATTAAACAAGAAAAATGATTTTATTGTATCTTAAAAGTTTCTTTTAATTTTATAGGTTTGAAGTCAATATGTGATGACGTGTTGGTAATAAAGCGGGCTACACACGTGGTGGAAGAAATCGCGCGGACGACGCTTGCCGCAGAGTTACTCGCTAAGCAGGACTTAGATGGGGTAAGTAGTCCTTATAAAAGTGTAAGGGTGTAACAAAACAAAGTGATCATATTTTAGGGTGTATAATATTATGTGTGTATTTAGAGTTCACTGTAAAAGTAGCAGCGTTAAAAAAGTTATTTTTTTTAATTTATCATGCCGCTTGGGCGCTTGCCCATACAAATCACAAAAAAATAAATCACTGTGAAAGTAGAAGACTGAAATAGTTACTTTTGACTTCTATGTTTCTATGAAAAATGCCGTCACGTCATGAATTTGCCCATACAGTATTTTAAAAAGAAGTAACTGTTACAGCGCTGCTCTAAACCGCTTTTCCCGCAAATCGCTAATCTGTAAGGCCTTTATGAAATTTTCTGATATACTTGATCTTCCCAGATGGGCTCCCTACTGTACCAGTCTCACGAGTCCCTGCAGCACCTGATGGAGGTGTCCTGCGCCGAGGTGGACCAGCTCGTGGACATATTCCGTCGGGCTACCGGTGTGTACGGCGCGCGCATGACGGGGGGAGGCTTCGGCGGTTGTGTTATTGGCCTGGTGAGTTATTGAGTTGTGTGGCCTGGCTATACCAGTAGCAGTCCCTGTATAGGTGCAGCACCTAATGGAGGTGTCCTGCGCCGAGGTGGACCAGCTCGTGGGCATATTTCGTCGGGCCGCCGGCATGTACGGCGCGCGCATAACGGGGGGGAGGCTCGGCGGCTGAGTTATTGGCCTGGTGAGTTATTGAGTTGTGTGGCCTGGCTATACCAGTAGCAGGCCCTGCAGCACTTGATGAAGGTGTCCTGTGCCGAGGTGGACCAGCTCGTGGGCATATTCCGTCGGGCTGCCGGCATGTACGGCGCGCGCATGACGGGGGGGAGGCTCGGCGGCTGAGTTATTGGCCTGGTGAGTTATTATGTCAGCTGGCCTGGCTGTACCAGTAGCAGCCCTGCAGCACCTGATGGATGGTGACTTTTTATTCTTCTATCGGCCCGGTGAGTTAGATCTCAAGCCTGGGTTACACGGTGCGAGCTGACATGCAAGCTGGCCTAGTGTGACCGCACCATACTTTCATGTGTGAGTGGGTTAGTTGCTTTCGGATGCGAGTAACTACAACATTTTTTGTTTTCTCTCGCCACTCGCCTACCAGGGAGGTGAGTCGAGCAGTACACAGGCACAGCAGTAGCTGCCTGCTGTCACTTTAAGTGCTCGCACTGTGTAATGTATCCTTTACTCTCAGATAGGGCTTGGCCTGATGAGTCTTACTTTCTAGATGCCACTATCCCAGTCTCACAAGTTCTATTAACATCTGAAAGTTGCATCCTGGCTTGGAGTGGATTTGTGACTGGGGTTGTGTTATTGGGCTGGTACTGGAATCTTGCGTCAGTGTATTACTTGACCGTATTCTGCCTAGAGTAAAGGTGGACTTAATATGACGGGGGAGAGGATAGTTCTTAATACTCGTATAATATATATTTCTGCCACTGTAAATGAGTTTTTAATACTAAGTGCCTATGCAATTATTACGGAATTGCTTGGTTCGGTTGCCGGGCTCAAAGCCCGCTATAATTGCTATGCAATAGCCTAAAATGCCTTCTTTTTCATTTACTTACACAAAAACGAGAGAATGACATGATATTATGAATTCAATCCGTGTGACGTGGGAGAGCCATGCTTTGGCACGAATGGGCCGGCTCGACCGGAGAGATACCACGTCCTCACAGAAAACCGGCGTGAAACAGCGCTTCCGCTGTGTTTCGCCGAGTAAGTGAGTTTACCGGAGGCCCAATCCCCTACCCTTTTCCTTTCCCTACCCTCCCCTCTTTCCTCCCGTACCCTCCCCTATTCCCTTCCCTACCCTCCCCTATTACCCCTTAGAAGGCCGGCAACGCACCTGCAGCTCTTCTGATGCTGCGAGTGTCCATGGGCGACGGAAGTTGCTTTCCATCAGGTGACCCGTTTGCTCGATTGCCCCCTTATTTCATAAAAAAATCAATAATTCTGTTGTAAAATGGGCACTAAATTAAAGGCTAAACCGGACGGAGTGCATGCAATAAATCTCGCCATACGAGTACAACCAAGCTTAGTGCTAAAGGATTCAACGCTGTTAACTGCTCTACTCTATGGCTAGTAGTGCGTAAATCCCGCAATCTGAAAGTCCCTATAGTGCGCCAATGCTTTAGGCTATGTAAGGTAGTTTTGCACCTTATTGCCGAAGTCATAAGGACTATAATAATCGATTATTTATGACCATACCTGTATTGCTATTTCATGTACGGTATAACGTAGAATCTATGTCATAGATGGTACAACATGTGATTAAAATTGTTATAATCGAGTATGACTTAGGTTAATTATGGCCTGTTTACATAGTTGTCCTCCGTGGTCCAGTGGTTTAGAGCTCGGCTTTTGACTCGGAGGTCGTGGGTTCGATGCCCGCGAGGAAAACATAATATATATATATATATACTTTCGTATACGCTACTACTTTCAAAGTGAACTCTATAGAAGGGACACATACACACCCTTAAGTATTATCACTCAGTTTTGTTACACCTTGTATTAGTGGTCTATGACATTTAGGCCCGATTGGACCAAACTTGAAGTTACACGAGTATAACTATCATGAGAATAATTTTACTCCTTTTATTTACTCTAGGATATTATCGTTTGCATTTTACCAAGTTACTCAAATAGTATGAAATAAAATGTCAATTATAGTTCACAAAGACACCGACCGTGACAGTTGAACCCTGTTGTGCAACTATTCTTAGTTTAATATTTACTCCGCCAAAATAGCCCGTGTAAATATTTACTCCCGTGTGATTACCTCATTCTTGGATTAGAAGTTGGAAAAACGCAAAACCAGCTTACCCTTAGATCAGGAAACAGTTATACTCGAGTAAAACAGTTATACTCGAGTAAAATTTTACTCCAGTTTGGTCGAATCCGCCCTTAAACTGGAAGTATTACAGCTTCCCATACTCAACTTTATCTAGGTCAAAATTTGAAACGGAGTATCGGGTTATATTATCTTTACTATATTATATAACCGAATTTAAGCCCACCGTGTTTACGCATAATTTAGAACGTTTATTTTCACTTTGACTGCCTAGTGCGCAATTTATATTATAGCTTTAATTTGCATTAAATTAATAATAGTATCTATGGACGTTCACACCACGTCAGTCTGGCCCCGTGGTAAGTACCTGAAGGACTTGTGTTACTGGTACCAGACAACGGAAATATATTTAATACTTTTATACTATAGGTACATGTATGTAAGATTTTTATTATATTATGATACACATACAGCCCACCAACTGAGCCACAGAGGTCGTCATTAATATGATAATAAACTGAGTGGCATCATTTTATAAATATTCCTCTGGAAATTATACCTATTAATAGAACGCCCAAAGCATAAGGCTGGCTGGTATGCAATAGCCCAATTAAGAGTTGCGGGTGTTAAAATTTGCTTTTTTAGTGCTGCTACTTTCATAGTGAACTCGAAGTTCGTCAAGGGCATGCGTTATAGCGCAGTCCACAGCGAACGTAAGGCATGCCCGCGACGCATGCGCTCTGACCATATCCAAAACTTTCGCTTTGTTATTAAAAATGACTGTTGTCGTTACGTTCGTTGACGCATTCAATTATTGAATGCGCCAAAATGAGAGTTACAGTCTATAGAGAATATCACAAATACTGCTTATATTACTTAAATCTGTACGGTTCCCATTTTATTTAATTTTTCTCATACGAAATCGGACACATCTAGCTAGATATTATGACAGAGTAGCTTGTAGGAATAAAATGGAGCAATATCAATGTAGGTTCTATATTATTATCTATACCACTCTCGCACAAGATAATATTTGGTTACAAGCACAGGCCCTTTAGCCAAGCGTTCGATAGTATGAAGTTGACGTTTGACTCGTTTAGTGTCAATTCCATACATTTTGATCGGCGATTCTACAAAGAAGCGATAAAGAAAAAGTCTTCGTCGTCCCTATGTAAATACGATCCATTCAAGGATGAAGATTATGGATTGAGGAAGATACGACGTAGCTTTTGATGTTAACATTAAAAGTATATTTTTAGCTGACTGGCATGAGAAATCATTTGTAATGTTGAAAACTTTTGGAGAAAAGTTTTGATCATTTCATTTCCCAACTACAGTAAATGGAGATATAATATATAAAACTGATGTTTTATTTGAATTATTGAAGAAAATATATTTTACAAATCTTTCTAGGCTTATTTTTATTATTTATGTACAGATAAACTTACATAATATAATGAGTGCGTTAAATAAAAAATATTAAATTACTAGTGTGAAGACGTCACATCCAAATCGGAAGTACCGCAAAAGCGTTTTCGTCAGTACAAATTAAAATATAAAATCTCATAATTTCAAATCGACTTTATTTATCAATCATAAGCTTTTATTTGATGATAAGTGTGAAATACGATTTCCTAGGCCAAGTTCTACCAGAAATATGCATTTGTTCAACGAAATTGAATATCCTTAGGTCAAGTTGCCTATTATGGCCGATTTACACGGATGACTAAAGCCGCACGATTTACGCCGCACGGCGAAAATCGACCGTCTAAATGGCAATTCGGCTACGCCGCATGCGGCTAAAGTCGCAAGCCCCAAAGTCGTGCGGCCAATGGCCGCATGCGGCTGGTGACTAAAATCGACCGTGACAACGCTCAGTCGCAAGCGATCGCTTGCTGCGAATACTACTGTCGACTGGTGACTTGCCGGGTGACTAAAATCGATCCGTTAGTCACCCTTGTAAATGGGGTAGCGATTTGACTTGGACAGCCTATTCGACTGGTGACTTGCCGGGTGACTAAAATCGACCCGTTAGTCACCCGTGTCAATCGACCATTACGATACACGTGTCCAGCTACAACGTAAGCACTAAGCGTAGAGTGGGTTATACACTGTCATGGTCTCGATGTAGAGTTGTACGGATTGAGTGATTGACACGTTAAACGATTTTATATTTACATCTAGTAAGAGTAAACAAACTTTGTTTACTCTTACTAGATGACGACGGCAATAAAAATCAGTTGAGTGGTTTGGGCGTGAAGAGGTAACAAGCAGACATACTTTCGCATTTTTAATATTATTAAGTACTAGATGACGCTATTTTCTCTGAACTCCGTCGCACCAAAATAATTTTCCGGGATAAAAAGTATCCTGTATCCTTTCCAGGGACTCATTATCATATGTTAGCAAAATTAGCCAAGTGGTTTGGGCGTGAAGAGGCAATAGCCACCGTATAATTTTTTTGAAGTGAAAACTTCTTTAGCGGCGTTGAGCACTTTTGTGGAATGGGTAAAAACTGTGAAACTCGCGTCAGAATCTCGTGCTGATCGAAAAACCGTAAGACGGTTGGAGAGCAGTGTTGTAACATCGAAATCGATTAATCGAACAATCGATTGTTTTTTTCGATTGTCGATATTTTTTAATCGATTGTAAGGGTTTCGATTAAATAAAAAAAACAATTTTTTAAAAAACGATTTTCATAAAAAATGGGTTAAAAATTTAATCGATTGTAAGGGTTTAGATTAATTAAAAAAACGATTTTTTTAAAAACCGATTTTCATAAAAAATGGGTTCAAAAAATTGTAAGGGTTTCGAATAATTAAAGAAATCGATTTTGTAAAAATCGATTTTACTAAAAAAAAAGTTGGGTTAAAATTTAATCGATTGTAAGGGTTTCGATTAATTAAAAAAATCGATTTTCATAAAACATGTGTTAAAAAAATAATGCACAACTAAAAATAAAAAATAAAATGTAGGGCGACATCACGCTGTTTGACATTTACATTTTTTATTGCTTTTATGCTTCGTTACTATAAGCTTCGTTAGTTTGGCTAGGGCTAATAAAAAAAAAGTGGTTATAATTTTTTCAAGTTTGAAAAGTACAGTTTTAAGTCAAATTGGGCGTGAAAGCCGTAAACGATCTTAAAAGCATTATCTTATATCTTTAAACGAGCAATTCTTGTATATATTATATAATTGGAATCTCGGAATCGGCTCCAACGATTTTCATGAAATTTAGTATATAGGGGGTTTCGGGGGCGATAAATCGATCTAGCTAGGAATCATTTTTAGAAAATGTCATTTTATTCGTGTTTTATCGAATAATGAGCAAAGCTCGGTCAAATAGCTAGTAGTGATTCCCCTACGCCCGCCGTAGCATTCTGTAGAGCGTCGTAGCAACCGCTACGCAGCTGCTACGCCGTAGGCGCACGGCTGAGTAGGAACAAAATAATAATATCTATGGACGCTTCACACCACGTCAGTCTGGCCCCATGCTAAGTACCTGAAGGACTTGTGTTACGGGTACCAGACAACGGAAATATATTTAAGACTTTATATTACTATACGACGACCGATTGACGACCTCTGTGGCTCAGTGGTGAGCGCGTTGGTAGCTCAAGCCGGGGGTCGCGGGTTCGAATCCCGCCGACGGAACAAAAAGTTTTCAATGGTCTGGATGTGTATTAAATATGTGTATGTTATAATAAAAATCTTAAATATATGTATAGTATAAAAGTATTAAATATATTTCCGTTGTCTGGTACCTGTAACACAAGTTCTTTAGGTACTTAGCACGGGGCCAGACTGACGTGGTGTGAAGCGTCCATAGATATTATATTATTATATTATATACGTATATATTTAAGATTTTTATTATATGATACACATATTTAATACACATCCATGACCCAGGAACTTCGAAAACTTTTTGTTCCGTCGGCGGGATTCGAACCCGCGACCCCCGACTTGAGCTATCAAGTTACAAACAGCCCACCAACTGAGCCACAGAGGTCGTCAAAGAATATAGATATCTTCTTGTTGAAATCATGACTGTTTCTTTGTATTTTTACCCGACTGAGCTACAAGGTGAGTTAGATATTTATACCTTACTCACCTTCTTTATAAATTTAGAATATTATTTTGCTACGCCCTAGAGTCAAACAAACTGTCGCATTTAAATTCGAGAGATTAAAAATTATTTGGTTTTAGTCATGAGATTGATGACGTCATCACGTCAAAGCTATTTCTTTTAAACGCCTTGTCAGTTTAAGTTTTATATTAGTAGTTTGGTCTCCGTGTTAATACATAGTAGGTATGTTTCTTTTCAATTATCATTTTATTACTAATATACTACAACCACGCCTGCGTGGTCCAGTGGTTCAGAGCTCGGCTCTTGACTCGGAGGTTGTGGGTTCGATACCCGCGTTGGAAACATGTTATTTCCAAGTTTGGTTAGGATAATGCAGGCTGATCACCTGATTGTCTGACAAGTAAGATGATCCATGCGTCGGATGGGCATGTAAAAAGTCGGTCCTGCGCCTGATCTCTCGCCAGTCGTGTCGGTCTTCCGTCCCACTGGGTTATGAGAGTAAAGGAATAGAGAGTGCTCTTGTGTACTGCGCATACACCTGGGCACTATAAAATGACTCCTGCGTAGCTGGCCTGGTTTCAATGAAACCGGCCACCGTCACCGAAACCGGTGTGGGAGCTATTATTATTATTACTACAACCACGCTTTGCTCTCGGCAGGGCCGCAGGTAAAAGTTATTTAATATTTTTTATATGAAATAACGAGCAAACGGGTCACCTGATGTAAAGCAACTTCCGTCGTCCATGGACACTCGCAGCATCAGAAGAGCTGCAGGTGCGGCATTTTAAGAGGGTATAGGGTAATAGGGGAGGGTAGGGAATAGGGGAGAGTAGGGAATAGGGGAGGGTAGGGAAGGAAATGGGGTAGGGGATTGGGCCTTCGGTAAACTCACCCACTCGGCGAAACACAGCGCAAGCGCTGTTTCACGCCGGCTTTCTGTGAGAACGTGGTATTTCTCCGGTCGAGCCGGCCCATTCGTGCCGAAGCATGGCTCTCCCGCGTGTTTTGTATGTATTATTAGTAATAAATTATTTATATTCGGACTTTTACTAGATGACGGCCACTCGCGATAAACTAATTTCGCCAAAATTAGTTTATCGCGTTGGAACCGTAGTCCGTACATTTTTATGGGATTAATTTTCCCCGGTACTCAAAGTAACTCCATACAAATTTCTCAGCAAAATCGATTAAGTGGTTAAGGCGTGAAGACAGACAGACATACTGGTGAGTGGTGAGTGAGTAGGCGTCTTTAAGTAACACGTTTTTACAACAATTGCTTCAGTATTGGTAGTATAAATTCAATGAATAATTTACACTTGTTGTATCAAATTGTAAATTACTTATCAATATTTACGTAATATTTTGTTTGCAATGTTCAATCTGATTTCATAATATTGAGATATTATCTGTATTCGAATAATTAATTGGACACAATATAATAATTTATTCAATTTTGGCGCACATAAAATATAATCATAAATATCTGTGACGGAAATAATTATTTTTACACGTGTATATTTACAATAGAAGCAGCGCGGTATTGCGTGTTTTGGGGAGACATCAATTTTCCTGTCATAAAATTATATAATATAATATCTATGGACGCTTCACACCACGTCAGTCTGGCCCCGTGCTAAGTACCTAAAGGACTTGTGTTACAGGTACCAGACAACGGAAATATATTTAATACTTTTATACTATTTTTTATTATAACATACACATATTTAATACACATCCAGTACGTATTTATTTAAGATTTTTATTATATGATACACATATTTAATACACATCCAGGAACATTGAAAACTTTTTGTTCCATCGGCGGGATTCGAACCCGCGACCCCCGGCTTGAGCTACCAACGCGCTCACCACTGAGCCACAGAGGTCGTCAATATTTTATGTCCTTCGTATAGTTTGACGTATAGTTTGTCAAAAAAGTGAAGAAATTAAAAAGTGGCAACATCGTAGTGTCGTCCCTTTCAAATCAATCTAAGAAAAAAGGGATGACACTACGATGTTGCCACTGTTCACTTTTTTGACAGACTATAAACTCCTTTTTATTTGAGCCAAATTTCATTAAAAATATTTTGCGCAGTAGTTTTGAGCCTATTAGATAACAAACCTTTTTCTTAATCTATATCTATCTATACTTATAATAAAATCGTTGAGGTAAAATTTTTGTGCATTGAAAATAAACTTGAAAAAACGAGTCAGGGGCATATTAGAAGAGTAGTAGAACACATTTTAACTGTTTTTGAAATTTTTGTTTCTCTGTCTGTTTGTCTGTTTGTACAGGGTAATCTCTGAATCCGCTGGTCAACATCTTAGATACTTTTACAGTTCGACAAGGCTTTAAATGAACGTGGCGAGAAAATGAACTAACGCAGCTTTCATACAAAAACGTCATTTTGACAGTTCTCCTTTGCCTTAAAGCCTTGGTGCACTATATATGTTTTAAATTGTAGTTTTCCATCTTTTTAGTAAAAGATGGCCCCGTGCGAGTTTCTTACGCCGGTTCTTCTCGCCGGGTTAGTTCCCGAACCGGTGGTAGGCACCTTAGTACTCGTATCGACGTTCGTAAATATTTTTGTAAAAAAATTAATTATAATAATATAAAGTCAAACTTTACGGATCTAAATTACTAGCATCGGTCGAGCGCATAGGTAGAATATGTGCTCTTGTTTTTTTCACAATTATTATTGGTATATCTTAATAATAGTAGTAAGCTATAGCTTAGCAGTCACAATTATTATTATTATAGTTTACTAGATGAACTCTGTTGCGCCAAAATTTATTTATCGCGCGGGAACCGTACATTTTTTCAGGATAAAAAGTATCCTATGTCCTTTCCCGGGACTCAAAGTATCACCATGCCAATTTTCAGCAAAATGGGTTCAGCGGCTTAGGCGTGAAGAAGTAACAGACAGACAGACAGATAGACGACAGACACACTTTAGCATTTATAATATTAGTATGGATATGGATATTAGCAAGGAAGTATGGATTTTTGTGATGCTTCCCCTAAGTTATTTGAAATTCGGTCACTGCAACTTTTTGCAGTCTCCGCTTTGAATAGAAAGAGGAATTACAAATATTCATACTTCTATTTTCTTCTGATTAATTTCGTTGCGGGTTCCAAACCAGTTTGAGCATGTCCCTCGGGCTCCCTGAGATCATATCAAAGGGTTTTCGTGGTTGGATACCGCTGTCGATCCTGGCGACACAGGAGATACAGTGGTGGGAATGTGTGGTGGCCGGTGGGCCAACGCCCATAAAGAAATTACCCTTCGGGTAAGTAAGTAAACGAATTCAAGCGTTATTTTAATCTAGTTTAATTGTAGGTTAGGAATCTGAGAGTAAGAGTTACGCTAAAGAGGAATAGATGCCTAAATTAAATCCCGTCTTCTGTAGTCTATCCTCTATCTCCGTCACATGTTCCTTTCCCCTGTCCTGTGGCCCCTATCGCCTGTCCATGCCAAGAAGTCTTCGAAGAAAGGATTTTTCAATACGATAAGTACCTGCGGTTCAAGTTTCCTGGGTCTTTGATTTAAATTAAAAGTTTCGTGTGTAATATAGATCCAAAAAAAATAGTCTTCGATGTTCAGTTTCTAAATCTCGATTATAATAATATACATTCACGCACATTTTATACGTGGGAGAGCCATGCTTCAGCACGAATGGGCCGGCTCGACCGGAGAAATACCACGTTCTCACAGAAAACTGGCGTGAAACAGCGCTTGCGCTGTGCTTCGCTGAGTCAGTGAGTTTACCGGAGGCCCAATCCCCTACCCTATTCCCTTCCCTACCCTCCCCTATTTCCTTCCCTTCCCTACCCTCCCCTATTTCCTTCCCTTCCCTACCCTCCCCTATTCCCTTCCCTTCCTTACCCTCCCCTATTACCCTATTCCCTCTTAAAAGGCCGGCAACACACTTGCAGCTCCTCTGATGCTGCGAGTGTCCATGGGCGACGGAAGTTGCTTTCCATCAGGTGACCCGTTTGCTCGTTTGCCCCCTTATTTCATTAAAAAAAAAACGCAGATGAAGTTGCGGGCAACAGCTAGTACCTATAATATAAAATATACCTTAACCTGAGTAATACCTGGGAATATGGAACTTAACATTTGCGTACAATTCAGTGGTCCCCACGGTATTTGTGGCCTGAAGCGTAATGGATTGTACACACGCTACTAAAAGAGCACCGTATAGTTCTTTTATTTAAGAGCAGCTATAAGGATATAAGTGAAAGCCTCCAAAGGAGATCTCCGACCAAGCGAGGACCATGCTTGGTCAGGTCTTATCTCATTTTGGTTAAAAGTTAGTTTTGACTTACGTTTTTGTAGAAATGGCCAAACATCAATAATTTTCTAATACAAAAATAGAAAAAGAAATCTGAATACGGGACATATTATACAAACCCCGTACACCCTGTATTATAGTTGTACGCACAGATAACTTTGATATGCGATTTAGAAATCAAGACAGTCGTTTGTGGGTCCCACATTGGTCCACAGATGCTTAGTACCAGTGTCTAAGTGTAACCAGGGTATAACACTAACCCAGCATAAACAATATGGCGGTTATAGCACTGTGTCGAGCAATTAACAGCACATTGTCGCTTGTAATTACTTATAACTATTGACAAGTTAACGCCTGGAATCGGCCTATATCGAAATATCGAAGTGTTTCTAGCTAGGTCAGGCTAAGCCTTTGGATAAAGCGGGATACAGTTCGATTTGTATTTGCGTGTCCGGCCAAAATAAACGGAAAACCGGCTTTTGTAGAGCTATGCATCCATGATAATAATGGATGGATTTTTAAATCATCTACATAAATAAAAAGGAATTTTAATTTTTTTTAGTCTCTCTAAAACTGATTGCAAACCGATTTTAGTCTTGAAATATTCGCACAAGTCCGGGGAAAGTTTATATTAGGATGGATCAGGGAAGTGTCGAAGTGATACAAAGTTCACCGGGTTTTTAAGACTATTCTTATATATAAAATTCTCGTGTCACAATGTTAGTTATCGTACTCCTCCGAAACGGCTTTACTGATTTTTACCAAATTTTATATGCAGATTCAGTAGGTCCGAGAATCGGCTACTGGTTACTTTTTATATTATAAAGCGCATTTGTTGAATAAATAATAGTAAATTATTACAATTCGAGACTGACGGCGACCATTGTTTGTTTGACGGGATAGCTATGGACGTTGCCATGGTGCCAACTTATTTAATCACTTCAATAAAATAATATGGGCGAAATACTTTATATGGCAAAACAACGTTTGCCGGGACAGCTAGTTTAATATAAAAATCCTATAATTAGCTAAAGTTACGCGACGGAAATTCCGCATGATTACCCCTGCAATGTCAAAAAAAAAAAACTAGGCCTTTACATCCGTTATGGATGATTTATACAGTATTTTTCAGAGCGAAGTAACCACTCCCCAAATACTGTAGTGCCTGGGACAAGATTTTTAAATGTCCGTATGGTTGCCCAAGCGCATACGGCATTCTCGCATCACAGTCGGCCTAGTCCAGAGGAAAGAACTAGTCAATACGTCTGAAACCAACCATGTGCGGGTTTCCTCACGATGTTTTCCTTCACCGTACGAGCGTCCGTATTATGTACTTGAGATCAGAAAATGTCTCATAGGTACACGCCTCCACCCGGGTTCGAACCTGCACCCTCTAAGAGTGCAAACCAAAGGTCTACCCCATTAGGCCACGGACGCAATGTCAAACGCATACAATATTATACGGACGGAACGCGACGAAATAGTGTGTCATCGGTAATTTAAAATACATTGCGGGCGGAATCATGCGGAATTTCCGCCGCGTAACTTCGGTTTAGTGTGTTTCTAGACACTAAAATGCGGCGCGTTCAGCGCGTGAGTGCTGACAAAATATTATGTGCGATTACCTTAACGCGTAAACAAGTAACAAAGACATAATCACTTCACGTTGATAAAAGAGAAAATAGGCTTTATAGGAAAACAGGTGACGAACGCAAAACGTGTAGATTGCTTGTTAAGTAATATTTATCTCTCTACGCAGTTACGTTTTGTCGACGTAGAAGGCGATGAGAATGTAAATGTATGTTTTGGTTTTAAGTAGGCCATCATGTTATTGTGTAAACAAGTGGGTTGATACACGTGATATTATATTATGTAAAAATATTAGTCAACCCACGAATCTTTTTACATATACAGGGTGTAACAAAAATAAGTGATAATATTTTTTTTTTCACTTTTGTATGGGCAAGGGTCCGAGCGTCACGAGTTTTCCCATACAAAAATGAAAAAAAAATTTGGTCTTTTAGCGCAGCTACTTTCACAGTGAACTCTACAAGGAACACGTACACACCCTAAAGTATTATCACTTATTTTTGTTACGCACTGTATACCTATAGCCCACGAATTTCTTTCAGGTGTAGTTTAACCAGCTTTAATCTTATATCTTTAAACGAGCAATTCTTGTATATATATATATATATATATATATATATATATATATATATATATATATATATATATATATATATATAATTGGAATCTCGGAATCGGCTCCAACGATTTTCATGAAATTTAGTATATAGGGGGATTCGGGGGCGATAAATCGATCTAGCTAGGAATCATTTTCAGAAAATGTCTTTTTATTCGTGTTTTATTGATAATCGATAAACTGAAAAATATGACTCTTCCTGACATCTATTGGCGAATAATAATACTATTTTGTTGGCAACTAATTGTTTTAACGACCAGCAGATGGCGTTATTAAGTAACACCAGGTCAATGAGTGTTTGCTTTAATACCGAGCAAAGCTCGGTCATCCAGGTACTTACTTATTATGTCACAAATATTTTCTGCAGAATAGCAGAGCATATCTTATGAATATTTTCCAGATGTAATCCAACAAATTTTAATTTAATAGTTCCATTATTGTTCCATTAAAAAATCTTAAATATATGTATCTTAAATATAGTATAAAAGTATTAAATATATTTCCATTGTCTGGTACCCGTAACACAAGTCCTTCAGGTACTTAGCACGGGACCAGACTGACGTGGTATGAAGCGTCCATAGATATATTATATTATTATAATATTTTAACCCGGTAATATATTTCAAATTGTAGCATTGCAACCCACCAATCCATTTCTAGTTGTAGCACTATAATCAACTAGATGACGCGCGCGAATCCGTTGCGCCAAATTTTGTTTATCATGAGGGAACCGTGCATTTTTCCTGGATAAAAAGTATCCCATCCTTTTCCGGGACTCAAAGTATCTCCATACCGAATTGCAGCAAAATCGGTTCAGCGGTTTAGGCGTGAAGAGGTAATAGACAGACACACTTTCGCATTTATAATATTGAAATAGTATGGATGAATCTTTATGCTGCCGTAGCATAACCAGCAATCTCCAGCTGTAGCATAATATCCCGGTGTAATTCCAGGTGAAGCAGCAGTGTGTGGACGGTGTGAAGCGCCAGATCCAGGCGGAGTATCGCGGCCGGCCCGTGTTCTTCGTGTGCCACCCCAGTGACGGCGCGAGGGTACTGCGAGTGTGATGGCAATACATTTTGTACTTTTCTACGGTTTTGTTTTATTCTTAGGTTCAATTCGCACCGTAACGCGACGCGTTTATCCATTTTAAAGTATTTTTTTTTATGAAATAAGGGGGCAAACGAGCAAACGGGTCACCTGATGGAAAGCAACTTCCGTCGCCCATGGACACTCGCAGCATCAGAAGAGCTACAGGTGCGTTGCCGGCCTTTTAAGAGGGAATAGGGTAAGTAATAGGGGAGGGTAGGGATGGGAATGGAAGGGAATAGGGGAGGGTAGGGAAGGGAATAGGGGAGGGTAGGGAAGGGAATAGGGTATGAGGATTGTGCCTCTGGCAAACTCACTCACTCGGCGAAACACAGCGCAAGCGCTGTTTCACGCCGGTTTTCTGTGAGCCCGTGGTATTTCTCCGGTCGATTCGTGCCGAAGCATGGCTCTCCCAGGTCTGAAGTATGGATTTGACAGACTTCAATTGCGTGAGACGTCATTGAAGACTGTCAATTCAATTATTTAGAAATGCATCAACGCGTCGCGTTGCGGTCTGAATTGACCCTTAGTCACAGATTACTAAATAGTTACACCTTGGTATCAAAGTTCGGTATCACTTTCCGCATATTACAATTCCTGCTTTTCTCTTGAAGTTTTTTTCTGATTTTTTTTCTATAGACCTCACGAAACCCGAGACCTTTCCAACGAATGCAAAACCATGGAAATCGGTTCGTACGTTCTGGAGTTATAGCGTCAGGAAGGAAAACCCGACTTATTTTTATATAATAATAGATGTACACACACGTTAACTAATATTTTGTTAGTCTTGAACATCATGGAACTCTAAAAAGTATTAAAAAGTGTTTGTAAGATGTTAAGATGAAGTGGTAGGGCCAGAAGCGTATAATATCGCGATCTAGGGTATCTTTGAACCTGTTTTTAGATATCAACCGCTAAAATTCATACAATGTTATTCATACCGGCGTAAGGGTGAAGATATGCCTAATAACGTTATATTCTTCGAAATACGATTATAGTAATTTGCCTCGATAGAAAAATATCGTGAAAATCATCATAAATTGCCATTTTATTGCAATTTTTCGATTTTACGGCGAATTTATATACAATTCTAGTAAAAAATTTATGTTTTCATAAACCTTTCATCAAATCCCATAAGGTAGTATTTATGGTTTTCACTAAAATGATAGTTAGTCATTCAAAATAAAATAATACCTATAACGCTCGCACTGTATGAGGGCGGCGGGGATGCGGGGTGGCGATTCAGTCGGCCGGGCCGCGGGGCCTCGTCGCAAGCAGACACGTACTACTCGTCGGCCCGCTCTTTACGAGAATTTGATGTGAAAATGGGAAATAAAAACTGCAGAGGTAAAAAAATATCCCTTTTGCGGAAAAGAAGAATAATTCAAAATAACAGAGTACTTATAGGTATTATCGGTATTATCTTTTTTTAGTTAGTTTTTTTCCACATTAGATACGAATGAGTAGAAATAAGGGTCACCGTACACTTGACTGAGTATCGGTATTATCTTTTTTTTTGACGTTATTTTTTTCCTCAGTAGGCATAAGAATAAGGGTCACCGCATATTTGACCGGGTACCGGTATGGGTATTGGGTATCTTGTTTTGACTATTCTTTTCCTCTGTAGGCATGAATTAGTAGAAATAAGAATAAGCGTCACCGCACACTTGATCTGGTATATTTTTTTCCTCAGTAGGCATAAGAATAAGGGTCACCGCATATTTGACCGGGTACCGGTATGGGTATTGGGTATCTTGTTTTGACTATTCTTTTCCTCTGTAGGCATGAATTAGTAGAAATAAGAATAAGCGTCACCGCACACTTGATCTGGTATATTTTTTTCCTCAGTAGGCATAAGAATAAGGGTCACCGCATATTTGACCGGGTACCGGTATGGGTATTGGGTATCTTGTTTTGACTATTCTTTTCCTCTGTAGGCATGAATTAGTAGAAATAAGAATAAGCGTCACCGCACACTTGATCTGGTATCGGTATCGGTATTATCTTGTTTTAGACTATTTTTTTCCTCAGTAGGTATGAATGAGTAGAAATAAGGGTCACCGTACACGTGACTGGGTATCGGTACTTATAATATTTTTTTGACACAATTGTTTTCTTAGTAGGTATGAATGAGTATTTAGGGACTCCTAACAAATAGGATGGTAATGTGTATTTTGCTTTGTCTTTTGCTTTTGAAGACCGAAGAGATAGAATGAAGAAGAATGTTATTATGTTTCTTACAGATATCGAGCTATGGTTGTGCAACAAAATATAAAAAAAAAAATTGTTCAGATAATTCTGTTCAAGTTTTAGAAGGGTGAGACTTACACATAATTTATTATGCATTAATATAGGTGTCGACGGCGAATAAATATTCGTAGTATTCAAATAAAAATAGTGTATAAATAAATAATAATATTTATATACAAAGAAAGAAAACATTGATTACAACGTTTACAACACCAATGGAACTTACTCCCGAGTATGCTAACCTAATGCCATCCACGTCTTGCGAGCGGAACAGAGAAATTACAAAAATGAGTTCAGAGGACCATGTTCAAGTTCCATCCACGTCTAGCATACATTCAACAGGGTAAGAATAACTCATTTATCAAAACATAGAATGCATGAGTATAGGTGTCGATGGTGAGATAATATTATGTTTTATTACTATATTTTACACGGATATTTATTCGTTTATTTTAACATTTTACAATTTTCTGACGTTTCGGGTTCTTTGCAGAACTACCGCGACCATGGGGTCTGCAAAGAACCCGAAACGTCGGAAAATTGTACACAACAAACTACAATAAATTCATGAATCTAGGCTTCAATGGCTAAAATAAATGATAGTATTATGTATTATATTATGATGCTAACTAAAGTAAATGATGACATTATGTACTTACATTGCAGAAATCAAACATTACCTGACCAAACAACACCAATGGAACTTCATCCTGATCCTGAGTACCTACTATCATCCATTACAAATGCCTTACGTCCAGCAACTCCTCTGGAGTGAGTGTCAAAGCCTGTTTATATTATAAATATCGGTAGTTATTCCTTGAATCCTTTGCCTAACCCGACGGGATAAAGGTGGGAGTTTATTGTATGTGTTGTATGTTCAATTTAGTCTTACTAATAATTATTAAAATAGCTAGATATAAATGCACAAGTCAATAATCTTTTATTGTTGACTTATTTAAAATATATATGGTGAATTTACCTTTCAGGTCCACGGATAATTTTGACGATGATTTTGTCATACTTCCTGAGGAGGGACAAAAATTTGAGGAATGCAGTGGCAGGAGAATCGTGGACATCGGTTATTTTTTCAAGCAATTGAAAGAAATGGATCATGAATCATTATTTAAATGCAACAACAGTCATTTACGTTTACAACAGGAAATGCGTATGTGATATACATAAACAGAGACGAGCAATTTTGGAAGGATAAAATGGAGCAAAAAATTATAGATTTTTATCACAACCACATCCTTCCAGAATTGGTAGACTCGCGACAAATACGTGGAATGTCGCTCAGAGGTGCCGAAAATGTAAAAAATTAATAAATATATTTTTATAAATAAATTGACTATTGTATACTCTGACATAATAACCTAATAAATATGACATAATATCTCATAACGTATGTCAAGTAAGCTTGTACTTTGAATATCATTCATTCATTTATTTATGTTTGTTTGTTTGTAAAAAAAATCTGCCTGAAGTTAGCCAGGGATTAGTTTACTCAAGTTCAATGCGCGGCCTATACATACTAGCATAGACTTTGAGTCGGGAATTAGGGATAGGTATGGGCTACGGCTACGGGTCTGGGCCCAGCACTAAAGAGCATCTGTGAGCGTATGGAAGCATTTAGTAGTTGCTTTCCATCAGGTGACCCGTTTGCTCGTTTGCCCCCTTATTTAATTAAAAAAAAAAAAAAACTATACCCGGTCAAGTGTGCGGCGACCCTTATTCTCATTTATGCCTACTAAGGAAAAAAATTGTCTAAAAACAAGATAATAAGAGGGTAAAATATTGAACTCGCATGCCCGGTCGCCGCTGCCTCTACGCTACGCACCTACTACCAGGCGTGCGCATAGAAAGCGCGGGGCGGAAGATGGTTGCCCCGCGCATGCTCCCGCCACGCTTCATACCTCACCCCCTCAGAAACGCGATGCGCACCCTACCACTTCATCTTAATAATAATAGCTCCCACACCGGTTTCGGTGACGGTGGCCGGTTTCATTGAAACCAGGCCAGCTACGCAGGAGTAATTTTATAGTGCCTAAGTGTGTGCGCAGTACACAAGAGCACTCTCTATTCCTTTACACTCATAACCCAGTGGGACGGAAGACCGACACGACTGGCGAGAGATCAGGCGCAGGACCGACTTTTTACATGCCCATCCGACGCATGGATCATCTTACTTGTCAGACAATCAGGTGATCAGCCTGCATTATCCCAACCAAACTTGGAAATAACATGTTTCTACTTTCTAACGCGGGAATCGAACCCACGACCTCCGAGTCAAGAGCCAAGCTCTGAACCACTGGACCACGGAGGCGGCGTTGTAAGATGTTAAATAACAATTTTCAAGATAAATTTTAGAAGTGGAAATTTCTGGAACTGGACTCGAGAAACATATCCTAAGATCCGACCGTAAAATTCTGCATGAATCGTTTTTTTCGATCAAATATATTTTAAAATAATCTTTAGAACGTATAGAATGGATTAATGTTGGGTTGCCTTGTTAAAAGTAGCCGCAAGTACCTCTAATTAAGTTGAATGTTCATGAGATAAATGCATAATTTGCATGTATATTTTTTTCAGTAAATTTTACATCAGGGAGAGGGCGCCACAGGGCAACTGTCAACATCGTTCTCGTATTTAAAAAGTTGTTTAAAATATTAAAAGTGTACAAACCAGTGATAAAAGTAGAAAAACATATGAACAGTGTAAAACTTCATTCGAACAATAATAAGAATTCATTTTTTAAACAGTGACTTTAAAGTAAAAGTGATAATTCAATTCGATCAACCGTCGTCAGTTTACCCAGCTGTGAGTGAAGAAAAAGCCGAAACCAGTGCAAAACACACAAAATTGAGTGCGTGAGCTTCGGACAGATTTAAACTAAGATTGTGATAAGTACCTATATAAAAGTTCGAAAAAATATAACCTCAAAGAAACCAAAACATCTATGATGACTCGTTAGATCACAATTATGGCGCTTATCGATAGATAAGCGCCATCTATCGATATCCGTATACATCTCGTTCCTACGCAGTATAAAAGAAGTTTCCGCACACGAGTCATAGAGGTCGCTTTTCCAATCAATAAAATATAGAGGGCAGCACCAATAAGCAGAGATCATAGAGTATACATTTTGCTAATGTATACTCTAAGGCAGAGATGGAAGAAATTAAGCTTATGTTAATCAATCTTCAAAAGGATTTAAAACAACAGAAGCAAGATATGCTAGAAATGAAAGAAGACATAAAAATACAATTACTTCAAACATAAATGAAAGGTTCTGCCGCTTGGAGCTAAAAAATGAGATTTTGGAAAAACAATTAGAAGATCAAACCAAAAAAATAATTAATTTAGAAAAATACAATAGACGCAAAAACTTAATAATATTTGGAGTTGAAAAGCAAGAAAATTCCTACCACAAACTGGAACAGGCAATAATTAATATATTAAACACTAATTTTAATGTCACATGTTCTTGTAACGACATTGAAGCAGTAAGAAGATTGGGAAAGAAAGGTGACAAACCCAGACCTGTCATCATCTCTTTTACTACATTGGGCTTAAAAATCCAACTACTGAAAAATAAAAAACATTATTCAAAAAATACACCTTATTACCTAAAAGAGGATTACCCAAAGGAGGTTCTAGATAAGCGCAAAGAGCTGCAAGTTCAACTGAAGAAAGAGAGGGCGGCTGGTAACACAGCTTTCTTGAAATACGATAAGCTCATTGTTTTAAATAAGAACACAAGGCACCCGCATAGACCGTCAAATCAACATAGTCGCTCAGAGACTTCTTACGCCGCAAGCTCTAAATAAGAACACAAGGCACCCGCATAGACCGTCAAATCAACATAGTCGCTCAGAGACTTCTTACGCCGCAAGCTCCGCAACATTTGATAAAAACAAAAGAAATCTATACCTATCTCCAGAGCCATCGCACGCTAGTTCTCATACGACCCAATCGTCAAATCGCCCTATAAAGAAAAACAAAGTAACAAATATGAAGACTTCATATTACAACAGCCAAAACTAAATTTCAACAAGACTGTGACTGTAGAAAACGAACACGAGACAAACCAATCATATTATGATGATGCTGCATAACAATCAAAGATGGACCCTCTACTCACCTTGACTCATCTCCCACCACGGCCGGTCACCGAGGGAGAGCTCGACCTTCACCCTCCAAAGAATTCTAAAAAGAAAAACACACGTATACTAAATATTTGCACGTTCAACGTTAGATCATTATCATCGGACACTAAATTAACAGAGCTAAAAGTAGCGCTGCAAAACTTCAAGCACGACATAATAGGACTAAGTGAAGTCCGTCGTTTAGGCGAAAACATAATCGAAGACGAAGACCATATCCTATATCACTTTGGCGAAACAAAGGGGCGCTATGGAGTCGGTTTCCTGGTCAAAAAGCAATTAAAAAATAATATCAACGCCTTTATAGGCATATCGGAGAGAGTATGTATACTACTTATTGATTTAGAAGACCTATCGTTTGCTATAATACAAGCATACGCTCCTACCGAAAACTGTAATGAAGACGACATAGATAATTTTTATCAGGATCAGCAAAAGCACATGACTCTAGCACGACAAAAGACATCATTACAATGGGAGACTTCAACGCTAAGATTGGAACCCCTAAAAAATACGAACCCGCCACAGGAAGATTTGGATATGGAAAAAGAAACGCGCGAGGAGAGAGACTCATCCAGTTTTCCCATGAGTATAACCTGAAAATTATCAACACAATGTTTAATATAAAACCTAAAAACAGATAGACCTGGATCTCGCCGGAAAAAAACACGAGAAATGAGATAGACTATATAATGTCTACAACGCCGTATCTTTTTGCCAAGTATGAAGTAGTAGCAGCGTTTCTCTTTGGATCTGACCATAGATTATTGAGAGCCACACTACAAATTAAGAAAATGAAAATAAGCAGACGCAATTTTTCTAGAAAAACAATTTTTTTGAAAACACTTAATGAACAAGAAATGTATCTAAAAAACTTAAATAATCATATACCTGAACTTATGTCTACTAAAGAAAACTGCAATGGTGATGAATACTATAAAAAAATTGTGCGCTCTATACTTGAAAGCTTAAAAAGTTCTAAAATAACCAGTAATCACAAGATCTTGTCTGAAAAAGCGCAAAAACTTATGAAAGAAAGAAGTCAATTGCAAAACAAACATAAACTTACAAAAACTGATAAGGAAAAGCTGAAGGAGATCTACAAAGCAACTAACAAGGAAATAAGACTATGTTATAAGGCGCACAGAGAGAATACTATACAGAAATACCTGAATAAATCAAGATCATCAAAAAAGGCATATAAGGAACTGAATAAATCAAAAAAATGGATCCCATCGCTTCAGCTCGACTCCAACAAAACAAATTTCCGTCCCAACATTTATTAACATAGCAACGGATTTCTACGAAAACCTCTACAGCAGTCGAGATGTAATAACGCCATCCAGTCCCAATAATCAAAATAAAAATTACTCGGACATACATGATTTTTCAGAAGCCGAGATACTGAAACATATTAAAAAACTTAAATCAGAAAAGTGCTTGTCACGGTGTGTCGGGGGACCGCCAACAGTGTCTTTTGCATTTTGTATCGCCATGTCACTGATTGTCTCGATTCGGTTCGTTGTGAACTGACCCTTAAACTATAATGTTATGTGAAATCAAACATCTACATTAGCGGTCCCCCGACACACCTTGACAAGAATTATGGACTTAAATATCACTTTACACTTAGGAATTATTTAAACTTAAAATCAGTAAAATATATTATTTCATTACTTTTTAAAGTTGTTTGGCGGGGGTTTTTTTAAATTTCCTAATTTTATTTTATTTCATGCTTTTTAAAGTTGTGTTGGTTATAGTGCAGAATAATTCCTATCAACAGGATCATATTATATCCCAATGAATACCATCTAGAAATGTCCTTTTGGATGAGGCCGTCAACATGAAACCTCCACTTTGGGTTCATATGGAGCTCGGCTCCTATAGAATCCAGGTGATGCTGCAGCAGCAGCATGTAAAAATTTACTGTTTATCTATGTCTTACTAGTTGTCGCAATTAAAATGAGCCCAAACACGATACCATTGCTCTAAGTTGGTGAGGAGTTGGGTATCCTATTGATTACCAGGTGATGCTGCAGCACCAGGTCAACTTTACATTAATGTGTAAATATTCATAAATGTCATGAACTAGAATGCAAAATATAAAGCCCACCAAACGACTGAAAGTTGCTAATCGGCCCTTCACGAACCAGATGAACCGCGATTTTCAAGCACGGAGCAGGCTGATGATGATGAACTATGGCTAAGAACATTCTCGGTTAAGTCAGCTTCCATAAAAAAAAAACTAGTTCAAAATCGGTCCACCCGTTTGGATGCTACGATGCCACAGACAGACAGACAGACAGACAGACAGACAGACAGACAGACAGACCGACAGACAGACACGTCAAACTTATAACACCCCTCTTTTTTGTCGGGGGTTAAAAATCACCGATAACGGGGTGTGCGGCCCACGACACTTCAGACTAGGGTTGCCAACTTTTTTCACAAGAAATAAAGTATATTTAGATCTTTAAAGTATTTCAAACAGTATATTAGAAAAATGAATTATATTTTAATTATTAATTATTCTTTTAAATGCGTACATTATTAAAGCTTCCCGCAATACTTACTAAAAATAAAAAAAATGTCAAAACGTCTTAGTTTAATACTTCATAATAAAGTGTGGTCAACATTTTGATGCTGAAAAGTGAAAACAGTATTTTGTATACTTTATTTTTGTACAACAGTAAAAAATATAATTTAGTGAAAAACAGTATGATATTGTTTAAAACTATATAGTTGGTAACCCTACTTCGGACAGCGTTTAAGAGAATCGAGTCGACAGGAGTGACGTCATTATCCGACTCACTGCGCCGACGGCCGACAGCGCAGTACAGACTGCAGTACATGTATTGTGGTTTACGAGAGAAATGAAGTACCATGATCCAAAATAGCCTACAGTCTATAGTTCTAACTTCTATACTATAATATCTCCTACACCGATTTCGGCGACGGTGGCTGGTTTCATTGAAACCAGGCCAGTTACGCAGGAGTAATTTTGTAGTGTCCATTGTGTGTGCGCAGTACACAAGAGCACTATTTTATTCCTTTTACTCTCATAAATTCATACCCCGCGGGATGGACGACCGACACGACTAGCGAGAGATCAGGCGCGACCGACTTTTTACATGCCCATCCGACGCATGGATCATTTTACTTGTCAGACAATCAGGTAATGTCTGCATTGTCCTAACCAAACTTGGAAATAACATGCTTCCAATGTGGAAATCGAACCCATGACCTCCGAGTCAAGAGCCACGTGCTCTAAACCACTTAGTTTAAAAGTCGCTTCCCGCTCTCTGTCCTGATGTATGCTTCGATCTTTATTTTGAGTGATTTTAATAGCCGATCAAAATCTTAATGTTCACGCGGGCAAAACAACTGCAATAGGTCTTGTAAATTATAAAAAAATCGTTGGAATGATAGTAGGTTTAGTAGTTTTGAGTTTCAAACATACACGCTAACAAATAGACCGAATTACAATTAATTGTCAGGGACTAACACAATCTGAGAGTATCAATGCAGCGTAAGAAAAATTTGTTCAGGGTCTAACTTTACCTTAGAATCTTACCTACCCAAGAGAGACGTTAGTTTCGTGTTTTAGCCTAAGTTAGTTAGGAATTTTCTTATGTACATGTTAGTAGACACATTTTTTACATAAAAATAAAACAAAATAAGAAGCTAGCAGCCCCAAAAGAATCCCTTTACTTATTGAATTAGAAGACTATATCGAAAGGCTTGGAAGGATCAGTTCCCAGCGGGTTCAACCACCGACAAGATAATATTGATTTAGTATAAATTATTATTAATAATTGTTTGTGATAAGCTCTCACGGGGCCTACGCAAAAATTTCAGCAATATGCAATGTTTTTCTCGCTGTTTAGTTAGCCATGTTTTGATAAACAATTTAGCTTGATTGATGGCCACAGAATTTGGTGGAAATAACGGGTAACACATAATATTATGGTATTGCAGAATGCGAATCTATAATATTATATAATAATATGTTGGATAGCTGATGAAACGTAGATATTTTAAAGTAGATCTGCAGAACATTTTCCATAATATTTTTTTGGATATCCTTAAAAGAAAAATAAACTTAATAAATAAATATTTCTTTTTTAACTTTCAATGTCTTAGTACGACCTGTTAAGTTAATTTACTTACAATTTTGGTTATTGAAGTCATGCACAGTCCTAGTTGTAAAAAGCAAAAAGTTATGCGATTTTGACTTCTAAATTTCATAGTATACAATCAAATATCTAAAATTTCGGCAAATTTATGAAAAAAATTTAAAGTCGAATATCTCGAAAACGGTTAGCTTTAGGATGGGGTGTTTCATAGTCAAATCAGTTACAAACGATGCAAACTACACGCCCTTAACGGATCTACGTCGACTTTTCCTGTAACCCTGTATACATATATAGTAATAGTATCTATATTCAGGGTGTATAATATTTAATATTTTAGTCGAAACTTTTATTCAGTAAATACACTCTGTATCACGATTTAGTGCCGATATACTATGGTATGTCTCATAAAAATATAGAATAACAAAGATTGGGCATAGCAATCGTTCAATCTGGGAATAAAAAGATTACGAAATGTTAGTTTCACTCGGCCATAAAGTTGAGGCTTAACGCGGCCATCTTGATTTTGTGACGCCATAAGAAACGGAAGTGGAAACGCTTTTGTTATGATGACAAGGAAATAGGATTAGGCGATTGCTCGGAAAATGGTTTCTTTACAACACGTGATATAAATTGACCAAATGTTTTTATTATACACTCTTACTTTTGTGTATAATTGAAAAATAAGCACAAATACTTTTAATAAAACCAAGGATTATTTAAGAATAGTGTCAATAGACAGACGTTTTTCTCAAAAACAATTTTATTATTTTAAACATATTTTTTTATTTCTTTATTGATAAAAAAGATACACTGCGTAGATTTATAAACGTGTTGCTAAAGACGCCAAATGTTTGGAAATAAATTTGAGTTATAAACTTTGTCATAAGCGCAGATTGAGAAAATATTAATGTAAATAATACGATAACGAGAACTTGAGCAAATCGTCAATAAATTTTAGCTTAGATTTGAGTAAATAATAATAGTTTTTGACGTGGAAGAGCCATGCTTCGGCACGAATGGGCCGGCTTGACCGGATAAATACCACGGGCTCACAGAAAACCGGCGTGAAACAGCGCTTGCGCTGTGTTTCGCCGAGTGAGTGAGTTTACCGGAGGCGTTTACCCTTTTCCCTTCCCTACCCTCCAATATTTCCTTCCTTATCCTCTCCTATTCCGTCTTAAAAGGCCGGCAACGCACCTGTAGCTCTTTTGATGCTGCGAGTGTCCATGGGTGACGAGCAAACGGGTCACGTCCATGGAAAGCAACTTCGCTTTCCATGGACGTGACCCGTTTGCTCGTTTGCCCCCTACTTTCATAAAAAAAGTATTATAATAATACTAAGTATTTTAAAAAGATGAAACCGACTTCCTTAATTGAGAGTTAAAATTGTCTATGTCAAAAACCACTAAACGAATTTTGATGAAACTTCCCTAAGTTGAACAATACCTAAAAATCGTTAGAGTTCAGTGTCCCCTTGCAGTTGCTTCTAGAAATTTGAAAAAATTCACGAGAGTAGGAAATATGCTGAATTTAAAAGGAAAACTATCATGGCTAAGAAGACTTCATAAGTTATTGAGTAATAGTCGATCAACTAAAAAAATATATTCGGCGAAATATAAAGGAACTTTTCGTTCAAATTCCTTTGAACGTAACTGAGATGATGTTGTTAGAAGTGTAAAACGCCTTAAAAATGTCCTTTCATTGACCAATAAAAAATGCGGTACTACCACAGAATACATATTAGTTTAAGTACTACGGAACTCTATATTATTGCGCGTGGCCCGACACGCACTTGGCCGGTTTTTGGAACATTAAGAGGATTCCACACCGCCGTTTTTCCATACAAACGCTGTCCCCTGTTTCCTCCCTGGATAATGCCGGTAGAGTTATGATTTTTTTCCTGAATATCTATGGCCACTATTAGCATGTCCGTATGTTTTCTTTTTTTTTTCATAATTTAATTATTAAAAAAGATAAGAACGTCCAAAAACCCAAAAAAATGGCCAGATTTTCCTCTGTGTTCAAACACCCAGAAAACAAAACTGGCTAGAATATACAAAAAAAAATAAAACATAGGAACACAGCTCAAGCCTTGCTTTAATTTTTAATGAAAAAATTACTTAAATCGGTTAAGTTTTGGAGAAGGAATCAGCGGACAACGAATCGAAGATTTTCTGTTCTTTTATTAGAACTTTTGCCGTGTTGTCTCTATCGCGCTCTGCGGTGGGAGACTTGAGATTGGTGAAACAGCAATACATTTTCAAATACCTATTTTCAATTTCTCTCACCCCTGGTGTATCCTCTTAAGAATGTCCATAGTTGAGAAAGACAACATCAGACTTTCGAATTAATTATAGTTACTTGTGTTTTTGGTGTAGATGTAGATGCGAGTATCTTAGACAATACACGTTTAAGCGTTAAGCCTAGGCCAAAATAATACTTACTAAATAAAGGAATATAAAATTGTACCGACTTGTTAAGAAAAATAGGGATTAAGATGGAAAATTTGCGATCCCACTGTTGGTAACCACTAATAACTTGACTACAATACCTAAGGGAAAACACCGAGGCTGTTACGTTTTTTTTTTTTATATCCAATTGAAGACTTGTTTACTTACATGTATACAAAATATATAAAATATAAAGATTTTGACATTGTCTATCTTGTTTCATTAAGTTGAAGTTTAGTCTGTCTGTCTGTCTCCAGGCTGATTTCAAGAACCACGACAACTATACTTTTAAAATATTAACAGATTGTGTATTTCTGTTGCCGCTATAGCAACAAAATACTATAAACTAAATAAAATTAATATTCAGGGGCTCCCATACAACAACGTAATTTTTTGGCCTTTTTAGCTCGATATCAATAATGGCAACAGGTAGCCGCTTCAAATTTCCACAAAACCCTCACAGCATTCATCATTTTGGAGAACAAAAAACGATCTAGCATCTCTAGAGCATAAAATATTTTTTTGAGTTTTCATGATTTTCTTTGTGTGATAAGATTTCAGTAATTTTACAAGACGTGACTCGCAAAGCAACGGGCTAAGCCACTGGCTTTTTGGGGTAGGTCCTGGTTTCAAATCCCGGCCGAGGAAACTTTTTCTATTACTTTTAAATATTATATTATTTTCCAGGAACAATTCTGAAAAATTAAAGCTCGGTCTCACAGAGCTACCAGGGATAATACGCATATTTCGCCTACGGACAAAACATCTACGCCTTTCCTTTTGCGCCTTTCAAATTGTTTGTTCCGTTTCATTCAGTATTGTATTACCCCTAACATTACCTTTATATCCACTACATAAGGTTCACTGTGAAATGACTGTGGATGGATAAATACAAAGAGTTGTGGTCCTACAGGAGTTAGTTTGTACCCGTCTGCCGTCGCGTTCGCAGCCTCGCTGTGCAGCGATAAAATTGTTGCGAACTACGTATTTTTCGGATTGTGTTAGTGCGATAGGATTCGAAGTAAGTAATTTTTTTTTAATAAAAGTAGAGTCTATGGGTTTTACGCTCATACCCTGTATTTTTTTACATACCAATTTTTCAGTTTTTTTATCTACTTTAAGTCCATTACGCCTTTTTATGTAAGTGGTTAAATTATACAGAATAAGTAGTGTTAATTTTCGTATAACATTATCCTTGTTGTGTCTGCTTAAATTATTTTTACACTCAAAACACAGCCTACCAATAATAAATACTAAATAGTTTATGGGTAAAGCTAAAGTTGTGTAATGCAGCTAACTGCTAAGGCAGAGTAGACAGAATAAGGTGTGTAAAGCTAAATAAGCTTTAAAATTTGGTACTTATAAAAGTTTAATGAAAAAAAAAGTATTATGTGCACACTGCACGGCTGTTTTGGGTATTTTGATTTAAGGGGTACCAGCCACCAGGGTTTTAAAAAGTTTTTGACACCAAATTTGTTGACACCGCGCGCTATAAACTGAAGTCCACGCGGACGAAGTCGCGGGCAACAGCTAGTACTTAATATTATAAACCTGAAGAGTAAAACTTATTTCAGTGTTAATAGCTCATTTTTCGAGTAAGGCTTATAGGCTATATCTATATCTTAGCGTGATAATTCACGCTAAGACTAATACGACCGAAGAAACTCAGGAAAATGTGGGGAAATGGGGGAAATATTAGAAAGGGTTTAACTCACGAACTACTGGAGCGAACTATTTATATATTTGGCACAGAGTAGACCACGTGAAGGGAGTAGGGGCATAAGCTATTTTTTATGGGAAAATGCATGGTTTCCGTAAAATTCTTAATTTACGCGGGCGAAGCCGCGCGGGACACCTAGTATGAGATATAAAGGAGGGTAATTTCACACAAAGATGTGATGCGACGCGACATATCTAGGGTAGCAATTTAAAAATAGTTATTTTTGTCCTAGATAGAATTGCAAGAACGCTGAATCGATGGAGCTTTAAATTCGATCCTTTGGTATAAAAAAAAATGCTTTAATAGTATAAATTCATTAAGATCAATTCCACACATCAAACACCTAAACGAGAACAAAATGGTGACCCATTTTCTGTCAGAAAACCTTTTCTATTACAACAATTCATCCTTAAATTTCTTGATATGAAAGGTTTATTTTGACGACCCTCTTAACCTCTACGCAGTTGACATTTCACTTTGTATCTCTTTAATTGTATCTCTTTAATTATTTATAATATGGACTTTGTTGTCTGAAAATAAGTTATTTTTATTTTATTTTATTTCATAATATTGGCAAACGGAAAGTGAACAGCTAGCAATGATGTTTTTTTTTTAATATAATATCATTGACAGCTAGAATCATAGACATAATATATACTGTCGAATAGACCACCTGACAACCCAAAAATGCGTGACCATTTTCGATCTGTCAATGTGTGCGTGTGCTAGTGATGTATATTTTACTATCGATAGTATAGTATTTTGCTATCGATAGTATAGTCCGTTCGAGTTATTTTACCTGAGTTTCTATAAGAAATAAATAATATGCAACTTTGACAGATTTGTATTTCAAATTAGGTATCATAAATTTTAATTGGCAAAAAAAGGTGACGATTGAAAAGTAGATACACATTTTCTTTTGGAATGATTTTTCAATCGTCGGATATGTTATGACATGAGATTCTTATAGGGGTAAATAATATACACATAACACATTATAAAGTTACTTATTTATTACTCAGGTAAAATCTATATATATTTTGTAAAAAGTGGGCCCCGTGCGAGTTTCTTACGCCGGTTCTTCTCGTCGGCTTAGTTCCCGAACCGGTGGTAGGCACCATGTATTCTGAAAATATATTTTATTTTAGATTTAAAATAAAATATATTTTCCGAAAAAAAGTTCCGAAATAAAGCAATTTTGATTTTGATTTTTTAAAACACCAACTGTAAGTATAGAAAACCTTAAGGACAGCTAAAAAGAGTAAATTTATTATTTTTAAACAAAAAATTAAAACCGACTTCCAAGGTAATGACAATAGTAATATTATACTTAAATGAACTAAAAAGTATTAAATAATTCTTATTCTGTACTCAGTATTAATTCTGTTCTCAATCTTCATTATTTTGCAATCGGTACCAGCTAACCTAATCTCCAGTTCTCTGACAGAATAGGTATAACTGCAACTTATATACTTAGGACTGGTACCGACTTCAAAATTATGAAGATTGAGTACAGAATAAGGATTATTTATTACTTTTTAGTTCATTTAAGTATAATCTTAAATGAACTAAAAAGCAATAATTGCTTATAATTGCTTATTTTTAATAATTGCTTCAGTAACAAGTGCAACAGTATGTCAAACTTACTGGCACAAATAAAGTTGGGATAGCTCCTTTAACCAAAATAGTATTTATTCTACTTTTTCTTTAAAAATTTTCAGTGAAATGTTTGCTACATATTGTTGAATTTTTCTTGGGATTCCAACCAACACGCCCAATTAATTTCAGCCATTTTCCTCTTATTAGAGGATCTTGAGGGAATCTGTAAAACAAATGATTATGATATATAAATATAAACCTTCCTCTAGTTTTAGAGTCACTCTATATTATAGTAGTTATATTATATTAGCTATATTATGCTATACTATATTATATTAGTTAAAATAAGATAATATGTCCTTTTTAGTCCGGCCGCACATTTTCCGAATATCTGATCCCAAAAATTCGGACGCCCCGCCCCGCTCATACATTTTGACACGTCAGAAATTCTTTTAGTATGATGGGTCTACAACAAAATGTATGAACAGAGTGCGTTCCGCCGGGCGTCCGAATTTTTCGATGAAAAATTTTTCTTCAAAATTTGTGTAATATAAGAACAATAGTACCTTTAGTTACGCAAAATATGAAAGTAAAAGGGAGGATTCACAATATTTTATTTGAAATAGAGAACTAAAGACAGAATAGAGCATTGAACAAAATTGAACAATATATTGGAAATACCGAAAGGGCATAAAACGACTGACGACTTTTGACGATCTGTCAAATAAAAGTGGTTACAATTTTCATTAGACTCTCTCTTTTCATCTTGTTATAATTCCATAAAGGATTTTCTTCTCTCTCGCACTCTTTGTTGGTCTTTAGCATTATAGGTTTATGGCTAGAATATCATTTGCATGAAATTGTTTCACTATAAACTAACAGACACAACTTTTTACGGTTTTTCTTAGATATATTTTGCTATTTATAGTTCACTAGATGTAAGGTGGCTCCTTCGCGCGAAGAGGAATGTCAGGGGAAATTGTATATTTTAAAGTGGCCTATGAAATATTCTTCAAGATAGTTTATATAACATCTGTGCGATATTTTGTCAAAATCTATAAGCTGATTTAGCCCGGCCGCACATTGTCCGAATTCTGATCAGAGACAGTTGAATTTCGCCGGACCGCCACCCCGCACACTATCCGAAATATCCTTCTGGCGAGTTCGAGCTCACTCGGCTCAGTACAAAATGTAAGAGACAGCGCGGACGTTCAACTGTTTCTGATCAGAAATTTCGGACAATGTGCGGCCGGTAGTTTTTATTATTCGTAGGCGGCCGGGCTTAAAATTAAACAAATTAACATTTCAAAGGCGGAACGAGGGAGAATAAGGGTTGATCCAGACCGCAACGCGACGCGTAGATGCATTTCTAAATTTATATGGATTTGACAGATTCGCAAGACGTCTCCCGCAATTGAAATCTGTCAAATCCATACAAATTTATGCTGCACCGCGCCTCGCCTCGCATCGTCGCGTTGCGGTCTGAATTGACCCTAAGGGCCTTTACACGGGTGACTATTACAGGTGCTAGAATCGAATGTCTAAATGGCAATACGCCTCATGCCGAATTGCCATTAATGGTCGATTTACACGGGTAACTATCGGGTCAATTTTAGTCACCCGACAAGTCACCAGTCGAATCGCCTGTCCAAGTTGAATCGCGACTCCATTTACACGGGTGACTACTGGGTCGATTTTAGTCACCCGGCAAGTCACCAGTCGACAGTAGAATTCGCAGCAAGCGATCGCTTGCGACTGAGCGTTTGCACGGTCGATTTTAGTCACCAGCCGCATGCGGTCATTAGCCGCACGACTTTGGGGCTTGCGACTTTAGCCGCATGCGGCGTCGTCGAATTGCCATTTACACGGTCGATTTTCGCCGTGCGGCGGAAATCGTGCGGCTTTAGTCACCAGTGTAAATCGGCCATAAGGGAGATCGCAGACGGCACACTTTTTGTGTAATCGAGATCGATTGAGAGCAGACTGTACTGTATGTGCGCCGCAGGCTCGATTCTCGCCGTCGCGACAGTCAATTCCCGCCGTGCGGCGTAAATCGTGCGGCTATACCCAGTCACCCACGTAAATCCAGCATAAGGTTTATTTGCTTTTTTTTCGACCGACGATATGTAAGTTTTTTTTCTGTCCGCGTGGCGTGAAATGCACAATATGCTAAATTGTTACTCGTATGTATAATGTGATTAATTATTGTAAATGAGATATAAATAAATAAATAAAATAAAAATAAGTTACTCTAGTAATAATTTAGTGAAAATTATTATAGATTAGAGTTTTAATATTTGGATTTTTTTTACAATAATTGTATTCAATAATAAATCCATACAAAAAATCTTGCTTACTAGCAGGATTAGACTTTTATTTTAGATTAGACAAGTAACATCGTTCGGACACGAAAAAATATATATATCTTTATTATTTTGAAACACTAGAACACAATTTAATCGAAACCGGTTTAGCAGTTTCTGGCAGTTTTCACATTTGCAGCATTCACATTATGACATTTACAGCATTTTCACTAATATTAGATACTCATTATTGCAAACATAACACGAGTAGACTATAGTTAATACGTTATCAAATATATTTATTTAACGCTCACATCAAATATTTATTGCTATCGAATGAGTTCTTTACCCTCCTGAATATTAGAAGTGCGTCTTGAGAAGACGGCGTCTTATATCAATAAAATAATCAGAAAAAGAATTTAATATGCTTAAGCGGGCCCCTAGACGAGCAATTTTATTGCGCAATACATGATATTGCGCACTAAAATTATTGATCGTCTAGGGTTGATATTGAACATCGTACGCCTTCAATCTAATTGTCAATTAAACTGTTTAATAAAATTGAAGCGTGATATTGACAATACAATTGATCGTCTAGGGGCCAGCTAAGAGGGCGAATAAAGCATAAATCAAACATCGTTCTTCTCTATTCACACTCACGCCCGTCTTTCATATGCCAGCAGGGCTAAAATGGTCACATTTCATCTCAATCAATTCAGCAAATGAATTGTCAAAACTGTCAAACTGACAAATGTCAAATCAGTACAAAAATACAGAAATGAATTGCAAGCAGAGTTGCATTTTGCGATTTTAGAAAAATGAATCATATTATGATTCATATCATGATTCTTCAAAGGGACCATTTTAGCCCCGCAGGTGAAAAAGAACCACGCGGAATCAGCGCCAAGTTAGTTTTTTCTTAATAACTCGATAAATAAACAATGTTTTTGAAATCCAGTCCATCCATCCATCATAGTACAGTCCCTTGACAATATGATTTTATAAATTATAATATTTATAAATTACAATATTGACTCAGTTGAATGCACCGTTTTGAAAAGAAATGAAATATTCGTGAAATTTAGATGGATCTTGTTTTTAGGGTACCGTACCCAAAGGGTAAAAACGGCACCCTATTACTGAGACTTTGATGTCTGTCCGTCTGTCTCCTGGCTGTAACTCTAGAACCGCTATAGCAACAAATACAAAAACAAAATAAAATAAATATTTAAGGCCCCCCCCCCCATAAAACAAACGTGATTTTTTTGGCCTTTTTTACGCGATATCAATAATGGTAACAGGTAGGCACTTGAGATACAATATTCTTAATTATATTTGTGCTTTAATAATTAAATTAAAATAAAATTAATATTCATTATTACCATACAAAAAACACAATTTTTTGCCAACTTTCGCTCAATAACAGTACGCAACCCTTCGTGCGCGAGTCCGACTCGCACTTAGTCGATTTTATTTTTTATAAGTAAAGAAAATTTTAAGATATCGTGTCTAATATAATATAGAATAGGCCCTCGCAAATATAATTTAGTATCTATGTTTAAAAAAATAAACAATTCAAAGCTTATTATCAAGTACAAAAATGATCACCTCATTAGAACATCTATTTTGCTTTAGCCCCTTTAAATAACTAATAGCCAAAGGAAACCTCTTAAATGCTGTAAAACTACAGATTGATAATGACAAAACAGGCACAGTAAGTTCGATTGTATTTGGGAACAGTAAGATCCAAACATAAAAAAGGAAATTTCTATTAAAATTACAAAAGCAACGTAAAATGCGTTTTGATTAGTCAAAACTCCAAATTCAGAGATTCTAGATCTCTAAAAATGTAATAAAAAAATACGTGTGACACTCGGAGACTGCCGCGGTAAAGTTATTGCGTAGCATTTACGTCTAGTCGTACGCTCACAAACACCGTGCCAAAGTCTGCCGAACTGAAACGACGTTAGACGATGCACGGCTTTCAACACAGTAGGTTAGGTTTATTTTTCCATACAGATGTTGATACGGTCACCGCACTCAAAGCACACGACGAAAAACTATGCAATAGCTTAAAATCTACAAAGAGAAGTTTTAAGTGTAGGCGCACACTAGGCGACAGGCGACAGCGACAGCTCGACAATTTTCATATATTTTGTTCGAAGCTCCGCACACTTGGCGTCAGAGTCGCTGAGTCGCGACGACAAGCTAGGGGAGCCTCGCGCGTGTTACATTTAAAGAAAGTAAAAACATACTTAAAGTAAATTTTAATCACTTTGATTAAAATTTACTTATATTATTTATTATAAAAGCAGATTTTACGTAGTGATAGTTTTATTCATTAATTTATTAAATTTATTCAAAAGGCTTGAAAATAAAAGAAAGTTATATAGATCCATTTAAGCATTTATTTAGCAAGGTTCATAACATTGAAACAACCAAAGTACTTCTTATTAACCATTTATAGCTTGGTATACATCCACTAATTTACTTAAACAGTTAAATCACTATATTATATCACATTATGACTTTAATCATGGCAGTAGAAAGTAACACTTATCTTTAACACGTCAAATAGAGATGCTTCTTCGATCACGGCCCGAGCAAAAGTGTCGGAACACGTCAAGAACAGTCTTTTATAACGTGTCCCCACTCTTCGACTTGCCCACCGGTACAGTTTATACAAAATAATACTAGTTTCATTATTAGCATAGTTTCTAAACTATTTATATATTTTTAAAACAATCATAAAATCATAATATTTATGTAATATGTATTAGTTAAAAATGTAATACTATAAGACGCGCTCGCGTCTAGTCGCTGCGTCTGGAATCGCTGTGCACGCGCACACACGACGACAGTCGCGCGACAGTCTCGCTGTGAGCACTAGGAAGGTGCACGTCTTTGTTAGTGTAGGCGTACACTAGGCGACACGCGTCAGCGACAGCTCGGCGACTAGACACGACGACAAGACGCTAGATGCAAACGACAACGCCGCGTTTGACGCGACGATAAGTCGCCCTGTTTGTGATGGCTCTTATGGTCCTAAAATCTGCGTCATTAAAAATATCTGTCAGTATCAGAAAGGGCAGTTTCACTTGTACCACAACAACACCACGGCCACAACCACACCACGCGTTCGGGCGTATACACTGACTCTATAATACACTGGACAGGCGATCGCTATCAATAAAATATTCCTATTTGAAAGTCGCCATATTGGCGCTGATTGCTATGTGAAAGCAGTACTGAGTGTACTTGGAACTACTATTTTGCAAATGGCGGTTGTAGTTTTCTATGTAATTAGTTCACAGTACGCTCACCGCGGCGTTTTTTGTACGGCATAGCCTGTCCAGTGTATTATAGAGGTCAGTGGGCGTATACTTTGTATTGAAAATGAATAGGACTATTCACACGTACCATATTTACAGTCATTATCAACCGCTTGTGTGATGACCACATTTTGTCGTGGCGCGCGGCGGTGTGGTGGGGTTGTGGTAAGTGTGCGTCAACCCTAAAGGTCAATTTATACTAGCGCAGAGTCGAAGCGCATCGAAGCGAATTTCCATAAACTGAACATAGAAAATTCAATCTTAAAGCGTCTCCCAGACAGACGCGGCCTGCGGTGGCGGTGGCGGTGGCGGTCAGTTGGATGACTTGGCCGCGTAGCGTGTGTCTGCGTCGTCCCTAGAATTCTCAAGTCTGTATGGGAGACGCTTAACTCCAGAGTGTAACGCACACATTACTTCCGCGAGACCAATCAGCGTTGGTCGGGCGTATTCCCGAGGACTCGCGCGAATGCGCGCACTTTTTAAAATTCTCAGACGTTATTAATGTGAGCTTTGGAGTTAAGGTTGAATTTGTTGAGTTCAGTTTTGGTAATTCGCTTCGATACTCTTCGACTCTGCGCTAGTATAAATTTAGAGATAATAATAGATCTTTCCCATTTCTATAACTGTACTCACGCTGAGCCTGCTGTTAACAGTTCCGACAATATGTTTATTTATAGAAATTGACAAACAAATAGAATCAAAAGGTCACATTGTTACCTGAAGTAGGTCCACAATAACTAAATGTTACGTAATTTACTAAGCCCAGAGGTACGAATTGTTTTAAACTTCAACATGTTTGGTGTCTATCGAGGGATATTTCGCTAAATTAACTGAATTCGGCCTACAAATTATATTGCAATGTTTAAACGGTAAAGCCTACGTTGTTTTAATTAGTTATTAATTAAATGTTGTTATTAGCCTAAAATTATCTGTGGAATAACGTTACAGTTTATATTAGATATTATTTTTGTTAGTCTCGCTAAAATTCGAGAGTGACTTAATCGATTTGGCTAATTTTAGTTTTGATATATCACGAGGGAAGTGGAACGAAGTTCACCGGGTCATATAGTTATCTTATCAGGACGAGCGAAGCGTCCCCTAGTATATCCCACAACCTGAGCGCTTTTGTGCTACACTTTACGGAAAAAACTGTCACGCCTATTGATTTGTACATCGGAGAGCCATGCTTCGGCACGAATGGGCCGGCTCGACCGGAGAAATATCACGTTCTCACAGAAAACCAGCGTGAAACAGCGCTTGCGCTGTGTTTCGCTGACTGAGTGAGTTTACCGCAGGCCCAATTCCCTTCCCTATCCTCCCTTATTTCCTTCCCTTCCCATCCCTACCCTCCCCTATTACCCTACTCCCTCTTAAAAGGCCGGCAACGCACATGCAGCTCTTCTGATGCTGCGAGTGTCCATGGGCAACGGAAGTTGCTTTCCATCAGGTGACCCGTTTGCTCGTTTGCCCCCTTATTTCTTAAAAAAATGTGCTTTACCATTATAATTTATATTTATATTATGTAGATGTGTTTAAATCATCGGTCATTCAAGGTTTGGTTACTGTTAAAATATAAAAAAAACCGGCCAAGTGCGAGTCGGACTCGCGCACCGAGGGTTCCGACAGCTTAAAGGTATTATAGACCTGAGTATTTGGTATGAATTTCAATTTAATACCTCTACGCGTTTATGAGGAAATGGGTAGTAAGTTTAAAATTATTTAAAAAAAATATATTATGTGATGTAACTAAAAATTTATGGTTTTCGTAATTTTTCCTTTATCTATGCTATAAGACGTTGCTTCGTACCAAATTTCAAGATTCTGAGTTCACGGGAAGCACCCTGTAGGTTTTGATTCCCTTGCAAGTGTCGAAAATTTGCGGCATAAACGGCTGTATCTTTTGATTGCGTTGGCTTAGAAGTTTGATTTTTTCACAGCTTCAAGGGACAGTAGACCTGAGTAATTGATATAAATTTCAGCTTCATACCTCCACGCGTTCCTGAGAAAAAGGGTCTTGACAGACGGACGGACGGACAGACGGACAACAAAGTGATCCTATAAGGGTTCCGTTTTTTCCTTTTGAGGTACGGAACCCTAAAAAACTGACCGCAGAAAAACGACGCGAGCCCTCACAAAGCTTTCGGCTTTTAGCTAGTAAAATGCTAGTTATCTTCATCCACTTACGTCTTAATTTATGATAGCGTACCTTTTAATGATCATAAATCAACTATCAACTTCAACTATCAATCGACTATATATATATATATATATATATATATATATATATATATATATATATATATATATATATATATATATATATATATATATATATATATGTATATATATAAAACTCAAAGGTGACTGACTGACATGGTGATCTATCAACGCACAGCCCAAACCACAGTACCGATAGGGCTGAAATTTTGCATGCAAGTAGATGTTATGACGTAGGCATCCGTTAAGCAAGGATTTTGATAAATTCCAACCGCAAGGGGTTAAAATAGGGGATGAAAATTTGTGTATAATAATACTTCTTAACGCGAGCGAAGCCGCGGGCAAAAGCTCGTAGTTCATAAAACAGAACCACCCAATTATCTAAACTAGTATTATAAATGCAAAAGTGTGTTTGTCTATCTCTCTGTCTGTTACCTCTTCATGCCAAAACCACTTAACCGATTTGTATTTTTTATTTTTTATTACTGTCGAAATTTAACATGGAGATTATTTGAGTCCCGCAAAAGGACACAGGATATTTTTTTCTCGGAAAAATGTGCGGTTCCCGTGCGTTAAACAAATTTTGTCGCAACGGAGTCGCGGGCGTTATCAAGTCTTTAATAATAGCGGAAATGAATATTTGTTGACAAACGTTGATGGAGATTGATTGATCGATGTTGAAATAATAATGATTTATGCATCGTTTATTTGTTCGGTTGTTAAAGTTGTTTACGACGATCATTCACATCAAACTGCGTACTGAGTCAAATTCTATTCGATAATTTCGACGGCGTTTGAAATCAAAAGAGTATGGGATACAAAAAAAAAATGTTTCCAACGCTTTTCTATTGATATTCTATTGTCAAAATATTACTTTATTATTTTTTAGACATAATTCCTGCGACAGTCTCAGACTAATAAAGTCAAATTATGACAGACTTGCTGTGTAATAATTGTCTAACAGGATTTATGTTTCAATAAAAAAAAACTAAACTTTTTTCAATTATTTGACAACAGACTTCAGCCATAAATAAAAGAGTACCTACATGTCAAACCTATATGTCATTGGTGTGTATAGGCTTGTCCCTAGTGTGTGTGTTGTAGTGTGTATAATGTTTTATTTGTAAAAAAAATTTATGATAAAAGTATAATTTCAAAATAATATTAGCTCGATGCACTCCTTCACCATATAAATTTTAATAACAGACCTGCGTTTCCACATTTTTCGTCAAAAGGGATCCAAAGTTTTTGCTGGCATATTAATATATAGCTATAGATAATTTCAATAATTTCATAATTATTTCGTAGCATTTCTATAACCCGCGTAGCACTTCTACAACCGCGTAGCTCTTCTACGACGGCGTAGACGCTCTACGGACGCGTAGAACATTCCTATTTTGTATATATTTAAATAATTTTTGCGAATCTATTTTTGACGGATTTAAGCATAAACATAATAATATAGGACTACAGCGAAGTATACAAGGACTTTAAGGACTTTTTTTGCGCGAAAGTTACGCGTCCCGCGGGGTTTCCGTTTGCGCGAGGTCCCGGACAACAACAACTTTTTTTCGCTATTTATAATTACTTTGATCGTATTTGGTTTAGGTTATTTAATAAATACACAAGATAAATCTCAGTCAGTTATAACGTGACCGGCTTACTACTTTTAACTATTAATAATAATAAGTCAATAATAACATAATAAATCAAAGCAAATAATTCGTCAAATAAAAAAAAAAAAAATTAATACAAAATATTATAGAATCTATCAAATAATAATAATTAGTCAATGAAAATAATATAATAAAAACATTACAATACATTATAACAATTCATCAACATTCAAAAAACAAGTCATAAAAATAAAAATTCATAGATTAAATTATAATATAAAATAAAACATAATAAATAAATAAACCAGTCAAAGAATTCATTTAAATTATACGTACATTTGCTAAGGAGCCACAATTTAAGTTTATATTTAAATTTAATAAAAGGTAACTCTCTGATCTCTTTGGTACGCTATTATAAATTTTTATGGCCATAAAATTACAAGTTTTTTGAAACAAAGAACTATTACAGATTGGCACCTTGAGTCTGGTTGGATCTCTAGACATGTATTTTCTATCCTCGTCATTTGCCGGAAAGAGGTCTATATGTTTTTTTACAAACACACAGCATTCTAATATGTATAGATCTATAACAGTCAGTATTTTATATTGTCCAAAATAAGGTTTGCATATATCTAAAGGTCCGATTCCGCTGATGGCTCTAATGCATTTCTTTTGAGCTATCAAGACTCGATTTATTTCAGTGGTGTTGCCCCATAGAACTATGCCATACCGTAATAGAGATGCTATCCATGGTAGGCAGTTAGAGCAGCTTCCCGGCTGACTGTTTTCCTAATATTTCTAATAGCGCAAACAAATTTATTTATCCTTTTAGTTACAAAATGATTTATTTATGGTAAAAAATATAAGTATAAGCGTATTTGAAAAGATTTTTTCGTGGTCATTAATCGCTAACCGTTAAATTTTACGACCACTTTACTTTTTTATGAATATTTAAGCCACAAGTGAGTGACCGGGATATTTTTATGCTAAATACATTGCTTATCTTATATCTTTAAACGAGCAATTCTTGTATATATATATATATATATATATATATATATATATATATATATATATATATATATATATATATATATTATTGGAATCTCGGAATCGGCTCCAACGATTTTCATGAAATTTAGTATATAGGGGGTTTCGGGGGCGATAACTCGATCTAGCTAGGAATCATTTTCAGAAAATGTCTTTTTATTCGTGTTTTATCGATAATCGATAAACTGAAAAATATGACTCTTCCTGACATCTATTGGCGAATAATAATACTATTATGTGACCAACTAATTGTTTTAACGACCAGCAGATGGCGTTATTAAGTAACACGAAGTCAATGAGTGTTTGCTCTACCGAGCAAAGCTCGGTCATCCAGGTACTATTTAAAGGTTGTTATATTATTATGTACATGTAACGGTGTTTTTAACTTATTCATCCAACTGAACGTATAATATAATACCAGATGACGCCCGAACTCCGTTTCGCCAAAATACATTTATCGCGCGGGAACCGTACATTTTCCCGGGATAAAAACTATTCTATGTCCTTTCCCGGAACTCAAAGTATATCTATACCAAATTTCAACAAAATCGGTTGCACTATTTGGTTTGCGGTTAAGTTAAACAGTACCTAGTACAACAAAAAAGAATAACCTAAATCGGACTTCTAGTTCCAGAGATATGCGAACACAAACATAAAAGCATACATACATACACTTTTGAAATATGGCACATTTGCTCAGATGCTGATATATAATGAAAACTGAGCAATTCTGGGAATATTTGACGAACATTATACGAAAACTAACCTAACCTAACCTAGCCTACTTTTTAAGTCGGTTATAAAGTATAAAATTTATGTCAAACTCATCGTTAACTGTTAAGTTTATGTTAATTAATCTATTGGTAATATGTAAGTATGATACATATTTAATGCTTACTAACAAAATCAATCTCTGTTACTTCGAGGACCGTGCAAAGTGCAAACTATGTTATAAATCAGCGACCCAACAGATAGAATGTCGTAACAAACACCTTAACAATGTTACTGAGTTCTCTCAAGCTCGGTTTTTAGTTTACTCACCAACTTAACCGCTTCAGAATCTTGGAAACAGTTGAGTTTAAATTTTCGATTTCGATAGAAGGGAATTTGTGCTTTAAGAATTACTTATTTATTAAATTTAAATAAAAATAATAATTAAAGGGGGGGCTTTCATACAAAAAACTCAATTGTTTGCCTATTTTTGCTATAAAACGGTATGGAACCCTTCGTGCGCGAGTCCAACTCGCACTTGGCAGATTTGTTTAGGTATACGTTGAATTTTGTTACAATCGTTGAAGTACCACTTTCGTCACCCATTCTATGTAAAAAAAATTACCTACTGAATTTTTTAAGACGAAATTCTTGTTAAAAACCAACTTAATTTGTGACTCTTATAGTAAGTACGTTAAATGAACTAATGCATAAGGAATTTGATTATTGACAAACTAGCTGCCCGGTACGTGCTTCGCTACGAATAAAGTGAAGTACTTAATTAAAAAAATTGAACTTGCTTGCTCCACGCTGAAAAAAAAAGTTTCAATTTGACTGCAAATTCCCCATCACCAAAATGATCCGCCATTAATTGAATTCATTTTTTAGAAAAATGTGATAAATGAATAACCGCTCGACCGATTTTGCGCAAACTTCACATAAACCATCTACTAAATTATAGTCCGAACAAAGCCTAAACATTTGGTTTGGATAAGGGGGCGTCCGCAAATTACGTGCCTAACCGTTAAACCCCCTCCCCCACCCGCCAATCTCACGTGAGATTTTTCAGAATGTGGATTTCTTACGTAAACGCGTTGGATTGTTTGACAGTCAGTAAAATATGTATAACGTCAAAGTAGGAATGACATGATTTTCCTTCGAACGAATTAGTGAATGATCTTAAGATTACGATTACGCCGCGCCATGCCGACTGTATGTGCGCCGTAGACTCGATCACACAAAAAGTGTGCCGTCTGCGATCTCCCATAAGCATACATACAATCTGGACGATTGACCAAAATAGTATATATTTTTTGTAACAATGAGAAAAAAATTACGTGAGATTTGCCGAGACCCCCTCTCTCCAACGTAAGATTAGATGAGATTTGACTCGACCCCTCCATAAACACCTTACATAATTTGTGGACGCCCCCTAAGTGAGCCCGTTGAGTTAAAAAATCACAACGAAATTTATTGGCATTGATTTTTATATATTAGAGATATAATGCTGCCTGGATGAACCCAATCCTTTCCCAAGGATATAAAGTAACAAATTACTTACGGAAACATTCTATATCAGGTTTAACTTTAACAAGAACATCTTCAAAGGTGATCTTGGATCGTAGTAGTGAGCGCACGCTGTACTAATGCCGGCCTTACAAGACATATTATTAATATAAATCATGATAAGGTGCTCCTTATTACTACTTAGCTCGCTAGTTAAGTAGTAGTTAGCGAGCGATAGAGTAATTGGTACTACTAGGTACTTAAGTTGACGTTGCCACGTTGAAGTAAAAAAACCGTGTTGGATATGTTTAGATTGCTTGTTTTGGTCGGCCTCTCTTAGAAAACAAGCAATGGAACAGCAAAAAATGGAAAGGGCGTAAGTGACAAAATGGTTTTTGTCGCGTAATTTAAAAACCATAAGTACATTTCATATAAGCAATGGGCAAATTAAAGTGTGTGCTTGATCCAATCTATGTAAAAATTTTGAAAGCTTAAATCACTCTTATCTGTTGGCAAAATAGGAATCCCTTTTTTACAGAGGTCTTTTTGATTGATTATTCTGTGTTATAAAAGTTGACCAATCGTGTTATACTATGGGTAATTCAAAGACAAAGACATGATGAATACTGACAATGAACTTTAATTTCTTAGCTTTAGTCATTGCTGAGAAAAATCGATATCGCTACAGCCAAATTATCAAGGCGTTGCCTTAATATAATATATTCTGTGGTAAAGTGTAGAGTTAGCGTAGCCAAAGCGTACTTAGAGCTTTGGATGTATTTCCGTACTAGATCTCGCCCGCTACTCCATTGCGCCAAAATTCGTTTATTGTGTGGGAACCGTTCATTTTTCCGCCATAAAAACTTGTCCTTTCGCGGGTCTCAAAGTATCTCCATAACGAATTTCAGCAAAATCGGTTCAGTGATTTGGGCGTGAAGAGGTAACAGACAGACATACTTTCGTATTTATAGAATTAGTAATGGATATACCAAAAAAAATATAATTTCCATCTTTTCATTATTATGAAGGCAATAATTATTGTTAATATTACTTATGTCCGCTCTCTCCCAAACTTTTTACCTGCGTCCTTAAAGAAATCTTTAGAAAACTGGAAGGTCCCTGGGCGGCAATGGGCATCGAAGTTGGCAAGAAAAGGTTAACAAACCTTCGCTTTGCTGACGACATTGTCTTGTTCGCTGCCTCAGCCGCGGAACTACAAAGAATGCTCCAAGACCTGAGCGCTGCAAGCCTCGAGGTGGGACTAGCAATGAATAGGTTCAAAACTAAAATAATGACCAATAGCACGAAGCGTATGGTCGAGGTAGACGAGCAAGAAATGCAATATGTGGACGAGTACATCTACTTGGGCCAGTTAGTCTCCTTTGAAAATAAATATGGGAAGGAAGTCGATCGCAGAATCGAAAACGCCTGGAGGAGCTACTGGTTCATGAAGACGCTGATGAAGGGGGATTTACCCATCTCCCTGAAGCGAAGACTCGTCGACATGTGCATTCTGCCCGTCCTAACCTACGGTGCACAAACTTGGTCATTGACCGATTTGCAAAAGTCCCAACTCGGGGTATGCCAAAGAGCGATGGAGCGCAGTATGCTAGGAGTTAAACTTCTCGATAAAATGAGAAACACCATACTGCGCTCAAAAACGGGAATCAAGGACGTAGGAGTAAAGACAGCAAAGCTGAAATGGGATTGGGTGGGACACGTAAGCCGCATGCATCCCGACCGCTGGGCAAAGATCTCAACAGAGTGGGTACCTAAAGATGGACACCGCCGCCGCGGCCGGCCTAAAAAAAGATGGCTCGATGAGCTGGAAGTATACCAGCCAGGCTGGCCAGAGGTGGCACAGGAGCGAGCACAATGGAAGACCTTGGGGGAGGCCTTTGCCCAGCAGTGGGACAGCATAGGCTAGAAAAAAAAAATTACTTATGTCATTACATAACGTACCTACTATCGACAAAGTTAATGTAACTGGACCGCATAATTACGCACACTATGAAAGTCACTGAGAGTCTTATGCTAAGTACTCGCATACGGTTTTGCTCGATCGAGCAATAACGTGCGAAACCCACTGCTCGGGATTTCGTCTACACCTTCAGCATTTTTTTTTTAATGAAAATAAGGGGGCAAAGGAGCAAACGGGTCACCTGATGGAAAGCAACTTCCGCCGCCCATGGACACTCGCAGCATCAGGAGAGCTCCAGGTGCGTTGCCGGCCTTTGAGGAGGGAATAGGGTAATAGGGGAGGGTAGGGAAGGAAATAGGGGAGTGTAGGGAAGGGAATAGGGTAGGGGATTGGGCCTTCGGTAAACTCACTCACTCGGCGAAACACAGCGCAAGCGCTGTTTCACGCCGGTTTTATGTGAGTACGTGGTATTTCCCCGGTCGAGCCGGCCCATTCGTGCCGAAGCATTGCTCGATAGTTTTAATCTAAATAGATATTATATTTTATTCCATCAAGCCGGCTCGATGCGAGCCTTCGAGCTGTCAGTTTTGCGGTCCACACAGTAATTTTTACTCGATTTGGAGTAAAACTATCGAGCAACACCGCATGTGAGTACTTAGACAATAGACATACACACACATACTCACATTAAAATGTAGTAAATTGCTGCTTGCTTATTTATTTTGTGATTGAACATTTCCGTGACTTTTTAACGCGCTTTTATTAAAACAAGCTTGGGCTGTATGTATGTAACGGAATCTTTGAGTGTATCTTTTTATATTTATTTATTTATTTATGTGGGAATTGGGGTGCAAGAAAAGATGTGATTTACTTAGATTTCACTTTTATTTTACTTCTTCAAAATAAACACGTCTTACTCGTCTTATATTACTCTTCGCCATCTTCTAATTTTTTTTTTTTTTTATTAAATAAGGGGGCAAACGAGCAAACGGGTCACCTGATGGTAAGCAACTACCGTCGCCCATGGACACTCGCAACATCAGAAGAGCTGCAGGTGCGTTGCCGGCCTTTTAAGAGGGTATACGCTCTTTTCTTGAAGGTTTGCAGGTCGTATCGGTCCGGAAATACTGCTGGTGACAGTTCATTCCAGAGTTTTACAGTGCGCGGCAGAAAGTTACGCGAAAAACGCACTGTGGAAGACTGCCACTCATCAAGGTGATGAGGATGGTATGTTTTTCGCGTGGGACGATAGCGAAAAGTTGCAGGTGGTATGATTCCGAACAATTCCTCAGAGCACTCCCCGTGATACAACCGATAGAGGATGCAGAGTGAAGCAACATCTCGGCGTAATTCCAGGGGGTCCAAGCTGTTTGAAACACTATGGCAGTCAACAATTCGAGCAGCCCTTCGTTGGATACGATCCAGAGGGAGCAGTTGGTATTTTGGCGCCCCTGCCCAGAGATGAGAACAATATTCCATATGAGGCCGAACCTGCGCCTTGTAGAGTTGTAGGCGTTGGTCCGGACTGAAGTACTGTCTCGCTCTGTTAAGAACGCCAAGCTTCTTCGAGGCTAATTTGGCGTTACCCTCAAGATGATATCGGAACTGGACTTCGCTCGATATGTTGACGCCAAGTATCTCAATGCTAGGGGAGATGGTTAAAGATGTGCCCTCGAAACAAGGATAAACGACCATTGGTGACTTTTTAGTGGTGAACGCGCAGACTTGTGTCTTGGCGGGGTTGAATTGGACTAAGTTACGTCTACCCCATTCAGAGACCTTCTCCAATGAATTCTCCACCTTAGACACAAGTTCGTTTCGACTCTCAGTGACATTTTGCCGAGAAATATTAGGGGAGCCGGTATATACAGCATCACCTGTACTATCATCCGCATAGCAATGAATGCCTTTGGTTTGTAACATGTCATTGATATGCAGTATGAATAAAGTAGGCGATAGCACACAGCCCTGAGGGACACCAGCATTAACAGACTGAGTTTCCGAGCATTCGCCGTCAACTACGACCTTAATGTCTGTCTGCTAAGAAACTAGTGACCCACTTACATAATTTCTCGGGCAGCCCGTATGATGGAAGCTTTGATAGCAGCGCTTTATGCCAAACCCGATCGAAGGCCTTCGCAATGTCCAAACTAACAGCCAATGCCTCTCCCTTCGACTCAATTGCCTGAGCCCAACGATGAGTCAGGTATGCCAAGAGATCACCAGCCGAGCGAACCTTACGGAACCCGTATTGTTTGTCGCTTAGCAATCCCTGGCCGTCCAAGTATCAAAGAAGCTGGCTATTGATAATGGATTCCATTATCTTCGAGAAGAGAGAGGTTATAGCGATTGGTCTGTAGTTGGAAGGATTTGAGCGATCACCTTTTTTGGGGATCGGGTGCACCAAGGCTGTCTTCCAGGAAGCCGGGACGATGCCAGTGGAATAGGAGAGCCGAAAAAGACGCGTCAAGACCGGAGCCAACTCTGGAGCACACTTTTTCAACACAATAGGCGAAATTCCGTCAGGCCCACTCGACTTTTGGATATCAAGGGAACAGAGGTATTTTCGCACTGAGCGCTGATGAAACCGTATATCCGACATGATGCTCGTACATCGCGGTATGGTCGGCGGTTTGTGCCCCCCGTCACCCAGGGTCGAGTTTGACGCAAAGAGCTTGCCCAGAAGATCGGCTTTGTCTTTTGCGTCCTGGGCCAACGATCCATTTCCTACGTGTAGGGATGGTAGGGTTGGCTTGCAGAAATTTCCTTCAATAGCTTTGGCCAGAGACCAGAATGCACGGGTTCCCGAGGGGAGGCGCTCAAGTCTCTTGCCAATTCTATTGACGTGCTGTTGCTTTGCCCGAGTAATCTCTTTCTTGAGGGACCTAGAGGCAAGGTTGTACTCCTTTTTATATGTGCTGGTATTTAAATCCCGAGCAGACACTGCGTTGGCCCAGGATTGGTAAGCCTCCTGCTTCCGGCGAGAAGCTTTTTTGGGGGATGAACCAAACCAGGGACGAAATCTGCCGCCAGTTGGCACTACAGAGGTTGGAATGAAAAGTTCCATCCCCTGCATCACCACATCGGCAACAGAGTTGGCAGTGTTGTCGAGATCATCCGGCGAGAAGCACACGTGCCCCCAAGGATAGGATGCAAAAAACGACCGCATCCCATCCCAGTCTGCTGACTTGTAGTGCCACACACGACGGTATTTAACAGCTATCCTCTCTTTCACACACATACAACACACATGCTTACTTTCTCTTTCATGCTTTTCACACGTACAAGTATCACTATCACCATTCTACATTTATTTATTTATTTATTTATTTAAATCAGGCATCTTGGCCCATATTATATATACCTTATAGACTAACATACATAACATATAAACTAAAGCTAACACTAAGCACTAAACACTAAACACGTATTGTCTGCGAAGTGGGGCGCGACGTGTTCGGAAGTCGTCCTCGGAACCTCCTGTAGACGACTCCAATCAGCCAGAATTCCTCCTTCTCGAAGGTCGGTAGATGATGCGTCGGGACCCTCACCACAAAGGAGCTAAAATTGACTTTGTGGCGAGACTCCAAACGCTCGACCCTCAAGACGAAGTGGGTCTTGCTCCTGATGTAGTCCACGACCTGCTCGACCGTCGTGGACCAGTGCAGCATATATCTCCAGTAGTCTAATTAATTCAAAACTTTGCATTCATATTAACAGTCAATGACAATGCAGTAATTTGTTGAAATTTTTGAAAAATAATAATAAAAAAACGTGTTTTTTATTTTTTTTAAACTAAGTATTATTTATTCCGGACGCGGTATCGTGTAAACATACATTAAAATAAATCTTCGGGATCGCGTCCCACGCCGCATATCCGCCGTGAATCTATAAAGGTTTAATACTATAATTCCAAGAACGCTAAAAAATAAGACGTCCTATTTATATTTTAAATAAATAAATAAATAAAATAAACTTTATTCTGCCACCTTTAAAACGTTACACATAGACATTACACAACATAATATAATATATCAACAATCGAAAAAAAAAACTATTTGACGCTACAGCTAAAACATACACACTAAAGACTAGAAAGAAGAATAGTTATGAAGATGAACACTGAAAAACCTATTGTATTAGCACATGACCATGGCAGTGTAACACCCAAGTGAACAGAAAAGGAGGCCACTCAGGTTAAGACGACATTCAAGGTCATCCCTGATCTTCCGTGGACCCCTTATTTTCGGGCAGAGGACAAGCAAAGGGAAGCAGTCTTATAATATAACAATATAGTAAGTAGTAGATAGGATATATTGTTTTTAACAGTTTTAAACAGTTATTTAATTTTTAACAGTTATTTATTTCAATTACTTTTTTATTTTACCTTTTATTAATTATTATTGAGATAAATTAATTTTTAATTAATTAATTAATGAGCTTGAATATAAGCATTTGTTTTTTTAATTTCTAGTTTAAAAAAAATTACATACAGTGAATATTATATTATCTTTTTTATCTAAGTATGGAATTAAGAGAATAAAAATAAAATATAAAGAGCAAGGAACCAAGGAATAATTGGTATATAGAGATAAATCTCTTGCCGCCAAAATGACTTTTTTTAATCGCGAATTTGCAGGTATGCCAGGCTTCATACTAAAATGTCACATGCTCTTTTTGTTTGTAGTCAATTTGTAGTTTAATAGTTTATTTTGTATTTAAAAATATTTACATTGGTCATTTAGTGACGAGGCTACAAGCTCTTATTTAACAATTTACTTTAGTTAATATTTATATTTTTTTATTCCATTGACCTAGAAACCTATCATTAACTTGACACAAAATGACTTTACCACGTGTTAAGTAAGTATAAAATTGCTTTTATAATGCCCTTTTGATATCCTTTTAAAGATGAAAGAGCGTGAAACAAGTTAAACATTATAACGCTCTTAACATTTTAATAAGTTAAATAATGAGATCTGAGCGCTTAAAAGGGTCAATGTTCTACAAACACTTGCTACTATTTTCTTCACAGACATTGACAGATGATTGACGTAAGCAACTATAACAGTCATCCCTGGATTTATAAATAGGCCGCATGGGCTGCGGCCTACGGCAGCGTCCTAGGGGGCGGCAGATTTCATAAAGTGGCCTACACTCATTAAATATGTAAATCCGGCACTGAATACAGTGATTCAAAGATTATTTCAAATAAATTTTTGTAGTTCGTGATTATCATGGGATGTGCATCGGACTTAAAGTGAAAACAGCTATAAGTGTAATTTAAAAAATTCTGTCCTATGCGAATTATAATATAATTTATGACTTGACACAGTTGCTCGCTTGAGGCCGTGGAAATATCTTTCAAAAATACACTTTACCAAATAGAGATCCATACTTAATATTATAAACGCGAAAGTGTGTCTGCCTGTCTATGGGCCGCGCTACACCGGAATGGCAGCGGCGAGGCGAGGCGAGATTCCGGTGTAGCGCGGCCCTATTACCTTCACGCTCAGCGTGTTCACAACATAAACGTAAACAGCCTCATACCGCTTAACCGATTTTGTGGTATGGAGATACTTTGAGTCCCGGGAAAGGACATAGGATACTTTTTATCCCGGAAAGATGTACGGTTCCCGCGTGATAAACATTCTTTGGTGCAACGGAGTTCCGGGCATCATCTAGTAATTTAAAAAATTAAGTTCTAATTTTTTCGTAACATGATATTTTATTTTCATTTCATAATTAGAAACAAAAGTCCGTCTGTGGGACTCTTAGCACTAGAGTGTTCTCTCTTAAAGATGTACTTATCGAGTATTTTATAACTCGCTTTCCTCTGTTCTTCGTGTTCTTTAAGATCGCACCTTTCCTTATCTTGACGACGGATTCACTAAAACTTACATTTACTTCACGTCAAACCTCAACAAGTCGTGTTTTATTGCTAACCTTTTCCAGAAATAAAACAAAGTTTGTGCTATAAAATGAAATGTACGATGGATACATAATTTTGTTTGGGTAGCAACTACGCAGAACTCCCTACGCAGTTCGTGTATGTTTTGTCGAAGTTTACACTTTTTGTCATAAATATAAAAATAATAAAGTTTTCAATACAACAAATTGTACGGTTCGGGCTACATCTAGTTACAATTAACCTATCAAGCCCCATAAGGACATCGGTGAAAGCGACAACAATAGAATAATAACAGATTTCCAAGAATCCGCGATCGAAGGATCTAGATGTAGCTCGCACGCGCGGGTTCCGTACATTTTTCCGAGATAAAAAGTATATCCTATGTGCTTTCCTGGAACCGAAACTATCTCAATACTCGTACCAAATTTTAGCAAAATGGCGTCAGTGGTTTGGGCGTGAAGATGTAACAGACAGACAGAAAGAGTAGTAAGACCCATTTTTACATTTATAATATTAGTATCGATAGTATGGACGATAATTCCACCAGATGTACAATTCCGTCTAGGCCTGCAGGTGTAAATATATTGGAATTTCGGTATTCCAAAACCGTACACAGCTCACCCCGTAGTAATCAAGTTAAGGCAAACATCGTTATTATTTCAACATGGCTCTGGTATTTTCTACTGCGTCTTAATGATGAACCTATTTTTACCTGATGTGATTAAAATGAAGCTATTATGAAATTTGACAAATCTTATTATGATAAAAGCCTTTGATAACAAGGGTAAGCGAGAAAAATTTAAGGATATTAAATATAATGTGTCCCGACACCTGCAGTGTCCGATATTTTAACGTCATGAATGTATGGGCACAGAATATATATTAGTAGTACCAACAGATTTCCCACTAGCGCAACCCGTTTAAAGAAATAACGACTCATGCTACGATACTATAAAGTTCGAATTCCGACCGCGCAGTGCTAGGTGCCTCCAATTATATTTACCTACATGTCCGCTCCCTTTCTATCGCATAACTCGTACTTTTTCTGACAAAATCAGGGTTGTCTCTTTTTAAAAATAATATTTTATTCTTTATATTTAATTAACTACATTTTATTTAACTCGAAATAATCTAAGATATTATGTCTTAGTACTATATAGATTTAATTATCATAAATTCGCGTGTAACTAGTTACGCGTACTTACTTAGGTGTCTTAATTATTAAAACCGGTCTGATATTACCTACTTAAAGTGTTTGTATAACTTAGTTATTTTTGTAAGCAGATAGGGTTTTTTGGAGGTTTTGAATAGTAGTCATCACGAAATAATATAGTTAATAGCAATGACGCGAACAAATAGTCCAGGAGCCAACATTTAAAAACACATAAGTACTTATAATCTCTCGAGAAAATTTTAGTAAACCCAACCTATATTTTATTAATCAACATCGAAAAAAGGAGGAGGTTATAGTACGTTCGGTTATATAATATTTTTATTTTTTTGTGTTTCTGTGACAGCGAATGAATTAGTACGCAGGTAGGTATGCAACGATTAACGAACAATTATTAAAAACTCGTGCGCGTGCGTCACCACTCACCGCTCGCCTGTGAGTCCCTACTGAAGTGCCCCTTTAAAGGGGTACTTACAGTTCTATGCCTATACGCGCGAGTGGGACAGACCTGGTATGGGCATATTTGATCGACAAATTGGCTGTCAAATTTTTTCTCTCTCTCACGGTTGTAAAATGACAGCCATTTTAGTTTTTCTCAGACTTTCGTACTAATCTGACCAATACTTCTCATCCTATGAACATAAAAAAGGTCTCATTTTATAGATAAATTTTAAATACAGATTATATTATACAGATAATATTTACAGTTCTAAATTTCGTGGAATAAAATATAATATAAACAAAAGTTTAAGGAAAAAAATTGTGTATTTTTTTATAAAATTTATGGCATAATTTATTAAAAAAAGAGCCAAATTCTTAATAAAATATGCCATACATCATAACCTTAAAGGATCGAACACCGGTGTTGGGACACACGCTTAAAACAAGAAAGATTTTTATTGACCTACCAACGGCGAAAATGTAAAAAAAATGGAACAATATTTGAGCAATATTATAAATTATGATCTACTGAAAACGTTGTCTCCAAACCTTTTACACTTAAACGAGTACAATTTATACTTAAAAAAACATCATACCTCTCGAATCACAGTCAAGTAAATGAACAAACCTTACTTCAATATGTAACGATTCGAAAGTTAATTATAATAATTGAATTTTTCGTTTACAAGTCAGTCTCTTTTATTTGATTTCTTACTACTAGTCCTAATGGATTAGGCCCTTGATGTACTAGAAAACTAAAGCAGTTTCTCAAACCATAATATCAAAGCTTATATTGATAATGGCGTTTCAACTTCTTTACGATCATAGTTTTATAGTGCCCATAAAGTGGGAGCTTTTAAGGAACATCGTGTATGAAAGCTTTATTGTCTATACCATTTAGAACAGTCTCAGATATTTCTATTATAATATATTATGCTATCAGCTATTTAATTTAAAAAACACAGGTTTTCCATATTCATAATAGGGCGATTCCATTATCGCGGGTGCAACATTTTGACGCACTTAAAGCGTCCTACTGACAAAATAAAACACATTTATTAATAAATTATCTTTTGAAGGGATACATTTTAACTATTTCAATCATAAATTGTAAATGAAAACTAACATTAAATCTAAGAAAAGCCACAAAACATGTTTGAAGTACTATCGCGGGTGCAACCAAATTGGTCCTCTATTAAGAACTCGGACGAGTTCATTTGAGAATACTGCTAATTGTGCAACTTTTAGTAATTTATTAACCCATATTTCAAAAGTGTATTAGGCAAAGAAATGATTTAACTAGATACAATTAATTTAAGTAATTAGTACTAGGAATTATTGACAATTTTCACGATCGCGGGTGCAATATCGCGGGCGCAATGAGTCTAAAGAAATTGAATTTATTTATAAGTCTGCGACTAATTTCTACATTTTTGATATGCAACACATAATATTATTAGTAAATTGTAATAATACTATTTAAAATTTTATTATTTGTTAACTATCAGTCATTTATCGATCTGAGAAAAGAAATCATCTAAATCACTAAAAACAATTAAATAATGTAACTTAAGCAAACCTTTTTTGATGTATTGTTATAAAACCGAACTACAGCACACCTTTGATTCAAAATTAATATTTATAATTTAAAAGAATAGGGGAGAATTATAAGTAAAAATATTTTTTTCAAAGATAATTATTAAATATTTATGATTTTTCCTGTCGTTTGTAGCATTTCTTCTAAAATATTTAAAAATAAACGAATATAAATCATCATTTTAAAACATCTGTCAAGTAATACATGAAATATTTCGAAAAATATAAAACACGATGTGACTCTATTCAAATTTTTATAAATCTTGTAATTACATGTAAAGTATTAATAACAAATATAATCTAACGTTATTGTTTACCTTGATAATATTAAATAAGACGAAAATCACTACAATAGTCAAAAAATAATTTGTTGCATTTCCAATTGTACTGCTTCAATCGCGGGCGCAACCACTTTAAAGGTTCTGTTTTTTTATTAAAAATAATAAAATAGTTTGTTCCAATGATTAATTCTAATTTCCACATTTCTCCTTACTTTCACAAAGTTTTAAATTATTAACAACATATTTTAGCGAAAAACTAAACTTTTGTACCTTTTTTATCGCGGGTGCAACCATGGCAATTTTCCTTTAATAACGTTTGAAAACTATTTCAAAATTGTTGTTTTTTTTGCACCGAAATAGAAACTTATGTTATACAGTCAATATTATGTATGGCATAAGCAGTTTTTCTCGCGCCGTTAGATGATATCACTTCAAAATGCTCTAAATTATTCAAATTACAATTTTTACTCATAAAAGTTCTTTTGCTAGTAAATATACATCTTTTTATTTATAATTCAATAAAAAAATGTAACAAATGCTATACTTTAAAAATTAGTGTTGAGGGTCGTCTCTAGTGGAATCGCCCAATAATAAGTATCAGTCTTAAAACCGTCCGAATTCGAGTCTTCCCAATGAAAATGTCGTATAGTAAAGAATAACCTGCGGGGCTAAAATGGTCACATTTAGCAATTCCTCTCAATCAATTCAGCAAATGAATTGTCAAAACTGTCAAACAGACAAATGTCAAATCTGTACAAAAATACAGAAATGAATTGCAAGCAGAGTTGCATTTTGCGATTTAAGAAAAATGAATCATATTATGATTCATATCATGATTCTTCAAAGCGACCATTTTAGCCCCGTTGCATTGTTTCTACAACTATCGGCGAATCAAATCATCAATTAATCTTGTACTGACTTCCGGCACCACCACTTTAGAACGGTCGCGGCACTTGTGTAATTCCTTTTGTTTTGATATACAGATGCTTTACCCATAAACGTCGTACATTTTTCCAGCGCAGGGGCCGAAAGCCATGGGGCCCAACCCTTATAACCTGCACTGTACTACCTGCCCTACTAGACAAGTGGCAAGCGATTATCGTAAACGCCAACAAAATGTATGCGATTTGACATACGTCATCGCTTCGCTAGCGAATACCAATATCAAATCCCTTATATTTTTACGTTTACGATAATCGCTATCCACTTGTCTACTAGGGCTGTACCGCTCAGAATTGACGATTGAGTTATTTTCAGGTCACATAATATAGTAACAGCCTCCTAAGCTATAATGTTTACGTGTATTAATTTGGCCCGTTAATTTTCTTCACGGGCTTACAGTCTATTCAGAGTATCGTAATTTCCAAAGTAAACATAATATAAAGACGTCATTAACGTATCATGTTGCTGAAGTGTGATATCATAACAAACTCTGAATAATTTGCTTCCTGGGAAAACACTTTTATTATTTACTAGACATTCTACGTGGCTTCGCTCACGTTGAGGGAACCGTACATTTTCCCGCAAAAAGTAGCCTATGCCCCCTTTCCAGTGTATGCACTATATTTGTGCCAAATTGTATTCAAATTGGTCCAGTAGGTCAAATAAACAGACCCTTCAGATTATTTTCAGCTATTGATATAGTATAGATCAATTATTCTCAAAGTGCGCTCCGCAGAGACCTGGGGCTCCGCAAAGGGTTGTTTTTAAAAATGTAATCAGACACGTTCAACATGAAGGCAATTCATTCAAAGAAAAAACATTCTTCTTTTAGGGTCCGTTAAAAATATCACTTAAAAGGGTTGACGACCTCTGTGGCTCAGTGGTGAGCGCGTTGGTAGCTCAAGCCGGGGGTCGCGGGTTCGAGTCCCGCCGACGGAACAAAAAGTTTTCAAAGTTCCTGGGTCATGGATGTGTATTAAATATGTGTATCATATAATAAAAATCTTAAATATATGACGTATAGTATAAAAGTATTAAATATATTTCCGTTGTCTGGTACCTGTAACACAAGTCCTTCAGGTAGGTACTTACCACAGGGCCAGACTGACGTGGTGTGAAGCGTCCATAGATATTAGATATTATTATTATAAAAGGGTCCCGCCACCAAAAAAGTTTGAGAACGGCTGGTATGGATAAACATTTTTACTCCTACGTAAAAATTAAACCAAATTAGTTTAGCTATTAGGCTTTAGAAGTGGTTTAGTTTTTATGTAAATAGGTTATAACTTGGTAAAATTTTTAACGATAAAAACTTCGATTAAAGACAAAACTTTCGACAGTAATTACAAGAAAAAGTTAAAATTACTCCTCACAGAGCTTAAAAGATTTGGTTTAAAAATTTTGAATGTTTTAGGATCATGATAATGATTTATAAAACATTAAAAGCTAAGAAAAGTTTTGATTATTATTTCAGAATTACATTTAATTTTTAAAGGTTAACCATATTCTAAAGGTGCTAGAAATTGTTTTTTTTTTTTTTCACTTTTATCATTCCTTTGTCTTCTTGTACAATTACTTTTCATAGTCTGGCTGCAGACAGAATACGGTATTATAAGGTACTAGATGTCCCGCGCGGCTTCGCCCACGTAAATTAGGAATTTTACAGAAACCGTAGATTTTCCCATAAAAAATATTTCCCCCGTTTTTCCCACATTTTCCTGAGTTTCTTCGGTCGTATTAGTCTTAGCGTGATAATATAATATAGCCTATACATAAACTCGATAAATGATCTATCTAACACTGAGATAAGTTTTTAAATAGGACCTGTAGTTCCTGAGATTGACGCGTTCAAGCAAACATATCTTCAGGCTTATAATATTAGGTAGGTATAGATTTTTTTTAATTATCGCTTGACAAACTCGAGTCTCGATCTAAAAGACTATGGAATGGTATAATATGGTAGTGATGATGATGATGATGATGAATGTAATTTGCAAAGTAGAATATGCTTTCTGTTCTTAAAACAACGCCGAAACTCCCAAACTTGTATCTATAAAGAATCAGGAGTTCTCTCAGCACCTTCCGAACCACGGTATACCAGGTATATCTCGGTGCAAAATCTTACTTGTTGGTAGCATATGCTTAGAATACTTCTCACGAAACCGAAGTCACCACGTTTCCCTATAAGTTTTGAGGAGTTCCCTCGATTACTTATGGATCCTTCATCAGATCACCACTTTTGTGAATATAATACCAAATTGGGATGATACCCTATATACCAAAAGAAAAATTTTGAAATTTTTTTGAAAAAAATCAAATCAAAAATTGAATATAAGAAAACGAACATAACACCTCCCCCATTTTGAAAGTCCGTTAAAATTGTAGCCTATGTGTTATTCTGATGTATAAGTTATATTATTGTAAAGTTTCATTAAAATCCGTTCAGTAGTTTTTGCGTGAAAGAGTAACAAACATCCATACATCCAAACAAACTTTCGCCTTTATAATATTAGTAGGATAGTAGGATAGTAGGATAGGATAATAGGATTCAAACTAGATTCAAAGTTATTACAAAATGTCGTCCACAAGACGACCTCTAGAAAATTTGATATAGTAACACAGAAATTGATCATAATATTCAAATTTCACTTCAAGTTTTTATTACTTATCGATATTGGAATCGATTTACGTCTCATATAGTTGTCACGAGAAATATTGTATTTAAGGACAACTGTTATGTAATAACTCCCACACCGGTTTCGGTGAGGGTGACCGGTTTCATTGAAACCAGGCCAGGTACGCAGGAGTAATTTTATAGTACCCAAGTGTGTGCGCAGTACACAAGAGCACTCTCTATTCCTTTTTCTCTCATAACCCAGTGGGACGGAAAACCGACACGACTGGCGAGGGATTAGGCACAAGACCGACTTTTTACATGCCCATCCGACGCATGGATCATCTTACTTTTGACAAACAAGTGATCAGCCTGCATCGTCCTAACTCCTAACCAAACTTAGAAATAACATGTTTCCAACGCGGGCATCGAACCCACGACCTCCGAGTCCAGAGCCACGCTCTTAACCACTGGACCACGGAGGCGTTATGTAATAAAATAATATTGAGTATTTACTACATAAGGCCTCCGTAATATTGAGTTAAAAAAACCTCTATTTCGATATACAAGCAAAGTGCTTGTAAAGCGGTTTCTGAGTATTTCAGATTTATTTAATATTTAACGAATAGTATTTTAGTAACTATAGGTTTATGACAGATTTTTTTACTTTGTGAGTCATACGCGAGTTCGTTAGTCCCCGAGAACAAGAGACACTCAGTGACTCATTTGACTACTTTGCCATCAATGCAGCATATAATATTGAAAACACGAAAGCACAACGAAAGTGTCAGTCTGTCTATTATGTCTTCACGCTTAAGCCGATAAACCGTCTCGTAAATTTTAGTCTTGTTTATTTTATTGTATGACCTTTGGACATAAGATGTCGAAGTAAATAAATAAATAAAATATTATCTTTTTTTTCAAAATAGGTATCATGAATACACTTTTTGAACGTCGTAGAAAGAAGTTTTAATACGTTAAAGTTGCAGGAAATATCTGGGTATATAAATTATATTTGTACATATTTTTAATAATCGTATCTTTTGTTTCAGATGAAAACATCCTGAAGATGTGAAGCCATTCATACAAAACAAAGATGGCGAAACAAATAAAACTGATTTACTTCATTATAATAATACTCAACGATGCCAAAGCGAAGCCGGCGGACAGCGAAACAAAGTATTACAATATCAAAGACAGTAAATATAACGTGAACAAAACACTCAAAGAAGAAATATCAGAAGACAAATCAGAAGAAATGGAGGTGATAGATGTCAATGAGAACGAAACAGAAAGTGTTTTTAAATTTAACATAGGCCACAAGAAGTGTGTGTTAAACAACATAACTGAGGACAGCGTAGAAAATACTGTATTAGATTCTATATATTTGAACAACATATATTCTAGTGTGACCACTAATTTGATAGAAGACGGAGTGGCGATAGACGATATAGAAGTAGAAGGGGTGAATCTGTTCGATATAGTGAAGAATAGTAACTGCGGAAGTGCGAAGCTGTGTACCGATCTGCGAAGTAACTGGAGTGACAGTAATACTATCATGATAGGATTCCTCAGCGCGTATGGATGGAGTCAGGTAAGGGTTCATAGTTAAAGAGTGGATGAAGTTACTAACATTATTCAACATAAGAGCAATTACTCATTTTTTCCATTATAATTAACTAGCTGACCCGGCGAACTTCGTATCGCCTAACAGTCGATTCTTTAACTTTTGTATGGGAGTATAGAAAAGTGTTGTTTTTAGACTTTTTTCTCTCCGTAAGAACCATCCTCGTACTTCAAGGAATATTAAAAAAAAAGAATTAGCGAAATCGGTCCAACCGTTCTCGAGTTTTGCGCTTAGCAACACATTCAGCGACTCATTTTTTATATTACTAGCTGTTTGACCGAGCTTTGCTCGGTATTCGATAAAACACGAATAAAATGACATTTTCTAAAAATGATTCCTAACTAGATCGATTTATCGCCCCCGAAACCCCCAATATATATATATATATATATATATATATATATATATATATATATATATATACAAGAATTGCTCGTTTAAATATATAACATAGATTGTACAAACCTCTAACTTACCTGGTTCATCTAGCTACACAAAACATCCTCATTTTTTATTTCAAATAATTGTCTCGGTCCTTACGTAAATAAAATATTATAACTTCATTGATCATACATTAAGGGGGCGACTAACCCTAAAATGTCGATTTTATAATTCATTTTTATACTTGAAAATAAGCCCTGAATTGTTTCATTTTCTAAAATTAGATACTACAATATATTTCCGAGAATCGATCTGAGCAAAAACACGATATCTTAAAATTTTCTCGATAGAAAAAAATCACAAAGATGCATCTAATTTTCACGAATTTTTCATTTATTGCCAAACCCGTGCATTGAACTAAGTTAATATTTTAACACATTGTATAAAATTCAATCATTGAGAGATCGACCTAGCGGATTTTTAAAATGTTGTATATTTATCGAGTTAATGAGAAAAAACTAATTTGGCGATGAATCCGATTCGTTCTTTTTCACCTGGCATATGAAAGACGGGCGTGAGTGTGAAGAGAGAAGGACGATGTTTGATTTTTGGGGTTAGTCGCCCTCTTAACATAGATAAAAAATCAATTCATTTATTTATTGAAAAGCACAATACACAGTACAATCAAAATAATACAAGGCTGGTGTTTACATTGGTATCAAAGCTGGATTGTAACGTAAAACTACATACATGATATTATGTTATGTAGTAAATGTTATGTAGCAAATTTTTCGTTTAAGGTATACATATTAAAAGTGATTTAACATGACGTCACCAGTCTGCTACTATTATGAAAAGAAACAGTTTTGTTTGAATAAAACTTAATTAATTATTAATAAGTTTAAACTTGAAGCATTTGTAGCAAAATAAATACTTGATACAAATTTCATAATAATATTTAATTTAATGAACAAAACAATTTTGTCATCTTTTGACACTTAACGATTTATTAACAGTTATTTAATATTAACTCTTCTAATTAATGAGCAATATAGAACATTTATAAAATTAATTAGTAACAATATAACTTCTCAAATTCTTCAAGGATCTCAACAGAGTGGGCACCTGAAGACGGACGCCGCCGCCGAGGCCGGCCTAGAAAAAGATGGCGTGATGAGCTGGAGGCATACCAGCCAGGCTGGCCGGCGGTGGCGCATGAGAGAGACAGATGGAAGTCTTTGGGGGAGGCCTTTGCCCAGCAGTGGGACAGTTTAGGTTTAAAATAATAATAATATAACTTCTAAGTTTTCATAATATAAAAGTTTGTACTCTTCGTTCTTAATACTAATCACATTATTAATACATATATTAAAGAGGCAAAAGTTTGTAAGTTTTTCTTTTTCTTTTTTCACGTCTAAGCGACTAGAGCGATTTAAAAAAAAATAAAAAAAAAGTTCCTCTTTCAGCGCTGTCACTTTCACAGTGAACTCTACATAGGAACCCATACTCACCCTAAAGCAGAGGTTCCCAAACTGTGCGCCGCGGCGCCCTGGTGCGCCGTGGAAAGGCAAGAGGGGTGCCGCGAATCGATCCTTCATCATTATCCTAAACCACAGATATTATAAAATTAAATTATAAAATATTATATATGTAAAGCAGGTAGATGATTAAATATTCATTTATTAACCTAGACTTAAACTAAATATTATAATCATTTAAGGTAATTAGTTTTGTGACACCCTGTACAATGTAGGTAAAGGGCTAATAAAATTGTCTTTACTCAGATACTGGGATGGTTTTCGAGGATATAATATCCAACCATCACACTCAACTTGAATAATGGGTTCGATCACATACTGCCGTCCTAATTTATCGCGCCCTAATTAAAAAATAAATACGAAATCAATATACTTATAAAACACTTTTAAGTATCTATGCTCATATTAAAAAACTGAAGAGTTTATTTGTTTAGCGGAAATCTCACCACCTTTTTGGTAAAAGGTGGCCCCATGCGAGTTTCTTACGCCGGTTCTTCTCGGCGGGGTAGTTCCCGAACCGGTGGTAGGCCTCATGTAGACACGACGTTCTAAAAGTGTTAACTTTGTTAACCTACTTAGAAATAAATATTTTTTCATTTCATTTCATCTCAAAACTCTGTTTTTTTTATGAAATAAGGGGGCAAACGAGCAAACGGGTCACCTGATGGAAAGCAATTCCGTCACCCGTGGACACTCGCAGCGTCAGAAGAGCTGCAGGTGTGTTGCCGGCCTTTTAAGAGGGAATAGGGTAATAGGGGAGGGTAGGGAAAGGAATAGGGTAGGGGATTGGGCCTCCGGTAAACTCACTCACTCGGCGAAACACAGCGCAAGCGCTGTTTCACGCTGGTTTTCTGTGAGAACGTGGTATTTCTCCGGTCGAGCCGGCCCATTCGTGCCGATGCATGGCTCTCCCACGTATAAGTAACTAACATTTTTCCACGGTATAAATTCCCACGGTTTGAATTGAAAATAAAAATTGTTTTGGATAGGTAGTCCATTTATCGAGAAAGGCTTTTGGCTATATAACATCATGCCTTAACTAATAGACCACTAGGAGCGAATAATTAGAGGGAATGTGGAAAAACGAGAAAAATTATTTGAGCGAACTACTGAACCGATTTTGGCACATTTACGGAGTAGATCACGACAAACTAAGGAACCAAAATGATAGAACGGAATATTTTAAGTGAGGGTGCATTCATAACTCATTTTATAAATGGTTATATACGCTTTTTTCACCCAAAGTAATTTGGTGCTTACTTTTTACTTAATACTCAATAGTGGTCTATTACGCTTTTCTACCAAATAGATAATATTTTGACGACCTCTGTGGCTCAGTGGTGAGCGCGTTGGTAGCTCTAGCCGGGGGTCGCGGGTTCGAATCCCGCCGACGGAACAAAGAGTTTTCAATGTTCCCGGGTCTGGATGTGTATTAAATATGTGTATGATATAATAAAAATCTTAAATATATGTATAGTATAAAAGTATTAAATATATTTCCGTTGTCTGGTACCTGTAACACAAGTCCTTTAGGTACTTAGCACGGGGCCAGACTGACGTGGTGTGAAGCGTCCATAGAAAAAAAAAAATATTATGGTCGCTGTTAAACATTTGTGTTTAACCCACATTATTTTTGTTGAGTTGTTCTAAATGATCTAAAGAACATGATTGCATAATGCATTCATAACTCATACATAATTTTTTTGTTGGGTGGGAATTATATTTACTTATTAAAGATATTGTTACGGTACATGGTAAACGGACACGTAGTGCCATCTAGCGACAAACCAGCGAAACTTACCGAGGGAACACAGGCAACATAAATCCCCTACTCAATACTAGATGGCGTTAGGTGCGCTAGTACATACTCGAATAGACTGTGCTCGAACTTTCTAGAAGTGTCTTGTTTACTTGTTTACGTAAATCGGGCAAAGAACTTTCTGGAACTCATCTCGCCCATATAAATAGCCGCAGATAGACGGCCCGGCGATTCAGTTCAGTTCGAACGATCGTCAAGACGACTTCGGAGTGAAAACAAGTGATCAATAGTGAGCGGACCAGTGAACCTACGACTTGGCTACGACCTAGGACAGTGCTAGTGCTTAGTGATTGGACCTAGTGATTAGTGTTTGGGCTTAGTGCTAAGTGTTGTGACCTAGTGTGTGCTTGTGTTACCTAGACTTAGTGAATAAAGTCTTCAAGAGAGTCAGCAGGTGTTTCTCTCCAAATCCTCGAACCCTAGCACGTAACAATATAATATTAAAATCATTTTTAACGAATGTTAGCGAAATAAAATTCGAACGAAATGTTTACAACCCGAACAAGATATCGTGTGAAATGAACAGGAGCAATCTCATGTCCATGTGGAACACCGCTGCTATAAACGTCACGTTCCGAAATTCCAATTTTGAGTATTACATCCACGAGCCAATCGAATTTAAACTCTCGGACCTAGGAAATAGGGAAGAATTTTATTCAGAAGTTTTCTTTTAAAATAAATCTTTATAACATTCGAGAATTTTCTAGAAAAATCTAGTGGCTTTTTTATGATGAGTTTTCAGATACTGAGCTGGCAGTTTTCTGTAATTTGTATGTAAATTCTGGCTTTAAAAATGTGCTAAATTAGACTAGTTTCTACGTTTTTTTGTCATTTCAAAGCTATGTCTGTTCTTTTCATTTTAATTTAGTGGTTTGGCTTTTGACATCTAGGCAATGATATTCTACTTATACAGATATGTTACGTCCATACCAATGATGCATCTAGGTATATTAACTTTATGCTTTTGACACAAAATAGTATTAAATAATTATAAAAGCAGACATCCTAATGGCCGGTTCACAAATCAAATCAAATTATTTATTTTGCATATATTGTGTGTAGTTAGGTTATTACATTGTCCTAATCAAACTTGGAAATAATATGTTTCGAACCCAATCTAAGCCTAAACCACTGGACCTGGGGGGTACCTTCACGTTAATAGAAAATATCGTCTAGAGTCTAGACATATTATTGTGTTATTGTAATATAACAAAAATTGAAAATGTACGTTCCAGAGGGTCTAGACAAGTGGCAAGCGATTATCGGAAACGCCAAAAAAATGTATGGGATCTGACAATAAACAAATGGTATGCCAAAGAGATTTTATTACAAGTTCATACATACTGTATGCGAAAAGACTTTTTCTCCATTAGCCCACATTACAATTATTACTAACAAGCTCATTATACTCTGACCAGTTAAAGCGTGACTCTCGTAGCATACTCGTAGCATACATTTAGTATGGGACGAAGGTCGCGCTTAAACTGGTCGCACCATAGCGCACGCATTGAAGTCTGAAATAGGATTTTTTCAGCGCTGCGCAACCCGCCATATTGCCAACGGATATTCGGTGCAGCTCATAGCCTTAATGCTGCGCGATTTACTTAAAATATGACGAACATAATGGTCGAATAAATTTGGATAAAGGTTCCTCTACACGTTGGGCAATGATGGACAACTATGTCTTGTGCAGCAGTCGTCTCAACTCAGCATAATATTATAATGTTATTACTAGATGACGTTGCGCCAAAATTCGTTTATTGCACGGGAATCGTACATTATTCCGGGATAGAAAGTTATCCTATTTCCTTTCCCGGGACTCAAAGTATCTCCATACCCAGAAAGATTAGGGAAGAGGTAACAGATAGACAGACAAACACAATTTCGCATTTATAATATTAATATGTATAATCAAATAAGATCATTAATTAGCAGTTGACGGAGCTACGTTACTTGGTCGAATTATATCAAGGAGTTATTTGTGATCGGTCGGTTAGACTTGACGTAACCCGACGAAACGATGTAGATTCACCATCTGCCTATGAATCAATTTCTCTGATAGTACAATCATGCGGCTTCCATGATGGTCCAACGCAAACGATTATGAACGTAGATAATTTTCGTTCATGATTGCCCAGAAATGATGTCCCAAAGTTGGGGACTTTGCAATTATTATAATAGCAATCATGGTCAATTATTTTGCTCCATAAAGAAGGCGTATTATATAATACTTGGGACTCAAAGTATCACCATACCAAATTTCAGCAAATTCGGTGCAGTGATTAGGGCGTGAAGATATAACAGACAGACAGACAAACTTTCGAATTTATAATATTAAAGTATGGATCTACACAGTTCGTGCCAGGTTGCATTGGTCAATCTTAGGCCGACGCGCGACGTGGAGCGGGGACTATAGACGAATAAAACAAAATATAACAGTCTACACTCTACACCAGTGACCAGCGGTCGGCAACACGCGGCCCGCGGGCCGTATGCGGGTGAATGTTTTGTTAATAAGTTATAAGCATCAAAAAGTAAAAACAATGTTTTCTAATACGAGTACTGCCAATACTAGTAGTTATCGCAACTTAGAAACGTAGCTGCTTGTGTTATTTTGTAATAAAAACTTTGTTTATTTTTCTGAATCCTCATACTCTCCCTTACAAATTTTGACAGCTTACATTTTACTAGTGCCCATTAATCAGAGAGGTTGAAACTTTTTTTAATTGTGGTCTAGAAAAGACCTCATAATATGCGTATGTATTGGACTTTTAGGGTTAATACGAGTAAAGTATTTCTTAGATTATTTTGCCACCTTGTGGCCCTTACCTGTCAAAAGGTTGCCGACGACAGCTCTAAACGATCGTTATAGTATTGGGCCTATAGCTTGCGTTAACCCATCATGGGCAACGTGTAGAGGCTGCATAATACTTTATGAGATTTGCGTAAAATATGACGAAAATAATGGTCGAATAAATCCGAATAACTTTGCCATTAATGTATTCATACTTTGAAATTGGGTTTTTGAATCGCACAAAAATGATTTACGGAATTTATCCGAGACTACATGCTGCCCGCTACTTTGCTCGCATTTGTAACATTGAATTATGGATTAAAATGTTACTATACTGTACTCGGCAAAACGAGGCGGTAGCGTTCATTGACCTGTTTAGTCTAAGCACTAAATGAAAAATGCTCGCACTGTATTTAGAATATTTAAGAATATAATTGACCTTAAAAAGACACAGATTATTACAGATTCATCGGAGACATCTTGGTAACTCTTAGAATGATAATCTTCAACTTTTCGAAATTCGAAGTGACATGCTTCTTATGAATCAGTTCACATCGAGTATGCAAAATATGATATCGCCCTTAGACTAGGAACATCTAGGACACTTCATTGTCATTGTTTATTATGAAACCACTTTCATAAACGCAATATTTAATATACCTGTCGAACAAAGTTGTCTCCCGATGCGTACAAACTACGAAAGACTGACGTCATATTTTCGTAGCACTTTGTATGGAGCGTTTCGGGCAAGTCTTTTTTATGAGATATTTGCATTGTCATATCTTGGTGAATTTTTAAGCTATCAGAGTCATTCTTTCAACGATGTTTCTATTTTTTAAGTGTCTTTCAATTACCGATAAGAAAAAAAAATAGTCATCATGCCTATTATGGCATATTGTTATTTTTATTTTGCAGACTGTCCTGGGAGCTTTGCCCCTGGCTGTGGCTGCTGTAAACCGGGAACCCAGTCTCCTCCCAGGGTACAAGCTTCGATTCATCAGCGCCGATATTGGCAGAGCAAGGAATTCGCTCCACTTGGACAAGGACAGTCTATCTTTAAGGTGAGAATGCTTGTTCTTTTTAAGACTGGAATTTTCAAACCGCTCATTTTTGTAAGTGTTATTAACGTTAATTTATAAGACAAATAAAATCAGTTCATTAAATTTACTCACAGAGAACAGCAACAGAGTTTTTATAAAATTGAAATACTTACTAATTGTAAGGAGTGTATTTTAATAGCTCCTTTTAAAAAAAAGTACTTATTTTCAAAATACTGATATTCAGACCTACTAACTAAAAAAAATGTAACTTAGAAACTAAAAATACATATTTTTTTAATTTAATGGCGTTAAAATGTTAAACTTCATTCACTTTCGGTAATACCCAGGCTTTGTAAAGGGAGATAAGATTTATTAATCATTTAATAAATTTTGTTCATAAAAGAGAGGGTTGTAGGTGAAGGAACCGAGATACAATCGTGTTAGGGTCAGCACACATTGCAACGTGACGAAGTGATGCGATACATTTTTAAATGATCCGTTATCGCATCGATTCATCGTTCGCCGGACATCTTTAAGGGCGGTTTTCCTGTCATACGTGTTGTGTAAACAACAAAACATAATAATAAAAAAAACTTGAGAGGTGTCAAAGGACACCCGGATGGAATGAAGTTATTTAAAAAATAAATAAAAAATCGTCGGTAAACCACACTGTTTGAAGCGAGAGAGAGAGAGAGAGAAACACGCGCTACATTCGCGACACCAAAGGGTCGAAAGTGTCGTTACAATTTTCCGTCTAGCCTTGGTTTAGCTCCCATTCGCAACGCGCGACAAGGAACTTCGTTCCAATAATAATAATTACGACTGATCGCCCAATGGTCGAAATTCGACCTTAGTTTCAACGACATTAGGACTACTACGGCTATATTTTGTACTAGCGACCCGCCCCGCGTTCGCACAGGTATAAAATAAATAATGGCCTAAGTCACTGAAAAAATGATTAAAATCGATTCAGTAGTTTGATTTTAAATAATTTATATTCATTACTACCCGTGGCCCGCATTGGTCGGTACTGCCGCAAAAGCTACTCACGTCCCGCAATTTTTAAATCTGTAATATCTTCGAAAAATATATTCATTTAAAATTAAAATCGTAATAATTATGCTGTAAAGGGCCATAATCAATAATATAATGTATTTAAAGTATTTAATTGAATAAGGATTATTGCCGTATTGGTTAAAATCGCTTCGAAAATGAGCTATTATTTGAAGTTAAAAGTAAATGACAAAAAAATATGTTACTGTGGGATATATGCTTCGTCACGAATGGGCCGGCTCGACCGGAAAAATACCACGACCACACAGAAAACCAGCGTGAAACAGCGCTTACACTGTGTTTCGCCGAGTGAGTTTACCGGAGGCCCAATCCCCTACCCTACCCTTCCCTATACCCTTCCCTTCCCATCCCTTCCCTCTCCTATTACCCTATTCCCTCTTAAAAGGCCGGTAACGCACCTGCAGCTCTTCTGATGCTGCGAGTGTCCATGGGCGACGGAAGTTAATTTCCATCAGGTGACCCGTTTGCCCCCTTATTTAATAAAAAAATAAACAATATACCATCGCGGAGTTTTCTGTAGAGCTTTTCAATGTGTACAATGCGCACCCCTGCATTGGTACTTGGTACTATTATCTATTCTGTGGCATTGGTAGCGCCCACTTCAAAACGGGCGTAAATCGCAATATTTTAATTGCACCATAACTTCTTAACCAAACGTCCAATTTTAATCATTCAAAGAGCAAATAATATAATCTACATAAACTGTACTTAGTGATGAAATTATTTATTTTGATAAGAATTATTAGCATGAGTTAAAATAAATGCGTTTGAATGTAGTCTGTGGGAATATGCGTGGCGGCCAAAGGAAGATCTTCCGACCGAGCGGGGTGTTATGCCCGGTCAGGCCGAATCCCACGTGATACATCTCAGCTGTCGTATATATACCGACGCGCTCAGAAAACTTCGATAGCGCGATGCAGGAATGTTAGGCGAATTGTGGGTACCGCCACAAGTCCAAAAAAAATTAAGATTTTTAAATAAAAAAATGGTTTTTGTGCCTCACTTGACATAGATAGGTATAGTGTGTCGCGGACATTTTTGTAGATATTTATAAGATCTACATTTACTTAGAAAATTGTATAGTTTTATCTTTTATAGTTTAGGCAGCGTACGCAAAATAAGTAAATTTTCTGGTTGTTTCTGAAAAACTGAAATATCTTACGGAACCCTATATTCTCCAAAATAAAAAGTAGCCTATGTTACTCGTAAATAATGTAGCTTTCGAATGGTGAAAGAAGTTTTAAAATCGGTCCAGTAGTTTTTGAGCCTATTCTAACGGCCGGCCGTTCTCAATATTCAATCTATCTCTATCTGGTTTGACATACAGTCGATCGCAGCTAACATTGAATTGACATAAATATATGTATCTAATGTCCAATGTGAGCTATTCCCATCTCTAGTAGGGCAAAACCAGAGATAGATCAAATATTGGGAACGGCCGTAATAGTATCTTAACTATAATCAATTTTCAATTTGTCAACTTGTTGTCAACAGACTTCAACCATAAAATATAAAAGAGTATAATTCATAATATGTATAGGCTTGTCACTCAAAAATCTGTCGTTTCTCATGTGTGTCTGTTGTAGTGTGTGTAATATTTTATTTGTTAAAAAATGTATGATAAAAGCATAATTTCAAAATAATATTAGTTCGATGCACTCCTTCACCATATAAACTATAACTGTGCAAAATTTCATGCACCTACGTTTCCACATTTCACGTAAAAAGGGTAAAAAATTTTTCATTCGCGTATTATTATTGTGATGATTATATTGTAATGATAGGATGCGGGAAACTTTCATGCGGACTAGATCCGCGCGCGGGGCATTGATACGCATAACAGGAAAAGCAGCCTTATGCAACAGCATGAGTGGGTACGTATAAAATGTGTTTGTAGTGGCCACTAAAACAACCACGGAAACCTGTTTATATTACCTGCTGGTTCCACATTGAAAGTTATTATTAATTACTATTGTAGTGCATTAAGGTACTTTGCCTGAACTGTCATTTTGACAGTGACAGCTTATTACATCTATGGCATTCTATGGTTAACATAAGGCTGCGTTTACACGCAAACTATTTATGAATAAGTGTAGGCAGTAGATAATAGAGCCATGGTATTGAAGAAAACTTTCTTACAAAAGTTACCTGAATTTTATTTCTAACATAAACTGAAATGTGAAAAACGCGCAGTGAAAGCCCTGTTTATGTTACTGTGTGTATAGTATTAACGGAGGTGACAGAACTAAGAAGCACCTTGACTTTAAACAAACGGGCGAATATTGGGCGGCGCGACTGTCACTTTCAACATGTTTTACGATAGTACGGCACGCGCCGGCCATACAATGTCAAACGTATTAATTTCAAGATCTCTTCAGTAGGTCTACTACGAAACAATTTTGAGACTCAAACAATCGGACGAGAATGCCGCGTCCTGCTCTAACAACGTCATTTCACGTTTGTTATGTATGGGACGCGGCATTCTCGTACGATTGTTTGAGTCTCAAAATGGTTTCGTGGTACGGCCCCTGAGTCGGCCTACCCCATAAAGTTAATATACCTAGCGGAATAGAGAAACAAAGGCCTGAGCAAGAGAGATGTCATTATCAGTAACACTTTGTGGTAAAAAGAGACGTTTGATACATGACAGCAGCACTCATTTTTTGACGTCCAGTCGGCACGTGCCGCACGTTGACAATTTAATCTCATAGAATTCATGTTCAATCATGCTTGTGTAAGTGTATACGTACACATATTTTTACACACAGATGAAAACCAATTTCGGTTTCGTTTGACAGCTCGAGATTGTTGCTCTATTCCGCTAGGTATATTAACTTTATGGCCTACCCACGACTTCTGTTTACTCTGATATTAAGCGTGAAAAGTATGCTGAAGTCTGTTGGCTGTCAAGATCGGCGGTCACACATACTAGCCGTTGGAGCGCGCCCTAAAGCGCGACACAACCCATAGATTAGGGCATGCGTCTACTAAACACGCTAAAGTTTCAAGACTTAGTCTATTACAAACTACAATACAAAATATTTATTTAATTTTTTTATGAAATAAGGGGGCAAACGAGCAAACGTGTCACCTGATGGAAAGCAACTTCCGTCGCCCATGGACACTCGCAGCATCAGAAGAGCTGCAGGTGCGTTGCCGGCCTTTTAAGAGGGAATAGGGTAATATGGGAGGGTAGGAAAGGGAATAGAGGAGGGTAGGGAAGGAAATAGGAGAGAGCAGGGAAGGGAAAAGGGTAGGGGATTGGGCCTCCGGTTAACTCACTCACTCAGCGAAACACAGCGCAAGCGCTGTTTCACGCCGGTTTTCTGTGAGCCCGTGATATTTCTCCGGTCGAGCCGGCGCATTCGTGCCGAAGCATGGCTCTCCCACGTCAAATGTGCTAATCTTTTTGTTTTACAACACAATTGTACAATTATATTGCTATAGTCTACCTTAACTTGTCCTGACTCAAGTGCGCCCTAGTCCTGAGGAAGTAAGACCTGAACGTTTACTCCTCAGGGTGATGACTCAGATGCGGGACCTGGGTGTGGTGGCGTTCTTCGGCCCCGACGGCACCTGCCACACCGAGGCCAAGCTCGCCTCCGCCTGGAACCTGCCGCTTATATCACACGTGAGTACCTTTCGTGTTATTATTTAAGGAGACAAGTTAGAACAACGAGACAAATTTACATGGAGAAGAAGAGAGAGATTCTAGACAACCATTATTATTATTATTTTTTAATTTATTGTTTTAAGCAGGGGTTTTTTCCCAACGGAAAATATCACCCCCATGATACATAAATTACATTTCAAACAATACAAAATCAACACAAAGAGAAAAAGAAAAAACCATTATGTTGTTCGTAAACGGGCTGGATCGAATAAGAAGAAAAAATACGAGTGGCAGTCGGGTACTGGCCGCGGTAAAGCACAGCATTTGTTATGTAAGTGTGCAATTTTAATTATTTATTTATTTTATTTATGCAGTATTTTTTTCTCATAAATTAATTCAAGTTACTGAACTGAATCTGAAATTCATTCTCTTCAAAATATTACCTTACTAAACCTCTCGTCATCAAAGAATAACAAGTCAATAAGTCTCATACTTAACATTAAGTACGCATTGAGAAACACTTTACTAACGACACCATTAACATTCACAACGCGAGTTTCGCTAACACGTGATTGCCCCAAATTTGCAACTGCTAAGAGAAAATTATTGGAAATTCACTAATCTTTATATCTAAATATATAAAACTCAAAGGTGACTGACTGACTGATTGACATAGTGATCTATCAACGCACAGCCCAAACTACTGGATGGATCGGGCTGAAATTTGGCATGCAGGTAGATGTTATGACGTAGGCATCCGCTAAGAAAGGATTTTGATCAATTCCAACCCCAAGGGGTTCAAATAGGGGATGAAAGTTTGTATATAAAATACTTCTTAACGCGAGCGAAGCCGCGGCCAAAAGCTCGTGTTATTATAAATGGTAGCATTGCTAGCATTTTATGCATGTCTTTCTGTTACCACGTCTCTGTAAATGCACTGAGCCGATTTTGATATTGTATAGGAAAGCTTGAGGAATAGGGCATACATAGGAAGACATTAGTGGATGAAGTTGTGGGAAACAACTAGCATGCATGTCATATTTTATTATGACATGCATGATACTGAGATAGTGTAGAGTATTTTAATTTGTTATGCTAGGTAAACACGCTTGAATGATATTCTACGTGTAAAGAAAACACGTAAAACAATTCAACGATTCTTCACAGAACTAACGTAAAACAAATTTCATGTTATATCTAATTTACATTATCCAATTTCCAATACGTCCGTTTGACAAAAAGGTCACATCCACTTTATCCAGCCTGTTTATTACATTACTGGAACGTGACTGGCTGGCGAAAGTCATTAGATGTGGAACAAATTACGCAGAAAAAGATTAACGAAATGTTGGATGTGAGCCAAGGTCTGAGAATCGAGGATCGAGGTTTCTCATGAATTGGAGCCCAGTAAAGTTGTAGACTATCACAGTGGCGATTTCAAGCGCCGTGAATTATTGTGCTGCCGTAGCGGCGAAGCTCCGATGTTTTACATACAATATTTTTATTTATTTAAAATATTATAGTTTAATGCATAATTATTAATAATTAAGAAGATGTGCACAGGAAGAAAAATGACACAACTGCTTATCTCTAAAGAAATTTCTTACAGCAGTACTAAGGAGAGGTATTTGAAAAGAAAAATATTTTAATAATGTTTATGAGCTACCGACTTTTTACATTGATCATGCAAGATAAACAAAATCAAGTCATCATTTATTGACAAAATATCATAAATTAAATAATTATACACTTTCCTTGCACTTATTCCATTTTAAAATATCATGAATTGACGTAGGTCAGCACATATTATCAAGTAAACTATAATTTAGAACAAGTTTCGGATTAGCGCCGCCGTCGCGCGTCGTTGCGTACGTTTCTATAATGACTGTTGCAAAGTCGCCTCCGTCGTAAATAACCAGTGTGATATTGCCATTTATGGCTTTCATAACTGAACATGCAAAGTCATCGGGTTATACAAAATATAAATTACTTTTACTTCTCTTCCGGCTGGCCTTCAAACTTTTACAATTACGTCATTGTATTTGTAAGCGTTGATTAAGGGGAGCCTCTTTGACCCGTTTACGTTATAACCATAAGGGATTTTGGCCGTCCATCGCGGCACCTATATTAAATTTGAACAAAAGCGTTATAGCCCAAGAGCCAGTGGCAGTTTGACTTTCGTAATTTTATAAAAGCTAAAAGTTTTCCTGTATTTGACCAGGGTAAGGCCGTAACGCTTGCACTAATACTGAAATCTTTTGTCGACTGTCGTAGTATGTTAAAACGAAGGGCAGAAACAAATTTTAGTATGCGACAGATCCCAAGTTTAATATGTATTAATAATTTACTCTACTTACGTATCTCTCAGTCATACCTCGAATGTAACTCGCAGGTTGTTTTAAGTTCTGTTTCTCAAGTTTTTTACAGGACTTTATCTATTAAGGGTAGGTTGCACCAGGGGCATGGTTATATTTACAGCTATGGTAAAAGTTATGGTTATAGTTAAAGCTAACTTAACTTTAATCTTATCTTTGACCACAGAATTTGACAGCTGATGTCTGTTGCTGTTGCGGTTATGGTTATCGTTAAATATGGCGTCCATTATTCACTTTGATCAAAGATTTGACATTTTGCATTGTTAGGGCCTGTTTCACCACTTCCTGATAAGTGCCGGAATTATAGTAAATTGGTGCAACCCACCCTAAGCATCGTTGTTGATTGGCTAACGTTTCGTCGCTAGCCAATCATAAACACAGCTGTTAGTGTATTTATAATCTTTCTGTCAAGAACTCTCAGAAATCAGGCATTTGATAAAGTATTATAGTATAGATGTAGTCATCGCGTGGTCATTTTGTGCTTATTTTCATACAAGTAGTGTGCGTTTATTTTCTTGAATATATTATCTATTTGTCGATTATTTCGAAGCACATTATGATACAGGAAAGAAAGTCAATTAGTTCATGATATCGATTAACTATAGTTCAAGTGATGAGAATCCGTAAACACACGTAAAAAGCTATGCAATTTTTATAGCCAAATTATTAATTGATGTGACATTTTTAGCACTAATGCCTTACATAGCACGAATTAGAGATTAATAAACTTATAAATTATCTTTTTACCTTACAAAAATACCGATAGAAAAGCCCAAAAAACGTGGTTCAAAACTTACGTATTTAATGTTAAATCCACGTGTCTGAGGCATTCTTTGACCATTCTTATGGTTTATTATTTAGCGGAGCCACAAAACTCAACAATATCTAGCATTAAATGTTCACTAAAAACCTTTAACACTTTTATTACATGAAATATGCAGACCGACTCCTTTGTAATGTCCTAGTAAGTAGGACATAATATTACACGCTTTTGACGCTTATACACCGATATAAGTCTCTCTCCAGTCTATAGTACCTTAATGGTATATACGCATACGTATTACGTAGTACCTTTCATTAAACTCTGCAAACAGTGAGGGCGTAGGTATACGTTACAGCCTTTAATAGTAGTTTACCGGAACACTATTACTTAACAAAGCAATCGATTGCTTAAAAGACTTCGCGAGTTTAGAAAAGGTAGTTAGTATTTTTTAATACCTTCTAGAGCTAGACATTGTGTCTTAAAATATTGGAAACCGTATTTTAAAGATTTCACGCCTACGAAATATACATTGCAATATACAAGAAATTCAATGCGACTGACATCGACGGGCGTTTAGAAAATTTCAGAAAAACAACAACGTACTTGAGTATGTTTTGGTCTTCTGAGAAGTAAATCTGGCCTAAGTTTGAACTGGATGGCGATAGGCTGATGATGATTAGTGACTAGATGACGCCCGAAACTCCGTTGCGCCATTGCAAGTATTCGCGTAGGAATCGTACATTTTCCGTGATAAAAAGTATTCCATGTCCTTTCCCGGGAATCAAAATTTTCCATACTAATTTAAGCAAATTCAGTTCAAATGTTTTGGGCGTGAAGAGGTAACAGACAGACAGACACACTTTCGTATTTATAATATTAGTATGGATATCTAATATCTATGGCTATACAAATATGTAATACCCCTCTATTTGTAATGCTTGATGAAAGTCTGTCGATCTCTCTGTTGCATCCGGTGTTAATTATCCCCCCTTCGAACTCAGAATTCTGAGGCGGCAACTAAGTTTGATACACTTAGTAGGCACTTACTATATTATATTTGATCACGAGCAACGGTAGTATAGTCGAATATATAAGACTTGTTGTGTCCCAATGTTGAGTTGGTCATTAACCACTATTTTAGATACGTCGGAAGTTTCTATGGTTGGGTTGCACCAGCTAACTTTAACTATAACTGTAACTTTAACTATAACTTTAACTACAATACAAAATGTCAAATCTTTGGTTAAAGTTAAAAATGGACGCCATCAAGACGCCATATTTAACCATAACCATAGAGCTCGACAAGGTTTTAAATGCAAGTAACAGTTTAAATTTGCTGTTTTTTTACATAATAATATATGGAGAATTTATGACCGGAGAATTATTATGATTGAAAATAAAAAAGGAACAGTGGATTTTATGTGTAGGCAGATATTGTATCAGCTAGATGAGGAAATAGGTACGTTACAACTTACAAGGTTTGAAAAAATTAGTAATTTTAAAATGTTAGGTATTTGGTTCTTCCACTCACGTCTTCAATTATTGCTTACGTCATCGGTATATGTTATGGACTTTTGTACCTTAGCCCTTTTATACATAGCTACATAGTTCCATCACTGTAATTTTCATATACATAATACTGGCGAAGACTTTATCTTTAAACATAATATGTATACAAAACCTCTAAGCACCCTCTGTCAAGGTCGAGAGTTTAGTAATTATCGCACCCGCTAGACACAACATCGACTATGTACGCACAATAAAAACACCCAATGCCTACACATAAACACTAATCTCCCGTAACGTGATAATTCCTACGCACTCTGTTGCTATCTGTAAGCTCGTTAAAATAATTAATGCTTAAATATCAAGCTCAATTTCACCCGATAAGTGCCTGGTTTCTGAGTTTTGACAGCAGTTTAGATAAACTGCTGTCAAAACAACAACTACAACGCCTCTGATGCAACCCATCCTTAATAGATATTAAGGGTGGGTTGCAACAGAGGCGTTGTATAGTTACAGTTATGGTCAAAGTTATAGTTAAGGTTAACTTTAACTTTAGCTTTAACCCATCAATCCCCAAGCGGCACCCGGCTGCCGCATAAGTGTCTAGGTCTACACACCATACCGAAGTTCTGCGGCGGAAATTCTGCATGATTACGTCAGCAATGTCAAACGCATACAATACGCGACGGGATTTCGGTATGTTGTGTCATCGGTAATTTAAATACATTGCAGGCGGAATCAAAACTAACTTCCGTTGCGGAAATTCGGCATAGTTTATTTGGACACTAACAATTGAAAATATCTATTATGTCTGTGATTCTCACGATAGAGGTATTACCAATGACCACAGCATTTGACAGATTTCTGATGATAAAGTTGAGGGTATAAAAAATTAATTATCCTTACAAATTGACAGGAAAAATAATTTATTATGGCAACACTGTGACCTTTATGTCAAATTTAACTTTAACCGAGCGAAATTGAGGTTAAGGCTATCGTCAAATAAATTATGACGTCCCTTATTGACTTTAACCAGAGATTTGACAGTTCATATTTTGACATTTTGTTATAGTCAAAGTAAGTTGGTGCAAGTTGCAATTGATTGGCTCACGTTAAAACGCCAATCAGCAGAACTGTTAAAAAGATAAGCTTTTGTCAAAAAGAAGTCTGAAACAGGACATTGAACAAAAATTTACATATGATTTTATATTATACAGGGTGTAATTTATTAAATTATAATATGCCTACATCATAAAAATGTTATTGTGGGAAGTTACATAGCTGACTATACCATAATATGTATTTAGAGAAGTACGAGGAAGTTGATTCCTATGCAATTGACAGACCAACGTTATTTGGTCGAATATGTCAATTCAATGTTAATTGTGATCTGTCAGCTGGGTTTGACGTAACGCAGCCAAACTACATAGGTCCCCGATTTGCATAGGAATCAACTTCTCTGATAGTACATTATAATATTATTATACTGAATTATTTATTAAGTTTTCATTAGTTACCGGTCGGGACAATAATTAGATAAACTAGATGAAAGTAGAACAGAGAGCCCACTGTCGTTGCATTACAGCTACGTAGAATGGATACTTCATAAAATAATGGACGCTGTTAAGCATTCGTGTACTAACCCTCATAAAAATTGTGTATTGAGTTATGAATGCAGTTATGTTCTTCAGATGATTTAGAACAAGACTGCATTCAAAATTTAACGACCCAAAAAATTGTGGGTTAGGACACTAATGCTTAACGGCGACCTAAATAGTATTTCGAGTAAATTGTTGCGAAAATAGTATTTAGGGCCAGTTTCACCACTTCCTGATAAGGCTATCCACCACTTAACTTGACAGATGGATTATGGAGAATCTGTCAAATAAGCCTATCCGGCACCTTATCAGGAAGTGGTGAAACAGGCCCTTAGAATATTAAAATTCGGTTACCGGCAATCTTTATTATAAGGCATTCTATATTCAATGTCTATAAAAAGATATTATGCCACCTAATTAAGGATTATTGACTGGAAAGGAAGGCTTATTATATTTTCAGCAAGTTTCACTTTAAAATATTTCAATTGAAATCCAGCCAATTATAATTTTTCTATCGCGTATTAGATTACTTTCTCATTTTATTAAAATTAATGTCCGAATATTTAACTTCGTATATACATATAAATAAAATTGGAGTGTCTGTTTGTAATATTGAAAGAACCGTTTTGTACTAGATGCATATGAATGTATATCGGGTACATACACCAAAACAACACTATTTACAATTTTTGTCTGTATGTCTGTCTGTCTGTCTGTCTGTTTGTTCCGGCTAATCTCTGAAATGGCTGGAACGATTTTGACGGGACTTTTTTTGGCACATAGCTGATGTAGTAAGGCATAACTTAGGCTACTTTTTAACCGACTTCCGAAAAGGAGGAGGATATATTCCCCTTTTTTTATATTGGTTCGCGGACAACTCCGTCGTTTGTAGACCGATTTCCAAAATTCTTTTGTTGTTGTATGAGATGTAGCCCGAATTTGGTAACATGATCACAAAAAAATCTGATGATGCAATCCATGAGAAATCGACAGGACTCCTTAAAATTTATATGGAAACATATAGTGATTTTACGTTTTTCTGAAGGATTTTAAGCTTAAACTACCAAAAAATAAGAATTTGCGCTGAAGTACACCCTGGTTCCGAAGATGCTGTACATTGAATCCTTATAGATAAATGTTCGGCAATTTTGGCGTTGTTTCAACAACTAAAAGCATATTATTATGTCAATGTGTGTAATACTAATCATCATCATCACTATAATTATGCCATAAATCATCATATTATCGATGGCCCCAACGAATAAAAATAAGGTAATGGGAAAATTTCTCTCTTTTTCATTTTCTTTTTTTATCACATTTTGCTGACGCGGACGAAGTCGCGGGCAACAGCTAGTGTTTAAATGAAGTAAGTAAACAAAATCCTAACACTTATGTACTAAGTTATGAGTACCTACTATAAGAGAAATATCTAAACTAATAGCTATCTCTAAAGGTGGGTACTGAGTACAGCCTGCCTAGCATACGCCAACGAGATATCTCACTCTACATGTTTTCTCGATGTTTGATGGTTTGTCTCTTCATCTCTGATATTGACCCTAGCATGACAAACATTTTTTCTCGCGTAGATCTATCATCGAAATAACACATTTTTATAGAGTTTTGTCGAGATAATGTCGAGATTTTGACATTATGAGACGAGTAGTTTTTAATTATCTCGAGAGTGAGATATCTCGTTGGCGTATGCTAGGCAGGCTGACTGAGGTGTAATGTATTAATTTATTATACAATGAGCATTCGTGCTAATCGTACCCGTAGTACCAGTAAGGCTGGCCATTAGACGGACCGCATTTTGCAGTCGAAACCAACTGCAAAATGCGGTTGCCGCAGGGCGTTCTGCAGTTTTCATACTAAATTCATATCCGCAAGACACGGACCGCTCGAGCAGTTCTTGAGCGGTTGGTGTAAATTTGTGGCCAGTCTTACACGACGTACTGACTGCACTCGCTGTGTAGTAACTAATAAATTACATTACACCTCGTAAAGTTGGTCAGCAGTTATACCCACCTTAAAAGGTCTCCCTTCACGTTGGGCCATAATGAGTAACTATGATTGCGTTAGATGTCTGTATTATGGTGGAGGGAGTCCTGCGTTTAGACTTTGGATACCTCCGGAACATCCTTCTTTATTCGGCTGAGGGCAAATCGCAGGTGGTTTGTTTGTAAGCTCGGCGTTTCTCGTTGGCCAGTCCCAAATATACGCTCATATTATTATTTTTATTCATTTTACCTACAAAACCTACTAGGTCTTCACGGCGCTCGAGTAACTACAAACATAGCTTACTCGCCACAGATATATTATATCAAAATATTTCTGTACCCTGTAGTACCCTTAGTAATACAAACAAAATGGCTAATTGAAATATGATAATTTTGGACTAATTACCAAATAATAAGGTAAAGTAAATCAAAGATACCGCAGACGAAATTAATATCAAAGTACAAGAAGAAGTTTTACTTCAGCCTATATTTTAGGGGAAAGTCTCCAACTCTCTGAAGGAATTGAATAAACATCTTGTGTTTTTTGTAATTTGCCAATCGGGAGGCGTAAAGTAAACGAAAATAAATTGGGGCTGAGATCAGTGAGGTCACGTTTCACACCATTGACCTTTTTATTGGGCAATCAAGTGGTTAAATGTTATAAATCGGTTACTAAACATTATTAGAAGATAGAGTTGCCAAGCTTTTGGTAACTGTCGAATATACGGAAACTTTGCCAAATGCCAATAAGGGGGCCACGGAAGATCATTTAATTATTCTTTTTATAGTCCTTCTTTACCCAGAACTCAAACGACGCTTGCTAGCTGTCTTGCTCTACATAAACGCGTAGTTTTATCGGTGTGTTTGCATACTTGATCACAGCGCCCCGGAAAGGGTTGCACCATAGCTGATGCGGACTTTTGACGTTCGACCCTTAGAGGGGTTCGTCACTGTTGAGGGGCGATAGCCAGTATATACATACCACAGACTATGCGAATACATACCACAGATGAGGGGATACCCTCATCTGTGGTATGCAAAATGGCCAATCTGTCGTGTCTGTGGTGCCCTGAGCAGGCGCGGTCACAGCCTGAAATTTGGGGGGGGGAGGGGGAGGGGCACTCACTAGTCACTATAATAATATAATTTTTTTGTCTGCGCCCTCGGACGGTTCTGGGTTAACAGCTGTTTAAGGTCGGACGGTCGGACGGTCGGTAAAAAAAGTGCATAAAAACGATAATAATAAATTCATGTAAGTAAACAAAAAAAAGTGGGTACCGTCAGTAATTTAATAAATTCAAAGGTGCAATATTGGACTATAGCAACGAACAATCTGCAACTCTACTCTACATCCGAACATAAATTTCAACTGAAGACGTCACAACACTCGTGGCATATTGCAATGAAGCAAGACTGAACTCTAGAGATACATGGTTCGAATCCTAGCACCAAAAACTTTTTGTACCAACAAGACAAAACGTTGTAGGCTAAAGTCATAACGAGAGCGGCCAATAACACTTGTCCAAAATATAAAGGATGCCGCATAAAATTAGATCCTTACAAATAGAGGGCGCTAGTTGAGTTGACTAGTGACTTAATCTAATATTAATATTAATTAAAGAGCACAAGAGAGGGCGTTGTGTGTCGGTAAAAAGAGTTAAACTGATATTAACATGTCTCTTGAGGATCTTTCCACTAACATTACCTTTAGGAAAAAAACAGTTCCTAAATCAAAATCAATGGAGTCAGAAATCTCTAATTCATCGTTAAACACTACCGACAATGAGTTTGATACAAGAAGCCTAGACTTATCTACAGGTATACATAACTATTACAATATAATGGATGAAATGAAAAATGAAATTAATGAACTAAAGAATCAATTGAGCAGTACACGGGACGAATTGGACAATATCATTCTTGAAAACAATGAATTAAAACGGATAATTTCTCAACAAAGCCAACAAATTAATACGCTCAGAGAAATATGTAATAGTCCCAAGAAATTACACAAAAAGCAACTACAATCGGCTAAAAAGAAGAGACGGTCCTCGATACAAGACAGTAATCGTAACCTTTTAACGGATACTATTCAGAATGAGCACTCAAGACAAGGCGTGAACACCTCAAAACAAATGGATCAAAACTCATCGACTCAAAATACCCAAGTCCAAGCGTCTCACAATATATTTAACACCATATTACCCAACAATCAAAACCAATCTGATGATGATTTCCCTATTCCGCAGTCAACTTTATCGGCAGAACCCTTCCAAAAAGAATCAACGGAGGAATTGGTTAACACAAGACAACTTAAACAAAAAACTTTGTATATTTTTGGAGGAGAACAATGTAGAAACTTAGCATTGAAAATGAAAAAATCAAGAGAAAATTCTAATTATGAGAAATACGAGATAACATCGTTTATAAAGCCGGGAGCAACATCAAGCCAAATTATTAAATCATGTGATCTATATCAATACTCGAAAGAGGACCGCATTATTGTATCACTGGGACAGCATGATAAAAATCCTACTGAGGTTATGGAAGAGTTAAGTACGACTCTTAAAATCTTACCTTGTCCAGTACTTGTATTAGGGATTAGTAACAATATTTCACTTAATGAATTTAAGCTTAACAATATGTTGAAACTAACTTGTAAATATTTCCCAAATGCTTTATTTTTACATTACAATGCTACTGATGATTATTGCTTGAAACTTAATTTTGCCATTGATAAATTAGACTATAATGAAAAATATTTGTGTGATAAATCTTTAATCTATAAGTGGAAAAAATATCATACCTCTAAAACTTCTAGCTTAGGCCATTTGAATGTCTCAACTGTAAATATCTTAGATAAACCAAAAAGGGGTACAATACCATATTACTTTCCTACAAAGATAAAAGAAAAAAAGAGTAATGATCAGTTGTTTTTTCAGTCCTAAAAATAAGGTAAATTCAAATACAGTAGACAATACGATAAACTATAGGTTACTACACCAGAACATTGCTGGACTAAACTCAAAACAAGATATTCTAAATGTTACAATTACAGAGTTATTGTCTCAAAATCTAATTCCTCATATATGTTGTTTCTCAGAAAGTTTTTTAAATAATGAAAATGCAAATGTAAGATTACATGGATATAGATTGGTATCAAAATTTTGTAGAACAAATAATAGTAAAAGAGGTGGTGTCTGCATCTTTATAAAAAATGGTATGACATATAAAGACTTACCTTTTATTAAAAACAAATATGCTGAGGACAAACATTTTGAGTGCTGTGGGATTGAGCTTATTCCATGTGGTATAATTGTCATTTGTTTATACAGAACTCCTAACTCTGATGTGAACTTATTCCTAAGCAAATTAGATTCTATGTTATTTGAACTGCTAAAATGTACAAAAAAAAGAATAATATTAGCTGGAGACTTAAATATCGACACATTAAAACAAAGTAGAGCTACATACGATTTGAAATCTCTTTTACTAAACTACAACCTCTCGCTTCACATTAATAAACCAACGAGGCATCAATCGTGCATTGATCACATAATAAGCAACGTTAATGACGCTTCAAGTTCTTTGTTAGAACTTGCTCTTTCGGATCATAATACAGCTCAAATGTTACATATACCTGTAAAGAATGTGCCTTACATTCCAACAACATACTTTATTTATAAAAATGACTACAGTCAAGAAAACATAGAGAAGTTTCGTTATTATCTCAGTCAGCTGTCGTTTAGCGATGTTTTTGCTAAAACGGACATAAATAATGCAATGGATGTCTTTTACGGTGATTTCCTACTTTTTTACAAATTGTGTTTTCCGTTAAAAAGAATCAAAATGACGAATGAATATAAAAAAATAAAATGGATAACGAAAGGAATAAAAACGAGCTGTAGAACTAAAAGATCACTTCGCTACATGTTTTATAAACACAAAACTAATAAGAATAAAAATAAATACATAAAATATTCGAAAATATTACGCAAATGCCTGTATGTCTCACAAAGAATATTTAGTGACAATTATCTACGTACTGCTAAAAATAAATGTAAAGCCTCTTGGAAATTAATAAATAATGAAAAAAATGACAAAAATAATTATGATATTATAAAGTACATAAAAAATGAATTAAATGGTACTATACTGACTAATCCAACTGACATAGCTAACGAATTTAATAACTATCTGACTAATCTGACTAATAATAATAATAATAACGTGACATTATCAAACACAAATAGTGAACGTATATTCAGCTCAATTTTTTTATTCCCATGTAGTTTAACTGAAATTGATAATGTAATTCGTTCATTAAAAAATACTAATGCTGAAGGTTATGATGGTGTATCCACGAAAATCATTAAGTATTGTAAAAAAGAGTTAGTCCCAATTATTTTACATCTTATCAACTTATCATTTGAAACTGGCAGTTTTCCAGAATTATTAAAAATATCTATTGTAAAACCGTTGCACAAAAAAGGAGATAAATCAAAAGTTGAGAATTATCGTCCAATAACTCTTATACCAATATTTGCAAAAATTTTTGAAAAAGTTATGTATAAGCGACTAATGACTTTCATAAAAAAGATGAATATAATTAAACACAACCAGTTTGGATTTCAGAATGACAAGGGAACGGTATTAGCAGCGTCAACTCTGGTGCATACCGTAGTTTCTGATCTAAATAAAAATAAATCGGTCGTAGGTATCTTCTTTGATATGAGCAGGGCATTCGATTTTGTATCTCACAAAATCCTATTAAATAAATTAGAAGATTTAGGTATACGAGGCCCAGCTCTAAACTGGATAAAATCCTACCTCTCTAATAGAAGACAGTATGTGGAAATAAAATCTATAAATGAGAAAAATGTACTAAAATCATCTAAATCACAATATAAAGTCAACGATACAGGAGTTCCACAAGGCAGTGTACTTGGTCCACTGTTATTTTTATTATATATAAATGATCTACCTGACATTACAAATTATGAAAATACTCTATTTGTAGATGACATATCGATAATAATAAATAGTAAGGAAAATATTGACATTGAAACTAATAATACAATTAATAAAGTAGTAGAATGGCTTGATAAAAATAACTTAAATATAAACTTGACCAAGACAAATTATATACAATTTCATAACTATGGCACTAGACTAAATGATCTGAATATTAATTACAAAGATGAATGCATTCAAAAGGTGCACAGCACTAAGTTCTTAGGTATTTATATTGACGAAAATCTTAACTGGAAGGCTCACATAGAGTATATATGTAAGAAATTAAATAGTTACGTATATGTTCTACATAGACTGAGGCAAATATCAACCTTACCAACTATACTTTCGGCATACCATGGATATGTGGCCTCAGTACTCAGATACGGACTATTACTATGGGGGAACTCAACTGACATTAACAAAGCATTTATAGCGCAGAAAAAATGTGTACGGGCCATATGTGGTAAGCCCTCATATGAGTCTTGTAAGCCTCTTTTTAAAAAATTAAGTATTATGACGCTTCCTAGCCTTTATATATACGAACTAGTAAACTTCGTAAAAATTCACTATAATTATTTTACAGAGGCAAGTGAGATTTACCCGAGAACTAAAAGAAAACCCAAACGTCTAGTATTAGATATCATTCCCAGAACGAATCTATATCAAAAACATTATTATGTCATGTGTATAAAGGCGTATAATGCTACCCCAACAACCATAAAATCCCTACCTTATAATAAATTTAAGAAAGAAATGATTAAATGGCTAAAACTAAAAAATTATTATTCCGTCACAGAGTTCCTAAATGAGAAATAACATTTTCTTATTAAACTGTTGACATTGAATTACTATAAAAACATTCTATTATAATTATTATACTATTGACATTAAATTATTGTTTTGAATCAATTAAAGTGTAATATTAGCTCGTAAGATTAGGACATATTGTAGGAAGGGTTTATTAATATTTTGAATGTTGTTTTGTATTGAATTGTTTATTATATCGAATTATTTATAATAGAAAATGTATTTAAACGAAAATTGATGTATAAGAATAAGTACCTAAGAATTTGCATGCTATATTATTAGTGAAAAGTGTGATCTAAGAAAGACTATTAACTGTAACACCAAAATGTACCACTTTTGAAGCAAATAAAGAAATATGAAATATGAAATATGGACGCAGTGGTGTTGAGGGGATAGCTAGAACTTTCCTTTTATTATTTGGCAAGATTTTGAGATTTTTTAATTTGACCTTAGATTTTGGGGAGGTCATGTCCCCCGTGACCCCCCCTTCAGACCGCGCCTGGCCCTAAGTCGGTTTCGCCACAGACAGAGGTTTCTTCACACCCAGCATAGCGGGGTTCGCCACAGCAGACGGGCTATATAAATAAAAATGAACTTTAAATTTTGTTAGTCTCTCTAAAACTCAAGAACGGCTGAACCGAGTTGGCTAATTTTACTCTTGAAATATTTATAGAAGTCCAAGGAAGGTGTGAAGCCATACAAAGTTCAGCGGGTCATCGTTTAAGATATTAACAAAAAATTTAAACCGACTTCCAAGGTAAAAACAAAATAATAACATCCTTATAATATGAACTAAAACTTTTCCTATCTAATAGTGCCTTTTTCCGAATTCGGCTAAACCTCAACTATTTCTGTACTCAATCTTCATCATTTTGAAGTCAGATAAACTTTTCTCAAAAATCAACTCCTGTCGAATGACAGGCCGAAATGTGACCCTTGTTAGTATGGCGAAAATACTTCAACCCCTTATTATTTTATCTTAATCTTGGTAAATGTTTACAAACCTACCCCAATTTATTTGACAAACTAATACAAAAGAAAGTCGACGGAGCCCCGCTACGCGGGGCTCCTATTTCTGGGTGTTGTGGTTAAGTTCCAACCTAACCTAACCTACTTTTGGACTTTCTGGATGGTGTTTGTTTTTGTTTTGGCGAGGGGCTGCACCCCACGAACCCCCCCCCCCCCTTTAAGGAGGGACAATATGATCTTATCTGAAGATAAGATTACGAAAATCTCAAATGCGAATTTCTTCTAAACGGAGAGTTTACTGGCGGTGGAAACGGTAACGGTAACTTAACCCATGTCACCAACATTTAATTGACGTAGGTTCCTAAACCTTAGCCAATTTTTTTAGTGTAGTAGAAGTATTTTCGCCATACTAACAGAGTCACATTTCGGCCTGTCATTCGACAGGGGTTGATTTTTGAGAAAAGCTTATCTGAGCTTTTTTGCTTCCCTTGGCGCCCCCGTTCGATTGGTTTAATAAAAAGGGGTGGTCATAGGGGGTTGTATTTTTGTCGTCAAAATTTTTCCAAGTATTTTCGCCATACTAACGAGGTTCGTATATTGGCCTGTATCTGGCCGGTGGTTGATTTTTGAGAAAAGTTTATCTGAGCTATTTTGCTCCCCTTGGCGCCCCCTATCGATTGGTATATTCAAAAAATATACCAATCGATTATAAGATTATAAGATTTTAACCTCTTATAACCTTATCAAAAGGTTATAAGAGGTTAAAATTTTGACGAAAATCACTATGGAAAAGTCTTTTTTCCATAGTGCCCCGTTTCCTTCAGTCCAACCCAAGTGTGTGCCTTACGCTCTGGAGTAAAGGTTGAATTTGTTACTTATGTTCAATTTTGTGGTACTTGAACTTGTTTTTTTTGTATTAAAATCGCTTTGAAATGTACCAAATAAATAAGGACATAACGTGATGACTGATGACATTTTATGGTGTTGTGTGTATATTGTATCCATATACAACCATGTGAGTTGTGACATTGGTGACCCTGACTTAATAGTGATGATGATGAGATGATGAGATGATGATGATGATGATGATGATGATGAATGTAATTTGCATAGTAGCATATACTTTCAGTTCTTAAAACAACGCCTAAACCCCCAAACTTGTATCTATAAGGAATCCGGAGTTCTCTTAGTATCTTCGGAACCATAGTATACCTTGGTGCAAAATCTTGCGTTTTGCTTCTCATAAAATCAAAATCCAACCATATGTTTCCATATAAATTTTGAGGAGTTCCCTCGATTACTCATGGATCCCATGATCAGATCACCACTTTTGTGAAAATGGGACCAAATGGGAGTGAAACCTAATATAACAAAATAAAAATTTTGAAAATCGGTTCACAAACGGCGAAGTAGTGGTCTAACATACAAAAAAAAATATATATCCACCAGCCGAATTAATAACCTCCTCGTTTTTTGGAAGTCGGTTAAAAAGAAAAAAAAACCGATTTTGCCTTTTAATCTAACATCAACTCAACAGCCTTAATCTATTCCGGATTTTTTCAAACAGTAAAAAGGTGTAATACCTTTTTACTGTTTGAAAAAATCCGGACACAATAATGACATTATTATTTTTAACAAAAAATTAAAACTGACTTCCAAGGTAAAAACAATAATAACATCCTTGTAATATGAACTAAAAACTATTAAATAATTTTCCCTATCTAATAGTGCCTTATTCCGTATTCCGCTAAAACTCAACTATTTCTGTACTCAATCTTCATCATTTTGAAGTCGGTACCAGATATAGCTGAATCTTTTTGCCAGAGAATTTGAAACTTTTGTAACTGGCACCGACTTCAAAATTATGAAGATTGAGTACAGAAATAGTTGAGGTTTAGCCGAATACGGAAAAAGGCACTATTAGATAGGAAAAATTATTTAATACTTTTTAGTTCATATTATAAGGATGTTATTATTGTTTTTTTACCTTGGAAGTCAGTTTTAATTTTTTATTAAAAATAATAATTTCACTCTTTTTAGTTACCTAGTAAACTATCGCGTACTATACGTAGAATAATTAATACACTATATTATTCTACGTATCTTATTACAAGCTCACCGGTGAGGGAGACACAATAGAATAACAATAGATTTCTAAGAATCCACGATCGAAGGATTAATAGGAGTATAATCGGTAAAACCATTTCGGAGGAGTAAGGACACAAGACTTTAAATAATTTATGAAGATAAGAAGATGTACTTATTTATTGTATTAAATATTAATATTATAAGGCACTTATTTAAAGGGGCAGTTGTAAATTGCAGTTTTGGTAAGTTAAAAATTATAAATGGCACGTGTAATAACTAGTTTAGCAGTTAAAACTAAGTAGTAAAGTAAACAAAAATGAGTTATAAAAAATAATGAAATGGATCATTGAAAACATTATTGAACAGTAAAATAATTAAATGAGCGGTAAAAATTAATAAATGATAGTTTTTTTTAACGAAATAAGGGGGCAAACGAGCAAACGGGTCACCTGACGGAAAGCAACTTCCGTCGCCCATGGACACTCGCAGCATCCAGAAGTGCTGCAGGTGCGTTGCCGGCCTTTTAAAAGGGAATAAGGTAATATGGGAGGGTAGGGATGGGAAGGGAAGGGAATAGGGGAGGGTAGGGAAGAGAATAGGGTAGGGGATTGGGTCTCCGGTAAACTCACTCACTCGGCGAAACATAGCGCAAGCGCTGTTTCACGCCGGTTTTCTGTGAGAACGTGGTATTTCTCCGGTCGAGCCGGCCCATTCGTGCCGAAGCATGGCTCTGCCACGTATATATATATATATATATATATATATATATATATATATATATATATATATATATATATATATATATATATATATATATATATATATATATATATATATATATAGTTACGTGTGGGAAGTAACGAATCGGAATTTGTCTGTAAGAGAGTATTGTTGTTTATTGTTGTAAGGACACCAAACAGTACATACAATAAAAACTTATAGAAATGATCATAAATAGTCAAGAAGAGCTGATGCATGTACCTTAGTAGGTGACACAGCGTTTACAATAGCAAGTTCAGGCAGAATATTATAACATCACAATAATTAATTTAACTAAAACTAACAGTAAAATTAATTTATACTTAATTACAAGAAACAAAAATTATAATAGCAATTCAATAGTAAAAAACACAAAATAAAATAAACAGCAGTCACATAGGATATAATCAAACATATAAATAGTTAAAAGTATACTAATTAATGATTAAAATGAATAAAATCTAAAATGACAATATATAAAATTCGTAAATTATTACATTGATATTTAAATTAATAAAACATGTGAAAAATTAAAAAATATTGTGACAATGTATAAATATATATTACTTTAAAATATAGAATTAATAAAATAAAAATAATATTGCATTTCATTTAACATAAAAGTGACTAAAAATTTTCTTTTTAAATTGGTTGAATGAGTCGTGAAAAATGTCTATGTCAGCTAAATCATTATTAACAATATTATATTCGTTACTCATTCTAAGGATTGGTGCGTTAAGACCTAGATTAGTTTTGCAAGGAGGACCGCGTAGGATCTTACTTATCGGTCGTCGAGGCAGGTGGTACGGTACAAACACTGAAAAATATTCTAAAAGTTCGCAGCAACCTATATGGCCATTTACTATTTTGTGAAGTAATAGAATACCATGCACTATTCTTCTAGTCCTAAGGCAAGCCATATCAAAGAAGGCAAGGCGATAAGAATAAGGGGCCCTATGTGAAATGCCGCTGCAAGTAAAGGCCAGGTGTCTAGTAAAAGACCTTTGTATCCCCTCAATTCTTTGCGAAAGAATAGTGGTTTTAGGGTTCCAAACAGTACTAACATATTCAAGATGGCTTCTTACTAATGTGTTGTATAGACAAATTTTTGTGCTTATAGAAAACCCCTTGCTGTTGCGCTTTACAAATCCTAGAGCTTGCGACGCCTTTTTGACGACATTGTCGACGTGAGTGTTAAAACTGAGGTTAGTGTCCAGTGTGACACCAAGATCACGTATTTCTTTTACTTCTTTGAGTGCAAAACCATCTAGTACATAATTTGAGCAATGAGGCAATTTCCTTTTTGTAAATTTAATATAAAAGCACTTTTTTGGGTTCATAAACATTTTGTTCAGAGAACACCATTTGCTTAAGCTATCTAAATCAGCTTGTAAAAGTGCTGATTCTCTTAGTGAGTTAACGGTCAAATATAATTTTAAATCATCTGCAAACATAGATAAAAGGCAGTATCTTATTACAAGAGCAATATCATTGATAAATATAGAGAAGAGCACAGGTCCTAGGTGCGATCCCTGGGGCACGCCTGATGGAGCATCGTAAAGCAATGACTCAAATCCATTGACACTTACAAATTGTATTCTTCCTTTAAGATATGAAGCAAACCAGGTGAGAAGTGTACCAAATATACCACACGCCTCTAATTTAGACAACAGCAAGACGTGATCTACCTTATCAAACGCTGAGGAAAAGTCGGTATAAATAGCATCGACCTGTGAGCCTGAATCAACTACACTAGCGATGTGTGAAGTATAAGCGAGGAGATTGGTCTCAGTTGATCGGTTTTTCCTAAAACCATGTTGGAAGTCATTAAGAATGGGTTCGATGTGAAGTGAAAACGTTTGATAAATTATGCATTCAAAGAGCTTGGAGAAACACGGTAAGATACAGATAGGTCGATAGTTGCAAATATTGCTTTCATCACCCTTCTTGTGAACTGGGATTACACGAGCCTTTTTCCAAAGTGATGGAAACTTCCCAGTGCACAATGAGCGATTGAAAACAGTTGTAAGTGGGGAACTCAAGTTTTTACCGCACTTTTTGATAAATATCGGTGGTATACCGTCAGGCCCAGAACCTTTGTGTATATCAAGCTTCTTAATTTGTGCAAGCACCTGAGCTTCGGATATGATAATTTTACCTAACGTCTGACCATTACAGGGAATCGGTCGCTGCGCGAGATCAGTACTAGGGACGTACACAGAGGAAAAATGAGATGCGAATAAATTAGCGATTTCGGGACCAGAGTTAGCGCATTTTTGACCGAGAAACATTTGAGCAGGTATATTCGATTTACCCTTCCTTTTGGCCTTAACATAGCTCCAGAAGGCCTTTGGATTGTTTTGTATGTTAAGATCTAATTTGTACTTGTAATCCATGTAACATTTGTTTAAAAGTTTATGATAACGGTTTCTTATAATGTCAAATTCAATCTTATCTCTGGGATTGTTGTATCTTAAGTAGCGGCGCCTAATTTTATTTTTCTCATTTCTGAGTTTTATGAGGGGCTGGGTGAACCACGGCGGATTGTGTGACTGCGCCCTTTTACGCTTAGGAACGTGTGTTTCAAAAACCTGGTATAATGTTTTATTAATAAACTCGACCATATCGTCAACATCATCACAGCATGTTAAATTATCGGCCCATTTGATCGTACTAAGGTGTCCATTAATGGCTGTGTAATCAGCCCTATAGAAGTTATAATCTCTGCGACATTTTGATTGCAATAACTCTGTACCAAAAAGCTGAAGACTCAAAAGTAAACAAGGGTGTTTAGGGTCTAACTTACTAAGAGGGAAGGGGGGCTGTTTAACAGAAGAATCTTTCAGGTTTAGGTTTAAAGATATTTATTCTCATTAAGACTTACAATATGTCACTTACATGAGAGCAAAAAAAATTATAACAATGAAATATGTTGCGTTCGTCAGTTAGCAACTAAATAATATTCACTCGGTGTTTAATTTAATATTTATAATTGATAAAATAAGAGAGCTCTATTCTACCCTTTCTAAACACTGAATTATTTGGTAAAGGCAATTTCTTGCCTTTACCAAACAAGTCAGTGTACTCTGATCTATATGATATTTTCGATTATATGATTTTGGAGCCGGATTTTAAAAACATTGAGTGAATTTACATTTCGTATGTTAGAAGGTATTTTATTATACAACTGTGCTCCTTCAAATGTAATATTTTTTTTCCCATAATTTGTGCGTGTTTTTGGTAGCACTAGAAGACTGGCACGTCGGTTACTACGTTTGCTTACATCTCTACGGTAAGTAAAATTAAGATCCGTCTGTACTTTTTTATTGAGACATTTCCATATAAAAATACAAGTTGTGAATGTATATAATTGTCGAATGTTCATTATTTTTGTGTCACTGTAGATTTTTTTAGTAGCAGTAAGTCGTGGTAGTGAAAATAACATTTTAATGATTTTATTTTGCAGGATCTGAATGTCTGACAGTTTTGTTCTGGACGAGCTTCCCCATATTTCGATTAAATGCAAGATGTGTGGTTTTACAAGGGCATTATAAATAGTATATCTTAATTTGTGTGGTATAACTTGAGCGATGTTACGCAGGGAGCCAAGGAGCGATAAGAGTCTCAATCTAATATGTTCAATATGGTTGTTCCACGATAGAGCATTGTCTATCCGTAGGCCTAAATATTTTTCACATGATTTTTGTTCCAGAGTTACATTATTGATTGAAAGCGGCTGGTGTGATTGTATTATTTTATTCTTTGCTTTAAAAATCATGAAACAACTTTTTGCAGCATTAATGGTAAGTAGATTTACTCGAAACCATGATTGAAGAGCATTTAGATCTGATTGAGCTTTTCTAATGATATCTTGAATAGAGGATCCAAAATAAAAAAGGCAGGTATCATCTGCATATAGAGTAAGTAGACCGTGTAGTCCTATTTTACAGATATTATTTATGTAGATAAGGAAGAACAACGGGCCTAATATTGACCCTTGAGGGACTCCACACGTAATTGGTTCAGGATCACTTTCAACTTCATTTATTTTTACAATTTGTATTCGATTTTGTAAGTATGATTCCAAAATTTTTAGAGCGTGATCCGTAATATTGAGGGACTTTAATTTTGCCAATAGACGTTTATGGCTTACGGTGTCGAATGCCTTTTTGAGGTCAATAAATATACCAAGGACAATTTTTTTATCATTAATATTATGTTTTATTTTAGTAATAAGGTCTGCTGTTGCTGTTAAGGTGTTGCGTTTTGGACGAAACCCGTACTGACGGTCCGTAATAAAATTAATTTGTTCTAAATATGTATAGAGACGTTCATAGATTATTTTTTCTAAGATTTTTGATAAGACTGGGAGCACCGATATGGGCCTGTAATTTCCAGGATCCATCGTTGACCCAGTTTTATGTATAGGGCTTACTTTGGCTATTTTCAAAGAGTCAGGAAAAACACCTTCACTCAGCAACTTATTAAAGCATATACACATACTTTCTGTGATTGAGTTTTTTAGACATTTTATAGCTTTTGTCGTAATACTGTCAATACCGACACTACAATTAGAATCTAGGCTGTCGATTATTCTGGAAATTTCAGAAACCGTACATGGCCTTAATGTTGATAACTCGTCAGCTATAAACTGTTGGTCTGAAAAAGCACTACTGAGGCTTTTATCAGAAACTACGGGTATTTCTTTTGCTAAAAGTGGTCCTATTGTCGCAAAATACTTATTGAATACTTGGCAAATTTCTTTAGGGTTCGTAATCAAATTTGAGTTTATTAATAATTTTGGAGGAGCACAGTTCTGTTTTAACTTATTATTCGCTAATGTGTTAATAAGATTCCATAAGCTTTTTGGTTTGGTGCTACATTTTGTAAATTGTTCATAGTAATAAGATTTCTTAGTGTTTTGTATAATTTTAGTGACGTAGTTTCTCTTCTTGATAAAGTTTGTTTTTATTGATTCATCGTCAGGGTTTTTTTTTGTGTTCAGTCCATAAATAATTCCGTTGAGTTATTTCATCTATGATAGTTTTGTTAATCCAGTCTTTTTGTGGTAAGTTAAGTATTTTAGTTTTTGTAGTTTTGCTGTATTGAATCGATTCTTTTATTTTATTTTCCATTTCAGTAAAGTTTTGATTATCATGGCTTGTATTAAATGAAATTTGTAGTTTTTTGTAATCTATTGCTTCGTATTGATATTTTGTTTTCGGTTGGGGTTTTATCTTTTTTATTTCTAAGTAAATTTGTTTATGATCTGACATAGGGGAATCTATTATAGCCATGTGAAAGTAGTCATTTTTTAGGTTCGAACTGACGTGGTCTATGATAGATTTCCTTGTAGCAGAATCTCTTGTACAATATTTCTTTCCAATTTTATTTATGATTGTGTATCCAGCATACTTAATTATATCCTTATACTGTTTGGTCTTCCTATCTGTAGCCATAAGATCAATATTGAAGTCACCGAAGACCACTGCACGTTTTCGTTGTTGCAGTTGGATATTAAGTTCCTCGAGAAAGTCTTTACAATTGTTATCACCTGGATAATAGACTACTCCTATTTGTAAAGCGTATTTGTCAAGTTCTATCCATAAGTAGTTGTTTCCCATGTGGTACTTTGATTGTGATAGACTGTGCTTAATATCATTATGTATGTAAGCTGAAACACCTCCGCCCTTGATATCCGTTCTAAAGTTGAAGTAATGTGTGTAGCCGTCCAATTGCAATTGCGAAGCTTGTAATTCTGAGTGAATCCACGTTTCTGTTATTAATATTGCGTGTATAGTTTTTTCGAATGATTTTATGATACATTTTAGCTCATCGAGCTTTCCTTTTTTTCGTATGCTACGTGCATTGATGTAGAAAAATCTTAAGCGAGATTTTCCAGTTTGTAGGGTCTGGTAATTGTTATGGATGTGGTAAGTATTCTTATTATTAATATTTATTGGTACTATTGGTAGTTTTTTGTTGGTGCTTTTATAATCGTAGGTGTTCCATTTATGTATTTTATTATCAGATCATTTTCTCCATTTTTCATTCGGCGATCTAATTCTTCTTTAAGTATTTTAAAGTATTTCTGTTGCATTTGGGTTTGGTCAGAGAAGATCTTTATTCCGTTTGGTAGTTTGTCCTTATTGCGTAACAGATATTTAACTGGTTCCGAGGTTTCATAACATGCCTTGATTCTTCGGTTTTTGCCGGGCGTGTATTTCCCAATTCTTATTAGTTTGATCGGTTTTGGCAGATCTTCCTTTATTGCAAAAGTTATTTTTAAGATATCGCTTAGATCTTGCTGTATTCGATCTTCTGCGCTCGATAATATCTGTTCAGGTATGCCCGATATGATTAAATTTTTCTCTCTCAACGAGCGATTACGCACTTCTTGTATAATTTTTTCATTAACAGGTGGCTGGTTTGAGTTTTGAGTTGTCGGGGTCTGTAGTTTGAGGTGAGTAATTTCTGATTCTAAGGAGATAATTTTACCCTTATCCATGGTTATTTGATTTTCTAGTCTCGTCATTTTCAGGTTTGTTAATATTAAGTCAAGAAGCTTATTGTCACAATTACGAATGCAATTAAATTGAGATAAGTCATTAGTGCACATAAAATTGATTAGGGTACTCCCAAGAGTATTGTTGCAATTATTCGGCGTCAAATAGTTGGTACCGTCCACCTCTGACCAGCCAAGAAGACCAATATTAAAATCGCCCAGCATAACAATGTCGTCTACAAGATCTATTACATTACAAGCGTTATTAAAAAAATTAACAAGTTTATCGGATTTGACTGGAGGCGGGAGATATACGACGCACAAGGCAAGTTTCCTACGAGTATTATTTATTGTAATATTCGAAAGGAGCCACAGGTCCTCGCAATCTGTCTCCCAATCTTTCATACGCATAGATTGTATATGGCGTGACACAGCTATCAAGACACCTCCGCCATCTGATTTAGTGCTAGAGGTAGAGCTGCGATCACGACGATACACAATGTAGTCTTCATTAAATAGCTCACCTGTGCTCACTCCCGCATTCAGCCAAGTTTCGGTCAACGCAATAATTTGATAATTTGACTGTAAAATATTTAAATAAACATCGTTGGTCTTGGTCCGAAGACCTCTTACATTTTGGTAATAAATATCCATTAATTGATTAAAATAAACATGCCTTAAAAATAACATTAGCAATAACTAATTTAAGCAATATTTAAAACTACATAAGTCACGACATTTTTTTTAAACTCTCAACGTTACGTATTAGAATGGCTTGACTTTGTTCATCCCTGCGTGCATAGATGCGGCCACCCCGCACCCAAACGAACTTGTAGCCAGCTTCTTTTGCCTTCTTGCGCGCTGCGGCGTGGAGTGATTTGTTGGATGGTGACAAGTGTTCCGCAACAAATATAGGTGTACTGGCACCATCGAGCCCCAAGTGAGATGTACTTAACTTATTCTTGGCATTTTTTTTATTGTATGTAATGACCGCAGCTAGAAGGGCATCTCTATGGCGTGTAGTTCTGAGTTTGACTATCACTGTGCGAGGGCGTGTGTTGTCGCGGTTAATCTTAGCGACACGAGTAATATTTGACACGTCATCCTCAGGGATGTCATGGTTAATTGTTTTTGTAATCTGTGTAAATACCTTGAGGAGGTTTTCAGATTTTCGCTCCGGAATCCCGTTAATTTCGACGTTATTTTCACGTGTGCTTTGTTCCATACTACACAACCTATCGGACAGGTCACTTACAGTAGACATCAAGGCCGCATTTTCCGATTGTAGATTTTTTATTATGGTTGATTTCTGTTCCAAATCCTTTTTAAGATTTTCAAAGGATTCATTGAAAAAGGAGAATGACTCATGGAAGGTTGATAGCTGCTGGTTAATATTAATCAATTCTTTTGTGATAAGTTCACGCATAGCTGATTTGAACGAATTATCAAGTTCCTGTTTTATTATATCCCGTAGGCGCTCTTCGGTAACATACGGCGAGGTAGGCTTAGGAGTCGGGTTTTTTGCACGCATAGTAATGTTATTAGAATGCTCATCATAGTCAGTGGTATGTGTACTCGAGGGGCTGGCCGTCGAATTAGATTGGCGTATCGGTGTGTTCGAGTTATCGCCACCCTGTCGGTTCTTTATGACACATTTTGGGCATTTCCAACTGCGTCTGTTTTCGCTCGTCATTGAGCGGAATGCGTTGGAAGATATGCCAGCGCATTCAAGATCGTATGTTAAGTTGCATTTGGGACATTGCAGATAATCACGGTTTTTTATCGCAGCTAAACAGCCCGAACAATTCTTTGAAGCCATAATTAGCGTGAATATTTATTTTAAGGAACAGAAAATCGAAAAAAGACCAGCTGGCAAGCTAGGCTCGAACCCAGTACTATTCGTTCACTGTCCTTAGAGTCTTCCGCTTCGGTCACCCGTGTTATGACGTTGCTTCGGAAAACGTTGTACTAGTATGTAGATAGTTTGAACGTTGTTGGATGTCAGGATATTGAATTTGAATGCGTATTGTTTTCACATACCACCCACATTTTTTAATTATAATAAATATTATCGAGTTATTAATTGAAACTTTTGTCCATGTAATAATTATTATGGAGTCGAATATTAACAGCGGTTTGATAGAGCTTGATGCACTAAGAGTTATATATTGTATGTTCCGAGCTTAGCTCACGGAATCTATTATTTTCTGGGCCACTATCTTGTTCACAATCACTGAGAGTCACAGTCACTTTCTGTATTACAGTTTAAAGCACCTTATCACTCGTAGATACTTTGGATAACATTGTCACGCAAACTTTGAGTATTAAAGTATAAATTGAAACTTAGGTTCAAACTTAAATCGATGTTTAACTATTTTTAATTCAATAATAAACGCGGAGCTGATCTTGCCTTGGCGACTAGCGACCTCTATATCCTAGTATTATTGAGTATCTACTCAATAATACTCATTCAGTTCAGTCATTGATTCTATTAAGTATAGACTTAAAAAGTGCCTAAAAATGCATCTAAAACCTTTTTGATTACTTTTTGTTCTACAAATAATTTAAATTCTTAAAAAGTATTTGTGATAATAAATCTGTAGAATAATAATTGAACTACATCAGCGCTTTTAACAGAGCAAATATAGTCCATAGCAAATCAAATTACTCTTAACTAGGTGTAATGAACTAATAAAGGTTTTAAAACAAGGAACACTAGATTTTTTTTTTCTATTAGAAACTTAGTTCTTATTCAAAACCATCTATAGAATGCCAATATCTATTATGTCTATAAAAAGCCATGATTAGTACTCCTAAAGCATAAATAGATTTAAGGCGTCTGAAGTGTGCTACTTGAGAGTACAGACTTAGTATTTACGAAACTGTGATTTTCTTTCTCGTACATCTCCATTCGTTAATAATCCAGGATGAATAAGTTTAAAGAGACCCTAATTTTTCCTATCCTAGACTATGCCGATTCCTGCTACTTGGACATCACTGAGGAGCTGTTAACGAAGCTTGAACGTTTACAGAATCTCTGTATTCGTTATGTCTTTGGGCTTAAAAATTCGATCACGTATCAGCCTTCAGATTGAGGCTCAAGTGGCTATCCGTCTCTGTCGCAACTCCCATATCCTCTGTTTACTTTATAATATCTTGTATAATCCCCTCTCCCCATCCTATCTGCTCGATAGATTCAACTTTTCCCGCCCTTCTGACATCCCGTGTAGATCCAGTGTCAGAACAAACCTCTGTCTCCCATCCCATCGTTCCAATTTCTATATGAAATCAATAAATAATAATATGTTTATAATATATAAATACTATATGTACACATAATAACACAGATTACAGTGATTGAGAATGCTGGTAATGTTCTTTCAATCGTCTTTTAAACACAGCGATAGTCGGACTGTCACGAAGAGTGTGGGGAAGTGAGTTCCATAATCTGACTGCGTGCACGGTAAAGGAGTAGGAACTCTCCTTTACCGTGAGTGTGAGTGAGAGCCATGCCACACGATGCGATGCGGCGGTGGTGCGGCGCCTGACCGGTGCCGCTCCGGTTTCCTACATATAAAGGGTCAATTCAGACCGCAACGCGTATGGATTTGACAGATTTCAACTGCGTGAGACGTCTTGCGGATCGGTCAAATCCATATAAAATTAAAAATGCAGATTACGCGTCGCGTTGCGGTCTGAATCAACCCTAAAAATGTATGGTATGGCACACTGCGCCGTCCGGTGCGCTCCGGCGTTGCACGGAATCGAGACGAGGCGGGGAGGGGTGTATGTATTGGTAGAGCTAGAGTCCGTCGCTGCTACGGTACTGCAAAACGTTGCGGCGCCGCACTCATCGTGTGGTCGGTAGTCCGGCGAGATGACCTGCGGTGCGGGGCCGTGTGGCATGCCTCTGACGTCGATAGATACGGCATTATGGACCACCTGCGCCAGTTTTGTTTCAAATTAATCTTGGGTTAATTACTTTACCGAGCTTTTTGAGGGCTCGCGTCGTTTTTCTGCGTGGTAATAATCTTTGAGGCAGTTTATTTTATATTTTAACAGTAACCATACCTTGACGATAACATATATCTACATATAATAAAAAAAATACTATGTTAAAGCATAAATCAATAGGCGTGATAGTTTTTCCGTAAAGTGTACCACAAAAATGTTCAGGTTGTGGGATATACTTTTTACGTACGTAACATAATAAAGTATGTTTTGTATGTGTTTGTTGTCGAATATTTGGTATGTTTGTTCTAGAAATGTGCGGGTACCCACGGCGCCGACGACGGCCGCGGTCTGGCCACCTTCGCACGGACGCTGCCGCCAGCTCACAAGGTCAGTTATAGGCTACTTGACCTATATTCAATTTCATTTTTTAATCAACATTTTTATGGGTTTCTACTGTGTAAAATATTAAAATATTAGTTTTTTTGTGAAAATGAATGATTAAGAAGCGATTAGCATGAAGAAAAAAAATAGGTCAAGTAGCCTATTCACCCACTCTTTTACTTATCTATTTATCCTTATTTACAATTAAAGCATATTACATAAAGCATTTTACAAAGCACACTTTCAAGTAATAATTATTGGCAGCCGTACTTGACTGACACAGCTGCTTAGAGTCGTAGTCGCCTATGAATTAACATCTCTGATAAGTAATAGTACATGCAGTATAGAAAAACATATTCAAACATATTAACAGAACATTATATTTCAGGTGAGCAAATCGGTGGTGGCGCTGCTGAAGGCATACGGCTGGAGCAAGTTCGCCATCGTCGCCGGAGACGAGACCACCGCCGCGGTCCAGCAGATGGACGCTATCAAGGTATGTGTCCTAAACCATAATAATTATTAATTGGTTAGGTTAATGGTATAGGTAGTCGTATTAGTCTGCGGCATTCAATGCATTTTCTACTGATTCTATATAATTCATTCGAATTTCCAAATACGGAATACGAATTCGAAAATCGTATGTGGAAAACGTTTGTATGTGGCCAGCTTTAAACAAAAAGCAAGTTACTAAATACTTCAATAATTAATCATTTTGATTAACTGTAACTCATTGCTAATCGAATGAGAGCTGGAAAATACAATAAAGGGATGAATAGAGTAAAAATTCACTTTGAAACTAGCAGCGTATTTCCCGTCGGCAAAATTCATTTATTTCGACAACGTACTGTTGTTAAAATATCAACAGCTGCTCCAGGTGTAAAATTGTGTCTGTGTACCTTTTGTTTGTTAAAAGGCATGAAATTGGTTTATCACTTAATGTATTTAATTTAACTGTAATGGACATATTTTATATAGAGATTAATGTTTAATTAATTTAAACTTTACAATCATAGAAATTATATCAGTATTATCAAAAGTTCTTAACAATATTTTTTTCGTTAAACTTAAGAAGCTGAACATTTTGAAAACCTTTCGTTCTTTGACAAAATATTTCGCATAATATATTATGTTCGACGTCAAACTCGTGATACGGTTTCGTAGCACGAGTTTGACATCGCTACGGCGTAGAACTTAGGTTACTTTTAAGCTAAGAAGTTGGGTTCTATTAATTAACTTTTACTACTGAAATTTGTCGCTGTTAAGGCTGCAGTCTTGCAAAATTCACTCGCTGCGTATTATTTGCGCATTTTCGTATATTTTTTTCTTGACAAACTAACACTAACTAATAAAATAACACTAAATATTATTATTGCGTATAATATAAGTAATAGCTAGTTATTTTTTTAAGTTCATATATGTGGATAATGTTATGTAAATCAAGCGTTAAAAACAGCTCTTCGTGCCCAATGTCATTTCGAGTTGTGTTTGTGCGCTTAGTTTATGGCAACAAATAATATTATTTAATAATAATAATAATAATAATAAATCTTTATTTCAACCCAACAGGTCATATTTTTAAATTACAATTAAATTTAACTAAGTATTATATTTTCAAATTAAAATACTTAATAATATTACGATTGAATTAAATATAGAATTATCAAAAGTAGACTTTGAGCATAAGAACCACCGCTCAACGATTCACATGCGCAAGGTAGTGACTTTACGCATATGAATCATCGAACAATGATTCATATACTCAAAGTCAAACCTATTTGCTAACACTTTTAGAATGGTGTTGTCGCTGCCCCTCACCCTGCGCGCCAGAGATGTGCACCGCTTCCGCATGGTCGTATAAAAACAATCCACGCGGGCGTCGGCAAACATCCCCGACGCGCTGCAGTACCGCGGCAGCGCCAGCAGCACTCTAAAAGCGTTATTATACTGTATGCGAAGAGCGTTGTACTGTCGTTGCGTATAATCAACCCACAGGCTACACGTGTAGAAGCTGGTGCAGAAAGCCCTGAATAGAGTTAATTTAACTTCTGTTGTGCAGCACGCGAACCTGCGGGCGATCATATTTGCTCTCACAGACAACGCTCTTCGCTCTCGTTCTATGTCTACATTGTCTTTCAGGTCAAAGGTTAGCCAGTGTCCAAGATATTTAAATTGTTCCACTCTTTTAAGACATTTATTGTTCAAATAAATGTTTGGAACTTTATCCGGACGTCTCCCCTTGGCCTGAAATACCATGTATACACTTTTATCTATGTTATATAAGAGTCCATGCTCACTGGCGAATTTTTCGCATATTTTTAATAGTTTGTTCAGTCCGCAGATCGAGGCGCTGAGCAGCACCATATCGTCTGCGTAACTTAAATTATTAACATTAACTCCATCAATATGGCAGCCGACATGGGTGCTACTCAGCTCCTCGATCAGGGAGTCCACATACAGGTTAAACATCCTAGGCGAAGTTAACCCCCCCTGCCTCAAGCCGCATTCCAGTTTATAGGGTTCAGAAAAGGAGTTTGACCATTTCACTACATTTACTTGATGTGCATACCAGTATTTAAACAGGCTAAGAATTTCAGGAGGTACTTTACTGTATTCTAGCTTTTTCCACAGCTTTTCATAGCGAACAAGATCAAAAGCCTTGGAAAGATCCAGAAAACACCCAAAAACCGGGGTTTTGCGGCTTGTGTAGTACTTGATAGTTTGTTTAACTGATAGAACAACAGCTTCCGTGGAAAGACCGGAACGAAAACCAAATTGGTTGTCGTGTACTTTTATATAGTTATCCAAACGTTTATTCAACAAACTATCGAGAACTTTTGCCAATATCGTCGCCAGTGAGATGGGTCTATAATTACACTTATCGCTTATATCTCCTGTTTTATTCTTAACAATTGGTACAACTACCGTTTTCATCATTTCAATCGGCAGGTAGGAGTGTCCCATACAAAGATTAAAAAATACAGCAAGTATCCTAGACAAATGAGGACCGGCATGCTGCAGGTGCTCGACACTGAGGCCGTCATGACCAGGAGACTTACCTCTTGACATTGCTCTTATTGTCTCCCGAATATCCTTGGCGTAGAATTTTGTATACGAGTAAGTCTCCCGGTCAGGAGGGCCCCCATCGACCACCTGCAGCACCGGTGCCTTCGGTGATTTAACGGCAAAGTGTTGTTGAAATAAGTTAGCAATCTTAGAGTGCTCACAGACACCATCAATGCTGACAGGGAGGCCAGGCCTACAATTTAATTTATTAGTCGATTTCCAAAAGTCTTTAAAATTGAGTTTTTTATGATGTGTACTTAAATTATCCATAATAATTTGTTCTTTATGTTTCTGACAATATTTCAAGCGAGATTTAAACATTTTTCTACTTTCTCTCATTTGGTCAAAAATGTGACCTTCCATCGGTTTGCCATGAGACAGCCAGGATTTAAAGTGAAGCCGGGCCTCTCTGTACGCATCCTTTACATGTTGGTTCCATCCAGGAACTGCCTTCCTTCTAACACGACGTTTTTTGTTAACATTACAAGATAAAGACGCAGCCCGTCTAAGTGATTCAATAATACTATTATACAAACGATCAATAACACATCGATGTTCTAAAACACTACACATGTAATCACTACAAAGCTTAAGTTCGTTAGGAAAATCTACTAATTTTAGTCTACGATGGCACTCCTTGTTATACAATTTAATTTGTTCGGGTTTTCTGCTACCCCAAATGATGTTACTGTTCGATTGTTCATTACTATTATTTTCTAAGTTCACTGACGTATTTAAGAAATTTAAGTTACACTCAATTATTAACGGAAAATGATCAGACCACATGACGTCATACATAACATACACATTTAATATTGATCTCATAGCGGCCTTCGTGACCACACAGTGGTCCAGCCAGCGCCGTGACCCATGGGCATCACTTATAAATGTATAAGTGTCTGATCCAATACCTAATTTTTCCACGTCTGCGCAGACCCATTCAACATCATTACAAAACTGGTTTAGTTCATTATAAAATAGAGTATTCACGTGGGCATTATAATCACCTAATATATAAACGGATTCAATATTGTCATTACTGATTATAGCACTCACCAAGCTCAGGCAGTCAGTGAATTCAGATAGGTTGTCGAACCCGTCCGTCGGCATGTACACACTGAACACTAATATTGATTTCTCACCTGTTAATACTTTTATAGCACACACTCTTGGGTTATTACATTGTATTACCGACACTTGTTTGTACGCAGCCTTATCCCACAGCAGCGCGACCCCTCCATAAGGTCGACCTTGCAGCATGCCGGCTGTAGTATCGACCGCCGAGGTGCCGGTGAAACCGAAGTCGCTGTCGATTGTACCCAGGAGCGATATCTCGTTAGGTAGCAACCAAGTTTCTTGAAGTGCGATAATACTTGATTGTTTACATAACATTCTAATATTATCAATCGAACGCTTTACGCTCTTACAGTTAAAACTTGTAAGATATGTTTTGATAACACTAGTTTTGTTGTCCATCATTCAAAGATTTGTTTACATCGTTATCAACTCTGCGCTTTTTTATACGTTACGAAGCGGCGAAATATTATACCCTGAGGCCATATTTTCTCATCTAAGAACAATGACAGTTTCTGGTCCGAAACAAAGAATTTGTAGGCCTTATAATTTTTATTGTCATTTTTGAACACAAATTTCTCCAATACAACCTTTTCGTTGGTTTTTTCGAATATATATTCCGTTATATCCTGCTCCGTTGTATCCAAGTGGACTCGAGTAATAAATATTGGAATTTTCGTTACTGCAGCTTTAAATTTACCACAACTCTCACTAGTACAGGATCCTGTTTTGCCACTAAATCGATAGTTATTTTTAGGTCTCCTCCGTTCGACTACTTGCCAATTTCCATTGTTTTTCAGAGCCTCAACAAAAGATGGTTTAACAATAGGCATAGGGTGTTCATTTTCAAGGACGCTAGATTGGTGTAACTTCTGTCCTCGTTCTTCACTCGTATGCACAGTAGACGGTTCGATTTGTTGCACGGTAGGTAATATATTTTCGTCGACATCGGGGGACAATGTATAATGCTCGTTTTCAGGGATATTTTTCGTTGAAATTACATCGAGATGAGACAATCCCATCGGCCCACTGTCTAGGTTGATATTCCCACCTCGTTTTAAATTGACGTAACTATCCGGTCCGAACCTATTTCTGAATGCGTCCATCGAACTAGGTATTTTCTTTTCCATTTCCTTCTTCGTTATTTCTAACTGATCCAAAGTAACGTACTTTGATTCAATTTCATCAACTTTCGATTTCACAATAAGTAAATCCTTAAGGAGTTTCGTAACATCCAGATGGTCGAATGTTATCGGTGGAAGTTTGTCCAAATCTCGGGCAACAAAAACCGGCAGTATTTCCGATTCTTCCCTCTTTAGCAAGGAAATTATGTCTTCTAAATCACGATTTTCCTTGCCTTGTCTTTTTCTTAATATTTTACGCCTATCTGATGGCAACGAATCAAATAACAACGACTTCGACCGTTTTATTTGTTCACTATTGAATGACGAAGCACAAATTCTAACCAAACTTTCTTCATCTATTACCGAGATTTTATTTTGAATATATGCCAATAATTCGTCAATTACTATATTACAGTTAGTACACTTGACTAATGTAGCCATTATTGAAATACACACACGCTTTAGCACACGGTATTAATTAGCACAATGCATAACAATGCGCGCAGCTGTCTCCTTCCGATGCGCACGCGCGACTAAATATTTAAAAATCTGTTCAGCGCATAATGAGCTCAACATTCTCATCTTCAAAATGCGCAGATTAGTTTTTTCTATTTATCTTTTATTTTCTTAATTAAGAGGTCACAATTTCGTCAAAATTCTCTGTTTCTATCTCTTAATAAACGGGTTATTTCATAAAAACTGTGCATCGTAAGTATATAATAATTAGATTATATTGATTCTAAGAGTTTAATAAAGCAATTAATACAAAAAAATTTCACCTAAATAACCTTACTCCAACAATAATAATAATCTCAAAGAAAGCAAATTTCCCTTGCAATTCTTGTTTAAAAGCCCTTTTTTGGCAGGTCTTTTGATTTACATAACATTATCCACATAATATTATATGAACTTAAAAAAAATAACTAGCTATTACTTATATTATACGCAATAATAATATTTAGTGTTATTTCTTACTTATATTACTTATATTATACGCAATAATAATATTTAGTGTTATTTCATTAGTTAGTGTTAGTTTATCCAAAAAAAATATATACAAAAATGCGCAAATAATTCGCAGCGAGTGAATTTTTACCGACTTCCAAAAAGGAGGAGGTTATACGTTCGGCTGTATGTATCTTTTTTTTTTTTTTTTTTAATTTGTATGTTCAACGATAACTCAGCCATTTGTGATGCGATTTTCAAAATTATTTTTGCGTTGTATAGGGTTTAACTCGAATTTGGTATCATGTTCACAATAATGGTGATCTGATGATGGAATCCTGGAGGAATCGAGGGGACTCCTTGAAATTTGTATGGAAACATATAGTGATTTCAATTTTTTCTGAAGCATTCGAGGTAAATGCTACCAAAAAGTAAGATTTCGCACCAGTTTATAACCTGGATCCGAAGGTACCCAACAGAACTTTTTAATCCTTATAGATACAGGTTCGGGGATTTCGGCGTTGTTTAAATAACTGAAAGCATAAGCCAACACATCAATTTATTTGATCATCATCATCAAAATCATAATTATGCCATGGGTCATCACATTATGACCCAATTATTGATGCTTTTCGTGATATTTTGCATCGAAGCAAATGGTTTTGATGATTATTTCGCTGTTTGTGGACCTATTTTCAAAATTCTTGTGTTGTTGTATAGGATATAATCTTGATTTTGTATAATAATTAAGAAAGTGGTGAGCTGATGATGGGATTTATGAGCAATCGGAAGTTCTTGAAATTTATCAAAAGACTCATAGTGGTTAAAATGTTGTTTCTAGTAACTTAAACATAATTATGTTACGAATAAGAGAAATTTCATACGAAGGTGACTCTTGGTCCAAAGGCACTGAACAGAACTCCAGAACCTTTAAAGATAAAAGTTTTTAATACTACCCTATTCCCTTCCCTACCTTCCCCTATTCCCTTCCCTTCCCATCCCATCCCCTGTTACCCTATTCCCTCTTAAAATTCCGGCAACGCACCTGCATCTCTTCTGATGCTACGAGTGTCCATGGGTGACGGAAGTTGCTTTCCATCAGGTGACCCGTTTGCTCGTTTGCCCTCTTATTTCATTAAAAAAAACAAATTTTAAAAATTTTCCAAGTGATCCATATCCATATTTTCCAAAATAAAATAATCAAACACTATCATAGCGTTAAATAAATTATTTGTGCAGCTGTTAGACAATTAAGGCTTATGTATAGCTTTTATTATTTTGATCATGTATAAACAATTAAGACGTTGTTTACGACTTGACCAGCAACTTGTTATGGCGTTGCCATGACATCTTTTGGACATGCGCAATAAAAGGTTTGTCCAAAAATATGCCAACGAACACGGCCAATGTCATCCGCCAACAACAACAACATTTATTTTAAAAATTTCGACATTATTCTAGTTATTATTGGTAAAAATTCTTTTAGGAAGTGAAATTTGGAGTGCCGAAACATGACCACGTGCAGTGTTATTGGATGCCGTACTCGAATCCGAAGAAAACAACCAGATTTGTGTTTTCTTAAAATGATCTATTACAAAAGGTTCTATTAATTTCACCGCTTGGTTCCCTATATTTTTGATGTTTTCCATATAAAATACATGGTAGTAATATTGTATGAACAATAGTTATTGCCTTTATCGATAATTTTATTTAAAGTTTTTTTTACCTAATTTCATCACTTTAAGAATGTATATGTGTTTATTTCTACTTTTAGATTACCTAATGATGAAGCAAAAAGAAAAGAGTGGATAAATATTATAGGTGCAGAAAATATTAGCATGAACAAAAAAAGGAATATAATATGTCTGCTCAATACATTTTGAAGAGTGGTGTTTTAATAGGACGTTGGGCAGATTAAAACTACAAGATGATGCTGTACCATCAAAAATATTATTCGTGGAGGCTTCATGTAGACGTTCTAAAAGTGTTAAGTTTGTTAACCTATTTAGAAATAAATATTTTGATTTTGATTTTTGCTAAGCGACAAACAGTACCTGGTTTGTGCTCATAATATTATAGGCTCTATCCAGGGTAAGGCCAAGTTAGCCTCTAAAAAGTTTGGTGTTCATAACAGAACTAGGCAGTATTTTAGTCCGGAGTTTCAGTCCAGTCGCTTCACTCTGCATCCTCTATCAGTTGTATTACTGGGAGTACTCTGAAGTCTGAGGAATTGTTTGCAATCATACCTCCTGTAATTTTTCGCCATCGTTCCACGCGAAAAATATACCATCTACATCACCTTCATGTGTGATAGACTTCGACCGTGCGTTTTTCGCGTAACTTTCTGCCGCGCACTGTAAAACTCTAGAACGAATTGTCACCAGTAGTATTACTGGACCAGTACGATATGCAAACCTTTAAGAAAATAGCATATTATATAAAAGGCATAGTTCCTTTTAACATATTTAAATAAATAAAATTTAAAGAAATGTCAGTTTACTGCAGCTAACTACTAAACCTAGATTTTATTTGTTGGACTCAAGTAACACTGTGATAACACCCAGTTGAATAAATAAACCACCTTAGACAAAATTGATCTTGTCTTTACTTTTATAAAAATTGTAAGTGAGCAGAGGTCACCAGTTTTTTTTAATTTATGTTTATTATAGTCACCTTTACTATTATTTAGAAAAGTATCGTTAATGTGGTTTTAGGGTTACGTAACCATTTGGTTAAAATCGGGACCGTCCCCTATTACTAACACTTCGATGTCTGTCCGTCTGTATGTCACCAGGCTGTATCTCAAGAACCGCTATAGCTAGACTTCTGAAATTTTCACAGATTGTGTATATCTGTTGCCGCTATAACAAAAAATACTAAAAATAAAATAAATATTTATATAAAAATAAAATAAAATTTAGAAATTTTTCCAATTCCCATATAAGAAACGCGATATTTTTGGCCTTTTTTGCTCGTAATCAATAATGGTAACAATTAGGCACTTGAAACTTTCACAAAATCCTTAATTATATTTTTACTTTAATAATTAATAATAAAATTAAAATAAAGTAAATATTTAAGAGGGGCTCCCAAACAAAAAACACAATTTTTTGTCTACTTTCGCTCTATACCGGTACGCAACCCTTCGTGTGCGAGTCCGACTCGCACTTGACCAATTATTTCATTCAGTGACGTCTCTTGTAAAATCCGCCGTTTTACTTTTTAGTCCACAAAATTTGAATTATAAGACCAAATTAGGTGTTTGCCTTTACTATTATTTGGAAAAGTATCGATATCGATATTTTTGCATCGTCTCTAGTAAAATCCGCCATTACTAGCCTTCAAATTTTGAAGGCAGGCGCGTTATTTCATGTCCTGTGTTTCTTATGTCATTGCCTAATACATATGAATTATACTCTTTTATTTATGGTTGAAGTCTATTGACAACAAGGTGACAAATTAAAAATGGATTATAGTTTTTTTTATTGAATTTTAGATACTATTAGACAATGCTTACACGGCCACTCTGAGATAACTGATCTGAGAGTACCAGAGACAAGAGTTGAAAAAAATATGATGAAGTCAATATTTATAATATAGGTAGTAGTCCTAATGTCGTTGAAACTAAGGTCGAATTTCGACCATTGGGCGATTTCTAGTCTAGGAATTATAATTGTGTGTTTTGTGAACATTACTGCCTTGCCTATATAATATACTTGCCTACCTGTTGCCATTATTGATATCGAGTAAAAAGGCGCGTTTGTTGCATCAGAGCCCCCTAAATATTGATTTTATTTTGTTTTTAGTATTTTTTTGTCATAGCGGCAACAGAAATACATAATCTGTGAAAATTTCAGAAGCCTATTTGATTCTTAAGATACAGCCTGGAGACAGACAGACGGACAGACATTAAAGTCTTAGCAATAGGGTACCGTTTTCACACTTTGGGTACGGATTCCTAAAAATTAATATATACTTAGCTCTCAAAATATTATGATATTATTATATTGTAGTGTTATAAATTAATTTATAAGCAGGTAGCAGAAATACAAAATTCGAATCCAGTCAACAGAATTTATCTTTAGCCTAAAGAAGTGGCATATAGTCACAATATTAGTGTGGACTGTTATCAAATAGTTTGTTTTGAAGAATAAAAATAGAAAAATCTGAAGTGTATCAAGATTCAAGAGTGATCTATCATCTCGTGTAGATTTTATCGGAGTGCCTAGATAAAAATAGGACAAATAGAAATAAATTTCCCCAGTATCATCTGATTTGTGATGATGACGCACAAAATGGCGTACAAACACCAACATGTAAAGCTTGTCACACACAGAGCAGGTAATGTAAAGATGTATATTATAGCACGATACATCTCGATACATCTCAATACATCTTTCTATAGAAATCGTCAGGAGACCACACACAGCAGCTAAAATGTATATTTTGACATCTTCGTATCTTAAGATACCGAGCTATATGAAAATATACATTTATATTTTGATACATCTAAATACATCTCAATATATTTCTGTATATTACGATACATCTCTTCTCTTCATAGGGTGTTCAAAAATTTCTATGATTATAATTATTATATGTGTATGATAGACAGATACACACAGTGTTGCCACTTGCCACCTTAGCACAGCACTTCACAGCAGGTACTGCAGGCAGTCTGTTCCCCAGAGCCTATATTTTCAATCAAATATCTTCAATCCACATCGTTATGTTTTTGGCACAATATATAACAATGCGCGCATCAAAATTACAATCCGAATCATCTTGAAATTGAAATGTAGGGAAAGATACATTACATTACCTGTTGTGTGTGTGATACATTAATATAATGTAAAGATATACATCCCGGGATGTAATGTACATTAATATACATTACCTGCTCTGTCTGTGACAGCCTTAAGGGCCAGACCACAACACTGCGTTGCGGCGTCGCTTTGTAAAAATCTACGACGCCGCAGAACGCATCGTGGAAATTTCCGATGCACCATTGACTTCCAATGAAATTTTGCGCTCCGACATCTAATCGCATTTCTGTGCGATGTTGTTTTTGCGATGCGACGCCGCAACGCAGTGTTGTGGCCTGGGCCTAAGGGTCAGTTTAATCTTGGTCCTACCGGGCCCTTATGTGTTAATTTATACGGGTTATGATAGTAGTTCAAAATTGAACTAAGTTTAGAAGTTTAGAACACACTAAGGTGGACGTTTATTGTTTGGAACAAAATGATAATAACATAAATATTAATAATTATTATATTAGGCCGCGGGAACTAGCGCGCGCGGTTTGTTCGCCACACCGCGAGATCACTAGCAATAGTTTCATATTGTAATGATTTTAAATAGCGGCCGCGCCGTCATTTACATACAATTGCAATGAGTTTCTAAAATACTAGAGTAGCAATGTCTTACAAAAGATTCTCAGAAATGCGTAACCACTTTTTTGTTCAAAAGACAATGTCAAGTCATATATTCGTTATGTCATTATGTATGTGAGATATGCCTGCAGGCATCTTCGAAGTGGCAACGCGTTGCTACCGTAAACTTCCAATCTAGTTACGTTAGTAACATAGAATATCATTGTACAATTGCTTGTAATGTAGCGTTGTAAGGGTTGAATATTCAGACCGCAACGCGCAGATGCATTTCTAAATTTATATGGATTTGACAGATTCGCAAGACGTCTCCCGCAATTGAAATCTGTCAAATCCATACAAATTTATGCCGCGCCACGCCTGGCCTCGCCTCGTCGCATTGTGGTCTGAATTGACCCTTATAGCCAAATCGCGCGTTTGGGCGGCGCATATAAATCCAGCCTCATACAAAATCTAAAGTCTAATCATCAGCATTCCTGCTTAAGCTTATTTCACATTAAGTTCTTGGAAAACGTATATATATAAAACTCAAAGGTGACTGACTGATCATAGTGATCTATCAACGCACAGTCAAAACCATTGGACGGATCGGGCTGAAATTTGGCATGCAGGTAGATGTTATGGCGTAGGCATCCGCTAAGAAAGGATTTGATGAATTCCAACATCAAGGGGTTCAAATAGGGGAACAAATTTTGCATGTAATAATACTTCTTAACGCGAGCGAAGCCGCGGGCAAAAGCTTGTTTTCAATAAAGTTCGAAATTAATAGTAAATTTACGTTAAGTTTAAATTCTAGACAAAGAGGTGTTTATTTTGTATCAGACCCATTAAATATTTGAATTGTTATTTCTAAAGCTAAAGCGACAAAATGTTCGTAAGCTCTATAAGCTACACTTAAAAATGTAATAAAATATTTTAGCATAAAATATTACGACCAATATTATTGCCAGTGACTTAAACACACAAAGAAGATTATGTATAATAGCTCCCACACCGGTTTCGGTGACGGTGGCCGGTTTCATTGAAACCAGGCCAGCTACGCAGGAGTAATTTATAGTGTCCAAGTGTGTGCGCAGTACACAAGAGCACTCTCTATTCCTTTACTCTCATAACCCAGTGGGACGGACGACCGACACGACTGGCGAGAGATCAGGCGCAGGACCGACTTTTTACATGCCCATCCGACGCATGGATCATCTTACTTGTCAGACAATCAGGTGATCAGCCTGCATTGTCCTAACCAAACTTGGAAATAACATGTTTCCAACGTGGGAATCGAACCCACGACCTCCGAGTCAAGAGCCGCGCTCTATACCACTAGACCACGGAGGCGTTAAATGTATGTTATATTAGTTAGATTATGTATGATTATGTATTGTGTATGTAAACTGTACATTTTACTTAAAGATGAAGATGCCTAAAAATCTAACCTTCTCTATTCAAAATAGTAGCTATAATAATTATTGCATGTAGTAAATAGTATCATTTAAATAATGTACATAAATTGAATGGGAAGAAATCGGTTAAAAGATGCAATAAGTTGACGACGACCCAGTAAACTCATATTACAAGAAAATAAACATAGAATTCAAAGTATCGAACCTCGTTCTATTGAAGACCCAGTTAAATACTTTGAGCGTTTTCCAACAATTCATTTTATTGAACAAAGTATTTAAAAGAAAATGTCAAGTCGTAAACTTTTATTTATTTCATTTCTCTTTGATCTTTTTATTAAAAAATAATAAATGTACTTTATTTGCTTACAAATAGAAATAAATATCCTACAAATACATTCTAATATCACATTTTTACAACGGTGCACTCGTTTGGAGGTTATATGCCGTAATATTAACGGTTTGGGGACTCAAATTCCTGAGCTTCCATCCTCCTAATGGGTACACCCTACTGCTAAAGACCACCTCTCCTTCACCACAGAACAGTTCCAAGCTGCTTGCATCGAGGAATATTCTCCAAGAGTGAGATCCTAGTGGCTCCCATTCCACTTGTCTGATATCGTCTGATCCTCTGTCTACTACTACTTTACCCACTTCTGGGTCCCATCTTAACCAGACTTGCCCTCCGCCTTCGACACCATCAAGTTGCAGCTCAATTTTCTGATTGAGATCAGCGTCAACAATAATTTCTACTGTCTTTCCAAATTGCATATTTTCATTCGGTTGGAGCTCCTTCTGAGTGCCCGGTTCTTCTCTTAGTGATACCATGTCGGCGACCGGAGTCATTAAAATACGATTATTGACTAACTTCATCTCTCTGACTATTGTCATGGCTCCCGCCCAGCCGTCCTCCGCCTCAGGGTGAACAATCTCCCAGGTATTAAACCAAGCTATCACGTACCGTCTCCCATCATTTTCAGTCGTCGAAGCCGCATAGTAATCGTGGCCGAAGTCCAATTCTTGAAATTCTACTTCAGGCTTAAATTCAAAGGTTTCGTAATCAAAATCGCCGATTATGTAGCCGGTTTGGTAAATATTTTTGTACCTGTCACCTTCTGGTTCTACTCCTTGGGGCGACATGAGCAAAACGAACTTACCGTCGAGCTCGAAAAAGTCTGGGCACTCCCACATGTAGCCGAGGTCTCCCTTCGATTCGCCGAGAACGCTCAAAAACTCCCAATTGATCACGTCTTTCGATCTGTACAGGAGAACCCTTCCTCTCTCGTCGTCTGTTTTGCTGCCGAGGATAACGTAATAGTAATCACCGTGTTGCCAAACTTTAGGGTCGCGGAAGTCGGCTGCATTATTCGGCGTCATAGAGAGCACGGGGTTTCCATCGTATTTATAGAAATTAATCCCGTCGTCGCTGAACGCAAGGTACTGAGTTTCATTGAAATATGGGTCCTCCTCCGAGACTCTTCGTCCGGTGTACATGAGCACCATCTTATCATCGTAACTAAAAGCACTCCCAGAGAAACACTGCTCATCTTCTGGTATCAGAGCCGTGGGGAGCTGCTTCCAATGCACGAGATCCGGACTGGCCACGTGTCCCCAGTGCATGGGACCCCAAACACTGTCGTAGGGATAAAATTGGTAGAACAGGTGGTACTCTCCGTTGACATGAGAGAACCCATTGGGATCATTCATCCAGCCGACCGGTGGAGTGACATGGTAGTGCAGTTTGTACTGGAGGTTTATTTCTTTCTTCTTATTTAATATGTACTCCTCCACTTCATGTTTGGCATTTTCATAATTATTTACAGATTTAGTATTTACGATCGCAAAAAGCGCTACAAAAACGACACCTACGCGCAGAATCATTTTGTCGTTTGTTATCTTCATCTCAATTCCGGCCTTATATAGATCAGTACGACACGTCGTTATGTCACGTCATCAACTATTATGTCCCGGTGGTATCTCGCCGCACACTTGAGTTTTTCCTGTAATTTTATTCGCTATATACAACCCGCGAATACTTGTCCGTCGATAACGAAGATTTTTACTTGTATCTACGACTATAAAATAGATACGATATAGATGAGTAAGTAGAATTGGTTGCAACGATAGAAACAATATCTTTTGCACGCAAAAACGTTCATAGCGACCTTTCTGATTGTTCGATTGTTCGAGTGACAAAGGCACTATAAACACTAATATTAAAATAATCGATGTGCAATTTGTTGTTTCCTTTGTATATGAATAGGATTGTTGTGAGTATAATATTTACTGTAATCGCTATAATCACGGTGACGACATAAAAATGCAAAGTCAAGGCTGGAGCGCTCAGGCGAATCACACATTTTGGATGATTGGACTTCTCAGCAGAGCATTGACTTGTGACTTAAACGATTTGTGACTCAGTAATCAGTACCAAGATCATTTCTAACTTAAGTACCTGGATGATCGAGCTTTGCTCGGTATAGCAAACACTCATTGACTTCGTGTTACTTAACAACACCATCTGCTGGAATAGCTTTAGCTATTGTTGTGTCGTTAAAACAATAATTAGTTGCTCACAAAATAGTACTATTATTCGCCAATAGATGTCAGGAAGAGTAATTTTTTCATTTTATCGATTATCGATAAAACAGGAATAAAAAGACATTTTCTAAAAATGATTCCTAGCTAGATCGATTTATCGTCCCCGAAACCCCCCTATATACTAAATTTCATGAAAATCGTTGGAGCCGATTCCGAGATTCCAATTATATATACATATACGAGAATTGCTCGTTTAAAGATATAAGATATGAGGATTCATTATAATATTTACTCCCGCACTCAGAGACGAATATAAATTACTTAACTGTAATAAAATGAAGATTTTAACATTATGGGACTCATGTCAAAATCTTTATTTAATTACACTTAAGTAAATAAAATTCGTCTTTGAGTGCGTATATATTTTCTGTTTCTGTTTAAGGACAACAAAAGACAATAAAATTGATCCGACGCAAGGAGAAAGTGTTTCTCCCCTTCAGTTCTTTGACTTTCGGTCACTGCAACTTTGTGCTGTCTCCCGCTTTATATTGGGGAGGGAATCTGGAATTCTTCCTACTCCTCCTATTTTCTTCTGATTAATTTCGTTGCGAGTCCCAAGACAGCTTTAGCATGTCCCTCGGGCTCCCTGAGATCATATCAAAGGGTTTTCGTGGTTGGATGCCGCTGTCGATCCTGGCGACACAGGAGATACAGTGGTGGGAATGTGTGGTGGGCCAGAGCCCGTTTAAAAAAAAAAAAAAAAGGAGAAAGTGTTCCAGTCCTTCTTAAGCCCAGAAACTGCAAAATCGTAAGGAGCAACTTTGTCTAAAGTGGAAATGAAAGCAACAAAAAATAATATAAAGTTACTTAGTGAACATATTAGCAACTCATCGTCTGACTGTTGAATGGTGCCACAAAATAATATTAGACAATAACTGGAATTCATTTAAAGGACATTACTCTAACGAAGAATGTAGGAAACGAAATATCAAATAAAAGGACCGAAAACCACATTAATTGATCACATTCATTAAGACGAGAAAATTTAATTAGCTTATTACTAAGAGTCGCAAAAAACCTTGTGAAAAATTGTTTAATTTGGAGTCTTTCGTTGTTATATCAATAGACTATGTCTATAATTAAGTTTGGTCGTTTTTAGGGTTCCATACCCAAAGGGTAAAAACGGGACCCTATTCGGAAGGGGACCGTCCGTCCGTCCATCTGTCCGTCAATCCGTCAGTCCGTCCATCTATCTAAATAAGGTACAAATTGATGTTCTAGTACTTGAACTAGGCCTAGCCTATATTTTAAGTACTAGTATGCATAGTTCGCGGGTTTTGAGTGCGGCAACCGAATCAAGGTAATTCCGTAACGAAAAAACCTAACACATCATCTAACGTTGCTTCAGCTGTGCGTGCGACTAGACGGCGTGTAGACAATTTACCGAGGCAGTCCCCGAATGCCACACGTTTAAATTAAGCCCCATTTTTCCAATGGTACATTAATTTGGTTTAGTTTTAATTTTTGTTTACTTTCAAATCAAAATGAATTAAAACGGAGTAAGTATAGTTAGTGGCCCATTAAAAACAAAATTACTAATAAGTTTCCTGAGGACATAATACAAATCGATAATACAAGTAAATTCTGGTGCAAGGCTTATGTTGTTTATTGAAATTACTGCATGTTCACAAGACAAAATAACAACGTGGCGTATGAGATTAAAATGATTAAAATATTTTGGTTCCGTACTAAATATAATAATCGATTTCAATATATTAATGGTTGAATTTCAATATATTAATGGTTTATTGTTTTATATGTATTTGTGTAGATTGTTGTATTGTTCTGTAGATTGTATAGTATTTAAACATCGAGCGAAATGGTTTTTGACACGACCAAAACACGCCTATCTATCTCTATCTTATAATATAAAAAACCGGCCAAGTGCGAGTTGGACTCGTCCATGAAGGGTTCCGTAGCAGCAATAAGGTTTATTTTTATGTTGATTTATTTTCAAATTTCAGTTGATTTAATGAAATTTAAATTAAGGTTTACCATTTATGACTTATAAAAAAAAAACTACTGGCTAGATCTCGTTCGAACCAATTTTCGTTGGTAGTTTTTGTAGTAATGTACTTACATCATATTACTTTTTTTACCCCCCTACTTTAGAAGTTAGAGGGGGGGAGACACACATTTTACCACTTTGGAAGAGTCGCAAACTATTCAGGCTAGAAAAAAAATATTTTGGAAACCTCAATATGATTTTTGAAGACCTATCCATAGATATCCCACACGTATAGGTGAGATGAAAAAAATTTTTTTTGTTTGAGTTGTATCCATGGGGACCCCTAACATTTTTAATAATTTTTCCATTTTTGTATCAAAATCTTAACACTTCATTAGGCGCGCCTCTATTTGGGACGTTAGTAGTCGCGCGCTCTACATATGTACATTTTTAATATAAGGTTTTCAAAGGAATTTTTTATAAATTGAAAAATATTTTTTGGTACTAATAAGAAAAACTTTATTGTAAAACTAAAACAAACAAATATGACTCATTTAAACATGTTAGGAACAAAAAAATCAGACTTTAAATACATAATTAAAAATACACAAAATTTTAACTTATATTATTGAAAGACTCATTTTTTTTTTCGCTTACGTCCTCCACCTCCGATTCTTCATTTTTAGCGTAGTCTGGATATAGAAGATCCTGATGATGAGGGCAAATCCACTTGTTACATGTGTTACAATGCTTCCTGGTTGACTTGTCGAGCGCTCTGCCACAAAAGGAACATTTTCCAACGCGACCGGTGTTGGGGGGTTGTGCTGGACCCGGGTTCAACTCGGATGGATTGTTCAGACCGAAAAGAATTTTTCCTTTTAGTTTTAATGATTTTGGAATGTTTTCCATAGATATTTCTTTAACATACTATTCAAGGTTCTTCGCTTTGTGACTTCCAATATGCCAGACAAAGACAAAACTTTGTACATTTATCAGCTATAAATATTTGGGTAAATATACGAAAAAGAATAACAAACATCGGTATGCTTTTCTTCAAAATTACGGAATTAAAAAATTACGTTACTAAAACTTTACTTCAGAATGGAGCGTATTCATAACAAAATACTTAAATGGGTTTTCTACGAACTGAAAATCTAGATGTCTTAAACAACAGCGTTTACAACATAAATGTAAATGATTTCATCCTTCCTGTCATAATAGTAAATGCGTTAGTTGAATGCAATTTCTGTACAAAATGTTGTTATTATTTACCGAGTTTCAGCTAGACTTCAGTAAAGCTTGGTACTACTAATATATATTCTGTGGTACCGCGAACTCTACAATCTAATTTCGTTAAGAGTCCGGGTGCCAACGCAGTTCTCATACAAACGTAATACCAAGATAATTTCCCATACGAGAATATTTATCATATTTGAGTTATTATCCTGTACAAAGATTTACTGCAAAATATTTACGTACCAAAAATATGAACGATTACAATATTTACATACTAAATTATTGTAATCGTTCATATTTTTTGGTATGTAACTTCGAAATATATTTTGAAACTAGATGACGCCCGCCCGCGGACTGAATTTATTTCCATACCAATAACTAAATTGATGATTAACCCATCAATCCTCAAGCGGCACCTGACTGTCGCATAACAAATGAAAATCAATTGTGTCTGCGATTCCCTCGATCGAGGTATTAGGGCGTTCGCTGCGTTGAGCGTGTGCTCAGCGCGGCTGGCCGTCCCGGGCGCCCTGCGCCGTGCGCACGCCATAGTAATCGTACGACGGCTGACTCGCCTTCTCGTAGCGCTGCTCTTTGGGATGACATGAAACAAGCACGCCTCGCGGGTGGCCGCGCCGGGCGCACGCTTAAGAGGATACACCAGCATAGCTAGCACAAGCACGTAGACAAACGAAAGAAAGTAAATTTTGACAGTTTTACCGGAAAAACATTGGAGAAAAAGTTTCTTTCGTATCTCGATATCTCCCGCTTTTGAAAATCTATAAGTCAAGCATGACAAACCGCTTTTGACATTTAGTTTCTTGATTCTTTTTTTTTAATTATGGCACTTGGCTATAAAACCATGGCTAGTGTCGAGTAAATGGCGGCAAATTCAAAAAATCGATGTATAGCAACCCTGTCTATAGCCGGAATTATAGTTTTGATCTACAAACTACGAATAATAAAGTTCCTTAGTTTTTATTATTCGTATTTCGTAGATCAAAACTATAATTCCGGCTATAGACAAGGTTGCTACACGTCGATTTTTTGAATTCGCCGCCATTTACTCGACACTGGCCATGGTTTTATAGCCGAGATGCCATAATTAAAAAAAAAAACCAAGAAACTAAATGTCAAAAAAAATAATTGCCGTTGCTTTAATGGTTGCTATGGAAAGAGTTTCTTGTCTTTGTCCACTGAAACTCAAGTCGATAGGTGGTGCCATGCTCGGGAATAAGATATGTAGACATGGGAAAGAAACTGCCATTACTTTCTTCCGAAGAATCGACTGGGAAACCCCGTGCTAGCTACGCAGGGGCGAAATGAATGAAATGAAAAATAGAGAAATGAAAAAAAAACGTGTAATATCTTAATATCTATAGCTGTCTCCCTTACCTCAAGTCTATACCGCAGAACGCGATAGAGACAACTGCGGAAAATCAACGATTCGTTGTCCCCTGATTCCTTCTCCAAAACTTAACCGATTTAAGTACTTTTTTCATTAAAGATTATAGAAAGGCTTGAGCTGTGTTATTATTTTTTTTGTATAATCTGTTTTGGTATAATTTTGTATGACGAGTAGAAAAAAAATAACTTTATTCTATAACCTGTATATCCTGATAGATAAAATTTGTACTTTAATTTTAACTACATATAAAAACACCGTGCCGAAGTCTGCCGAACTGAAACGACGTTATGCACAGGCGGCACAGCATTCAACGCTGTACCGCTGTGCCGGTCAGAGTGGGGAGTGTTAGGTTTTTTTCGTTACGCTTCTAGATTTTATGGCCGCGTTCAAAGCCGTGATAAATGTATGCAATAGATTAAAAATATTAAGATTTTCCTATCAGACGATGGATCCCAAATACGTTATCACTATTTACATAAGAGTCGCTGTTGGTATATTTATCGCGAACTCTAAGCCGCTGTCGACCACCGTTAAACATTCGATTACAACCGAACTCCACCTGATAACGATCTGGTATTATTAGTCGCAAGATTTTTCACTAGGGTCGGTTCAGACGGGCGACTTACGACAAGATTTATCTGATTAGCTGACTTTGTTTGAGTTTTTTTGCCATAATATGCAATATGGAGTATAAAAATAGGTAAGTACCGACGATTATTATGAGACCTATTCCATAAGCACACACAATTTCATCAACAATTTCAACAAGACTTGGGTGACAAAAATTTCACCCGGTCAGCACGTAGCATCGTCCCCGCACGGCAGCTATCCGACTCACTGGATCCCGTGCACACAGTTCCGACTCACTGGGACTCACTTCAACAGTTCCGACTCACTGGAACTCTCTGGCACTGGCGACTCAAGCGACAAGACTTCACGATTCGACCTCCAGTCTTGGGGGGAGTGATGTGGCGGTACCCACAATTAGCGCCACATTCCTGCATCGCGCTATCGAAGTTTTCTGAGCGCGTCAGTATATATAATACTTGCCCATATGATACAGCTGAAATGTATCACATGGGCTCCGGCCTGATCGAGCATAACACCTCGCTCGGTCGGAAGATCTTCCTTTGCGGCCACCACGCCATATACTACACCTGATTTTTTAATAGAAATGTTTTCGTCTGAAACATTGATAACGTAGGCACAATTAGGGAATGCAATACCGGGATACCGGGATCCCGAAATACCGGGATCCCGCATATATTTTGCAGAACTAATCCCGTTCGAAAATTTAGCGGGATCCCGCGGGACTGGCGGGATTACAAAGAAGCGTGATTCATACGTGTGACTCTGCGCGAGGGGATGCGAGAACTGGCTACAGGCAGCCCACTAAACAATTTACAGTCAATTCACCTATATTTCACTTTTAATTTTAATAATTGTACCAACCAGCTTGGAAGCTGAGCGAACTTTTTCAGCTGCTGGCTAAGGTAAAAGCACTAATGGCAGACGCTTTAAGGAAACATGGAACATTTGAATGTTGTAAAATATATATTTATCAAAATAAAGGATTGATAACTTCTTCCATGTCTTCAGTAACTCTTACAAAATAAAACTATTATGATTATTCACTGACAAATCAATAAAAAAAAAATTATTGGTCTTTTTGTAAACTTAGTCACTAATAGTAGACACCAATATGAACTAATAGTTGACATAGAACATTACATTATATTTAACATTTTTCCTATTATTAGGTCTTACTTCGTCATAGTACCTACATGCATATGAAATATTATCCACGTTGTCTCCAGATTCTATCCATTCTTCTTCCATGCTAAAACTATCTTTCCTTTTATTTTTATTTTTCATATATTTTTTCCTAGCAAATTTATTTTGAGTCTTTAGTCTCCATGCTTTTCTTGCCTCTTCTTTTTCCTTCTTTCTTTTCTCAGCTCTCCTTTTTCTTCTTTTTACTGCTAAAAAACTAAAGCAATCGATTTTTAGATCAGACAAGGTCTAATATGTCAATTTTTAGGTACAGTAGTTCTAATTTGTTAGCTTGTTAATAGAATTATATTTTCAGAGAATATTGATGATATTTGCAGTAGAATAAACTACAAAATAACTTTAGTATGTATTGCAAAACTAAAAGATTAGATCCATGTCATCTATTAGGTTTTTTACATTTTCAAGAACTAATAGTAGACATCCTTTATATTGTTAGGGAAAATGGAAAAAAAAACATAAATAAACATTAATTAGTGTAAATAACATGACCATTAATCCAATGAAATCAATAGAAATTACAAAAAATCAAATAAATGTATTCAAAACTTACGTGCAAAATTTCGTCTTCCTTAACCTATTTGCTAAGAAACTGCCGAGCGCGTGTTGACGCGGTCACATTTTTTACGAAAACTGATCCCATTTAAAAGTTTATTCCCGAAGGCGTCCTAATATATTTTTTCACGTCAACAGATAGCTTGAGAAGCTTATAAAATTTATAGTGTTGAGAAAAAAATAGACTAATTCTTATTTTTATGGTATTTTTGTTGTAAGTGTCATCTATTAGTTCCGAGTCTACCATTAGTGCTTTTACCTTACTTTGTGTCGAATATCAGGAGCAGTTTGGGAGGCGACAAAATTAATACATATAACTTTTATAAGCTTGGGCTGTATGTATGTAATGGATTTAGATTTTTTTTTACATCTGAAGTCTGAAGTATTTAAAACCCCTTGTAAAAAAAGTGTCCGACAAAATTAGTTTCATTTGAATTCTAAGAATAAAACGGAGTCTATCCAAAGACTTATATTTAAACGTTTAAATAGAAGTCTTTGGGTCTATCAACTAAAGTCATTATAACCATTTATTTTGAAAGTTTAAATAGAAGTCTTTGGGTCTATCAACTAAAGTCATTATAACCATTTATTTTGAAAGTTTAAGTCTACTCTGCGGGATCCCGCAAATACCGGGATCCCGCGGGATTGTGATGGTTCAGTCCCGCAAATACCGGGATTGAAATTATCTGGCGGGATTGCATTCCCTAGGCACAATATATTTTGTTTATTTTGACGACATGTTTTTTAATGAAGTCTTCGTTATTGTTTACGTATACGTTAAAACTTACGAGCACTTTTCAAATTAATTGACAACTTGGCGTGTACAGTTTTATTTTAGCAATAAAAATGAAAATATAAAATTACTAAGTATTCGAAAGTCATAATATTTTATGTCTTATATAAAGTATTTTGTGTTTTAGCATGAAAAGTCTATCACAGAATCATAAAGTATGATAATATATAATATGGTGGACATACGTGATTTGGTAGGTATGTCGCAATCTTAAATATTATGCTATTTGATTGCAAGACATTAATTGAATGAAACCATTTAATTTAATGACTAAGGCCAACTCGTAAAGTCGACGACTGTAAACTATATAAAAAAATCGTCTAAACCAAAGGCCAACTCATCTATTAATTTACAGTCCTTAACTGAAAATTAAATAGTTTCAATCAATGAATTCGCTAGTCATTTAATCAAATAGTAGATTCAAACAGGTGACTATTTTTTATGAAATAAGGGGGCAAACGAGCAAACGGGTCATTTGATGGAAAGCAACTTCCGTGCGAGTGTCCATGGGACACTCGCAGCATCAGAAGAGCTGCAGGTGCGTTGCCAGCCTTTTAAGAGGGAATAGGGTAAAAGGGGAGGGTAGGGAAGGGAAGGAAAGGCAATAGGGGAGGGTAGGTAAGGGAAAGGGTAGGGGATTGGGCCTCCGGTAAACTCACTCACCCGGCGAAACACGGCGCAAGCGCTGTTTCACGCCGGTTTTCTGTGAGAACGTGGTATTGTATACGTGGTATTATAGGCACGAATGGGCCGGCTCGGAGAAATATCTCCGGTCGAGCCGGCCCATTCGTGCTTAAGCATGGCTCTCGCACGTATAAACTGCGACCGATATAATATCTTGCCAAAAGATAACGACTAGGTTCTCTATCTGCTTGTGAATATATTACTCTGATGGCACCTAAATATTATGTAGTAAATAAGACAAAGGAAATGGTTGAATAATTGTTTCTCGAAATATTATAATATTCGTTGATGAACTTGAAAGACTGTATGAATTCAGTAATACGTCAAATAATAACGAACCAAGTAATGTATATTAAAGCTGACTTGTAGATTGTAGCTATGGTTACATCCCAAAGATGTAATTATCCGTAACAATTTCTCATTACATTACAAGTTTATAGCGAGAATAAAACAGAGTATATTTTATTCGACGTTCCCCTATATAAATATGTACTATCAGAGAAGTTGATTCCTAGGCAGGTGGCGGACCTAAGTAATTTGGTCGCGTTAAGTCAAACCCATCAGACCGATCAGAGCCTAAATTGAATTGATATAATATGCCGACCAAATGACTTAGGACCGTCAACTGCCTAGGAATCAATTTCCTCGATGGTATTTATAGTATAATATAATATTAGGGTGAAGCCACACAGGTGCTGTGCGGCGGAAGCTCCGTATGGCTGTTCCCTTACCGTTAATGTGCGTAAATGTGCGATCTAATTTCTTGGTAGTAAATATCAAAAGTGATACTCCGGTTTGTTCGCGACATGAATTTACGACTTGACTTTGAATTTAAACTAAGTATATTATTTAATGTAGCTCCCTACAGCAGAGGTTCCCAAAATTTTTTAGCCTGCGGTGCAGTTACACGTTACAATATTTTGTCACGGCACCTTACTCTACCTGGCTATTAGAAAAAGATACGTATAAATAAACACTTTTAATGATTACTAGCTGTTTGACCGAGCTTTGCTTGGTATTCGATAGAACACGAATAAAATGACATTTTCTAGAAATGATTCCTAGCTAGATCGATTTATCGCCCCCGAAACCCCCTATATACAAAATTTCATGAAAATCGTTGCAGCCGATTCCGAGATTCCAACTATATAATATATATTATACTAGCGGCCCGTCCCGGCTTCGCACGGGTGGACATTGATTTTTAAATAATTTATTTTGATAAGAATTAATGCCATGAGTAAAATAAAGGCATTTAAGTGTAGTCCAAAAACATTTCAAGATTTTTTAATAAAAAAATGGTTGTTGTGCCTCACTCAACATAGATAGGTCGGACTTTTTTGTAGATATTTAAAAGATCTACAATTACTTACAACATTTTACGGTTCTATCTTTTATAGTTTAGGCAGCGTACGCAAAAAAAGAACATTTCTGGTTGATTTTTTACACCTTGCGTCCGAAAATCCCAAATATCTTACGGAACCCTATTTTTTTCCAAAATAAAATTTAGCCTAAGTTCAGCAGATTTAATGTAGAATTCCAATGGTAAAAGAATCTTTCAAATCGGTCCAGTAGTTTCGAAGCCTATTCAAGACAAACAAACAAACAATCAAATCTTTCCTCTTTATAATACAAGAATTGCTCGTTTAAAGATATAAGATATACTTAGCTACGTTATGCAGGTAAATAATAATAAAAAACTATTACTTAATTCATCTAAAGCAGGTCTTTACATAATTATAATTCTATTTTATAATATTTGTGGTTTCGGATAGTGACAGAGGATCGACTCACGGCGCCCCTCTTGCCTTTCCAGGGCACACAGTTTGGGAACCCCCGCCCTGCAGTAAATAATACATTTTTAATTCCAACCGTTACGGACAGGATTCGGCAATACAAGTCACAATGAAATCGATACGTTAATCTGAGTTTATTGTATTTGCCTTCATTGCTACTGTGTTTTCATGGACGCCCCACCCCGCTCATACGTCATTTTGACAGGTCAAAATTCTGATAGTATGCAGGGTCTGCAACAAAATGTATAAACAGAGTGTGTTCCGGAGGGCGTCCGAATTTTTCTGATCAGAAGTTTCGGCTAATGTGCGGCCGGGCTAAAACAGGCATCTTTTACAGGCGCTGTCACAGAGCAGCGGTCTTACTGTGACGGCCGAGCACCGCTTCGCCGATTACATCCCACGACACATCCTGGACATGGAGCACATTGTGGACCAGACATACGATAAGACTAGAGGTATCAATACAATTTAATAAAGCATTTTATTGAATACTCGTAACTCGGAGCTCGCGCAAGTAATGTACCATCCTAACTCTAAGCGCGATCTCCAAATGCGAAAGTATTATTTTAATATTTTTTATCTCCGTCTTTTTTTTTTATTTAAGTTTCTAGAAAGGATATAAGATATTTTTATTACACCGCAATGGACAACATCTAGTATCTTAATATATTTCTGTATGTCTCTTACAAGTTATTCTTTTAGCACAACGGAAAGAAACAAAGCTGGAGACCCTGTCGCCAGCAAATTTGTTCCTTTCTTTCAAAGGATGTCTGGAAGAAATTGCTGTTTTGTAATAAGACCGCCTTTGTGCACTATCGTTATTTTATGTTATGTTATCAATTTATGTGTAAGCAAATACTGTTATTGTGTATAATAAAGTATATTTCATTCGCTCATTCTCTTTATTACCTCCTCACTTTTCAAAACGAGCACTGATTGTTAGGGAATGGGCGAGAATCTCCGGACTTTTGACATTGTTTTTATGGCGAAAAATTACGGTTCCTGCGCAGCAATCGAATTTCAATGTGGGCTACATAAAGTATATTATTTCCAAGTTTGGTTAGGTCAATGCAGGCTGATCACCTGATTGTTTCACAAGTAAAATGATCCATGCGTCGGATGGGCATGTAAAAAGTCGGTCCTGCGCCTGATCTCTCGTAATGAGAGTAAAGGAATATAGAGTGTTTTTTGTGCTGCGCACACACTTAGGCACTATACACACTATGCATAACTGACCTGGTTTCAATGTAACCGGCTACCATCACCGAAACCGGTGTGGGAGTTGTTATACTAAAAGTCAAGGACTTTGACGGTTTTTATCGCGAAAATGAGAGTTCCTGCGCAGTAATCGTATTTCGACGCAAGCTACATCACGTATATTATTTGTTTGACAGTGTACGTCTTCCTGGGCGAGCACATAGCGCTGGTGGACTTCGTCAGCGTCCTCCACCGTCGCGGGCTGCTGGCGAGCGGGGAATACGCCGTCGTTGCTGTGGACGATGAGATCTACGATCCCAATGACGCCGCTATTACTCATGCTGGTAGGTAGCTTAACTAACTTGGCGATGATTCCGCGTCGTCCTTTTTCACCTGGCATACGAAAGATAGAGTGTGAAGAGAGTAGGACGATGTTTGATTTTTTGCTTTATTCGCCTTCTTAAAGTATCTGGCAGAGTTGATGTAGGTTCTATCTTACCTGCAATTCTGCCTTAAGTGAGGAGTGGAGCACCATTGGGTTTTATTGGGTAGACTTGCATTATTATAGGTCCCACATACACCGGCCGATATCCCCAATTCGCCAGGGATGCGTAAAGCATTTCCCCATGTAAAGAGGCACCTTTGCCTCTTCACAATGGTTGGCCTGGCCCACTACAGGCCATCGCCATTGTGTAGTCGAAGTGTATGGTGGCGGATGATGGTCATGTCAGTATCGTGATGACTTTCAGTGGGCCAGCATGGACAATTGTGAAGAGGAACCTCGAGCGTTTTTATAGACGAACGGCACTTGTTGATGACAGTTGACGGCTGCGTGCCGTAAAGCTAAACGTAGCACACGGGCGCTGCGTCATTACAAAGTAGTCTTAACGTCAACACCCCCTCCCGCTTCGTCTCGGGGGCTGCTGTCCGTCATGTGTGCGTTCCGACGACGCAGCGCGCCGTATGAACACTTTGGTTATTTGTATGTAAACAATGCAACGGCAGCGCTGCGTCGACATAACGCTGACGCAACGTGTGGACTGGCTCTAACGACTGCGGATGGACTGCGTTGCGCCTAAACTCGTTTATCGTGCGGGAACCATATATTTTCCGGGATAAAAAGTACCCCATGTCCGTTTCCGGAACTCTATATATCTCCAAGTATCTCCAAACAAAGCAAAAACGATTCTTTGGTTTAGACGCGAAGAGGTTACAGACAGACAGACAAACAGAAACACTTTCCCATTTATAATATTAGTATAGAAAATATTAATATGTTAGATAATAATTCTGTTTGTTTCTAACAAAAATGTTGAATTCATAATATCAAGTTGCAGAACAAAGTCCTGTAATAAAATTTGTGATTTTATATCTTTAAAATAAAAGAAGGAAATAATTTTCACCTGGAGTGTAAATAAAGTATAATTTGAACATAATGAAACGTCTCTCATTGACGTGGAATGTTTTGTTATTAAGACTACAAAATATTTCTCGTTTATTTCAATAATCCTCGCAATAATAATTTGTTTATGGTTGATTTGAAACATTGTGTCTTTAGACTTATAACAAAAAGTTTACGTTTAGCTTTAGATATTAGGTTGGGGAAAAGTTTCTTCGCATTTTATTTTAAATCCAAAAGGTTTTTTTATAAAGTTTATTTACAATTGACTAAAATGTATATAGGTGTAATTTTTTTCGATACCTTTTTGCCATCTTGTTGGTATGGTATCCCATTGCTGTAAAAATGGGGCTTCTGATGTTTCAACTGCGACAAATATGAATTTAAATGAAAATCTCACATTTACCTAATTTGAATTTGGAATTGTCTTCTGTATTCTTCAAGCCCCATAAGAGCACCGGTGATGGCGACAACAATAGAATACAAAAGCAATTCCTGGAATCCGCGATCGAATTATTAAAACATTTTTAATGATACCAAAATCAGCCAGATACAATTAGTATAGCCCAAGACATTTTATGACAAGTTCATACATACTATACTGTAAAAAGACTTTTTCCCCTTAAAATATTTATTTTATTTTAATTTTAGTAATTAATTGATAGACTATGTAGATATAATTAAGGATATTGTAAAAATTTCAACTGCCTGTTGCCATTATTGATGTATGGGAGCCCCCCTTAAATATTATTTTGTTTTTAGTATTTGTTGCTATAGCGGCAACAGAAATACACAATTTGTGAAAATTTCAGAACTCTAGCTATAGCGGTTGAGTTACAGCCTGGAGACAGACAGACAGACGGAGAGACAACGAAGTCTCAGAAATAGGGTCTGTTTTTACCCTTTGGGTACGGAATCCTAAAAACAAATAATGTATGGGATTTCACATGAGGTATCGCAGTCTGCGATGCCCTCTAGTCCCATAAATATTATATTTTATTTATATAGCTTCTACAGTGAATTAAAATAAATTGGGTAAATAGTGAAATGAGTTTTTTCAACTCAGATATTTTTTCAACATTTCGCTATTTGTAACGTCATTATTATTAAATAAGTTTTATATCAAGTTAATAGAGTACTGCTTGCGACAAGGTAACAAAGGTTCTCATTATACTACAAAGCAAGTATCGACGGAATTGTTATAAACTATATAAGAGTATATTGCTGCAGATAATATTGTTATATTTATAGCTTAATATCTCATCTTAACCTGAGAAGTTACAGATGTGTACGCTTTCATTTAAATTTTTCAAAACTACTTTTTAATATTCAAATGAAAACGCTAATGCCGTTATTTTCATATCTTTGTACATTACGCCGATGACATAAGGCATAATTTCATTCAAATCCAGAGGTAAAATACCCCTGAACTGTTTGCGAGTTAAATTGAAAAGTAAAAGCCACAGCGTTCATTTCAAAACAAACGGTCAACTTGGAGTAAGCTTGTTATGAAGTTGCACCAGAGTAGACGGAATTATAGAGTAGTACCTGGATGACCGAGCTTTGCTCGGTATAGCAAACACCACTAATCTCCATTATACAAGAGGTCAGTGGCAAACACTCATTGACTTCGTGTTACTTAATAACGCCATCTGCTGGTCGTTAAAACAATTAGTTGCTCGCAAAATAGTATTATTATCCGCCAATAGATGTCAGGAAGAGTCATATTTTTCAATTTATCGATTATCGATAAAACACGAATAAAAATACATTTTCTGAAAATGATTCCTAGCTAGATCGATTTATCGCCCCCGAAACCCCCCATATACTAAATTTCATGAAAATTGTTGGAGCCGATTCCGAGATTCCAATTATATATATATACAAGAATTGCTCGTATAAAGATATAAGATAGCGACTTAGAACTGATGTTGAAATTTTTAAATTTGACGTACAGCGAACTATGATGAAAATCGTCGCTAGGGTTGTTAAATTGTTACCTACGAATTTAAAACTATGACATATTCGCTGGACGTGTTCCTCTTTGGTCGTATTGTTGTTTGTGTTTTGGCACATACGATTAAAATTGTCAGAATCCAATTTTGAAATCTTTATTTTAAATATTTAAAAATAAATTATATCAGCCAGCGCGAGGCACATTCCGTTCATAATCCTAGTGAAACTGAAACTAAACCTAAAAAAACTGAAAAAAAATGGGATCAGTTTTTGTAAATAATGTGACCACGTCAACACGCGCTCGGCAATTTCTTAGCAAATAGGCACGGACGTAAAAAAATAGGCAATGATATTCTATGGTATTTTAGAAACTCATTGCAAATAGGTCAATAGTAACATAGAATATCATTGAAATAGGTTAAGCAAGGCGAAATTTTGCACGTAAGTTTTGAATACATTTATTTGATTTTTTGTAATTACTATTGATTTCATTGGATTAATGGTCATGTTGTATACACTAATTAACGTTTATTTATGATTTTTTTTCCATTTTCCCTAACAATATAAAGGATGTCTACTATTAGTTCTTGAAAATGTAAAAAACCTAATAGATGACATGGATCTCATCTTTTAGTTTTGCAATACATACTAAAGTTATTTTGTAGTTTATTCTGTAGTTTATTCTACTGCAAATATCATCACTATTCTCTGAAAATATAATTCTATTAACAAACTAACAAATTAGAACTACTGTACTTAAAAATGGACATATTAAACCTTGTACTGATCTAAAAATCGATTGCTTTAGTTTTTAGCAGTAAAAGGAGAGCTGAGAAAAGAAATAAGAAAAAAGAAGAGGCAAGAGAAGTATGGAGACTAAAGACTGAAAATAAATTTTCTAGGAAAAAATATGAAAAATAAAAATAAGGGGAAATATAGTTTCAGCTTCAGCATGGAAGAAGAATGGATAGAATCAGGAGACAACGTAGATAATATTTCATATGCATGTAGTTATGATGAAGTAAATGAAATCTTTAAAAAAAACGGCAAATAAAGACCTAATAATAGGAAAAATGTAAAATGTGATGTAATGTCAACTATTAGTTCATATTGGTGTCTACTATTAGTGATGTTCGTTTATTGTGATGTCATCTATTAGTACTTATGACTAAGTTTACAAAAAGACCAATAATATATATTTTTTATTGATTTGTCAGAGAATAATTATAATAGTTTTATTTTGTAACAGTTACTGAAGACATGGAAGAAATTATCAATCCTCTATTTTCATAAATATATATTTTATAACATTCAAATGTTTTATGTTTCCTTAAAGCGTCTGCCATTAGTGCTTTTACCTTATTTTATCGGAGGAATAACAATAAACGTAATTGTCGTTTTTCTAATTTTACAGGTATGATATTATTATATTATTGTTGTATTTATTTTGTTTATAATTTTACTTTTAGTGATTAAACTCTTATTTTACAGAGAAACAAAATTGTTTACTTGTTTTCCTCCATACATCAAAATAATCTTATAAAACGACAATTCGCTTATCATAACAGTATGGAGAAGCTACAATTTAAATTTACTTTGCTATCTAAAAACGACGGAAAGTCCAATGTACTTTCTATAACGTACTCATCAACTACATCAACTCAAAGTAATAAAGAGTATTATATACCTGAAGAATTGCAAGATATTAGCAATCACACAGAAATAATGCAAACCGCTACATATAGTAAAGTGCGAAATAGCCTAAAGAAAAGATATCAGACCAGAAGGATCTGGATAAACATGACAGAGGAGTTGATGAAAATTTATGTAGACGAAAATGATAATCTACAATTTGGAGACCAATATCAAGATATTGGTCTCCAAATTGTAGATTATCATTCTTAATAATAAAAGTTCTTCAAGAAGAACTTTTTCTTGAAGAACAGGTGATCCAAAGGAGTGAGAATGCAGGTAATATACATGAAATTAAATATCAAAGCCTTAAGGATATCGCAGAAAAATTTATAATTGATACATTTTCAACTAAGAATATGAACGCAAACTTATAGATGGACACATTTGAAAAAGAATGTGCTCGTTTTTGCGTCACAACTAATGAACAAAAACTAGAAATTCTTAGATTATTTTTTGATAAGAATTGCATCGACTGGTATAATTCAATGATTATGAAGCTAACACTTAACTCTGAATGGTCTATTTGGAAGTCAAAATTTTGTGAGACTTTTGCAAACAAAGGGTGCAAAAATCCAGTCAATTTAGCTTTATCATATAGATATAGAGATGGTTCTTTACTGGATTATGCAATAAGAAAGGAAAAGCTTCTACTGGAAATGAGAACATCTATAGATGTAGGCACATTAATAGACCTGATAGCAGCAGGCTTACCAGATCATATATTGCATAAGATTGATAGAGAGATTTTAACAGATACGATAGATTTGTTCAATGTACTAAGAAAACACGAACATATGGTACAAAAGAAAAGTAATATGATGAATGGAAAGAAAATGTATAAGACTGCCTGGCGAGCTAATGAGTATAATGAAGCAACTCGAAATACATGTAAGATTTGTGAAAATTTAAATAAAGGAGCTCGTTATCACTCAGAAGCTACATGTTGGTTCAAACCAAAAGATGATAATAAGGTAAAGAGAAATTTAATAAGACATGTGAATAATTCCGAAATTGAGGCGGAGTTAAATGAATCTGAACAAAAAAACTAATAGTGACACTATTAATAACTATAAAATTAACAATAAATGAGAAGTTACAAAAAGATGGAATTTACGATTCAGGCTCTAATGTTTCTTTGATAAATTCAAAATTACTTAAAATGAAGAATAAAGGAAGAAATGTAAACGAGGCAAGCTTAATAACTATTAATGGTGTCCAAAAAGCAACTGGTTTGACTAGATTAAGAATTAAGATTTTTGAAGTAGGAAAAGACGTGGATGTTTACGTCATTGATGAAAAGAATTTCAAACATGATTTTCTCATTGGTTTGGATATGATAAAACAGTTTGGATTCAAACTGAAAAGTTAACGATTATTCAAAAGAAATATAATTGTGAGAACAAGGATAATATGATAGAAAGTGGAGATGTCAGCATGAAAAGAGAAATATGTAACGATGGAATTACTGGAATGGAAAATATAAAAATAAACTTTAATGAACATGTCAAAGAAGATGATATTGAAATGAAAGTAGATCATTTAGAAGATGGTGAACAATATAAAATAAATAAATTAATTGATGACTACAAGTCAGTTTTTGCTAAAGACAAGTATGACATAGGCACTGTAAATGGATATGAAGCTAGAATTGACTTAACAGTAGAGAAATACTGCAGTAAGAGACCTTACAGATGCACGGTGGAAGATAAGAAGAAGATAGAACAGCAGATAGCAAAATTACTTGATAATAAGCTAATAGAAGAATCCTACAGTCCATTTCCACCGCCAGTTACATTAGCATATAAAAAAGAAGACAATAAGAAAACAAAATTATGTATCGTGGCCTTTGAGACCCAGTTCTTGCAAATTATTCACATAAATTAAAAACAGTAAGGGGCCCAAAATAGAGCCTTGGGGGATTCCAAAGGTAACCGGTAGTGCACTACTTTGAGTATTATGGTCAAACTTTACAATCTGGGATCGTCCGGTGAGATAAGACTTCAGTATTTGTAGTGCTTTACCGGTTATTCCTATCGCTTCCAATTTACTTAGGAGAAGGCTGTGGCTTATAGTATCAAATGCCTTTTTTAAATCTATGAATACTCCCAACGCAATATTCTTTTGGTCAATATTATGTTTAATTTTAGTAACCAGATCATTAGTGGCTGTTAATGTATTACTTTTAGGCCTAAATCCATATTGACGATCCGAGATGTAATTAATTGAGCTTAAGTACTTTACAAGCCTTGTATGTAAAACCTTCTCGAGTATTTTTGACAACGTCGGTAAAACAGAGATAGGTTTATAGTTACCTGGATCGGTTTTTGGACCAGATTTATGAATGGGGGGCCCTTCGCCGTTTTTAGTGAGTCTGGGAAAGTACCATCTTCTAATAATTTGTTTATGCAATCGGTCAACTTGTCCACTATTAGGTCTTGAGTAGATTTGATTATCTTTATCTATCCAATCTCTCTTTGGTGTATTTAAAATTTTGGTTTTCATTACTTTACTTCTATCTTTACAACGTCTAATTTGTTCTTCAAGTATTGTAAAGTTGATAGTGTCACTTGATTCTTCCATAGATTTAAGAAGATGCACATAATTTATAGCTTCATATTGTAGGTAGACCTTCCGCGGTGGCTTTGTTTTCTTAATTTCTAGGTAGATATGTTTGTGATCCGATAATGATGAATTAATGATAATCATATGAAATTTGTCTTCGCTTAGGTTAGTGCTAACGTGGTCTAGTATAGATTGCTTGGTGTTTCCTTCACGTGTACAATATGTTCTTGATATTTTATTTATAAGTGTAGTGTGTACTTAACCGAACTAAGAGCATAATTTATGTTTTATTTATTAGTTATTTGATATTTCTATTACAAGCCTCCATCTCTTCAGCCGTGATAGCGTAATTGTTAAAATTTTCACTGATATCGTTTAATTTCATATCATCACACTAACTTGTATTTATTCATAATCATCTCTCCCCAGACCATCTGATCCAGAACAGCAGCAGCGACGTGCTGGCGTTCCGCGCAGTGCTCAAGCTCACCCCCTCCTACCCCACCAACCCCCACTACCCGTAAGTATAGTCCGGCCGCGGAATTTCATAACTATAGCTTTCACTCGCACACATTTTTTTGGTAAGTCCGGTCACGGAATATATAATAAACTAGCTGTTGCCCGCAACTTCGTCCGCGTGAATGTATGTTATTAAAATAGAGATTTACAAAATTGAATAACCATCTACGACTATTTTATTTGGATCTACATTACACACGAAATTTTTAATGAACCACGAAAATAAAGAAAATTGTATTTCTGTACTAAGCAATAGCTAAATTAATATTGGAATTTGTTAAGTCAGACTGTTGCCAATAATAAGTATGACAAAAACGCTTGAAGGCACGGATTAAGTTCCTGCTGTCCACGATCACCGTAGTATGCGACATCAGATTTACACTGTAGGTTGTCTAGCATTGTAGTTCTTTCGTCTTGGCAGAAAAAATTCTCCCAGAGAACATGATTCAAACATACTGCCTTCGGTCGTACATATTCTACCATTTCTACCTATGTGCTCGACCGATGCTAGTAACTTAGATCCGTAAAGTTTGACTTTAAAATTTCCATGGCTGGTAACGAATTGAGATACGCAGTGGTCAATATCCATCCAGGGTTTGGATAAGCGTTTACGAATATTAGGAAAAGTTTTAAAGATCGACCTTTGCTACAATTGGTAATCACTTTGGTTGTCGTTGTAAATTTCAAAGAGCTTCTTCAATTCCATTACTTATCAAGTCACCGTTTTTAGGGTTCTGTACCCAAAGGGTAAAAACGGGACCCCATTACTATAAGACTTCGTTGTCTGTCCTTCTGTCTATCTCCAGGCTGTATCTCAAGAACCGTTATAGCTAGAGTTCTGAAATTTTTACAGATTGTGTATATCTGTTGCCGCTATAATAACAAATACTGAAAACAAAATAAAATCAATATTTAAGGGGGGCTCCCATACAACAAACATGATTTTTTTGCCTTTTTTGCTCGATACCAATAATTACAACATTGAAATTTTCACACAATTTAAATGTATGTGTAATTTAATAATTAATAATAAAATTGGAATATAATTAAAATTTAAGGGGGGCTCCCATACAAAAACACAACTTTTGGCCTATTTTTCCTCTATAACGGTACGGAACCCTTCGTGCGTGAGTCCGACTCGCACTTGGCCGATTTTATTGTAAATATGGTATCAAATTCGGACAATCTATACAAGAAAAAAAGAATTTTGAAAATCTGACCACAAACAGCAAAGTAAACATTAACTCCTCGTTTTTTGAAATTCGGTTAAAAAAAAGTATCTATGATGTTGACCAGGGATGTAAGGTATCATCATGCCAAATTTCATTGAAATCGGTCCAGCGGATTCAGAGATTAGCCTGTACAAACAGACAAACAGACAAACAGACAAACAGACAGAGAAACAAAAATTTCAAAAACAGTTAAAATGTATTCTACTACTCTTCTAACATGCCCCTGACTCATTTTTTCAAGTTTATTTTCAATGTACAAAAATTTTACCTCTACGATTTTATTATAAGTATAGATAGATATAGATATAGATAATAATAATAATATTTATTTCATCAAGACTTAATACATACATAATATAATTTTAAAAAATGTGCTTTTAAGTGCTAGGAGCACCTGTCTTTAGCACTCTCATAATATTATTACACTGATGAAAAATAAAAAAAACAAAAAAAATATCAGCAGTGGATGCGAGTATCTGTGTGTGTGTGTGTGTGTGTGTGTGTGTGTGTGTGTGTGTGTGTGTGTGTGTGTGTGTGTGTGTGTGTGTGTGTGTGTGTGTGTGTGTACGTGTGTGTGTGTGTGTGTGTGTGTGTGTGTGTGTGTGTGTGTGTGTGTGTGTGTGTGTGTGTGTGTGTAGTATGCGCGTGTGCGCGCGTATACGCGTATGCGAGAGTACGGGCGTGCGTGCATACGTGGGTGTGTGTGTGTAGGAATTCAGACCTATAGGTACCTGCATAAATATCTAGAGACCTATGGTCCGGTCGAGGAACATGCACAATCTTATACCTATGCTACGAGTATTATACCATCAGACTTCAGAGGAATCGATTCCATTGTTTGGTCAGTTAATACCTAGCCCACACGATAAATCACGACTTATGCTAAGTACTCACATACGGTTTTGCTCGATAGTTTTACTCCAAATCGAGTAATAATTACTGTATGGACCGCAAAACTCACAGCTCGAAGGCTCGCATCGAGCGGCTCGATGCAAGAGATTCATAGAATGAAATATATTGATTTAGAATAAAACTATCGAGCAATGCTGAATGTGTGGACGAAAGCCCGAGCCGCGAGTTCGCTCGACGTTATAGAGAAAAACCATATGTGAGTACTTAGCATAACATTGCCGTCTTGACAATATAAGCCAAATAAGTATGTCTGCCATCCGCCTATGAATCAACTTCTCTGATAGTAATCGTAGTTTCACACAGTACGGGAGTATTAGAAAAAAAATTACTATCAAGCTAATTTCTTGTGAGTTGCTTCATTTTGATAAGACGAACAACATTTTTATTTGCGAAAAATCTCGAAAGTGGAAGGTAACAGAGATAGAAAGGATTTCATACTTCAAGTATTATACTTGAATTGATGGTCCTAAAATATGGACTGTTTTATTTGTAGGACAATGTTACTCTTAAATTATATGACTATTAATCTACAAAACTCTGTAATCAACAAAACTTGGTGGACTACGGAACCCTAAAAAGCTGATTTTTTGTATATTGATAGATTAATAGTATAATACATGTAGTTACATAATATATATTTTTTGCCGTTTTTCATGTGTTCCTTATGTTTCTTACGTGCAAATAAATAACCTATTATTATGGTATGGCAGGCAGCTGTGTCAGATGATCCGCAAGTTGTCGGCGGCGCCGCCTTTCTGCGTACCCAACTACCACAAGATATTCGACGACACCTCCGTAAGTAAACAAGCCTATTGTGACGTCATCTTGACGTAATTTTTGCGAAGTAAGGACGCGTCCTTACAAACATCCGTGTCCATACGTTTTAATAGCGAAAGTGTGTCGATCTGTCTGTCTGTTACTACTTCACGCCCAAACCGCTCAATCGATTTTGCTGAGGTATGGAGATACAATATGCAAAAGTATGTTGGTCTGCGTGCCCTACTGCCTACTACCATAAGATATTCGACGTCACCTCCGTGAGGAAACAAGCCCATTGTGACGTCATCACCACCACTTTCTCACAGAAAAAGTGTTTCGCCAAGTGAGTGAGTTTACCGGAGGCCAAATCTACCTTATTCCCTTCCCTTCCCTTCCCTATCCTCCCCTATTACCCTATTCCCTCTCAATTAAAAGGCCGGCAACGCAGTTGCAGCTCTTCTGATGCTGCGAGTGTCCATGGGCGACGGCAGTTGCTTTCCATCAGGTGACCCGTTTGCTTGTTTGCCCCCTTATTTCATTTTAAAAAATTAGTTTGCGAAGTAAGGACGCGTCCATACGAACAGTTTAAATTAAAGTTTGTGGGTAAATGTCATTGATTTAGAGTAATAGATTAGCAAATATACGCTCCTTACTAATTATTATAAATGTGAAAGGCATATTAATTTAAGTCGGTATGTTCCACCACACCTGAAACGCTAAGCTGATATTGATGAATCTTGTGATGTTGATATTATTATCCTGAAAAGGTGCACGGACATAATATGAATTTCAGCAGAATGTAACATTTAATTTTGCATAAGTTTACTACCGTTTGAAGGTAAGAATCGATTTAGCGTACCTAATTGATGCAATTAAAGTAAATATGTCTTTACATTAATTGAACTTTTTGTAGGTTAGAAAACAACATAATTTACTCGTCAATTATAGCCCATGACCACATTAACAGATAATGTAAGTGAAGAACGGTCTTAAGAATGACCTATCCTTACGACGAAAACATTATGTAAGTAAATGAAAAGTAATAAGGGAGCTACGTTCGTAACGACAGACAATGTTCCATTAGAACTAAGTAACTATGTTGATATATCATTACCAAACGCTGATAGTTTAGATGGGAGAATAAAATGTAGCGCATATAAAAGTAAAAAGCGCAAAAAAAAAGTTTTCATGGAACAAGGGTAATGTGACCACACGTCCCTCTTTTGGCGGGACAGTCTCGCTCTCAGGCCGTATGTCCTGATTTTCTGGGACCTTTTCATTTCCTCCGAAATAATAAAAATGTCCCGTTTTCCGCAATGGGTAAAATTTAAGTCAACAATAAATAAGGCCGACGGGAACCGTAGTTCGAAAGTGTTGTGTTTAATTAGAAAAATTATTTATTTATAAAATTAGTATTTGCGATTAATATCTATCTCTTTTGTAGAATGAATTTCAGTATAAACGTGTGCGACGCGTACGTTGCTGACAAATGTGGGAATCACCTATAAGAAAAATGCTCTTCGACAAAATCTATTTGTATTTTGTAATTATAACTGAACAATGTTCGCTTTAACTTGAGAAATTATTATGTTTGTTAATTATAATTTATCAAATCCAAAGTTTGCCAACCTCTAGTTTAGGTACAATTTGGTACAATTTCAATTTGTGGTCTAAAATAATTTAACACTATGTAATAATTTATTTATTGTATTGCAACATAATTTATTGCTTAATAGCACAATGAATTTACAATATGAGTTTGAAATTAGAATTGAAAATTATTCAAGCCTTGTAATGTAAACGTTTGGTCTGAATCGATACTATACTGTACTCGGCGAAACATGGCGGTAGCGGTCATTGACTCCTTGTCAAAAACTTGTCATTTTCTTTACCACATCTGACACTTCATTGTCAATCGCGGTTTACATAGTAAATGACAAGTTTTTGACAGGGAGTCAATGATCGCTACCGCCATGTTTCACCGAGTACAGTATAATATTATAAATTTGAAAGGTTTTTGTCTGTATGCCTGTCTGTCTGTTACCTCTTCAGCCCCAACGGCTGAACCGATTTTGCTGATATTCGGTATGGAGATACTTTGAGTCCCGGGAAAGGACAAAGAATACTTTTTATCACGAAAAATGTACGGTTCCCGGGCGATAAACGAATTTTGGCGTCACGAAGTCGCGGGCGTCTTCTAGTTTTTTATCGCCAATAATACTTTCATTTTACTAACATTTCTTGAAATGTGAAAAACTATACAGGTTCAGGTACAGGGGTGTTAGGTTTAACACGGTTAAAAATGCCGTCTTCATACAAAACAAATTGCCCGGATCGGCAATTTGTATGGGTACGAAGACGGATTATTTTGAGTTCCCAGTATTATTCTCATAGAAAAAGTTGTTGATTTTGACGGGCTCATTTGATGGTTTTAAGGATAACGGTGTTAAACCTAACAACTTGTATATTTTAGACAACAGTATAATTAAAATAGTAGTCGCTATTACGATCTTTCCCACATAATTTGCGTATTGATCAAAAACTTAAGAGATATGGTACAGATATCCAAACTAGAGATGTTATACTAAACTCACAAACAAATTCATCATCGTACTTCAAGTAAATGCAAATCATATGCATAATGCATATTATGTTTGACTATCAAAGGCAAAACCATGAGAGTCAAACTTTGAATACTCAATTTTGAAAAGCAAAGCAAATAAAATGCTGGTTTCAGCCTGAAGTATTTTACTTTTAAACAAAAAATTTTTTTTCATCTAACCTATGCGTGTGGGGTATCTATGGATATGTCTTCAAAAATCATATTGAGGTTCCTAATATTATTTTTTTTCTAACCTGAATAGTTTGCGAGAGAGACTCTTCCGAAGTGGTAAAATGTGTGTCGCCCCCCTCTAACTTCTAAATGACAAATTAAAAAAAATACATGATGTACATTACTATAAAAACTACCAACGAAAATTGGTTTGAACGAGATCTAGCTAGTGGTTTTTTTTTACGTCATAAATGGTAAACATTAAATAAACTTTCATTAAATCAACTGAAAATATATAAAAATAAATCAAAAACTTATTAATTTCATAAAAATAAACGTAATAACGTTTATTCTAGACTATAAAACCTGTAAAAAAGCAAAAAAGGAATTCTCGTAGCTTGCCTCTATGTCGTAGCGCTGTAGCGCTGTAGCGGTCTACCACGTAGCATCGCTACATCTTGGCACATAATACGCTGCATTTTAGAATTCGTTGTATGAAATAATGTGAAACCTCGCGGTTTGTATAGTTAAAAACTGTTAAAATTATGAAATATGACAAGTTTTGTGACAGAGGGTCAATGACCGCTACGAACAGAATTCGGCAATTTGAGAATAGCTATCAAAACCGGTTTCGACTTTGTTCAGACGGATTCTCCTTAAATTATTATAAATGCGAAAGTCACTCTTTGCGCATTAACGGTCGAACCTATTTGTATGGATTTTGAGAGAGTAACAAACAATCGATCAAGAATCTTTTACGGCCGTTCCCGATATTTGATCTATCTCTGGTTTTGCCCTACTAGAGATAGGAATAGCTCACATTACGGCCATTCCCAATATTTGATCTATCTCTGGTTTTGCCCTACTACAGATAGGAATAGCTCATAATTGACATAAAATATATGTCTCTAATGTCTAATCTGAGCTATTCCTATCTCTAGTAGGGCAAAACCAGAGATAGATCAAATATTGGGAATGGCCGTTAGACATTAGAGACATATATTTTATGTCAATTGTGAGCTATTTCTATCTCTAGCAGCGCAAAACCAGAGATAGATCAAATATTGGGAATGGCCGTTAGGCTACACCTAAAAATAAAGACGTTAGAATATCCAAAATGTCACAATATACTGAAAATACTTTTATTTTATTCTATTTGATAATATCCAATATCCGATATAGTATCCTATCGTGTTTGAAACATTCGATTTACTTCGAATCCGTTTTCTATTGATATTCATGACTGTAGGGACATGGGCGCCGGAGTTCTGGCCGATGGATGTAGTCTATCGGAGGTTCCGGGGGAGACTCCGGAACGAAGCGAGTCACGTCGCCGGCAAAATGTGACAGTGTTAGTTTTTTAAGTATATATAAAATATGTATGTTAGTTTTAAGGTATTTATTATATAATTATATGTATGTTAGATTTAAGGTATTTGTTATATGGGCGCCTCTGATGCCTGAATTAAATGATTTGATTTGATTTGATTTGATTACACAATACAGCCCTGGCCCATGTCACAATGACCAAGACTTGGCAGGAGCTCAAGTATTTGTGTCATTGTTGCCAGATGGTCTCGGCGCCGCACCCCTGAACTAATTTGATTTCCCCCTAGAAATCCTCTAGATTTCTTTTTCTTTTAATATTCAATAAAAATATATTACTAAACTTTATTACAGCTCGACAAGGCTTTATATGAACGTGGCGAGAAAAGGAACTAACGCTGCTATCATACAAAAACGTCATTTTTGACAGTTCTCCTTTACCAGCAGCGCCCATTGACATCATTGACATATTCATTTAAAGCCTTGTCGAACTGTAATTCATCTTTTCAAGATCTCAAATCTCGACCTCGATTAGTTGTTGTGGCGTTCAAGTAATTTAAAGATGGTAAAAAAATATTAGGAACGTGATATTTGGCAAAAAACTGTATTTGACGTGTATTTTGAATTTCCCCTAAAAAATCCCCTAAATATTTTTCCCCTGTTTTGCCCCTAACTTGATCGAAAACCCCCTAAATCTAGGGGCAAATCCCCTGATCTGGCAACACTGATTTGTGTAGTTATTATGTAACTAGATGATGCCCGCAACTCTATTGTGCCAAAAATCCGTTGTTTGGTCATGAAGAGGTAAAAGACATTTTAAGTTATGTTTTTTTTTACTAACCCTAATTTTTTTTAATGTTTGTAATACTAACCAATAGCTTTGTCCACACTGTGCCTTATTCTGTTCGTCAAGGGCATGCACGTGAGGCATGCCCGCAACGCATGCCGTCTGACCGTATCCAAAAAAACAAAAATGACAATAGCTATGTCCACACTATGCGCTTTCGTCTTCAATTTTCGTCATCTTCTTTCATTCAATTTTCGTTTTGGCGCATTCAATAATTGAATGCGTCAACAAACGCAACGCCAACATTGTCATTTTTATTTTTTGGATACGGTCATAGGGCATGCCTCACGTTCGCTGTTGACTGCCCTGTAACGCATGCCCTTGACGAACAGAAAAAGGCACAGTGTAGATAAAGCTAATGTTGGCGTTGCGTTCGTTGATGCATTCAATTATTGAATGCGCCAAAATGGAAGTTGAATAAAAGATGACGAAAATTGAAGACGAAAGCGCATAGGATGGACATAGGTAATGGACCATAGTAGTCTGCAATAAAAATATTGGTATTTTGTAATTACAATATTAACGAGATTAAATTGGTACGTAACTGCGTCGTAAGCTGACGTAATTAATGCGGTCCCCAATAATTGTAATTCGACTGAGTTGAACGCTCTCGACACTGATTGAGATCTATTTTAACGGCTGTACGACGAATTGGTTAACGTACAAGGGACTTAGTCGTTAAGTCGCAAAGCCTAGTGATAAAGCCGTCGCGCGTGCATAAATTATACCATCAGAGAAAGATACGTAGGCAGATAATGGAACTGTGAAACTTGGCCGCGTTATGTTCAAACTAGCCAAAAGATCACGGCAAAAAATGAATTGAAATAAATAAATAAACGTTTATTTCACCCAATAGGTCATTACACTACAATAATTCACATCACCAATTAGAATTTATACAAACATTAAAACATAGCAATACAACACGAATAAAACCGCACAAAATAACATACAATAGCTATGTCCATTGGCTTATGTCACGATATAGCTATCACATATCTGTCTGACACGACATTTGAAACGGAAGACCCTACCGTCCCTCTGGTGGCAAATGATATATCGAAAACCCTCATTTTCGCCTGCTCCATTGTCACAAGCGAACAACGTACATCTGCTCATACATAATCACACAGCCGGTACAACAGTTAGTCAATTCTCAAAGAAATTCGTCAAATCCATTTAGCCCTTAAAAAAAATGTAAGATACTGTTGTCTTCCATAGGTGCCAATAGAAGCAGCACACCTTTACGACGCGGTGACGCTCTGGGCGCGCGCCGCCACCGCCGCCATGCGCACAGGTCTGCCGCCTACAGACGGTGCGACCCTCATGAAGCTCCTGCGACCCACCACGTATCGGTCCTTGCAGGGTTTTGATGTGAGTAGCCCAAGCAGGGTTATATCTTTGTACTTAAACTATATTGAAGAGAGAGGGAGAATCATTTCCGGCCTGCCGCATACAGACGGTGCGACCCTCATGAAGCTACTGCCAACGATACTGCGACTCACCATGTACCGGTCCCTGCAGGGGTTTGATGTAAGTAGCTCAAGTAGGGTTATATCCTTGTACTTAAACTATATTGGAGAGAGAGAGAGAATCATCTCCGGCCTGCCGCATATAGACAGTGCGACCCTCATGAAGCTGCTGCGACCCACCACGTACCGGTCCCTGCAGGGGTTTGATGTGAGTAGCACAATTATTACTAACCTTGTATCCTTGTTTTATAGCAACTTTGAGGAGTGTGTGTGTGTGTGAGAGAGAGAGAGAGACTTCCGGCATTACCAAGAGCCGTATGTCGTGCTCATTACTTGCATTACATGCACGCAATATACTTAAGTATGTAAGAATAGATACTTCAAGATTTGTAGCTGTTTCGATTATTAAATAAACATACCTACATAAACTTTCTATTTCCCACACCGGTTTCGGTGACGGTGGCCGGTTTCATTGAAACCAGGCCAGTTACGCAGGAGTAATTTTATGGTGCTCAAGTATGTGCGCAGAACACAAGAGCACTCTCTATTTCTTTTACTCTCATAACCCAGTGGGACGGAAGACCGACACGACCGGCGAGAGATCAGGCGCAGGACTGACTTTTTACATGCCCATCCGATGCATTGATCATCTTACTTGTCAGACAATCAGATGATCAGCCTGCATTGTCCTAACCAAACTTGGAAATAACATGTTTCCAACGCGGGAATCGAACCCACGACCTCCGAGTCAAGAGCCACGCACTTAACTACTGGACCACGGAGGCGCTCAATATGTCTGGTATGGAATTTTAAAGTAGTAGAGATTTTTTGCCAATTTTAGCCGCATTTTGATGAAGAAAAATTTACGGAATGACATAGTAAAATCTTCATAAAATTATTTTTTACTACTTAAAATTTCTAAGTAATGGTTCCGGGATCGCCAAAGTTGAATATTTCAAGTATTTTTTCTTAGAAAGTTCTTCTAAAACTTATAAAGACGCGAAAATATTCTAAATTCTTTGTTTTTAAGCCAGGAGAATTTCCGATTTGACACCGGCACGCAGTGAAGAACAATGAAACATTATCTTTATTACTAAAGTTTATAATATCACAGATACTTGTAAACTTTGACGTCTCGAGCTAAGTTTTAATGACGCATATTACCCGACTAAAATTGGTTGTACTTTTTTTAAGCAGGGGAAATGCATTACGCATCAGACGGCTCGCCTGCTTGTTTGCCCATATCAGTTCTTTAAAAAAAGGATGTTTTCCAAATTTTTGTAAATTATAATAATTATTGGTCTACCAACAGTCAACACCATGTTTTATTTTATCACCCTATATATAAAACAGGCCTTAGATACATAGCATAGTTACTTAGGTATCTAAAAAAAACGGCGCACTCGCACAGGGCGCAAATAAGGCTATTTACGGCACTGCGCACAAACAATGGTCACCGTCAGTCTCGAGTTGTAATAATTTACCATTATCTATTCAACAAATGCAGTTATCGATATAAAAGTAGCTAGCCGATTCTCAGACCTACTAAATAATGCATATAAAATTTGGTAAAAATCAGTCGTTTCGTAGGAGTACGGTAACTAACATTGTGCCACGAGAATTTTATATATTATAAGGCAAACGATAAAAAGTGGGGCAGTTTTGTTTTCAAAAGTGGCAAATGGACCGCAGAAAGACGCAGAGCAATGCGATGTGATTATATGTAAAGAAGGGGGCAAACGAGCAAACGGGTCACCTGATGGAAAGCAACTTCCGTCGCCCATGGACACTCGCAGCATCAGAAGAGCTGCAGGTGCGTTGCCGGCCTTTTAAGAGGGAATAGGCCATAGGGTAATAGGGAAGGGTAGGGATGGGAAGGGAAGGGAATAGGGGAGGATAGGGCAGGGAATTGGGCCTCCGGTAAACTTACTCACTCGGCGACACACAGCGCAAGCGCTGTTTAACGCCGGTTTTCTGTGAGAACGTGGTATTTCTCCGGTCGAGCCGGCCCATTCGTGCCGAAGTATGGCTCTCCCACGTATATAACTCCCACGTATGTGGCTTTTAAGTTAACATGAACTTGAACGTGAGGTTTTCAAGGCGCGTTTAATGATTGATAACCTCACTGGTTCTTCAATGACATTTTTTACCACCATTCTTCAACGTAAAACATCCATTATAATTATACTAATGTACTTATTACAAATGCGAAACGTCTGTTACCTTTTTACGCCTAAACAACTGAACCGATTTCGCTGAGATTTGAAACTTTGTATGCAGATACTTCGAGTCCAGGGAAATGACATAGGGTACTTTTTATCCCGGAAAAGGTACGGTTCCCGCGCAATAAACAAATTTTGGCGCAACGGAGTTGCGGGCGTCATCTAGTTGACTATATTATTTTACAATGCCTTAGGTAAACATGGACATGGCTGGTGATGCTGAAGGCAACTTCTCCGTGATCGGAGTAGTCAAGGATCCCACTGCTCCAGGCGGATGGAGCGCACAACCGGTGGCTGCCTTCCGTTACGTCAACTCAACGGATTTGTTACCGGTAGGTGCCAACTGTTTACTAGTCCTGCCATAGAAGAAGGCACTAATATTTATGTACCACAAATCTTCAATAGGTGTACCATAGAAGTTCGAAGACATTGATTCATAGGCAAATAACGGAGCTACGTAATTTGGTGGAGTTAATGTCAATGTAATGTACAGTGCTTCCAAAGTGATAATGCGCATAGAAATTCTCGTAATTTTTCGGCAACGGTCGTATTTCCCGAGCGTCGGAAGACATCGCTGCAAGCGCTGTTTTAAACTTAACTTTAAGAAAAACAGCGCTTTGCAGCGACGTAGAGGCTTCGGACGGTGCTCAGACGACCATGGTAACGCCGCGATGACTTCCCGGTGAGTTATAGCCATAAAGTTAATATACCTAGCGGAATAGAGCAACAATCTCGAGCTGTCAAACGTAACCAAAATTGGTTTTCATCTGTGTGAAAAATATGTGCACATATACACTTACACAAGCATGATTGAACATGAATTCTATCAGATTAAATTGTCAACGTGCGGCAAGTGCCGACGGAACGTCAAAAAAAGAATGCTGCTGTCATGTATCACACGTCTCTTTTTACCACGCAGTGTTACTGATAGTGACATCTCTCTTGCTCAGGCCTTTGTTTCTCTATTTCGCTAGGTATATTAACTTTAATATGGTTATAGCACTTATTGATGGACCGGCGACAGACGACATCCGCGGACAGCCACCGGCTATATGATATTTACTTCTATTTCCTTTGAACAAGGTGCAAAATACAAGTGCATTGTTTGGGGCTCTTACGTTTCATAGATTCGGGTATTTTCGTGGTTACGACAATAAGCGAAGATTTCCATGCGCATTATTATATATTATGGGAGTACGGTATGTCGTGATCTGTCGGTTGGTTTTGACAAGAGCGCGTTTTGAACGCTTTTCTTTTTTACGATGTGCTTAAACTTTTGACAAGTATTAATACGAGTATAATAAATTAGTGTTGAGAAGTAATGCCATAAGTATCCACAGACCACATCTAATTACAGCTGTCACCGCACCAGACTTTTTTTGCCAAGCTGTAAAGGTCCTACTAAATTGAACTTCGAATCTCGTTTTGAAAAAGGAAGCTAGCCTTATTGCCTTTTCCTAGAACTATTTGTAATTCCAGCTTCAACCGCTAGTGACTCAAAATGTTACACGGTATCCTAAAATGTTTTAAAGCCCAACGCTTGGAAAATTTCATTAAAAGAGATCACGAATTTTACTTTAGGATTTATTTTTGTGTACAAATTTGGCGGAATCTGAAACTCAGAATGGGAATTTTTCGAGTGAAATATTTAAATTGGTGGAACAGTCGCCAAGTAATAAAATTTTATCTTTTTTTTTAACGAATCAGCGTCAATTTTTCTTTATGTTTTTACGAGAACTAGATATTAGTGTCTTCATTTACGAGAAATTCTGTTTAGATCAGCCTGCAATCAGTCTGACCGGCTGGTTGATGAAGTACCTATCTCGCGACAGCAATGCAACAAGTATTTGACAGCAGATATCCCAGAATTTCTGTTATCAAACGCTTATTGCATTGCTGTTGCAAAATACGTAAAAAAAGCCGGTGGATTTGATCAGCTTCACCTACTATATACATATTTTTGTGACTTGTGTTTCACCAGGAATTCGTAGGAGGACACAGCATAGCCTGGATCGGAGGGAAGCCACCCATAGCCGAACCGGACTGCGGCTTCGACGGCCACAAGTGTTCCATACCCCATGACCCATGGGTGATATTCGCCGCGGCAGCCGTCGCCGCAGCAGCTATCCTGGCCGCAGCACTGCTGGCGAGGCATTACAGATACGAGCAGAAACTGGCTTCGGTGCTGTGGAGGATAGAGGCTAAGGATTTGATGTTCATCACTGGAGGTAGTGATAAGGTTGGTAGTTTTTGCCCACAACGTTTCCTATAGTCAATGTAACTTCTGTATTGTCAGGCTCAACTGTGGTATGTGTGCCAACCGGTGAAAAACTTTGATATGATCTATAGAGCATATCTCAGGAGTGACCAAGGGACTAGCCTTAACAGTCTCGGGACCAGCAAAGAAATTGAATTCAACAAATCTTTCCCAGCTTAGCGTTATGAATAAACGAAGTCCCAATATTAGTTTCAAAGTTCCCAAGCCATATTATTTAAAAGCATACTATTATTGCTAGACTTACCACTGACGATTCCGGCTACACAAAAGTGACAATACGTGGTTCGTCGTTCGATTGGGGCATGGGAATATCCGTGATAGTTTTTATAGGTCTACCAGAATCTGATAGCAAATTTTGATGGCAGATTTTCAAAAAATATCCTTGATCATTTGGTTAATTTTGATATTTGCATGTGTCACACACAGAATAAGCCGCTAAAAGAAAAAAAAGGATCAAAATGTTTTATTCCTATTACCCACATATTGCTAGAGTCAATTTATTTTCTCACTCTTTGCCGTCAAATTCTGGTAGACCTATAGTAGATTTTTTATAAAATATTTATCGTTGGTAAAGTCACAGCTTAACACCTCGAATATTCCCAACCACGACTTCTCTTGGAACCGGCGTAAACTAATAACTAAATTACAGTCTACGAATAATCGTCTATCGAACTATCTTCAAAGATCTATGACTCGCTTCAGCTCGATGATTAGTTTACACTTTACAGTGTTTGAATAAAATGAATTAGTAATTACTTTACACTGTGGTAATCCGTTATTAAAAGTTGATAGGTATGTGCTTGTCACTAACGACTGATATGTAGCTAGAACATTAGTACTACATAATGATTTGCATAGATATTAATCCTAAAATAAACTATCACAGCAGCAGCATGCACCACCAATGTGTCACCAATTTTCCGACCTACTAATCCCCGACATTCTTCGTCCAATTTCCACTTTTTTCTAATCTAGCGATTTACAAGGTGTTACAAAGCTTAGGGTGTTTATGTGATCCTATGTATAGAGTTCACTGTGAAAATAGCCGCGCTGAAATAGCAAAATTTTTATTGTGATTTGTATGTGCAATTGTGCAAACTGCAAGCGCCTTAGCCCCCAGCGTCATCAGTTTGCCCATATAAGTTTTAAAAAATTTGCTCTTTTAGCGCTGCTATTTTCACAGTGAACTCTATACAGGGTGCAATTAAACCATCCTGCCAAATTTTGATATGTTGATCCTTGTTAAAAATATAAATACGCGTATTTTTTTCTTTTCTAATCACTCAGTACTAAAATGTTGAGAAATTGCTTCCGAAAGTAAAAAACACTACAATTAATGGACACGACGCGACGCGTCGACCGCGCGTGACGAGCCCCCGCGCGCGCGACTCTTCCCGCGTAACCATCGCTCATTCCCCCGCGCCGCGAGTGATCGTTCTGCAACAATTATTGTAAATGGGATAAAATATAATGTCATTGAAAAAAATAACACTCAATTTTTTTGGTTAAATGGACTCTTCTAATGATACCTAAGCCCTGGAAAAAATTTGGCAGGAAGGTTTAATTGCACCCTGTATAATGAACTCATACACACCCTAAACTCTAAGGTATGATCACTATGTTTTGTTATATCCTGTATATTCTGCTACAGAGTCATAAACAGTATTTCCTCACCCTCTTTTGATAATGGTGTCATAACCTCGATAAATTAAATGTAATATCTAGGAAGGAGTACCTCAAGAGGTGGACCGTAAACGGGCGCACACGACCATCGCGTCCTACCGCGGGAACATTGTTGCTGTGAAGAGGCTGAAGAAGAAGAATATCGACGTCACCAGAGCGGTGAGGAAGGAGCTCAAACAGGTTATTTATTTTTATTTAAGTACACTTTATTGCACACAAAAACAATTAAAAAGTTATATAAGAAGAAAAACTAAATACCTTTTGTATTTGCTTGTCTCTCAACGCCTCCGTGGTCACAGTATAGCAATATTATGACATAATATTGCTATACTGTGCCGTGGTCCAGTGGTTCAGACTTCAGAGCATGGCCCTTGACTCGGAGGTCGTGGGTTCGATAATCGATTCCCGCGTTGAAAACATGTTATTTCCAAGTTCGGTTAGGACAATGCAGGCTGATCTGAATCAGCTGAAATCAGCTGAAATCAACTGATTGTCTAACAAGTTAGATGATCCATGCGTCGGAAAGGCAATGAGCATGTAAAAAGTCGGTCCTGCGCCTGACCTCTCGCCAATCGTGTTGGTCTTCCGTCCCACTGGGCTATGAGAGTAAAAGGAATAGAGAGTGCTCTTGTGTATTGCGCACACTTTTGGGCACTATAAACTGACTCCTGCGTAACTGGCCTGGTTTCAATGAAACCGGCCACCGTCACCGAAACCGGTGTGAGAGTTATTATTATCTCTAAAAGAAATTTCTTCTAAAAGCAGAGAAGAGAGGTCAGTTGGAGATTGACAGAGTAATTGAAGGACTAATCTAATATATAAAATTCTCGTGTCACAGTTTTCGTTGCCATACTCTTCCGAAACGGCTTGACCGATTTTGGTGAAATTTTGTGAGCATATTGAGTAGGTCTGAGAATCGGCCAACATCTATTTTTCATACCAAAAAAATATATATGGCAAAACAACGTTTGCCGGGACAGCTAGTATTATTATAATAATTGAATAAGTGATAGTTTCAATTATTCGTAGACGTGAATAGATAAACTATCTACTCGCGGATTCAATTACCGTAGTCATTGTCCTTATGTTATGTGATATACAATGACTTATAATTTGAACAAACCTTATAACTTATCTACTTCAACATCTGGCTAATTATATCTGGCCATACATAAAATTTACATTTTTCTATTTCAAATAATTTTTCCGGCCCTAAAACCTCCTAGTACTGCAGGTTCCGTGGCACATTTTCATTTCATTTGATTACTATCAAGCAAATTTTTCCTCTAGTGAAATATTATAGATCTTTAGATTTAATTTTTGCACTGAAGGGCTTATAATTTCCAGACGGTGAAGCCACTAGAAATAGCAAAGTTATAAGAAATATCAATATTCAGGAATATAAACTGCAACGTCTAGACTGAATCTAATTATGTCCTGGTTCTAAAATCTCACTCCTACTCTCTTAACTAGTAGAAAATTATCGCATAAACGACGAACGTTGTAATTAGACGACCTCTGTAGCTCAAAGATTTAGCGAATTAAAATTATACAAAACTAGCGACCCGTCCCGGCTTCGCATCGGGTATAAAATACATAACCACTGAAAAAATTATTAAAATCGATTCAGCAGTTTTGACTTGTATTCATTATTACTACCCGTGGCCCGCATTGGTCGGTACCGCCGCAAAAGGTACTTCCCGCAATTTTTAAATCTGTGATATCTTCGAAAATATTCATTTAAATCATAATATTATGTAAAGGGACAAATAGATCTACATTAAATCAACAATGTATTTAAGTTTTTATTAAAATTGCTTCGAAAATTAGCCTTTATTTGTCGTAAAAAGAAATAGATAAAAAAATGTTATTGTGGGATATCTCATATCCATAAGAGATAGACATATACTATTGCGGAGTTTTCTGTAGACATGTTCAATGTGTACAATACTTGGTACATTATTTTGATAAATCTCGTAGGTCAGCCTGCGTTTGCAATGTAAGCGGAAAAAAATGTAATTATTTACGACATCACATTAGAAACACCAACAATAACAGTATTTCTCCACTATTTAATGAATGTTATTATATCTTTAACCTTCCTCTTGAATCACTCTATCTATTAAAGAAAACCGCATCAAAAACCGTTGCACAGTTTTAAAGATTAAAGGGAACAAAGGGACATGAGGGAAAAAAATCGACTTTGTTTTATAATATGTTCCCAATCTCCATGTGAGGTAATCAAACTATACTCTGCAATCCTACCAAAACTGTTCAACCTCACATTACTTTTTTACTAGCTTTAGCTACTAGCTTTTGCCGCTAGATTGCATTTTAAACTAGGGCCGAATAAAAGTTGGATTGTCCATTACGCGTAGTTTTTAAATTAAAATCGCGACTATGTAAAATAAATACGTTTAGAAAAGTTTCGTAATAAAATCCAAGTTAAATTAGTAGCTTAGATACATTGTAAGATAATGGCTGTTTTATTCCTTGGTCGACAGTACAAAGAATATTTTAAGAAAACGAGCTTTCGGTACCGTAGCGTAGTTACTGTATGTAAATCCTTAAGGATATCTTGAATGCGAACGTGTCTGACTGCTTATTTTACCTTTTCAACTTTAAAGCGCGTAATCGATTTTGATTGAATTCGATTTTATCATTGGCAAGGTCCGTTTGGAGACCCACAAAACTGACCTTACCTACATGATTAAAAAGACACTTTGAGTCCCTGAAAAGGACGTGGGTTATGTTTTATTGTGAAAAATATACTGTTCCCGCGCGATAAACGAAACAAGTACTTTGGCCAAATAATTTCAATTAGGTGACCTGGGTGAAGCCAAACGAGCGTAATTTGTGAATTGTGACTTGTGAGTCGCAGAATTTCGGCTGGCAGAAATTCTGCTGCATTCAGTTTCATACTTGAAAGGACGTGTTTGATTCACACGAGCGTAATTTTGTGAGTCATGATTTTCATGAAAAATAATTTACGCGACCGAAATTCTGCGACTCACGACTCACAAAATTATGCTCGTTTGGCTTCACCTTTAGAAGCGCGTGTCCGCAAGTGATCTGAATCTCTGAAACAGAAAATCATTGCATTTAAAAATTGAATAGGTTTAAAAATATATATATTTTAATAATAATTATTATATTATATGAGGTATGCACTATTAAATCAAGTTATGTACATTGTACAACTTAGCAAAACAGGAAAAGTTACCTAAAGTCATTAATATAAATCGCGGGCGAAAGCCCGTTAATCGCTTTGATGGACGACTGGATTACAATCAGTCACTCAATACTTTATTTGGCACACCATTCGCATGTAGGAGTGATCGAAGCATGTAGGCTTTGAATTGTGGGCGTTTTTATGTGTTAATTACAAGGGCAATTAGAATGTCAACGCGTGGAAGAGAAGCCACACTGCTCTGTTCATTTGTGATGATCGTATATTATTTCGTTCGCACTGTACGCGGCGTACGCGCCGCATCCCAGAATTAAGAGGATACACCAGGAGCTAGAGAAATGAAAAAAAGTACGTGTAATAATTATACCCTTACCGCAAGCCTATACCGCGATAGAGACAACTGCAGAAAATCAACGATTTTTTGTCCCCTGATTCCTTCTCCAAAACTTAACCGATTTAAGTACTTTTTTCATTAAAGATTAAAGAAAGGCTTGATCTGTGTTCCTATGTTTTTTTTTTTGTAAAATCTAGCCAAATCTGTTTTCTGGATGTTTGAACACAGCGGAAAATCTGGCCATTTTTTTGGGTTTTTGAACGTTCATATCCTATTTAATAATTAAATTATGAAAAAAAAGAAAACACAGGGACATTGTATTAGTGGCCGTAGATATTCAGGAAAAAAATTATAACTCTACTAGCATTATCCAGGGAGGAAACAGGGGGCAACGTTTGTATGGAAAAAAGGGCGGTGTGGACTTCTCTTAATTATAAGAAATGACGTCCAAAATGCGGATCGTACGTTGCGGACAAATTAATGTCTGATTAGCTTTGAGCTACGTTGCGGAAACACGCGGATACCATACAAGACGGTGACAGGGCACTCAGCTCTTGCCTCTTCCACTTTATGTCCTGAATGTCGTCTCATAAAAACAGTACTGTATCCGACGATGCGACGAATCAAGATTTATGTATGCAACGAAAGATAATAAATATATTATGTGTTATGGTCAATTCAGACCGCAACGCGACGCGTAGTTGCATTTCTAAATTTGTATTGAATTGACAGACTTACATGACGTCTCAGGCAATTGAAGTCTGTCAATTCAGTACAAAGGAGTATGTTTTAAAGTGTATGGAGTCTGGTCGAAATTTTCACCACTAACGAGACCTATATAGTAAAATTGTCTACTGATTACTGAATCATTATATGTTAACAACAACAGCTTAATTCTTCCAAATGGCCTAACCAATTTGTTTTTAGATACGCGAGCTACGTCACGAAAACCTGACTCCATTCGTGGGCGTCTGCGTCGAAACTGGCGTCGCGTGCGTCCTAACCGCCTACTGCTCACGCGGTTCCCTCGCAACTGTACTGGCAGACCGAGACCTCCACCTCGACGACATGTTCGTTGCCAGCCTGGTGGCTGATCTGCTCCGAGGATTGACCTACCTCCATGACTCCGCGCTGATTTCCCACGGGAATCTCACTTCGAGCAACTGCCTTGTGGACCGACGATGGGTATTACAAATTACGGACTACGGGCTACACACGCTGAAGAGTAAGTTTTGATTGCTTTGTACTAGGAGAACATGTTTAGGGAACTTTCCCACGATCCACGACACAATTTAATTACTACACGACACGCGGCACACAGGCTGTAGTTTGGTCGTTTTCCCACGAGTTTCCCACCGCATTCATTTAGTACTTAGGTAATTTTATAAGGTTTTCATATTTTCATTTGTATATCAATCGAAAAAATTAATCATAATCTATCGGCTGGGTTTGACATAATACGACTGAATTATCTAATATATCAGAGAAGAATACATAGACCTGATTTGAATCAACTTTTCTGATAGTACTATCAGAGAAGTTGATTCCTAGGCAGATGGCAGACCTAAGTAATTTGGTCGCGTGAAATCAAACCCATCAGACCGATCGTTAAATTGACATAAGCCGACCAACTGACGTAGGTCCGTCAACTGCCTAGGAATCAATTTCCTCGATGGTACAATGATGTCCTATTCCCAGGTGGGTGTGTAGACACGGAGGACGCACTCCGCATGGAGAACAGAATGCTGTGGCGGGCGCCGGAGCTGCTCAGGGAGTTGAACCCACCATCGCGCGGCTCCCAGAAGGGTGACGTGTACTCCTTCGGGATCATACTCTACGAGATCCTGGGCAGGAACGGTCCATGGGGAGATACTAATTTGACTAATGCAGGTAAGAACGATTTTTGGTGTTTTGGATTCAAAAATTGACTAATCGGCCGCGGCATTGGGGCGCGTTCAGACGTGCGATTTGTGGAAAGGTGTGAAAATTGTAAGCTTTATGTAATTTATCATAGAACACCAAATTGCTATAGAGCTTGGGGAAAACACGCGACGTGCGCTGAATCGCGCAGAAAACGCGCACGTAAGAATGCACCCTTAGGGCCTTCCCACACGACGTATTTTTTGCGCACTGACGACGCGCGTTTCTGATGCGCTTGTCTTCTGCGCGTTTTCATCGCGTTATTGGCAGATATAAAGTTTAAAACGTGTCGGCTGTCTTGCGTTTGCTGAGCGTTCAACTTGCATTTGTATCGATACAAACGAGCGTAAAAAAACCTCGTGTGGAAGGGCCCTTATAGTCTCTGACCTCTGTTATATGATAACGAGCTTTTGCCCGCGGCTTCGCTCGCGTTAAGAACTTTAAGGAGTATTATTTTAAGAAAACATTCATCCCCTATTTTAACCCCTTGGAGGTGGAATTGATCAAAATTCTTTCTTAGCGGATGCCTACGTCATAATATCTACCTGCATGCCAAATTTCAGCCCGATCGGTCCAGTGGTTTGGGCTGTGCGTTGATAGATCGCCATGTCAGTCAGTCAAAATTTTAACCTCCGGCCAAAAAAGGGGTGTTTAAGTTTTACGTGTCTGTGAGTGCGTACGCGTGTCTGACCATGGCATCGATTAGGCTTAAATCATTTAGGCACTGACTATTGATTAGAGACATGGGCGTCTCCAGATGATGGCTGAGATCCCCCTTCTTTATATTATTGGAACGAAGTTCCTTATCGCGCGTTGCAAAAATGGGCTAGGCGAAAAGTTGTAACGACACAAAAGTGTCGTGTGTCGCGTCACACACGAAAGTGTGTGTAGCGTGTTTCTCTTTCTGTCTCTCTCTCGCATAGAACAGTGTGGTGTAGCGTCGATTTTTTTTTGTTGAGTGTAGGTATACAGGTTTTTTTGTACATAAGAAATAACTTCGTTCCATCCCCATCATCGTCGTGCCCCTGACACCATTCAAGTTTTTGCCCAATGGGGCAAAGTTATGTAGAAGGAAGTCAATAGCTTGCACGGCCATTAGAACCTTGGTCGCTTTGCGGCTAGCTACTTTTGATCTCTAGGGGGCCCCGACCCCCTGCCACCCCATGGCGACGCCCTTGATCAGAGAAATGTTCCACCGAATAGGTCCTTTGACCGTCACGTCCGTGACATGACATATTAGCATAATATCTTTCTTTATAGTTTTACTCCGAATCGAAGGTAATGACATATTTGACATATTTAATTCCATCGAGCCGGCTCGGAGCGAGCCTTCGAGCTGTCAGTTTTGCGGTCCACACGGTGGTTATTGCTCGATTTGGAGTAAAACTATCGAGCAAAACCGTATGTGAGTACTTTAAGCATATTATTTTTAAATTCAGTTTAAATATTGCTTTCTTAAAAATATCATCCATTTTTCACAATTTTCAGACGCATTTGATTAAATTAAGGATGAGAATAAAAAATAATTGTAGGTAATTGCTCGTTAACTAAATAATTGCGAAAAGCGATCCATAGAACAGATTATTTTTAATCTTACTTTATCAAATTTAGAAGCTGATTGAAAAATACAGATTTAAAAACAAGTGATCCATAATTAATTGAGCCTCGTCTAATCCTTCCTACTGTATTTATATCACGCTCCTGTCCTGAATACCAGTAACAGAGTGAAAACCACCCATGAATAATAATAATAATAATAATAAGGGGGTGAAGCCGGTTCTTCCCAGTTAGTGTCCCCGGGCAACACTTGGGTGCGCCACCCCACCCTCTACGGGGTGAGGTACTCACGTGGCTGATCATCGGCTCTGTCTTTCTTTATCAATCTTTTCATCGTCTTTTTATTAGTCAATCCTTGGTTTTGAATCGTCTTTATTTTTATTTTTATCTATCTTTCACCAACTATGTTTTCCCTTTTACTATATTTCTCGTTTAGTTAACTCTTCTCTTAGGAAACCAGATTATGTGATGCGACTAAGAAACAGAATTATACCCCAGGCGGGTACCGGAGCGTTGCGCGATGGAGAATCCCGCCCCGGACCCTCGGGTCTGGGCTGCCCTGCGTATTCTGGGGAGGGCACCGTATCACACAATAACAATGTTATCATACGCCAATATCATAGTCGAGACAACTCACCAACTAGTCTCTCATCAATTTCATCCCTCTTTTCATCGCCACCATCATCTCCAGCTTCATATATCATGGCTACTCACTCTAGTTCATCAAATACATTGTCACCTATAACAATCAGATCTACTGTTGATGTTGTGCAGGAGGCTATCCCAGCCAGAGTTACTGCACCCGCCTACAGTATGGTGTGCAAGCGTAAAAAATGGTCTAAACAAATGAACATTTTCATAATGCGCCACTATTTCATACTCACAAATTTAGAATCCGATACTAAATCTTACTTATCACATTTACACACATTATTCTCATCACAATACCCAGAAATGGAAGCATCAAAGCAGAGAGTAGGTGACCAACGACGAGCAATAGTCCAGAGACATCTTTTAAGCCCTCAAGAAATATTAGGTATTAAAAATGACGTAAAAATTCTACTACAAAACCAAAATCAGCATTTGACTCCACAAAATATGACACAATTAGAAACTACCGACACCAACGGTAGAAGTCGAAAAATGAGATGGACAACTGAAATAAATGAAACGATAATGCGGACCTATTACAGGATTACCAAACTAGAGACTGACCTCACCACGTACCGACCATTATTACATAAAGAAATTACCACCATATGCCCCTCAATAGCTCATCTGTCAATACAAAGAATAGCTGACCAACGAAGATCGATTGTCAATAATCACCTTCTATCTAAAGACCATCTTAAAAGGATACGCGATGAAGTGCAGCAGCAGTTGAATACTTCAAATGAAGAACAGACAGACGATTTGACTAGACCACCTGACCTTAATTCAACAGAAAACGTGTTAAATGAATGTATTCACTTACCAACTGAAGACTGTCCTAATATTTTACCTTCACCTTTAAAATTATCATCAGAATTAGAAACACAATTGAAAGAAATGTTTACAGATACGTATAATATATTTAAAGATACCGATCCAACAACACGGCCGTCCTTACCTAAATTAAAACCCTCCAGAAAAATAAAACAGATAGTTCATTACCTTAATACTGAAATACTTCCTAACATACTGACAGACGACACTGATTTTAACACGCTACATACTTACATTTATACTGCAGCATACACCACAATCAAATTTAACGGAGTGAGAATCAACAATTACAATTCAGCTAACTTTAACAAACCACGAACGAAACCATGGTGGCATAGACGTCTGGAACGTAGAATTAATGAACTTAGAGCATGTATAGGCCGACTAACGGCATATGCAAAAGGTACCCGATCAGCCTACCTAGAAAAACAAATAGAAAAAATTAAGCAACGATATAAAATTCATTCCCAACACGAGGCCCAAAACTCTGATATAACACATTTTTTAGATACTTTAAAACAGAAACTAAATATACTATCCAACAGGTTAAAAAGGTATAACGAATGCACAATTAGAAAAACTCAAAATAAGGAATTCACAAATAACGAAAAATTATTTTACAGAAAACTAACTCAAAACAATGATAGCCAACAAAATAATTATAGTCCTGTACCGTCGTCAGAGTCCATGCATACCTACTGGTCCAATATATGGTCATATCCAGTTCAACACGAAAATAGTCAATGGATTGATAAAGATAAAGATAGAGTCAAAGACATTCCTGTCATGAAATTTGAAGAAATTCAGCTCGAAAATATGAAAGCAGTTATAAGTAAAACGCATAATTGGAAAGCAACCGGATCTGATCACATACATAATTACTGGTTTAAAAAATTTACATCCACACATACAATACTACTCAAGCACATAAATTCATTCATTAAATCGCCAGACACAATACCATCATTTATTACACAGGGTATAACTTACATGCTAGCAAAAGATAATTCGGATACTTCAAACCCCGCAAAATATAGGCCTATAACCTGTCTGCAAAATATCTACAAGATTATAACAGCATGCATAAGCAATTTAATATATACACATATAAATGAACATAATATTCTAGCTGAAGAGCAGAAAGGATGCCGTAAGTTTAGCCAAGGGTGCAAGGAACAACTCATAATAGACTCCGTAATTTCACAGCAGGCTCTTAAACAGAAACGTAATATATATACAATGTATATAGATTATAAGAAAGCTTTCGATTCTGTACCACACTCCTGGCTTATTTATATTTTAAAACATTATAAAATTAATCCCGTAATAATAAATTGTCTAGAAATAATTATGCCCAATTGGCACACCAAATTGAAAATTTTTGACTCGACTAAAGCTATTGAAACTGACTTCATTTACATAAAGAGAGGTATATTCCAAGGAGACTCTTTAAGTCCTCTTTGGTTTTGCCTTGCCCTTAACCCTCTTTCTTTTATACTTAACCAAAATGACTACGGATTTAAGATCAAATATAATTCACACCATACATCACTTTCACATCTTCTCTATATGGATGACATCAAAATTTTTGCAAACACACTAAACCACTTACACGCTCTTGCTGACCGTACACAATCTTTTTCTAATGACATAAAAATGGAGTTTGGGATAGATAAATGTAAAATACAATCAATAAATAAAGGTAAAATAGAACATAATATACAGTATAAACTTAACAATGACGAAATAATTGATCCAGTTGACCCATTAGAGGGATACAAATACCTAGGCTTCTACCAATCACAGCAAATACATCATAAAGAAACTAAAAATCTACTCAAACAGAAATTCAAAGCAAGGCTACATAAAATACTACACACACATCTGAACGCAAAAAACACAATTAAAGCGATCAATACATATGCCATACCTATACTCACATACTCCTTTGGTGTAATACGCTGGAACCTAACAGAATTAAAAACTTTACAAAGATTAATAAACACAACTATGACAAAATATAGAAAGCACCACCCAAGAGCCTGCTTTCAACGATTAATTTTACCAAAAATAGAGGGCGGTAGGGGTCTCATCGACATTTTAAATTTACACAATAGACAATTAACACTACTCAGAACATTCTTTTACAACCACGCACACACAAAAACACTCCACCTTGCTATTTGTCATGCTGACACTTACACACCACTGGCACTAGCTGATAAAGCAAAAACTATAAAAACTTACACAAAACAGCAAAAAATCGAAGCATGGGCACAAAAATCACTACATGGCCGGCACCGTCTTGACCTTACCAACAACGCCGTTGACAAAATAGCGTCAAACGCATGGTTAAAGCAAGGGGAGCTGTTCCCTGAGACGGAAGGATTTATGCTCGCAATACAAGATCAGGTAATAGATACAAAGAACTATAGAAAGCATATTATTAGAGACCGTAACGTGAGCAGCGACCACTGTCGCCACTGCCATAAGCAGCCAGAAACAATACAGCATATTACAGGTGCCTGCTCATCCATCACACAGACAGACTACAAACACAGACACGACCAAGTAGCAGCAATCATACATCAGATACTCGCACACAAACACAACCTCATTTCAGAAAAAATACCATACTACAAATACACACCACAAATACTACTAGAATCACCCGACTATAAACTATACTGGGACAGGACAATACTGACAGACAAGACCGTACATCACAATAGACCTGACATCACACTTCACGACAAACATAACAAAACCGTCTACCTCGTAGATGTCGCCATACCTAACTCACACAACCTCACTAGTACACACATAACCAAACTCACAAAATACACAGACTTGTCAATAGAACTAAAAGCGCAATGGAGAGTAAGCACAGTTAAAATCATACCAATCATCATCTCAACCACAGGCATCATACCTAAGACACTACACACATCACTCAAAACACTTAATATACATCCACTTACATACATAATCTTACAGAAAGCAGTCATCTTAAATACATGCCGAATTGTCCGAAAATTCTTATCCATCACTTAATTTCACATTTACTTGCAGTTGTTTGGCCACAAGCCCGCAACTGCAGTAGCTACCCCACAAGGGAGAAAAGAAAATTTAAAAAATACAAATAATAATAATAATAATAATAATAATCTTTATTTCATTTACAAAAGTTACAGTTAAAGTACAATGATGGAAGCTACCTAGTAGGCTTAGCCTGTATCAGGCAACATCCCTCTTCCACATGTACAAGGGAAATAAAGAAATCGCATAAGTAAAGTGAAGCAAACTAATCTTAAATACTACAAAAACTCTTAGTTCTAATACAGACCTATTATATTATAAGAAAAAGCTAAGATAAAAAAAAAATGTTACAAAATTACAATATAAATTTTTAGCAAAACAATCTTATGTACATAATATTATTTTTTATTATCTACTAATTTATAGTTTTGTATGTTGTGTGTGTGTGTGTGTGTGTGTGTGTGTGTGTGTGTGTGTGTGTTTGTTTGTGTGTGTGTGTGTGTGTGCACGTGTATGTGTATACAATATTTAACTATAGTTTTATCGGCTCAATTAGTTTCTCTACTTCATTGTAGCTTAAAGAAGTAAGATATTCTTTGACTATTAACTTCACCTGTCTGTTTGTCTTATTTTTAATATTTATAACATTGTTTAATTTATTATAAATAATAGTGGAGCTAAAATCATACTGTCTTGTTAAAACTATTTATTTTCATTTCAAAAGTGAATCTTTCGTGAAATGTGTCTTTCGACTTGCTATTTACCACAGCTTAAGGCTGCGTTTCCACTGAAGCGGAGCGGAGCTTAGCGGTGCCCGAATTGACCAATCGTGCTATTCCAGCGGAATGACAGCGAAGATTTCGAGCATGGTGATTGGTCAATTCAGTAACGTTAAGCTCTGCTCCGCTCCGCTTCAGTGGAAACGCAGCCTTAATACTGGAAAATCTGGAAGTGTTTAAATCTTGCAACAGCTAGTTTGACAAAAATGGGCAGGTTTTTAGGGTTCCGTACCCAAAGGGTAAAAAACGGGACCCTATAACTAATACTTCGATGTCTGTTCGTTTGTCTGCCTGTCTCCAGGCTGTAACTCAAGAGAGTTGAAAATTTCACAGATTATTTATTTCAGTTGCCGGTATAACAACAAATCAAAATAAATAAATACAAAATGAATAAAATATTTAAGGGGGCCGCCAATACAACATGATTTTTTTGCCATTTTTACTATCAATGATGGCAATTGGCACCAAGCACCTAAAATGTTCACAAAATACTCAATTGCATTTATATATTTACTTACTTTAATAGTATAATAAAATAATAAAAGTACTTTATTACTACAGAAAACATAAATTAATACATAAGGCCATTAAGGCCATCCCCCGAGCAAATGACCTTGTCCATACATTTTACTTATCTTAGTTCGAAATTGGTATAAAAAAAAATTAACGGGGAATATATTGTAGTTAATGAAATTGTCGATGTATTGGCGTGTGTTTCAAATAAATGTAATTTGTAAATACTAGTTACTTTCGACTTTCAAAAAGTGTATCATGATTTTGAATAAAAATATATTTTATTTATTATTTATTTATCTAGCGAGATGCTGAAAGTATGCTTCAATTTTAATAAATTGGTATTACTTAGGAAGCTAATATCATGAGTATAATAAACAAAAATAGGAAATTAATAACGGGGAAACATATACTTACTGAAAATAATTGCTGTATTTTTATTACAACTTTGTAGCTTTCAAATTATGAGGGCTCTAAATACGGTAAATTACGGCATCTCCGTAAGGGGAGCACCTTAACTGCTCATTTCTGTGTGTAGATATGCACGAATTCGGTCAGGTCGGCGTGACTTTTATTGTAATTTGTAATAAAACAAACTTGTAGATCATTTTCCAATATTATCGTAACCTCAAAAGTTATAAAGCCGAATTATGGAAGCCCTTTAAAAAGACAAGTCACGAAAATTCAAGTTCTTTTGTATTAACTTTCATGTTGATTTAAGATGAAAGAAGTAAAATAATTTTCTACATTTTATGTGAGTGAGAAAACTTCAAATTGACTTATTTTATGTTTGCGTCTGTATATCAAGTCAATTAAGGTAAATTCACACTGTTGCGTCACGAGGCGTTGCAAATAGTTGCAATGCATTCATGAGACATTCTGAACATACATGAGACAGCTAAGGGTCAATCTATAATAGCGCAGAGTCGAAGCGAAGCGAATTCCCAAAAACTGAACATAGAAAATTCAAACTTAGCTCCAGAGCATAACGCATACATTACTTCTGCGAGGCCAATCAGCGTTGGTCGGGTGCATTCACGCGAATTCGCGCGAATGTGCGCGCTTTTTTAAATTCTCAGAAGTAATAAAGTGCGTTAACGCTTTATAATTCTTATAATTCGCTTCGATGCGCTTCGACTCTGCGCTAGTATAAATTGACCCTCACACCGCGGATGGCAAGTCTGTCAATTCAATGTGTTTTTTTTTTTCTTGTGTAGTAAGTAAAGTTTAGGTTTGAATGGATCAAAAATGCATCTTATTTGCTTCGACGCGGAAGGTGACCTGATATTTTATTAGTCAAAAATTAATATGCGTTCGATCCAGCTTCGATAGCGACAGTCATGTCAAAAATGTACGGGATTTGACATAAAACGCATAGCGCTTGCGATGCGTTATGTCAAATCCATCTTAAATGAAAATACAATGACATACTGTTTATTTCGGCAGAAATTATTGGAAGAGTGAGACAACCTATAGGCGGTGTGCTCTTCCGTCCGCCGCTTGGGGGGCTAGCCGCGCGACCATCTGTCATCTCTGTCATCAAGTCGTGCTGGAGCGAGAGGCCAGACAGACGACCCGACGTCCGACTCGTCAGGATACGACTGAAGGACATGCACGCTGGCATGTAAGTAGAAAGAATGATCTAAATATTAAGAATGTAAAAAATATATTTCTGTCCGTCAACTCTTCACACAAACGGCGGCTCAACCCACATTGGCGCAGAGCCGAAGCGAAGCGACGCGCCCTTTCACATTATTTTCATAGCAGAAAATTTTACTTAAATAATATAATATATTAGAAAAATTCATGTGAATTTACTGTAGGCTAAAATTGAAAAATTGTGTGACGCGTCGCCTCGACTCTGCGCCAGTGTGAGTAGAGCCTTAGATACCTATTACCTATGTAACTTGGTAGTGGCATAGAGCTATTTTAACGACATAGGATAGCTGTTATTGGTGGGAAAAAATGAAGGGTTTTCCATGCAATAAACGAATATCGTCGCAATGCAAACGTCATTTAGTTCAAAATATTTTTATGATGCAAGCTGCTCTATTATAGACTATAAACTATCTATACTAATATTATAAATGCGAAAGTATCTCTGTCTGTCTGCCTGTCTGTCTCGCTTTCACGCCAAAACTACCGAATCGATTGTAATGAAATTTTGTATACAGATAGATAGTCTAAAGCCTGAGAAAGGACATAGGCTACTTTTTTTACTGGAAAAAAGGGTTACAAATGGGTGAAAATGTGTAAAGAAGAGGGGGCATTTCGTACCCACCAATGTACCACCACCTCTTATAGAAATACTTTCGAGCAAGCGTCAGCGCGATGTAGGAGACGCACGGCGCCATCTAATATGAATTTTTGGAAGTATCTTAATTTAAACAAAGAAGAAGGGGCATTTTTGTATGGGAACCGTACCCAAGCTGTAGCACGTTGAGACATATATCAAAGGAAAGGGCTTAAAAAGTTGAACATTTTATTGTATGACGAAAAATCTCTAAACCATGGGAGAAAAAAGTTAATGAGGATAGAAGGTAAGAAAAAATCACAAAAAACACCCTGTATTATTGCATCAATTTATAGTGTTGCTGGTAAGGAATAATTTCTAGAAAGTAATCGTATATGACAAACTTAAGGAAACTGATAGATTTTAGTAAGAATATTCTTTCATAATTTGAAGAAATGTATGAGAAAGCAATAAAACCTTGAAAATCTAACCTTTCCTGGATTTTACCGTACATTGTTACTTTGGATAAACTATTTATAATAAGCAATACTAACGAATGGTTTAGAGATTTTTCGTCTTTCGCCTGCTCTACCTTCCTCTCATCCGACTCCAACATCTCCCGGCTGCCTGCATATTCCACTCATCTGACACCATCATCTCCCGGCTGCCAGCATATTTCACTCCAAAATTTTGATTTTTCAGCAACTATTCTTTTTTTTTTGTAATAGATAATAATTATTATTCTTGCAACTCTTTTTTAATTTAGTTAAAGTTCTGATTTAAAACTTTTAATTTTTTTTTCACTGAGTTATATTTTTATATTGCACTTTTAATAGATTTGTATTTATTTTAGTCTCTACACTATATTTTATTAATATTTTTTAATCCTACATTATTTTAATTTAAAACTAATGGCCATTCAGTTTCTATCACTAAAATAATTTGTCCACATTTATCAGTCACTGTTTAATATATACGTGGGAGAGCCATGCTTCGGCACGAATGGGCCGGCTCGACCGGAGAAATACCACGTTCTCACAGAAAACCGGCGTGAAACAGCGTTAGCGCTGTGTTTCGCCGAGTGAGTGAGTTTACCGGAGGCCCAATCCCCTACCCTAATCTCTTCCCTACCCTCCCCTATTACCCTATTCCCTCTTAAAAGGCCGGCAACGCACCTGCAGCTCTTCTGATGCTGCGAGTGTCCATGGGCGACGGAAGTTGCTTTCCATCAGGTGACCCGCTTGCTCGTTTGCCCCCCTTATTTCATTTAAAAAAAAATACACTTTTTGCATTTTTAATATATTTTGATTTTTTAATATATTTTTGATTTTAAGTCCAATTCTAAAAAGTTCACTTATACATCCCCTGTATCTGCTGCGCAGCGCTGCCACGAGGCAGCACTGGCAAGGTCGCCATGCAATGTGCAGGCTTCGGGGAGACTATTAAAAGATGTTATCTTCACGGTTAACCTTTATTGAGTGCACTTACTAGCTACTTAGCCTAACTTATATAGGGGGGAGGTGACACATACACTATAATATAATATTGTCCTCATTATTGTGAGTTATATTTTTTTAACTTTTCAGTACATAAAAGTTACATTAAGCCGCAAAAGGTAAAGCCATAATCGATAAAAGGGAATTCGTGTTTACGTTATTCAAACAAAAAACACAATAGAAGTATTATATTAGGGACTATTTTTTATAAGTAAAACTGCTCAAATCCGGACGCAGCGTAATTTCAGACTACGTGTGAGGGAAGTCTTAACTTATTATTTTTAATATAAAAACTCAACTAAGGTAACTGAGGGTGGGTTGCACCAGAGGCGTTGTTATAGTTAAAGTTAAGGTATACGTCAAATATTGATGATATTGATGATTTAACAGATCATTTGACATTTTGTTATAGTTAAAGTTAAAGTTAGTTGGTGCAACCCACCCTTAGCGTCACAAGTGGACTTATTTTTAACATCAAATTTCAACTAAAACAGTTCTGCCACTTAAGCGTGAAGAGTTAAGAGACAGACGGAAACACTTTTACATTCATAATATTAGTACGGATTTTTATACTAAACCGCCTAAACCAGATGCGAACGCAAACAAAGACGTCATGATTTTAGATAACTAAAGGTAGCGAAATATTGCGGTATCATAATATTATGTATCTACACACACAGAATATAATTATTGTAAGTTATAACAGTACTCCGTTATCCGTAGTACACGCGAAAAGCTCGCAAATTTAATTTTAAGGATACACCTAAGGTACTCTACTGTATATTTATAACATTGTGACAGACTTATCAATCCAACTGATTTACCAAATTTCCCAACAGGAAAACGAACATATTCGACAACATGCTGGCCATGATGGAGAAGTACGCCTCAAACCTGGAAGCCCTGGTCGCTGCCAGAACAGAACAGCTGCTGCAGGAGAAGAGGAGGACAGATGACCTGCTGAACCGCATGCTGCCACGGTATGATATTATTAAGTATACAGTAACAATACTAAGTGATGATACCTACCTTAGGGTGTGAGGTGTTGAGGTAGACCGGCCGGTCGTGGAGGGAGTCCTGTGTTAGACAGATCCAGGATGCTGAAGGCAAACCGCAGATGGTTTTAGTGGGTAAGCCCGGCGCTTCTCGTCGGCAGTTCCACATACTCCCGGGGTGCTTCAGCTTAACTGAGGCACATCCCCAACCCGGGGCATCCATAAAGGGTTTCCCCTGCACATAATAAAAAAAGACGGGTTGCACTCCGGGAGTGCCGGCAGAAGTGAAAACTCGATTACTAACGTTGTGCATAATTTTTTAACCCATTTTTTATGAAAATCGATTTTTTTAATTAATCGAAACCCTTACAATCGATTAAATTTTTGACCCAGTTTTTATGAAAATCGATTTATCGATCAGCACGAGAATCTGACGCGAGTTTCACAGTTTTTACCCATCCCACAAAAGTGCTCAACGCCGCTAAAGAAGTTTTCACTTCAAAAATAAGGCGTTCCTTCCACTTGACACCACCAAGACGACACCCCCACCGGCTCCATGGCAATAAACGAGTTTTGGCGCAACGGAATTGCGGGCGTCATCCACTCATCTATAAATCAATTTCTTTGTATCTAGAGAGAACCATACACAGATGCTTTAGATTCCTAGCCTATGCAATACTATTCACAATCAAGATGAACACAACAGAAGGCCACAAATTGGCAATCAATGTCTTGTTAACAGAGAAGTTGGAGAGATAACTTGAGAGAGATGTTAGTACTCAATGGATATTGAAGCTGCATTAAACTCTGTAGTTTATTACGATCGCATAAAACTAGTGTCCAAGATATTAACCAGGTCATAGGGAACTTAATCCCCCTAATGGGCGTTTTGTAATTCACAGGGTGGAACAAAACAAAGTAATAATATTTTAGGGTGAGTATGAGTCCCCTGTATAGATTCCACTGTGAAAGAGCAAAAGATACTCTTTTAGAGCTGCTACTTTCACGTTGAATATGGGACCCATACACATCCTAAAGTATTATCACTTAGTTTTGTGACATTCTGTATTTAAAGGGACATAATATACTAAGGGTGGGTTGCACCAGAGGTGTGGTTATAGTTACAGTTATGGTCAAAGTTATGGTTATAGTTAAAACTAACTTAACTTTGAACACAGAATTTGACAGATGTCTCTTGCTGGTTCGACAAGGCTTTAAATGCACGTGGGCGGGGGCGCTGCTGGTAAAGGAGAACTCTCAAAAATGGCGTTTTTGTATGATGACAGCGTTAGTTCCTTTTTTCGCCACGTTCATTTAAAGCCTTGTCGAGCTCTATGTTAAATATGGCATCCATTTTTTACTTTAACCAAAGACTTGACATTTTGCATTGTAGTTAAAGTTACAGTTAAAGTTAAAGAGTTAAAGTAAGTTGGTGCAACCCATTATTAAACACTCTTAAGTATATTATTTACTTTTATTACACCATTTATATTTATTAGGATAATAGATTATTTAGAACCCGCATAGCACCGGATTGGCATAATTTCATCTTGAACTTGAGTCTTGAATAAATCTCAATTTCAATTCGATTAGGATTCTATAAGATTGATTTGCGATTTAGATCGCAACACAATAAGGCTTCAATTTGGAATCGCAAGTAAATTGAATGTCAATATTACCGATTGAAATTGTTTAGAGAGAACGCTGGGTTTTCCACAATATGGAGACAATAATGATCAAACTGTCACAAACAACTGCAGTATTGCAGTTTATTAGAGAACAGGGTTATTTGTAGAGCTCATGTTATTTTTCCATCAAAACATTGGATGAAAACAAATATAAGTGACTATAGGTACGTATTATTCTAATTTCTTTTTTAAGTTTTTAGGGTTCCGTACCCAAAGAGTAAAAACGGTATATTGAATGTACTGTCACTTCTTGGTGGAGACTCATCTTCAATTAAATTATTATACACTTTCCTTGCACTTATTCCACTTTATTTTAATATATTTATTGCAAAATTGTTAAATACACGACCGGTTTCGAATAAATCATCATCAGGTGTTCTTACCTTCGTTATCTGTCCGTCTGCCCGTCTGTCTGTCTCCAGGATGTAACTCAAGAAGATATTTGACCTCGACACTTTTTATTAGTACCTACTCACTACCTGCATGGTAGGGTCAGAGGGCGTTGATAGTATTCCTGTGCGTCAACTAGATGGCGTTTTTTTGAGAATAAACAGCGATGCGTTGTTATTATTCCTGCCTCTTGGGCGTCAATAATTATAGATGGCGTTATTTTTTTTTTGAGTGTATATGTATACAGGTTTTTTGAACATAAGAAATAACTTCGATCCATTCGGGTGTCCCTTGACACCTCTCAAGTTTTAGTTTTTAAGTACTTGGGTATGTCATAAATAGCTTTTTTTATACGTGTTTTTCTCTATGTTTGTATTTTTATATCATTTTTATTCTTATTTCGTTTTCTTTTGAAATAACACAAAGGGAGAAGCGGATACGGTACGGTATTAAGTTTCTAAATTTATCTCATCGAAAGCACACAGCTCAGTTATGCTCGGGCCACACTAACGAGAAATGCCGTTAATTATCGCGATAATGCTAAAACTTGTTAAAGCATTATCGCCTTTAATTAGTGGCACGTAAAGGCGATAATGGTATAACATGTTTTAGAATTAACGCGATAATTAACGGCGTTTCTCGTTAGTGTGGCCCGAGCATTATAATGCCCGTAAGAGGCTTAGAAAGTTAAGACCATAGATTATAGGCTTTAACTTTACATAGCGTTTCCAAGAAAATATCGTAAGTAACATAAGTACCTACAATATTATAGTTATAGTAAATATTTTCCGTACTTACATCTTAATATTTTATGACCTATCACGCACACAGTCAAATAGCTATACAAGGTGTAACAAAATTAAGCGATAATAATACTTTAGGGCAGGGGTCGCCAATTAGTTTCGTTCGGGGTCCATTTTAAGAAATAAAATCACGGCCCGCACTGTTTAAAAAGAAACAAAGTTATTACGAAAATTACAAAGGTAAGTATTTATTTACATAATCAATGACAAAATTGTCAAGTTTTCGTTGCTTGTTTGGACTTTGGAGTGAAATTGGTGCAAGCTATTGACATTAAATCCTGGAGATGTTCATCAGTAAGTCGAGACTCGAGACCTTAATTATTCATTTTAAGGAATTCATCTTCGAACATGCTTGGTACGCACACAATGGGTCGGCGGTCCGGATGCGGACTGTGGTCCGCCATTTGGTCACCCCTGCTTTAGGGTGTATGTGTTCCTTCGCTGTGAACAGTGAAAGTAGCAGCGCTGAAAGAGTATAATTTTTTTTGTGATTTGTATGGGCAGTGGGCACGCGCCCGCGCGTTTTAATTTTTTCCATACAAAGGTAAAGAAAAGTTAAATAGTAACTTTTTTTTACCAGCGCTGCTACTTTTACAGCGAATTCTATATAGGGGACCCATACACACCCTTAAGTATTATCACTTAGTTTTGTTACACACCGTATAATATGGAGCGGCCTGCCCCGCTGGCTTCGTCATAATATTGTGTGCGTACCTGTGATCTCGCGACCTAATTTTCTGTAGTATAATTTTCTGTCAGTAAGTAAATAAATTCAGAAAACGCAGTTTTGATCAAAGGTCACTCTGTTCTATTTGCCTTACCCAGATGTATTCCTAAATAAATTTCGCTAATTTCAACGACTTCTTAACTTTTCGCGACTTATTGTAAGTACTTAAATAAATACTTTAATGGAAACTGACCCTAAATAAAAGGCTTATCTATTCGTGAGTGTTTTCACTTTTCATATTATTTCGATGGAATAAGGATTGTAATCTCTGAGCTCAGACCAAATAAAAAGTCAAGACCTAGATCGCTGCGAACAACAAAGTGAGTGGAAGCCGATCAAACTGCGCCAGTTGTGTATGTGTTAAGTATAGTTTTCACAGAGCCAGTATTGGCTGCCAATAAGACTGGCAGCCAGTATTGGCTTGGTATATGCCGCGTGTGAACAGTTTGGCCTGGCTTGAAAAACTGTTCACAAGCGGCATATACCAAGCCAATACTCGCTGCCAGTCTTATTGGCTGGCTTGAAAAACTGTTCACACGCGGCATATACCAAGCCAATACTCGCTGCCAGTCTTATTGGCAGCCAGTACCAGCTCTGTGAAAACTATACTTTACGCTACTAATATATTGTATTCTGTGGTTACGCTCAAAGACCGAAAACGCTCTAGGTGTAATAATCCCTATTCCTACCTATTGTTTATTAAGTATATTTTTTAGGTTTTAAGATTCCGTACCCAAGGGGTAAAAACGGGACCCTATTTACTAAGACTTCGATGTCTGTCTGACTGTCAGTCTGTCTGTCTGTCTGTGTGTCTCCAGGCTGTAACTCAAGAATCGCTATAGCTTCTGAAATTTTCATAAATTGTGTATATCTGTTGCTGCTATAACAATAAATACTTAAAACAAAATAAGTAAATTAAATATTTAAGGGGGGCTCCCATATAACATACATGATTTTTTTGCTATTTTTTGCTCGATATCAATAACGGCAATACATATCTAGGCACTTTAAATATTCACGAAATACTCAATTTTATTTGTACTTAATAAAATTTAAATAAATGAACGAATAATAAATACTTAAGTTAAATAATAATACGGGAGCCAGTACAAAAAACACAATTTTCAGCCTTTTTTACTCTATTGTGGTACGGAACCCTTCGAGCGCGAGTCCAACTCGCACTTGGCCGATTTTTAATTATAATCTTCTATAGTATCTTATAAAGCTTTTTTAAACTTGGTATTTTGCTCTATGTTTGTATTTTTTAATTTAAAATAGGTACGTGTGACATTCGATGAATGCCGCAGTAAAGCTTAATTTACGTCAGCTATTAAAAATAATTTTGACTACTTGAAAATGCCGAGCTGTGTCGTGAAAGGGTGTAAAAATAATTCATCCAAAGATGAAAAGCGAGATGACCACCACCATACTGCGTCTGTAACATCTGGCCCTTAAGCCCGGCCGCACATTGTCCGAAATTTCTGATCAGAAACAGTTGAACGTCCGAGCTGTCTCTTACATTTTGTACTGAGCCGAGTGAGCTCGCCGGAAGGATATTTCGGATAGTGTGCGGGGCGGCGGTCCGGCGAAATTCAATTGTTTCTGATCAGAATTCGGACAATGTGCGGCCGGGCTAAGAGGAGTCCACACCGCCCTTTTTTCCATACAAAAAGGGTTGTCCCCTGTTTCCTCCCTGGATAATGCTAGTAGAGTTATAATTTTTTCCTGAATATCTACGGCCACTAATACAATGTCCCTATGTTTTATTTAATGTGGGACCACCATGGGCGTCGGCGGCGGGGTGCCAGGTGGTGCACTTGCACCCCTTGGGAATCTCGGGATCAACAGGAATTATTGAAATAAAAAGCATTTTGTAACCCTATTACTATGCCGTACAAAGATAGTTCATAATGTGTCGGCACTAACGGCCGTTCCCAATATTCAATCTATCTCTGGTTTGACATACAACCGATCGCAGCTAACATTGAATTGACATAAAATATATGTCTCTAATGTCTAATGTGAGCTATTCCTATCTCTAGTAGGGCAAAATCAGAGATAGATCAAATATTGGGAACGGCCGTTAATGTATTCTGTTGACGTAAATAGACAGTTACTGTTGTTCGTAAAGAGTAAAAAGAAAGAAAAGAAAGAAAACTAAAATATGCACCCCTTGGAAGTTATTTCTGCCGGCGCCCATGGGGACCACATTTCACACGGAAGCAATTTGAAATCTTATATTTTTAATATACTTATTCAAATGAATTTAGGAGGTTATTGTACAGAATACATATGCAAGTAGCAGAGTAAACAGAATTATAGAGTATGCCGACTTAGAACTGATGTTGAAATTTTTAAATTTGACGTATTATGACGAAAATCGTCGCTAGGGTTGTTAAATTGTTACCTACGAATTTAAAAATATGACATATTTGCTGGACGTGTTCCTCTTTGGTCGTAATTGTTGTTTGTGTTTTGGCACATGCGATTAAAATTGTCAGAATCCAATTTTGAAATCTTTATTTTAAACATTTAAAAATAAATTATATCAGCCAGCGCGAGGCACATTCCGTTCATAATCCTAGTGAAACCCGACGAATTTGACAGATATTGAAACCTGTCCGTCTCTTTGCAGTCGAACTACTGGTCGTTATGTCTATTGTGCAAGTAGCTATAATTGCCTGAACTATGCAAGAAAACACAAGTGTTGCCAGAATGAAGTATTTTTAAATACCCTGACTTTTTATTTGGTCTGAGCCTCTGAGTTAGATTTAATTGAAACCAGTGTAATGTGAAAACTTGCCAGACTTGGAATTAACTTACAAACATTTAGGTAATATTTTTACAACAAGTTTTATAAGTATTTGTGTGGAGTTGTTAAATAAAACTAGACGTATACTGAAACACAAAAAAGGAAGTTTGTTAAGTCCTTGACTAAGTAAATATTATTCTATTTCTTGGAATCGAAATTCTTAAACTTATTATTACATACCCTCAATTAAAACAAAGTGATTTACTTTAGGGTGTGTATATTGTGTCTCTTAAAATAAAACAGACTTAATCTGTGAAAGTAGCAGCGCTGGAGGAGTTACCTTTTTAAAGTTCCGTACCCAAAGGGTGAAAATGGCACCCTATTACTGAGACTTTGATATCTTGTCGTCTGTCTCCTGGCTGTAACTCTAGAACCGCTATAGCAACAAATACGAAAAACAAAATAAAATAAATATTTAAGGGGGGCTCCCATACAACAAACGTGATTTTTTGCCCTTTTTTGCGATATCAATAACAGCAACAAGTAGGCAGTTGATATTTTCACAAAGGGCTTAATTATATGTATATTTAAATGTTTAATAATAATATTAAATAAAATAAAAAAAACTAAGGGGGGCACCCATACTGACTACTTTTCCTCTATAACGGTACGGAACCCTTCGTGCGCGAGTCCGACTCGCATTTGGCCGATTATTTATAAATAGTGTGCCGTCAAACTCATCATGTTAGGTCATTTCTTATACCAACATAGAAGTCAAATGTTTCTCTTTCAGTGCTGCTACCTAATTAGTAATTATTACAGATAGACTGTTTTATATTATTACACACCCCACTCTTTAGTATTTACACGTCTGAAGTACCTAGTCACTTTGACTACTAACCACAACCAGCTATACCAGCCTTTCCCAAAGTGGGCAAATACCCTTATGGGCATTATAGATCTGAAGGTGGGCGGTGTGGGACCTAGAAAAAAATGGGGGCTATGTGTAGAGGCTTGGACCGGTGATTTATTTCATCTGGATGCAATTTAAATTGAAACAATGGGGGGGCTAAAACGTCATTTATTCTCAAAGTGGGCAGTAGACAAAATAAGTTTGGGAACCTCTGAGCTATAGCATACCATTTTACATACTACCTCTTTCCAGCACGGTAGCCGAAGCGCTGAAACGCGGGGAGCCTGTCAAGGCCGAGAGTTTCGACTGCGTCACCATATACTTCAGCGACATCGTCGGCTTCACCAAGTTGGCTGCTAGCAACTCTCCTATGCAAGTAAGATCCTCCGAAGAAGACTCCACGAAAGCAGTGCCGTGGGCTTCTTATAGCTTGATAATTGATTAACCGCCGTACTCAGAGACATTTAATTATGATTAACCTTCAATTTAATGAAGAGTTTGACAGATAATATATGGGGCTTATGTCAAAATTTCGAATTAATTACAATTAAATAATTAATGTTCCACTCTCACAGTGGCGTAACTATTACATCCGTGGCAAATTGATGGGGCCCTATCAGTATAAATCGTCACGTTAATAATAAAACAATGTATAAAGGGTCGGGGGCCCGTGGCATTTTGCCAGCCCTGCCACCCTATAGTTACGCCACTGAATTGATTGCTGCTGCCTTTTCGGCTTCCTTACACTTTGAAGACCGAACGTTTTGAAATATTCTAACAAAAACTTCTATCAAAAAGAGGCAGGAAAGTTTACACAAGCTAGTGCCTTTTGAAGAACGAGCCATCGCCACCACTAGTGTTGCTAGGAGGGATTTTGATAGTGCAACCTAACGCAGACCTAAAGCCTTGATGTACTTACTTTATATTGTACGTAGCGCCTATTGCAAACCTCAAACCTATTCACCATTTGCAAACTGTAATGTGATTCGCCATTAACGATTGGCAAATCGTCATTCATTGGTCCTTTTTGTCTTTCAGGTGGTGGAAATACTGAACGATTTGTACACTTGCATCGACTCTATCATATCATTTTACAACGTTTATAAGGTACGAACAATTTAGTTTTTACCATAATATTTACCAAAATCACAGCTATACGTGGGAGAGCCATGCTTCGGCACGAATGGGCCGGCTCGACCGGAGAAATACCACGATCTCATAGAAAACCGGCGTGAAACAGCGCTTGCGCTGTGTTTCGCCGAGAGAGTGAGTTTACCGGAGGCCCAATCCCCTACCCTATTCCCTTCCCTACCCTCCCCTATTCCATTCCCTTCCCTTCCCTCCCCTATTACCCTATTCCCTCTTAAAAGGCCGGCAACGCACTTGCAGCTCTTCTGATGCTGCGAGTGTCCATGGGCGACGGAAGTTGCTTTCCATCAGGTGACCCGTTTGCTCGTTTGCCCCCTTATTTCATAAAGAAAAAAAAAGCTATCCCTTGCCTTCATTGGTGCTGTATTTCAGGTGGAAACCATAGGAGACGCGTACATGGTGGTAGGCGGTCTGCCGGAGCGGTGCGCGCGCCATGCGGCCGAAGTGGCGTCCCTCGCGCTCCACGTGTTGGAATCCGTACCCAAGATCCACATGCGGCATATGCCGGCTGCTAGACTGCATATACGGATAGGTAGGATCATCTAATCCATAGTAATTTTCAAAGTGTGTATGTCCGATGAACTGATTTTGATGGGTGAAGAGATAATATTGCTTACATATTGAGTTCCAAAAGTGCATTGCATAGGATAGTTTCATACGGGAGTAATAATTTACGGCGTACTTAAGAATTCTGAATATGTTTTGGTAGACATGTAATCAGTGCCGTAAATAGCCTTTTTTGCGCCCTGTGCGAGCTTCTATATAACTGCACCTTTGTTTTTTAACCGACATCCAAAAAGGAGGAGGTTACATTATGTTCGGCTGTGGATATTTTTTACTACATTGGGAAATATCTCTGAGGCGCACCGGGAACTTATCGGGAGCAATTCGAAAAATAAGGATCTGTCTGGTCTGGCCATTCTCGCGCCCCTCAGAGTCTACGCCCTGTGCCTGGGCACCGGTGGCACCGCCCTATTTACGGCACTGCATGTAATAAAAGTATTGCCACAAGATTTTAAAAGTGTAGAGTCTAGACTCATTCCCACACCTAATCGCCAAGGGATTTCGTACACACGTAAACTTTATTCCTCGTGTTAGTTTCAATTGGTAGAGGTTTTCAGATACCAGTTACCAGTAGCTCTACCATGAGTTTAAAGCTATAGTATTTATCGATACTCGATACCGACTACGTAAATTTTTAGTATGGCAAATTTTACAGCGCCTCTAGCGGTTACTTGCGAAACTCAAATCGCCATACTAAATATTTACGTAGTCGGTATCGAGTATCGATAAATACTATAGATTTAAACTCATGGTAGAGCTATTCTACCTCCTAACAAGACTTTTGATGTTGATACTCTTTCACTCAATAAAATACCCATTCAAAACCCTTAATTCTTCCCGCAGGAATCCACAGCGGGCAATGCGCTGCCGGCGTGGTCGGCATGAAGATGCCTCGCTACTGTCTCTTCGGTGACACCGTCAATACCGCCGCGCGCATGGAGTCCACCGGGGAGCCACAGAGGATACACGTCAGCAACGACACGTACCAGCTGTTGAAGCAACATGGCGGATACCACTTCAAGGACCGAGGCATTATCAATATTAAGGTTTGTGGAAATAAAAAGACAACAAACATCTTTCTTATGTAATTACTAATTAGTTAATGGAACGAACCAAATATACTTCTAAGACCTAAGTAAAGTTGTTATTCAATTTGACTAAATTTAAAAGTTCTAATTAGAATCCTAAAAAGAAGACTAATTGGTAGCTTCTTAAGCAGCCTCTACACGTTGGCCGTGTTTGCCGAACAGAAGGGGATGGCGCTATACCAGAATGAAAGACGCAAATAATTCGATCTCTTTTTTTAGTATAACGCCGTCCTCTTCTGTTCGGCAAACACGGCCAACGTGTAGAGGCTGCTTTATTCCACTTGTCCTAATTTAGTAACTAAATCAGTTGTGACGATGCGGCTATTTTGGCCAGACGTCTTCTTAATGGCTCCAGTTCTGTCAAAGCAACAGAAAATTGGTATTCTCATAGGCTTAGCTGTTGGTTCAATGAAAATAAAAATAAATAAAAGGCGAAAAAGACGGTTGAAATCATTTTTGCTCCACGAAAAATTATTATGCATTATGAACTTTCTGAACTACTTAGAACCAGCAGACTTTAGAAATTGCCTACGAATGGATTTCAGATCGTATAACATTATATACATATATTGACTTTAATACAGATTTAGCAGTTCCCACTACAGATAAAAGGTTGAAACCATCTGGCAACACTGATGTCTGATTTAGTCAGTCAGAAGCCACATTTTTTCCGATTTAGTACACTAATTAGGATCCTAGCTTTCTAAATGTTATTTCACTTGACTAAATTTAGTTACTAAATCATTTAGACGTCTAAATTTAGTCAAATGGAATAACAACTTAAAGGATACATGCGATTATGCCAAATAAGATCCCGTCATTACTGCCTTCTTTTCTTTAATTCAAAATTGGTCTGTTTTAAGTTAGATACATAATATTTTACTCGTTTTTTGTTTGTAATTGTTTTACAGGGTAAAGGGGAAATGAAAACTTGGTGGCTTACAGGAGAAGACCACGAGAGGAGGAAAAATTCCATGTTTAGATATAGTAAGTTCAGAATTTAATAATCGTATTAGATCATTTTGCATAGTACCAATAATATCGATGGGTTCTAAGTAACCCATCAATCCCCAAGCGGCAGCCGGCTGCCGCATAACAATTGAAAATCAATTGTCTGCGATACCCACGATGGAGGTGTTAAAGGGATAATTTATATCCCATACACTATCATGAAAATATCTTACTAATCCTTCTATTTCTAGAACTGGGCCTGGACCAAGATCCAGAGACAGACACCAACAACTCGCAATGGAATATGAGCCGTTCCATTCTCAACATCCGCGATCGGGCGCGTCTGTCCTGCGGAGGCTCCTTGGGCCCAGGGTCCGCACTGTCTTCTCCTGGCCCACCAGCCTGCGCCTGCTTCGTGCCCCCCAGGGACCACCACTCAGCCCCCACCGTCACCTTCTGCGAGGACTGACGCTAACCTATCGAGGTGTTTCATGCCACGAAGTACAGGATCCGACCTGAGCTTTAGGGAGACCGCGTGGAATGTGAAGTGTCTGCTCAAAGGATACACTAGGGTAGATGACTGTGAGTTTGATGATGTGACGAAGCGAGCTAGGATATTGGACGCTATGAAACGACTGTACTGTTTAGATTACGATTATAATAATCTCAATTAGGTATGAAATATTGTGAAACGTATGCTGTATTTTGCTCAGATTACTAGTCATTAGGTATACTTGTCAGATAAGGTCTAACTAACTAGTCATTTCTTGTTGGTGTGGTATTAAAGCCCCACGGCCCACATGGCATACACGTGGAGGCTCATTGATCCGGTCGGACTGATCGCGGGCCAACTCAAATGGACTTGTTTGGCGTATATGTGTGTACAACTGTCAACTGTACAAGTCCAGTGGTCGGCCTATTATTATCAGTTAGAGTAAATCGATCGGCATCCTTTTTTATGGAGGTCTATATTATAGTAAAGAATAAGGACCTTATTATAGTTAAGAATAAGGTCCCTTAGCATACTGGAACAGTTGGCTTTAGCATAAAACGGTGTGTTCCAGCTTCTAGGAGATTTCTCGAGTACCTAAAATGACTGAAATTCAGTTTAGTAAGCTTATACATAATATTTAATAGCCAAGTCCAATTATTTATTGCTGTTAATAAACTAAAATATGACGTTACTGTTGTACCTGTGCATATTTAGCGTGAAATATACAAAAACCAAACTTTGAAACAAACTATGAAATGTCCAATTTATGAAATTGTTAAGATTTTAGTAGCTAAGGTCTGTGTTATTCCAATGAGATTTTAAGTTACTTAATTATCAATGATATCATTGTAGTTAGTCTAATTTATTGTATGTACACCTAAGGATAATTGATGGTCTGATAGATATAATTAATAATATATATAAATTTCTTACATATTATAATATATTGCTGTCAATTTCAAATATTAAAAGTATTAATGACTATGATAATGAATTGAAATTAGTGTTTGTGTGCTAATAAAAATATTATTATAAAATAATGTCCGTCTATATGTAGGTACTAGGTGTCTAATGTAGTCTATAATATTTTAATCATAAAATATCTTAAGGACTTTCAACAAAATTATTTCAAAGTCTTTATAAGTGCAAATTGTAGCACTAATCCAAGCTATCTGGCTTTTAAATTAGCTTATGAAAAAAGAAATGATTATAACGCTACAGATGTTTAACTACCATAATATGTGACAAGACTCGAGAGGCAAACCGCAAAATTAGAATTTAAAAGAATATAAGAAAAAGATGTGTCACTTTAAAAGTGTATTGATTTAAAAATAATAACCCCAATTACATTCAGCCTCGTAGATTTTATTTTAAAATATATTATTTTTCAAAATTTTAGATACTTACCTATTTAGCATATTAATATTTTAGTTACTTACTTAATAATAATTTTTTAGTCTCCATAGAACCTTTATATATATTATTATGTTGTTTGCTAATAAGTGTCAAGTTTTTAAGGCTACATACATTTTCTTGATCTTATTTAACAAATGTTTTGCTCACATTAAAACTAAGGGGTCCATTTTGTTTAAGCAGGGCTTTAGCAAATAAAATAATATCATAACTGTAGTTATATTTGATCTGTATTATTCATAATGGTATCTACATTATTGTACTTATAAGAAAATCAGTATTATAGTGAACTAAAATTTACATTTAACTATATACAAATAATTCAAATGAATGTTATGATTGTTGTTTGTTAAAATATATCATTTTTTAAATAAATTATGATAATCTTTCATTTAACAAACCCAATTTCTTCTAATTAGTTGCAATAAAACTATTTAGTATTTTACAAACTATGATTACAGACTACAACAATAATTTCAATTTTTACATTTAACTTTACAAAACCTACAATTTTAAATATATTATGGAGGGGCTACATAACTTACCCAGTGTTCCACTTAGCATTAAAAACGAACAAAACACTCAAAGAGGCATTTTTAAGCGTTTTGATCATTTTTAACACTAAGTGGAACACAGGGGTAATTGAGTTATGTCAAGCCCAGTTGAAAGATATTCAGTAATGTAAATGACTTGATATGACCTAACCCAATAACGTAGGCCTACTATCTATCTATAAATCAACTTTTGTAAATAAACTTTATTAAGTTTTCTTTTTTAACCCTCTTACCCTCAGCTCCAGCTCAAGGTAAGCTCTCATGGATGGGTCATCGACCATTTTCATTATCTTCTCTGCAATGTCCGGCCCGGCATCTTGCATTTTTGATGCCAATGCTTCTGCCCAAACTATGAACACACAGTTTGCACAGCCAGACCTGCAGCAGGCAGTAGGTGGCTCATCCAGAGAGGCCTTAAAATAAACAATCAATTAACACGTTAACTGCGTAGACCCAAATCCTTAACCTAAATTTAAGTGCGTTACCGGGATGAGCACGCCCCTTTATGAAATTAATTATTATGCGTTACGGGTGCAAAAGTGCCCCGTACACCCGACTTCATTTAAACCCCTCTAAAATTGTCAAAAATAGTATTATCATTGTTTTTCTTATACCATTTCAAAGAGTATTAACTGAACTACACTCTCCTTACTCCGCACGTAGGTACAATAAAAACAAAAATATATATAATGAAAAATAAAGTGCGGGGTGCTTCTATCCCCGTAACGCAATTAAAAACAAAAAATACGGGATTCCAAAAACCCCTTAACGCACAGAATACATTTTTATCGATAAAATGTTAGTGATGGGAGTAAAAAAATTAAAACTATCGATATTTTAAATAGATGATACTCGTATTTATTTATTCATAATAATTATAAGAATGACTTTAGGGAACAAACCAAACCAAACCAAACAAACATATTTTTATATAAAAAATAAATTATCTTAGAATTACTTAACACTTCGTTAATGCGAATAACCGATAGTATAGAAAAAAACTTTACTGAATTCTAATGTTTAATATTATTACACTGCAAACAATATGCTTTATTACACTGACGACAAAGTGTTTTAACTTTCTTTACTTTGTTATCTGCTTCCCGACTGCTCATAGATTTTCTTAGCTCCTCATAACAACCTGAACATTTTTTTTCTTTTCACCAATTTCAAATTTATGTTTAGATTCAGAAGGCTCCAAATCATCAGATTTAACGTTGATCAAATTTGTGAAAGAATCAATGATGTGTTCAACAAAACCTTTTTTGGAAATTTTTGTGTTTTTCACAATATTGTAAACAATCCAAGCATTGGTTATAGCAGTTCCAAATATCAACTCCATAACTACTTTACGAAACCACTTCAATCCTCGTTTTAAAGTAGAATAATAAGCGGACATCTAGTCACTAAAATCTATTCCTTTCTTGTTTTTGTTATAAGTGAGAACACATTCTGGTTTTTTTATTTCTTGCATGACACCTCTTCTTTTTCTGTGAATTACCTTTAAATCCTCGTTGTGGTTATTGCATGTACTTATCATTAACACTGGGCGTTTATCCATACATTTGATCACTCTCACTCCCATCCTATTCATTTTTACAATAATTTGACCTTTCTTTAGCTTTTTATTTACAGCCTCTTTTGGAGTTCCCTTCCTATTCGATCTTAAAGTGCCACAAATAAACGTTTTTTTCTTTATCAACTCTTCAGCAAGTTCAACCGAATTGTAGAAATTATCTGTAATTAAGATTCTTCCCTTATTTTCTAAATCAACAATTAGTCTTTCTACTGTTTTTTGTCCATGCTTGAGTTCACGTCCATTGTCGCTTTTTCCTGTATAAATAACCACATTATGTGTGTATCCCTCTGGCGTGCACAGTTTATACAACTTAACGCCGTATTTGTGGCCCTTGTTTTTTATATATTGACGAAATTTAAGTCGTCCTCGCCAAGGAATCATCGACTCATCTATAACCATTACTTTTCCCGGTATAAGGACTTTTTTAAACTGCTTTACAATCATTTCATATATATCTCGAATTTTGTGTAGCTTATCTGTCTGATCATTATTGTTTTGGCTAAAATGCCAACATCTTAAAAGTAAAAGAAATCGGTCTCGTGGCATTATTGAAACGATTTGTTCGTTTCTGTAAATTTTCTTTTTTGACCAATAGTCATTAACATGTGGTACTTTTACCATACCCATAATTAACAAAACGGCAAAAAATCTACATAATTCTTCTCTGTTAGTTGGAGTCCAAGCCTTCAAACGAGATTTTACTTTCAATTCCGAGCTATCCAAAATTCTTCTTGCATAGTTGTTAGTTTCCAAGACCATTTTGTCAATAATTTCGTCAGTCAAGAACAGTTTTTTTTTTTTTTTTTTTTTTTTTTTATGAAATAAGGGGGCAAACGGGTCACCTGATGGAAAGCAACTTCCGTCGCCCATGGACACTCGCAGCATCAGAAGAGCTGCAAGTGCGTTGCCGACCTTTTAAGAGGAAATAGGGTAATAGGGGAGGGTAGGGAAGGGAAGGGAAGGGAATAGTTGAGGGTAGGGAAGGGAATAGGGTAGGGGTTAGGGGATTGGGCCTCCGGTAAACTCACTCACTCGGCGAAACACAGCGCAAGCGCTGTTTCACGCCGGTTTTCTGTGAGAACGTGGTATTTATCCGGTCGAGCCGGCCCATTCGTGCCGAAGCATGGCTCTCCCACGTAAAAAAAGTCCATCGGATTAGTAGCATTTTCAGGCACAGTCAGTTGGCAACTTATATCAGGGTCCTCAATATTTGGTTTGCTATCATGAATATCTATCCATTCGCTATCACTCGAAAAATCTTCAGAATTACTCCCATCTACTTTTATTTCATCATCATTAGCTGCTATATCATCAGAGTCACACTCACTTGAAGAATCTGAGGTATTATCTGTCGAAGAGCAAGAAGGGCTATAATCTTTATCAGAGAAATCTTCGACATCAGACATATGTACACTTTGATCCTCATTGATACCATTATCGTTACAATTAGGTTGAGTTGGTGGCTCATTTACATACTTTGATGTTGGCAGTAATTCTATAGACTTTGATCCACTAGCGTTTGAGCGTCTTTTTCGACTTGGTGTAATTAAGAGATCATTGATTTGTTGTTCGCTTAAAGGTTCATCAAGTAAGACCATATTACTCACAGATATATCACTCAAAGATCCACAGTTACTCATACTCATGTCTAATGGCTTCAAAAATGTGTCGTTTGATTTAGATAAATAACCAATATCTGAAGTTTTCGATTGCCTTTCTTGGCTTGGAGTCAGTGAAATGTTTTTCGTCTGGTTCTTAGAAATATCATTTAAAGATTGGATATTACTTGTACTTACGGAGGAAAAGTCGATAGGTTCGGGTGTATTCTGTTGAACATCAGCTGGCTTCACGACGATATCCTGCAATATTTTTATTTTGGAAGTTTTCGTACTGCTTGATGAATCGTCTTGTTTAGGGTTTCCTGAATTTAATACAACATTTTGCAATTGGTGATAGGTTTGACCAGTGCTAGGGCTGGTGATCACATCGTATCTTGGACTTAGGTTTCGCTGAAGGACCTTGCGGAATAATGGTGATGATGGTGGTCGTCGGGATAATCGTGAAGATGTTGATACATCATGCTCATCGGCTTCTTCATTATTTTTACCATGAGATAATTCCAACATACGCCGCAAACGCTTCATTTTGAAAAATAGTCGATAAACACTTTGCTTCTTAGGACGCGCCTACGCAAATGAGCTCATCACCCCGTACGGGGTAAGCAATAATCTGTACGGGGTGATATAGACCCCGTAGACGCACTTAATTACAATTTTTACTCGCTGGTCGCAACGGGGCTCAAGAAACCCCGTAGATTATTATACCGATTCTTGATTCAATTTCAAGCCAGGAACATAAATACCTATTCATCTCATTCATACAACAAAAATCCTCAAAAATACAATCCCCGCAAGAACGAGTAGACACTACTTTTTCAGCACCGCACTGACTGATGTCAACGTACGGGGCGCGAAAGTACCCGTAACGCAGTGAACGTGTTAACCTAACCATCTTTTTACCGGAAATAGTCTTATTCCAATTAAAATTGTATAATATTGATAAAATTTCGAGACTTACATTTTTTGTTATCCTCTCGATTTCCTTCTCCTTTTCAAGATTTAGTTCATCAGTATTATTGCAATATTGTCTCGTAATGCTCCACAGACGCTTGTTACTTAAAGTTAACCTCGATTTCTAAAAATAAGAATTTTGGCTAGTAATTTTGCGTTATACAATCAAATTCAATTTTTTCAGATTGTTTTTATGGTTTACTTATATAAATAAGTCTATGGGTTTACTTCATCAGTTACCTGTCCTGGTTCTTAAAATTTAATCAAAGGACATTATAGCAAACGAAAATAAATATTACATTTTATCAAAACTATGATGCTTACCGATATCGTTGACAGGTATGTTTGAAATATATTATACATTAAATATTTTAAAGTAAAATTTTCCTATTTTACACTTTCTAAATCGTAATAAAATGTGATTTACAAAAATCTCTAGTCCAAAAATAAAAATTAAAAACTTTGACATTGACTTTGACTTTTTTTTTTTAACTTTTCATTTGTCACAATGACAAATGACATAAATCTCAATTCGTTTTTTTTTTGTTGGCTATAGGCACTGACACTATTACCGCGTTCCATTTAGCGATCAAACGATCAAAACGCTCAAAATAGTAGGCATTTTGAGGGTTTTGATCGTATTTAACGCTAAATGGAACACAGGTTATATAGTCCGTCAAAAAAGAGACGAAGTGTGGCCACAGGCCATAAAGAGGCCAAACCGGAAAAATAGAGTCGCAACTTGTTTCCGGTGTGGCCTCTTTATGTATCCGGTCACTATAAAAGATTTTGATACTTTGATGTGGAGGTCAGTGGTTGACGGCGGAAACTCGTGACCGCTTTTCTCATATTATGATTCTCATACAAGTCACTGCACTTTTTTTGGTAATTGTTTATATTTTTAGCATAATAAAAAGTAATGAGCCAAATTAATATTAAGTTTGGATTTCGGAATATTTCCACAGACTTTTTCCGCGGAAAATCTGTATCGAAAGCTATATTTACTTAAATATACACGATCATGAAATATTCTTTCAAATTAATTGAATATGATTTTTACTGTGTATTTATTTATTTGTAAGATCATCTTATTAGTTACCTATTACGTATTATTAATAAGAGGTTGTTTACCTAATTAAAAATTATAGGGCGCAAACTATTCCAAAGCAATCATGTTCATGAGGTCTTCGAAATCCATGATGATGGAGAACGAATCATCCGTTTAAAAGTAATACCACAGACGAGTAGGTATTAGGTAATCGACTGTACGACGTAAAAGTGGAGCTATGTATTAATTGGAAAATTAATTAATAGTTGAATCATGTAAAACAATATATTTTCAGCAACTATTCAACCAACAAAAGTATCCTATGTCCAGTGGCGTAAATACAGGGCTGGCAAAATGCCACGGGCCTCCGGCCCAAAAGGGCAACATTTTTTAAGTACATAATATTGTTTTATTATTAACGTGACGATTTTTACTGATAGAGCCCCATCAATTTACCACGGGCCCCGGATCTTACAGTTACGCCACTGCCTATGTCCTTTTTCGGGACTCTTAAGGATATAATATGGAGTTATCTATGCCAAATTTCAGCAAAATCTGTTCAGCAGTTTAGGCGTTAAGAGGTAACAGACAGACACACTTTCGCACTTATAATATTATTATTAGTAAATTAGTAATATCAGTAATTAATATATTAGTATGATAATAGTATAAATGAAAAAGTGAATATTGAAGGAATAAGTATTGTTCTGAAATATTGAACCGACAATAATTTTATTTGTTATTTTTAATTATATCGTTTTTTAAATTACAATATATTATTAAACATAATGAAAAATAACTTGCACGTGATATTTTAGAAATATTCATGCGAGATTTAGATTTAATGCATGATTAATAATCGGCATGTTGATTTCGATACATTTCCCAATTCCGTCTCAGAAACGAATAAAACGTTAATTCACGATTCGAAGATTGGGAATTTTTGCACCCTACAACACAACAGTACCTCGTACCGCCCATATTTTCCTATTTCAGAGCATTTTTTAACGTTTTCAACGTGTTTTCATTAAAACTAGTAAACCGTATTTTACAGCTGATCGCACTCTGACATACACGTGTTGCCTGAATCTGCCACTCGCCGCGCCACTTATTAAAATTAGAATTCTAGTAATAAATACTAAGGGCGGATTCGACCAAACTGGAGTAAAATTTTACTCGAGTATAACTGTTTCCTAATCTAAGAGTAAGCTGGGTTTGCGTTTTTCCAACTTCTAATCCAAGAATGAGGTAATTACACGGGAGTTAATATTTACACGGGCTATTTTGGTGGAGTAAATATTAAACTGAGAATAGTTGCACAACAGGGTTCAACTGTCACGGTCGGTGTCATTGTGAACTATAATTGACATTTTATTTCATACTCTTTGAGTAACTTGGTAAAATGCAAACGATAATACCCTAGAGTAAATTAAAGGAGAAAAATTATTCTCATGATAGTTATACTCGTGTAACTTCAAGTTTGGTCGAATCGGGCTTTAGACATACAAATAATTATCCATATTTTGCCAATCCCCCGCATTAAAACAAGTAAATAAATACGGACATACGTACCTTGCATAATTTTCTGCATTCATTGACTAAACAAATTGCAGCACCATCTTGACTTGTTAAGTCAAAGTTTTTTTTAATGAAAATAAGGGGGCGAACGAGTAAACGGGTCACCTGATGGAAAGCAACTTCCGTCACCCATGGACACTCGCAGCATCAGAAGAGCTGTAGGTGCGTTGCCGGCCTTTTAAGAGGGAATAGGGTAATAGGGGAAGGTAGGAAAGAGAAGGGAAGGGAAAAGGGGAGGAGAATATGCCTCCGGTAAACTCACTCACTCGGCGAAACACAGCGCAAGCGCTGTTTCACGCCGGTTTTCTATAAGAACGTGGTATTTCTCCGGTCGAGCCGGACCATTCGTGCCAAAGCATGGCTCTCCCACGTATATAAAAACTGGTGCTGGGAAGTCGGAAGTTGGGCTGCGAGTGAGATTTGGTGCACGACGCATACCGCATACCTGATACCAGAAAATATCGTTATTTTTATCGGTATTTTCATAACGACCTTTTTTGGTTATGTTACTAGCTGATATCGATAAAAAATACCGTTATCTGGCTACCATTATGAAAATACCGGTACGTAACGATATTTTTTCGGGTATTCGATAACGTTATGAAGCCCTGTATGAAAGTTGACGTCGAAATTGATGACGAAAATTCAAGATGAAAGTGCACAATGTGGGCATAGCTATACATAGTCATCCCTTTTTTCATTGATTTGAAAGGGATGACACTATAGTGCGTCAAGAATGTCTAGGAGGCGAAACTTTTTTTTTGAGCAATAGCAACACTCTTTTGACATTTAATTTTGTCCCTTTGTTGTATCAATACTCTAAATTTACAAAACAAAGATTTTCAATTTGCTTAAATTTAGTTTTGCAATGTGAAAACTACATGTTACTGTGATTAATATGAATAATTAAAGTGAAAGACGTGTCATAAGTGCTGATAATTTGAAGATTTTCATTGAAGAAAAATAGTAAAATGCGAAAATATTACTGAAATTCTCGCGTCCATATTTCCGATTCTGATCGCTCAATCACCATAGTAGCAGGTAATTAAGCGTTTGTTTTATAAATTTTGTTAGTTAATTTTATTGTTTATTGCAATTTTAAGTAGCCTGAGTAAGTATTATGTAGTTTATTAAAGCAATAATTTTACATAAACCCTGTTTACGTAAACAATGAACTGTCAAAGAAATCTATCATATAACGCGCCTAACAATGATTGATACTTTGACTTAGGTGCTTTGCGTAATTATATATTATCTTAGATGCATATAAAATTCTCGCGTCACAGTATAATATGTGCTTAACTCCTTTAATACTTTGATGCAGCGTAATATAATATTACAATTTTTACGTTTTATGTTTACAGGTAGCAGAAAAAGCGTTTAACGAAATAACCGAAATAACTGGGAGAACCAATATATGCTATCATTTTGAAAAAAAAAACACTGAAAATAAATACAAGAAGTGGGAATTAACCCTTTATTAGGATATTGAAGAGCTGCTTATTGAAGATGAAAGTGCCTCTTCACTGTGACACCATTGCTGTAACTACATGGACCTAGAAAGTGGCGATGATTCTGTTTCCGGCTGTATTGTAGAATATTTGGATGATCATATTTTATTAAAATAATAAAACCGTGTTTTTAATTTATTTATTTTTTGTATTTTCTTAAATAAGTAGCTCCTTAATAAAAAAGGAGTGAGCTTCTCTCAGCTTTCACTGGCAGTCATCAAAGTAGCTCTCAGGGAGAGGGTACTTAAATAACAGGTGCTATAAATTCATAATATGTCTCACTACTGACTGGATGTCCCGGTGAACTTCGTGTCACTTATAAACCTTCCCTGGACTTCCAGGAATATTTTAAGACTAAAATTAGCCACATTGGTTCAACCGTTTAATCGAGTTATTGCATTTTTATATAGTCCATCAAGAAAGTGAAGAAATTAAAAGTGGAAACATCGTAATGTCATCCCTTTTTTCTTAGATTGATTTGAAAGGGATGACACTACGATGTTGCCACTTTTTAATTACTTCACTTTCTTGACAGAGACAGACTATGATACAAAGATTATAATACTTTACATAGATTAGATTGTTTCTTGTAATGTCGTAAATTAAACACCACTATAACTACATCATAATTATTTCAAATTTTCTTAAGTACATAATATATAATTATAAATCATAATATTATTTACGTGTTTTTTACACTGTACTTAATATAAAGTATCAAAATCTTTTATAGTGATTGGATACAGTGTGGCCATAAGAGGCCACACCGGAAACAAGTGGCGACTCTATTAATGTCGTGACTTTTTTGACGGGCTGTACGATGTTGCCACTTTTTAACTTCTTCACTTTTTTGACAGACTTGACGAAAACAACCATAAAACCATAAACTAGTTTCAACTTTTTTTTTCTAATTTTCGAACACTGCCATACCGGAAGCTTTTTAGCCGTCATTTTTGATGTATGGATTTTTACAAAATTGACTTTCTGTAATCTTTTCAGTAAAAGTGTTAAAATTTATAAAGTTTATCATATTTATTCATTAAAAGTTTATCGGTATTGTAAATATTCGGTAAGTAGTAAGATTTATTACTTAAATGTGATAATAATAGCAGAATGACGAAGCCGATAATGATGTCCTCTTCGGCACAGCAGACTTTTTTAGAGGCGTGTGTCATTCGACTCGAGATAAAGTACGTTAATCACAGCTCTAAACATGACTCTATGTGCACATTTATTTAATTAATTTCTTATGTGGTATCTAATTCTGGCTTACTATACATACTCTACCACCAAACTCTTCAACTTCTGTTGATGCCTTTTTGAAGATATGAATCATCTATAAAATTGATTTTATGTAAGAACAAAGATACCGGGATTAGTAGGTAAATGTGAAGTATACATTTATGAAAGGGTTTTGCATGTAAGCAGCTCTAGTTGTAGCTGCAACCAGCAGAACAACATTCTTAACTGTCAGTAATATGAATTATTGATTAAGTATTGCTAATACTACATTGTTTTCTTGTATGGTCATAGTAATATGCATTTAAAGCTTCTGTTATTGGTCAGTAATGAGGTTACTGTGGATCCAATAGAGAAAATTCCACATAAACACATAATATCTAACCATAACTTAACTTCATCATATAACTTACTTTACCAGCCTAGGATGGTGCTGCTTTTGCTACTAACCCATCGATCGTGGAATAACGAGACACAATAGCTTATCTATTGTTATCGTGGCCGGATGCGGCCGCTTAGGGCTTCATGAATTAAAATGTTATTCAAACAATCTCTTTAATCAATCCCTAATATCAGCACAATTTGAGGTAGGAGCCAACAGAAGTAATGGCAAAAAGTTTAATTACCATAGTAATCCTTATATTCACCCCTAGCAATGTCTGGAGATCCCGAGGTTGCTCATACTCCCGAGGAAGAGACTGAGGAGGAAGAAATCAAATCCCTGTACAAACCTCCCCCGGAGAAGACGATTGAGGAGATTCTAGCGGCCGACCAGGAGGACGAGTCACTGAGGAAGTACAAGGAGACGTTGCTGGGCCAGGCCCAAGCTGGAACTATTATTGTTGGTAAGAGCTTTCGGCGTAAAGGAGGCTAGACAGAATGATATTTGACCTCTACACTTTTTTATTAGTAGGTATGGGCAGAGGGCGTTGATAGTATTCCTGTGCATCGACTAGATGGCTTTTTTGAGAATTAATAGCGACATGTTGTTAGTATTCCTGGGCGTCAATAGAAGGTGTTTTTTTTAATATTTTTTTTATGTATCTATACTAATATTATAATTGGGAAGAGTTTGTTTGTTTGAACGCGCTAATCTCAGGAACTACTGGTCCGATTTGAAAAATTCTTTTACTGTTGGATAGCCCATTTATCGAGGAAGGCTATAGGCTATATTTTATTACGCTAAGACTAATAGGAGCGAAGAAATAGAGGAAAATGTGGAAGAAACGGGGGAAAATTATTTGAAAGGGCTTATTTAAACGCGCTAATCTCAGGAATTACTGGTCCGATTTGAAAAATTCTCTACACATAAATTCAAATCACTTTTCCGGCCCTAAAGCCTTGCGTTAATGCAATAAAATGCAATTTTTTATTGTTACTGCTACTGTTTCTTCTTCAATTTTAATATGCCTGTTTTTGCATCTATCATTATATAAGGTATAAGAAGATATTAGAAGAGTTTGTGTACATGAGAATAGATTTAGAAATGTAGTCAGATAAGTAGACAAATACATATTTTAAATTAAAGACATTGCTTGTGTTAATTTGGTAGAACAAACAATAAATACACTGTCAAAAAAACTTTTGGCTTTGTCATATTCAGGGAATAATAGAGAGCATTAGTTATTTAAATATTAAATGAATATCTTTAAAAATGATTCTGTAGAAATAAAAAAAAGATGCAACATTAAATGGTTACTATTTGAATGAAACTACAACTAGATTATTGAATCTCCAGCTAGTCAAAACAATTTGTAAACAGTTATGAACATTATCACACTTATCAATTGGTACTGATAACATATTATCATATCTCAATAGTTTTGATATTGCTTAGTGAAGGAAGTCACCGTGTAAACACTCTTTATGGAGAGTAGCATTTTTTTTAACATGACACCAACCATCCACATACTATTTTATTTTTTAATCCTTTAGTATTTAATTATTGTCTAAGAAGACATATGATTTGATAACAATTGTATTCTTTGGATCTACCATAATATTACTAATAGAGGAGTAATCTAATAATTTGCAAAAGAACTTAGCTTTTTAATATCAAAATATTTTAAATAAATACCATTTTTTTCCCTATTTCATTTGGTCACAGTGATAGGAATGGATTGGAATAACACCGGAAAATGTGATACTAACTTAGGGAATTATATAATTAAGCATATTATATTATTATAATTCTTCATTCCAGACTCAGTTCATGCACAAAATCAAATTATGATCTGAGAATGTATTCAATAAACAAATGTGTCAATTTGCACTTTATCAAGCTTCTTAGGGTTTTAACAGGTGAAATAAGAAATATTCTACAGATTTGAACTATAATAGACATTGTGTAGATATTTATATAATATACAATATATTCATTGTATTTACTATTCTTATTGTCAATGAAGCGTCTCATAGTTTAATTTTGAAACTAATTCTGAATATTGCTATAAGGCTGGCATAGACGCCAAGTGCATTATAAACCTCGTCAAAAATTTGAATAAAAAAAAGTATGCAATATTCCATACTTCTTGCAGATGCCAACGACCCCAGGAAAGTGATAGTGAAGAAGTTGGCGCTGTGCGTCACGGACAGGGACGATGTCGAGCTCGACCTCTCCGGAGACCTCACAAACCTTAAGAAGCAGGTAGGCTTTACGCAGTCTTATTAGCATAGTATATTCAGCTGAATATGCTATGCTAACTTATTATAGAAGGAAATGAGCAAACACTTGAGGGTTGTTTAAATTCTATTTGCCTATAACTGAAAAATTCAACAAAAGTTCAGTTTGGTGCAGGCCTAATGCTGGCAGGAAATAGAGGAGACAATTAGTAGTAAGTGACTTAATAAGAGCATAAAATAGGCACTAAATCAGAACAATCTATCAAAATTTTAACTGATTAGTAAGTATAAATATTTTAAGTGTAATGTTGGGTAAAACTACGAATTCACCAATTAATATGATTAATGGCTTAGGTTAATGTCAGTGATTAATATATTTAGGTTAATGGCAGTATTGATACAATAAATCTGATACCCTATATCAAACAACGATATGGCCTGGGAAGGTCGTAATTTATACTAGATCTAACGGCACTGAAGAGCACCCGTGGCCTAATGAGTAGCCTTTGGTTCGCACTCGTAGAGGGTGCAGGTTCGACCCCGGTAATACGGACGCTCATACGGTGAAGTAAAACATCGTGAGGAAACCCGCACATAGTTGTTCCTAGACGTATTGACTAGTTCTTTCCTCTGGACTAGGCCGACTATGTTGCGAGAATGCCGTATGTGCTTGGGCAACAATACGGACATTTAAATCTTGTCCCAAGCGCTAAATAATTTGAGGAGTGGTTGCTTATCGCTCTGAAAATACTGTATAAATCAGCCACAACAGATGCAAAGGCCTAGTTTTTTACGGCACTGTCAGATATTAAATTTTAATTAACTTACTTTACCGGCCGGGCCGGGTCGGCCTCTCATAGAAAACAAGCAATGTAAAACATATCCAACACGGTTTTTTACTTTAACGCGGCGTCACCCCAAGAAAGAGATTACTCCTCAAGAAAGAGATTACTCGGGCAAAGCAACAGCACGTCAATAGAATTGGCAAGAGACTTGAGCGCCTCCCCTCGGGAACCCGTGCATTCTGGTCTCTGGCCAAAGCTATTGAAGGAAATTTCTGCAAGCCAACCCTACCATCCCTACACGTAGGAAATGGATCGTTGGCCCAGGACGCAAAAGACAAAGCCGATCTCCTGGGCAAGCTCTTTGCGTCAAACTCGACCCTGGGTGACGGGGGGCAGAAACCGCCGACCATACCGCGATGCACGAGCATCATGTCGGATATACGGTTTCATCAGCGCTCAGTGCGAAAAGCCCTCTGTTCCCTTGATATCCAAAAGTCGAGTGGGCCTGACGGAATCCCGCCTATTGTGTTGAAAAAGTGTGCTCCAGAGTTGGCTCCGGTCTTGACGCGTCTTTTTCGGCTCTCCTATTCCACTGGCATCGTCCCGGCTTCCTGGAAGACAGCCTTGGTGCACCCGATCCCCAAAAAAGGTGATCGCTCAAATCCTTCCAACTACAGACCAATCGCTATAACCTCTCTCCTCTCGAAGATAATGGAATCCATTATCAATAGCCAGCTTCTTCGATACTTGGACGGCCAGGGATTGCTAAGCGACAAACAATACGGGTTCCGTAAGGGTCGCTCGGCTGGTGATCTCTTGGCATACCTGACTCATCGTTGGGCTCAGGCAATTGAGTCGAAGGGAGAGGCATTGGCTGTTAGTTTGGACATTGCGAAGGCCTTCGATCGGGTTTGGCATAAAGCGCTGCTATCAAAGCTTCCATCATACGGGCTGCCCGAGAAATTATGTAAGTGGGTCACTAGTTTCTTAGCAGACAGAAGCATAAAGGTCGTAGTTGACGGCGAATGCTCGGAAACTCAGTCTGTTAATGCTGGTGTCCCTCAGGGCTGTGTGCTATCGCCTACTCTATTCATACTGCATATCAATGACATGTTACAAACCAAAGGCATTCATTGCTATGCGGATGATAGTACAGGTGATGCTGCATATACCGGCTCCCCTAATATTTCTCGGCAAAATGTCACTGAGAGTCGAAACGAACTTGTGTCTAAGGTGGAGAATTCATTGGAGAAGGTCTCTGAATGGGGTAGACGTAACTTAGTCCAATTCAACCCCGCCAAGACACAAGTCTGCGCGTTCACCACTAAAAAGTCACCAATGGTCGTTTATCCTCGTTTCGAGGGCACATCTTTAACCATCTCCCCTAGCATTGAGATACTTGGCGTCAACATATCGAGCGAAGTCCAGTTCCGATATCATCTTGAGGGTAAGGCCAAATTAGCCTCGAAGAAGCTTGGCGTTCTTAACAGAGCGAGACAGTACTTCAGTCCGGACCAACGCCTACAACTCTACAAGGCGCAGGTTCGGCCTCATATGGAATATTGTTCTCATCTCTGGGCAGGAGCGCCAAAATACCAACTGCTTCCTCTGGATCGTATCCAACGAAGGGCTGCTCGAATTGTTGACTGCCATAGTGTTTCAAACAGCTTGGACCCCCTGGAATTACGCCGAGATGTTGCTTCACTCTGCATCCTCTATCGGTTGTATCACGGGGAGTGCTCTGAGGAATTGTTCGGAATCATACCACCTGCAACTTTTCGCTATCGTCCCACGCGAAAAACATACCATCCTCATCACCTTGATGAGTGGCAGTCTTCCACAGTGCGTTTTTCGCGTAACTTTCTGCCGCGCACTGTAAAACTCTGGAATGGGCTGTCACCAGCAGTATTTCCGGACCGATACGACCTGCAAACCTTCAAGAAAAGAGCGTATACCCTCTTAAAAGGCCGGCAACGCACCTGCAGCTCTTCTGATGTTGCGAGTGTCCATGGGCGACGGTAGTTGCTTACCATCAGGTGACCCGTTTGCTCGTTTGCCCCCTTATTTAATAATAAAAAAAAAAAAAAAACCTTAATCGCGCGGGAATCGTACAGTTTTCAGGGATATAAAGTATCCTACATCCTTTCCCGGAACTCATCGCCATACCCAATTTCAGCAAAATCGGTTTAGAGGTTTGGGCGTGATAAGGAAACAACCAAACTTTTACGTATTAGTAGGATAAGCTAGGGGGCAACAAAAAGTAACAGAAACCGTTTAGAAAGCCAGCGAACGATGTCGCACAGATTGAAATGGCAATCGTGTGAACGGGTTTTTCTGCGTTTTCACAAGTTTCCCGTAAGCGCTCCATATAGACGACCCATATAATACTTACAGGTTTGTTGATGGTACAATTGTTAGATATTTATAGTTCGAGGTCGTTCATAGGTTACGTAATTTTTCCTACTTAGATCACTTTCTCTACTACATTAGAGACGTGTCTGCTTATGGTGGCAAAAACTACACGGTTCTGCGGCTTTTTGCGCTTTCACGAAAATGTTGAATGTTTCTTCCGCTGTTAGAGGTGCTGGTTTATTGGAGCAAAATGAAGGGTTCTATAACTTAGCACGTACAAAGTCACGGGAAAACTAGATAATAATATTATTTTTAATTCAGGATCGTCTACTTATTAGGTCAGGGGGTGAGCCAAAATCTTTTCGTTTCCTCTTCGTTATAGAATCGCCGATGATAATGTATGGAATTGACATAAGCGTTCGTTAATATGACGTTGACGTTCGACTCGTCTTATGTCAATTCCATACATTTTGATCGGCGATTTATAACACAGCGAAAACATAAAAGTTTCGGCTAAATGGCCTGGAAATTTTTCTTTGAAGATTTCCCGACACTGTTAATGCGCCAAAATGTACGGTGTCTGCTTCTCTATCTCTAGCTTTTTGCCTTGTCGGAAGCTAGATAAAAATGTACACAATTAGATGGATTAGGTCTAAATGTGTGCGTTAGTCACAGACCAGTCGCGTTGAGATTTATCTGACAAGTGATAGTATCAATATGTCTTCCCACCGCCCACTTGTACCACTCAATACTATCTACTAGATAGTAGTAGTAGTCGTTCGTGTCTGTATACTAGATCTATCCATACCATAAAGTTAATATACCTAGCGGAATAGAGCAACAATCTTGAGCTGTCAAACGAAACCAAAATTGGTTTACATCTGTGTGTAAAAATATTGTGTACGTATACACTTACACAAGCATGATTGAACATGAATTCTTTTAGATTAAATAGTCAACGTGCCGATAAGTGCCGACTGGACGTCAAAAAAAGAGTTCTGCTGGCATGTATCACAGTCCCTTTTTGCCACGCAGTGTTACTGATAGTGACATCTCTCTTGCTCATGCCTTTGTTTCTCTATTCCGCTAGGTATATTAACATTATGATCCATACTAATATTATAAATGCGAGTGTCGCTGTCTGTCCGTTACCTCTTCACGCCTAAACCGCTGAACCGATGCTGAAAGTTATGGGGATACTTTGAGTCCCGAGAATGGACATAGGGATAAGAATTTTGGCGCAATGGAGTATATCCTATGTCCTTTCTTGGGACTCAAAGTATTTCCATACCTTTCAGCAAAATCGGTTCAGCGATTTGGGCGTGAAGAGGTAACACACAGACAGACAGACAGACACACTTTCGCATTCATACAAATATTATAAATGCGCCTGAGCTGCGCCTGCGGAGCGAGGTGCCCGCGACGCCGCTCTACGTGTCGCGCCTGCACTGGTCCATGACGGTCGAAGACGTCGTAAACTACATCCGCGAGAAGACCACCTACGCCCTGAGGGTGGAGCGTTTGCACTCTCGGCACAAAGTGAATTTCAGTTCCTTAGTGGTGAGAGTGCCGACTGAAGTTTTATCCATCTTCGAGGTGGAGGAGTTCTGGCCCGCTGCGCCGGTGTAGTTTACCGGAGGTTCCGGGGGAGGCTCCCGAACGAAGCGCGCATCACGTCGCCGAAAGAGACTTTACGTGATAAAGTGTAGTGTGATTGTGTGTGTGAATGTGTAAATAATATATATATATACAGGGTGTAACAAAAATAAGTGATAATACTTTAGGGTGTGTACGTGTTCCTTGTAGAGAGTTCACTGTGAAAGTAGCAGCGCTGCAAGACCAAAAAATTTTTTCACTTTTGTATGGGGAAACTCGTGACGCTCGGACCCTTGCCCATACAAAAGTGAAAAATTTTTTTGGTCTTTCAGCGCTGCTACTTTCACAGTGAACTCTCTACAAGGAACACGTACACACCCTAAAGTATTATCACTTATTTTTGTTACACCCTGTATATATATATATATATATATATATATATATATATATATATATATATATATATATATATATATATATATATATATATATATATATATATATATATATATATATATATATATATATATATATATATATATATATATTAGGATAAAATTGTGCGTCCGTTGTCTGATTGCCATAACACAAGTTTTTACTTAGCATGGGATTAGACGACGTGATGTACGCTACCTAGCTTTTATACTATTGTATATTATTGTATGCATAATAAAGAATTTGAATTGTATAGTATTATAGATTCTCGTCCAAAAAAGATTTTTTTTTTATGAAATAAAGGGACAAACGAGCAAACGGGTCACCTGATGGAAAGCAACTTCCGTCGCCCATGGATACTCGCAGCATCAGAAGAGCTGCAGGTGCGTTGCCGGCCTTTTAAGAGGGAATAGGGTAATATGGGAGGGTAGGGAAGGAAATAGGGGAGGATTGGTAAGGGAAAAGGGTAGGGCCTCCGGTAAACTCACTCACTCGGCGAAACACAGCGCAAGCGCTGTTTCACGCCGGTTTTCTGTGAGCCCGTGGTATTTCTCCGGTCAAGCCGGCTCATTCGTGCCGAAGCATGGCTCTGCCACGTCAATTTCTGTGGTGGTCATTATAATCCTGCTGGATCAAATGTTACTATTTAGCTATGTCCACACTGCACTTTCATCTTCAATGGACGTGTCAATGCGTCAAGGAACGCAACGCCAATATTGTCATTTTTGAAGTTTTGGATACGGTCAGAGGGCATGCGTCGCGGGCATGCCTCACGTTCGCTGTTGACTGCGCTATAACGCATGCCCTTGACGAACAGAAAAAGGCACAGTGTGGACAAAGCTTTTACACTGGAAATATATTAGGTTCAAGCGGGATGAGTAGGTACTTTATTATACAAAATTAAAATGATGTCGTTATAAGTTAAGCAGCATTTAATGCCTACTCGAGCGTCTCAAGACGAGTCTTTACAGTTCACTAAACAAATCACCATATTGTAAAGAAACCAAAGCTTTAAAGACAACGTACCTACAGCTATTAAGGTAGTCGTAAATTTTATAACGCTCTCTAGTTCCCGTTTCTAGACTTTGTAAGACGAATTGTAGACGTCCTAGTTTTTAGACTAACTTTCGCATGTTTAGGCTAACGTCGTTCGTCGATTAAATGTTTTGTCCTCTCTTTCGTTCATCATATAGTTGAATGGCATGATATTTTGTCACGAGATCAGCTATAAAAAGATTGGCGGTCTGAACTGCTTTGTATTTTTGTTAGAAATCTAAGTAACACTTCTCATCTAGATACGAAGAGAGTTCTTGTAAGATATTTTACTGCTAGATTCATCTTTTTCGCAAGAAAATGCGTTCTTGTTATCTAGATAAGAGGGTCTTCTTTCAGAAGCAGAATTTAGGGCAACAAATCGTCCATTTTTTGTCTCAATCTAATTCACAATGAAAGAAAGTGACGTGTGTTATGGCACGTCCTATTTATCCCAACTGTTTGTTCGGCCGGTCAGTCACCAGAAAGAGGTCATCAAAACAGAAGACCTTTCATCGGTTCCAGCATTGTTTAAATGTAACGGCGGATTTTTGGCAGCGATCCACGCTATATCAGTCAGATATCAATTGGAATTCACATCTCGGTGTACTGTCTAGCATGCGTCAAACGAGAAATCTCACACCTGGAGCCTGGAGACAGAAGGACATACGGACAGACATCGAAGTCTCAGTAATAGGGTACGGAGCCAAAAACGGATCTCAAAGGAACGAATTTTGAAATTTAAAAACTTAATAAGCCCGGGAAAGGGCATAACATGATAGTTTAAAAAAATGTACTGTTCCCGCGTAATAAATGTGCAAATTTTTATGAGCAAATTCCTACAGTTCGGTCACCGACATAGCTACAAATTACAATACTACATTGATTTTCAACGTTATGTCTTTGACAATAAGGCTCAAAGGTAGCAGCTGTCTGTCGCCCATGAATCATCTTATAATATTTCGCATACTAAACAGTGGGATTAATATTAGATATGATTAAACGTATTGCCAAGTCGGATTTACAATTTGTCAGTGTAAAAGTTATTGAGTTAGTTTTATTAGCTGAATTGGGACACTTATTTTTGTGATAGATATAAATAAGCCGTTTTTTCCCCTTTAGACAACACTGTTTTCTTAGGTATTACACTTGATAGTAAACAGTGGGGTCCTCACATTGCTAATCTTGCAGGTAGGCTCAGTTCTGCAGCATATGCAGTCAGAAAAATTAGGGAAATTTCTGACGAAGACACGGCACGATTAGTATATTTTAGTTATTTTCATAGTAGGATGTCATATGGAATCCTTTTATGGGGAAACGCTGCCGACAATAATACAATATTTGTGCTGCAGAAGCAAGCCATATGTTCTATTTATAAAATGTCTGCTTTAGAATCTCTGAGAGATAAATTTAAAGAAATTGGTATACTAGCTGTTGATTCTCAATACATTTTGGATAATGTGATATATGTTAGAAAATTATAAGTAAACTTAAAGTTAAGTAAGTTTTTCTTCTCATTTTCAGGTGTTCACGATCAAGGAGGGTGTGCAGTACAGGATAAGGATCGACTTCATCGTGCAGCGTGAGATCGTCCACGGCCTCAAGTATGTGCAGAAGACATATCGGTTGGGCGTGCCAGGTACATTATTTACTACTATATCCTAGTGACATAGAGTTCTACAATATCTCTTTAAAGCTGCGCAGCTTTAAAGAGATATTGTCCACTGGATCGGAATCGGAGCGTACGGAGCGTCGTCATTTACGAAATGCCGATGGGGTGTGTCCACTGCATTCGGATTCCGCATCGGCAATTTAGTTATTCTTAGTCCGTCATAGCCTGCGTGCATTTGCATTATGGAGGATAGGATAGGACGAGGATATTCTTATAATTAGCTGTATTTTATCCATGAAGCTAATATAGAGAGGAGCTGGCCTAAGCAACTGTGCACTGTGATTTTCAACTAGGTCCTGACGTCATCATTGTGGGCGGGGCTTAAGTCAGTACACTTTCAGCGTTTGTCAGGTGCACACGTAACGAGACTCCCAATAAATTGGTGTTTTTTGCGTTTTTAACAACGAAAGTATGAAGTATTGTGTTTTACAATGTCGAAAACACTCAGACAGACGTTCTGATAATATAAATACCATCACATTTCATTTGTAAATAATTATAAATGTAATTTAAATATAAAAGTTCTAGAACATTTTAGCTTTCAGCGTTAATTATACTACTTGACACTAGATGGCCAGATCTTTGAAAGATAATACAGACGTAAATGCTTATAATTTTGAATAAGTTTATTGCAATAATCATACTTGAATACTTAAAACTGTTATACACTTTGTCTTAAACACATTTAATAGCTAAAACCGTACTTATATAGCTTTTATTGTCATATTACTTATAAAGCGCCATCTGTCATCATCTTGGATAACTATTTTGAACGTAACAAATATCCAGGGCCGTATTTAGAATTACATTATTAACCGACTTCCAAAAAACGAGGAGGTGGTATTTTTATTAAGTATCGCAATGACAGTTTGTTTGCTAATGTTGATTGTTGACGCGCGGCTGATATTTGGCCAGCCGTAGGGTCGACAAACAAAAATGTTTTTATTTGCGGACATTTCTTTTAAGTTTTTGTTTTAATTTTTTTTGTGATATTAATAGGTAATATGTGATATTATTATAGTAATCGATTAATAAAATACTAGCTGAATCACATTCATTGATAAAATATTACCACAAATCTTTTTCATGAAAATTTTGGATTCGCTCAAAAATAAAAAAATAAAGTACTTAACTGAAAGAGTTGAAGCTGCCACGGGGTTGACCAAAAAAAGTTTAATGTACAGAATTGGTCGATTACCTATAAATTAATGTTATCAGAATATTTTTGCTAACACTACTTATTTAGCAAACAAAACTGTCATTGCGATCCCATTTTGATCGCGCGTGGATTATCATCTTTCATGTACTTACCATCGAAGAAATTGATTCATAGCCCATAGGCCCGAGGCCGCCCCCCTTCCCTATTACCTCTTAAAAGGCCGGCAATGCACCTGCAGCTCTTCAGATGTTGCGAGTGTCCATGGGCGACGGAAGTTGCTTTCCATCAGGTGACCCGTTTCCTCGTTTGTCCTCTTATTTTACATAAAAAAATCGGTGAAAATACTAATCCTAATTTTATTCACTGAACTTATTATAATTAATAATATACATTTTTTAAAGTTCTCAGTACGTCCCATAATATTCAAGAATATTCAAGAATTTTGACATCTAGTGTAAGATAGCTGAACTACGTAGTAACATCAACATCGACCTAAGCTAATCGAAAAAAGTAGTTTTGCTTTTAGCCGATAGATGAAATATTGAAAAGTGGGCGGAGCTTGACACCCCTTCACCCCGCAAATTGTCACGCGTCGTTTCTTAAGGAAATTCGATTACGACACCTCCTCTCTATATTAGCTTCATGATTTTATCAGAAGAGGAAAAGAGAAATAAGAGGAAACGAAAGATATGGGTTCATAATATAAACTCAAAAAGATTAATTTTCGGAGAATTTCATACGTTATAGCCTGATTTATTAGAAGATGAAAAAATATTTTTTGGGTACATTCATATGAGTCGAAGTTTAAGTTTTTTGAACTTCACTATATTCTAAAACCTCTACAATCTCAGTTGGTTATGATAATGTTGATGTTTTATGATTGTAAAGTTCTTCATATTTTTCTATTTAAAATGATTGAGTTATTTTTCAGCTTAAAATAGTAACTACTTAGGTTGTGCAGGAACCTAGGTAATTAGTAATTACTGTTTTAAACTGAAAAATAACTCAAACATGTTAAATATTTTCGTATGAGAAAATGATTTTGGTATTACGTATGTATGAGAATTTCGATGGTACCCGGCTTCTTAAGGTGAGACCCCACTAAGCTTGACTACAATGCAGTGGAGCTACGCTACGCGACACAAAATGGTTCATCCATAAAATATGTTATACCTGAAGGGAGAGTCGACGAAGTGAAACATGGAGTGTTGCGTCACTCCCATAAAGTAAATATACCTAGCGGAATAGAGCAACAATCTCGAGCTGTCAAATGAAACCGAAATTGGTTTCATCGGTGTGTAAAAATATGTGTACGTATAAACTAACACAAGCATGATTGAACATTTCTATGAGATTAAATTATCAACGTGCGGCACGTGCCGACTGGACGTCAAAAAAGGAGTGCTGCTGTCATGTATCACACGTCTCTTTTTACCACGCAGTGTTACTGATAGTGGCATCTCTCTTGCTCAGGCCTTTGTTTCTCTATTCCGCTAGGTATATTAACTTTATGGTCACTCCGCTGCAGCGAACTGTCGCTTAGTGCGGTCTCGCCTTTTCGTATGGTATTTCCATACATATTCACTTTTTCGTTCATAGATACAGACTAGTAGCGAAAGGTCGATATAATTATTCCTACTTCCTGACAAGACTATTATTTACTTTTAAATTAATTTCGAGTTAAATAATCTAATGATACTTTCAATATTTTAATATAAAATACAAACAACAATATTTATTTTCTAAACTGCTGCTGTGTTTAATTGTATCTTGCATTAAATGAAACATTATTAATATGCGTTTTACTGTGTTATAAATGACATGAATATTTCATTCCACGCTGCGACACAGTGCCCGGTACGTATTATTTTGTATTCGTAACGCGCTATTATTGTGCGCTTCATAAATATCACAATGCGTAGGGCTATTACGTGTAGGTCGATTGCAATGAAACATGGAAATGGAATATTAATTCACTTCAAAAAAGAAAAAGGTCCCGAACCGGTGGTAGGCCCCAGTAACATCAACGTTCAGAAAGTGTTTGAAAAAAACTTATTCTGAATAAAAATTTTTGACTTTGACTTTGACTCCGAAAGAGTTGTTTTTTGACTAATTTGGTAACAAAAGGATTTTCATTTTTCAGTTTTAATGGTTTATTTGATTCGTACAAAGATTTTATTGTAAATTACAACTAACTGACGAACATACAAAAGAACTTGAAATTGCTTGCCGGTTTGTTGGAAAAATTGTAAAAGTTTCTGAGGTTTCTTTGTTTACCATTTCAACAGCATACTATCTTGGCGCAAGCCAATCAAAAGCGTTAGAGAATAGATAAACTTCCGTCAAAAATTCTCAAACCAGGCATAAGGCTGCGTTTCCACCAGAGATGCGTTGCGAGGAATGTGTTTTTAACCCTCCGTGCACCACGTGAATAAAAGTTACACCGTGCACCACGTGGGGTTTGTCAAACCCCAAGACTTATCTGGGCAAGAAATGAGTAATTTGTATTTATTTGTTCATTTTATTTCAAATAACTGTTTTTTGTCTATTTAATTGTAATATAAAACGATACTTACTGATATAACTCCCATTTTTAATCCTATACACCCAAAAATGAAAATTTTGTAATCTTTTATCAAGTAAAACCATAGACTTTTTTGGTGGGCCCACAATTGAAAAGTTACCTTTTATTTCCCGTACTGCTATAAAATTTAAAAACTAACTATATAAGGAATACAAATGTAATAATATTAACTTAATATGATCAGTCTGCAGGATATTCAGGCAAGTTGAAATCAGTACATTTTTTACAATGAAAGTGTGCACGATATGTGTAAGCAAATAGGTTTATTATTGCGCTCACAACCGTATTTGAGTTTTTAATTTATCTTCCTGATATAATCTGAATACTTCTTCATTGATCTTGATAATTTTTCTGGTGGTCCAGGGGCTGCTTTGCCAACAAATTGGTGAAACCGCAACGATAACCTCTCAGTATCCATGGTTTATATCTTTGCGTTTTTTAAAATCTTCTTTTATGAAAGTCATACTTAATTTGTTCATTAACCTGTCCACAAATGCTTATTAAATAGAAATGAATTCAAATATGCGAGAAAAATAGATTTTTTTCACATTTCACAATACTCTGTCTATACAACTTTTTAACGACGTCCTGAACTACGTGGGGTTTGTGGGACCCCAACACACTTTGTGTACGTCTGTTCATCGCATCGGTGAAGAAAATCCTAAACTACTGCCGGTAACGGTAAGGCAATGTCTTAACCCCAGCTACATAGAGCTTCAAAAAAATCACACGATTATTAAAAAAGTTATGAACATTTTTGTACGTCTGGGGTTTGTCAGACCCCACGTGGTGCACGGAGGGTTAAGATCCAATAGAATCACTGCGCTGAGCGAGGTCACATCAATAAAACGATTCTATTGCTTCTCAAAAACACATTCCTCGCAACACATCTCTGGTGGAAACGCAGTCTAAGTACCACTTGCGCAGATCTGGATATTTATTTATTAATTTATTTTTATTTATTTATTTATTTTGAAAAACCAACAGCTTTAACTTACAATACAATAGAAACAACATTATAGAAAAATAAAGCCAATGACAGGTTTTCATTTCACAATAAAATGATTATAATATATCGAGTAATAATAGACATTTCAAATTATATGTATGTAATAGCCCTACAATTATAATCCTATTAGTCACATGTGTAGTATTTTCGTCACAATCATTTGTCAAGTTGCATTTAATTTTAGTTTTGAATCTAGATTGTAAATTGTGAAATAAGCGAGGCACAAAATGACTTCATCAGCTCATTCTACTAGTTGCGAGTACTACCTAAATGATTTTCAGCCGGAGATCGGCCATCTTGGCGTTCATTGAGAGAGGCCTATGTCCAGCAGTGGACGAATATAGGCTGATTTGATTGATTGATTGGTTGATCGATGGTAGCACACACTGCGACCACTCAAATAAAAAAGTATTACACTAGTTTAGAATGTTAAAACATCTATCTTAGATCCACTTGCGCTATAGACAGTAAATAACAGAAGACAAGATTTCAGAATGGCGCAAGCGGGCCTTACTTTTGCATATAAATAAAAAATAACCCTACTCCAAATTAACCCTACCATTCACTCAATTCCAGTCGACAAGATGACCCACATGGTCGGTTCTTACCCTCCGAAGACGGAGATCCAATCCTACACCACGCCGCCCGAAGACGCGCCGGCGGGGATCATGGCTCGAGGCGCATACACCGTCAACAGCCTATTCACTGACGACGACAAGAACATACACCTGCAGTGGGAGTGGAGCTTCGAGATCAAGAAGGATTGGAAGGATTAAGCCGCTAATCTGGTACCTACGTTAAGTACATATTGTATAGAGTTTAAAGGTCTAAGTAATCCACGTTATCCTAAATGCGACTTCATCAGATTTTTCACAAATCAAGACGTGAATGGAAGAACAAGTAAAAAAAAAATGCAGTTTTTTTGCTTACTTTTGGGCCGGAGAAATGTTTTTAAATAAAAATACTATGGATTTTATGTATAGCCAGATGATGAAGTAGGTAAGTAATAAGGTTTGTTCAAATTATAAGGGAAGAAATGAGTTATTGTCCGTTTCATATAAAATGTTAGTTATTTGGTTCTTCCACTCACATCTTCAAGCTGATTGCTGATGGTTAAAAATGTAAGTAATGATGGATTAATCATCAAAATTTAAAGCATAACCCGATTTACATGTCTTTTCTAACATTTGTTTGATAAAAAATATCGCTTTACCACAAATAAACTGTAAACATACAGTGCCATCTGCAAATCAGATTGTCGCTATATCGACCATATGCCTTATATCACAAGCCTTGGAAAGTACAAACATTTATTACAACTTCAAATAAGTCTTTATATTAAGGACTCAATAGTGTCATAAATGTAAATGAGAAAACCTTACACTTGCAGATGAAGTGTAACACTTTAAATGTTTAGTAAACCAAGTGTACACTTATAAAATGGCACTCTTAAAGTTATATCCGTTAACCTTTATGTCTTTAACATAAGGTTCATTTTTATTGGAATTACGAGGTGAAATTATTTAAAAAATATTAACACAGTCACATTCGGTATGTCGATACTGACTGATAACTTCTTCGCTATTTTTTTTTTCAAATATTCATCATTAAATAGTAGAATTATCACTTTAGATTCAGTATTACAAATGTTGATGCCAAAATAGTGATTCTGAGATTATAAGTCAGTATTTGAATTTTTCATTAACTTTTTAACTAAGGGCCTAGTGTGGCGCGGCCCTAATTGATACTCAAATATTTGTAAACTTGAAATAAAATACATCAGTTAAAGTTTTACTTGATGGAATTGTGCAATTTCAGTCAAATGTGATGGAACCATAGACCTATGACATATTTTTGTACGTCAAACTTTTTTTGGGTAATTTTTTAACTCCATATTTTTACAATTTATATCAAATCCTTTACATAATACTTTCTTAGAACGTTTAAAAACTTCTCGCATCTTCTACGCAGTATGTGACAATTTTGTATGGAACCTCAGACCAAAGATCGTCTAAGACGCTTGTCTTAGACAGAGTTCTACAAAGTGAGGCCGGTTACTAATGTGTGAGTCAAACTAAGCTACTGCACGACCAATCACGTGCGAAAGATAACAGAAAGTAGCGCATGTGTGCGTAAGCACGTGTAAAGTGGCTTCAGTAGTAGGCTGTGGTTTTTTTGGTCTGAGTGTAAAATATCAGTCTTCATATCGACTTTGCTATTTCACCAGCATTCCTATCAAGCATTTGAGCCAGACAGGCCTGTTTGTGATTGTTGATGGAATATCACACTTACTACATTAAACATAGAGTACTTTTTTGAGTGACGTTGTTTGGATATGTAAATACAATTCGTACTTTCTTCTAGAGTATACCTATATCTTTCACACGAGCGTGAGCGGGACGAATATATTTCTATATCTCGTATGTATAAGACGTTTTATAATGAACATGTTGAATGAAGTAAATATTAAAAAGATCTATTTTTAATACGTAGCTTCTAATCACAAAACGCGGTGCCAGGATTGCAGCGGCAATAATAAAGTATTATGTCTCCTTATAGTGTAAATTAGACCTTAAGTGTTTGCAAAAAAGCTCATTTGCTTCTTTACTTGTGTGGGTACGGAGGCAAAGTGCTGTAAACAGTGTGGCTTAAATGCGTGGAAAGTTGGGTGCTTCAGTGGTACACTGGTGCTCTGTAATGTGCTACTTTTAATGTTGTTCGAAAATTACTATTCGAAATTTGAAAACTTCTGAACGTTTCCAATTTCAAGGTCAGTGCATTTTATCTTAGTAAGGCTTCCTTTTATATTAATAATAAACTTTAGAATACCCCCTTGATAGCATTTTATAAAGTAACGGTTGTTGTAGACGTGTACTACAATAATATCATAACAAGCTGTATGTTTTTTTACTCAATCTTATCCATAGACAAAAAAATTTAATTTTTAAAACCAAATTCCATATTTGAATCCACGCCATTCAACAACCGTCACTACTAGAGTACATGTAACTACATGTATGATTTTAATTTTCTTAACATTATTGTAAGGTAGGTATTATTAAATATTATATATTTTTTTTTCATAGAATAAATATGTAATTGCGTTTTGAATTGACTTCAATTGTGAAATCTAATATTTTCGTGCTATTTTATATGATTATCTGTTACAGTAGCTATTATTTTATTCAATGAATGTGTAAAAATGTATGCAATGTAATAGTTTGGCCAAAAATAAAGCTTATTTATTCAATGGAATTTGTTTTATTGTATATTCATGTTGAATAGTGAAACGAATATATTAAATTGCGAGTTTCCATACATTTTTATTAAATGAAATCATTGTTTGTATATTATTATTTATTTGTAATTTTATTTCTTGAAGATTTGATTTTACAAAACTACTTAATTTAATTGTTTGTGACAAAGAGAAATGTAGGAAAATAAAAGATGTGCTGTATATCAATCGATTTATTAAGTACAAAAATATGTTTACGTAACTTAAATATTACAAAAATAACAGTAAAGATCGTGTATAGAATGTTTAAGAAAAGTATTTATAGTAATAATAATAATTTAATATGAATAAATAGCGTTCAATCAGATTTACTATTTGAAATAAATAAAAACATTAAATGTCTATGTAATGATAAACTAAATATTTTAGACTTACATAAATAGTGGACTCAAATAATTTAGGAGATTAAAGAGAGCAAAGTGCCTTATCTTATGTCAATTTTGTTTAAACAAAATTACAAAGATTCTAAAGTTATCCTAAAATTAAGTCTTAGAAAAATATTGCACTAAGGAGTAAGGTACGTTACGCTTACAATAATCGTTGGTTATCATCAGACGTACAGAAACGAACCTCTAGTAGAGTCCTGAAGGCATATCGGTCACTTTGTGCAAGAAATTGCCCGAACCTATCGGTGACATGGCGCGCTTGTGGTCTCCGAAACTGTGGCTACCCGTCATTACCAGGCTTGTCATGCTAGCCGGAGCGTCTCGAAGCATATGGGTACCAGAATAAAACCCTGCGGTACTCCCCCTCTTCATAATGAAAGTGTTCGTGAAATTGGTCCCGTTCTCAAACGATCCGGAACTGAGTTTGGCGTGGGATATGTATTTCTGCTCCTTTGCTTCGTCCTTGTTTTTGAAGTCGTAGATTCGACTGATCGGCTGGTTCACTGGTATCAAAGGCTCGATGCCGGTTTCGCTGTTTGACCTGGAGTTAGATCTTTGTCGCCTCTCGTAATTCCAAATTTGTTTCTTGGGTGTTGTCGTCACGACTATATCGACCATGGAATTTAAGCCTTCGTCGATTCGATCCAGGCTCTTGGTTAGTTTTTTAGATTCTATTAAATTAACAATTTCATCTACGCGACTGCATTTTGAATTGGAGCGTTGTAATTGTTTTGAAGGTGAATTAGTTGTGTCTTCGAAAAACATGCTATCTATGTATTCTCGCTGCCTGGATCCTTTTTCAGATGTCTGGAAAGACTCACTTCGTTTGACAGACGTTCTCTTATATTCTTCCCTAGATCTTGTTCTTGACCGCTTAGTGCGATTTTCATCCTTATTATTATCTACCACGGCGTCGAATTTAGCTCTACATTCATTGAAATCAAAACTAGTTATAGAATCTTGTTTAGTGATGTGATTAATTTGACATCTAGATGCACTAAGCAATGAATCCGATCCTTCGTCGCTAGAGTAGAAGTTATTGTCTTCATAAATGTCTGGTGCTTTACTGTATAGTAAACCCTGTTCAACGGGAGGCATAAACAAATGAATAAGACTCTTAGATCGTCTAGGTGGGAGGGGTAGTATTTTACTTGGTACTATTTCCTCTTCTTCATTATTATCATCATCAATGTCAGGGGAGTTAGTGATTTGAATACTATGTCTTGTATTTGTTATTGAGTCTTCCTTGTCACTGCTTTTGTTGTATTCAAAGCCACTCATGGATAACTCTGAATTTTTACGACTACGACTCCTATTTTCAGAGTACTGATTTCCCGAAGTCTGTTCTGATTCCGCATGATTAACTATATTTCTTAGTTCCTGTATTACTTCATCTATTGTGGTTTCCTCTTCGTCTTCAGAATATTTTTTGTATTCAGTCTTTTTGTTGCCTTCAATCTTCTTATGTGCTGTTCTCTTGTTTCTCCTAAGATCGTAGGTTTCATTTTTAATGTTAAATACTTCATATACCAATGGTTCCCTTTGTGGATCTCCTTCAGGGCTCAAAGACCTTTCGGAGGAACTTATACCTTCGTCCTCTGGTGGCGACGATTCGTCTGCAATAAAAAAAAATTGGTCAAATTCTTTTCTTTGAAGAGTAATATTTAGTGTCTATTTGTTAAAAAATAAACTTATATACCTCGTGATCTGTGAGCTGGCGTCTTCTTCTTCATCACAAACGTCTTCTTCCTGCCAGAATTGCTATGTTCTGATCTCAAAGTGCTCACTTCTTCTTGTAGCTCGCAACACTTCTCTTTTAAACATTTCTCCAATGATAAAAGAATTCCCTTCTCTTCTTGTAATATCTGAAAGATCAACTTGCATTTTACTACACTTTATTTGATTTAAAATACCCCCATATTGTTGAAAATGTACAGTACCTTTACTCTCTTTTCTAAAAGTTCCAATTTGTGCCTAAGATCATCTTTCTCTTTTTGCGCTTCGTTAGCCTTTTCACTAAGCGTATCAACGTCAATTAGTTGCTTCTCATATTCTTCTATCTCCTGTTGTAAGTAGTCACTCGTGTTTGGAAGCTTTGCAATTATCTGTAACACAATAATACGAGCAGGTTAGGTAAATCGTAATATTTGAACCCACTATTTTATAGCTTGTGTTTCATTTAGTAAAAGACAGACTTTCATATTTTATCATGAAATAGGTATTTATATCTACAGTTTTCATTAAAAAATATCATTCAAGCTTTAAAGAATTAAACAGTACCTAATGACTCATGTCAAACTGAAAGAAAATCTTACCTTCTTCAACGTGACGATATCGAACCCAGCCTGTTCCAATTCGGCCTGTATGTACAATTTCCTCTGCGGAGACGGGGCGCTTGACAGCAGTGTATTGATAAAGGATAGTCCTGCAGCTTGAAGGTCGCCGGTGCCACCTCCACTCTGCAGCATGCCCACTAGGAACCTGAAGCGGACTGGTTCGCCGTACCGCAGACGGAGGGTGGATAGAGCTTCGGAGACCATGCTGTGACCACCCGCCCCGGGGGAACATGCTTTTGTCAGCAGCTGGAAAGATATGTTTTGTTCTTTTAAGCTGATCTTATTTTATCTTGATTTTGCTTAAGAAACTTGCACTGCCAAGTGCCATGTTTTAGTACTACGAAAATGGCAGTGCAAGTTTCTTAAGCCGCGGTGGTTTCTTTCTAATCTGGATTGAATTGAATCTTGCTGACTCATTATAAATTATAATCTTTCTTACTCTTGACATTGTGACTCATCACAACTCATTCGAGTTCATCCGCCCCTAGGGAACCTCTATGCCCTATGGTAACATCCCTTTTTCGAGGGTTTTATTATTTTTCCCGACTTAGCAGGGGTTGCAGCAGTAGATAATTATGTCTGGTCGTTTAAAGAACCCACCTGTAAAGCGATGACCCTGGACTTGTTGACGGTGGACATGATGCAGACGGTGAGCGCGTACACCCCACTGGAGTTTGCCACCAGCCGCCGCGCGCAGTCGCCGTAGCGGGAACAGCAACTCCAGAGACATTGCCTGGAATTAACAAACGGGTTTCTATCAGACTTCAGGATTGGCAGATAGTTTCTTAGAATGACATTGTCACGGCAGTTTGGCGGGTGGAAATATACCTACTACGGCTAGTATAATAATTAGGTACTGTTCTGATCTTTAGAAATGGATTTGTACACCACAAATCCATAAATCTAAATGAGTAGCTTCTTAACCTTGTAAGTATACTCAAAAGCATATATTTTTTGGTGTCCTATTCATATTTTAGAAGCGTGCTCAAGTAGCATTGTTTCTTACTCGACAATGTGTAATGTGACAACCTTTTTTAAGACAAGAGAAACTTGAAATTTCTAAGACCCTTGCAGTGGATTTGACAACTGTTTTTCTACAACACGAGAAACTTAGAATTTCCCCAAACCTTAGCAAAAGCCAGATACTCACAAGCAAGCCAGCTCATCCAACAGCGGCCTCCTCCTGACTGCAGGCGGTCCTCTCGCCCCGTCCCCCGCCTGGCTCAGCTGGATATTCCGCAGCAGTTCCAGCAGCAACGTCACACCGTCCAGCGGCTCGCACGCGAACTCCTGGACGAAACTGAAATGATGGTAAGAGATTGTTAAGCGAGTTGATCATGATGATGGATGGATTTATATGCCCAGTTATTAAGTCTGGTAATTTACAAAAATTTTCATAGATTGTTTTAAATAATGGCCAATTAAAGTCGCTATTGTATAAAGACTCCTATCAAAGAAACTTGGTAACTAAGGCCAGTTACCAAGTTTAAAGAGGACTTCACCAGCTACATTGATTTGATACATTGATAGCGAAGATAGCGAAGCTGTTTATAGCATAAGCTGCCTCGGATTTATAAATAAGCCGTTTAAGCCGCGGCCTATGGGCGGTAGCGTCCTAGGAGAGCGCCAGCGTCCATACCCGGGGCGACAGATTCGTTCATAGGGCGGTGGAAATAAAGTGGCTCATAAAAAATATAAATTCGGCACTGAGCATGAGTAATCGATGTCGATCATAAATAAATAGTTATGCCTATTTTGCACGTTTGTTATTACTTTTAGCCCAATAGGTGGCCATAATTTTAGAGAAGTTTCATTATAACTGAACTCGTTTACGGCAGCTTTGATTAAAGTAAATAAAGTTGCATAAATAAGCAATTAAAATTTAAAAAAGCCACTTTATCAGTAATATAACAATATTAATAATTAATTTGATCCAATAATCATACACCGACTTCCAAAAAACGAGGAGGTTATATATTCGGCTGTGGATATATATATATTTTTTTTGTATGTTCGACCACTACTCCGCCGTTTGTGAACCGATTTTCAAAATTTTTGTTTTGTTATATTAGGTTTCACTCCAATTTGGTCCCATTTTCACAAAAGTGGTGATCTGATGATGGGATCCATGAGTAATCGAGGGAACTCCTCAAAATTTATATGGAAACATATGGTGATTTTGGTTTTATGAAAAGCATCCTAAGCATATGCTACCAAAACGCAAGATTTTGCACCAAGGTATACTATGGTTCCGAAGATACTAAGAGAACTCCGGATTCCTTATAGATACAAGTTTGGGGGTTTAGGCGTTGTTTTAAGAACTGAAAGCATATGCTACTAAGCAAATTACATTCATCATCATCATCATCATCATCACTACCATGTCAGGGTCACCAATGTCACCAAAATTGAACATGTATATGGATACAATATACACACAACACCATAAAATATCATCAGTCATCACGTTATGTCCTTAATTATTTGGTACATTTCAAAGCGATTTTAATACAAAAAAAAAATATATACTTAATGTTGTTTCAAAATACATATTAATATTTCAAGTACTTACCACAAAATTGAACATAAGTAACAAATTCAACCTTTACTCCAGAGCGTAAGGCACATTTGGGTTGGACTGAAGGAAACTGGGCACAATGGAAAAAATACTTAGAATTTTTTTTCCACAAAATTTTAACCTCTTATAACCACCCTATTTGAATATACTAATCGATAGGGGGCGTCAAGGGGAGCAACAAAGCTCAGATAAACTTTTCTCAAAAATCAACCCCTGTCGAAAGACAGGCTGAAATGTGACCCTCGTTAGCACGGAGAAAATACTTGAAAAAATATGGACGAAAAAATTCAACCCCTTTTGAATACACCAATCGATAGGGTGCGCCAAGGGGAGTAAGAAAGCTCAAATAAACTTTTCTCAAAAATCAACCCCCGGCCAGATACAGGCCGATATACGAACCTCGTTAGTATGGCGAAAATACTTGGAAAAATTTTGACGACAAAAATACAACCCCCTATGACCATCTCTTTTTATTATACCAATCGATAGGGGGCGCCAAGGGAAGCAAAAAAGCTCAGATAAACTTTTCTCAAAAATCAACCCCTGTCGAATGACAGGCCGAAATGTGACCCTTGTTAGTATGGCGAAAATACTTTGGCTAAGGTTTAGGAACCTAAGTCAATTAAATGTTGGTGACATGGGTTAAGGAGGATTGTTTTGGGTGAGAAAAACTCCTACTTACCGTTTTCACCGCCAGTAAACTCTCCGTTTAGAAGAAATTCGCATTTGAGATTTTCGTAATCTTCAGATAAGATCATCTGTTTTCTGATGTTTACGAAGTATTTTTAAGGCATCTCAAGGCTGTGATGAGTGGGTCTTACTTAACTACTCAGCTACGGATACGGGGGCGCAGCCCCCCGCCAAAACAAAAACAAACACAATGTAGAAAGTCCAAAAGTAGGTTAGGTTAGGTTGGAACTTAGACCACAACACCCAGATATAGGAGCCGTCGACTTTCTTTTGTAGTAGTTTGTCAAATAAATTGGGGTAGGTTTGTAAACATTTACCAAGATTAGGATAATATTAAGGGGTTGAAGTATTTTCTTACGCGATGGTTAGTAGGTAACTAAAAAGAGTGAAATTATTATTTTTAACAAAAAATTAAAACCGACTTCCAAGGTAAAAACAATAATAACATCCTTATAATATGAACTAAAAAGTATTAAATCATTTTTCCTATCTAATAGTGCCTTATTCCGAATTCGGCTAAACCTCAACTATTTCTGTACTTCAATCTTCATAATTTTGATGTCGGTGCCAGTTCCAAAAGTTTCAAATATTCTGTCAGAGAACTAAAGATTCGGCTATCTGGTACCGACGACTTCAAAATGATGAAGATTGAATACAGAAATAGTTGAGGTTTAGCCGAATTCGGAAAAAGGCACTATTAGATAGGAAAAATTATTTAAATATACTTTTTAGTTCATATTATAAGGATGTTATTATTGTTTTTACCTTGGAAGTCGGTTTTAATTTTTTGTTAAAAATAATAATGTCGATGCTAATACATTATTTATTCAAACAAAGTAGCTAATATTATCTCATATCTGTACGTGTCCACATTATAACGAGAAAAAACGAGATACCAGCTACCGTTAAATGCCTTAATTAACCAGAAGATAAGGGTCGTTAAGTAAATAGTATATTTTCTTGTATGAAAAAAGGAATTCGACGCGGCGCCAGCCGCTTATTTGCGGGAAAGAGATAAAAATATATTACGCCTCTGATCTACTATCAGAAAAATGTATTCATAGGCAGATAGCGGCCCTAGGACGGATTTAGAACTGATTTATTTGCGTCCGCCCGAGCGCGCGGTTAGCAGCTACACCGCGAGATCGAACATCAATGATCAATCAATAATTATCAAATCGAGATTGCAAATCAATACTTGACATAACTCGACCAAATAACGTAGGTTCGCCATCGGCCTATGAATCAATGTTTCTGATGGTACATTCAGCTATGCTTATAACATATTGTCACCATTGCCAAAATATTAGATATAATTATTTATATTTAAAATGAATGTTGTGTTGCACATTATAAAGGTGTGTGCATCTGAATTGAAAATTCTTGTACCTATATTATTGACTGTAATTTTTAAATGCATATGCTGCATGGCTCTCCCACGTATATATTAAATGTAGTGTCCGATCGAAACTGATTTTTCAGCCGAAACCGAAACCGAACTGTCGGCCTTACTCTCAGTTTCGGCCGAAACCGAAACCGAAACCGAAACTTGGTAAAACATTTAAAATTACGATAATTTACTGAAATTTATTGTTTTTTAATATAAATTATAACTTTTTAAACTAAAGAAAAAGTACCACATTGATCTTTTTACTTTTTGCGACATTTCTTAAAATAAATATTATTAATCTTAGACTCGAATAGGTTCCCTAGAAACTTTTTTTTACTATATTCCGTTTTTTATAAGATTCCAAGTAGGTGCGATTTCACCAAAGAAATTGAACGCGCTTAGCGCACACTAAACAGGTTCTAAACGTATAAACACAATTGCATTTCACCAGCATAAACTTGTTCACAGCAAATCCGATTTTTATCTTCTAAACGCCCAATATTCGAGTTTTAACTTCAACACATTTAAGTCCTGTCAGTGTAGTGTCATGACAGATTGAAAAACATAAACGAAAAAATTGTTAAGATGATAGTTTTCAAAGATGCGTTTCGTTAGCTTATTAATCGTTTCTTGCTATTTTGTTAATAAAACAACGTGACAAGGCTCCAAGACGATAAAACATAAAAACATATAAAAATCATCGCGTGACGTAACGTAAACTTAGATTCATTAATCGCGATTAAAAGAAGAATCTATTTGAAACAAAACGAGATTTACGTCGCCATATAAATGGGTTCATTGTTCAATGAGAATTTAGTTTAATCAAACGAAGTTGTAAGTGTGATTGGTGAAATTTCCGTTAATGTATTACAACGAATGATTACCCTAAGAAACAAGACCAGAAGTTATTTCAATGTTATCATTATTTAGGTGCGATTTCACCTAAGAAATAGAACGCGCTTAATGTACACTAAATCGGTTCTAAACATATAAACGCGTTTATAACACCAAATTGCATTTCACCAACATAACGTTCGCAGCAAATTAAAGTTTTATCTTCAAAACGTCCAATGTTGTTTGTTAAACTTCATAAAAGCTGTTAAAGTCCTGACTTCTGTCAGTGTAATGTCATGGCGAATCGAAAACCATAAAGGAAAAAATGTCAAGATCACACTTTAATTGATAGATGCGTTTGGGTAGTTTTTGTATCGTTTCTTGCTTTTTTGTTGATAAAATAACGTAACTAGACTCCAAAATGATAAAATAATGTAAAATCATCTTGTGTGTGACGTACATAAACTTAGATTTATTAATCGTGATTAAGAGAAGATTATTAAATCCATTTGAAACAAAACGAGTTTTACATCGAACGCGTTTAATGAGACTAAGTTTTATAAAACGATTTGTGTGATTGAGGAAAAAGGACACAATTGCAGTATATTATTTTTATGGGAAACATGGATACGACCGCGGTCGAAGTTCAAAACGAAATAACTAAGGTGGGATTTCACCAAACGCACATAAAACTTAGTTTTATAAAACTTAGTTCCCAATTCCCATTGAACGCGTTCATGCTGCGAAGTAAATCTCGTTTTGTTTCGATTGGATTTCACATACTTCTTTTGATCGCGATTATTAAATCTAAGTTTACGTGACGTCACGCGATTATTTTACATGTTTTCATCATTTTAAAGCCTTTTCACGTCAATTTAACTACAAAATAGAAAGAAACCATACATAAACTAACAAACGCATGTGTCAAAACTGTCATCTTTACATTTATTTTGTCTATGTTTTTCGTTCCGTCATGACAGGGCATGAACGGGTTTTATGATGATGAATGATATGATGTTAAACTTCGGACTTTGGGCGTTCAGAAGATAAAACTCGGATTGGCTGTGAACGCATTCAGTTTATACTGGTGAAATGCATTTCGATGTTATGATCGCGTTTATACGTTTTGAGCCGGTTCAGAATGCTTTGAACGCGTTCCATTTCTTTGGTGAAATCGCCCCTTAGGTAACTAGCAGTTGACGTCACATTTTTTTTGCCCCAGAAGGCGTTTTGCCACTAAACCTGAAAAATATGCTAAGGGCCGCAAGAGTGAAGCTTACGGGGAAGTGGGCTAGATAAGATTCTAGCAGGGAAGGAACGGTCTAAGAGATTGCGTGTCTATAGTTAAAAGTTAATTTTAAATATTTAAATAACACTCGTGTTAAAAGGAAAAAAGTGAGGCCAGATAATTAACTACATAGATCTCATCTCTCTGCGTTTGTCGTAGAAATAAAATTCAATAATATAATTTCGATAACAATAAGTTTTGACAATTTATTGAAAATAAAACGAAGTGCTAATTTTTGATTTGGGATTAATCTGGAAAACATAATCCCAAAACACGATTAAGTAGATGGTGGCGAACTAAGCCGGGGCCTCGCTGGCAAGCAAGCACGAGTTAACTGCGAAATTTACTGAACGACGCATAAGTTTCGGCGGGGCTGAAACCAAAAGTAAGGCCGAAACCAAAAGTAAGGCCGAAACTAGATTTTTTGGCCGAAACTGGCCGAAACCGAAACCGAAACCGAAAGTTCGGTCAAAAAATATAGGAGGGTAAGTTCGGACACAGGGTAAGTACGGATAATTATCTTATCACTAAAATAGTGTGTTTTTTACCTGGCGCGGCTGCGGCTGCGGGCATATTATGTCGTACCTGCCATACTGCACTGCAACCGCAAACTGTAGTACCGTACCGTAACTGTTACAGTTTAATTTAGCGTTACCTTGAATTACCCTGATTAACTATAATATAAGTACGATTTATTTTATGAGTCAAACGTATAAAACTCACATCTTGCTTTCCTCGTCGCATTTTTATACACTTTTCCCTAGACCTATAAATAATCTGGATGTAGATCAGCGCCATTACAGTACGCTGGGGTATAATTTGCCGGCATAAGGGAGATTGTCACAAATTGTACACAGCCACTTTTATTTATGGTCTAACTTTGTTTAAATTAGCTCCGACTGTACAATAATATTAGGTTGTGTTCACTGATTAGAAAGTTTTCTTATGTTATTAGTAGAACTCACGACTGGTACTCACTCACTAGAAATTAAGTAAATTTAAAGTACACATTTTAAAATAAAATCTGCCAAGTGCGAGTCGGACTCGCGCACGAAGGGTTCCGTACCGTTATAGAGCGAAAGTAGGGGAAAATTGTGTTTTTTATATGGGAGCCCTTTTTAGGGTTCCGTAGTCAACAAGGAACCCTTATAGTTTCGGTATGTCCGTCCGTCTGTCTGTCCGCGGTTTTGCTCAGAGACTATAGGACCTACATAGCTGTTATTTGGCATGAATGTACTGTTCTGTACATATTATATGATGCCGACAAAATTGTACATAAAATCTTAATTTATGGTACTTACCTTCCCTAGTAAAGCGGGAATGAATATTTTTTTTCGCGTCCATCGCATCGTGTGGGGTGTCGTTGGATAGGTTTTTTAAAAATATTATGAGTATTTCGATCATTTTACGACTTAGGGATCCGTTTGCATGACTGCGTACGCAGTCAGAAAAATTAGGGAAATTACTGATGAAGACACGGCAAGACTAGTTTATTTTAGTTATTTTCGCAGAAGAATGTCCTATGGTATCCTTTTATGGGGAAACGCTGCCGACATCAATACAATTTTTGTGCTGCAGAAGCGAGCTATACCTAAGCTCAATTTAGAAAATGTCAGCTTTTGAATCTCTGAGAGAAAAGTTTAAAGAAATTGATATTCTAACTATTGCTTCTCAATACATTCTCAATAAATTCTCGGTGATAATGACAGGTTTCAATTAAATAAATCCACAAGAGCATCTCTCTTGCTTTACTTTCGTAAACCAGTGACAAGGGCTCCAAACCAAAGTCCAACGCGGGAATCGAGCCCACAACCTCCGAACTACTGAACCCAGAGGTGTCTATTCGCATGCTCACTTTGTATCCATTTAGACCAGTTAGCAAACAAATTCCTTAACACATTGGCGTTAAGCGTTTATCTCGCTAATTAATGCGGCCCGGGCGGTGGTGTCAGGTAACACGGAACTCGATACGATTAGGATTCAGTAGGCTGTAGAAAACACTAAAAAGACTAAGATTTTAGAGTTAAATCGATGGATTTTTTTTTATTTTATTTAATTTTATAATTTTACCAGAAATTGTACACGTTCATAACACCCTGTTTTTACCTAACATATTTTATAGCTTTTCTAACTCTACATATAAGTAGAGTAAAATAAATGCTGACTGCGACAGCTATACTACAGGCATTTTTGCACAAAAATTTTTGACAGACCGTAGATATCATATCAGCAGCCTAATTCCCGACTGATATCAAACTGATATCAGATTTTTGACACTTTAGACACCTAAAATATGAAGAAATCTACGAATAATAAGGAAGAAATAGAATGTTGAAAGTGTCAAAAATCTGAGACCGATCAGTTTCGGGAATAAGGCTGCAGATCTGCTGTCTGACAAAATGTTGTCTTCTTGACTCAAAGTACCCCCATACAAAATTTTTGCAAAATCGGTTCAGTGGTTTGGGCGTGAAGTGGTAACAGACAGACAGACTTTCACATTTACAATATTAGTAAGTATTTACCTGGGGAAGGACAGACGGAGGTCAGCCCGCAGCTTGGTGAGCAGCTCGCTGGGCGTGGCGAACTGCCGCAGGCTCATCTCCTCGCCCACGTTCAGACAAGGATTCCTGGAATTACGACATCAGTAACTAGGTGTTGCCAAAATCGATTGATCAAAATCGGCTCAGCAGCAAAGCGGTAACAAATAGGGCAGGTTTATATCTAACTAAAGTTATTGCTGTCGTGTTCGCATACTTTACTAGCTTAGAATGATTACTAAGTACCTATTATACTTTTGCTGTCAAGATAGGCTTAAGGCTACCAATGTATTATTTGACTAAGTATTAGGCTCCTAGGCTAGGCACATTGAAATAACATGAACAACAGCAAAGAAAACAATATTATGGTATTAAATCAAAGTTGATTTTAACCCAAACATTTGCTAATGACCCATCATTGGCACCAGGTTAATGGTTTGTCAAAAATGCCTTTTAATTAATAAATAAAAGGAATGAGTGATAACCTGATAGGCTGATATATTCTGATCAATGATTATATAACCCAGACTGCCGCAAATTATGCTTGGCCTGTGATTCTTTGTTTAGGCCTAATATTTGGCCTAGCAGAGTTTAGTCTGCAATGCTCTGGCCTGGCAAACCTACCTGAAGTCCTTGCTCCCTTGCGCGGGCAGGGTCCTGGCCTTGTTCTCCTCCGGCTCGTACAGGTTGCCCGCCGCCATCTTCTTCCCCCACTTCTTGAGGGAGGTCGCGTAGTCCTCGGGGTTGTAGATCGGAGGCCGCTGCTTGTCCTGAGAAAAGGATGATAAAAATTAAACTATGTAAGGTAGTAAAATTAAAAACGTTTTAAAGTCGAAAGATTTGTATATTTATGCTCGTACCTATATTAGTTGACACGGCATGATTGACAACATCAAAAGATTTTCCTACCGAGCGACGTGGTATGCTCGGTCAGGACTCAGGAGTCAGGACACAGGCCAAAGCCTAATGTTGTCATTTCAGACGTTGGTTACGGGGCGCTGTGTTTGTGTCGCGCTTACAATATTTCTAACAACAAACCGTAAAATGCTAAGTACTTACATACGGTTTTGCTCGATAGTTTTACTCCAAATCGAGCAATAACCACCGTGTAGACCGCCAAAACTGACAGCTCGAAGGCTCGCTTCGAGCCGGCTCGATGGAATTAAATATGTGAAATATGTCATTTCCTTAGATTCGGAGTAAAACTATCGAGCAAATACCGTATGCGAATACTTAGCAAAACAGGAATGTGTTACTTATTAGAATAATCACAGACATTATATCAAGACGATTCCTTTACCCAATGTTTGAAAGTCTAGATACAAGAATTGGGTTTACGGATCCGCCTTCCTCCATAAATAAACTATTTGTGAACATACGTATGACATAATATCAATAACAAAGAGCTTCTCAGATGTAATCTCTTATCTCACTAACGTTGTTTAATTGCCGAATTCGAGGGAAAGGCGTAATTGTCGATTCCGTTTCACGTAACACTCATTTGTATATTTTGATTTTTTTGTATTCATCATCATCATCATAGTAAGTATGTAGTAACTCTCACGCCGGTTTTGGTGACGGTGGCCGGTTTCATAGAAACCAGGCCAGTTACGCAGGAGTAGTTTTATAGTGCCCAAGTGTGTGCGCAGTACACAAAAGCACTCTCTATTCCTTTTACTCTCATAACCCAGTGGGACGGAAGACCGACACGACTGGCTAGAGATCGGGCGCAGGACCGCGACCGCTTCTTGTCAGACAATCAGGTAATCAGCCTGCATTGTCCTAGCTTGGAAGCCGTCAGGTCCAAAATGACCCAATTGGTACTGGCCTTCAAACTGGCCGATTCCTGATGTTTTTGATTTCAGTTTAGGTATCTGTATTCTATTTAGCGCTAACGTTAAAATAATTACTAACTAATCAACAACCGTAGAGAAAAAACAAACTTCAAAAATGTCAGAAATTGGCTACTACTCAGCGCTCTCAGGCTGTTTAAAGACCAAAGTTAAGGCTGGTTTTATAGTAAAGCGTTTCGGCAGCGCCGTTGGAGCGCCGCGCGTTCGAATATGTATGGGGGTAGTAGTTGCGTTTTAAAGTCCGCGCGCTTGAGCAGCGCCGTTCGTCCATACGTTTGTTACAGCTTCGAACGCGCGCGCTCCAACGGCGCTGCGAAACGCTCTACTATAAAACCAGCCTTAGACACACGCCGCCGCGCCGCTCCATTACTCATCCTTGTATTTCTATTTCTTCGGTTTTGTGGTTTATATTTTGATTATAAAAAAGAAAGACTTTATAGTTTGACTTTTAAATGTATTTTTCTAGATAATTTTACACACGGCCCCTTTTATTCCGATAATTACTGGAATTAATAATAGGGATGATGACAAGGTCAAAGATTAGCGAATTTTGTTAATAAAATAAAGAAATCACGGTAAAAAATAAGTGTTCCCAAAATTTCAGCTTGATAGCATTTGTATTTTTTTTGTTATGCGCCTTCAAAGTTGGATATTCCAGTCGATTTTTTTTTTCAATCAAATTTCTTAATATTTGTTTATAATTCGATAACTTATGCAATTATAAGCAACTTTTGTTATGAAACCACTTTCATAAACGCAATATTTTATATACCTGTCGAACAAAGTTGTCTCCCGATGCGTACAAACTACGAAAAACTGACGTCATACTTTCGTAGCACTTTGTATGGAGCGTTTTGGGCAGGTCTTTTTTATAAGATATTTGAACTGTCGTATCTTGGTGAATTTTTAAGCTATCAGAGTCATTCTTTCAACGATGTTTCAATTTTTTAAGTGTCTTTCAATTACCAATTAGAAAAAAAAGTCATCATGCCTATTATCGTAAAGTTATTAGCATCAAAATAATGCAACTTTTATTTCTCAATTATCTAAAAAAATACATTTAAAAGTCAACCTATAAAGTCTCTCTTTTTTATAATCGAATAAACCACAATACTTGCTATCTAACAGTAGTTTTACTGCGTGACATAAAAAGGATGATAATGTGCTTTTAAGTCACTTTACATTCGATAAATGGACTAGAAAACCTGTATTTAAATACAGTAACTCTTGTTACCCTTTTGCCAAGAAGATAAGGATCATTTTATAGGTAAAATAACTTTGGGTTTAGTAGAACTTAATTACATTTTAGCTAATTTATTCAGTTTCAGTGTTGCCATCTTTGTAGTTTTAACGTGGTCGTGTCCTTTTGAAACGAAGTTCCTTATCGCGCGTTCCGCGTAATAGGACAAAACGATATTTGACCTCGACACTTTTTTATTAGTACCTACTTGCATGGTAGCTGGGGCAAAGGGCGTTGATAGTATTCCTGTGCGAATTTGCCACAAATATAGAGTAGATAACGAAAAAGGACATAGGCTACTTTTTTCAATGAAAATGTACAGTTTCCGCAAATACCTTATTTACGCGGGCGGAGCCGCGTGACACACCTAGGCCGGTATAAATAGTCAGTACTCAAGATGCATCTCGGTCTCAAGACACGGTTCAGGCTCTGTGATTGGTTGGCTGTCAAAATTTGGACCAATCACAGAGCCAAACCGCGTCCTGAGACCGGGTCGCATCTTGAGCACTGACCATTTATACCGGCCCTAGTTTTTGATAATAGTTATGATAATTAAACGGTTAAATAACAGCAGCCGAATCAAAATAACACTGGTAATATTGTGTAGCTTTTCCTATGCAAATCGGTTATAAATACACCGACATCTTGTTTTGCAAATTGCGTGAGAACCACTTTTTATTGCATTTAAAGTTGGAATTCTATTTTTAAATGTACATATTATTTTGAACAAGATGCATGTAAATAATCAGCTTTTGTTTTTTTTTTTGTTGCCAATTTACAAGTAAAATGAAAAAAAAATGATATGGATTGCTCTACCAAGAGTAACTTTTTACCAAAAGTAAAGAAAATCCAGGAATTTATTATCTCCATACCCAGCAAAATCGGTTTACGGCCGTTCCCAATATTTAATCTATCTCTGGTTTTGCCCTACGAGAGATAGGAATAACTCACATTAGACATTAGAGACATATATTTTATGTCAATTGTGAGCTATTCCTATCTCTAGTAGGGCAAAACCAGAGATAGATCAAATATTGGGAATGACCGTTAGCGATTACGCAGGCAAATTACGCAGATTCTGAGCCAGGGGGGGGGCGAATCAGATTTTTTATAAGCTAGGTGTTTATAAAGAATAAAAATTTAATAATTTTTAGTTGTATTGCAAAGAAATGGCAAAAATTCGTTATTTTTATAGATGAAAGTACTAGATAATATACTTAGTAGGGACGTCAACATGATCCGGGGGGGGGGGGAAGCTGCCCCCCCCTGCCCCCCCCTCGGTACGCCCATGGGTATGGATGCTTAAAATTTTGCAAATCGTATTCTCTACTTTTTTCTGTTTTTTTTAGCGACTTTTGTGCGACTCGGATTCGAAACTATTCGTTTCGACTCCGAGTCGAATGGGAATTACAAATATCCCAAGATTATGAAAGACATTGCTAAATTATTAGAAATCGTATCAAGTACAATTAGAGTACAAAAGTATATGTGATTTGATTTGCGTGTCGAAACAAAGGCGATTGGTTCGAGAGCGTGCGAAGTGCGATTGTAGAAAACTTATTTATTGGAATGTACACTTGTGAGACACGAGTGGGTGAAGTTGGTAACTAACATTTTACTTCAAGCTGATCGCACATTTTTCAGCACCGTACGCGTCGAACGCATCGCATATTCACGAAATGCGGCGCGTACGGTGCGGATGAATGTGCGAGGTTTCACATCATATCATACAACGAATTCTAAAATGCGTAGCGTTCGGCGCGTGCGTGCTGATAAATGTGCGATCACCTTATTATCTACTGATTTTTTCCCTTATAATTTGAACAAACCTTGTGACGTATTATGTACCTATAACTTCATCATCTAGCTGTACAGATAATCCACTTTTTTTTTTTAATTTCAATTTGCAATGGTCCTAAAGCTCTATTTATGCAAAAAACGTCAGGTTTTAAATTGTTACTTACCCACTTCATTCACTAAAAGTCTTTAGTTGTGACATGTGGATTGTGGATTATAGTTATTTAACAATAGAAAAGGTGCAATTTCTTTTAATTACAATCGTACTTAGCTCATTAGTTTTGGTGTAAAAAAGCTATTGTTGGTTTTTCCATTAGTTCGAGCAATTGTAGAGTCTTCGATTCAAAATTGTAACTATGTAGACTTGTAAAGTTTTGACCTTATAAAATTATTCGTTGCATTCGCACAAGGATCCTGGTATCAGAAGTACCAAAACCTAAGTGTCATTTGAGAGACGCTGGTATTTTTTGAGAGACACCTGTTTAACAAGTTGTTATCTTTTAGAGTCGGCTCACATAGAGACTGGTTCGCTTTCTCACATGTAGTGCTGGACGCTGGTTTTATGCTATTAAGAGTATGTAATAGAAAGCTCTTATGTATTTCACACACACTTGGACACTTAAAATTATGCGTACCTTAGACACGGGCTCCTCGGCCCAGCCCCCGCACGCCGCCATATTCTTCACAGCCGACAGCTCACTGAAACAAAAAAAATAAAAACAAAATTAATAATAAATCCTCACAATTTTAGCAATGATCTAGGCATCATAAAGCAGTGACAAGCTTATGATCATGAGGTGGTAATATTCTTTAAAATGATAATGATAACGACTCATTCAGTCATCGCCACGCATCCATGTGTAGGATAACTCCTATACCTAACCATAAAACTTCTTACTTCTTGTTCTTACTCGAATCAACATGATGGAGTGAGAAGGTATGCATTGAGAGTACGTCAAACTAAAAGGCCGGTCAACACTCTAAAAACGTAGGTATGTAAGAATGTACAAACGTCCGTTTGATTGGAAGGCAGCCGCCAATGCGCACTATACGTATATACTCCACTCGGGCTAACTTGTCGCTAGCGGTCGTTGACTCCCTGCCAAAAACTTGTCATTTTCCATATAAAACCACGATTGACAATATCTGACACTTCATTGTCAATCGCGGTTTATATTATGGAAAATGACAAGTTTTTGACAGGGAGTCAATGACCGCTAGTGACAAGTTAGCCCGAGTGGAGTATAGGTATATCACATAGCGATAAAAATAACAAAATAACCTCAGTTATTTCATTAACTCCACAAACTAACTTTATAACTATCTTTCTTTACTCCTATAACAATACCCAGGCTTTAAGTTCTAACATAAAGGCTAACCCTAGACGTAGGGAATAAGTTAGATGTGATCAAACGCTGATGCAATCTGCGGACGTTTTTATGTCTCTCGCAGACAATGGCTTCGATAGCCGGGCTGTGCCCGTCCATATTATTATTTGAAATTTAAATCCTCTATAACGGTAGGGTCGGGAGGGCTTCAAGTTTATTTGCAGACGAAACTTTGTCGTCCAACAGAAATCCGTGGATAGTTTCTGTCTTTCTCAATTATAATAAGCCATACTAATTACTAATGTTATAAATGCGAAGGTGTGTCTGTCTGTCTGTTGCCTTTTCACGCCTAAACCCCTGAACCGACTTTGCTGAAATTTGCTTTTTTTTTAATGAAATAAGGGGGCAAACGAGCAAACGGGTCACCTGATGGAAAGCAACTTCCGTCGCCCATCGACACTCGCAGCATCGGAAGAGCTGCAGGTGCGTTGCCGGCCTTTTAAGAGGGAATAGGGTAATAGGGGAGGGTAGGGGAGGGTAAGGAAGGAAATGGGAGAGGGTAGGGAAGGGAAGGGGTAGGGGATTGGGCCTCCGGGGAAACTCACTCACTCGGCGAAACACAGAGTAAGCGCTGTTTCACGCTGGTTTTCTGTGAGCCCGTGGTATTTCTCCGGTCGAGCCGGCCCATTCGTGCCGAAGCATGGCTCTCCCACGTTTAAAATGACCTTATTTAAAATTATGAATGGAGCGGAGAATGGAGATACTCTGAGTCTCGATAAAGGACATATGATACTTTTCATCTCGGAAAAATGTACGGTTCCGGCGAGATAAACAATTTTTTGTGCAACGGAGTTGCGGGCATCTTCTAGTATAAAATATTTTTCAAAGTCAGAGAGCAGAGAGCGCTAGCATACACATTATATTATCCGCCCAAAATTGTCTAACGTTGAACTTTTTGTTTACTGTCTGTGCTGGTGTTGCCGCTAGCGTGACAACAAAAAAGCCTTTATTGATTCCTTAAAAAGATTAATTATTACAATTACATTATCTGGATGGCTCTCCAATTGCAGTAATATATCCTACCTCAAATGCAGTGTGGGTACTTTTCGGTAAAGATGTTGCCTTGTCAATCAGTTTTGCCTCTATGATTCTTTTACTTATCCATCTATTATTACTTTCTTATTGTAGTATTTTCCAATACTACCATAAGTAAAGTTCGACTAAAATCGTCCAGTGCGTAACGCAAGCAAACAATCTGACAACAAACCTTCCATCCATCCATTTTGAAATACACTAGCTATAATCTAGTAATTTATAGCAATATTTATGTGCTATCCATGAATACAGTAATCATATCACAATATAGAACGCGCCGTGTTTTTATGCGCCCGCGCAGCCATTGCTGTGACTTATGGGTACACCGCGCACCGTTACTAACTGGACCTCACTATTGATTGTGTTATATTATGCTTTATTAGTTATTACATAGGTCATCTTAGGTATTTTCTCTCACTTTTTAGAAGAACTACATATTTTTAGAATCTATAAGCTGTTATTTTTGAGTGGCTAACAAAACTTTACATGATTATTAGGAGAATGATACCTTTAGCAACATTTTTATGGCAGAAACTTTGAACTAAAAAAAAACAACGGCTTGAAGTTTGGGAACGGCAGAAGTGCAGAAGCGGCGTTGAGAACTTTTTTGATGAATGTTAAACTCTCGTCAGGACACGTGATGACCTGATTGAAAATTCATAAATCGCCTCTCTAACACGCGGAGAAAATGTATGCTTGCCCCTGTTGTTTTGTTTTTACTTCTATCAGCACTTGCACCGGAGTGCTTATGAGTTTTCAGGGTTCCGTTCTTTAATACTAGAAACGGAACCCTATAACTATGACTTCGCTGTCTGTCGGGACTCGGACTGTCACTAGTAACCACTGACCAGGCTGTATCTCCTAAACCCTCTGCCTGGTGGCAGACAGACCGCAATAGCTGTTTCTATCTCTTTTATTGCATCTTTAATCATCTTTTATCACTCGAACGCACTCGGTAATGGCAATTTATAACGTCGTCCGGTACGTGCCGGTGACGTCCGCATTCCGGCGACAATATCGTAACTGTACACCACCGTTGTTATCGTAACTGTTCATGTCATGTCAAACTAGGATCTGCTCATCGAAATATTGACATAATATACTAGTCAAAATTCGTTTATAGTTACCGCAAATGTACATTTTCCGGGATAAAAAGTTTCCTATGTCCTTTCCCGGGACCCAAAGTATTTGCCAAATTTCAGATAAATCGGTCAGCGGTTGGGGCGTGAAGAGGTAACAGACACACAGACAGACACATTTTCGCATTTATAAATTAGTATGGATTAAGGTTGTACAAAATGCATTGCAATTCATACAAAACATCAGCCTTAAGGAAATTAACAATAACATACTCGTAACATACTTCAAACATTAATATTTGATACTAAAGAAAAAAATGTGTAAAAAATGGTGACATCGGCTTTGGATTATAATTTTGGGTAGGTACGACAATGACCGCACAAGCTGACTGATTTGGAATAAATTTCATACCTATGCTATCGGATAGTTGGATCGGATAGAACCGGCCGAGCAATACGCACACAAAATTTAATCAAATCTACCACTTTTTGCAAATACAATTACTGCTTTAACTTGAAAGTCATAAAAACTAATTACTTTGGACGAAAAGTTGGAAGAAAAATTATGAAAAATTCGAATCTAGTCAATCGTCCGATTGGGACGAATACTTATGGAAAGAAAGACCCAACTACTCCTATTTCTTATACCCGAAACAACGTATGAGTCAAAACACCGTTTACCGGGTCAGATAGTCTGACCTGAACTTAAATAAAACTAAAAATAGCAGACCAATTCCTAAGTATTCAATTCGGCAAACTAGCTCGAACAATGTGACCATTATTGACCCTAAACTCCAATTTGTGCGTCACGCTCGCGTCACGTCGCATTTCACGTCGAATCCGTTTTCGACGGTTATACAATAACTTTCTTAACGCTGCCATTGAGGCTGCAGTGGGTTTTCGGCAAACCATAAGTCACTGAATTCTAATTGTGTCGATTTTTAGGGTTCCGTATCCAAAGGGTAAAAACAGGACCCTATTACTAAGACTTCGTTGTATGTCCGTCTGTCCGTCTGTCTGTCTGTATGTCAGACGTCTGTAGGTTATAACTTAAGAACGGTAATAGGTAGAGATTTGAAATTTTCACAGATTGTTTATATCTGTTACCGCTATAACAAAAAATACTAAAAACAAAATAAAATTAATATTAATCTTAATTTAGGGGGCTTAGGGGGCTCCCATACAACAAACGTGATTTTTTTGGCCTTTTCTGCTCTATATCAATAACAGCCACAGTTAGGTACTTGAGTTTTGCACATCGATCCTTAGTTTTATGTGTACTTTAATATTTAATAATAATATTTAATTAAAATAATAATTTAAGGGGGGCTCCCATACAAAAAACACAAATTTTGGACTAATTATTTTGCTCTATAATGTTACGGAACCCTTCGTGCGCGAGTCCGACTCGCATTTGGCTGATTTTTATGTGTTTAGAGCTGCCTATGACTTAATTCAATAAATTTAGTCATATGCAGTTAACGGACTTTTGTTATGTGGTCGTTATTACATAGAACTGCCATCTACTTATCAATCTAGTTTTCGGATAGTAGGTACTGTAATGTGTAGATTTTTTTCTATACTTACCATGAATAATTTAAATGATTGAAAATTGTTGAATTTAAACATTATAAAAATGTAAAACATACACTTAATGATCTTAACAAAATTTATGAAAATTTTTACGCTATATAGATGCTAATTCACTTCACGCTTAAAATTTAAAGAAGGCCTTGAGTTACAAACCTACAAGTAATGATTACTTATTACTTCAGGCTAAATTTGATATAATATTATAAGATTCTAGTGATGACCCATCGACTAACCATTATAAGAACCGATATTCTTGTTAGGTATTCAGGCCGCTAACGTTTTCCAATAAACGCCATAGGTTGTATATTATGACCATAAAGTTAATATACCTAGCGGAATAGAGAAACAAAGGCCTGAGCAAGAGAGATGTCGCTATCAGTAACACTGCGTGGTAAAAAGAGACATGTGATACATGACAGCAGCACTCTTTTTTTGACGTCCAGTCGGCACGTGCCGCACGTTGACAATTTAATCTCATACAATTAATGTTCAATCATGCTTGTGTAAGTGTATACGTACACATATTTTTCACACAGATGAAAACCAATTTCGGTTTCGTTTGACAGCTCGAGATTGTTGCTCTATTCCGCTAGGTATATTAACTTTATGGTTATGACAGAGTTTATTAGCATTATATCAACATACAGAAATATGACACGTTATGCAAGTGCGAACCGATATATCATAATATCACCAGCTAATTAGAATACTAGGAAACAGACGCTTCCGAACTTATGTAATAATCAATAAATTAGAATTTCTAAGCCAAAATAATAAAACAGCAGTCCTTATAATAGGCAAAGTAGGATAGTGTAAGATTACATTCAACAATTTTTTCTCAACTTTGACAAGATAAAGTTATCACCATGGGCCACGCCACAAGCCCACAACACTGTGTTGCGGCGTCGTATCGCACAGGAATGCGATGCGTTGTTACAACGCAAAAATTTCATCGGAAATGCAACGCATCGTGGAAAGCGACGCGACAGCGAGATTTCCGATGACATTTTTGCGTTGTGACAACGCATCGCATTTCTGTTGTAGGTTTTTGCGATACGACGCCGCACCACAGTGTTGTGGCCTGGCCCTATAACTTTTAAATAATTAATAAGTAGATGACGCCCGAAACGTTTAATGCGAGTACGTTTATTGCGCGGGAACCGAATATTTTTATTCGGAATAAGAATTAGTATCCTATGTCTTTTCCCGTTTCAGTATCTCCATACCAAATTTTAGCAAAATTGGTTTAAGCGGTTTGGTCGTGAAGACATAGCAGACAGAGAGACACACTTTCGCATTTATAATATTAGTAAAGTACAGATGAATATCATCACAGCGTCACGGTACTTGAATGTTGATTGCACTGTTTTTGAGGGGTTTTGACTAAAGCTTAGTATTCGATAACGCTTCTGATTAGCCAATGCTGCGTCAAAATTTTAACCAATCAACAACGATTTTAAATTGATAAACTTCTGTCAAAAACTTCAAAACCACGCATAAGTTAACCCATATAAAATCCTCAAGCGGCAGCCGGCTACCGCATAACAATTGAAAATCTATTGTGTCTGCGATACTCACGATGGAGGTGCTACATTGGTAAAATTATGGATGGTTAATTTTTGTTTACCAAAATAAAGAATGACTTGGTTTGAAGTTTAAACACTCTACATTTTCTCTCCCTTAAGTAGCGTATAACCTACGCAAAACTAAAATAGTCAATATCAAAATTTTGTGCAAAACCAACGATTTACTGCCTATTCAAATTTAATCTGGAAAGTTTTTGACAGCTGTTTAAATAATATTATGATAGTAAACAATGCGTTATAAACACTACATTTGCATTACTAGATACTAGCTAAAAGCCGAGGTTGGTGAGGGCTCGCGTCGTCACACCTTGACTGACTGATGATAACACATTTACATATAAATAAAAATTACAATGACAGAGCACAAATCAATAGGCGTGATAGTTTTTCCGTAAAGTGTAGCACAAAATGTTCAGGTTGTGGGATGTACGTGGGAGAGCCATGCTTCGGCACGAATGGGCCGGCTCGACCGGAGAAATACCACGTTCTCACAGAAAACCGGCGTGAAACAGCGCTTGCGCTGTGTTTCGCCGAGTGAGTGAGTTTACCGGAGGCCCAATCCCCTACCCTATTCCCTTCCCTACCCTCCCCTATTCCCTTCCCTTCCCTCCCCTATTACCCTATTCCCTCTTAAAAGACCGGCAATGCACTTGCAGCTCTTCTGATGCTGCGAGTGTCCATGGGCGATGGATGTTGCTTTCCATCAGGTGACCCGTTTGCTCGTTTGCCCCCTTATTTCATAAAAAAAACCGGCCAAGTGCGAGTCGGACTCGCGCACCGAGGGTTCCGACAGCTTAAAGGTATTATAGACCTGAGTATTTGGTATGAATTTCAATTTAATACCTCTACGCGTTTATGAGGAAATGGGTAGTAAGTTTAAAATTATTAAAAAAATATATATTATGTGATGTAACTAAAAATTTATGGTTTTCGTAATTTTTCCTTTATCTATGCTATAAGACGTTGCTTCGTACCAAATTTCAAGATTCTGAGTTCACGGGAAGCACCCTGTAGGTTTTGATTCCCTTGCAAGTGTCGAAAATTTGCGGCATAAACGGCTGTATCTTTTGATTGCGTTGGCTTAGAAGTTTGATTTTTTCACAGCTTCAAGGGACAGTAGACCTGAGTAATTGATATAAATTTCAGCTTCATACCTCCACGCGTTCCTGAGAAAAAGGGTCTTGACAGACGGACGGACGGACAGACGGACAACAAAGTGATCCTATAAGGGTTCCGTTTTTTCCTTTTGAGGTACGGAACCCTAAAAATACTAGGGCTCACTTAGCTCGCCTTGATTATAGAACTACCTTATTTACTATAGTGTTAACTGTTTCTATAAAAATACCACTTTCACCATAAGCCCTTTGCCCAAGTCCTGTGCGTTATGGTTACCGGTGACAATAGAGCATAAAAAATTTCACTCTCTAAACCGCCAATAAATATATTAATAAATAGAAAATGTAATTTTCCGCTACCGACGTTCCGCCATAAAGTGGGCCAGCTTGCGGTGACGGTTTGGACATTTTGTGGCGATTGGGACACATTGTTTCTTGGGACATAAAGCATTAAAATCCGGATACCAGGTTTTATAATATTCTAGGTTTCTAGACTTTCCGCGCGGCTCCTCCCGCTTAAGGTGACGCATTTATAGTTTCACCTGCAGCGATATCGATTTTTCTCAACAATGACTAAAGCTAAGAAATTAAAATTCATTGTCAGTATTCATCATGTCTTTGTCTTTGAGTTAACCATTGCATAACACGATTGGTCAACTTTTATAACACACAATAATCAATCAAAAAACCTCTATAAAAACAGGAATTCCAATTTTGCAAACAGAGGAGAGTGATTTAGGCATCCAAAATTTGTACATAGATTAGTATATGCATACATTATCTTTGACCCATATGTCATATTATGAAATATATTTATCACTAGATGACGCCCGCAACTCCGTTGCGCCAAAACTCGTTTATCGCGGGGAACCGTACATTTTTCCGGGATAAAAAGTATCCTATGTCCTTTCCCGGGACTCAATGTATCTCCATGCCAAATTTCAGCAAAATCGGTTCAGTGGTTTGGGCGTGAAGAGGTAACAGATAGACAGACAGACACACTTTCGCATTTATTATTATATTATGGACTTTTCTAATAAAATAATGTTTTCTTGTAAATATAATTTACTTGCACAAACTTTTACAATGAGGTAAGAAGACAAAGACAAAAGGCCATAGATCATAGAGCCAGGTGAGAACACTGTTCTCACCTGGCAGAAATATAAAAAAAAAAATGTGACCAGTGTTAAATTTTCTTATTCAACATTTATAATATTAAGTATGGATTTTGTTGTCGTTATAACAACAAATACTAAAAACAAAATAGGTACTTACTTAAAAATTAAAATTTATATTTAAGGGGGGCTCCCATACAACAAACGTGATTTTTTGGGCCTTTTTTGCTCTATATCAATTATAATGGCAACAGATAGGTACTTGATTTTGGGGCTCCCATACAAAAAATACAATTTTGGCATAATTTTGCTCTATACGGTACGGAAGTCAGAAGTCTTCGTGCGCGAATCTGACTCACACTTGTCCGATTATTTAGTTAAACGCGGGGTCACCTTAAATAGGAATTCCTTGGGAACCGTACATTTTCTTTCAAAAGAGACCTAAGGTCCCCCGTGCTCTACCTACTCTATATAGGATGAAACAAAAATAAGTGATAATATCTTAAGGGTGTGTATGAGTCCCCTATAGAGTTAACTGTGAAAGTAGCAGCGTTGAAAGGGCAACGTTTTTTTAACCTTTGTATGGGAAATGTCATGACGCTGGGCGCTTGCCTATACAAGTGGCAAAAAAGAGAATTGCTCGAATCCAAAGTATTATCACTTCAGACGAGACGCCTCCGTGGTCTAGTGGTACAGAGCGCGGCTCTTGACTCGGAGGTCGTGGGTTCGATTCCCGCGTTGGAAACATGCTATTTCCAAGTTTGGTTAGGACATTGCAGGCTGATCACCTGATTGTCTGACAAGTAAGATGATCCATGCGTCGGATGGGCATGTAAAAAGTCGGTCCTGCGCCTGATCTCTCGCTGGTCGTGTCGGTCTTCCGTCCCACTGGGTTATGAGAGTAAAGGAATAGAGAGTGCTCTTGTGTACTGCGCACACACTTGGGCACTATAAAATTACTCCTGCGTAGCTGGCCTGATTTCAATGAAACCGGCCACCGCCACCGAAACCGGTGTGGGAGCTATTATTATTATTATTATATTATTATCACTTTAATTTGTTTCAGCCTGTATATTATGTGTCAAATCACATAAAAATCAGTCCTGTACTTCATATTATTTTAAGCGCAGTTCACCTTTTTAATATTCAGATTTCTTTAATAAATGTAAGCAAAACGTTTTTATTTCAAAATAGGTATCATGAATATATTTTTTGAACGTCGGAACAAGTAGAACTTATTTCCAGTGAGGCAATATAATCCCCTGGAAGTAACTATACTAACCACCTTCACACTAAATATTTATTTAGTGTAACTATCCCATTCGTGACGAAGCATGGTTAGAAAACATCGAATACCTACTTAACTCAGAATATTTTTCCCTAAAATCTACTAGCTATCTAAAAGTTTCATTTTTAATAGAAAGTAAAATCTGATTGTGTTTTAGTGTTCTCTAAAAGTAGGTGCTTTTTGTGTCGTTTCACAAACCTATATTTTAACCAAATTAGAAGTGTAAATTGTAATTACATTGATCGTTACGCTTTTACTTTTATCTTGAGCTGTTTAGTTTTTGCGGATAGTTTTTATAAAAGTTATAACTTTAAACGAAAAAAAAAAATGCAAAAACCTAAGAATGTTACTAAGGAAAAATTATTAATATATTATAATAATTGCCCCACGGAAAATTAACAAAAATTGGTCCACTCGTTTTGGATTAATTTGACAGCAAACATAAAACTTCATTTTTCGTAATTTCATAGAAATAATTTTATTATATTAGATTTGATATTACATTTTCAACCCTTATCGTTATAGCTTAATCCATACCAGTGCTCTTAAACCTTGCCCCCCCTTTTTGGCATGAAAAAATATTACGCGACATTCTCCACCTTTTGCTTTTTTATGTATGAGATTGGTTGTATTGACTAGTTATGTCATAACAAGTCAACACAACCAACATAACCAACTTAGTAAATGTTGAATAGATTTATATATGTATTATATTAGCTATCCCGGTGAACTTCGTGTCACTTTAAAACCTTCCCTGGACTTCTACGAATATTTTAAGACTAAAATCAGCCCAATCCGTTCAGTCGTCTTCGAGTTTTAGCGCGACTAACACATTTAGAAATCCATTTTTATATATAAGATAAATCTATTCAACATGTTATGTTTTACTGAAAAAGTTCCCTCGACTAACTCGAATAACAAGACGTCAACATTTTTATAATATTGTTTTACTGAAAAAGTTCCCTCGATCTCTAGCAACCAAAGAGGCATAGCGACCCCCTGGGGGGCGATTCACAGGTTGAAAAATACTGGACTATACTATTGGTATAGTCATGGTCTTCCTATATGACACGTATCACATAAAATATCCTCATTGGGTATTCAACGACGCACTACAATATGTGCATCTCGTCTGTGGGAACCCGATGAGTTCCCGGTAGCTCGTGTGAACGTGCCTTATTAGGGATGGACGAATTCGATAACTTGAAAATATCGATATTTTTTGCATCGATAAAGAGTTGTCGATAAAACGATGGTGAAATAATTTACAGATTAAACTCCACTGCTCCCAAGTATTTCTAAACTGAAAGTAACTATAGTACATACTTCTATACCTTACGTTCTATTGAGTAAATGCTCTGGAGAATAAATATTTCCATTTAAATTATTGTTCCATAATTTTTTATGCAACTGAAAAGAAACCGTTGCGCGTTAAACTCTTTCTTATGCGCGTCTTGAGATACAATTATTGTTTGGAATTTCTTTAAATAAAACATCTTTTTTCATTTCAAAATTAACACTATTGTAACATAATATATAAGAATGTTACAATAAATAACAGATATCTCATAAACAATAATTCATATTTTACAGCTGTCAAAGGCCATTATGAGTTCCTCACTAGAAGACCAAGGACCCTATCATTTAATAACAATCAGCCGGTGTTACACAAAGAAACTGCCTTTTTATGACGTAATAACTATCAATTACTGGACACGATCCCTTCATAGAAGTGGCGAGTAAAAAATATGGAATTTTGCATCGTTCCACGTAGTGAGAACATTAAAATATCAACATAATTGAGGCACAACACTAAACCTGTTCGTGATTTTGTGCAGTGTTACAATATGAATAAAAATAAAAACTTGAGAGGTGTCAAGGGACACCCGAATGGAACGAAGTTATTTCTTATATTCAAAAAACCTGTTTAAATATACACTAAAAAAAAATATTATAAAAACGCCATCTATTGACGCCCAGGAATACTAACAACGCCCTCTGCCCCTACCATGCAGGTACTAATAAAAATGTGTCGAGGTCAAAATGTAGGTCAAATATCGTTCTGTCTCAGATCAGAAGGAACTCCGTTCCAAAAAAATACGTGTGGACTGTGGCACTCGGAGACTGCCGCGGTAAAGCTTTTGCTTAGCATTTTTTATCCACTCATGCAATATAATTCACATACGTCGCACGCACACAATTACCATGCCGAAGTCTGGCAACACCGGATCACCTCTGTGCCGGTCGGAGTGGGGGTGTTAGGTTTTTTTCGTTACGGGATTTCTTGATTCGGTCAAAGCCCTCGATAAAAACTATGCAATAGATACCCCACACAATATTTTGCCCCTGTTTATCAAGCGAAATTTGAAGATTTGTCAGATGGACAATTAATGTTATAATTTAGTTAATCGAGAACGTTATCATCATTTCCAAGTATTATAAAATAATTAATTAATGATGAGATTTTGTGAAATATTAATTTCCTTCTCATTCCTCTGTGTGCACTGTGAAATCATTTACTCCTCCGGGTCGTGATTCTCCTTTTGGAGTTTAGTGACCACATTACGCCATCTGTGGCGATCCTTGGCAGAATGGAGAGCATCATGGAGGCCGGTATCTATAAGTAGAGTTGTGCGCACTTAATCAGACCATCTAATAGGGCTTCGGCCTCTTAGGCGGCGACCGTCAACTTTGCCTGGAACTACAAGTTGTTCGAGGTTATGGCCATCCTTCCTTGCGATGTGACCAAAGAAGTCCAAAACTCTACGTAGGCAGATCGACGACAGTCTTGTTTTTATCTTTAACGGTCATTCCCAATATTTGATCTATCTCTGGTTTTGCCCTACTAGAGATAGGAATAGCTCACAATTGACATAAAATATATGTCTCTAATGTCTAATGTGAGTTATTCCTATCTCTCGTAGGGCAAAACCAGAGATAGATCAAATATTGGGAACGGCCGTAAGTCACTAAGGATGAAGACGTTGGTACGAAAGGCGGTCCATGGTATTTGGAGCATTTTTCGCCAGCACCACATCTCGAAGGCATCAATTCGATCGCGATCTGCGAAAGCAGACTTTAGAGTCCACGTCTCCGCGCCGTAGGTAAATATCGAAAATACTAAAGACTGGACAAGTTTGATTTTTGTCTTCCGTGGGATGTTGCGATCTTTCCATATTTTTTGGAGCTGCGACATTATTTACAAAGATCAAGAAATTCTACACATTATTACATATTTTTAAAATAGTAATTTAAAACACCATGTGACACTGAAAAATATGAACAATATTTATTTATATATCAATATCATATTGTATCTCTGAAAAATGATATTCTGAAACATTTCAGAAAACTATACAAGTAGAATAGACTGCTTATACAGTACGTAGTAAAATCGTAGAAAAATATCTAATACAAGCATAATATCAATATGTATGAGTTTTTTACTCCAAAACTTGTAGCTATTTAGTCTTCATTAGATTTTTTTGCTGCAGTTCCTTGTTCTTGTTAATAATACAGGAAGAGTCAATGATTTTGTTCGTATAATTGTTAGTAAATATTGTTTAATATTATTATAATTATTATTTTTTATTTCCTGGTTATTATAATTATTGCGCTTGGACTAAATTCTGAGTATTATTTCGAGACTCGAAGTATCTCTATATACCAAATTTTATCCTATTACTCATGACATTTATAGTACATAAATACATAAACTAAACCATTTTAACACTATGATAACGTAGGTACTGAAAACTTAATGCCTACGTAGGTTTCTTTATATGTAACTAGATGACGTCATCCATTGTGGTAAAATTCATTAATCGCGCGAGAACCGTAAATTTTTCCGGGACAAAAATTACCATATTATGTCCTTTCTCGGGACTCAAAGTACGAGTATCTTCATGCCAAATTTCAGCAAACGTTTCGGTTTAGCGGTTTCGACGTGAAGAGGAAAGAGACAGACACACTTTCGCATTTACAATATAAGTATGGATATGATATCATAAGGTTGAAACACTTACGGATTTTGTCGCGGAACACTTTTATTAATCCCGACGTTTCGGCTGCTTTACAGCGGCCGTGGTCGCGGGTGGACTGAGGTGAGTGGCGTCCAATTCATTGAAGTTCTTCAACTACCCGAAAATTCATCAATTTTTGTTTGCGTTTCGATCAGAACGAACTCACAGTGTCTTGAAGCCGAGGTGTCCTAGATTTGTGCTTTAGTGTTTTGTGCTCACTTTTTTTTGTGCTGTGGGACACCTCGGCTTCAAGACACTGTGGGTTCGTTCTGCGTAGATCGAAACGCAAAACAAAAATTGATGAATCTTCGTTTAGTTGAAGAACTTTAATGAATTGAACGCCTGTTACCTCAGTCCACCCGTGACCACGGCCGTTGTAAAGCAGCCGAAACGTCGGCATTAATAAAAGTGCTCCGCGACAAAATCCGTAAGTGTTTCAACCTTATAATATCATGAGTGATACTCGCGTAAACTTAAGAAATCATTAGTATGGATATTGGATAGTTAATGATGATTAACATGATAGTAAATATTATGTTGAGGATTTAATGTACACGGCCATAAGTTAGTGCGGTCTAGTAGTTGTGCCAACGCTGTCAGCTGGTACTGGCTCGCACGGGGAGATTACTCATTATCGAGCTCATCTGACACGACGGGAGCAGTGGCTCTCAAACTGTAGGGTACGTTTGAGTACTTAAAACAAGTTAGATTTTAGATGTTGCCTGTGACTTTTTACCCGACTGCCAGGAAAGGTTTTGTGATATGTTTTTAGCGCGTATCTTGTATGTATGTATGTAGGTATGTACATGTATGTAATATTCTTTATTAGTGTCGAAATTGGTTTCTCACGCTACAGGAGCCGTTATATAATTATTCCACGTTAAAAACTATCCTGTATAGTTTTGAGATGATTAAAGTATTTATGCAACAAATTTCAAGTCGAATCCAAATCGGTTATACGGTATTTAAGCGTCTCTGCTGTGTCTTTTCATCACCCGATAAAAGTCTAAATAGAACCTTCCGATTACATTTTTTGGTAATTATTAGTTAGTTCATATTTTTTATTTCTTAGAAAAAAAAACATGTGGCACTATGGGACTGCCGCGGTAAAGCTATTGCATAGAATTTTTATCAACTAATGCAATTATAATTCGCATATGTCTAGTTGAACGCACACAAACACCGTGCCGTCTGGCAACGACTCACCGCACGTCTTGTCCTACGCACTCACGTGGAGGTGCTAGTGTCTAAACTTTGACATAAAGTTCAAAATTTTGACATATTTTAAGCACCATACATTATCTGTCAAACTCTTCATTTAATTGAATGTTAATCTTAATTAAATGTCTCTACTCTCTGATTACGGCGGTTAGTGTCTAAACACACTATGCCGAAGTTCTGCGGCGGAAATTCCGCATGATTACGTCAGCAATGTCAAACGCATACAATATGACGCGACGGAATTTCGGCATAGTGTGTCATCGGTAATTTAAAATACATTGCAGGCTGATTGTACGGCGGTTAGTGTCTAAACACACTATGGTGTGTTTAGACACTAACCGCCGTACTCAGAGACATTTAATGATGATTAACCTTCAATTAAATTAAGAGTTTGACAGATAATGTATGGGGCTTATGTCAAAATTTTCAATTAATTACATTTGAGTAATTAATGTTCCACTCTGAGTGCGGCAGTTAGGATTTTTGGATACGGAATTTTTTGATTCAGTGGCCGCGCTCAAATACCGCGGTAAAAAATAGAAATAAACTTCAGTATTGTTGATACGTGTATTCTCTGGTAAAAGTGTTAATGCACGATGCATTAGTGTCAGTAACTGCAACTGTCTCCTTCCCCCCCTCCTCGCACGTGAGAGGAGACGAGCTCGTTAATTCGGTCACACTTCATAGACCACCCCGTTTATTATGATTCGAGGTTGGAGGAACTTGCATGAGTCTTGTTTGATTGATATTTTATTAGCTATCATTAGAAGATTTCATAGACATCTATATAAATTCTTTTTCTAGATGTATTTTAAACCAAATTTTATAAAATGTACCTTAGATTACGGTCACCAAAAATAAAAATAAAATCAATTACATCAAATATCGGCAATATTGTTATTATAAATGGTATTTCTCTCGTCCGTCGTATTTCTGAAAGAGGTAAGGCATGTTATTTAACTAAACATTAAGCAAAAACTCAAGATTATTGCCTTGCCTTTATTTTCTAACGACCAAAAGTTTGAGAGCCACTACCAAACAGGTCGGCACTGTATGCGGTAGAGTAAGTGTTAATATCATATTAAAATGATCCGGCAGCTCAAAGGGCCGACGTCAGCGGTTGTAATGGTTCTTAGTGGTTCTTAGTGGTTAGTGGTTACAGGTTCCATAACCAGTAAACAGCTTCAATTCCGAACTACTATTGATTTTTATTATGATAGTTGAAGAATTCTCCTTAAAGAAGTATCTACAATCCATACTATTAATATAATAGAATATGTCAAAGTCTGTCTGTTTGTAACTTTTTCACGCCCAAACCGCTGAGCAGATTCTCCTGGGTACTTTGAATCCCGGGAAAGGACATAGGATACTTTTTATTCCGTAAAAATGTACGGTTCCCGTATCCTTGGTGCAACGGAGCTGCAGCGGGCGTCATCTAGTAATGTATATTGTACCTACTTATGTAGTTATAAGATAATGCCTACGATAATGCTAAATAAATAATAATGTCAACAAACAAAAATAAGTGGTTAATTTTGGTAATCCACTGACCACACCTGAGCCACAAATACAATGAGGATGACAGTTAAAATGTCAAAAATGGATGCATGTATTGCATACACACCCTTTCGTTTTGGCGCATTCAATAATTGAATTCGTCAACGAACGCAACGCCAATATTGTTATTTTTGAAGTTTTGGATACGGTCAGAGGGCATGCCTCACGTTCGCTATTGACATAACGCATGCCCTTGACGAAAAAAGGCACAGTGTGGACAAAGCTATTATTGTTTACATTATCATTATAACAAAGAAAATACTTACACAATATTAATTTTACTCCACAGTAAACATCTAGAAATCTAGAGGAAAAAATTAACAGAGAAATGTTATGACCGTTCAGATGTAGATAGACATGCAATTTCCTGTGCAGTGAGCACTCCTCTTATCTGATGCAATAATATGATTAGCATAACGTCAGTGAGAGAATATAAATTAAAAAAATAAATCATTGGACTCCATCGATTTGGCGCGCTCATTACTCGATGCTATCTTGTCCAGGCGTCTAGGCTATTTAGATGTGAATAGATAGAACAAAATATTGTAGCATTGATTAATAAGAACAGTGTAAAGAGGTCTATTTTGAAAATGCTTGGCTGGCTGATTCTTTATTATTTTTAATAAACATTTAAAAATAATAAACGAAGTGAACTGATAATAATTGCATACTGGATGAATAAATAATAATAATAATTGTTCGTCTTGCTTCCACTAATATTTAGTAGTCCACAACAAGACATAATATTTTAGGCACATCTCTCTTCAAGTGGTAGAGCCATGCTTCGGCACAAATGGGCCGGCTCAACCGGAGAAATACCACGGTCTCACAGAATAAAAAGTCGCTGAAAAATCCGGACAATCATACATCGCGTCATTCAAAAATTTAAACAAAATACAAGCAATTCAAAATCAATCCTTTATTATTACTCCTGTCTCTTTCTGCGGCTATTAAATCATGTTTTGTCTCGCTCAGCTATTACGCCGATAAGGCTGTATGTTACATAAATAGCGATAAATGTATGTAATGGCGTAACACGGCCGCGGGAACCCACATTTTATCCCGGTTTTTATCAACCATCCTGTCACGTCCTCTTCCAAGAATAGAAGTTTTTAATGCAACGTTTCCGTTAAAATAAGACACCTTTTACACTTGCAACTGTCGTGCATTTTTTGCTTTTGTGTCACATCTGCGGGTGTACAATGATTTACATTGAAATGGTTATTTCTACGATAGAATTTGCAAATCGATAGATTGACAAAAACAAATTACAATCTGCCACAGCCAGTATAGATAGTTTTCCAGCAATACTGCGTAAAAGATCGGCGTCTATGATGCTAAGAGTGCGGGACAGTTCCAACAGATATCTGGCGGAAATTGCTAATCAAGCTTGAAAGTCCGATATGGAGACATTGGACTAATTTACAAATTTTAAAATAATTACTTTTTACTAACATATTCATAAGAAATATTGTACTTTTACTAACTCTATATGGATCTGTTCTATGGTCTGAAATAAACTGATTATTATATTATTATTTACAAAATATATGTTTTTGTTTCTATTCTTTTGTACCTAGTCATGCAAAGTCTGTCATTATAGAGGCTTATTTGCTAGCCGTCCTTTGGAGAATCCAAAGGACGGCTAGCAAATAAGCTTCTAGTGTGTCTGAGTGTCTGTCTATCTGTCTTTTCGTCAGTCCGTCTGTCTGTTACCTCTTCACGCCCAAACTGAACCGTATTTTCTGAAATTTAGTATGGAGATACTTTGCGTCCCGGGAAAGGACATAGGATACTTTTTATCCAGGAAAAAATGACGGTTCCCGCGCGATCAGTCACGGCGTCATCTAGTATGAAATATTTCAATCCGCCTCATCATACTATTTTTAATGAAAGTGCAAAGTAATGAGACGCTAGCTGACATTTACAGGAATATGTTAAACTGATGCGTGCAATGATAATCATCATTAACAGCGCCAGTTCGCAAGCTCCACTGACACATATCATTAATATGTCATTTGCCTACCGCGACATATTGCAGGTCATTTCTTATTCTCACTATTATAAATGCAGCTTAAATAGCCGTCACAGATATTTCTTTTACTTACTTTTCTAGAATAAGAACCTGTTTCACCACTGCCTGATAAGAGCCGATGGCATGAGTTATCTGGCAGATGGAGTACTGAGTATCTGTCTGATAAGTTGTGGATAGCCTATCCGGAACTTATCAGTAAGAGGCCCCTTAGTGATTTTAGTTGGATAATTGTAGAGGATACTACATTTTAGTTCCTGCATTTATTCACATTCTTCTAACCTAATTTAGCGCATATTATATCCTCTGTATACGGTACCTACGTCTTCTAATTATTACATTTTTTATTTTATTTTGTAAATTAGGTAGTCTGACTGTAAAAAATCTCAATTATTTTGTATATTTTTAGGACAATTTGCTCATTGTCATTAACTGATTTTGATCTGTTTGTCTGTTACCTTTTCACGCACAAACCGCTGAACTGATTCTGCTGAATTTAGGCATGCAGATATTTCGAGTTCCGGAAAAGGACGTAGGATAGTTCTAATCGCGGAAAAATGTACGGTTCTGGCGTAGTAAATAATTTTTAACGGATAGGCGTCATCTAGTAATCAATAACAGGCAATCTATAGTGAGGTTCTATTCAATATTCTATGTACAATGTACATGGTCCTTTACGTAGAAACTCCATGTAGGCTTAATATGGTGCTCAGGGAGGTATAAGTGGTATTAGCACAGCGTGAGGCCTAAGTGATGTCATGATTAGACTTAGATAACTTACTAGATCCTAGATAACTCAGTTTACAAGTAAACCGCGGCTTATAGGTATATTTTATGTTATAAGGTATAAAATATATGATGTAATATGACAGGTTATTAATCCATCATGTATGAGATGAAATAAAAGTGCCATGTTGGTGTTTATTTTTTGCTTTTTGTTCCGGCGGATAGAATTGTATAATGTGCTGATTTTTCTGTTGGCTAAATACTTTGAATTCTAAGGATATTATATTTATTATGAAACTATGTAAGAAAACAGTACATAATAGACAAGTGTAAAAAATCCACAAAAGCAATATAATACCAACCTCCTTATTTTTTAAAGTCGTTAAAAATAAACCAAGCATACGTGTTTAAATAGTAAAATTACATACTAATTTTAACTTATTATTATTTGCACCTTAGTGCTTATGGTAATTGGCAACACTGAACATCAAGCGGTACTCCGATCCGAATTTTCAGGTTTATATTATTTTTCTGTGTTTATGACGATTTATATAATATTTACTGATGGTATGTGATGCCAGTACCTTTCTTGTTTCTTGTAGTGTTATTATTGCATAGTCTCACTACGCAAACTGGCATTTTGCTACGGACGTAACTTAAAATTTCGAAAATTATCGACACATCTACCTCACCCGAAGCTTGCGGCGCGACTGGCGCGCTTACGCCTTATCAGGCGTATGATTTGTTGCCGCATTTTTCAAGTACTCCGACGGTATCTAGTCGAGCGCGAGACCAATCATTCATCTAAGATTTGCACACTATGAATGTAGTAGATTATGTGAAGAATGAAAACACTAACACCATTATCGTACCGTATCTACCATATTTCTTGCAAATAAAAATGATTTTGATTGATTCATTTGATTGGTAGATTTTGCCACCCATCTTTAAGAGGATACACCAAGAGCTAGAAAAATTGAAAATAGGGATTTTAAAATGTATTGCCGTCTCACCAATCTCAAGTCTCCCACCGCAGAGCGCGATAGAGATAACTCGACAAAAGTTCTAATAAAAGAACAGAAAATCATCGATTCGTTGTCTGCTGATTTCTTCTCCAAAACTAAACCGATTTAAGTACTTTTTTCATTAAGAATTAAAGCAAGGATTGAGCTGTGTTCCTATGTTTTAATTTTTTTGTATATTCTAGCCAGTATTGTTTTCTGGGTGTTTGCACACAGAGGAAAATCTGGCCATTTTTTTGGGTTTCTGAACGTCTTTTTTATTAACTAAATTATGAAAAAAAAGAAAACATAGGGACATTGTATTAGTGGCCATAGATATTCAGGAAAAAATTATAACTCTACCGGCAACAGGGGGGAGGAAACGGGACAACGTTTGTATGGAAAAATGGCGGTGTGGACGCCTCTTAACAGTGTGTTAAAATCAGTCGTTACTAGTGCAAACGTCAATAGCTCAGTAGCTCAACTTGGTCTTACACGAATGCTACGCTACAAACGCATATAATTAGCTACTAATGAATAGATAGGGAAGTGGGTTCACAATGGGGTATTCACACGTCACCGGCATACAGTAGCGTTTGTATGGGACCACTGAATGGTACATAGTATTTAAATATCCAGTTTTCATACTTAGATAGAATCCAGGAGTTCTCAAACTTTTATGTAACGGGAAAGCAAAAATACCTTTTATTTTATACTAGTGACGCCCAAATCTCATAGAAATAAGTTTAGCGTATAAGCGTGAAAAGGTGACAAAACAGACAAACAAACGCACTTTCACATTTAATATATTAGTATTGATAAGGATAAATAGTTGCCGATGTAGAATTTCAGCACAAAACTAGTTTATCGCACAGTAACCGTACATTTTTCCGGGATAAAAGTACCGTAAGTCCGATTTATTGGTGTTAGTGTAAATATGTAACAGACAAACTGATTTTTATATTTTTACTAGCTGTCCCTATTTTTTATATTTTAAAACCTTCCCTGGACTTCTACGAATATTTTAAGACTAAAATTAGCCCAATCCGTTCAGCCGTTTTCGAGTTTTAGCGTTACTAACACTATTGAAAATTCATTTTTATATATATAGATATTACCTACCTAAGCGGGATGATATTGTAGTGTTTTCATATTATTAAGTACTTGACTTCGGAATGTAATTTAAGCTTTTAAGCTTTAGTATGGGGCCCAAACCATAAAGCTTTTCTGAGCCAAATTTAAGCTGTAATCATGATTTCATCATGATGATTTCGTAACGGTTAATTGTGGTATTAGCCATGATCCCGCGGTATCACGATGTAGCCATATTATAATTAGCCGGTTGTCGTGACTCTGATGATGGGGGTTATTTTGATCTCCCTAAGTGGCTAAATTGATGTAGCAACTAGCAATGATAAAATTTGATTGAAAAATTAGGCCTTTAAAAAAAGGCCGCTTTGGGGCTTTAAATTTTGAACCAAGTGTACCTGTCGCCACAGAGATGAATCTTAATCATTAGTGTATTATGATACCTCTGAATCCTTATAATGGCATTAACCATTTAAGAAAGTATAAATTCACTAGCTTTTTTATAAATTCAAGAAAGTATAAATTCACTAGCTTTTTTATAAATTCAAGAAAGTATAAATTCAGTAGCTTTTTTTATAAATTCAAGAAAGTATAAATTCACTAGCTTTTTTTATAAATTCAAGAAAGTATAAATACACTAGCTTTTTTTATAAATTCAAGAAAGTATAAATACACTAGCTTTTTTTATAAATTCAAGAAAGTATAAATACACTAGCTTTTTTTATAAATTCAAGAAAGTATAAATACACTAGCTTTTTTTATAAATTCAAGAAAGTATAAATACACTAGCTTTTTAACCTCTGTATTTCGAAACCCTTGAAAGCTCATAGATATTTGCAGAAAAATCTACGATTCTCGTGTTTTAAACGTATGGCACAACGAAGGATAACATTCAGTCGTGAAATTAAATACGTATTTATAAAATAACTATCACTTATTTTTTGCATAACTTAATAATAATTTACATTACTTCCTCCTAAAGTATTAGTTACATGACTAATAAACTCAAAGTTATAAGAGTTTCAACAGTAATTTACCATCAGGTGGTCCGCTATGAGTTAATAAAAAACTTTCGAGTCATTTTTAAGAGAAAACCAACAACACATATTTTTATAGTATGAATCTTTAACTGGTTTATGTTTGTATGCCCACAGGCAATTTTATCAAAACAGTTCCATGGCGTCAAGTTTACTTACTGACTTTTAAGATAGAAATTTAATTTTAGCTTAACATACCTCCGGAAAAACTCACCAAAAAACTCTAAGCTCAAAAACATGAAAGGAAAAATACCCATCGTTGACAGCCATCCTATTATTGACACCTTAGATTTTTGTTTTGAGAAAACTAGGAATATTAATACTAGGATTTTATGTAGTACTAGATGACGCGCGCAATTCCGTCGCGCCAAAAGTCGCTTATCACGTAGGAACCGTACTTTTTTCCGGGATAAAAAGTATCCAACTCCGTTGCGCCAAAATTAATTTATCTCGCGAAAACCGTAGATTTTTCTGGGACAAAAACTATCCTATGTTCTTTCCCTGGACTCAAAGTATCTCCATAGCAAATTTCAGCAAAATCGGTTCAGCGGTTTGGCCGTAAAGAGGTTACAGACAGACGAACTTTCGCATAGCTATAATATTAGTATGGAGTAATTACGAACAAAATATTATTTCTTGAACAACTATTTCTATATCTACAATCATAACTAAAACTGAATTATTGCAGTAAGAACACTGTCATTTCATGATTATGAGTATGGTATGCGCTCCGTTATCGCGCATCTAGGAATGCTGTACCGGTTTCGATGTGACATTGTAATCTCGTCAGAGAGATATGGCGATACAAGTTGTCACAACTTGTAATCACAGAACATTACCATTTTAGATGATGTTCAAGATGTTTTCTGTGATATAAAAGTTTCTATGATAAAGCATCAGATCAGTTAACTTAAGTTATTGAGGAGATCATTTTCTTATAGATTTTTAATGATCGTATATTGATGATACTTCGGTGATTGAAATAAACTTCCTGTCTTGTTTCCTTTTTTGGATGGGTAAAAATATATAAGTAAAATAGCTTTCGTAAAAGTACTAGGTGATTTAAAATTATACTGCTTAATATTAATCTGTTTTGTTTTGTTTTGAGGCCTTTTCACGTTGACAGATCATGGACAAATGCAAACGATTACAAACTCGTGGAGGGACTTTTTTATATTCCAAGATCGAAGATTCACGATTGCCCGTAAATAGCTGAGCAAAAATGGCAATCATGGTTATTATTGGCCGGCGTGAAGAGGAGACTACACAGGGTGTAACAAAACTAAGTGATAACGCTTTAGGGTTTGTATATTGTGTTCTTTATATAGAGTTTATGTGAAAGTAGCAGCGTCGAAAGAGCATTTTTTGTAGGCATGCACCCGAGCATCAGAAATTTAAAATACATAAATTAAAAAAACTTCTTTCAGCGCTACTACATTCATAGTGACCTCTATACAGGGTGTAAACAAAATAAGTGATAATACTTTAGGGTGTGTACGTGTTCCTTGTAGAGAGTTCACTGTGAAAGTAGCAGCGCTGAAAGACCAAATTTTTTTTTCACTTTTGTATGGGGAAACTCGTGACGCTCGCGCCCTTGTCCATACAAAAGTGAAAAAAATTTTTCGTCTTTCAGCGCTGCTACTTTCGCAGTGAACTCTCTACAAGGAACACGTACACACCCTAAAGTATTATCACTTATTTTTGTTACACACTGTATAGGGGACTAATACACACCCTAAAGTATTATCACTTACTCCTGTTACACCCTGTAACTGTATACAATATTATAGAGTAAACAATTTAACGTTCATAAATATAAATTAAATAAGAAATGGCGTGACAAAAATGTGGCGTGCGCCGACTGAAATTTAGAAAGTACACGAGATGAGCGCGCGCAGTTCCGACATATCGACGAAAGTATAATATCTGACCGATGTAAACTAGTATGTATTACAAATTATACGTGTAACGGCTGCATAATACATAATATCAATGATTACTTTAATTTAATGAAGATGTTGACATACACTGCCTACATTTTTTGTCAAAATCCTCATTTTAAGTAAAATAATCTTTAAATTACTTTCAAGTCTCAGTGCGGCATTGAGCTATCATAATAGTTCAATGGAGTGCGGCCGTAAAATTCTCCTTACAATGTTTAATATGTATTGAGTTCCAAAATTTAGCCCAGTATTCTGGCGTCTAATATACGTCTTGAATCTCAGTTCTGACGCTATAATATAATATATTGTACTGGTAAGCTACTGGTAAGACAAAATAAGACGTATTAAAATGACATCTCAATGAAAGTCATACTATATGTTAAGCACTGGCGAATATTTCGAAACGAATCAACAGCGCGGACGTCGATCATTAGTGCTCATGAAGTCTAGAATTACTGGTCAGTACCAGTAAACAGAGTGCATACGTCCGTAATATACCCAATATTACGGACGTATGCACTCTATTTTGCAGTTTCATGTGACAGACATAATCGAACAAGGATCAAAGTTGTATCGCGTAGGGCACTGGCGCTACCCATATTTTAAAAATCAGACCAAACTTTTAAAAAATCTGAACATGTAAGCAATAAATAATGCGTAGTGTAGTTTCAGTTTCAGAGAATTTCGGTTAAAAAGTTACCAGTTTTGGCCTGGTTTTCTAGCAATAGTTAAAGGGTTGCGCTACGCGTCCTTAATGTTGGATTAAGCAGGAATCGGAGCAACAACCATGTTCTGTTAATTGGTTTATGAGATTCACTGCTCACCGGGCAGTAGGCAGTGGGCGCATCCGTCGAACGGTACAAGCTATAAATTCGTAGCAGCTTATATCTGGGTCAATATTATAATCTAGTTTTTGCGACGCCAATACTGCTATACGAGACCAGGGATTTGCTAAACGAGTTGCGATCAGGTATTTCCAAAGCATTAGACTAAAGCATTTTCCAAACTATGTGCCACGGCGCCCTGGTGCGCCGTGGAAAGGCAAGAGGGGCGCCGTGAGTCGATCTTTCATTATTATCCGAAACCACAAATATTATAAAATTAAATTATAATATTAATAATAATAATGTAATGCAGGTAGATGATTAAATATTAGTTTATTACTATTTGCCTGCTTAACCTAACTTTAATCAGTAAAGGTATTTATTTATGTATCTCTTCCTAATAGCTAGGTAATGTAGGGCGTCCGCGCCGTGACAAAATACTTTACGTGTAACTACGCCGCAGGCTGAAAAAGATTGGGAGCCCCTGGACTAAAGACATCAGCTCCAATGGCTTCGTCACCCAAAAGTGTAGGACCCTATCTTAGAGATTGTCTGACGCCCGCACTCAGACGTCATTACTTAACTTTAAGTACCTGGATGACCGAGCTTTGCTCGGTATAGCAAACACTCATTGACTTCGTGTTACTTAATAACGCCGTCTGCTGGTCGTTAAAACAATTAGCTGCTCACAAAATGGTATTATTATTCGCCAATAGATGTCAGGAAGAGCCATATTTTTCAGTTTATCGATTATCGATAAAACACGAATAAAAAGACATTTTCTGAAAATGATTCCTAGCTAGATCGATTTATCGCCCCCGAAACCCCCTATATACTAAATTTCATGAAAATCGTTGGAGCTGATTCCGAGATTCCAATTATATATATATGTTACGCTCAAAGACCGAAATCGCTCAATGGCTCACAACGCGTTGTGGTCACAGTGAAACAGCCACGGCGCGTTCTGGCAATCACAAAAAGACCATAACGCGAAATTCGTGTCGTGGCTGATATGCTATTCGTTTTTCTTGATTTGTTCTTGATTGATTAGTCCATAATGAAACTTTTTAATCGGGACTTAACGCGACTTATTTAAGTAGTAATGCTACTACGAGTACATACTTGTTGCAACACGGCCGAAACGTCGAGAAAAAGTATGTACTCGTAGTAGCATTACTAGATACTTAAATAAGTCGCGTTAAGTCCCGATTAAAAAGTTTCATTATAATGCAACGCGAAAGTTTAAAATGTAATCGTCTATAGGTATGGAAGATTATATTTAAATTACCACGCGTACTACAAAATATTTTTTCTTTTACTAAATCACTGCATAACGTGTTTATCATTATTATTTATAAAATATCCATAACCGGCGCCAGACAGACAGGACAGTATGGATATTTTCAAAAAATAATGAAAAACACGTTATTGTATATACGCAGTGATTTAGTAAAAGAAAAATATTTTGTAGTACGCGTGGTAATTTAAATATAATCTTCAATACCTATGGACGATTAATCAATCAAGAACAAATCAAGAAAAACGAATAGCATATCAGCCACGACACGAATTTCGCGTTATGGTCTTTTTGTGATTGCCAGAACGCGTCGTGGCTGTTTCACTGTGACCACAACGCGTTGTGAGCCATTTTTTCGCTCATTGAGCGATTTCGGTCTTTGAGCGTAACATATACAAGAATTGCTCGTTTAAAGATATAAGATAAACTTTAGACTTTAAACGTTAAAGCTTGTCTAATAATGTAACGTATCATTAACAGTACGTCCATTCTATTAAATGGCTGGTAGACATTTCAAAACACGTAAAAATGTATTCGTCGGTTCGCACGGAATATATAATTTGTTTCTCATTTTCTTGGGAAGTCTTGTAAACAGCCGTTCCAAATGTAAGCACCCTTATGAAATGTTGTTTACTAGTTTGGTTAGGACAATGCAGGCTGATCACCTTATTGTCTGACTAGTAAGATGATCCATGCGTCGGATGGGCATGTAAAAAGTATGTGCCTGATCTCTTGCCAGTGGTGTCGGTCGTCCGTCCCATTAGGTTACGAATAACGATAACGCCAGGAGCGTTATCGTTATTCGTAACCTATTGTGTATTGCACATGAACTTGGGCACTATAATCACTGCTGCGTAGATTGCATTGGTGAATCCAGCTAATGTCATCGAACTGGTGTGGGAGGCATTATACTAGCTGTACTCATCTGCTTCTAGCTAGCGTTGCTAACCAAAATTATAGCACAATAGCACTGAAGAGGGTACTGGATAATAATAATAGCTCCCACACCGGTTTCGGTGACGGTGGCCGGTTTCATTGAAACCAGGCCAGCTACGCAGGAGTAATTTTATAGTGCCCAAGTGTGTGCACAGTACACAAGAGCACTCGCTATTCCTTTACTCTCATAACCGAATGGGACGGAAGACCGACACGACTGGCGAGAGATCAGATCAGGACCTACTTTTTACATGCCCATCCGACGCATGGATCATCTTACTTGTCAGACAATCAGGTGATCAGCCTACATTGTCCTAACCAAACTTGGAAATAACATGTTCCCAACGCGGGAATCGAACCCATAACCTCCGAGTCAAGAGCCACGCTCTTAACCACTGGACTACGGAGGCGTTTAGGTCACTGGATAATGATGATTCAAGTACATCTTAATTGACTCATCAACGTTAAGTACTAACCTTACCGTTATTAGTTACTACCTAATAAGATACTAATTTATTATTGAGTATTAACTGTGCAGACAGATAGAATAACATACTAAAAGATTAAATTATGGCTTCCTATTCTTTGAAATACTATCCGAAACTCGATGTCTCTGCAGACTGTAATACTCAAACAGTACTTATAGTAAGGGACTCTTAAAGTAGAAGAACTATGCATTGGCGCGAATTGGCCGGCTCAACTAGATCAATACCAGCATGATGATACAATATGATTAAGATTTAGCATTTCTTATTCTTGAAATATTATCAAAGTTTACATTAATTACAGGGTATAACGAAATAAATTAATTATTATAGGTTAGGTTAATATAGAGTTCACTGTGAAAGAAGTGGTGCTGAAAGGGTAACATTTTTTTACTTTAGTATGAGTATACAATGCTCAAACAAATCACAAAAAAGTTCCTCTTCCAGAGCTCCTACTTTCATAGTGGACTCTATATTATAAGGGAGACATACACACCCTAAAGTATTATCACTTCGTTTTCTTACACTGTATAATCTTATATATAAAAATGGATTTTTAAATGTGTTAGTCGCGCTAAAACTCGAAAACGGCTGAACGGATTGGGCTGATTTTAGTCTTAAAATATTCGTAGAAGTCCAGGGAAGGTTTTAAAGTGACACAAAGTTCACCGGGACAGCTAGTCTTATATATAAAAATGGATTTTCAAATGTGTTAGTCGCGCTAAAACTCTAAAACGGTTGAACGGATTGGGCTGATTTTAGTCTTAAAATATTCGTAGAAGCCCAGGGAAAGTTTTAAAGTGACTCGAAATTCACCGGGACAGCTAGTCTTCTTATATATAAAAATGGATTTTCAAATGTGTTAGTCGCGCTAAAACTCGAAAACGGCTGGACGGATTGGGCAGATTTTAGTCTTAAAATATTCGTAGAAGTCCAGGGAAAGTTTTAAAGTGACACGAAGTTCACCAGGACAGCTAGTATCTTATATATAAAATTCTCGTGTCACAATGTTATTTACCGTACTCCTCCGAAACGGCTTTACTGATTTTCAGCAAAATTTATATGCATATTCAGTAGCTCTGAGAATCGGCTACTGGGTACTTTTTATATTGATGAGTACCTACATTTGTTGAATAAATAATAGTAAATTATTACAACTCGAGACTGACGGCGATCATTGTTTGTGCGACGGGATAGCGATGGACGTTGCCATGGTGACATACTTATTTAGTCATTTCAATAAAATAATATGGGCGAAATACTTTATATGGCAAAACAACGTTTGCCGGGACAGCTAGTTTATTATAATAAATTTAAGTATGCGAAAGTATCTAGTCAACCTCACTCTTTCATTTTTGGCTCATCATTGATTGCCACCTTCGTATCAATCGTGTCCATCCATTATAATGTGCAATTCTAGACCTTATGGCAACGTGATAAGTGTCATGATTTCCATAGAAAGTCCGGCGAAAACGATGTAAGTCTGCAATAATTGTTAATCAACCCGCCTACGTACCGCAAATAAAGGGTTCCATGTGCTATTATAAACTAGTCAATGTCATGGAGGCGAGGCATATTTAAATTGAAGTTGATACTGAATCAATAAGCTATGCGACCACGTACCACCACTTTAATTTTATGAAGATTTTGACTTAGGATACCTTATATTTGCTGTTAAACTTTTGATTAAATTAAAGTTAAATAAATAATAAGTGTTATTTTCAGAAGCTTACGTGGCCACTTCACTTCTGGCGACTGGCTACCAAAACGTAATTTTCTTAACATGGCGGTTTGTATTTTAAATTAAAACAATTTTCAGGTACCAGGTATACAGGTACTTCTTATCATTTCATAATTATTATATTATGATAAAAATATTCCATAATATAAAACCTATAGTGTACTGTGTAACTTATACTATCAATGTCAATTTTAATACAATAATATGTAAATACAATACGGAACCAAACCGCCATATTAAAAACTCGAGCTCGACAATTACATTTCGTTCAAATAATTGTAATGTAATAAATTTTAACGACTTCATCAACTCTTTCCAGAATCTACAATCTCTTTGTTAATATAAATTGGTATTAGATTTGCAAATCGCTGAGTCAGATTTTAGGAAAGTCACTGTATTATTTATTTATTATGTAATCGTAACCAGAGCGCCTAAACTTGGTATCAAATTAATTTTAACCTGAATTTTAGAATAGGAAGCTAAGATATAGATGCAAATAATTCATAGGAAAATAATATTAATTAATACTTATTTGAATACCAGTAGAAAAACATCAAGATTTCTAGTTTAAAAAAACTGTTTTAAGCTATTATATTATGTACTCAAAAAATCCGTCTTTATACCCATACAAATTGCCGATCCGGGCATCCGTATGGGTATGAAGACGGCATTTTTTTTGAGTTCCCAGCATGATTGTTCTCATAGAAAAAGTTGTTCATTTTGACGGGCTCATTAATTGATGGTTTCAAGGATAACGGTGTTTACACTAACACACTATATAATATTATGTTACTTGATTTATAATTTAATTAAATTAAATGAAGTTTGTTGCTAGCCGCAAGAATAACAATAATATTTTAAAAGACGTCATAAATAAAATATTAAGTACAAAATTATTATTAAAAAAAGTGCACAATTTTTTTTAATGAAATAAGGGGGCAATCTTCCATCGCCCATGGACGAAATTTCCCACGATTTAAATAACGAATGTATTTTTCAAGTTTAACTTAAACCGTAATTTGAACATGGCGGACACGACAGATCAAATCGACTTCCCTTTAATTTAATTTATGATAATATATTTAATATAATTGGTTTTAACACGCGTTTTATAGGTTTTCGTAATTTATTTCATGGAGAATCGAGACAGCCCATTAAGAATCTTTTACGATTTCATTAAGCTATACGCCGGCCGTTAGACCAAGCAGAATTTATGTAAGTCTATTAGTCTATATAAAATTGGAAGGAAACGATATGTTATAATATTTGACATTTTAATATTGCTCATTCGGCGATGCAATCGCCGACTGATGCCATATCTTGATGTGATTTGACGCTTTATCATCTGTAAATAATAATAGGATTGCTCTTTCAGTGCTGCTTCTTTCACAGTGAGCTCTACACAAGGGCACGTACACACTGTAAAGTATTATCACTTAGTTTCGTTAGACGCGCTTACAGACGACGGCACGTGTCGGCGGCAGTCGGCGGCACGTGTCGGCGGCAGTCGACGGCAGACAGCAGTTAATCACGCTTGCAGTTGTGACGTACCGCGTAAAGGTAAGCGTCCACAGGTCGGTATCGTACGCAATGGACGCAATTTTTTTACAGTACGTCCACTGTATCGGCAGCGTACGGATTACCGACTAGCCAGTATGTTTATCTTCAAATTAGTCCAAACAAAGTTCCTAAGTCAAAATTTCTGCTTTTTGTGGGCTTCTTACACGTGCCGTTCGTCTGTAAGAAGCCCACCCTGTCATATTTTACCGTTCTTATAGACTATGAATGGGCCTATCAACATGGCGCTACGTATATGGCAATTTACATAATACGTTATGTTAATATGATAATTCCGTTAATGACGTATAAGATCAAAAGAGATTAGTAATTAACGGTGTTCCAATGCTCTATCTAATTTATACGATATAAGAAATGAAGGCCGTTGAACCAACATTAGTGGTACAGTTACTTTTTTGTACATAACACAGGAAATCGTACATACATTAACCTATTTTTTATAATATTTTATTTCATCTTTCAAAAGCTTTTTTACTCGTGTCGAGCTTAAATTAATAAAAGCAACAACTGGGCCCAAAGCCAAGATGAGTTGAAATATTTTGTGACAGTGCCCGACCATCTCAAAGTCTAATACTTTAGGGGTGCCTACCTTTTGCTATTATTGATATCGAGCAAAAACGGCTAAAAAAACGCTCCCATACAACAAACGTTATATGGGAGCCCCCTTTAAATATTTTTATTTTGTTTTTAGTATTTGTATAGCGGCAACAGATATACACAGTACACACTCTGCAAAAATTTCAGAACTGTAGCAATAGCGGTTCTTGAGATATTGCCTGGAGACAGACAGACGGACAGACAGACATGGAAGTCTCATGAATAGGGTCCCGTTTTCACCCTTTGGGTACGGAACCCTAATAACGAAAATCTGGCTGACACTAGCTTTTACTACAGAATGTTACAAAATTAAGTGATAATATATACTTTAAGGTGTGTACGTGTTCCTCGTAGAGAGTTTACAGTGAAAGTAGCAGCGCTGAAGATCACTTTTTTCATTTTTGAATGAGAAAACGCTCGGGCGCTTGCCCATGAAAAAAAAATTTGGTCTTCCAGTGCTGCTACTTTCACAGTGAACTCACTACAAGGAACACGTACACACCCTAAAGTATTATCACTTAGTTTTGTTACACCCTGTATATATTATTATTAAATTCGAATTTAATTATTATAAAAATATTTGCTAAGTGCCTAATATTTAATCCTAGTTTTCTTTTCATCATTGCTAACATTTTCATCTTACAAAACAATAAAATATTTTTACTGCCATCTTTTAAATGTAAGAATGCCGTAGTAGCCTTTTGGGTGTAGGGGCATAATCAGACCAAGTTAGATGACCTCCGTTAACAGTACTGTAACAATGGTTCCCACGGCGTTGGGAGCTGACTCAGGGTTGTACTGGCAGCTCCAAGATCGATAAAAACTTTACAAGCTAAATACTTTGAGGTAAAGTAAAATGTTGCCTTAGTTAGCTTGAAGGTTTATTGACATAGGTATTACGTTACAGCTTAAGAGAGATTTCATTTGGAAATACAGTTTAGTCTCAATTTCACCAACGACTGTTAAAGTTAACGCTCGGATTAATATCACGTTACTTCTTTCGTTTTTCATACGAATGAAAGAGAAGACATGACATTTTAACAAGCTGTTAACACTAACAGACGTTGGTGAAATTGGGCCTAAAGGTAATAAAAAAACTTTAAACGTATAAATGTATCCTATGTGGATGGTCCTAAAATAGGCGAGGAAATTAATCTTTATGCTCCAAAAAGTCAATATAAAACTGTATGCTCCAAGCTTTGACGACCTCTGTGGCTCAGTTGGTGGGCTGGTGGTAGCCCAAGCCGGGGGTCGCGGGTTCGAGTCCTACCCACGGAACAAAAAGTTTTCAAAAGTCCTGGGTCATGGATGTGTATTAATTAATATGTGTATCATATAATAAAAATATGTAATAGTATAAAAGTATTAAATATATTTCCGTTGTCTGGTACCCGTAACACAACTCCTTCAGGTACTTAGCACGGGGCCAGACTGAAGTGGTGTGAAGCGTCCATAGATATTATAAGTAGCCAGGAAAAGAAGTAGCATCATAGAAAGAACGTAACAAAAGCATTTTAGTTCTGCCGGCAGGAGTAATTTTTTTTTGTGCTTTCTATTCTTCTACTCTTCTTCTCACACAGCTACATCATTTCTACTAATAATGTAAGGGTTCTAGATACGATCTAGCTGCTAGTCTGATTTCATAATAATATTGAAACGAATTCATGATGATAATATTTATTGTGTAACGAATATACTAAAATGAGAACTTAAGTATTAGGTGACCAATTCTCAAAACACAAATGTTGTTACTCGCTACTACGTTTTCAGAAACAGCCTCCAATCGAAGCTACATTCGAAGTATAAGAATTGAGCCTCAAATTATTGTTTTTGTTTCTATTAGAGTAATCTTGGCAATGTTTCATAATGAAACAAAATACCTTGAAAATTGGAAATCTCCGGTACAAAATATATTTAGTTCTTAGTTAGAATAGAAGCCATAATAATCCATCCAGCCATCTCTAATATATAAAATTCTCGTGTCACAATGTTAGATAGCGTACTCCTCCGAAACGGCTTTACTGATTTTAATCAAATTTTATATGCATATTCAGTGGGTCTGAGAACCGGCTACTGGGTACTTTTTATATTGATAAGTGCATTTGTTGAATAAATAATAGTAAATTATTACAACTTGAGACTGACGGCGATGGACGTTGCCATGGTCATGGACATACTTAATTAGTAATTAGTCACTTCGATTAAATAATACGGGCGAAATACTTCATATGGCAAAGAAACGTTTGCCGGGACAACTAGTAAGTAATATAAAAGATATTGACTCTATACCTGGAGGCCATGGGTTCGAACTTCGATTCCGGCATATATATATATATATATACTAGATGTCCCGCGCGGCTTCGCCCGCGTAAATTAGAAATTTTACAGAATCCGTAGGTACATTTTCCCATAAAAAATATTTCCCCCGTTTTTCCCACATTTTCCTGAGTTTCTTCTGTCGTATTAGTCTTAGAGTAATAATATAATATAACCTTCTCGATAAATGATGAGTCTTACTCGATAAATGATCTATCTAACACTGATATAAGTTTTTAAATCGGACCTGTAGTTTCTGAGATTGACGCGTTCAAGCAAACATACTCTTCAGGTTTATAATATTAGGTAGATATAGATTTTTTTTAATTATCGCTTGACAAACTCGAGTCTCGATCTAAAAGACTATGAAATGGTATAATATGGTAGTGATGATGATGATGATGATGATGAAGAATGTAATTTGCATAGTAGCATATGCTTTCTGTTCTTAAAACAACGCCGAAACTCCCAAACTTGTATCTATAAAGAATCAGGAATTCTCTCAGCACCTTCCGAACCACGGTATACCAGGTATATCTCGGTGCAAAATCTTACTTGTTGGTAGCATATGCTTAGAATACTTCTCACGAAACCGAAGTCACCATATGTTTCCCTATAAGTTTTGAGGAGTTCCCTCGATTACTTATGGATCCTTCATCAGATCACCACTTTTCTGAATATAATACCAAATTGGGATGATACCTTATATACCAAAAGAAAAATTTTGAAAATCGGTTAACAAACGGCGGAGTAATCGTTGAATATAAGAAAACGAACATAACACCTCCCCCATTTTGAAAGTCGGTTAAAATTGTAGCCTATGTGTTATTTATTTAATATTTTAATCAGCACATGAATTGAATAACAAATTTTTTTTCAAATTAATCGTAGCACCATCTGTCAGGACAAACTAAAATTGAAATAGAATAATATTGAATGCGATGATAGCGCCGTCCGCCGGATCTAATGTAAAACATTCCAAAATCAACAACTCCTTATAAATAAGAAATTAATTGAAAAAACATTTTCCAGTAGACCAAACTGTAAATCTAAACCATTCTCGAATCTCCACGAACACACACAAAAAATTTCATCAAAATTGGTCCAGTCGTTTAGGAGGAGTTCAGTCACATACACACGCACACAAGAAATATATATATTAAGATATAGAAGAAAGATTCTTAGAACATGCACTGATTGTCTGTCTCTCTGATAGTCTGACATATCTGATAAAAAGATCTGTGCTGCTCCTGCGCATGCACTTCTGCACTATAAAATAAATCTGTGTAGCTGGTCTGATTTCAATGACACAATGGCATGGAATTATATTATTCATTTAAACTTTAAAGCCTGCTAATAAAACTAATATCAACTAACATACCTATATTATCACTAATAAATAATCAGTCTATTTTGTCATTTTAATGCCTCCGTGGTCCAGTGGTTTGTAGCGTGGCTCTTGACTCGAAGGTCGTGGGTTCGATTCCCGCGTTGGTAATAATATGTTATTCCCATGTTTGGTTAGGACAATGCAGGCTGATCACGTGATTGTCTGACAAATAAGATGATCCATCGGATGGGCATGTACAAAGTTGGCCCTGGCCTGGAAAGGTTGGTCTCTCGCCATTCGAGTATGAGAGTCTTTACTGCTGTTGTGTGCTGCGCACATACTTGGGCACTATAAAATTACTTCTGCATAACTGGCCTGGTTTCAGTGAACCCGTAATCGGGGTGGGAGGTATTAACTATTATTATTTTGACGTTCGCACTGATGACTCACAAAGTCTTACCTATAATCTTGGGAAGTATAAATTAATCAATGTGAGAGACAAAAAGACGGAAATTCTTCCAATCTCTAAATTCACATAATCATAACTCTCTATTATCTAATGCAAAATTCAGTCACGGAAACATAACACCAAGTGTGAGTCGAGAAATTATTTAATAGTGCCGTACACAAATTAATAAGACTCATAAAAAAGTGTCTAATCATCAAAATCTGATTATACAGACATGGTTAACAAGGAAGTAATTTTTAAGCACCATGTATAATTGTTTATTATACAGGATGTCCGGAATAATGTAATATAATGATTTCTCTAAGAAAATTATTATTGAAGATATTGTAGAAGTTTTTGTAGGGTAGTTAAATTTTTAAAGACAGAAAAAGTAAACCTCTTATTTCGGTGTTTTGCCAAAATACCACTAAACAACAGCTATATCGCCTTTTTGAAATGCTCATGGCCTGATCAAACTTGATTTACATATTATTTAAGCTAGGTTAAGCTTTCTCATAAATTCTTAGAACAGTATAGGAATTGTTTATCTGCAGAGACATAATATTGTTAATATTATGTTGCTTTTAATACATACATTTCAGTTTTGGCTTTTGCTAACTTCAGCTATTCTGAATTCAACTATTGTATAAAAAATAAGAGTTTATTAAACTGTCTTATAGACTCTAGGATTTTATCAACGTTCTCAGTAGTGCTACAATAATAATATTATATTACCTATTAAATTATATTATGATTATACGGAACTCCATGCCACTATTATCTATCTATGGAACCCTAAATAAAAATTCCATGCATGTTAAACTTTCGCCGTATTACATCAAATGTGGAGCGCTACTACCGTACACCGTTACCTACGGTCTACGTCCATATACGTTATGTAAATCTACGGCGAGATAAAATCATCATCATCATTTCTCTAATTGGGAAATTTGTTGATTTGCATATTGGTACATTGGTTGATGATGTTGATTGATGAGTCTATATCATGATGAGACTCAAAAAGGTTTTGACTGTCTTTTTTAACTTGATACCTCTTTTGCGTCGCCCCTTTAGTTGTAACGTACCTGGAACAAAAAGTACTTTTATTAATTTTTGAAAATGTGTAGCGCAATCGCGTTAAGAAGTATTATTATATACAAACTTTCATCCCCTATTTGACCCCCTTGGGGTTGGAATTTATCAAAATCCTTTCTAAGCGGATGCTTGCCATTGCATGCCAAATTTCAGCCCGATCCGTCTAGTGGTTTGGGCTGTGCGTTGATAGATCACTATGTCAATCAGTCAGTCACCTTCGAGTTTTATATATACAGGGTGTAACAAAAACAAGTGATAATAATTTAGGGTGTGTACGTGTTCCTTATAGAGAGTTCACTGTGAAAGTAGCAGCGCTGAAAGACCAAATTTTTTTTTCACTTTTGTATGGGGAAACTCGTGACGCTCGGGCCCTTGCCCATACAAAAGTGAAAAAAATTTTTCGTCTTTCAGAGCTGCTACTTTCACAGTTAACTCTCTACAAGGAACACGTACACACGCTAAAGTATTATCACTTATTTTTGTTACACCCTGTATAGATAAAAATTGTTAACAGGAATAATCTGTATTCCGTATATATTTTACTATAACTGTATTATACAGTAGTGTATACAGATGTTGGCCGTGTAGGAAGCGCCTCACTGAGACTGTAATTTGTCAATGGCGGCTCGTTTGGCTGTCAGTGTGTTTGCTACAGGCGGCTGCGCAGGTGACAATTACGAGGGTGACTGTACCCAGGTAACCAAGAAGTCACTCTTCGAGCAGAAAATCGTTTAGGGTGAAGCCAAACGAGCGTAATTTGTGAGTTGTGAGTCGCAGAATTTCGGTCGCGTAAATATCTTTTCATACGAATCAATGACTCACAAAATTACGCTCGTGCAGTGAATGAAACAGGGCTTTTGTATTTTTTTTTTTATGAAATAGGCAAACGAGCAAACGGGTCACCTGATGGAAAGCAACTTCCGTCGCCCATGGACACTCGCAGCATCAGAAGAGCTGCAAGTGCGTTGCCGGCCTTTTAAGAGGGAATAGGGGAGGGTAGGGAAGGAAAGGGAAGGGAATAGTTGAGGGAAGGGAATAGGGTAGGGGTTAGGGGATTGGGCCTCCGGTAAACTCACTCACTCGGCGAAACACAGCGCAAGCGCTGTTTCACGCCGGTTTTCTGTGAGAACGTGGCATTTATCCGGTCGAGCCGGCCCATTCGTGCCGAAGCATGGCTCTCCCACGTATAAAACTGAATGCAGCCGAAATTCTGTGACTCACAACTCACAAATTACGCTCTACTAGCAAGACTGACGCAAGCAACTCCGTTGCGCCAAAACTCGTTTATCGCTCGGGAACAGTAGATTTTTCTGGGATAAAAACTATCCTATGTCCTTTTCCGGGACTCAAAGTATCTCCATACCAAATTTCATTAAAATCGATTCAGCGGCGTTAAGAGGTCCTTACAGACCTGTCTGTCTGTTACCTTTCGCATTTATAATACTTTTAAGGATTAGAAAAGAAAAAAACAGCAAAAGTAAGGATAATATCCTTAACAACTAAACTTTTGAAAGCCCCAGAAAACACAACACAGACGAGCATTTTGTGAGAAATATTAATTTGTTGTTAACTTTTTTAACAATTGGCGGTAATTTTAACATAAATAAACGATCGAGATCAGCCGATAATCGTGGTAGTCACCAATCATGTTCAATCACTAAAAACTGTACGCACACTCTGAGCCGTTACCAGGCCTTCATAACATAGAAGGTAGATGACCGCCTTTTTTTCGAGCATAGGCACGCCAATATGCACCGTATGCACTGCTAATAAGGTCTGTTTATTTGTATAATTCACGGAGGCGTTTTACGATTTAATAAGTCATGATCTGATTGAGAGAATACATTACGCAGCTGCGATTGTTGTGAGAAAAGAAATGAGGACACCAAATTGTGTCGGATTATAATCGAAGAAAGGCCTTTGTATGTTGTTATATCAATAAATGAAATAACAAGAATGATATTAGGCGTTTTTTGTGTACTATATTATGTATCATTAGACCTCATAACGAATCCGTGGTCAAATGGTATAGAGTGCGGCTCTTGACTCGGAGGTCGTGGGTTCGATTCCCGCGTTGGAAACATGTTATTTCCAAGTTTGGTTAGGACAGTGCAGGCTGATCACCTGATAGTCTGACAAGTAAAATGATCCATGCGTCGGATGGGCATGTAAAAAGTCGGTCCTGCGCCTGATCTCTCACCGGTCGTGTCGTTCTTCCGTCCCACTGGGTTATGAGAGTAAAATAATAGAGAGTGCTCTTGTGTACTGCGCACACACTTGGGCACTATAAAATTACTCCTGCGTAGCTGGCCTAGTTTCAATGAAACCGGCCACCGCGACCGAAACCAGTGTGGGAGCTATTATTATTATTATTATTATTAGACCTACATGGATGGTGCATATCACTGTCATGAAGGCGTAGATGAAAAAAAAGAAGTGAAACTAGCGATAATTTATAATTTGGCCAAATGCACATCCAACATGATTACACGAGTAGCACTTTACAAGATGACGTTAGCTACAAAACCGCCAAAACATCTCCGTATGATTTTACTACATAGTTACAATCTGATAATCCTAAATAATTGGCATTCTTTGTACGTCTATATTCTAAGTTGGCATTTCGTCTCTGCTAATTCCTACTTGGCATTCTATTTTATAAGTTGGCATTTCGTCTTTACAAATTCTAATTGGCATTAATTTTGCCCTAATAACCCTAGAATAATCCTTTTTTCCTCGAGTCGAGTTATTGTATGAGACATCAAAGCAACCGTCTAATTCCATCCATGGATGACAGATTACCTCATCGTGTCTAGACGTACAGTCGAAGACTTTAGCACTTTTCGACCTTATGTCTTGGTGATAGGTTTTAAAAGTGTTAAACCTGTCTTCGACTGTACTGGTTCTAAAGTACCGGTTCCCGAGTTATGTCAACATACGTGATTTAGGATTGGTACACACGGAGCGAAAGATCAAAATTAAAATCTGCATAGTAAAGAAAGAGTCTAAGTTTTTAAACTGTGTAGAAAATTATTATAGATTGCGAGAAATACATAAATTGAAAGCAAGGAAGCTAAAAGATTTTATAGAATAGTTTTATTTATAAATTATTATTGAATTATTGATTGCACAAGTTATTGGCAAGTTTTGTTATATTTGGGAAATAAACTATCTTTATATTCACGTGTTTCTTTGTTCCGCGTTAACTAACGACCTACAAAGTGAAATCTAATTATTAGACAAACTAAAAATAATTGACATAATAATAGGTTGAGTTACTTGTGTTTGATCGCGAGATATCGGGAAACAAAGCCGATAATTATGATGGGGTTCCCGTGAGAACCGTGCACATTGAAAGTTCAGTATTGTTTCAAAACGCGCCATGCACGTTACACCCAAAAAGTCGATCTACATTCTGTCGGAATGGTGCCAAATTGCATTAATTTTACATACAATATTTTATTTATTTATTAACAAAAATAAGTGCATCTAACAAACAAATTTTACAAAAAAGTATGTAAAAACAAACGTACTTGTATCCCAATGAATGATAAACGTATTGAGAAGTTTAGGGGTGAAATTATGTATAAGATTGGAAATTAACGGCCATTCCCAATATTTGATCTATCTCTGGTTTTGCCCTACTAGAGATAGGAATAGCTCACAATTGACATAAAATATATGTCTCTAATGTCTAATGTGAGCTATTCCTATCTCTAGTAGGGCAAAACCAGAGATAGATCAAATATTGGGAACGGCCGTTAGAATATCATAGTAGCCCAGATATGACATTTTATGACATTTGGTAAACTTTTCAAATTAATTAAAAACATTTTTGATACCACTTTCACCTCTAAAACAGTTGGCAAAAATAATAAGAGTAAATTTAGTGAATGGGCTACACCAGGTATTATGAAAAGCAGATTAAAATTGTATGATCTTTATAATGAAAGAACTGTAAATCAAAGTGAACACTTTAAAAACTATGTAAGATCATTTTCAAAAATATTTAAGCAAGTTTGTAGGGCTGCAAAATCTATTCAAATTAGAAATAAAATTCAAGATTCAAAAAATAAAGTAAAGACAACGTGGCAAATAATAGCAAGTGAAACTGGAAGTCGCCAGTCACAACTCAGATTTTAAATTAAATATAGATAACAAAAATATAACTTCCGACGATGATGTTGCGACTGCTTTTGAGAAATCTATTTTAGGACCCTTCCTATTTCTTATTTATATAAATGACCTGCCATTCTTAATCAAAGATAAACATGGGATAGTATTATTTGCTGATGATACATCGCTTACATTTAATATCAAACGGCTTAATGCGTGTTATGACGAAGTAAATAATGCTCTCTTAAAGATTGTACATTGGTTTAGCGTTAATAATCTTTTACTCAATAGTAAAAAACCCAAATGTATTAAATTCACACTGCCCAATGTAAGGCAAACGGAAACCAATGTACTTTTAAATGGTGATGCTATGGCGCTAGTGGATACAGCTGTATTTTTAGGTATAACACTAGATTCCAAGCTTCAGTGGGGCCCTCATATTGCTGGGTTGGCCGACAGACTCACTTCAGCAGCATATGCAGTAAGTAAGATTAGACAATTTGCTGATGAAGCAACAGCACGTCTAGTTTACTTTAGTTACTTTCATAGTATTATGTCCTACGGCATTTTGCTGTGGGACAATGCTGCAGATATAAAAACAATTTTTGTGCTGCAGAAGCGAGCTGTTCGGGCAATCTACAAGCTAGCTCGTAATACTTCACTTAGAGAAAAATTTAAGGAAACTGTAATTTTAACTGTTGCTTCTCAATATGTCCTATCAAATATATATGAATTCAAGAAAAAATGTGATACCCATAGAAGAAATACACGTAATAAACATAAGCTTCTAATTCCGGTGACTAGACTTACTAAAGTCAAAAATTCTTTTAAAGGTCGCCTTTATAATAAGATCCCAGAAAACGTTCAAAATCTTTCAATTAATAAATTTAAAAAAGTTGTTAAAGAACGTTTGTGTACCAAAGCATACTATAAAGTTATTGATTTCATGAATCAGTACACCGTGGGAATAAGGTTGCCCCCTGCAGAGCTGTTTCTGTATATTATTTTATTGTAATATTGTACACTTGTTGTATTTAGTTTTTTTTTATTTAATCATAATGACTTTGTAATTTTCCATCTTTTTAGTAAAAGATGGCCCCGTGCGAGTTTCTTACGCCGGTTCTTCTCGCCGGGTTACTTCCCGAACCGGTGGTAGGCCCCAGTAGCATCTACGTTCGGAAAGTGTTTGAATAAAAAAAATTGACTTTGACTTTGAAATAGTGCATAGTACCTATTTTGGGATGTAAGTTAATTAAATTTTGAAGCATTTGAAGAAATTATGTAAAGATGAGGTTTTGTTAAAATTAATTAGTTTTGTTTATTTAAAACATGCCTAAATAACCCTGTTATTTGTGACTAATCTGTACGATCCACACTAATAGTATATATTTATTTTGTTTTATTATATTTTATTTAAATTATAATAAAGCACTTTGAGTATAATTATGATATTTAGTTTTTAACCCAGAAGTAGGTAAAATTTTCAGATGCTTCAAATCCCAAGCGGCCACATGCGGCCGCGATAACAAAAGATAAGCTATTGTGTCTGGTTTTCCACGATCGAGGTATTAAGACGTTTAGAGTAATGACCGCACTCAGGGACATTGAAATGATGATTACACTTCAATTTAGCTAAGAGTTTGACAGATAATGTATGGGGCTTGTGTCAAAATATATATGAATGAAGTAATTAATATTCGTATCTGTGCGAAAGTAAATCGTCTCTAGCAATACCGGGGTAGTTGGAATAAAACATTTTGATCCTTTTTTTTCCTTATAGCCGCTGATTCTGTGTGTGAAACATGCAAATATATAAATTTATCCAATGGTCAAGGATATTTTTTGAAAATCAGCTGTCAAAATTTGCCATAAGATTCTGGTAGGCCTATAATATTCGTAATGTAGTGCGGCAGTAAGATATTTTAGCTAGCTAAGCTAGCTAGCTTAGCTAGCTAAAAGCCGAGCTTTGTGAGGGCTCGCGTTGTTTTTCTGCGTGGTAATAATCTATAAGGCAGTTTTTTATATTTTAATAGTAACCAAATCGTGACTGACCGATGATAACACATCTAAATACAAACTAGCTATTTGACCGAGCTTTGCTCGGTATTCGATAAAACACGAATAAAATGAGATTTTCTAAAAATGATTCCTAGCTAGATCGATTTTCGCCCCCGAAACTCCCTATATGCTTACTTAATTTCATGAAAATCGTTGGTGCCGATTCCGAGATTCCAATTATATTTAAACAAGAATTGCTCGTTTAAAGATATAATATTAAAATCACTTTGTTAAAGCACAAATCAATAGGCGTGATAGTTTTTCCGTATGTACCACAGAAGTGCTCAGGTTGTGGAATATAATACTAGGGCTCGCCTCGCTCGCCCTGATTAATTTAAAAGCTCAGTGCGTCAAGGGCCTAACTTGTTACAATAATGGGGCAGTTATAATTACTATGGCAGACTGTACAGTAGCTACTAACTCATTCTGGCGGCAGAACTAGAATATAGGGTTATGTGTGGTATCTCTAACCAGTAGCGGCTTAAGGGCGGGCGCCCTGGGAGGTTGGGCGACCTCCTAGGGCGCCGAAGACAAATTGGGGCGACTCCGAATCCGACTCGCACAATATCATAGTCACGATATCTAGCCATTAGGTCACTGGTACATAATATGTTGGTTCATTCACATAATTATTTTTTTTAACCCTAGACTTTTGTCTAGGGTTAAAAAATTGGGCACCCGATGGGTCTTTTTAGACCCATCGGGTGCCCAATTGATGTTTTTGTCCATACAAACAGACCGACACGTTAAGTTTATAAAAGCTTGACGTGTTGGTATTATATATTGTGTATCTGTGTCTGTTCAAACGGATTGACCGATTTTGATCTTGTTTTTTGTTTGTTTGTAATGGTTGATTCAGACCGCAACGAGACGAGGCGAGGCGAGGTGCGGCGCGGCATAAATTTGTATGGATTTGACAGATTTCAATTGCGTGACACGTCTTGCGAATCTGCCAAATCCATAATAAATTCAGAAATGCATCTACGCGTCGTTTTCCGGTCTGAATCAACCCTAAGCTGACATTTCTTCACTATTAGCCCGCACAGTGTCAAAAAATTTAGGTTTATCGGTTTTATGAAAGGTTCTAAAACTTCTAGAAATTAGTTAAATATTTTGCATTCCTGAAACCTATTAAAGCTTACAACAATTCTTAGTTCCTTGAAGTGAGATTATGCGTAACGAATGGACACTTCTTCTTGACGTAGAGTCGCAAATAGGGTAGTATTTCTATGAACATTCAGAGGTATACTTCGTAAGGTCCAGTACCTACATGAGGGAAGATCACCGAGACCCGAGATCCATCTAATACTTATATATAAAATTCTCGTGTCACCGGGTTCCATGATTGAACTCGACCGCATATCGAACCGAGAGCATATCGGCTAGGGCTGAGAATCGGACAACATTTACTTTTTATATTGATGAGCGCAATTGTTGAATAAATAATAGTAAATTACAACGGGTCACGGGATAGCGATGGACGTTGCCATAGTGAGGTATACTTATTTAGTCACTTCAATAAAATAATATGGGCGCAAATCGAAATAATTTATACGGCAAGACAACGTTTGCCGGGACAGCTAGTACTAATATAATATTATAAATGCGAAAGGTTGTCTGTCTGTCTGATACTTCTTCACGCCTAAACCGCTTAACCGATTTTGCTGAAATTTGGTATGGAGATATTTTAAATCCCGGGAAAGGACATAGGTCACTTTTTATCTCGTTTAAATGTACAGTTCCCGCGCCGTAACTATAACAGAATCCGATTAACGGTTTAATTTGGAAATTAAGTTGTTTTCTTTCTTCTATTGATTAGTGCTTACACTCCATTGACTTGCGTTTGAAATCATCGAACACGTACCACTTTTAACTTTTTCTAACACTTTTTACAAACAGTTTTTTCGTCGGCTCGTGACGATAGTAGGTACGTGGTACGTGGGATGTCAGAATATCACGTACTGTGGGTCAATGCCACAGATTTAAAAAATAATACTTGTTACTTTACACATACAAATAAAAGTTTAATGGTGTATTCTAACTTACGTACATATTATGTTAAAACTAATTTGCCAAAAAATATTTTCAAAAAGTATTTAAAAATGCGCAACGTCCTTGCGAGAAAAATCCCTTACAAAAATTTTGGCGCATGATAATGTTACCAATTTTATTTCATAATTAAACTAACTGATCCGGCAAGAAATGTTTTGCCATAAACGTGATTTCGGGTATCAAAATCAAAAACAAAATCAAAATTGCTTTATTTCTGAATAAATTTAAAATAAATGTTTTTAGAATGTCCTACATGGTGCCTACCACCGGTTCGGGAACTAACCCGGCGAGAAGAACCGGCGTAAGAAACTCGCACGGGGCACACTTTTTTCTATCTTTTTAAAATAAAGTTTACAATTTAGAAACTTAATATATAATAATTTAACTGAGTATAAAAAAAGATGTTGACCTGTGGCCGATTCTCAAATCTACAGGATAAGCAAAGTTTCAAGAAAATGTGTCCAACCATTCGGAGTTAGATAAAACCGCGACACGAGAATTTATTATTTAAGATTGTTTACGTTCATATTAAATTTGATTTAAATGCTAAATGTGAAACTACATAGTCCACATACGCATGCGAATTAATTCTCAATACTAAATACCAATTATACAAAGAAATAGACGAGTAATGAGCACATACTTTCACCCTATATTGTCAAGTCATGTACAATATGACGATTCATTTATACATGAGACAAACACATCTATTGTAGCGAGTTAGAGAGGGACGGATGTAACATTTCTTTTTGTAGGCTTTTTAAAAGTTAATGATGTTTGTTAAGGAGAAAACGATGAATGATTATAAGATGTTACGTTAGTTATATGTCTAACAAGAATCAGTTAATGAACACATCTTTACTTTTATACTACTGTAAGAAGTGGTTAAACTTTTATGACGTCCACAACTCCGTTTCACCAGAATTCGCTGCGGGAACCGTACATTTTGCCGGGATGAAAAGTATTCTATTCCCGGTTTGGGCGTGAAGACGTAACAGACGGACAGATTTTCGGACTTAGTAAGGTTTATTGGATAAAGAATATAATTTGCAGTACAAAGTCTATTTTATAGTGAAAATTAGATTTCTCAATGAATGGTGCGACTAATTCTTTAGACGTCTGTCATGTACTGTACCCGCCTCGGGCTGACGAGCTATTACAGAGAAATACATATCGGAAAATACAGGCAATAATGTAACTGACAGATAATATTACCGGAAAATCGATTTAAATTACATGTTAATTGGAAAATATAAAGAGAAAAGTTGTAAGTTGAACGAACTTTGGCTTATTTCCAGTTTTTGAGATATTTTGACAGGCACTTAATCTTTTTTTTTTCTTTATTTATTAAAGAGGGTTTGTTCGCTTTGCTTAATGTTTTGCAATATCGTAACTATTGATTGGTAGTTTTTGACAGTCACAAAAAAGTGGATAGTTATCAGTTAAATTTCGGCAGAAATTTAAGAAGCTGAGAAGAGAAGGCAGGCAATGCACCTGCAGCTTTTCTAATGTTGCGAGTGTCCATGGGCGACGAAAGGTATCATTATTGAACATATGACTAAAAGTCATAAATAAAAAAAAACCACCCTTATAAATACCACACAGTATCTATTAAATTTGCCATGTACTAGAATAATTAATGGACTGCACCTGACACTGCGTTCAAATATATTTTACATTTACCAGGACCTTATACCAAGTTGATAAGGATCTTTTTTCAAGGAATTACCAATGGAAAATAACATTGTACCACCATGCTATTCTATGCTGAATATGCAAGCAACTGTATTAGATTATGCATGCAAGAAATCATCTGCTGTTTCCTTAAATGAACATGACAGTGTAGAAAAGGTGCAACCATTAGGGTTAGTGCACACTCAGACGTGTATTTTAAAGATCCTTCATTCATTTGGAATCACTAAGCTGCACGCACTCCAAATAAAACAGTCAACAAAACATTATTTTATGACGTAGGTTTCATGTGCAGCACAAAGTTGTGCAGCGCAAAACTCCAACCCTTACATTCGTCTTTTCATGAAACTCCACTACTTTTTCAGGCAAATTTTCATAATACGAGTGAATCTAATTTCACGAGTAAATCGCGTGTGAAAACCAACACAAGAAGTAGAATAAGATAATCTCAAATCAATAATAAATTATAAAATTAAAATAAAATGAATATTTAAGTGGGGCTCCCATACAAAAAAACATTTTTTTTTACTTTCGCTCCCTGACGGTACGTAACCCTTCGTGCGCAGGTCCGACTCGCAGTTGGCCGGTTTTTTTTTGTACTTTTACGTACTGTATTTTTGCGCGTGAAGAGCTTGCTATAGAAAACCTACAATTATGTTGATGGAGGAAGGAAGGGTCCTCGTTAAGTCATGTTAAAAATTTCAATGTCTTGCAATTTTATAATTTACATAAACATTCATAAGAGTTCAATACCTTCGCATCATGATATGCCAATTTGATCGTTACTACAATGGTATACAGCTGACATTCCGTAAACACAATCATATAATTTGAATATAATAGATAATTGTTGCACCGACGGTTTATAATATGTAAAATGCAGTTTTAATAATCGTCTCTAAAAGAATAACACATGGATACGTGAGTATTTTATTAAAATAGTATTTGTTGCAATAATTTAAATAATATCTGCAGCTATTTTAAACATGGAGAGACAAAAAACAACAGTTTGCACTCCGGTAGTGCCGACAAACGTAAAAACACAAAAAGCAGACATACATTTTTGGTACGTGCTAGAAAAGAGCCTTTGCCTTTCTGACAGTTTGGCATCTCCCTCCGTCTAATGATTTTTTAGAATTATTACAACCCAGTCTTGTCCATCTGTTTACGTTTAAAGAGTGCTGTTTTAAGGTCCCCATATACGTGAAGGCCGATCGTTTCGGTTGGACTGATCGCAGGCTGACCTGACTCGTCCAGATTTTACATATATGGGAATGCACAGCGGGGCTAAAATGGTCACATTTAGCAATACAATACTCAATCAATTCAGCAAAATATGAATTGCTAAAACTGTCAAACTGACAAATGTGAAATCAAACTGAAAAATGAATCATATTATGATTCATATCATGATTCTTCAATGCGACCATTTTAGCCCCGCTGAACGAAAGAAACATAACAAATGATAACCCTATAATGCTGCCAATTTAAAAGCCTATGGAGACTGGTGTTCTTCGGCGTTGGTGGTCATAAATTAAGTGGAATGTGCCATCCATTACTCTGAAGACCTCCTCTATTGAAATTAGATATCTTGATGAAAATGACGCAAGACCCTTATCTGATGAGGAGAACATAGACCGGTTGACATAGGAATAGTGGCCGTGTTTATCCTTAGTTTAACCGACTAATAAAGGAGGGAGTTTTTTTATCCTTAGTTTAACCGGCTAAAAAAAGGTGTGAGTTGTTATGTTCAAAATATAGTGTTATAAAATCAAGGACAGATGTTTTGGGCGCATGCTCGCATTTGGAGAACATCAAAGACAAAAAGTATTTTTTATTTGCAAAGCAAACTGACTTACTTATATTTAATAAGTCTTATATAAGTACTTAAGAGTACGTAAAATATTACAGATATTTCGAAACATCTTAAATCTTATATTATAATACTTAATCGTAATAAAATATCTACTATAACTAAGTCATACAAGAATTTATATTCCATCCGAGTCGTTTTATAAGCCCCATTAAAATGGCCCCAAAAACTTAAGGGCGGGACACGTTTTTTACTTCGATATACTACGTTCAATACGTGCATACAAAAGATTTCAACGCGCTACAACCGCAATTCAACTTCCAAAACTTCAATCAATTCCGAGTAATTAATTATGATTCCTCAAAAACTTGTCGAAGTTATCGATGGCTTTTTAATTAATTATCAATTCCGTTATAGCAATTACGGACAAAAACACACCTCACGCCGCGCCCCGCCGTAATAACGCAGCTCCCGGGTACACCGATTACAAATAAGGCCTAGGACAAGGGTACGGGCGAGCGGGGAGCGGAACGGAAAGCGACATGGATAGCAGAAAATAAGCACAAAATTGTAATTATAGACCGGGGCGTACAGCGGATGGAATAATGGACTATATCTAAGTGCTTAAAACAAGAAAAAAAAACAGTCTGAGGCCCGTATTTTTAGTCAGTATTTAAGAAGCGCCTTGGCCTCAAGTCGCGGTTCGCCTCTGTGATTGGTCCAAATTATGACAGCCAACCAATCACAGAGCCTGAAACGTTCCTTGAGGCCGAGGCGCTTCTTAAATATTGACCAAAAATACGGGCCTTAGTAATTATAATAAGTTCTTATGACGAAGAACTTAGCCAGGATTGAGCGGGTAAAATAATAGAGAAAGTATACCAAATATAAAATAAGTAACGATTACCAAGCAAAATTAAATGCCTCAAGAAATAAAGCATTGGACCGAGTAATCCTAAAATTAATATATTATGTATCTTTAATTGGTTAATTATTATTCTCGCAACTTAATATTATGATGACTAGATGTTTAGAAACTGCTAAAGTATTTTCGCTCCGCGCATCTCAGACCTAGGTCTTACGCGATCTAAAAGCCTGTAAGGTAGCAAAACATTTAAATACCTTTAATTACATAGTGTTACAATTTTTGAATACCGCTGCGGGAGCTAACTGTGGTAACAGTTAACATGCAAGTTAAATAACTGACAGTTAAGTGGAAGTAATGGTTAGATTGTGGTTTGTTTTTAGATCAAGAAGCTTCTAGATTTAAGGGCCAGTTCACACTGAAAACGAAGCTAGACGCTTGTCTTTTTTATATTGCTGCTAGTTGACGCTCACAACTCCGTTGCGTAGTAAAAATGTTATATGTCCTTTACCGGGACTCAAAGTATCACCAAACCAAATTTTATCACAATCGGTTCAGCCGTTTATTCGTGAACAGGTAACACATAGACGATCAGACATACTTTCGCATTGGTAATGTGTATTAGTAAGGGTTATATTGTAGCAAACTGCCTGAGACTACTCAGGCATTTTTGAAATATTTTAGTGGAAAAATATAGAATTCTTGTGGGATTTTATTTCACTCTCCGAAAAAATATTAAAAGCTGAATCATGGCGCTACCGCTTACATTTTATTGACATTTCAACGCATCCCCTTAAACATTTATCATTGTGTCTTAAAACGGACACAAAAAGAATATAATATGAATTACGACCCACATACCAGCGGTTTCGGTCGGTAAAAACTTATGAGGTCAATCGGACACTGAGCTGGGGTCTTATTCTCATGCTTCGAAAAACTTTCGATCGCCGGCATCTCACTCGCACGTGAGAAAGCAAGTGTATGAGTAAGACAGCTCGTGATAGAAGCATAAAGTAAATATACCTAGCGGAATAGAGAAACAAAGGCCTGAGCAAGCTAGATATCACTATCAGTAACTTAACATTGCGTGGTAAAAAGAGACGTGTGATACATGTCAGCTGAACAAATTTTTTTCATCTATTTGACGTCCAGTTGGCACCGGCACGTTGACAATTTAATCTCTTAGAAAGATGCTTGTGTAGGTACGTAAACAAATTTTTACACACAGACTTAAATCAATTTCGGTTTCGTTTGACAGCTCGAGATTGTTGCTCTATTCCGCGGTATATTAACTTTATCGATAGAAGCGATATTCAAAGTATGACAATCGGACCCTAGGGTGATGCACACATGCTGTCTCATTCGCACGTGAGACAGATTACCCACGTGAGTTAGATAGTGTGTGCTCGAATTGATATTCGAGGTATAAGAATAGGCTCCTAACTCCCAAGTTGTTACCAACAGATGGACTCATTTTAATCACTTCATCATCATCAATCTACTCCTACGTATGAATTATATTACATAATGTTAAGGTGTTGTAACAATAATTACAGTACTAATCGTACCATAAAGATTGCATTCTAATTGTGCTTCAAGAATTTTCATCGCGGAATTATATTTTACTAGATTATGCCTGCAACTCCGTTACGCCAAAACTTGTTTATCGCGGGGACCGTACATTTTTTCGGGGCAAAAAGTTTCCTATATCCTTTCCCGGCACTTAAAGTATCTCCATGCCAAATTTCAGAAAAATTGTTTCAGCGGTTTGGGCGTGAAGAGGTAACAGACAAACAGACAGACATTCGCATTTATAATATTAGTGTGGAAGTATAGATTTGTTTGTAAAAATATTAAAACAAGTTGTTAATGAAAATAGTTAAGTTTAAGATCACTCTGCAAAATCGGCGCATGTGTACAATATCTTATCTGATAATATTTTAGGGTGTATGAGTCCCTTGTATACTATGAAAGTAGCAGCGCTGAAAGACCACTTTTTAAAAGCTTTTGTATGGGAAAATTCATGGCGCTGGGGATGTTTCCCATACAAATCAAAGCAAAAATAACTCAATCAGCGCTGCTTCTTTCACAGTTAACTAAAGAGTTCATGTATGTTTAACTGTCACAAGATCCCTTCTGTTGAAGCCAAAAGTCTCAAAGTTACGCGCAACCTGTAACAAGTACGTAGTAAAGACACGAAGAACTAAACAGCAGGTGATAAGTCAGTAATTTGTATTTACGACCTAGACCGACTAATAGGTTCTAGGTCTAACTAGACACTAAGTTTTACTGTCACAGTTAATTTAACCGGTTTAATAAAATGCATTGAGCTTATTGAATAAACCGTCCACCTGCAGCGTTTACGATGGGCATAAAAATGCGATATTTCGCAGCTAAAGAAACAGCAAGAGAAGAACTAGAGTCCTAGACTCTAATTTATACTGATATTATATAAAGTGTGTCTGTCTGTTACCTCTTCACGCCCTTCACCACTGAACAACAGACAAATTAAAGTCGACTTGATGACACCCGCAATTCCGGAACCTCCGGTCCTATATCGCGTGGGAAGCGTATAATTTTCCGGGATAAAAGTCTATGTTCTTTCCCGGGACTCAAAGTACAATTCAGTGGTTTGGGCGTGAAGAGGTAACAGACAAACAGACACAATACTATCGCATTTATAATATTAGTATGGACTTTTTATTGCTCATCTAGTTTCGTTACAGCGTCAACTTTAAGCATAAGGTAACATAAGGTATTGGTATTTACAACATCAGTAAGTAATACTACAATATTATATGTTATTGCTCATTGGTTTACATGTCAGATATATGTTTTCTTTAATTAGTTTATGCTAATATAAAACCCGGTTTATAACGATCAGTGCGTGCATTCCCCACATAAACTTCTATCTTTATGTATTCTTTAATTTTTTTCTGTCGTAATATTTTATGACACTAGTTAAAACTTTTTTCTTTTAATTAAATTTATATTTATCATAAAATCAACAAGTATGATCATAGTCGTAGAAAAATAAGTAGGTATCTTTAAAGAATTATCTTGTAACATAGAATTCACAAATTGCCATGTTCGGAAATAATCAAAAAAAGTTTCAGTTCAACATTATTTACATTATTCTTTAGGCTTACATTACTCTAATCCAGTGATATTTAAATTAGAGATGTGCCGATCATGACTTTGGCCGACTAGCCGACTAGCCGATTAGTCGGTTGCAAAGAAGCCGACTAATCGGCCGACTAGTCGGCCAAGCCGATCATGGTTTCGGATGTTTCCGTAACGCTTTTATCCTGTTTCGCGGGTAAGTCGCACACGCTGCTTGCAACGTGTCGAATCGTGTTATGTTCAGGTACTTCGTGTACGTTACTTTATTCTGTTTCTCTGATACAGACGATACAGTTGATGATTTTCATTAAAACATACCAATTTCAAGTACATGAAATCTCGATTTAATAATACATACTTAATTTGTTGTAAAGATTATAATATTTACAAAAATAATTTCCTTACTAGCAACTAGCAAGTAATTTCAGAAAAACTTCATTTATCTGATTTTAAAATGTGTAACACTGATCGAGTGTGATATTATACTTTTAAACACATTATAAATAATAATCAAAGTTTTTCTTTAATGCAATTTCGATATTAGCAAAAAAAGTAAAAAGCATTAGTCGGCGCTTTTTGCCGACTATTCGCCGACTAGTAGCCGACTACAAAAGTGGCCGGATAGTCGGCTTTACCGTCTAGTCGGCACATCTCTAATTTAAATTGAAACGTATACCGGAATGCACTGGAAAGCACTGAATTACATTCCAGCGACCGTTTACATTATTCCAGCACTATGTGTGTGCTCACCGCTTCTCGGGTTACTGGATTGAAATAATACCTGTTATAACATCCAAAACTGCACCAAACTAACGTGGGAGAGCCACGCTTTGGCACGAATGGGCCGGCTCGACCGGAGAAATACCACGTTCTCACAGAAAACCGGCGTGAAACAGCGCTTGCGCTGTGTTTCGCCGAATGAGTGAGTTTACCGGAGGCCCAATCCCCTGCCCTATTCCCTTCCCTACCCTCCCCTATTACCCTATTCGCTCTTAAAAGGCCCGCAACGCACCTGCAGCTCTTCTGATGCTGCGAGTGTCCATGGGCGACGGAAGTTGCTTTCCATCAGGTGACCCGTTTGCTCGTTTGCCCCCTTATTTCATAAAAAAAACTACACCAAAAGTTTTGACAGTAATTTCGACAGTTCGGTACTGAAAGTTAAGCATGGCTCAGCATAACCTCCACAAGTATTTTGACAGTTTCTCTGACTAGAAACTTTTAGAAACTCGGCTCACATAACGCAATAAGTACTCTTGGTTTTATAAACGTATTTAAATATGGTGAAATAATTAAAGGCTTTAAACGAGCAGGCTGATCGCCTGATGGCGTGTGATAACGCAATATAGATTGAAGTGTGAATATTTATAACTCTCAAACTATTATTTTGGCATCTGATACTCAAATACTCAAATCACAATACAATTTTTCCAACAAAGCCATTTTATACATGGGCCGTGGTATCAACAGCTGCTGTTATATTAAAGGATTCCTTGCTGTGGGATATTTTCAAACATAACAAAATGGTTTTGTTAATTTAATAATACGAATTACGAAATACAATAATTAAGGGGGCGCCTAGAGTGTATTATATACTTTAGGTGCCCACGGTAAAAAATATTTTCACTCCCCATGATGAAATATATTTCAAATAATATTGTAAACGAATTGAAATTAAAAGAAAGGTTCGGTTGTTTATTTTTATAGCGTTAGAATATATTCCTAATATATTTTACTACAAGTTTGTACAGAATAGGCAAAACATAGAACGAAAAGTAACATTATTTACTTGTAAATAATTGTAATGTGACTTTTGATTTAGTCAATAAGATTTTTACGCGCCTGAAATCGTAAATAGCTTCTTAACCGATTAATGTTTGAAAAGAAAGTAACTAAGTTTCTGTTACTTAATGTATTTCATATTATAACATATTTAATTATTATAAATAATTCAAAACTATCTTCTATTTTGTTATTAGTTGTTGCTGCTTACATAAATATTATTATATCATTAATAAATATTGACATGCGAAAATACATAGTCTATATTATGTTATTATGATAATTATGCATAATAAACAGATAGTCAAAACATAGTAAGTATTAATTGTCTTTAGCTAATACAGAAAATAGAAATGGAGTAAAAAGAGCTTAGCTAGTTAGCATGAAACGAAAATTTCTTCTATGTTGTTACTTGTTATGACAACGATTTGATACAGGCTAAAGTTTGTATGTTTGTTAGAACTTCACGTAAAAAAACTGAACGGATTTTGATCAAACGTGGCACATTAGCAGTTAATGTTCTAGATTAACATAATGATTATCTTCAAAAGCTACGTGTTCCCAAAGGATACTGTAATTACTTGCTTTTGCCCTTTTTGGTGGCAAAGTAGAATATAAATATATTATCTAAGAATATGTATAAATAGGTACTTAAGTACCGACTTAAGTTTTTGTATGATTGTTACGACTTACGAGTACGAATTATAATTCTACTTAGATGATATCATGAGAGTGCCCCTTGCCGGTATGTAGTATGGACTAGTTTAGTTTTTATCACAAAGTATTTAAGTCTATTGTAAAAACTAAAACCTTTACATTGGTATCCGGTTTTTGACCTTTTATCCGACTTTCAATAAAGGAGGAGGTTCTATGTTCGGCTGTTAATATTTTTATTAGACTCGAGTTTACTTTTGATTGGCTAAATTTAAAACATTAAACAATGAAAAGTGCTGTGGCATCCCACAGCACTTTTCATTATGCCTGGTATTTTGAGGTTATTTGACAGGGGTTTAACCATCGTTAAACCCCTGTCAAATAACCTCAAAAATCAGGCATAAGTGCTTTTTAATTGCAAAGATTTTTAGACAATTTTTTGTCGGTAAATAAGTCCGTAAGACTTTGAATTGTAATAATTTACATAGAGCAAATATATACCTCAGTGTTTCTTTTTTAAATGTTATAAATATGTAGAAGGTAAATAAGTACGTTGTTTTTTTCCACTGCTGTTCCGCCTGAAATTAAACAGCCAAAAATACAAGGCGATTTTCTCTGATTCCGCAATGTATCACTTTCAGCTATTTCTTTTCTGTCCACTCTGTTTTAACAACTGTACATTTTACAGTTGGGTGCATTTATGCTATTTTATTGTTAATTTATTTCTTTAAAGAAAGTGCATTATCATAAATATCCAACTTAAATGCAATTTTGAGGTGTGTATTACATTTTGCAACGTTAAAAATGAATAACATCCTTAATAATAAAAAGATCCGCGATTTAACACAAGTTACATTTACAAAATATTTTGTTTTTGTCTGATACGTAAGACGTGGCTTGACGGACTAAGGCAAAACATTATAAAACCCTAGATACTTTTATATACTCTACAAATATTAAAGTGTCATATCTCTAGATCCTTCCCCATACTCTACATGTGTGTCGAATTTTATCACAATCGTTACAATAGTTTAGGATCTTATTTAATGCAAATAAACCTATCATCTTTACATTATAATAAGATTATTAGAAGTAAATTATTGTTAGTTATTACTGAAGAGCAGAAGTAAAGTTGGTTTTTAAAGAAAATCCCATTATTGAGTACCAGATTAGCATTAGGAAATTAGGTCACATTCGACTTTGTAGTTCACAAAAATGTATTCGAGTTATAAAAAGTTATTATCGAGGTGTCAGTTTCGTTAATTTAGCAAAATAAGTGAAAGCATTCCGATCTCATTATTCTGGCTCATAAAACACATTTAGGAGGTCCACTTATTTAATTATTTTTGTTATAATTTTTAATGACAGTCTAAAAAAATATTTGAAAGTTAGAGTCATTAAAAAAGTTATAAGAAATAAAATTAAAATAAAATTATTTGGATTTTTTTATTAAAAATATATTTTTCATTTTTATAAACCGGTTTTAATATCAAACATTAAAGAAATAATTAATTTTGCCAAAATTTTCTTATTTTTACATTATTCCTTATACAATGCAATTAAATAAAATTTTAATTTTTTTTCAATGATCAAAACTCATTATTAACAAAAAAAAAATTTTTTTTCTTTGAAAAAAAAAAAAGGTTTTTGTTGTCCCACACGATCTCTTAAAAATCACATTTTTACCTTTTTTAATGCCGATAACAAACAAATCCTATAAACACAACACAAACACACAACACAACTATGCGCGCGCGTGTCCCCTCGTCGGGCGCTGTACTGTCAACGCGAACGCCTCGAACTTGGTCGTTTTCAAGAGCGCGGTCCTATTCTAGATCTCGCGATAAATACGTGAGCGAAATGTTAAGAGAGAAAAAAGAAACAAGTTATAATATATTGTGTACTTGATATTTTATACTTAGCGACAAAAAGACTTGCTACGTGTGATATATTTTTAGACGACATAAAAACTTGCATCTTGTTTTGACATTAGATTTTATCTTGATATGCTGTATGCGTAGTTATTTGCGCTTTATTGTCTAACATACTTTGCTTTTATTTTCTGTTGATGGTAGATATGAAATTCCAACATAGAAGAAATTGATTTGATTAAGTGGCATAAAGCTTACATATACTTATTCCGGAGCTCAAACATTTTGAAATTTATGTAATAGACACGGAGTATGTTTTAAAACAAATTTAGAGGAATTTTCATAAATATTTAAATGCACATCTTATGTCGTTTGCAGACTTTGATATCTTAATATTTTCCAAGTAGCTTTTTCTATTTCTAAGTGAAAAATATTTTTAGTATACTTACGTCATCACTTCTTGTAAAAGTTTTTGTACAAGACAAAAGCACAATATTTGTAGATTTAAGATCATGAAAACATATAATATTTCAGAAATATAATAAATTTTATTTACCGAAATGTTCATTTGAATATTTAATAGTTAAAGTCTATGTACTTATAACCTTAACATTACGTACGTTTCCCAGATTTTTACCTATTACCATAATATATATTCTGTGCTAATACGGACACGATACCAAAGCGATATCAAACTGATTCAGTAGCGATGCTGTCCAGAATAAGGCCGCGTCTTCCATTGATTACGTGCAGTAGTCGGCGTAGCGTAACCACGGTCACTCACCCGATTCTCGCTTCTATCTCACTTAATTACTTTCGAGAAAAAGGGGGTTTAAATAGGTTTTATGTTTATTTATCTGTTACATTTTTTATTTATAAAATATGCGTAGTGTAAGGAAAATTGGAAAAAAATGTTTTATCTATGGACGCTTCACACCACGTCAGTCTGGCCCGTGCTATGTACCTAAAGGACTTGTGTTACAGGTACCAGACAACGGAAATATATTTAATACTTTTATACTATACATATATTTAAGATTTTATTATATGATACACATATTTAATACACATCCAGACCCGGGAACATTGAAAACTTTTTGTTCCGTCGGCGGGATTCGAACCCGCGACCCCCGGCTTGAGCTACTAACGCGCTCACCACTGAGCCACAGAGGTCGTTTAAGTCTGGAATTCTCTTTAAAGAAACGATGCTAGGATTATTCTCTAACGTTTTTGCTATCCTTAGCATAAGCATGAGTTATTTTACCAACAGCAATAATTAAACTAACAGTTAAAGACCTAATCGTCTTACTTCAAAGTGTAGCGCGGCAAAAAATTGCTATAAATATTCCAATTTAAGAGCTATGTAAGTCTATTTTTGTGTAGCTTAATATTAGTTGTATCAAAGGGCAAATACCAAGATGACAATGATAAAAAGCGGATCCACAGACTTATAAAAGGGAAGAGTTGTGAATTGTGATGCAGAATGAGTGATCTTATAAGAGTGTCGTCATGGACAAAGTCGCTCCATAGTGGTTTTTTAGGAACAAGATGAGATTATATCCTCGAATAAGCAGAAAGTTTACATTACCCATGAACTAGGTAATAAAACAATCAAAGTCTATTCGAAATAATAACAAAGATTTACACTAAGATGAGAACTGAGAAGATGAGAGAACTGTTGCTATTGGTGATTGTAAATTATTTGACGGTCCCAAGATAGTTTTTATTAGTTTTAAGTTTCTATTATAATATTATAAATTATGTTACGCTCAAAGTCCGAAATCGCTCATTGAGCGAAAAAGCTCATATCGAGTTGTGGTCACAGTAAAAGAGCCACAACGCGAAATCCGTGTTGTAGCCCTAATGAAAACGGCGACGACGCGTTGTGGCAATTATAGAACGACCAAATTTGAATTGGTCGTTCTATGATTGCCTTGAAAAAACATTTTAGTTTTAAATTTGAATGAATATAAAGAATTTTCTATCTATGTCGCTCAATTTTGTAATGACAAAATGTTATTTTTAGGTTATCAATCGCATATAGTAATATTAAAAATTACCGAGTTCCTAACTTATATTACTTCTTTTTAAAATGGCTGCTTAGTGAATGACCAATTTCGGTATTCTATCTTCCTAGTATGGAGTGTAGATGGAGGAGAACTATCTCTGTATGTAAAAAGTGTCCGCTGAAATGCGTTAAATTAGGGTGGTGCTACAGTAGCAACAGGGTAAATTTTAAATCATTTAGCAGCTTTTATTTCAGCCATTTTAGGATATATTTTTCAAAATATATTGGTATTAACCCAGTAATTCTGTGACTCGGCTATTCGGCTAACTTCAATTTATATTTTGTCACCAACGGCTACATTCATTCCATACCCTTTGTTGCAGCTAGCGCCACACTTGGAGGATTTTTCAACTGTTATTTACTGCGTACAGCTGGACACTTTTTCAAATATCCCCCATATAAGATAGTTCTCCTCCATCCACACTCCATACTTCCTAGGTCTATGGTTGCGTGTTGCAGTCCGCAGCAGGTGCAACAGTGATGAGCCATGACTTATTCATTACTGTTAAATGTTTACGGCAAATGGACACCTACTGTATTTCTTGCGCAATTTCAATGAAATTACTTTACAATGGGCGTAAATATATTATATCATATTCTCATCAGTTAATATTTTTAACCGACTTCAAAAAAAGGAGGTTATCAATTCGACGCGTATACAGTATGTAATATTTCCAGAACTGTCCAGTTTTTGTATATGTTAATCTATAGCATCTTCTGAACAAATGTGCCAAATTTCAAAAGTGTATGTATGTATGTATGTTTTTATGTTTGTGACCGCATATCTCCGGAACTACAAGTCCGATTCAAGTGATTCTTTTTTTGTTGTACTAAGTATTATTCAACTTAGTGAATACTGCAAGTTTAATCAAAATCGGTTCAGTAATTTTTGAGATAGGGAATTTTAATTCTTAATTAAGTACGTACAATTTGAAGTCGGTTTTATCTTTTTAATAAAATTACGTAAAAATATAATATATTATGGGGTTTTAGGTCTATAATCTATTTTACTAACAAGGAAATCAATAAAATAATGGAAATAGTTGTAGGGATCTAAATCTTATTTATAACATTCTTGTATCACGATGTTTGTTGCTAAACTGCTCCGAAAATACGATATCAACTTAGCGATTTTGATGACATTATATTGTATCGTTAATTAGTTATCGAGTGATCACTCGAGTAACTAGTATTTTTCATACCTGAAATAAGTAGCATAGCATAGGTTATAAAAGTTTTAAAGTAATAATTATTGTCCTCACAAGAATTATCACATTTCACAATCGAGAACCAGTGGTAGCGCCATATTTCCAATCTCGCGTACCGTTCGATAGTTTGGTCTGCTGATTGGGTTCTGTGTAGACTGCCGCGCGGGGTTTTTGTCCAGTCTAAATATTACATTACCTAACCCTAACGGGACTCGGTAATGTCGTCGGGATTTTAAGTAAACAAGCTATTAGCTTTTTGAGCTACTTTGTGATGAAAGCTGAATAATCTAATAAGTCGGGTTTTCCTTCCTGATGCTATAACTCCAGAACGCACGAACCGATTTCCACGGTTTTGCATTCGTTGGAAAGACCTTGGACTCCGTGAGGTCTATAGAAAAAAATAATCTGAAAAAACTTCAAGAGAAAAGCAGGAAAACAGGAAAAATCATTTTATGGCAAAATAACGTTTGCCGGGACAGTTTATTTATTGCATAGCTTTTAACGCAGGCTTTGAGCGTAGCGACCGAATCAAGAAATTCCGTAACGAAAAAAGCCTAACAGGTGTTACAAGCCGCACCACTGTGCCGGTCGGTGCGGCGTTGCCAGACTTCGGCAAGGTGTTTGTGTGCATGCAACTAGATGTATCAAATTGAGCCGCTGCATGATTTTACGCTATTATACAATGTCGGAAGTAGAAAAAGCTTGGAGATCAATCTGATTTGATTCTCGATTCGATTCTAATTCTGGGGTTCCGGGTTAGCAAAACCCAACCACATATTACTACTAGCTGACCCAGCAAACGTTGTTTTGCCATATAAACCGGGGATGAACAATGATTAAATTACTAAAATGGCTATAAAAAATAGGGGTTGGTGATAAAAAAGTAAAAATTTATTTGTATGTATATTTTAATGCCACATTATAAAAAAATAAAAACAAAAAATTTCGTCCAAAAATTAAAAAAAAAATTTAAGCGTGGTCAACCCTTATGGGTATGAAAAATAGATGTTGGCCGATTCTCAGACCTACTTAATATGCTCACAAAATTTCATGAGAATCGGTCAAGGCCTCAAGCCGTTTCGGAGGAGTACGGGAACGAACATTGTGACACGAGAATTTTATATATAAGATAATGTCTTAACGCTAGACGGGAGCACCAGTACCTACAGACGGTAAAAAAAAGTTTTGTTCGACGTTCCTGTCATAGTCCTAAAATGGCACGTGCAACAGGTAGGATTGTGATCGGATTATTTTCTGTATGTGCCCTCTGCTTTTAATTTCCGTAATAGTAACATAATATTGACGCAAAACTATACTTTTTTAGCATCACATAATATATAAATTTTAACTACTTTGTTTATTTAATGACATACAATAGTTAGATAATCATCACCGTTTAGAGGTTAATTCTCGTATACTGAGAACTACGAACAATGCATGTGGTTCCCAGGACCGAACTTCTCATTATTGTAACAGGGTTGACACCTTCCAGCTACTAAAAGTAGCGTTAATTCAGGGCTGCTGCGATTTAAAAATATCTGTCTTCTTCTTTGATTATGGCGGCTTCAGAGAATTGCTAATGTCAGAGTGACAAAATATCTGTCTACCAATCGCTGTTCTTGAAATATAGCCTGGTGACAGACAGACGGACGGACGACGAAGCCTAAGTTGGTGCAACCCACCCTAAAACATAGTAATCAGATTAAATAGTGCACTGCATACCTATTCGAAAAAAAATACTTTTCAACATATTGTGTAATGAAATTTGGCTACAAATAAAATTCGATATAAAAAGCAGACACCGAGGTAAAATACGAAGAGTAATTTGGGCATAAATAACATTTATTTTCACTACTATTTACATCAAAAATGTTTTGTTATATTTTATATTTAAGAGAATTGAAGTGATAATTCCTATTATCTATCTAATGAATAAGTTAAGCTTATAACGAGTACAAAAAACAAGTGAGAACTTGATACAACAGTATAAATTAAAACAGTCTACTCAATACTAAAACTAAATTATGTTGATTCGTCAGCATTTAGGTCCTTGTCTTTGTAGCGTCCCATTTTCAGTTCGTACAGTATATTGTTAATGAGGTACTTGGCTTGTGTCACTTCTTGGGCGTTGTTTACACTCCTCAGCTCAGAAGCAACGTACGCACCGTAAATATCAAAAGAATCCATCTCATCCAAAGTCTTTTTTATCTTTTTATCAGCACAATCTATAGACTCATCATCGCAGATTTTACTACTGCTTGCGAGTTCTTCTATCTCAATTTTATTTACCAAAAAGTCTTCCTCTGTTCTATTTGTTAAGATTTCCGTTCCATTGAATGAGAGTTCTTCTATCTCTCTTCTATTCATCGGAAGTTGCATCTTCCTTCTTTTTCTTGCGAACGTGGACGTTGAAGCATCCGAGGCTCCTTCTGACGTAGATTCGCCTTCTATATACTCAGACCGCAATTGATTTTCATACAAGTTGTAGTCGACCTGGAAATTATAAAAAAGTTTGTTGGTAGGTCTAAGTTTAAATATGGAAATATATAAGCCCATTAACCTCTCAGGCGTCGGACTAGGATGTACATATTATATAACATTTATAAATTCAACAATTCTGACCTAAATTAGAAATAATATACCTCTAGTAGAATAAAACATCCTGCATCGATTGACACAAAAAAATCAATACCTTACCGACAAGTTATGTGAAATATGTAATTAAAAAAAACTGGGTTTACCGGTAATTCTGTGGAAATATTTTAAATTGAAATTGATGAAAACTATCCTTCGAAAAATAATGGCGTTACAGCTGTTAAATTTGACATATTCGTTTCATTTTCAATGCGCATGTGCAGCTTTCGCGCATGTGCAATAATAAAAATTATTATCAATTTCTGTCAGATTTTGGCACGTGACACTAACACTGACACTAATTTTTAACTTTGAGCATGCGAAACGAACACGACTATGATTGTGTTTGAATTATAGTGGCGGTGGTCAAATTACATCTCAATTTTTTCAATAATAATTAACTATCGAATAATTCCTTAAAAATCTATTATAATCAATAATTATAAGTGTCTGGGTGTTTGTGTTTTTTACATATTAGTACTTTCATACTTTAATTGGATGCACTACGTAATTTGACCATAAATAATATTATACTTTCTATATTACGTTTATCTTTGAAATAATATCTTAACTTACAATGTTTGTATATTAATTACTTAGTTTGCAAATAAAATCTTTGAATCTTTAAATCTATATTCTTAAAGTTAAGATATCGTCAAATATGGCGTCCATTATTGACTTTAACTGGATATTTGACAGTTTATTTGTCATTTTGTTATGGTTAAAGTTAAAATAATAGTTAAAGTAAGTTGGTGCAACCCACCCTTAGTCGATTCTTTAAGATAGTCTGGTTAACGAATGACTCAAAAGAGGGTATAGAGTGCGTGAGCGGGAACCTAAGCGATTTCTGCTGGAACTTATGCAGGGTGATTAGGGACAAAACATTCTAAAAGTCCTGACGTCTAGGAGGTAAGCCGGAGGAAGGGGAGGGCGACAAAGGTCTAAATTATTGGTTTTTCGTCAATAACTAAAAAACTATGCGTTGTAGCAAAAAATATTCTATGACGACATTAAAGTTTATTAAATTCTCTATAAATTAGATTCTATACAGTTTTTCCAAATTCTCATCCGTTTTCGAACTACACGCTCAGGAAAAGTGAAAATTAAAAAAAAGCTATATTTTAAATACGTGGGAGAGCCATGCTTCGGCACGAATGGGCCGGCTCGACCGGATAAATACCACGTTCTCACAGAAAACCGGCGTGAAACAGCGCTTGCGCTGTGTTTCGCCGAGTGAGTGAGTTTACCGGAGGCCCAATCCCCTAACCCCTACCCTATTCCCTTCCCTACCCTCAACTATTCCCTTCCCTTCCCTTCCCTACCCTCCCGTATTACCCTATTCCCTCTTAAAAGGCCGGCAACGCACTTGCAGCTCTTCTGATGCTGCGAGTGTCCATGGGCGACGGAAGTTGCTTTCCATCAGGTGACCCGTTTGCTCGTTTGCCCCTTTATTTCATAAAAAAAAAAAGGTATTCCTTTCTAATTCTTCACATCAGGACTGTTAGTATTTTTTGTCCCTAATCACCCTGAATAAGTTCCTACAGAAATTGCTTGGGTTCCCGCTCACGCATTCTACAACTACTTTGTTGACTGAGCTAAGATCGAATATTATGTTATAAGAAAGTTACTAAGTTAGATTATTGTTTTTGGATTTCAAGAGGTAATCAGGCTAACTAAGCCTTGAAAACTAAATAACTCGCGTGATTCGTGAACACTCTAGAATCTAGATTAATCAAATTAGTCATCTTCTATTAAGAAAAATCAACACCCTGTATAAACTTAACATATAAAACTCGAAAAATGTTTCGAGAGCTAAAATGATCAATATATTAATGTTATTTGTTAATATATTATAATTACTTAATAGTGTTAAATACCGTAATAAAATATATACAACTTACCATCATATCGGCAATATCAAATTTATTCCTAGGAGCTGTAGAGTATAAAAATTGCAGTCGCTCGTAAAACACCCACTTAATTATTTTCTCATATGGAATACCACTTCTTAATTTTGTTGCTATTTTCTGTCTCTCTTTGACGAACTGTGTACGAAGTCCATGTACTTTGGCCTCGACATTTTTTCTTGTGATCTTTAAGACTCGAGCAATTTCTTCAAATGCCTCAGTTCTTTTAGGTTTACTTCTGTAGTTCTTTATAGTTGTGTCCCAGAGCACAGGTTTTGAACGAAGGAGTTCTATTAGGCGTTTAACTTTGTCGTGGGTCCAGGAGTAAGCCATATCATTACGTGGATTTTGATCATCGTCTACACCTGTAACATCAGCAAAATGTGCAGCAAAAGGAAACATCTGTAATTCTTCATTTTCCTGCTCCCTATCTTCTCGATTTTCCTGGTTATCTTCTTCATTATCCTGTTCATCTATCTCTTCAGCTTTAAACTCGTAAGTAAAATTTTCGCTTGTGTTATCAGACTCCTCTTTTGACTCTTCTTTTGGTGTGAGTCTTGACGATGAATCATCTAAGTAGCATGCTGCTACCATGTCACTTTGACAAAGACTACTCTCTCCCTGAAACTAATAAAGCAGTTTTAGGGAATAAATAGACAAATAAATTATAATATTAATATCTTTATATATAAAAATGGATTTCTAATTGTGTTAGTCGCGCTAAAACTCGAAAGCGGCTGAACGGATTGGGCTGATTTTAGTCTTAAAATAATCCTTGAAGTCCAGGGAAGGTTTTAAAGTGACACGAAGTTCACCGGGACAGCTAGTTATTAATAAAGCATCAAAACAACATTACCTTACACGTCATAAGATAATAATTCAATCTTATTAAATAATGTCTCTATCTTTGACTGTTTCTTCTCGATACTTACTACACTAAATTAAGGTCTACATTTCTTGTGAACTTATTGTATTGGTCGAATTTTTCTAGAAATTAAGTAAATATGCATCACATACGAAGTGTACGTTTATTATATTATATTTTAATATTCTAGACTTTTATCTTTATCGCTTCTTTATAGAATCGCCGATCAAAGTGTATAGAATTGACATACCTAAGTGTTCGATAATATGAAGTTGACGTTCGACTCGTCTTGTCAATTCCATACATTTTGAACGGCGATTCTTTAAACAAGCGATAATGAAAACGTCTTGGTTAGAGACTCTGCTTATTTTAAAGTTTGAGATATAGTCCAGCAGTACTGTTGAAGTCCGTAACAACCATAATATCATAAAATATCGACGGTCCCTACGTATAAAGCGACATGTCAAAAGTAGTGGTTTTCAGGAGAGCTTTTTTAAGATTCAAACTGTTGCTGTAGATTACCATAAAACATTAACACAATGTTTTTGGTTGATTTGTAAAGCTTAATGTAGGCCGTTTCTAATGATATAACACAATTTTAAATATTTTCAATATTTTCGCCAAAATTACAAGATGACTGTTTTTACGCTGAAAATTCAAGACAAATTCAGTCTTGAATTGTCTGCGTAAAAACGGTTAAGTCGTACATGTCCGTTTTTACGTTGAAAGAATAAAAATATTAGGTCCTAAATTCATTCAGCACTTTATAAAATGATTCTTATTGCCATAATTTACAAGTTTATAATTTATGAGTAATATAAATTCTGGCTCTTCAGTAAGAAAAACTAAAAATACAGACATAATATCTTTTTATTAATTTAATTTAAGAAGTTTTTTCTATGTTATAATGAACGAATAAAAGGACATGTCATCGTTGATGACATGTCCTTTTATGTCTTCCATAACTATAGGTCTAAAATGAAAAATTCTAATGAAATGTGACTTTTTGATAAGTTAAACTGTATAGATTTCAAAAGTCTAAAAATTTTAGTATCAATGTATTAACTAATTCTGTTTTCACTAAAGGGTAATACAAAAACATCATTTCTTCTTCTTGGTCTTTTCGGATACGTCTTGAACAAGGTCAATTTCTTTTCCAATTTCCCTTCCCTAGGTGACCATTGACGACCTTAGACTTTTATTGCATCTTACATGAATAAATTCTTTGAGGCTTCGTTATAACTTCTACAGTGGACAAGTCTGGACGGTAAAATATAATTCTGAGTCGATTATTATATTCAGCTTTTACTGACTCTTGATAATATAATTATGAAGGTCGTAATTTTGAGCATTACCATTAAATACAGAGTTCCATCGATATAACCATCTTACACGTTCCTCACAGGAACTAAATAGTGTTTTATTCCAATTGGCGACCACCAAATTGACCACAGAACATCTTATCTATTCTAATATTATTAAGCCGAAGAGTTTGTTTGTTTGAACGCCCTAATCGCAGGAATTACTAGTCTGATTTTGAAAATTTTTTTAGTACTAAATAGTTCATTTATCGAGGAAGGTTATAAGCTATAAATTATCACGCTAAAATAAATACGAGCAAGGAAACAGAATAAATGGAAAAAACGGGGAAGATTATTTGAAAGGGCTTATTTACCGTCGTTAGTTTGTCTATCGAGCGAACAAGGAGTGTTCTTTATAGTATTTAATTAATGTTACATTATTTATTAACTGTTTTAAATAAAATAAATATCATTTCATTTAATACATAAACAATTTAACGCCTTTTGTTCGCAAAACAAATATGCAGTCGAAACTCATACTCAATGTTCATGCAAAGCCGCAAACATAAAGATATTTTATTTTATTTTTTTAAATAAGGTAACATAATATAATATTTTTAAGCTTTTAGGTTTCCGTGCTTAATAATTGAAAATGGGAACCTATCAGACTTCGCTTTCTATATTATGTGGTCCGTCCGTCTATCGCCGAGGTTCATCTCAAGAACCGCAATAGTAGAAATTTTCACCAAATTACATTTTTTTGTTGGTGCTTTAAGAAATATATTAAAATCAAAATAAAATTAATGATTATTGTGGGGCCTCGAATAACAAACGAGATTTTTTTGCTCCATATCCATACCGGTAAGGCCCTGATGGTTGTTTATCATGAAAAGAAGCCTCAGCCTCCGTTGCAGCTATTATTTCACGTCACTGAATATTTATAACACTTAAATATTCATATTGGTTAAAATTTGATTGAATGTGTGGCACTAGTCCCACTGAAAACAAATGGAAATCTCATAGTAACTGAACGTAAATTATAACAAGTCTATAAATAATTCTCTACCTTAGAGGTAGAAACGGACATGTCGCGGGACGGTGCGTAATTTCCAACACGGTACAAGACGGTAAGTATAGATGTCCGCATCTACCACAGTAAAATCTAATAAAACACCCAACTTGTCGTCATTTACGTCTTTTTATCTTTGGAATTACTTGTGATAGAAAAATAATAATAATGTAGGAATATGCGTCTCATTATATGGAAGTGCATGATGCAATAAAAAATTTTTGCTATTTTGGACATGACCTTTTATACGTAGGGACCGTCGATATTATTACAAATTATTTTAATACTATGATTTCAGGTGATTACTAATCATGAGAACAGCGGTGTGGACAGTGACTGATTAGTGCATGTCCTTTATTTTCTCCTAATCACTAATCACCTGAACTCGCAATCAAAGTGAATACAGGCCCAGTCATCTTTTGACAGTTTAGTGTTTAGTAATTTTTGAAACAGGAATAAACATTGTTTGAAGATTTCAGTAGGTAGTTGTATGAGGTTTTCAAGAAACGCCTGATGAAATAACTAAGGTATGATTATGTAGGTACTTGGTTGCTATTGCATAGGCCATAGGCACTGAATTTTTTCTGTGTTTCGAATTTTCCCAGATTTTACAGAATCTTCGAAGTCTCAGTCCAGTCCCTGCCTACAGAATGATATGTCCTACAGTTATTTATTATTTTTTTTGCCTTAACGTAAAATTATTTTTACATAAACATTCGATTAAATGTAAGTATAATATTATTTAAGTACCTACGTACAAATTTTTCCAACTTTTATGAACATTTCCAAAATCGTTAAAAAATGAAGATTTATATTATAAGTACTAGAATATAATTTTTACGTCCGTGAATATAATATAATATGTTGCAAGCGCCGAAATTCAAGTAAATTTTTCAAGACCAAAGCTAAACTGACTTTGATGGAATTTATTATGGAGATACATTGAGTTGAAATTTGAATAAACGTATAGTCCATTCTAAATTAAATCAAAATCAGTTCGGTTGTTTATTCGTTAACAGTCAGATAGACACACTATCGCATGATGGTAACATTGATATAGGTTAAAAATAACATACCGTTAATTTATTTAGATCATAATGGGTGTAATTCTTTGCCCTCAACAAAAATTGCATCGGTTCGTAATATATCCACATCTTCTGTGTATCTGTGACGCCGTGACGTATCGCCGCCGCTATCCTCTTTCTCTCTCTGGTGAACTGCGATCGTATCGTGTGCAGTTTAGATTCCACATCTTTCTTCGTAATATTCAAAGCACTCGCTATTTCCTCCAATGCCGCGTTTTTCCTCTCTCCGTCCTTAAATTCGGCGTTAGTTGTATCCCACAACAAAGGTCTTGCACGAAACAATTCAATTAAATGGATCACTTTATCGTACGTCCACATTACCGCCCGCGCCATTTTTGTTGCGAAACGTCAAAATGGTTGCTCGCAAACGTCAATAACGCATTCAACATGGCGCAGCGTCATTGACTCCGCAACAGTGTTGCTCGCAATTTAAACAACTCCGTAACACAAAATAGATATTCAATATATAATAATATTTATACTTACATAATAAAATTATTTAAGTTTTCATTAAGTTTTAAAAAAATTAATATTCGTACATTTTTTAAAATAAATTATAAATCAGGGCACAAGAAAGCGCCATCTGTGGTTTTAGCATTTAACTAGAGTGTGTTACTGTTACCTTGGAAACATAGCTGCTATGACATAAGTTGATTTGAAAAAGTGATAACAGATGGCAGCACGTATAACTATTTCTAAAACTGGATCAAAGTATTCGACCCTGGTAAAATTTAAAATAAAAAAAGTAAAAAATAATTAAAAATTATAAAAATAATATCATAAAAACCATAGATAAAGTATTATAGTATAGATGTAGTCTTAGCCCGTCATCGCGTGTCCATTTTGTGCTTATTTTTATACAAGTAGTGTGCGTATATTTTCTTGAATATTTCTATTTGTCGATTATTTCGAAGCACATTATGATACAGGAAAGAAAGTCAACTAATTCATGATAACGATTAACTATAGTTCAAGTGATGAGAATCCGTAAACACACGTAAAAAGCTATGCAATTTTTATAGCCAAATTATTAATTGATGTGACATTTTTAGCACTAATGCCTTACATAGCACGAATAAGGGATTAATAAACTAATGAATTATCTTTTTAGCTAACGAAAATACCGATTGAAAATCCCAAAAAACGTTGTTCAAAACTTACGTATTTAATGTTAAATCCACGTGTTTGAGGCATTATTTGACCATTCTTATGGTTTATTATTAAGCGGAACCACAAAAATCAACAATATCTAGCATTAAATGTTCACTAAAAACCTTTATTAACACTTTTATTACATGAAATATGCAGACCGACTCCTTTGTTATGCCCTAGTAAGTAGGACATAACATTACACGCTTTTGACGCTTATACACCGATATAAGGCTCTCTCCAGTCTATAGTACCTTAATGATAAAACACTGTTTATTTACGTGTTAATTAGTGGTCCTTAGCATCGTTATAATAATATTAATATAATAAGTAAAATATATATGCCAATGGCTGCTGACAAAGTAGAAAAAGTGAAAAAGAATACTTATTCATGTTTAGAAAGTTTTTAAGATTGTCATGAACCCAAATAAATAATATTCCAAAATTATGGTTTCATAACCTTCTCCAAACTTTTTTACTTTATTCTTCGTGATTCTCGTTAAATCTTCTGAACTTAAACCATCAATGGAAAAATGGGCTGTGACTTTTACAACTTGAAAGCCTATTAAATAAAAAAGCAATAAAAAATCCATTATGTTTCACAAATCACACGTCATATCATATTGACAGAAACGTTGTCAAACGTCGAGCAAAATTTTCATCATACTTTACAATAACAGCTATACCATAAAGTTAATATACCATACCTAGCGGAATAGAGAAACAAAGGCCTGAGCAAGAGATATGTAACTATCAGTAACATTGCGTGGTAAAAAGAGACGTGTGATACATGACAGGAGCACTCTTTTTTTGACGTCCAGTCGGCACGTGCCGCACGTTGACAATTTAATCTCATAGAATTCATGTTCAATAATGCTTGTGTAAGTGTATACGTACGTCATATTTTTCACACAGATGAAAACCAATTTTGGTTTCGTTTGACAGCTTGAGGTTGTTGCTCTATTCCGCTAAGTATATTAACTCTATGAGCTATACTTAATACTTTATAGACTATGGAAAACTTTTTGTTTACTGTCTGTGCTGGTGCTGCCTCTAGCGTGAAAATATTGCAGCATATTAACCTACCTGTGATAAGCTTTCTCGTATTACATTTTTTTTCTATCAAAAATACGCACTTTTTTAGGGTTCCACAGCTTAAATTTTTTTTTTTTATGAAATAAGGGGGCAAACGAACTAACGGGTCACCTGATGGAAAGCAACTTCCGTCGCCCATGGACACTTGCAGCATCAGAAGAGCTGCAGGTGCGTTGCCGGCCTTTTAAGGGGTAATAGGGGAGGGTAGGGAAGGGAATAGGGGAGGGTACAGAAGGGAATAGGGGAGGGTACGGAAGGAAATAGGGGAGGGTAGGGAAGGGAAAAGGGTAGGAGATTGGGCCTCCGGTAAACTCACTCACTCGGCGAAACACAGCGGAAGCGCTGTTTCACGCCGGTTTTCTGTGAGGACATGGTATTTCTCCGGTCGAGCCGGCCCATTCGTGCCGAAGCATGGCTCTCCCACGTTAAATAAATAACTTTTTATAGTTAGGGAGGGGAAGAGGGGATTTCGGGAGTAGCTCCAGCGTGTCAGATTAAGCTTGCATAGGCTTCCGACATGTGTCTAGTTACGAGTATCATGGTATAGAAATCAGATTTCTCACGTAGTGGGTAATTTTTTTTTAAATATTGCAATGTCATCGGATCTATCAGATTAAGATAGGGGATGTTTAGTATACCTCAAAAAGCTTCCATATAAAGCACTGATGATTCAAAGGCTATTTAAGCCTTTAGGGACAAAAACTTTAAAATGGCTGCAGTTTCTGAACCCACCGCTAAAATAAAAAAAACGCTCTTATTATTTTTTTTATCAGCTTTACCTAATGTACAAAACCTACTAGGTCTCCGTGACGCTCGAGTGACTACAAAAATAGCACCCTCCCCTCCTCTACTATTACTTTTCGTGGCTTATTAAACGGCGTTTAATAAAACACCAAGTCCAATAACACTGAAATATTAGTCTGCGAGTAAATCTCAGCTCGATATTAGTTCCCCGGGCAATAAATCCGAAGGATCCGCCGGCCGCGCGGGTAAATTATTTTTCCCGCTTTTTTATTCAATTTTTTTTGGAGTGGATTCTTGCAAATGTTCTCTGCGTTGTGTTATGAATTTGATAAATGTATGACTGTTACGTTAGTATTATTAAACATCTCACTTATATGTTCACTGTGAAAGTAGTAAGTAGCGCTGATAAGAATATTTTTTATAAAATTTAATGGGAAGATGCATGACGCTAGGTTGCTTGCCCATGCAAATCACAAAAAAATTGCTCATTCATCGCTGCTACTTCCATAGCCAACTCTATACAAGGGACCCATGTCCCATACACACCCTTGTTATGTTAGACCACAGACATAGATCAAGATAGATACCGCATGTCGCTTCATTTGTATGAAAACGAGCGTGGCATTTTTTTCCTTCCTACTGAGACGTACCGATGATAAGAAACGTGTCCATTATCTAGCCTATTTGAATTTCTATATATTATTTTTATTTTTTTATTTAAACATTTATTGCACACAAGACACTATTTACATAGAAATTGACATGTAAAAACGACACATTATTTCTATATAGAAATTAAAATAGCAACCTATTTGAATTGCTACAGTTCAATACGGCACAATTAGGCATTTAGGCATTTTTAAATTTCCGATTAACATCCGATTCCGATAGCAGACTAAAGAACAAACTTTCGAAAGACGAGCTTTGCTCGTCGTTTGGGAACGCGATATGGCGGGGGCCAGGCCCCCCTCATTGTTTATTTCCAAACCAACTAGCAACAGACTAGTTATAGCCACGATTAAACTACCATGGTCTTAACCAGACCAGTAGCATAGACCCTTACGAAAAAAAAAAAAAACGCGAAGTACATACACATGCGGTATCTATCTTGATCTATGTCTGTGTGTAAGACCCTTTATCAAATTGTCGTATCGCGGTGTGTGTTTCACTTCAAAATAGTAGAAGGTACAGTAGCTTTGAAGTGCTCATGTAATTTGGGTGTTCAGTGAGGGAACAAACCACAGAACCACATACCTACTAATTACAACCCGCGAACAAGTACAGGTTCAAGTGTAGGTACACACGTAAAGGAGTTTCTTGTTTAACTTGTGCTTGCTCATAATATATTTTCATTTAAACGTCTTATGTGATATAATGTTAATATTTATTTATTTATTTATTTTGGAAAACCAACAGCCTTAAATTACAATACAATAGAAACAACATTATAGAAAAAGAAAGCCAATGACAGGTTTTCACGATTAAAGAAATAATATGACATAGTTAGGAAACCTCACAGTGTACACACAACATTACTCATACAACACTAAAATATACTTATTTTAATTTTTTTAATTATTATTTATTCTTAACATACTAGTTGTTATGTAATTACTCGAAATATTATCTATATATTACATATTATTTTCCTATTATCTAAGTTCCTCAGAAGAAAGTAGTTAAGGGTGAAGCCAAACGAGCGTAATTTGTGAGTTGTGAGTCGCAGAATTTCGGTCGCGTAAATATCTTTTGATACAAATCAATGACTCACAAAATTACGCTCGTGTGAATCAAACAGGAGTGAGGAAATAAAAATGTAAAAGAAAATTTTCATCCGTGAGCGAGCTGATGGTGATTGATTCTTGATCTAAAAACACTCTCGATTACGTTTTAAACAAGAAAACTAAGTCGAATTCGAATGAACATACACACAGACACAGACAGACAAGTTAAACTTATAAGTTATAACACTCCTCTGTTTTATCGGAGGTTATAATATTAAAAGTAAGCTTAAAACGCTGAAAGGATAATACAGCATGCATTTCCACCGCCGCACGTTTTAATAAGACACTAGAATATTTCCGGAATGCTCATCTCAAAGCAATTCGTTATCTACCGGACCTCAGCCCGCTTTCCGCTACAGCTAAGTACACAGCGTCTTAGCAAAGAATTTAATTGTTCTTGCCTTGTGAATGCGGGCGGGGCGGGTTGCCAGTGCTAGCGAGAAGCGATTTCTATCTGTATCTTTATAATTCTTAACCCAATGTTCAAAACAACTCGTTATCTACCGGACCTCCAGCCGCTTTCCGCTACAGCTAAGTACACAGCGTCTTAGCAAAGAATTTAATTGTTCTTGCCTTGTGAATTCGGGCGGGGCGGGATGCCAGTGCTAGCGAGAAGCAATTTCTATCTATATCATCATTCTTAACCCAATGTTGAAAAAACTCGTTATCTACCGCACCTCCAGCCCGCTTCCCGCTACAGCTAAGTACACAATGTTTTTAGCAAAGAATTTCATTGTTTTTGTCCTGTGAATGTGGGCGAGGCGGGGTGCCAGTGTTAGCGAGAAGTACGAAAGTGTCTGTTTGTTCGTCTAACTCATACTTCTTCACGAAAAGATAAATAATAATGTTTGTCCCTTAAAAATACGGTTTTTCTTATCTTCCGTGGAAAACGAATAACAGCAAAGTGACGGGTGACATCTACTTATATAGATAACTTATATTTACAAAACTTTTTAAATTAAATTACGCTCAGTAATTTTATTATTATTATTGTAATTTTTAATAGAGGTTATGGTCCCAAATAACTATAAATTCCTTCAGTGGTTCCTAAATATAATACTCAAAAGAGTATTTTTTTCCCACGTACGTAACGCCAAGGATCTCAGCATTCATTCACAATAAAAATAGTCGACGGTTCAGTACAAATAAGTATGATAAACGCTTAGTTTTTTATTAGGAGCACTAATAAAACAACAATTAATAGGACTAGGTATTAAATTTTGATTTAATTCTCCTATTTGTTATTTATTAGTGATCGTATAATAAAAAACTAAGCATTTATCAAAACGCTGACACTGCGCCCATACCAAGAAACTTTAGAACAAAACGGGGTGCAGCTCATTACAACAAAAGTTTCACAAAAATGTGTACAACGAAGCTTCTGTGCCAATTGGTTACGAGTACTACTGTAGATACTGAATAACGTAGACCAGATGGGGAAAGTTTCAGTATTGTAAATATAAAGTTATAAACAAAAGTCAAAACTTTATATGTATCATATAATAGGCTAGAACGTAAATACAAATACCTTTAAAAAAAAAAGTACAAATTCCTACTGCACAGAAATACGCACATTTTATTGTTTGTGGGGGGGGGGTAGAAGTTCGAACTTGTGGTGCTCATTTATTACTTCATTATTTTATCTAATAATAACATTCTTATAATACAACTTAACTATTTTATGCAACCTCTCTACTTTTGCTTATGACCGACGTCCGATGCAATCATATGAATTAATCAGTTGGAGAAGCCTTACATTTACACTTTAAGGGCCTGTTTCACCACTTCCTGATAAGGTTATCCACGAATTAACTTGACAGATCAAGTATGGAGAATCTGTCAAAAAAGATGTGTATAGCCTATTAGGCACTTTATCAGAAAGTGCTGAAACAGGCCCTTAAAATATTAACTTAATAGTGAATTTAAGTGAATATCAATTTAGAAATGTAATCACTTATCAAAATCCGCATTCATTAGCGAATGGTATTGCAGATCTTCCGCGGACAGGCTAATGGATTACACTTTTATATTACATCTAGTATTTACATAGAGAACTCGACGAGGGGCAGCTCATACTGATAACCGTGTTTTAAAAGGTGTGAGCAGACCCTTACAGTTAGTGCAGACAAGTGAAAACTACGATCAGGATTTTTGTAAGAACAAAAAATGCGCGTGCGCTGGGCAGTACTTACAATAATATTTATGTAAAAACAGCACTTTTTAAAAAGAAAAGGAGATTTAACTAATACCTATAAAAACAATTATAATATTATATTTTTTTGTAATCTGTATTATAGGCAGCCATCCCAGGGTCATAAGTTTTCCCATACAAAAGTATAAAGATTACTCTCTCATACTTGCATAATGAACTGTATAATATAAGGAACATAATAATATATACACCCTAAAGCATTAGGGTAGGGTAAAGTGCAGTTGTGCAACTTGTGCTATATCACAGTATACTGTATTTTATACTTACCTACCTTACTTTGACCCGAGGTTATGTAATATGCAAGCACCCAGTACAATAAAGAAGTTTTTTTTTTTTATGAAAAAGGGGGCAAACGAGCAAACGGGTCACATGATGGAAAGCAACTTCCGTCGCCCATGGACAATCGCAGCATCAGAAGAGCTGCAAGTGCGTTGCCGGCCTTTTAAGAGGGAATAGGGGAGGGTAGGGAAGGGAAGGGAAGGGAATAGTTGAGGGTAGGGAAGGGAATAGGGTAGGGATTAGGCCTCCGGTAAACTCCCTCACTCGGTGAAACACAGCGATGTTTCACGGCGGTTTTCTGTGAGAACGTGGTATTTATCCGGTCAAGCCGGCCCATTCGTGCCGAAGCATGGCTCTCCCACGTAGATTATATTATTGTAATCGTCTGTTAAAATATTTAAAGTAACAATATTACATTTTTTCTTATCATATAAAATGAACCTGCAATAAGGTTCGTAATTAAATACTTTTGACTTTACCCCTTTGAATCAGAATAAATTGTCAGTAATCTAACTAAATTGTTTAAATAACCGACTTAATTAATATGTAGCTGACGAAAAGAGGTTAATTTCAAGACAAAATATCTTTTCGAAAAAAGAATTTTATCTTTGAAATAAAGTATGAAGGTTTGAAAATAAGCTTTAGTTATTTAAAATTGAATCTAAATATTAGCCTGTAGGCATGGGCGTACCCAGGATTTCAGCTAGGGGCAGCTCATAGTGGTTTCGAGAATATGGTTATTCCAGTAAGTATCTTGAAATAAAAAATCATGAAAAATTATTTTATTAATATGACTGAAAAATATTTTATTTTCAACACTTCATTTTGCGCAGAGTAGGTAACACGTTTTTAATTCCCACTTGCCAGGAAAATTGACGTTTATTTTAACTTCCAGGGGGAGGGAGCAGCTGCCCTGGGTACGCCCATGCCTGTAGGCAGAAATTACTACGAAGTATGTAGATAAAGATACAGAACAGCCAAACAATGTTGCACCTGATAGGTACCTATAGGACTTGTAGTAAAGTAGGAAGGTGTAAAGTAATATAGTGACAGTAAAAGTAGCAAAGAAGTTTAAAGATGTTTGGTAAAAAAAATCTTCCTTTTACGAAATCCGTCTTGTTCACACGTCACATGCAATTTCAGTGCCCGCGTCGCATATTTTGTAGAGCAGAGCCTTCTACTTGCTCTTGAAGTGCATCGACTTACCTGAAAGATACAAAAAAGATTCGATTAATATGGTAAAAAGAGAAATTAAATAGATAAATATTGTACACAGGTGAAGCTGGTACACTATAATAACGACCAAAGCGATTTTCTGTTCTTTAACTTGAAGTGTTCTTTAGCATGATTAAAACACCTCCATCGTGGGTATCGTAGACACAATAGATTTTCAATTATTATGCGGCAGTCTGCTGGCGCTTGGGGATTGATGGGTTAATTGTAAAAGAACAAGAAGGATCTCAAAACGGTGAACTCTTGAACGGGCGTGATGAGTACCTAGCATGAAGATAGAATAGAACGATGCAGAATAGAAAGATCGGTAAAGTTTTAGTATTATGATGACAGACAGCCATACACACTTAATCATTTAACTATTATACACAAGAAGGTACAGAAGTACTACTAGAGAAGCGGATTCCTAGGCAGATTACGGACCTACTTGTAATTTGGTCGCATTAAGTCAAACCCATCCGACCGATCACAGCTTTAGGGGTTTCACACACAGAGCAGGTAATGTATATTAATTATTAATATACATTTACATCCCGGAATGTATAGCTTTAAATTATCTTAATTTGTCACACACACAACAGGTAAATTAATGTATCTTTCCCTACATTTCAATGGTATACACCTCGCTTGACACACTTTTCAGCTGCTAAGGTGTTATACAGGCTGTTCTTATTTTTAACATTGCAATACTATGGCCCTTCGTGTTACTTGCTATTAGATTTACTAGATAGTTCATCAGAAGATGATTCGTATTGTGATTTTGATGTGCGCATTATTACATATTGTGCCAAAAACAGAACGGTGTGGGTTGAAGATATTCTCTCTCTGGGGAACAAACTGCTTGCAGTACCTAATTTCCTCGATGGAACCAGCATGGTGTAAAGAGGAAAAATCGGTTTAGCCTCATTTAAGTATAGATAATAAGCCCACCTGACACAGTCCTGCGAGCAGTCCTCCTGGCAGCTGCAGGAGGAGCACGAGGACAGGCTGACGGAGTCGAACCTGCGACCCGCCGCCGCCGAGCTAGGTACTGTGTGCGAGCCGCGCCATCTGGAACCGTGTTGCAACGTATTAGAGTTCATTTTCAATTGGGGAATTAATAAAACGAAAATATTTATAAAAAGAATCATTTTTTTTAAAGTTAGGCTTTTGCGTCAAATAAAAATAGTTAACTCAGGGTTCATAGCTCGTCTCGTTTCAGTGCGAAGCACGAAACACGAAAGTATTAGACATATTATGAAGCATAATTTAATAATAATTTGAGACGTCTACAGGAGGTTCCGAGGACGACTTCCGAACACGTCGCGCCCCACGTCGGCCGTCGCAGACAAAGTGTTTAGTGTTAGTGTTAGTTTTAGTATAAGTGTATGTATGTTAGTCTATAAGGTATTTATAATATGGGCCAAGATGACTGACTTAAATAAATAAAAATAAATTAAGTTTCTCTCCCATCTGTGTCCAGTATCGCGTCCATTTTGAGAACAACCTTAATTTAAACACCATCCTCTAAACCTCCACTAAACTATAAATAATACACACACACACAATATAATAGTTATATCTAAATACCTTAACATTAAATGCGGGTTTTATTTCGTTTTAATAATGATCATGCTTCATGAGATTAATGAATCCAGCTTTCATCTAAAGTATATTTTAATAAAGAGAAATTATTTATTAATTTTGCAATTTTCCTCGACGGAAATTAGTCTGGAAATAGCTTTTAAGATTATAGAGTCAAGTTACTTAAATTATAGTATTTATAGTTAGTGATACGTTGTTAAGTTATAACATTTTATGTGTATATATATGTATGTTATTATATATATATATATATATATATATATATATATATATATATATATATATATATATATATATATATATATATATATATATATATATATATATATATATATATATATATATATATATATATATTATTAGTAGACTAAATGCCCGTGACTTCAAGCATTTTCTTGACCGGGAACCGCACGTTTTTTGTGATAACAAAAACTTGAGAGGTGTCAAGGGACACCCGAATGGAACGAAGTTATTTCTCATGTTCAAAAAACCTGTATATGCCACATGATGGGCCACTATACTGGCCCGTCATGTGGAGCCGCTATAATACATAATATACACTCAAAAAACTATTAAGAAAAAGCCATCTATTTACGCCCAGAAATACTAACAACGCATCGGTTTATTCTCAAATAAAGCCATCTAGTTGACGCACAGGAATACTATCTACGCCCTCTGCCCCTACCATGCAGGTACTATAAAAAATGTAGCGAGGTCAAAATATATCGTTATTTCTAGCCTATCTAGCCTTAAGCCGAACGCGCGATTAGGAAATCTGAATTTTTCTATTTTTAACAAAAGGGGTGGATTTCACCCCTAAAACACAAAGCGCAATACGAGCGTATGTCACATTAAAAGTAAAGGGTTTAACGTACTTAATCCCAAATTTTTATCCAAATCGATAGAGGTTCAACAAAATCGGAGGTTGTACCTGATTTTTGCCTTCAATTACTGTACTATATTCTACCTTGAATATATCGACGTGCAGTTCTTTAACTACAGTTAAGTGTTGAACTTTCATTGTAAAACCGTAGTTAGCTCCAGGTGAAAACATGTAGGACATACTTAGGAACTAGTTTACTAGTATGGCACAGTTCAGAAAACCTGTCAAGCTTTGATGATATTGGAAGCTTCTTAGCATTAATGTAAATTAGTAGGACATTAATCAGGTTAAATATATGTTTGTTTTAATTAACTTAAGTGGTTTTTTATGGTAGCGTTATGGTCTGGTAGAGTTTAGTTGGAGACCCATATTTTATACAGCTTTTAAGCTTTTGCATAGTTTTTCATCTATTACATCGCTTTAGACTAAATCAATAAATTCCGTAACAAAAAACCTAACACCCGTGGTGGTGCCACGTTGCCAGACTTCAGCGCGGTATTTGTGTGCGTGCGACTAGACTTTTGCGAATTAATTGCATAAAAATGCCATGTAATAGCTGTACCGCGGCAGTCTCCGAGTGCCACACTTTTTTATCAGGGTCCCCGAATCAGAATCCCAAATCTTTGTTATGCATCATGCATGTCTTAAGCAGAGTGCAAAAGCACTTATAGTAAAACTACTCCTTGGATCATGGGTCTACTTCACAATCGCTATAATATTAGTTTCAAAATTATTATACCCTGTCAGACAATAATTTGAATTCGGTTACATTACAAATCGATATATTACCCGCAAGGCTAAACATATTACAACTAACCTGGCGCTCTTCGTCTCCACATGCTCCATCAGCACGTTCCATGTCCTGTGCACCAGGTACAGCAGGAACAGCACCCTGGAGCTCTCCGCATGTTGGTGCTCCCGCGCCCACTTCCGGCTGTTGGCGCTGCTGTGCACGCCGCCCATTTTGAATTTCGAATTCGGTCATTTATCGATCAGCGCTCGAAGCGAGAGGACGTATGCTGGAAAATAATTATTGTTTATTAATTCACACGATTAAGGTATTTTATATTAATTATTATTTTTGTTCCTCTTTTACAATAAGGTGTATAATTTATGTTTTTTTTATATATTTGTAATTTATATCGCTTTAAACAATATACCCATTCAAATTTTTCCATTTTTCCTACCGATTCCCCAACGTGCAAGAGGTTAAATTCAATCGTATATTTAAGTTCCATTTTGGTAGAATTTTGACAAAATCCTCCTTATTATCTTAATCATAAAAAGTGTATCCGTAAGGTACAACAAGTGTGCGAATTCCTAGCTCTATGTCCCTATGTTAATCGGTTTTGCTTTTTGTAAATTAAAAACTTTTTCATCATGACAAATAATTAAACCTACATCTCATAGGGTTTTTGCTGTCAATAAATCATTAAAACCCCGTGATTATGTTGACGCTTTTAATGATACGATGTTTTTTGGGCCATGGCATCGTTAATGATTATACGAACTGTTATAATGATAGCCTGGGTGGTCTAGACCAGCATCCGTCTTAGGGGTGTGATTAGGTCTTATAAACTACTTAGTGCCTAAGTATAGGATACTTATTGATTGCTTTTACCTAGCTAGAGAATGGGATGGGAGTTATTATAAAATATATCTTGATTAAATAATACTATTGCTTGCTTTATGTGTGCAACAAAATCCACAGCCAGAATCTTTTTTCTTTTTTTAAATCGGTTAAAGAGCGAACTCTCAATATCTATAAATATTTCTGTCTGTTACCTACTTCTTTAAGCACTCCTGAGTGCTGAAACGGTTTAGTAAAATTTTGTATCTTTGGAGTGTGGAGATTCTTTGAGTCCCAGTCAAATGACACAGGGCATAAGTATGTCCTGGAAAAATATTATACGGTTTACGCAAACAAGATTCCAACCAACGAACATCGTAACATACTCGTAATGTTTATATTTTCTACATTTATTTTACAGAAATATTTTGCTTGTGGTGTTTTCGAGATCCTAAAATATAAGATGTTATTGGGGTTTGGACAAATACTCACTGTGTACGTCGAGTTATAGACTTATTAAAAGCGTAGACAGGCTCAAACTAGCTAAAAGCCGAGCTTTGTGAGGGCACCTTGACTGACTGATGATAACGCATCTAAAAATTACTATGTTAAAGCACAAATCAATAGGCGTGATAGTTTTTTCGTAAACCCCAAAATGTACAGGTTTTGGGATATACTAGGTCTCGCAAATATCAGCTAAACGACTAACTTTGTACCGTAGAAATTAATTCGTAGGCAGATATTATAAATTATGTAATTTGATCCGGTTATGTCAAGCCCAGCCAACAATATACGGCCAACTTTAACTTGACATAGCTTGACCAAATAACTGAGGTCTTAGAAATATTATAACCCGCAAAAGTTATCACGAACTTTTGCGGGTTATCTATACTAATATTATAAATGCGAAAGTATCTCTGTCTGTCTGTCTGTCTGTCTGTCTGTCTGTCTGTCTGTCTCGCTTTCACGCCAAAACTACTGAACCGATTGCAATGAAATTTTGTACACAGTTATTCTAGAGTCTGAGAAAGGACATAGGCTACATTTCGATGTGGGAAAATATCTTATTTCCATGAAAATATCGATGAAAATTACTTCGCATTGCGCGTGACCAGCGCTCATCCCGGGGGTCCTGGGTTCGAGTCCCGCAGGCGGAACAAAAAGTTTTTAATGTTCCTGGGTCTTGGATGTGTATTAAAATAATATTTCAAAAATCTTAAATATATTTTATGTGTAATATTATAAAAAATCCAGAAATATATCGACGCGATGCAATGAACATTTTAGTTCTAATACGATTCAACAGATGGCGCTTTATTTTTTTACTTCGTTGTAACATAGAACTAATCATACTTATTAGTTGTTATGTTTTTGTTTATAGTTTTTAATACGTTAGAATATTATGTTTAATAATGTTATCACTTGCTATAATAATAATCAATCTATCTTATCTTATAGAACTCCTACTGCATTTCTAAGGAGTTCGAGTGTGTTGTGTTGGCCTATATTCCATCCAGAAAATATATCAATGCAATCAGCAATCAACATTTTAATTCTAATATATGAAAACAGATGGCGCTTTATTTTTTTACTTCATTATTATAACAGAACTAATCATACCTACTTTATTATATATTATTGTTTTTATTCATAACTAGCTGTTGCCCGCGACTTCGTCCGCGTGGACTTTAGTTTATAGCGCGCGGTGTCAACAAAATTTGTGTCAAATTTAAAAACTTTTTAAAACCCTGGTAAGTGGTACCCCTCTTAGGGCCGCGCAGCGCGCTACACCGGAATGGCAGCGCTGAAAGTGCTTGCCTCGCCGCTGCCATTCCGGTGTAGCGCGGCCCTTAAGAGGATACAACAGCGGCTAGAGAAATGAAAAAAAAGTACGTGTAATATCTATAGCTGTCTCCCTTACCTCAAGCCTATACCGCAGAACGCGATAGAGACAACTGCAGAAAATCCAGAAAATCAACGATTCGTTGTCCCCTGATTCCTTCTCCAAAACTTAACCGATTTAAGTACTTTTTTCATTAAAGATTAAAAAAAGGCTTGAGCTGTGTTCCTATGTTTTGCTTTTTTTGTATAATCTAGCCAAATCTGTTTTCTGGACGTTTGAACACAGTGGAAAATCTGGCCATTTTTTTGGGTTTTTGAACGTTCATATCTTATTTAATAATTAAATTATGAAAAAAAAAATAAAACATAGGGACATTGTATTAGTGGCCGTAGATATTCAGGAAAAAAAATATAACTCTACTAGCATTATCCAGGGAGGAAACAGGGGACAACGTTTGTATGGAAAAAAGGGCGGTGTGGAATCCTCTTAATTAATCAAAATACCCAAAAACAGCTGTGCAGTGTGCACATAATCTGTACTAATATTATGAATGCGAAAGTATCTCTGTCTGTCAGTCTCGCTTTCACGCCAAACGCCAAAACTACCGAACCGATTGTAATGAAATTTTGTATACTGATAGTCTAAAGCCTGAGAAAGGACATAGGCTACTTTTTTACTGGAAAAAAGGGTTGTAAGGGTCGTAAATTTGTTCAAAAAATTCATAATAGATGGCGCCGTGCGTCTTCTACATCGCGCTGACGCTTGCTCAAAAGTCTTTCTATAAGAGGTGGTATCATCTTACATTTAAGTCTCGATTTTTTTCGATTGTTATATCTATTCTACGGTATTAAATAACTCAGTACTTTATCTGTGCAGGCAGTGACGTAACCTTAATACCAAATTTCACCAACGACTGTTAAAGTTAATGCTCGAATTAGTATCACGTTAGCTGTTTCGTTTTTCATATGAATGAAAGAGAAGACAGGATATTTTAACAAGCTGTTAACACTAACAGACGTTGGTGAAATTGGGGCTAAACCTATCAATGATAAATAGTTTATGGGTAAAGTTGTGTAATTGGGGGGCTAAATAAGCTTTAAAATTTGGCATAATATATAAAGTTTAACATACAAAAATGAAGTACTTATTGTTTGCACACTGCACAGCTGTATTGATTTAATGGGTACCAGGGTTTTTTTATAAAAGCTTTTGACACCAATTTTGTTGACATCGCGCGCTATAAACTGAAGTCCACGCGGACGAAGTCGCGGGCAACAGCTAGTTATAATATAATATTATTTGAAAACTTCTAAACGATAGCTACGATTCGCTGAAAGTGACTTCTGATGATTCGATGATGATTATACGAAGAATACATAAAAGTAGTGCATTTTTAAATTAAATATTCTTATTAAATAGTCTTATATTTTATTAATTAATTTTATTAGAAAGTAAAGCACATAAAGTGGCTATTGAGTATTGACAGATTTATCTGAGAGCTATCTCTAGATTTAATGAAGTCTAGATGATATGCATATTTTATGGAATTGTATTAATCATTCCACTCTGATGGTCTACAGTAAACGGTAACCAGTGAAGCAAGCAGTTTATATAACTGGTTTTCAGTATTAAAGTATTTAATTGTTGTTCTTTTTCTACTGATATTAATGTAACTGATATTATTTGAACTTATTTAATTTTTTAAAATTATTTCAGTTTTTGGGTTTAATCGAGGAAAATTCCTAAGACCACAAATTTCGCGTGGTATTAGGAGAGGAGGAGGTCGGTTCTGATAAATCTTACAGGAGTCTCAGATAAACTCACATCAAGTTTTAAAATAATAATAATAAAGCTTCCTTCTGCTTAGTTTAAATTTAATTTTAGAAGTTTATATTTTGCTTTTTATGATATGGTCGCTGTTAAGCTTTTGTGTATTCAATTTCATTTTTTTTTGTTTCGTTATTTTTGACAGCATTCATAACTCAATACGTATTTTTTTCTTCATATAACAATATTATAATGCTTAACAGCGTCCATATTTTCTTTAATTCTAACGATATCTTAATATGAGCAGTATCTTAGATGTATTCCTATATCTATGGTCAAAGTGAAAATCTAGGATTTTCTCTCGCGTCATCGAGTTGATACTCAATATCTGAAACTTACTGCCGTCTTACTGTCAACACACTATGGTCCAACATATGAGAGTTCCAAAATTTCATACTCTCTCTGGGTAATGATTTCATACTATCGTGGTTGGACTACTGCTGTAATTATAAAGGATATAACAAAACAAACTGATAATTACTTTTAGGGTATGTATATATTTTTTTACAGTTTATTGCATACAAAAAACCATTTAACTTTATTTATATTTATGATTTATGAAGAAAAATGAAAGAATGTGTGTGTCAGTTAAGAATTTACTGATCAAGTAACAGCGCTAAAAAAGTAACTTTTTTAAACTTTTGTATGGGCAAAATCATAGCACTGGAGCGCAAATAAAATTTTCTTTTTCAGCGCAGCTGCTAATACCACAGTTAACTCTATATAATATGGGGCACATACACACCCTAAAGTATTGTCACTTAGTTTTATTACATCCTGTATAAAAATACCAGATGACCCGTGAACTTCATAGTATCACTTAATTCCCAAATTTTTCACCTATTGCCCTCTTTGTACTTCCAGGACTTTCAAGACTAAAATTCGGTAAATCGGTTCAGTCGTTCTCAAGTTTTAGTCGCGAATGATTGCAAACGAGCAACAAATATGGTTCGTTTTGATGGCTCATTTCAAAACGTTGTTTGTGAACTAAGGGCCTGTCCACATCTCCGTGTCACGACGTCATCAACGTGGAACGGTGCGGGAACGTGGCACGGTACGCTGACGCTGAATTTACGTTAACGTAACGTAAAATGCAAGTCACGATATAGCAACATTGTGCGTCACCATGCCTTGTAAAACTAGATGTGGACCGCACAATATGTATTCTGCTTTTGCTATTGTTGAAAACGGAGAAAGAGAATAAAAAAGACGTGCATTTACGTTACGTTGACGTAAATTTACACGTCACGTCAACGTATCGTGACGTGGATAATATGTGGACAGGCCCTTAGAGCCAGGTCACTACACTGCGTTGCGGCGTCGCATCGTATAAATCTACGACACCGCAGAACGCATCGTGAAAATTTCCGATGTAAAGAGTGCTATGCTATAAGAAATTTTTGCGTTGCGCCTTTCTGTGCGATGTTGTTTTTGCGATACGACGCCGCAACGCAGTGTTGTGGCCTGGCCTTTACACTCAGACCAATTTAATCTTAGTTAATTAAACCTACGGTTATAATATGGGTGCTAGTTATTATGAGGTGTCCCATAAAAGAGAAAGCAACATTTGATTGATAATGGTGCAAAGTAATAGCGTTAGTTGTAAACATTTTTATAGTTCAACACCATACGTCCGTTAGAACATTTACATTTTAAGACTTAACCGATATTTTCCGTTATTCTATCTTGTTAGACCTTGTAAATATGCAGGTATGGTTGTTTTTATAAATGACTGGTTGATGCAACGTTGCGTCAAAATTCTTTTATTGAGATGCCACCATATTTTTGGGATAAAAAGGAATTCTATGTCCTTTCCCGGGACTGAAAGTATCTTCATACCAAATTTCATGCAAAATCGGTTCTGCGGCTTAGGCGTGAAGACGTAACGGACAAACTCTTGCATTTATATTATTAGTACGAAATACGGACAATATCTGTAACAAATAGAGTGAATATTTTATTGGTAGGAAGTATTCAAAGCGAAAAATACAAAAACAGCATTGTATAGTGTAATTTCAGGAAACGGTTCGATAACAATTTATAGCTTATTGTGGGGAAGATATACAGCCACCTAGCGCGCTTTAATTTATATGTTTGTTATTACACGGTGCTTGTAACAACATAGTATACGTGGGAGAGCCACGCTTCGGCACGAATGGGCTGGCTCGACCGGAGAAATACCACGTTCTCACAGAAAACCGGCGTGAAACAGCGCTTCCGCTGTGTTTCGCCGAGTGAGTGAGTTTACCGGAGGCCCGACTCCCTTCCCTATCCTCCCCTATTCCCTTCCCTTCCAATCCCCACCCTCCCCTATTACCCTATTCCCTCTAAAAGGCCGGCAACGCACCTGCAGCTCTTCTGAAGCTGCGAGTGTCCATTGGCGACGGAAGTTGCTTTCCATCAGGTGACCCGTTTGCTCGTTTGCCCCCTTATTTCATAAAAAAATATAGTTGTTCATAAAATTGTGCATAAGTATACTTCTGCAGCTAGCATAGGTATATTTTTATTCTTTGCTGCTTAATGGTACGTGTGTTTTATGTCTATTTATAATCTAATTTTCTTCCTAAACGACTTGCTTATATTATAAATTTATACAAATCAGTATAACATGTTGGTCTAAATACAAATAGCTCTAAATTTAACTCTACTTTTCTAGTAAACTGCACTCTTGTGCTTTGATCTATTTCTACAAAGATTCAAAGTCAATTTAAGAGAGTAAATAAACACGATGACCATAATATTATTGTTTTCTCATAACATCATTATTTTCATTAAAAGACTATAGTCCTAGAGGAGTCCCCTGCGTAACACCCGGACCTAAGTGTGAAAGTCCCTGCGGTGAAAATGCACTTCCAGTTTCTACAATTAACTGGCTCACTCGTTTAATTACTGTCAACTTGTTATGATCATCACTGTCATCGTCATTGTGATCATCATAACTACTTATTTATCACTGTGATTATCATAACTTTGATGTTATTGTCATAGCTTGAATGAGGTAGTAAATATAGCAAGGCAGGAAAATTCTCATTTCTTGTATCATTTCGACTGATTGATTACAAGATACATTGCTGTGTGTATAGCGTACATTTTTAGAGGAACCATTGTTATGTACGCGTTATACAACGCTTCCTAGAGTTTCATACATCTGGGCCCATCAGTGACGACGCTGCGCGTGTGGTAGGCGTATGACTAAAACCAGCCTTAAAGACAGTATTCATGACGATTTTTCATATTAGTATAATTATTTATCATTCCAAATTATTTATTTTATCATTAGTCTGCGACGTCCCGCTCACGGCCAAGCTAGAGCGGGCAAGTGGGCCGCACGCCACCACTCGCGGAAAGAGTTTTGTCAATAGTTCCTTCCTTGTTGTTAATCGGTACTCGCTGTTAATGTGAATATTATGCAAACGATGGTTTCTACTGTACTAATGTATAGCCGCCATTTATAATTTACAATGCAGTTACTTGTTCTCGTTTTTCAGGAGTTTTCCTTCTTATGTCTGCCATATGTATTTAGAAGACACTCAAAAAGCTCTTTACAAAGATGTATTCATCAATAGCATTAAATTTTCGAATTTGACAGAGCACATTTGGCATCATGGCTAAGGGCTTTGATAATTTGGAAATAGCCTTTTTACCAGATTAAAACAAAGATAGCACCTACTTATTCCGCGCTTAAGAAATTATAAAGATGTTGCGTTAGGAGTGTACTTTGTGACAGTCAGGCGAGGTCCATTAGCTAGGTACTGATTTCTCGGAGCTGGCACTGAGTAACATCACAATGCCTTTAAACATCATTAATATACTTTTAATACCTACTTGATAGTGTTATATTATTACTTGATATACACCACAACCTCCAGTGTAGTGAAGTGTATCGCGGTGTGCGTGTCGGACTCACGTTACGTATGTAACAGTATCGCTTAGAACTATTTCAATATCAACCTCTGGTTATGTGAGACTGGTACTGTCGCCCGCGCTCAGAGGATGGCTGAGGGCCAATCATATTGCAACGTCGCGACGCGTCGGGAGGCGTTGAGAATTTTAGATTTTTTTTAAGCGAGTCATATGAAATCAAATATGAAACAGGCAGCCCAACACTGCGGGCGACAAGTCTGTCAATATAGAGAAACAAAGGTAGGAGACATACACTTAAATAATAATAGTCAGACATGCTTGAAGTGCACACGATATCTAGAATACTGACAGTAAAACTTTGTCAAACGTCGAACAAAACTTTTTGCCTACTGTTTATGCTGGTGCTACACTCCAGCGTGAAAACATTGCAGTAATATATCCTATTCAATGTCTATCTTATTTAGCAAATAAAGTTCAATTTTGACTGGGTGATGACTGATACTCCATCGTCGATGACAAAGAAACATGACGCAATGTGTACCGACCTTAACAGGGACGGTGCGGGTTCGTAATAAATAATAATTTCCACAGACTATAGGTTTTCCCTGTATTAAATTGGTAATAATGATATTACCATTTGGGCAACTTTAAAAACACACAGCGAAACAGAGGCAAAACTGCCATCAGTAGCAGAACCCTACTAGACAAGTGGCAAGCGATTATCGTAAACGCCAACAAAATGTATGCGATTTGACATAAGTGATCGTTTCGCTATTTTGTTGCTAATGTCAAATCCCATACATTTTGTTGGCGTTTACGATAATCGCTTGACACTTGTCTCTAGGCCCTGCACTGACATCTTCTTAATGTTTTTCGCCCCTACAGTTCCGCCGTACGGTTTTAAAGTTTGTAAACGGTCTGTAGTCATTTAGTCATTTCGAAATTTATGTACCGGGTGTTAATATGCGATACACAAAACTGTTAATTATAAAACCGCTAGACTATGTTGCCGCTACGCCAATTTCCAAAATGGCGTCTTTAGATACGCCAAGTTAGGGTTGTAACGAGTTATCGACACTCGATGGAACTTATCATTTTGTGATTTACGACTGGAATTTCTATGACATTTGGACCTTTGCGATGATTAAGTGAATTTTGATAGGATTTAATTTGAATTTTTTAAGTTTTCCGTTCTAGGTCACTTATTATTTTAATTTTTTTTTACCCCTAGGAAAAAAAAATGTTATAATATAATTATTTAGTTTGTCTGTGTGTGTTGTGGTGGATCGATTTCGATCTATATTTTTTTGAAAGTTGACTTAATCGAGAGTGTTCTTGTAATGGTTTTATCAATTTTATGAAAGATTGTAATGAGTTACAATCTTTTGCAACTTACAGTGGTTATTTTTTCTCTTTATATAATAGTACGAATTTTTAAAAATAAATGTTCTTACTTGTATAGAACTTTCTGTTAAAGTTGTAACTTGTAACCAATGCAAAATGTAACGTTTTAGTAACGTGCTTGTTTAATATTTACGTTTTGTTACGGTTTACGAACAGAGTTTTTTCTGTCTGATGCTATTTATGTTATAGTTGTACTGTCTGGTGTTCTTGCTGTTTCTTAGATTACGACAAATCTAATAATTACACTCTGTTCAACAATGTTCATCTGTGAAATACACAATATTATGCATTCAAACAGATAAAATTTCTCACTCTGGCAAACGTTGGTAAAAATCCAAACTAATATTATGATCGAAATTGAATAATCGGCAAAGTGCGAGTCGGACTCGCGCACGAAGGGTTCCGTACCGTTATAGAGCAAAATTAGGCCAAAAATTGTGTTTTTTGTATTGAGCCCCCCTTAATTTTTTATTTTATTTTAATATTATTATTAATTATTAAAGTACATATTATATTATTAAGGTCTTTGTGCAAATGTCATGTCCCTACTTGTTGCCATTATTGACATCGAGCAGAAAAAGCCAAAAAAATCACGTTTGTTGTATGGCAGCCCCCTTAAATATTTATTTTATTTTTAGTATTTGTTGTTATAGCGGCAACAGAAATACACAATCTGTAAAAATTTCAGAAGTCTAGCTGGAGACACACAGACAGGGGGACAAACAGACAGACGGACAGACAGACGGACAGACAGACGGACAGACAGACGGACAGACAGACGGACAGACGGACAGACGGACAGACAGACGGACAGACATCGAAGTCTCAGTAATAGGGTCCCGTTTTTACCTTTTGGGTACGGAACCCTAAAAATTGGAAAATGAAAAGTCTGATTTCATAACGGAGGACGTAGAGGACAATCTCAGAAACTAAGTGAGAGTGCCAATAAAAAAAAATTACGTCCAATCGAATGCTTTTATCTGTGAATAGGATTTATAGGCTATACAAATTTCAGAATTAATAAAAAGTTTCAAAATTCCACCGAGGAATTCAATAGGGGACCAGAGTTTGTGTAACACACATTTTGCAAATGAAGAAATTGAAATTGTATGTTAGGTTTGGTTATATAGGACTTGTTAAAGTGGAGACCACGCTTAGGAAAACGTAGTGTAGGACGTCCCGCAGCACATTGGACCGACGAGTTGAAGATTGGCTAGCAGCGGATGGATGAGGGCTGCCCAAGATCGGGATGGTTGGCGCTTATTTGGGGGGACCTACGTTCAGCAGTGGACGGCAATAGGCTGATGATGATGATGATATAGGAGCAAGAGCAAGAGGAGAGCAGATGTGGAAGAGCCATGCTATACCACGAAATACCACGTTCTCACAGAAAACCGGCGTGAAACACCGCTTGCGCTGTGTTTTGCCGAGTGAGTGAGTTTACCCTATTCCCTTCCTTACCCTCCCCTATTCCCTTCGCTTCCCATCCCTATCCTCCCCTATTAACCTATTCCCTCTTAAAAGGCTGGCAACGCACCTGCAGCTCTTCTGATACTGCGAGTGTCCATGGGCGACGGAAGTTGCTTTCCATCAGGTGACGCGTTTGCTCGTTTGCCCCCTTATTTCATAAAAAAAAAGCTAGTAAGTACTAGGTACATGTAGTGCATACTAGTGAATGATATAGAATGGAACAATTAAGGATTTATTCACCATAACATCCATTTTAACGGACCAATTCATTCCGCGTTAATAATAATCCGTTATACGTAAAAGTTATATCACAGAGAATCATCGTAACCATTCCTTATATTTTATTCAACGATACATCAACTTCGGAAAAAATCGTTTCCGTTTTTAAAAACGTAATCACAACAGCAGGTGTAAAAATTAATTATTTCTTTTTAGGTCTTTACACCTTAATTTACAAAAAAAAACATGCGCTACGTAATTTTTAAAGTGCGACAAGGCTTTAAATGAACGTGGGCGGGAACGCTGAGTGGTAAAGGAGAACTGTCAAAAATGACGTTTTTGTATGATGGCAGCGTTAGTTCCTTTTTTCGCCACGTTCATTTAAAGCCTTGTCGAGCTGTACTAACATTATAAATGCGAAAGTGTTACTTAGAAAAGTTTTGGCGTGACGAACTAAAACTATAGATATAAATAAATTTTAAAATAATATCTTGGTACAACAATTTGACAAAGGATTTCGGCAAAAAGCCCGTATAATAATATTATAATAGACGTCTCAAATCAGTATCAAATTATTTTAACAAGAATAATGTTTGTCATGAAACTTTATAGTTATATACAAAAATAGTACCAATTATAGTCAGTATAACTGACATTTCTCCCAGGACGGGTATTGGCTGACCGGAGGCAGTAAGGAGCCGACAGTTAATTCTCCTCTTGTGTCTTCTTGCGGCTTTTACCAGATTTGGGTTCACTATCGTTCTAGAGGCTCCTGTGTCTAGAGTCATTTTGCAATCCGTCCTGTTAATAGTCCCCTGAATCACAAGACTATTCCCGCTGCATGCTTGGGAGATAACAGTTATCGGGGCTTCCTCCATTTATATTTTAGACGTTAATATTTTCCCTTGACATGACTTTTAAAATTCTAATTCAGCGATATTTCCATAGCGAATTGATAAAAATCAAAGTCATTTGAAAGTGATGTAATTTAATATTATAATATTAATTGGATTGAAAGTGATAGGTAAGTGTGATTTTTAGTAAAATCGGGGCCCTGTTACTAAGACTTTGATGTCTGTCCATCTGTGACTCCAGGCTATGACTAAAACATAATACGTAATTAAATATTTAAGAGTGGTTCCCATTTAACAAACCTGATTTCTTTGCTTTTATATTTTGTTCGATACCAATAATGGCAACTCGCAACAGGTAGGCTTTATGTTATGTTCAGATGGAGTTGTTGTAGCATAAAATATTAAGTTGTATTTATATTTTAACTAGCTGTCCCGACAAATGTTGTTTTGCCGTATAACGTATTTCGAGCATTTCATCAAAATGGATTGAATAGTTTAAGCGAAAATTATAAAAGTTTCATTAAATCAGAAGAGCTGCAGGTGCGTTGCCGGCCTTTTAAGAGGGAATAGGGTAATAGGGGAGGGTAGGGATGGGAAGGGAATTGGGGAGGGTAGGGAAGGGAATAGGGTAGGGGATTGGGCCTCCGGTAAACTCACTCACTCGGCGAAACACAGCGCAAGCGCTGTTTCACGCCGGTTTTCTGTGAGAACGTGGTATTTCTCCCGTCGAGCCGACCCATTCGTGCCAAAGCATGGCTCTCCCACGTATATCCTATGTTCGTCTTCGGCACTCAAAGTATATCTATGCCAAATTTCAGCAAAATCGGTCCAACACGTGATGTCGTGAGTCGTGTCGTGAGTCGTGACTCGTGGCCACGCGAAAATGGATTCATTTTTATATAATATATAGATATTGAAATTAAAAACTACATACATACTTAACTAATTAAAGGGGCTCCCATACAACAAACACATTTTTTGTCTATTTTTGCTCTAAAATGTTACGGAACCCTTGGTGGCGTTATTTTTATTTATAACACAGTTGTATGGAAGTCCGTTACATAATAATATAAACAATAAAAAGTGAGTTTATTTTGACACACTTAATTTATAATTTAGTACCACTTTAATTAAATGTCTCATAATTGTCACAATAAAATTTTGTTTATGCTCTATTCATGCCATAAATTAAAATTTTAACATATAAAAAAAAAGTTAACCTACTTTCGTTTGTTACAAAATAATAACGTCAATAAGCTACCAAAAGTTACTATAGATCTCAAAAACTTTCTAATTATAAGTTTTTTGAATCCATCCATACTAATTATAAATGCGAAAGTGGGTCTGCCTGTCTGTCTGATACCTATTCAGGCATATTATGAAGATACCCTGAGTCCCGGGAATCCTTTCCCGGGACTCAGAGTATACTTTAATACTATATAATATATATAGTATTAAAGTATCCTAAGTCCTCTTAGGATACTTTAATCCTGAAAAAAATGTACGGTTCCAGCGCTATAAACGAATTTTGGTGCAACGTGTTACGTGGTTGAGGGCGTCATCTTATTTTTCGTTGGTGTATGTAGGCCAAAATATCAAATAATCGGCCAAGTGCGAATTGGACTCACGCACGAAGGGTTCCGTACCATTATAGAGCAAAAATAGAACAAAAAAAAAGTTTTTTGTATGAGAGCCCTCCTTAATTATAAATTTTATTGTCAATTAAAGTATAAAATAATATACAGCTAAGTATTTTTTGAACATTTCAGGTGCCAATCTGTTGTGGTCATTGATACCGAGCAAAAAATGTTAAAAAAATCACGTTTGTTGTATGGTACCCTTAAATGTTTAATTTATTTTGTTTTTAGTAAGTATTTCACCTCTCTAGCTATTACCGTTCTGTTACAGCTTGGAGACAGACGGACAGTACATTAACACCAAGTAATGTAAGCTTAACTTTTATAATTTATTTATCACTAGATAACGCCCGCAACTCCGTTTATGGCGGGAACCGTACATTTTCCCGGATAGAAAGTATCCTATGTCCTTTCCCGGGACTCAAAGTATCTTTTTACCAAATTTCAGTAAAATCGGTTCAGTGGTTTGGGTGTGAAGTGGTAACAGACAGACACACTTTCGCATATTTATAATATTAGTAAGTTTGGATAAGCATAGAGATAGAACTTCAAATTATTTTGAATTTTATATTCTAGGACTCTAGGTGTTTTCTGACAGGACTCAGACCTCAGATATATTTAATGGTTACTTTACTTTAATTTAGTGAAGAATATTACAGAAAATATATTATGTATTTCAATGGATGTGGATATCAAATGGATTTCAGAAAATATAATATTACTAGCTGTCCCGGCAAACGTTGTTTTGCCATATAAATAATTTTAGGTATGAAAAATAGATGTTGGCCGATTCTCAGACCTACTCAATATGCTCACAAAATGAGAATCGGTCAAGCCGTTTCGGAGGAGTATGGCAACGAAAACTGTGACACGAGAATTTTATATATTAGATGTAAGTCAAAATATCCACTTGATTGAAGTTTTAAGTATTCATCAAATAATTTTTTATAAGTGCGGCCGTTTTTTTTCTTTGTTTATTATTTAGCGTAGTTTGTTTACAATTATTTACTGGTAATAACAGAAAAACTGTTATAATTAATATCAACATAACTTGGCATGTCTGTTTAAATCGAGCACAATCTCTAAAATCTATTCTCAAGAAAGTGTTAATTAATATTCATTTACCTGGCACGCATTCCTACGCACTAACACTTCACTTCACGCACAACACTAGTTTCGAAAAAAAAATGGCGATTTTAAATTGGCGGTTTTTTAAGATGGCGGGTTTTTTCAATCGGAACGAATAAAGCGCGCGCTGGCCGAGAATTGACCTGAACAACTGATTGCTGGCGCGTGCGCAGCGGCGATTGTGCATGCATGATGCATGGTAACCGATATAGTGCTTTCTTTGTAGCACTAACCTGTAATGCGCCATGTTGTGATGATGATGATGATTAATTTAACATGGCATGTGCCGTTTATGTTTTGCTGTGTTATCGATTTATCAAAGAATTTATAACATGACTAGACCAGAGGACGCTGGCAACTTCATTTTGTCAAAATTCGTTTATGGCGTGGGAGCCGTACATTTTTCCGGGAAAGAGACAGTATCCTATGTCTTTTCCCATATTCAATCAAAGTATCTCCATACCAAATTTCAGCAAAATCGGTCCAGCAGTTTGGGCATGAAGAGGTAACAGACGGACTGATACACTTTCAAAATGAAATTTTTCTTTCTTTCTTTCTTTCGAATTCATATTATTGGTAAAGGATGATTTTTGATTTTTTGATTCGCAATACTAATTTATAGTGGAGTGGAATACACATTTAAATTGTTGCGATTAATAATATATACCTATCGTCATTATTTCCGTGGTGCTACAGATTAAAGGTGCTTGAACTAAAGTTATTTCACATTTAGACAAGATGTCGCGAGTTTTAAAACTGCTTTTTGCTTCGGAAAGTTTTTGAAATCGGTCCTGCTCTTAGTCAACGTCTGAAATAATAGTGGACTTTGGCCTTTGGCATGACCAAGCCAAGATCAATACTACCTCGATAGGTCGGAAGTTTCTTCTTTTGAGGCCTTTAAGCATTGGAATATGTTCCCACGCTAAATAGCAAAACAGTGTTTGCCGGGTCATCTAGTTTGCCATAAAATAGCAATTGACTCTTCATTTTCCACATGACATTTGCTATGGTGAATTCCAAGGAGTCACGAATGTGACATTAGAATACGATTGTACATTGTACGATTCTACGTTGTAACCATAAAGTTAATATACCTAGCGGAATAGAGAAATAAAGGCCTGAGCAAGAGATATGTAATTTTTTTTTTTTTATGAAATAAGGGGGCAAACGATCGAACGGGTCACCTGATGGAAAGCAACTTCCGTCGCCCATGGACACTCGCAGCATCAGAAGAGCTGCAAGTGCGTTGCCGGCCTTTTAAGAGGGAATAGGGTAATAGGGGAGGGTAGGGAAGGGAATAGTTGAGGTTAGGGAAGGGAATAGGGTAGGGATTGGGCCTCCGGTAAACTCACTCACTCGGCGAAACACAGCGCAAGCACTGTTTCACGCCGGTTTTCTGTGAGAACGTGGTATTTATCCGGTCGAGCCGGCCCATTCGTGCCGAAGCATGGCTCTCCCACGTATATCAGTAACACTGCGTGGTAAAAAGAGACGTGTGATACATGACAGCAGCACTCTTTTTTGACGTCCAGTCGGCACGCACGTTGACAATTTAATCTCATGGAAATCATGTTCTATCATGCTTGTGTAAGTGTATACGTACACATATTTTTACACACAGATGAAACCAATTTCGGTTACGTTTGACAGCTCGAGATTGTTGCTCTATTCCGCTAGGTATATTAACTTTATGGTTGTAACTCGTACTTGCAACTTGAATTAATGTCAATTTTTACCCTTCTCGATTCAAATAAGCACATCTTCTTACCAAAAGGACTCGACGATATAAGTAAAATCACAAAATGCTACAATTTTATATACTTAGGGGCCTGTTTCACCACTTTCGGATAAAATGCCAAATAGGCTATTCGCAACTTTTTGGACAGATTATCCATACTTGATCTGTCAAGTTAATTGGTGGATAGCCTATTCGTCACTTATCAGGAAGTGGTGAAACCGGCCCTTAGTCATATAATTATTTATTACTTCGGAGATAATAATATTATTAGATAAGTAGAAGATGTCCACAACTCCGTTGCGCCAAAGTTTATTGCGCAGGCAACCCTACATTTTCCGGGATAAAAAGTATCCTATGTCCTTTTTTTTATTAAATAAGGGGGCAAACGAGCAAACGGGTCACCTGATGGAAAGCAACTTCCGTCGCCCATGGACACTCGCAGCATCAGAAGAGCTGCAGGTGCGTTGCCGGCCTTTTAAGAGGGAATAAGGTAATAGGGGAGGGTAGGGAAGGGAATAGGGGAGGGTAGGGAAGGGAATAGGGGAGGGTTGGGATGAAAATAAGGGAGGGTAGGGAAGGGAAAAAGGTAGAGGATTGGGCCTCCGGTAAACTCACTCACTCGGCGAAACACAGCGTAAGCGCCGTTTCTCACCGGTTTTCTGTGAGCCCGTGGTATTTCTTCGGTCAAGCCGGCCCATTCATGCCGAAGCATGGCTCTCCCACGTAACAAGAACGTGAATCCTTTCCCGGAACTCAAACTATATCCATACCAAACAGCAAAACCGGTTCAGCGGTTTGGGCATAAAGGGGTAACAGACAGACAGACAGATAGATAGACAGATAGACACACTTTCGCATTTATAATTTAGTGTGGAGATCACACACGCTTGTAAAACAGGCAGACACGAGTTGTTGACAATCTGCTTACAGTACAGCGTATTGCAGCAACATACCATTAAATTTGCCCCTTCTAATTTTGCCCCTTCATATTAGGAAGACGTTGATCGAAACAGGCCGGAGTTCAGACTTCAGAGCTCAGAGTTCAGACCATTTATTATTTAAAGTAAAGTAAAAAATTTAGTTATTATTGTAAGCACACGCACGGGTACGCACAAAACGTATTTGGTCATGTCGGCCAGTACATCGGCCTCTATCATGGACATGGGCTTTTCTTTGTGACAACAAGGGACACTATTCTCTATTAATCTCAGATCATGTTTCCTCACCATATACGTTTATTTTTCTCTATATTCCTCACTAATGGCTTAGCCAGAGACAATGACGGTCTCTTCCGGCGACATTTTGGGCGACATAATTTAATAATGCACGACAATATCATAATCTTATTGCGCTAAAAAATAATTTATCTACTATCAACGTTTTCGGGACTTAAAATATGTTATTCAAATCCATACGCTATATTTTACCCTCACCGCGGCCAATGCTTTTGTTCGCCTGCGTTAGCCACATGTGCCTGACACGGTAATCTAGTGTTAAGCGTAAAAAGACAAGTGTCAGATAGCTGACATAACCTTTGCATTTGCAATAGTAGTATGGATTTTTAGCAAAAGATCTCTAACAAACAGGTTGGGCGTTGGCACCAGAGGCGTGGTTATAGTTACAGTTGTGGTCAAAGTAATGGTTATAGTTAAGGCTAACTTAACCTTAAATTTAACTTTGACCACAGAATTTGACAGATATCTGTTGCTTTATATGAACGTGGGCGGGGGCGCTGCTGGTAAAGGAGAATTGTCAAAAATGGCGTTTCAGTATGATGACAGCGTTAGATCCTTTTTTCGCCATGTTCATTTAAAGCCTTATCGAGCACTATGGTAATCGTTAAATATGGCGTCCATTATTGAATTTAACCAAAGATTTGATATTTTGCATTGCAGTTATACCAAGTTAAAAGTTATAGTTACAGTTATAGTAAGTTGGTGCAACCCACCCTTAATAACGATTTGTTACGATACGGACCGTTAGCTGTATTTTACAATACAAATCATTAATTTGGCAACCAAATTACCTTGTAAAGCAAAATAATAAGTGCATTATGACTAATGGGCACTATAACGATAAATAAATGCCATTATACAATTTGGCCGCGATAGCCAGGGACCATAAAATGGGCACTAGGTTTTTTTTCGAAACATTATATAAATAATGCGTTACGAAATGTAATTAATATTCAAAGTTATTTTTTGGACATTGTCCTACATGATCCAGTTCCGTACAAAATGTGAATTCATTAAACACTAATCAATGGATAGAGTCGTTACTAGTTTTTGGAAAAATCTGTTTTGTAACTAATTGAAATGAATATCGATGACCTCAATAACTATAACACCCGAATAGTATACAGTGATAACAACACTAAGTGATAACACTTTACAGTATGTGTAATGTGTGATATGTACCTTGTAAATGTAGAGTCCACTGTATAAGTTACTTTTGACTATGTTTCTATGAAAAATGCTTTTATAGCATATTTATATACAGCATTTTAAAAATCCGCTAGGTCATATCAGTTTCTCAATAATAGAATTTTATATAATGTGTTAAAATATTAACTTAGTTTAATGCACGATTATGGCAATAAATGAAAAATTCTTGAAAATTAGATGCATCTTAGTAATTTTATTCTATAGAGAAAATTTTAAGATAATTTATCGTGTTTTCGCTAGGTCGGATCCTCGGAAATATAATGTGGTATATAGGTTTAGAAAATGTAACAATTCGGGGCTTATTTTCAAGTATAAAAACGAATTATTAAATCGAAAATTTAGGGTTAGTCGCTCCCTTAAAATATATGCTACTTATTAAAATATAAATAACAAAATTATACACGAGGACAGTAAAAGAATTTCTGCAGAACTATGTATTGCAGACTACAATATCCATTTTTCATGCAGTTTTAAATATTTTTTATATTAAAACAATATAATTAATTAATTGTTATAAAATTATTGTAATAAGATTACGTTTTCTCCTGTCGTACATTTATGATAATCATTTTAAGACCATTTGCCCTGATAGAGCCTTGCATAATGAACTAAAAACCAGAGAGTAGGTATGCGGATAGATGAGACTCACTTTTATACCTAAGTAGGTTGTACGTTAAGTATTCTTCTTCTTTACGTGGGGTCAAAGAATCGAACCTACATAAAGCGTATTTTTTGAGCTCAAAAATTTTATGCAATAGGAAAACCTGCTATTTGCGCTAAGAAAACGGTCAACGCTTTAGTTATACTGGTTTACAATGTGGCTGGGGTATTTTCTGGTGCATCTTCTCTCGGGCTGCCTTTCCTTAGCCTCTAAAATACTCAACTCAAAAAATTATGTAGAGACTTTTTTTAAAGTCGGAAAGTTGATGCCATAGAAAAGTTGCTCACATCCAGGAGTATATATTCACTCTGTAAACAATTGAATATCATTATGTACCTATTTAATTATAGCTTGTGAACTGAACAATCATGATTTATATTAGCTAGTGACCAAAACGAGGAAGGAAAAGAATCACTTTCAACGAACCCGCCATCGTAACCGATATTAACTAGAAAGTTGCGAATTTATCGGTAAAATGTTACAATACAATTAATATTATTTTATCCATACTAATATTATAAATGCGAAAGTATCTCTGTCTGTCTGTCTGTCTGTCTGTCTGTCTGTCTGTCTGTCTGTCTGTCTGTCTTGCTTTCACGCCAAAACTACTGAACCGATTGCAATGAAATTTTGTACACAGTTATTCTAGAGTCTGAGAAAGGACATAGGCTACATTTTGATGTGGGAAAATATCTTATTTCCATGAAAATATCGATGAAAATGAATTCGCATTGCGCGTGGCCAGCGCTCATCCCGGGGGTCCTGGGTTCGAGTCCCGCAGGCGGAACAAAAAGTTTTCAATGTTCCTGGGTCTTGGATGTGTATTAAATTAAATTTCAAAAATCTTAAACATATTTTATGTATAATATTATAAAAAATCCAGAAATACATCGATGCAATTTCTAATACGAACATTTTAGTTCTAATACGATTCAACAGATGGCGCTTTATTTTTTATTTTATTCTAACATAGAACTAATCATACTTATTAGTTAGTATGTTTTTGTTTATAGTTTTTAATACGTTAGAATATTATGTTTAATAATTTAATCACTTGGTATAATAATAATCAATCTATCTTATCTTATAGAACTCCTACTGCATTTCTAATCCATACTATCCATACTAATATTATAAATGCGAAAGTATCTCTGTCTGTCTGTCTGTCTGTCTTGCTTTCACGCCAAAACTACTGAACCGATTGCAATGAAATTTTGTACACAGTTATTCTAGAGTCTGAGAAAGGACATAGGCTACATTTTGATGTGGGAAAATATCTTATATCCATGAAAATATCGATGAAAATGAATTCGCATTGCGCGTGGCCAGCGCTCATCCCGGGGGTCCTGGGTTCGAGTCCCGCAGGCGGAACAAAAAGTTTTCAATGTTCCTGGGTCTTGGATGTGTACTAAAATAAAATTTCAAAAATCTTAAACATATTTTATGTATAATATTATAAAAAATCCAGAAATATATCGATGCAATTTCTAATACGAACATTTTAGTTCTAATACGATTCAACAGATGGCGTTTTAATTTTTACTTTATTGTAACATAGAACTAATCATACTTATTAGTTAGTATGTTTTTGTTTATAGTTTTTAATACGTTAGAATATTATCTATACTAATATTATAAATGCGAAAGTATCTATGCCTGTCTGTCTGTCTCGCTTTCACGCCAAAACTACTGAACCGATTGTAATGAAATGTTGTACACAGATAGTCTAAAGCCTGAGAAAGAACATAGGCTACTTTTAACTGGAAAAGGGGGTTGTAAGGGGGTGAAAATGCGTAAATTTGGTCAAATTAAGTTAGTTCCAAAAACTTAAATTAGACGGCACCAAGAGTCCCCTAGATCGCGCTATTGCTTGCTCATGCGTATTTCTATAAGAGGTGGTACCATATCTAACTAAGTTTTTCGATTCTTTCGATTGTTTTACACGTCATTAACTAAGAACTCACCTACCAACTTAGATTAGATATCAAATTCAAAAACAACAGCACCAAAACTACTGAACCGATTGTAATGAAATGTTGTACACAGATAGTCTAAAGCCTGAGAAAGGACATAGGCTACTTCTTACAGGAAAAAGGGGTTGTAAGGGGTTGTTTATGCGTAAATTTGTTCAAATTAAGTTAGTTCCAAAAACTGGAGTAGATGGCGCCAAGAGTCGCCTAGATCGCGCTATCGCTTGCTCATATGTATTCCTATAAGAGGTGGTACCATGTTGAGTTAATATTTTCGATTCTTTCGATTGTTATACATGTTATTAAATAACTCACGTACCAACATAGAAATCAGAAACAACTGTCTACCAATAATAAATACTAAGGCCCGATTCGACCAAACTTGAAGTTACAAGAGTATAACTATCATGAAAATAATTTTACTCCTTTAATTTACTCTAGGGTATAATCGTTTGCATTTTACCAAGTAACTCAAAGAGTATGAAATAAAATGTCAATTATAGTTCACAATGACACCGACCGTGACAGGTGAACCCTGTTATTCTCAGTTCTCAGCAACTATTCTCAGTTTAATATTTATTCCACCAAAATAGCCCGTTTAATTATTTACTCCCGTTACCTCATACTTGGATTAGAAGTTGGAAAAACGCAAAACCAGCTTACTCTTAGATTAGGAGACAGTTATACTCGAGTAAAATTTTACTCCAGTTTGGTCGAATCCGCCCTAAATAGTTTAATGGCCTATGGGTATTGGCTATTGGGCAAAGCTAAAGTTGTGTAATGCATTATGCAGTTAAGTTGTGTAAAGCTAAATAAGCTTTAAAAGAAAAGTTTAATTAAAAAAAAAACATATTATGTGCACACTACACGGCTGTTTTGGGTATTTTGATTGAAGGGGTACCAGGGTTTTAAAAAGCTTTTGACACCAATTTTATTGACACCGCGCGCTATAAACTGAAGTCCACGCGGACGAAGTCGCGGGCAACAGCTAGTTATAAATAAATATTATATAAACTAGATCAGGGCTTCCCAAACTGTGCGTCGCGCCGCCCCGGGGCGTTGCGATACTCCAGGGGCGTCGCATGTCAACACAACCAAATCGAGTCAGCGCCGCGCATTATGTCAATCATACATCCCGGGATTCCTGGGCACTGGGCAGTCTAAATCCCCGGTTTCAGAAGCTATGCTCAGAAAAGCAAGCGCAGTCTTCACATTAGCCAGGCTGGTTAATGTGGTGGTAGATGCTGGCTTTAATATCTTTCATAATTAATATCGCCATTAATTTTTATGCTTATGCTTTGATTTGGTCATTATTTCCTAATAAAAATATAAATATCCAAATAGTGTTTATAAGATAATTATTGATAACCTATGTAGGCTAGTTCTAAAATTAGAAAGTATTTTTTGGGGCTGGGTTGAGGGGTGTCGTAAAGAAATGGCAAAGTCCCAAGGGCGTCACAGTACAAATAAGTTTGGGAAGCCTTGAACTAGATGACGCCCGCCATTCCGTTAGTGGCGTACTTAAGCGTAAGGCAATTAAATAATAATCATCTAATCATCTGCTGCTTCTTTTGACAAATTAAAATATTTACTAGAAATCATTTCTTTTTTTGGCAAACGGGTCACCTGATGGAAAGCAGCTACCGACGCTCATGGACACTCGCAACATCAGAGGAGCTGCAGGTGCGTTGCCAGCCTTCTGAGAGGAAATACGCTCTCTTCTTGAAGGTTCGCAGGTCGTATAGGCCCGGAAATACTGCTGGTGACAGGTTTCAGAGTTTGCACAAAAATCATTTTACGATGTAGGTATAAAACTAGAGAGCAGAGACGCTGCCTCCTCTACACGCTACTCTCATGTGCTTAAGTAATACTTCTAATTGCCCCTCTGACCCCGTGGTAAGTGGATTACCAGCGTATCAGTTATGACATTACCATAATACCATTAAACGAGGGAGGGCATTTCTCTACGTTTTATTAGAGCTATAGCCATTTTGTAGATAGCTAGATGATAGTTGCAGCTCAGCTGAGCAAAAATTCGTTTATGGCGGGGCAGCCGTACATTTTTAACCTACTTCCAAAAAGGAGGAGGTTATATGTTCGGCTGTGGAGATTTTTTTTTCTACAAAAAGTATCCTATGTCCTTTCCCGGGACTCAAATATCTCCATAGAAAATTGTTAATGCGAAAGTATGTCTGCCTGTATGTCTCTCTGTATGTTTGCCTGTCTGTCTGTTACCGCTTCACACCCAAACTGCTGAACCAATATTGCTGAAATTGGCTATGGAGATACTTTGAATCCTGATACATAATAGTATTAGATAAAGGTGCATAATCTATAATATAAAAATGAGTCGCTGAATGTGTTGCTAAGCGCAAAACTCGACAACGGCTGAACGGACTGGGCTAATTTAAGTCTTAAAATATTCGTAGAAGTCCAGGGAAGGTTTTAAAGTGACACAAAGTTCACCGGGACAGCTAGTATAGTATAGATTTTCACAGGCTTTTGTTGTTCAAAATTTTGCAGAAACCGTAATATTTTTTTAGTTTAGAAGACTAGACTATTGATGATAGGGATCTTTCAAGTTTCATCATAATATTACCTCGCAAAATGGCACCTGGTCTACTAAAAGAAAATGGAATTATGTAAAATAATGGACCATGTGTCCATGTAAGAAAAATGAATGAAGGTATAGATTATATAAGTTACCCGGAATTAAAGAAATTAGCCAAATATTGGAAAAAGACTTGCAGACTAACGAACATTGATAGGAAGAGAGGCCCATTTATTACGGAAGAAAATGTTGGTGGAAATCGTACTTAATTTTCTTAGAGCAGTAATTAATATGCAAACATATTAATATCTTTCTTAACGCAAACTATAAATAAATTTCTATTTACTATCAAGTATCTGGGGTTAGATTTTCATGGATCGAATCTCATTTCGACCGCAAAATATCTCTTTTACGTAAGGTCATATTGTACTGAATTGACAGATTTCATTTGCATGAGACGGGGTTTTTTGTACTTATATCAATGGTGAGACGTCTTGCAAAATATATTTTAAATCCATACAAATTTCGAAAATATTATGCATCTACGCGCCACGTTGCGGTCTGATTTAGCCAGGCAGCAATGTTTACGTGGATCGAAGTTGTGTATTCCGCGTAGAGCCACGGGGGCTCTGCATAAAGCGGAATAGCAGGAACACCGCTGGGGTTTTAGTGGGTAAGCCCGGGCGCGGCTCTCCGCCCCCAGGGAGTCCCACATACCCCGGTGGCCCTCCCCAGACCGCCGGGGATGCGTAAATGCATTTCCCAACGGAAAAAAAAGCAGCATGTTTTCGTATGAGCGAGACAGTCTTCGCTCGACGTTCGAACAATGAGAATCAGGCACCAGAATAGTTGCGTATTTAATATTATGCGTATATCACGTTGGCCGGTTTTGGTCGACTAGCCATACAGACATTCTAGGAACTACTTTTTATCTCTCTAGACCACAGTATAAATGTTACACAGTAGTGTAACTCAATCGTGTCCTTGACAGTCGCTTGGACAGTAGACACTTGCTTCTTGTACTTGTAAAACATTTATTGGTGGCTTTTATCTATATATTAATACGTGAGCCAAAAACTTTGTATCCCTTTTGACGAAAAATGGGGAAACGTAGGTGAATGAAATTTTGCATAGTTATAGTTTATATGGTGAAGGAGTGCATCGAGCTAATATTATTTTGAAATTATGCTTTTATCATAGATTTTTTTAACAAATAAAACATTACACACACTACAACACACACACTAGAAAAAATGACAGATTTTTGAGTGACAAGCCTATACATACGAATTATACTCTTTTATTTATGGTTGAGGTCTGTTGACAACAAGGTGACAAATTGAAAATGGATCATAGTATTTTTATTGAATCTTATATACTATTAGACAAAGCATAAACTTATAATGCATAAGTTGATAAGTTTATGAGACAAAGCTTACATGGCCAGTGTGAGATCAGCTGAGTCCCAGAGACAATAGTTGAAAAAAAATATGATAAAGTCAATATTATTTTACAAAATATAGGTAGTAATCCTAATATAGTTGAAACTAAGGTCGAATTTCGACCATTGGGCGATCTCTAGTAATAATAATTCACCATAGCATGGGCCACGGCACTGCATGGTAATATCGTGGATGTTTCAAGTTCTTGTAGCTTTTTGCTATAATTATCCACGAAATGCCGTGTGGATGTCAATTTAAATTTCTTAAGGACCTGAAGTGTTTCGCAAATTATAAAATCGACCATTTGCTACATAAACTTGTCTGAAATCTTGATAATGTGTGCGTGCCCCGCGGTTCGGAAGATGTATTATGAAGTTGGTCTACTTTATATTACAAATATTGTGCATAAAGTCTAGATGTTATCAATTGGAAAGTAGAATCTGGTTCAGCTGATAACTAATGACTCGTTTTTACAGTTCCGTATTAGGATAAAGATACATCTTAACTTAAGTTTCTCGCTGTTTTCTTGTATAAAAAGATTTGAAAACAAAAAATATTATATTATATAATAGCATTTATAGCACATTGGCACCATCTATATGTATATTATTTATGTTGCTTCCACACCACCGTTAGAAAATGTTTGTAAACATTTTCTAACATAAAAACAGTTCCTAAAAAAATACATTTTGTTAGGAACTGTTACGTGTTATAATTAGTGCTCCCACACTGCCCTTGCTAGATAGAAAATGTTTACTAACATTTTATAACATTTTAATCTGGTCGCAGTTTGGTTTGCGTTCTGAGGGCGTCTACACGAAAATGGAAGAGGATTTGCTCATTGGAATAGCTTGAATTTTTTGTCTAGAAAAGAAGAAAAAGCGCTCTTATTGGATGCGCCAAACGCTAAAAGCTAGAGGAAAATATAGAATAGAATTCGGGTATCTGCTCCCGTATTACTCCGCGTAGACTATCGCTAAACGACTTACGATAAATAACGTCGGAGGCGTTCCGCGACTCACCACATACCCCGCCGTCACCGTTTATAAAAGGTTAACAAACAAAAGGTACTTAACACTTTTTTTTTAATATATTGTAATACATGTTTTATTTTGTTATAATTTGTTGCTTAAACGTAAGTTTACTAATCATTTTCTCACATGGAAACATTTTTAACATTTGTGATTAAATGTTTACTAACATTACTTAATAAACATTTTCTAACGGCAGTGTGGGAGCACCATTAAATAAAAAATAGCTTGTGGCGGTATTCGGCAACAGTGACAACGAAACAGCAGCCCAGACATACATTTACAGGGGATATTATTTCTTTCTCCTACACCTCTTCTTCTCTATCTACTCTACTACTTTCACTTTTTCTACTCTAGTCTCCGGGCTCATTCTGTCTTATGAATATTCGTTCAGGTCACATTTTCTGACGCGAGTTTATATTTTTTTCAAAATCAAGTTTCATCTTAAAAACCTCTTTACATAATGTTTCTGTAAATAAGCGGCATAAAAACCTTCTATCTTATACTCATCAATAACCAATAACACCAACAAAAAACTGTTTAATAAAATTTCCAAAGTGTCACAGAATATTATAAAACAGTATGCCGAGCTGAGTGCTTATTAGAGAACCATAAAAACTTTGTAGCGTTATAATGGCCTCAGTGTTAACGGTCAGTCATGTGATATAACATAGATTTTACACAGTTGTAATATAAATAATGTAACACAGATAATATAACAAAGATAATAATATTTAAACACTGGAACAAATAACATAATAATTATTTATTTTATTTTTTTATTTATTTGAGTCAGGCATCTTGGCCCCATTATAAATTACCTTATAGACTAACATACATACAATTATACTAAAACTAACACTAACACTAAACACGTATTGTCTGCGACGTGGGGCGCGACGTGTTCGGAAGTCGTCCTCGGAACCTCCTGTAGACAACTCCAATCGGCCAGAACTCATGCTTTCGAAGGTCGTTAGATGATGCGTCGGGACCCTCACCACAAAAGAGCTAAAGTTGACTTTGTGGCGGGACTCCAAACGCTCGACCCTCAAGACGAAGTGGGTCTTGCTCCTGATGTAGTCCACGACATGCTCGGCCGTCGTGGACCAGTGCAGCCTGGACACGTACAGCGGCGTCGCGAGGATCTCACGCCGCATCAGCTACTCGGGTTCTTCGGGTGTGGTGCCGCGATGGTTGCAGTTATTAATGCCTACTATTTTTCAGACAACCATACTATATAATATTAAAAATGCGAAAGTTTGTCTCTCTGTATGGCTGTTATCTCTTCACGTCAAAACTGCTGAATCGATTTTGCTGAAATTTGGTATTCAGATAAGTACTTTGAACAACTGTATAGGACATATTTTTTATCCCGAAAAAATGTTTGCGTTATCTAGTTAAGGAATATTTTTCTTTATCGTGAAAGCTTTACATACTTGCATTTTAATAATCTAGAGATTTTAATCACAATAGCATATTTTTACGTCCATATCTACCGAAACAGTTTACATTAAAGACACCGCCTTATCACAACAACAACTTTAAAATTCCATTGCGTCTAGCATGCGCGTTCTATCTCGTTGTAGATATTATCTCGCTCTCGAGTGTAGTTATATGTATTATCGATATCGACATAACGTCAAAATCATTTTTTGATATTATGTCGATAGATTTTGACAGATCTACACGAGAAAACATGTATGTCACGTTAGGGTCAGTAGAGATGAAGAGACAAACCATCAAACATCGAGAAAACATACGAATAATAAAAACTAAGAAATAGTTATAACTGTGTCAAAAAAGTTGTTCCGATTCTACAAAATGTGACCTGAATACATGCATACTTTATGCAAAAACGAGGCCCGAATACATGCAAAAATTTTGTGTAATTAACTATTATTGTCAACGGCTTTCTTTTGTCAATTTCAATGTAGTGTTTCGTAGCTATTGTCATATTATTTAAGTGTGTGTAAGATTGAAGTATGGGAGTTACGTTTCCTTAGTTTTTATTATTCATAGATGTAGACAAAATTTTCTCGTTTGCGCACCTTAGACCGGCAGTCTAGAGTTACTTTACTGATGTTTATTCCTAAGAAATAAAGTGCTTTAAAGTAAAAATTAAAATAAGTGAATGGACTACAAGCTGCTATACTTTTATAGAATTCCATATATTATATTTATATATAAAATAATATTTTGTATATTATTTATGTTACAATGTATTGCTGAGTGCTTATCCGTCCCTGTTTTCAGATGACGGTTTACTAGGAACCACATAATACCAGGCACTGTGGTGTACGTCACGGTGATACGCCTGAGTGGTGTCCTTTTTGGCCGTAGACATGACAATGCACTACTTGTACCGTTCTTCATGATATTATTATGCTATTATTTTTGTAATTATTTTTCTTTTATTGTTCTTTATGTATTATTGTAATGTGTTTTGTCTTATGGTAGTGTAATGTGATGTCTTAAGTTAAATAAACGTTATTATTATTATTATTATTATACTACGAAGTACGAGATGCTTAAGTATTACAGTAGATATACTGCTTTAAAAAAAAATGAATGGAATTTGAAGAAATTATTTATAGAAGGTACAATCACAACTTTTTCCCTATCTTAAATTGACGCGCCATATTTTCCTTGTATGCTTTCTAAAACTTTGACGAACGCACGAGAGATTTAATTACTACTAAACTTACTTAATGAAGACTGACTTAAACTTTTTGATTAAATCCGATTTATAATATTACTAAATACTAGATGATGCCCTTTATTGCGCGGGAACCGTACATTTTTTCCGGGATAAAAAGTATCCTATGTCCTTTCCCGGGACTCTAAGTATCTCCATACCAAATTTCAGCAAAATCGGTTCAGCGGTTTGGGCGTTAAGAGGTACAGAGACATCATATAGACAAACAGACAGACAGAGACACTTTCGAATTTATAATATTAGTAGGTAAGTATGGATGTCTCTGCAGCTCTGAGTGCGGACACTAAATGAGGCGCTTTGCAAACGACGGGACGGGGCGAGCCGGTCAAATTCGCTACGTACGAGTACGCCCGTCGATGTCTGCGGCTGCCCGCACCGCGTACACAAAGCACAAGCCGTCTGCGTTACTGGATGTAAATTGGTTTGTGTGATCCACGGCGGGCAGCCGCGGACATACGCCACTAGTGCCCACTGGGCACCAGCGGCGCGGTCTTTTTGCCCGCCGTGTGCGTTGGTAATATAGGATTCCCTTTGTGCTATGGTTCGCGGCGAAATTGACCGGCCCGCCCCGCCCCGTCGTCTGCAAAGCGCCTCATCAGCCCCCGTAGACAAGTGGCAAAGCGCTAACGCTAACGCTAACGCTAGCGCTACAAAATGTATGCGATTTGACATAAGTCATCGCTTCGCTAGCGAATACTAATGTCAAATCCATACATTTTGTAGCGCTAGCGTTAGCGTTATCGTTTTGCCACTTGTCTACGGGGGCTGTTATATTATTTATGTTTCGAAATTCGATCAATGATGTTAAATATAAAAAACGTAAAATATCATTGTTTCCGATCGACGCCACTACAATACCAATAACAATTATTTATGAATCTCTAAAACCCTCGCGTAAACCTAAAATATAAAAAAAAAAATGTTAAATTAAAATATTTAAAAGAAAATACGGACGTATGACTACTGTTTACACTTCCTCTGGTAAATAGAAATATTCTTTAGTAATCCAATAAACATTACATAAACATTAGCTTTCAATATAATATTTTGCGGCGCTCAAAGGGAGGGTTTTATAAGGCTTTGATCGTCTTCACAAAGGGAATAGGATTATGACCTGCAGCTAACGGAGGCAGATTATACCGGCCGATAGCTATCGGTTTTATCTATACTGGCTAGCCTTTGCTTAGCCTAAAAACCGGGTTTTTGGCTTTAAAATCGCTATCAATTCGCAATAAAAATATATTTAAAAATCTTCATGTTGGCCAATGCCCTCCATACTGCACCAATAAAAGCGAATACAAACCGGTAAGGTAATTCATCAGACAGCTTTTAATCGGCAATATAATAATAAATGCATCGATATCTGTAATGACTCAATGTAAAGACGGTCCCTGAAAGGGCAAAAGTATATCTAAATATTATATTATTGTATTTACAAAAATACTAGCTCTATAATATTATTTAAAAAACATGCCTACAATAAACAAATAGCAATGTATTTGTTTAACGTTAAATTTTTCAACGGCGTATTTGCTATTCAAATAATGCAGGCGTTTTGTGCGCAATCAGCATTTATTGATGCAAGGTAACACAGTGTAGTGAAGTTAGTTGCGAAGTAGACAAAGCGGTGCGACTGAAGTGTAGTGAAGTTTGTTATAATGGACTGCCATTTTTGTTCTGTGTATGGCTTCGGGTATTGTTAGAATATCAATGGAATGCGAACAATAAATAGGTTGTAGAGCAAATATCGATTGGATGACTACCAGATGCGTAAAATGAAATAGATTCTGTCTGAATTGCGTGCCATATAAGCTTGTAGTACATAATCTCACATGCTTGTAGGTCACAAGCATCGAAATTTAAGGTGTAACAAAACTAAGTGTACTTTAGGGCGTGTAGTGTAGGGCGTGGGCGGTAGATACTCTAATCTCTATATAGAGTTTGCTGTAATGTTTGCTTTACATATTTTTACCGCACAATTATATTTTTATGCGTTTGATACACTCGAAAAGTAACTTAAATACGTACTTTGATAGAAATTTCATAACATTTATTACTGTAAATGTTCCCAAATATGAAAGAAAAATCACAAAAGGCTGGATGTGTGATTTAAAAGTGTCAAATGTTCACAATTCCCATTGAGCTTCCGAATCATGAAGCAAGAACGCGTATTCATCACGCTTAGAACCAGCCAGAAGAAAAGTAAACCTTATTGTAAAGTACATAGAGGTGAAAGTCATTTCGACACTGAAAACAAATTATCAGGCAAACACAAGGATCCAATGTATCTAACATTTGATTCCATTAGGGCATATTGTGTGTACCGAAAATGTTTGTAATGTGTAACACAAAGAATTTTCAACCTTAATTCTATACAATAAAGTCTAATTTAGGTTGCGGAAAGTTTGTATAGTATAATCAAAAATTATCACTATTTAGCGGCATTGGGAAATTGGCTTTATTAAAATGGATTAGAGTTGAAATTTGAACGCTTAATGAAAAAGGATGTATAAAACAATAGTCTTGGGACGCATTACTTTTGCTCTGTATCAATTAATCATACAAAACAAAGGAAAGTTAACCGCAAAGTAAGCTTTTATGACTTACTAGATGTCCCGCGCAGCTTCGCCCGCGTTAATTAGGAATTTTACAGAAACCGTACATTTTCCCATGAAAAATAGCTATACTCTCTTCTCGTGGTCTCCTCTATATATGTACATATTATGTGCCACATATTGCCATAAAAATGCTCCAGTAGTTCGTGAGATAAACCCTTTCTAATATTTCCCCCGTTTTTCCCACATTTTCCGGAGTTTCTTCGGTCGTATTAGTCGTAGCGTGATAATAATATAGCCTTACTCGATAAATTAGCTATGTAACACTGAAATTAGAAATAAGTTTTTAAATCGGATCTGTAGTTCCTGAGATAAGCGCGTTCAAGCAAACATACTCTTCAGGTTTATAATATTATAATTATAGATTTTTTTAAATGATCGCTTGACAAACTCGAGTCTCGATCTAAAAGACTATGAAAAGTACCAATAATAGGCACAAAATCATGGGACGATGCATGGTATAATATGGTAGTGATGATGATGATGATGAATGTAATTTGCATAGTAGCATATGCTTTCTGTTCTTAAAACAACGCCGAAACTCCCAAACTTGTATCTATAAAGAATCAGGAGTTCTCTCAGCACCTTCCGAACCACGGTATACCAGGTATACCTCGGTGCAAAATCTTACTTGTTGGTAGCATATGCTTAGAATACTTTTCACGAAACCGAAGTCACCACATGTTTCCCTATAAATTTTGAGGAGTTCCCTCGATTACTTATGGATTCTTCATCAGATCACCACTTTTGTGAATATAATACCAAATTGGGATGATACCCTATATACCAAAAGAAAAATTTTGAAAATCGGTTAACAAACGACGGAGTAATCGTTGAACATAAGAAAACGAACATAATACCTCCCCCATTTTGAAAGTCGGTTAAAATTGTAGCCTATGTGTTATTCTGATGTATAAGCTATATTATTGTAAAGTTTCATTAAAATCCGTTCAGTAGTTTTTGCGTGAAAGAGTAACAAACATCCATACATCCACACATCCACACATCCATACATCTATACATCCAAACAAACTTTCACCTTTATAATATTAGTAGGAAGTAGGATTAGCACAATACAAATACATACAGTAGAGTAAGCTCGCTCTCTCACAACTCAGAGACAAGTTAAATGTGCACACGATGACGTGATATCAGTTTTTTTTTTATAAAAGAAGGGGGCAAACGAGGAAACGGGTCACCTGATGGAAAGCAACTTCCGTCGCCCATGGACACTCGCAGCATCAGAAGAGCTGCAGGTGCGTTGGCGGCCTTTAAAGAGGGAATAGGGTAATAGGGGAGGGTAGGGATAGGAAAAGAAGGGAATAGGGGAGGATAGGGAAGGGAATTGGGCCTCCGGTAAACTCACTCACTCGGCGAAACACAGCGCAAGCGCTGTTTCACGCCGGTTTTCTGTGAGAACATGGTATTTCTCCGGTCGAGCCGGCCCATTCGTGCCGAAGCATAGCTCTCCCACGTGTAAAATATTATTGGGCCCTGGCTTTAATTTTCTTTTGAAAACCTGAAGAAGTTTGAAAAATGTTTCAAAATATTATGTTAAGACTTAAGACACATATAGTTAACGTGGTTTTGATGGTAAAAAAAAAATCTTGGTAATCAATTCAGTACATCCAGAGAATATTTCATACCACGTCACAAACACACAATATCCTGTTTTATACTTTTTACAATAATACTGTACTTATAAGTAAAAAGTATAAATCAGGCTTAAGTTCGCGTGCACCGGATTTGGGCGGTCTAGTATGAAGATGGTATACTGTACATTCTTGACACTGTGGCATTAGTACATTATTTCTACGTCGTACAGAGCAGTACCGAAAAACTCAACTGGTGCAATTTATATAAGACGTCGACGTGTAAAAACATACGTGTCTGAAAACATTTTGCTTGAAGGTGTATGTTTTAAAATGTATGGAGTCTGGTCCAAATTTCCACCACTTACGAGACCTATATAATAATAAGTAGTAAAATTGTCTACTAAATACTGAATCATTATAACCATACTACCGCAATCGAAAATACCCTGTCAGTGAAAAGTTATGACTGAATGAAAATTCGTGTATTTTACTATTTTGTATGAAAAATATTGTAGATGTAAGTAATAAAAATGTATTGAGTTTGGTGCAAATGTCCCCAAATAACACTTACGTAATGGTCTGCTAAATACGGAATCATTATTACTGGACCGCAACCAAAAATATCCTGTACTTGAGTAAAAAGTTATGACGGAATGAAAAACTGATCCATTGCACATTTTAACTACTCTACCTTTGTTATATCATGTCGCTTTTTTTTTATGAAATAAGGGGGCAAACGAGCAAACGGGTCACCTGATGGAAAGCAACATCCGTCGCCCATGGACACTCGCAGCATCAGAAGAGCTGCAGGTGCGTTGCCGGCCTTTTAAAAGCGAATAGGGTAATAGGGGAGGGTAGGGAAGGGAATAGGGTAGGGGTTAGGGGATTGGCCCTCCGGTAAACTCACTCACTCGGCGAAACACAGCGCAAGCGCTGTTTCACGCCGGTTTTCTGTGAGAACGTGGTATTTATCCGGTCGAGCCGGCCTATTCGTGCCGAAGCATGGCTCTCCCACGTATAAATATCATGTCGCTTGGAATTTCCTATTAGGTTTTCACTGAAACAGATGAATATCAATAGCAATAGCAATATTTTCACTCAAAAAATATTGCTATTGATATTAAGGTCATAACTTTTTAATGACAGCTTATTTTTAATTTGTCTCTTGATGAAAGTTACTGTATATTTAATGGAGAATAAGTCAATATGGGTCTCAACTCTCGTTAGTGGTGGGGACCACTTTATTCATTGTCCATTTTATCAAAGGCTTCTTTCATAATATTATAATATTATTATTACCTTTTCCTTATCCATAATATTATTATAAAGTAATTTAAGATACAATTTCTGGCATACAATCACCATGTGACTGCGCTATTTAAATTCTCAATTCCCATACATGATACAATAATATGTACCTATTACATAAAAAAAACTAGGCCTTTACATCCGTTGTGGATGATTTATACGGTATTTTTCAGAGCGAAGTAACCACTCCCCAAATACTGTTGTGCCTGGGACAAGATTTTTAAATGTCCGTATGGTTGCCCAAGCGCATATGGCATTCTCGCATCATAGTCGGCCTAGTCCAGAGGAAAGAACTAGTCAATACGTCTGGGACCAACTATGTGCGGGTTTCCTCACGATGTTTTCCTTCACCGTACGAGCGTCCGTATTATGTACTTGAGATCTGAAAATGTCTCATATGTACACGCCTCCCACCCGGGTTCGAACCTGCACCCTCTAGGAGTGCGAACCGAAGGTCTACCCATTAGGCCACGGACGCTCCTAACATATTACATAATATCGTAATCAATACTATCGAATGCAACATGTCTAACCCACCCAGTTATAAACATGGTCGTACATTAGTATCAATTGCCTCAGCGAGTTGGCTGCCTGCCGACGGCTTAGCGGATTGATGATGATGTCTACTGTCGGTAGCTCACCAGGCTGATCACTTGGCATCCAGCCAGGGCCAGGTAGTGCCAATAGCAGGTCAGGGGCTACACCACTACGCTATTAGGTTTTTTAGCTGCATCAAGTCATCTTGAGTTTGGATATGTCATGAGTTATTAGTTTAAGGGCCTATTTCACCACTTCCTGATAAGTGTTAAAAATTTAGTGCTTTTTACTTCTAATTTCAATAGCCTTGCGTATCATTCGAATACGATATGTTCTTGCATTTACTTGTGTAGGTACTGACTATCAATAATTATCAAGAAGATATCGTCCTTTTAAAATCTTATGTAACGTGGTTGTATAAGAAAACATAGTATGTCATTGTTAAAACACTATGTTTCCTTATACAACCACGTTTCGATTTGTATAAGTACGAGGTAGACAAGGCCAATAAAACATAAACATGTAATTTATAAAACTCTTTAATAATACTTACATCTCATTTGTATCTAGATACAATATTTACACAACTTAAGCCTAAACTACAGTCGAGTGTGACACGACGCGGACGGTACTAGGGCAGTGATGTTGCTGATTGAGTATTGAAGCCTTAACAATTTACAATTATATCGCAAAGATACACTATATTAAATATTATGATAATATCGTCCACATAAAATATGTTTCGAAACGAATTATGGAGCGAAAATGTTTAGATTTAATGAGTGTTATTGGAGTATTTTTTCCAGTCATTGTGCTTTCAACGAATTTGAAATCATAATCTGTATTATACACTTTTTTTTCTAAATTTTACAAGTTTTTTAGTATAATATCGTGTACCTTTGAGAAAAGCCTTAATTTACTAACCATCATAATTAGGCAACAAAATTATTATCTTATCCATAATAATTTGCTATTTAACATATCCTTAATCTAAGAGTTAGTTATAAAAATAAAATTTTTACGATACATTTTTGGGGCGTTAGCGTCAAAATTTTATTTTACGTATGTCCTCAATTTTTATTTTTTTTGCGATTCGACTTTACGAAATTCGTAGGTAATTGTTGTCTAACTACAATGCTAGTTATTTTAAATACATAAATCTAAATCAATTATCATTCATATTATTATTATACATATTATCACACTAAAGCTTCGATTACTCTCATCCGATTTGCAGAGAAACGTGAAGGATTCATCCAAGATCAAAATTTCTGAAAATTGGACAAGTGTAATGGAAACTTAACATTTCTATGCGATGAGGGAGACGATGTTAATAAATATTTCGGTTAATCTTCAGGTGGATTGGCAGTATGAGAGTTTCGTACAAAAATAGAAAAAACTAAAGCTATCTAATTTCGACAGTGGACGGTTCGAACTTGGCAGTGTTATAAACTAAATTTGTAAAGTTCTAATGCACTAGGACTACGACCTTCAACTCGAGAACAATACATAAACCAGAAATTGTTGAATAAACTTGTATGAAGCTTTTTACAAATCGTGCCAAATATTAATTCATACTTTTAACCAACGTTTTTATGACTCGACTACTAAACTCATTATTTTCTCAACAATTTACCCTGACCTGGCTCGTCAGGTTCGAGCTCATAAAACTGGTAGGCTATGCTCATTTTCATTCAGCTTTTTATAAATCCTCTGATTGAAGGTCGCAAGTCCAGCCACTTATCTGGAGGCGGGCGCTTGTGTGTGGTGGGTGCAACCCTCGACATTTTCGGGCCAGTCACATACATTCTCATTGGGGTTAAACACCAGGTTCTGCGGGCAGGGCATGTGGTGTTTCCTCTCGCCTTCACACATGTAGTACATGGTGCAATCCGCCTTGTCGGGGTGGTAGGAGATGTGGCCGTCTTCCTCCTCGCAGGTCACCTCGTTGGCTGAAAGCGAAAGAGTTAGAATAGGACTAACACTTAAAATATAATCGGAAGAAGTACATAAGGAGTGTATTGTAGAAATAAACAAGGGCAAAGAATAGATGCAGACTCGTTTACAAAAAATGATGAACTAAGTCAAAAAACAACCAATAGTAGAAGTCTTTGATCAGTACGGACCAAGTCTTTTTATTACAAAAAATACGTTTTCATTTTAAGAAAATTTTGAAGAGACATTAACATGAAGACGTCCCACAACACAATAAATAAAGTATAAACCAAATAAAAGCAACGATTGATTTGCCAGATTCAAATGTTAAAAGTTTCTACTTACGATCTTTGGTGGTGTACTGTCCACTGGGGTTATAGGACTCGTATGGTCCGTCATACTCTAGTCGGACTTTGTAGTCTCCCAGCTCCTGCTTCATGGCGTTGATGAGGGGATATTTGCCGGTTCCACATGATCCTCTGAAGTCATCCATGTCGATGGACCACACCATGATACCACCGAAACCTTCCTCCTTGAGCCAGGTCATCTGGAAATGGAAATGCATCATGTAGTTACAAATGGTTGTTTTATAGCCTGAAATGATAATTTAAAATTGGCGAAAACAGTCATTTATGGAATGAAAATTTTATCATCAAAATTATGTTGAGTTCTAAAGTTTTATTACGGAATCGTGGCATAACCTTTTTTTTAATTTTTTTTTAGCCTGGCAGAACCTAAAGCGGTAGCTCATAATTCTAGATGTGTCTCATGACAACATTAAAAGGTTTTCCTTTAATTGGGTTTGTATGAAATCTGAAAGACGGTAGACGGTAGCGAACTAAACGTATGTAGAACCAATACCTTGGTCTTAAGCGATCTCTCGTCATCAAAGCCGACCCACTGGTCTCCTCTGTACGCGAAGGGCACCATCTGCTCGTTGTCCCAGACCAGGGTGGTGTTGTCTTCGCGCAGAAAGTCGCAGATCTCGTAGTAGGACATGAAGCCAGCCTCGTTGGTGTAGCGACCAGCGGCACCTGGTGAAGGTTATGGTTAAATCTTTATGACAGTTTAGTTGAGTATATTTTTGGATCTCCTGAGCATAAAACTTTTGGGTGTAATTTTTAACCATTTTAAGCACATGATCGGTTGCAGTGGTGGTGGCATAGTACCGAAATAGTTGAACTATAGCTTACAGTTAGAGACGTAGGCAAGCCTTTATATATACGAAATCTTACTGTACCAAAAGGGTTTATTTCAAAATATTCAGTGTTTTGCCTAATTTGGTTTGTCTGTGTTATTCTTAATCCTGCACCAATATATTTTTCTCATCATATTTTATTGAAATGAAGACCAAGAAGGATCCTAATTTCTAGCTAGATTGACTCAAGTGTCAAAACCTTACCTCCTCCAGAAGCAGGCGCACCAATATCGAACTGGGTCTCATTGATGAGTGTGAATGATCGTCCATACGTCGGCATGCCTATCATCAGCTTCTCCTTGGGAGCTCCTTGACGCACCCATTCCCTGGCGGAGTAGTCCTGTGAAAGATTGTGTGGATTAAAATGGGAACGACAAATGATGCCATGAAAAATTAGTTTATTACCAGTGCAAGCTAGGTATTTGGATTATAGTATCAGCTTCTTAAGGCAGTAAAAATATTTTAAAAAGAAAAATAATCTTAAGTAAATGATAAGGCCTTTTTGTATAGTAATATGATATTCGATAACGTAACGAATACACAGCTGTTCAAATGCTTTTACCCCATGGTGTTAAATTATCACACTAATATTATAAAGGCAAAAGTTTGTGAGTTTGTAGGTTTGTTACTTCTTAACGTCAAAACAGCTGGAGCGATTTTAATAAAATTGTTTAGGGAGTTAGTTGACACCCTGCACATAGGCTACATTTTACGGTGGGAAAATATCACAATTTATTTTCCCTAATAAACTCCCGCGGGGCACAGCTAGTAAAGTAATAAACCTTTCCATTTCCCGTGAATGTACGAAATTAATGAAACAAGACTCGTTAATAACGTCATAATTACTCGTTAAATTACATATTTACGGGCTTTCCGACGGACGGGGATAAATTCGTTAACGCCGTATCGATACATAATTCTGTAAACATTATGAAACTTTCATCACGGACGTTATTTCATTTATGTTTATCGCTTCATATATTTTACTGCTCCCGGAAGATTTAAAATACGTTACATTTGTAGCAGTACTTATTACATAAATCGTAACAGTTATCATTATGATCACTAAAATACTTCCCTAGATCTGCCTTCTATGACAAATTGAGTATCGTCATATTTTCGATGTCTTTTTACAATGCTATAATTTTTAAGTGTTTCGGTTCTAAAGAGCTAAAAAATTATATAACTGTTCTATTAATGTCGCTGTCTCTACATCCGTTCATCAAATATTTGTCAGACTTTTTCAATAATAAAAAAATCTCCACATCCCTATTTTAGTTTATAGTTTGCATGACCTGCAAATCTAGCGAATTTAATCGCCACAAGGGTCAATTCAAACTGATACGCGATGCGTAGATGCATTTCTAAATTTGTATGGATTTGACAGACTTCAATTGCATGAGACGTCTTGCAAATCTATAAAATCTATACAAATTTAGAAATGTCAAATGCATCTAAGGTCGCGTTGCGGTCTGAATTAACCCTAACAACACTTACACAATATGTCTGTGTAAGTGGTGTAAAGCTATGTAACAGCTTCCTTTGACACTGAGCTTCAACTTGTCCAAGTCCATAAAGTCGCTTAGAAGCAATTAATCTATCCATTTAAGCGCACACAAGACCTTAGTAGTATGCTAAATAGAGCATTGTCACTATCTAGAATTCTAGACCATCACTACATTGTATTAAACAAAGTTTTCCGCTATCTATTTATGCCTATATTTTGAAACTTCACTACGATTTTGATGTGTTTTTTTTAAATGTAGTGATTTATGAGCCTTTCCACACGACGTATTTTTTGCACTCTGACGACGCGCGTTTCTTATGCGCTCCTCTTCTGCGAGTTTTCATCGCGTTTTGGCAGATATAAAGCTTAAAACGGCTTCCTTCCGTTTGCTGAGCGTTCGACACGACGTTTTTTTACAAACGAGCGTAAAAGACGTCGTGTAAGAGGTTAACCTCCCCATTAGGGGAGGTTTATTTTATTTCTGAACAATGTAGCAAAGTCAGCGCCTAATGAAAATTCTACATTTTATTAGTTAGTGAATTTGGATTCTGGATTATGCCTTTTAGAAGAAAATGCATAAAATTTCTCCCACTGACCTCACAGCAAATACTTTTAAATTCATTTGGCAGTTGAATCGAGGTCAAGTGGAGTGTAAATAGAAAGGAACTTGCAAAAATGGCTTGAGTGAAAAAATATGGAATAACAAATGTGAAAATATGTTTTCTCCTTAGAGTTGGATTATTTTTCTAAAAGATAGAAAAGTTTTTTTTTTAGATATTTTAAGAAAGTTTATCTACTTTACCTATCTGAGATATAGAGATTATAGTCTAGGAACATTCGCGCATGCTCTGAACACGCATAATTTTAAATCATCAATCAGCATATTAATCTTTATACAGACATTTCATCTCACCTTTCCAGATTTGCCTTTCCCACTACCTAGAATTTAGACCTATATATCTACCCACTAACTGCAATAGCCGATCGAATACAGATAACAATAATCAACCTTAATTCCTCAGTGATAAGGTTTAAAATGAAAATACTGGACATGGTCCTTCGAGCCGGATACTCACCACAGTCAGCTTCTTCTGGTAGCTGGTGGCGCTCTCCAACGGGAACAGTGGGCTGTTGTGTCCCACCTGGCGCTCCCACTGCCCGTGGAAGTCGTAAGTCATCACGTTGATGAAATCCTGAAATAAAAGGTGATGTGTTGACCAAAGGTGATCGCACATTTAGCAGGACGTACGTGCCGAAGGCGCCGCATTTTAGAATTCATTGTATGAAATGATGTGATTTGTGAAACCTTACACATTCGTCCACACCATACGCGCCGCATTTCGTGTACTCGCCTAGTATCTTCGACGCGTACGTCGCGTACGGTGCTGACAAAATATGTGCGATCAGCTTAAATGGACATAGGGATTTCTGTTGGTTTGTGCTCACAGTACATTTGATGGTTTTTAGTGATTTCGTGTTTACCTCAAGATCAAGGAGGTAAATTGGCAGTACGTTACCTAGCTATCCTAATTTGAACTTATCAGGGACAAAAATTGATCGTTTCAGCTCGCAATATAATTTATACCCATTTTGGTCAGATAATAAAAAAAACTGACGACGCGATTTTGACGATTTTAATTTCGTATCGCAAAGTGTCTTGTTTTGATGTGAACTAGCCCGCCTGAGCAAGCGAGATGTCACTATCAATAACACGGCGTGGTAAAAAGAGACGTGTGATACATGACACCAGAACTATTTTTTTACGTCCAGTCGGCACTTATCGGCACGTTGACAATTTAATCTCATAGAATTCATTTTCAATCATGCTTGTGTAAGTGTATACAGTGTGTACCAAAAATAAGTGATAATACTTTAGGGTGTGTATGCGTTCCTTGTAGAGAGTTCACTGTGAACGTTGCAGCTCTGAAAGACGAAATTTTTTTTCACTTTTGTATGGGCAAGGGCCCGAGCGTCATGAGTTTCCCCATACAAAAGTGAAAAATAAATTGGTCTTTCAGCGCTGCTACTTTCACAGTAAACTCTCTACAAGGAACACGTACACACCCTAAAGTATTATCACTTATTTTTGTTACACCCTGTATATACACATATTTTACACACAGATGTAAACCAATTTCGGTTTCGTTTGACAGCTCGAGATTGTTGCTCTATTCCGCTAGGTATATTAACTTTATGATTCAAACATTACACAGATAACAATAGAGTTTTAAGCAAACAGTTATGAGAACCTAAAACTTCGTTAGTGGAGATTAAACCAAATTATCTCTAATCTAAATATTACGTTGCCTTAACAAAGACATTAGTTTTTAAGGCGCCGTTACATTGTACTTAATCTTAATCTAAATCTAAGGAATTTGTGTAACTTGAGCGCGTTTGTTTTATCTTGTGGGGTTAGCCCCACATTTTAATGCAATGTCTATTGTTATTAAACGCCTTATTAGAGTATTTGAAGAAGATATTTAATAATATTTGATCTTTGCTTAATGTTTTTTGGTTGTCATTATGTCACTTTATTATGTGAGGCTATCTTCGTATTCTGTTACTTTGTAAGAGTTCGTATTATAATTAATTTTTGGTCATTTCAAGCTAATGCGTGTACAGCTTGAAATAAAATTTGAATATTGATATAATTATAGTGACTATATCGTCTATGTAGAATCACAGACTAGCAAACAAACTGCGAAACAAACCACAGAACTTTAAATTTATTTAAATATTAGGATTTGTACCTCATTTCTCGACTATGCCAACTTACCAAGTACTTAGCGATCTCAGGCACGTCGTAGCCTGCGGCGATGGCCTCGAACGAGGCCGGCACTGCGGCGGTGAGGAGCAGGCGCGGCTGGCCTGACGTCTTGGCCTCACCCTCGAAGGCCAGGCGTAGCTCCTTGAGGAGGGACACGAATGCGGCCCTGTCGTCTGCTCCTCTGTAAATTAGAATAAGCATCAGTCAATACGTCTTATATAGAGGAACAATTTAGTTGTTTAGTGTTTGTTTGTTTATACCGAACTAGATTCGCCCACAACTCCGCCAGAAATCGTTTATCGCGCGGAAACCGTATATTCTCCGGGATAAAAAGTATCCTATATCCTTTCCTGGGACTTTGCGTCCATACCCATTACCCATACCAAATGTCAGCAAAATCTGGTCAGTGGTTTGAGCGTGAAAATGTAACAGACACGCAGACAGACACACTTTCGGATTTATAATATCAGTATGAATATGCTCTGAAACTCCAGTAGCTGGGAACCAGCTACTGGAGTTTTGCAGCGTATTGATCAGTTAATTCTTCTGGGTTAGGCAAAATGTTTGCGAAGCCAGGCAACCCAGTCGCAAGCAATCGCGTTCGGAAAAAATCTACGAATAATAAAAACTAAGGAAACGTAACTCCCATACTTCAACCGTTTCAAATTTGGCTCCTTTTCAAACACTAAAATATGACAATTTAGATTTTCGTCAAGGTCGTATCCCAGGTAACGTATCATAATATTGCGCGCCGGACGACAGCCTGCGCGGTTATTGTCATTGTCATAGATAAGAAACAAATAATTGTCAAAAGCGGATAGTATTATGCAGTATAAACCAAGCACATCTACTATCACGAAGAAACGAGCACATAATTATTATTTAAAATCAAACGTTTTCCTCTGATACTTAAGACATCGATAATAATTATAATATTATACATGTAATAATTATGAACAAACCTTGTACGACTCGGGCGAATCTAAAACTGTCCGAGCACCTAGAGAAGACGTTTTCAGATTACAAAAATCTATGTGCTAAATTATTACAGAATTGAAATTAAAAACTTACGTAAATTTTGTACTAATAACTCACAATTAATATAATATTTTAATAACAGTTAGCAGTTTTTTTATTTTTGTTCATTTACAATATTAAAGGAAATACTTGTTTGTTTTTGTCGATTGAACGTTATTTATTACATTATGTTTTTTTTTGTTGTAAAAAATCCATAGCAAGAAATATGAGAATACCCATATCATCATATAACGCATTTAGTATAATGTCAGTCAGACCCTCAAATTTCGTTTATGATTAAATTGTTACATCTTGCATAACACTGTCCATGGCGACTTCGTAAAAATTTTGTAATTATATTATTTTTTGATTATTGCACTTTTAGAATATTATGTAAATTTAATAAGACAAACACAAAGAGACCAGCATAATTTTATACAAATACCCTAGCATCCAATTTAAATAAACCATATTTTTTGGGTCGACAAAAATACAAGAAATTTAAGCATAATTTTAAACAATTCATTTACAGATGAAAGGTTATTCCTGTATTAAAAGTCGTATCTGTATGACTTCTACACCACTTCACAGGGCATTAGGCATTTTAACAACAAAAATATTGTAAAGAGATACGTAAAAAGTAAGTAAACAAACCTATGTAAACAAATTGTAAAATGAGTTTGACAAAATTGTCATGTCAACCTGGTTGAATGTCACTCAAGTATATATACACGAAAAATGTATACCGAACACATGCATAAATATGCATGTATTCGGGTCACATTTTGTAGCCTTTTGGTGCACTTTTTTTGACGGAGTTACTCTTCCTTAGTTTTTATTATTCGTAGGAAAAAATGTATTAATATGTCAACGGATGTCAAGACCTTATTTCTTTGCAAGGCTACAAGACCTTAATCGGTTCCTGTGTTCTTAAGCCCCAATTTCACCAACGACTGTTAAAGTTAACGCTCGAATTAGTATCATGTTACCTCTTTCGTTTTTCTTATGAATGAAAGAGAAGACTTGACATTTTAACAAGCTGTTAGCACTAACAGACGTTGGTGAAATTGGGGCTAAGCCAAGCTGTTTTGCGTCGCAATATTTATCGCTTCATATTAATCGTTATAAAACAAAGTTGTTTCCACTGTTTCCTACTATCTGTATTATGCTTAGATCTTTAAAACTACGCACTGGATTTTATAGTGTAGGTAACGCGAGAGGACGTGGCTACATTTTCGCGAAAATGCACGTTTCCTCCGTATGATTATTTCGCACAAATGAAGTGGCAGTGAACTTCTAGTGTAATTAAAGTGGAATATAATATTATCGATACCGGAAATTTCAACTCATTTTCGCCAAAATGTCCTTTACGACAATTGAAATTTGTGGTATCGATATTATCTCCATTTATCTCATGCCTACCTAGCATACGCCAACGAGATATCTCACTCTACATGTTTTTTCGATGTTTGATGGTTTGTCTCTTCATCTCTATTGACCCTAGCATGACAAACATTTTTTCTCGCATAGATCTATCATCGAAATAACACATTTTATACAGTTTGGTCGAGATAATGTCGAGATTTAATTATCTCGAGAGTGAGATATCTCGTTGGCGTATGCTAGGTAGGCTGGACTGTATCTAACTAAAAACACCCGTTATCTTCCAGATTTCTCCAAGTACGTTAATATTTCACATACAGACATAAAAACTCGAAATGCTAACGAGTGTGACGTGTATGAATGTGCTCGGCGGGTTAAGATCCCTTGTCTCGTCTGAGTGCGCCATACGAGCGAGGACACTTGACGGATAGACAGATTCTAGACGTTTATCTCTATATATTCTGAGCTTAGCTTGGGGTTTAGGTATTTTATTCTAAAAATACGTAGGAATGTAAAGTTAACTTGGGTTTTAAAAAGTTGTTGTAGGTCATCAAAACACTTATATGCCATTTTTTAGCTTGTTTTATATGTATAAACGGCAGTACTTATTATGATGGTTAATGCAAACGATATATTTTTAAACAAGAGTATTTTTTGGAGTTTCTTCAATTGCCAATGCCATGACGACCTCTATGGCTCAGTTGGTGGGCTATTGGTAGCTCAAGCCGGGGGTCGCGGGTTCGAATCCCGCCGAGGGACCAAAAGTTTTCAAGGTTCCTGGGTCATGGATGTGTATTAAATATGTGTACCACATAATAAAAATCTTAAATGTATGTATAGTATAAAAGTATTAAATATATTTCCGTTGTCTGGTACCCGTAACACAAGTCCTTCAGGTACTTACCACGGGGCCAGACTGACGTGGTGTAAAGCGTCCATAGATATTATTATTATTAAGTATACTAGTAATGTTAGAGCTCATGCGTAAAGTCTTGGTCCTTAAAATCTCCATTCCAAGCACTACTCTTAACAGAATGTTTAATTAACCTGTAATACAAACTCTAGCCCAAATACTGAGTATAAATTTTACTCTACCAAGAGTCTCTACCAGTACTTACTATGCTTCGCCTGGGCTACAAATTCCAACCCAAGTAGTCTTGTCCCTCTTTCTCTTTCTCTCATAACTCTTACCTGGGGTACTCCCAGTCAATGTCCAGGCCGTTGAACTGGTAGTCTCTCAGGAACTCGATGGCCTCGTACACGAACTGGTTCATACGGAACACGTTGGAGGTGAGCTCCTTGAAGGGGGTAGAGCCGAACGCCCAGCCACCGATCGCCAGCAGAATCTGGAATGTTATGGTATAGTTAGGATCTTCTTTGGACAGAGTTAGGGTTAGGTTAGGTAGGGTTAGGTTAGAACACATTTAGATGCGGTCTGAATTGATCCTTAGTATCTGAGGTTTTCAAGAAGTTTTACGGGTAAGATTGCGCGGCAATAACTAAAGACAACGTTAATGTCACTTTTCCTATGATGCGTGTGGTCACCCGCGCGCGGATCTGGTCCGCATGCGGGTGACAACATGATCCGGCGCACATGTTGCCCGTATGATAGAAAAAAGGTAAAACATACCTATATAAAATTATAGGATACAGGCAATTCTCTGTGCTCGTAAGGTCGGCAAAGTGCTCTAACTAAGTAAAATAGGGCCTTAACTAATCTTGTTCTTGATAAAAAGCCAGTAACCAAAACGTAGAATTTTGGAAAAAACGTTTGAAGAGTAAGTACATTAAAACTAAGCTGTTGCAACTTGCAAATCTTATAAAACTACCACACCCTTTATAAGGTATTTGTTTTACAAACGCTAAATTTTATTACGAAAACAGACTAAAATGCTTCGTTACTGATAAGTAATAATTTGTCAAAAAGTACCCTCCAACGCTAAACAAAGCGAAGTAGTAAAGTTTGTTTAGACGGAGATATCTCGTTGATCGTCCCAGTGTGGATAGCACTCTCCACAAATATACCGCTTACACGTTATAGGCCGAGAGACGACAGATAAAATAGAGCTTTTCAATTATTATTTTTATTTTCAAAGAAACACCAGTCTCTTAAACTAGGTGCAGCAATTTAGTTGCGCAAAAAAAATCTTTAATCGCACGGTAGCCGTACATTTTTAGGGATGAAAAATGTTACTTCTCCAGAGACTCAAAATATTAGGTGTCGTTAAATAGCATTCAGTTTAATGTTCAAAAAAAGAAAAATGTTTTTGTACAATTTTACTGCCGACGAAACATAAATAGTCTGAGTCATTAGCGAGGGCAAAATAGAGCATCAAATTGGCACAGAATAGAATTCAACCGGGATCCCTGCGAGGCCAATTAGTACCGATCTAAAACTGCAGTTTTAGTTTTTCAAAGAAACCTCAGGCAGAAATGTGAAACGGTTAATTATTACAGCCATTATTGGTATAGCGATGATACTTATTCAATTTGTTCTTTTTGTTAAAATTCTAGTCGTCTATGGACCTTCCGTCCATTCCTTCATTTTGTCACATTTATTTTTAATAATTATTACGTACGAGGAGTACTATTTTTGCAACGAAATCTAGTGTTAGCCCATATTCAATTTGTAATAGACAATAATTAATTTCAATCTTTTGACTGCTTTACATCCCAGATAAATTATAAAACTATGTCGCACTTCATTATGCCTATTTCCATATAACGTAATGTTCTACGATCTCTTATTGCAGTAAATAATCAACTCTTTTGCACATTTCAATATTTTTCCATAATAATTATGGTTCATATTGAACGGAGAATTAAATCACAGAAACATATTTTAATGGTCACCTCCTGGACTATTATTATAAACGATAGCTCTTTAATAAAATTGAAGTGGTAGCGCAGACAATCGTATTGGAGCACTTTACTTAAACCTTTGTACTCGTAAGTTCAAACTGAGAAGGAAAAGGTCTCCGATCTTTTTCGCAAAAATTTTATCCTAAAAATTTAGAAAATTTTTATTCAAAAGAATGGTCACACAAAATTTCCATCAAGTGTGTATAGTCACAAGTAATTCTAATGGGTATTCTAACTTATGATATAAACGCCCTTAAGTTTTCTGACATGAGTTTATCCATTTACCAGCGATTGGCTGAGGACAAAATGTTACCCAATCAACAATGCAATTAACGCTAAAAGAAAAGATTAACTTGTGTCGAAAAACCTTAGAAACTGAAGACAAATGAATATGCAAACCACAATTTTGACAGTAAAGTTAAAAGAAATGCATGGTATTTTTACGCTGCAGGGTCAATTCAGAGTTCAGACGCCAACGCGACGCGTAAATGCATTTCTAAATTTGTACTGAATTGACAAATTTCGAGAGCGGACGTCTTGCCAATCTGTCGTGTTGCGGTCTGAATTGACCCTAACGCATCATAAACGCCAAGAGATGACGTGATCCGTTAATATCTTTGTTGTCAAAATCATCGATTGCTACATATCTAAAGGCCCCTGGCCCAGCATTTTTTAATTTTTATTTATTGCATCATGCGACCCTGTTATATTTTAAATAATCATTTATCTCTTTCCTTCTTTCAGCAAAGAACTCTTACCTTCAAATTAGGATTCTTCTCTCTCAACGCGACGACCTTATCGTACATGTCAGCGTCCTTCTCGTCGCCCTCAGCCAGTTTGTGGTCCTTCAGGGTCGCGAAGGCGAATATGACGTGGGTGCAGAGCGTCGGGTCGATGTTGTCGGGCCCAAAGCGACCGGCACTCGGCCGTTTCGCAGACCAGGAGGTTAGGTAGCAGAGGATCTGAGGTTCGCGTTCTGGAAAAAGAGATAGAAATAAAAGAGTTGAAAGGAGTTGCTAACTTGCACTTTAAATGGAGATGTCGTTAGAGACAAAATAGCTTTTAGTACCAAATAAATGCTTCTCGCAATTCAGTTGCTGATATTAGATTTGTCCACGTAACCCTCAGATGACAAGCTAATACAAAAAGGGCGATTGTCCATGATTGACGTCAACTGTTCTTGGTAAGCGCTTCACAATCATGGTTATAGAATATCAGGATCTAACATTGAGTTGGGCCTTAAAACGTAAAATATGGTCAACCTAGAGTCACTCAATTAATGGTAAGCACTGAATTATTTATTTCATTTCAATATCAAGATTGCGTCAAGCATTATTTTTACTCTGATTTTTTTTTCATTTCATTAATGCAGTCCTTTTGCTTTCTCAATTAACCACGTGCGTACTGTTTTATGAGACCAGAAATTAATTTAAATTGCTGTTAATATCTGTAATTAACAAACTTTAATAGACAGAAAATTGCTACTCCAGCATTTCTAGCACAATAGGCGATAAACATGACACAAAAGAGTCCAGCAAATGATCCTAACAGAATACGCTGATGCGGTCGGCATTTGAAAAAATACAAGTCAAGCGGAGACAATAAGGGGTCGCAGGGGGACATGTGACCCCCCCCCCCCCCCCGGGGGATAGGTGACCCCCCAGGGGGACAATAGACTTGCGCTGATTGTACACCGCAATGAAGCTTCGCGGAAAGCTACAATACTGTTCAGGGAGAGTGAGTAAAGGTATATTAACGTCATACGTTTTCTGTTATTACGTTGTAATTAAATTAAACAGTTGATAAGCATAGTAATTTTTTTGACGTGTATATGTATTCAGCCACGTTGGCCGACGGTGGCGATGGATCGGGATGAATGGAAGGACTTGGGAGGGGCCTTTGCCCAGCAGTGGGACAGCATAGGCAAGAGCCTATGCTGTCATATTTTTTTTTTTTTTATTATTATTAAGAAATAATAATAAAAAAATTGATAATAAAAATAAATATGTACTCACAAGACGTGCTTACGATTGGCTTTGCAGAAACATAAAGCATTTCCAAATAACAACGCTGATGAACAGATAAACTGTCAAAAAACCTCCGAAATTATAAAACGATAGGAAATATAAATCAATACCTCTAATACTAATACCATAAAGGAAGAAACTACCGGATGCAACTGGGGACCTGCTGGACCGATTTTGATGAAAACCTCGGACTCACGACCTCTTTCTCTATTATTCTACTGTCTTTAAAAACATAAAAACGCTAAGTGCTATAATACAAGTATATTTTTTATATAAAAGGCACCATGTTTAATTTTCGTGCCGCCGAAGTTATGAGTAATTACTTTTGGTATTTTCATCTCGTAACTCACGGCCTGTCATATCAATATAAAAGTTTTCGCGCCGAAAAAATAAAAATATACCTAAAATACCTGTGTTTACAGTATGTTCTGTTTTATTTTACCGTTTTATAGGAATTTGAACCTCATGTGGTTCGAATAAAGGTTATGACAGAGGTAGAATACCTTTGAACGCATTTGTTTTATGTTCAACTCATAATATTATAAGATTTTTTTAAGCTGACGCTTTAGTACCATATTTAAATATTGTAGTAATAGTAGCTGACCCGGCAAAGTTGTTTTGCCATAAGCTTTTAAATCATTTGGGTTGATCGTATAAGGCTCAAACACTTTGTTCAAATTAAAATTAAATATTTTTTTTTGTATGGACCACTCCGATTATTTAGGGGTAGGTATAAAAATAGATTTCGGCTGAGTCTCAGACCTACTTAGTGCTTTTTAAATCAATTTTTGATACATTGTAAAGCTACACTTTACCCACTAAAACCCTATTAGGTTTTAGTTTGGAATCCCAAACTAAAACCTACAACTTATGAAATCCTATTTCGTGAACCACCATAACTTGACCCATCGGTCCCTTTTATTTTGTTACAAACACGTACAATATTCCTACGTTCACGGTTCTTTGAGTTTTGGTGGTTATGTAGTGTCTCTCGATGCTGCGGTCTTTTCGCTACTGTTAGAGCATTCTTGGCGCTCGGGAAAAGTAGAGTGCCTAAAAGTGACCCTTGAGGAACCCCTTTAGGACTGCTTTTAGTGTCATATACGGTTCCAATTTATGGTCTTGAAAACTTAGTTTTTGTGCAAGCATTAAAATGGGAATTGAAGAAAAGTGACCGAAACGATTCCAATTTAAGGGGGCGACTAACCCTAAAGTGTCGATTTTATAATTCATTTTTATACTTGAAAATAAGCCCCGAATTGTTTCATATTCTAAAATTAGATACTACATTATATTTCCGAGAATTCGATCTGAGCAAAAACACGATATCTTAAAATTTTCTCGATAGAAAAAATCACAAAGATGCATCTAATTTTTACGGATTTTTCATTTATTGCCATAACCGTGCATTGAACTAAGTTAATATTTTAATACATTCTATCATTGAGAGATCGACCTAGCGGATTTTTAAAATGTATGTTGTATATTTATAGAGTTATTTTGAAAAAAGTAATTTGGCGATGAATCCGCGTCATCCTTTTTCACCTGGCATATGAACGTGAGTTTGAAGAGAGAAGGACGATGTTTGATTTTTTGGGTTAGTCACCCTCTTAAGGCTTGCGTATACTTTCGCACAATTTAACGACGCTGCGAATTTCCTTCTCCGGTCAAGCGGAAACTTTGTTGACATTTACTTTGATGAGCCACTGACAGCGCAGACATTAGAAAGCTATAACAATTACGCGGCGCCAATATATACACATAATCACACTTTATTTAATTATAGTGAAAGTAATATTTACGATGTGCAAAACACACGCTCCTACATAACTCGCCTTATAAGTTATAATATTAATAGCTATTATATAATTTAATTGATATAAATCATTTTGCTTCCGCTTCGCTGTAAGCGATAAACTTATTTGTCAAGGTGTTGTTATAGTGAGGGAGCCCTAAAACATTTTTTTTATTACTAACAAGCTAATTTTTTTGTGAGTAGCTTTATTTTGATAAGACAAACAACATTTTTATCTGCGAAAAATCTTGAAAGTGGTAGCTATCAGAGATAGAAAGGATTTTAAACTTTGATTTGATGGTCCTAAAAATATACCGTATGGATTGTTCTATTTGCGTCCTACAAATAGATAGATTATGTCGTACAAATAGCCGGCGCTTTTTGCCGACTATTCGCCGACTACAAAAGTGGCCGGATAGTCGGCTTTACCGTCTAGTCGGCACATCTCTATAATTATTTCATTAGATACTATTTATATAACTTATAAAAAGGTTGGTAATAATAATGCCATAATGTAGAAAATTATTTAGGTATTTTTCGTTATTCAAAAGAGGTTTAATTATGGATATAATATAAGGTATCTACAAACTTTTCGAGATTTTAAATCTAACATGTAAACATTCTCGTGTCGTGGTGTTAATTGCCAATGTAGCTGTCCAAACGAACTAATTTTCTTGAATTGTTTTGTGTGCTCATCGGGTAGGCCAAAAACGATTTATATTAGGTAAAACAACTATTTCCGGGTCAGCTAGCGCTAGTGCATCTAAATGGGCGGTTATAATAGTACCAGTTTAAATGTTATTATTATTATTATTATTGGCCCACTGTGTCCCACTGCTGGGCAAAGCCCTCTTTTTTGTTCCATAATTGGCGATCTTGTGATGTTACTGGCCACTCTTTGTCGAACGCATCCAATTCGTCGCGCCACCTTTTTTTGGGTCGGCCTCTATTACGCTGACCAGTCGGTAGCCACTCCGAAATTAAACGCGCCCACCTGTCCGGATGCATACGGGAGACGTGCCCTGCCCAGCTCCACTTTAGGCTAGCTGCCTTTCTGCCTACATCAATGAGCTTCGTTTGGGAACGCAGAGTGGTATTTCGGACGCGGTCGATCCTTTTTATACCTAAGATGCTGCGTTCCATAGCTCGTTGGCAGACTCCGAGTCGGGACTTCTGTGAAACTGTCAAAGACCATGACTGGGCGCCGTAGGTCAGAATAGGCAAGATACACATGTCCACGAGCTTACGTTTTAGGCAAAGTTGAAGGTTCCCTATCCTAAGATCTTTCATAGACCAAAAGCTTTTCCATGCTTTTTCAATACGTTGGTCTACTTCCTTATCTTGCCTGTACTTGAAAGATGTAATTTGGCCTAAGTAAACGTACTCTAAGTTTAAATGTAACTTATTTTATTGCACAAGGAAAGAACGCAAGAGCCAAACGTATCTAAACATAGTATCTTATACTTACTGTTCTTATCAATCACAGCAGCGTTGTTCTTGATGACCAGCGTCTTGGTGGGTTTCTTGACTTTGTTCAGTACCTCCGACAGGCTAATCTTGATGGGCTGGGGCTTCTCTGTCACCTCCACGATCACTGATGATGCCACTGACGACCAGTCTACGTCCTTCGCGTTCTTACCGCGAGAGATGCCACGGAGTTCCTCCCTTTGGAAAGACATTAAATGTAATTGATGTGAAGGCTTGTTCATAGCGGATGATATTTTTAATATCGGAAGGTAATATGACAAATTGCAAAAATACAATTTTTTAAAACGTTAATACTTTGAAAGACACAAAAGATGCCATAATGTTATAATTATACTTTATGTGAGATGTTTCCCACAACTTGTTACAGCTTTGAAAGTGATTCCTTCATGGTTTTCTATGCAAAATTTTATCAAATTCTCGCATACTTTTAAAAACCAATTCTAAGAAAAACTAAATAGTGTTTTTGTTAATTTCTTTAAAATAGGCCTCATAATTATACTGGAAGAGATATCGTTTAATTGAACAGCTAATAATATAACCAAAATTAAATCGCCTCATAAGTCATAAGATTTATCGGATGGCGTAAATGCTCAAAAGATAATGTAAGAGAATCGTCTTCGCATGATAGAAGTGTATTATGACGCAGTACATTAACTCCGGAGACGATTTGCGCCAAATGACACAAATTGCGTGGAGAAAGCTAATTCAAACGTTCAGATTTTTGCTTTCAATGTTCACTTTATGGTTTAACCACAATCGACGACTCTTGCTATATTTCTAGATACTCTTTTGTGTCCGTAATGTTTTTACGGATAAACATTATTATGGGCTTTGTAATTCACCGCTTTTTTATATTTTGGAATTCGTTTGTCGTGCTGGATCCATTTTGTCCAAAATCCCTATGTTTAAATGAAGTCATCTAAATTGGTGCAGAGGTTTAAGAGATAACAGAGAGACACACATTTATTAGAGAATATTAATCTTAGATTAGTTACAGTATTCAAAAATTTCAAAGGGCTAGGAAAATATTTAAAAATTAAAAGATTCAAAGACTTGGCAGAACCTAAGGCAAAACACCAAAGACTTCTAAAGTTATTTCATTGAAGACTCTAAACTATTTCCGTGCCAAATTGCATTCGCTCGGCAGTTTTGGTGATCGAGTACCAGACATTTATCAAACTTTTGTACGCGTTAGTTACTTTCCTGAACAGTGAACACTGTTATACTGAACATGAATTATTTTTGGGTATCAGAACGACAAAAGAATAGTGGCATGCAGCGGGGCTCAAATGGTCACATTGCATTCAGAAAATGAATAGTCAAAACTGTCAAACTGACGAATGTCAAATAAGTACGAATTACTAGACATGAATTACAAGCAGACTGACCATTGAGATTCAAAAAAATTAATCATATTATGATTCATAATATGATTCTTCAAAGCGACCATTTTAGCCACGCAGATCTGTCGCATGTTACGTTACAGTTCTGCGGATCTCTAGTTTGCTCTTATAAGCCTTTAGCAACAGCTACTTAATTCCCGTTTGATGAATTTCACATTCTTTTGGCATTTAAAATGTTACTGAAAAATGCTTAAAAAGGTACACACACACATACCACACAGTATACAGTCCCTAACGGCAACGATTTCCAACTTAATAACATCATAATACATAATACGTATTAAGCAACAATCAAACGACTTTTCTAAGTGATTATATCGTACCCCCCATTGTTTTAATTTAAAATGCATCCAGATGACATAAAATTACAAAACTCCCCCCAAGCCTCCTTCCTTTAGACCTCCAGGCCCACAAGGGGGCGTTCTAGAATTTTCTCTTACCTCATGGCTCCAATGAGCGGGTACTTTACGTCCCCGCCGCAGACGTCACCGTTAAAGTCGTCCATGTCCACCGTCCACACCATGGCGCCGCCGAAACCATTGTCCTTGATCCATCTGGACAGAAAAACAATCTTTAGCTAAATCTGAACAAAACATTTATGACTGGAGATTTCCAGATCTCAATTGTAATTTCAGAGAAGTTGAATCATAGGCAGATTGCGGACCTGCGTAATTTGGTCGCGTTATGCCAAAGCCAACCGACAGATCGCGACTTATATTCAATTGACATAAACCAACCAAATAATGTAGGACCGTCAACTGCCTATGAATCTATTTCTTCGATGGTACATTGAATTGACAGATTGCCGCCCTTGGTGTTGTTCTACCTAGGATTGATTGAAGATCACCCTTCTTATAGTGAAATATAAAAGATAAAAAAATCAAAACAGCAAATAGTTATCTGAAGTGGACCGTTTGTTAAATAAATGATAAGATATAATAGACTTCTCCAAAACATCTAAATTGTTGTGTAAAGCCCTAGAGTGTTCGGGAATTACTTGGAAATACGATATTGCTCGGTAAATTACGTTTACCTAGAACCTAGACGAATTCAAATATGAATTCCAATTAGATTTGAGAGCCTCTCACTGGGATGTTTACTACAATTTGTGTAGCAATCATTAAAATAGTTCTAGAAATTATTATTCAGGTTATATCAACGTCTCACTTAGAATTTAGATACCTTATAGATTTTAATAGATTAGTTACTTTTATATTTAAAATATTCTCAGGAGTTTATGATCAGAATAATAAATTAACTTACATTATATTATTTTTTCAATTTCGGTCCCTTGAAAGTGGTGAATTTATATTTTATATATTTCAGATACTTTTAGCTACATTATCTTAAGGGGGCGACTAACCCTAAAGTGTCGATTTTAAAATTAATTTTTGTACTTGAAAATAAGCCCCGAATTGTTTCATTTTCTAAAATTAGATACTACATTATATTTCTGAGAATTCGATCTGAGCAAAAACACGATATCTTAGAATATTCTCGATAAAAAAAATCACAAAAATGCATATAATTTTTACGAATTTTTCATTTATTGTCATAACCGTGCATTGAACTAAGTTTAACTAAGCATTGAGAGATCCACCTAGCGGATTTTTAAAATGTTGTATATTTATCGAGTTATTGAGAAAAAAACTAATTCGGCGATGAATCCGCGTCGTTCTTTTTCACCTGGCATATGAAAGACGGGCGTGAGTGTAAAGAGAGAAGGACGATGTTTGATTTTTGGGGTTAGTCACCCTCTTAATCCAAAAGTTCGAGCTTTTCAGATTATAGCTCATATTTGATTAATTCTCTACTCTTTGACATTAATTAGTGACGTGAATTCTTACCTCATCTTATTCCTGATGGACTTCTCATCATCGAAGCCAACCCACTGGTCTCCGCTGATGGCATATGGCACCTTCATCTCATCATCCCAAACATAAGTACCACCGTTGCGCAGGATCTCGCATACCTAACACATAATATTTCTTTAAAATATCTCTATTCTGCTCCTTTATCTTAGCATGAGTTACATTGTACAAGTAAGATATTTGTAGCACTGACAAAGGCTTTTATCGAATTTAATTTAGCTCGTATAAGTATTCTTTTTCAGCTTTAGCTTGTTACCATAATATTACACAAGTTCATCATCTTTATTGGCACTAGCTTCTGTAGAAATAAAGTGAAAATCGATCACAACGATAATGTTGAACCATCAGGGTAATGCAACAGCCGAAAATTGTACAATATCTGCTCACAAAAATTTCGTTATCGAAATTTTTAATTGGCAGCAGATGTTGTAAAAATTTCGTAAGATACAAAATCATCCTGCGGAAAAAAGCTGTCGTAATCGCAGATAGCTATAATGGTAAAATTTTCTTCAACATGACAAACCTTTTAGTACGGGAGCCCTAGAACATTTTTATATTACTAATAAGCAAATTTTTTGTGAGTAGCTTCATTTTGATAAGACGAACAACATTTTTATTTGCTGTTTATTAAGCTTGTTAGTAATCGAAAAAAAATTGTTCTAGGGCTCCCGTACTATTTGTTGTGATATCGATGATAGATATAACTGTCGTCGTTTGCAGGATTTTTATTCAATTACCATTTAAATTCATTCTCTCATTAACCTTATTTTACATTCAAAGATTACTTAGCTGTTACTTAATAAAGTATATCTTAATATCTTCCTCAACTTAAGGTGATAGTACATTTATCAGCACGCACGCGCCGTACGCACTGCATTATAGAATTCGTTGTATGAAATGATGTGAAACCTCGCACGTTCGTCCGCACCGTACGCGCCCCATTTCGTGTACTACGCGGTGCGTTCGACCCGTACGGTGTGAACAAATATGCGATCAGCTTTAGGGCTAAGCTGTCGTTAATCTGTATCCGTTATTGTACCTCGTAATAAGCGAGGAATCCGCTCTCCTTGGTGTACTCCCCGGCCTTTCCACCGCCGCTGGCCGGCGAGTTGACCTTGAAGTTGTCGGGGTTGGACAGCGTGAACGTACGGCCGTAGGTTGGCATACCTGCGGAAGAAATAGAAGTATAGTTCTTTTGTTTTATATAGTTAGCCTTATGTGAAAACATGTAAATAGTGTTCTTATACCTACTCAATCTAAAACTTAGTAGTTTATCCGTAACTTATATCGTTTGTTTTCTGAATAAAACAATATAGTTGCTATTCAAGTAGGTCCTGCTTGTAAGATGTAGCAGTTCGATTACAAAAATGAATATTATGTATAAGAAATTAAAGATGATTATGTCAACGTGTGCTGATTTGGGTAGTTTAAAAATGATTGAAGCAGAAGTGATAAAAACGGCATAATAGCTCAAGCTGCACAAATAGGCTTTAATCGCTTCATAATCATTCATTATTACAAAAAAAGATAATATTTTAATATTTTACACAGTAGAAACCCATAAAAATGTTAATTGAAAAATATGCCTTATAAATGGCGCCGAAAACACTGTCCGCCATAGTGTGACGTCATACGTTTTGTATTTTAAGCTCTCTTTATTGAATATTTTTATATGCTAAATGTACGCGTCTAAAAGTGCCCAAAATTATAAAAGAATTAAATAAGAAATTAGAAATCATTTGTAATGTTGAAAACTTTTGGAGAAAAGTTTTGGCCATTTCATTTCCCGTCTACAATAAATGGAGATAATTTATAAAACTGATGTTTTATTTGAATTATTCAAGAAAATATATTTTACAAATCTTTCTAGGCTTATTTTTATTATTTATGTACAAATAAACTTACATATAACGAGCGCGATAAATAAAAGATATTAAATTACGAATAGAATGACGTCACATCCAATTCGGAAGCACCGCAAAAGCGTTTTCGTCAGTACAAATCCTATTTTCATAAAATCATATTTTCAAATCGACTTTATTTATCAATCATAAGCTTTTATTTGATGATAAGGGTGAAATACGGTTTCCTAGGCCAAGTTCGACTAGAAATATGTATTTGTTCAATGAAATTGAATATAGGTCAAGTAGCCTATTGTAAGCACGGAAGGATGAATTAGACGAATCAAGAAGTCCAATGAAATAAATTAATATAATAAGATTTTTCTAAATCCTAATTTCTCAAAAGCTTTAGAAATGGATATTCCCTACATGTGTGTGGGAGGAAGTATACAAATAAAATCCTCTAAGAATCCTTTATACATCAAGGTGTCCCAGACAGAGATATTAAGATGAGTTGATTACTTTCGCGGCGATAAAATTCAGCAAGTCACATTAAATATACATTAAACGGTTATCCTAGCATGACTCTGGGTCACGAAGTTGTAACCACGTTTATGTGTAATTTATATAAATGTTACAACTTATTGTCCTTTGACTTTCTATGTGATTACTCAAGAGTCAAGTAGTCAGTAGAAGGGCAGAGATAGATGGCAAAAACTGGAGTAATAGGACTGTTTTAGTTCGTGATTGCTTGATTTGTAAGTAGGATATAATTTGGTCAAACTATCGGCCGACTAAAAGTCTGTAGTCTACGGGGGCTCCAATATTTCATATTAAAGCAACAATCTAAGTATGTACTTTGATATGAAGCGAACTGAAACGAATAAAGGACGAAGGTACTTAAAATACATGTATCTATTACATGGGTGCTGTTATCTATGTGATGAGTTTCATCTAAAGATTGAAAAACCCTCGAAAGTTTTCGGACATTGATATCCCTTATTCATGCTGGGGTGACAGAATACCGTAGAGCTAACAAAGTCGAATTATGTATTCAATAAAGGGACGAACCTTCCGCATCCTTTGCAGCCGAAATTTACAAGTCTAGTGAGTTGGCAAACAAGATATTGTTAAAATATTGGCACGAAGAGAGTAGTTATTAGTTTCTACCGACTTTCTGATTACTCCCCGGTTCAAAATAGAACTTAAAAGTTTTTTATTTCCTTTGAAATAATTCAATATAGTATTTGAGCTAGATTAGTACTCTTTCATTTAATATTTTGTCACATTTCTGTTCTATGTAAGTACTATGTTAACCTTAGTTTTTTAAACTTAAAGGGTGGGTTGCACCAACTTACTTTAACTATAACTTTAACTTTAACCATAACAAAATGGTCAAATTCCTAGTAAAAGTCCATAATGGACGCCTCTGGTGCAACCCACCCTAAGCTGACTCGTATATTATTTTATATTATGTATGTTTTATGACGTTATCGGGATAATAAAAGGATCGAACAAATCATTTATTAGTAGCTCACCCAGACTTTGATCTAAAAACTCTTCCATCTTTTCCAACTTACCAATAATCAACTTCTCCTTAGGAGCACCCAGCTTCACCCACAGATGCGAGGCGTGGTCCACAGACAGCTGCTTTCTCCACTCGGAGTCTGATGAGGGGGAGTAAAGTGGTGCATTGTGCCCCGTCTCCCTCTCCCATTTACCATGGAAGTCGTAGGCCATGAGATTGATGAAGTCCAGGTAGCTGGAAGAAAGGTACTATTCAGCCGAAAAACAACGTAAATTTAGACTCGTGAAATGAGGTTCAAGTTCAAGCTTTCGTATTATATATCGAGACATTTTGGTCGGATTATATCAAGTTAATTCAATACGTTAGTCATGTCAGGTAATTGGAAACTGCGCCCTTAGACAAAATATCTTTCGTTAAAAACGATGAAGATAATCGTTATCAAAATGTAAGCGGTTTGACATAAGTCATCGCTAAATGACATTTCAAATCCCATACATTTTAATAACGAATTTCTTCATCGTTTTTAACAAAAGGGACTTTGGCTACGGCCTCTGATACGTTTGTTTAGTTTATCCATATTTTTTATTTCCCTTCAAAAATAATCATTCTGAATGATATACGTAAATAAACAATGGTTAAGGCCCAGTAGTCCCTAAAATAAGCAGGTCGATGTCTGTCAGGACATTAAAATAACATTCATATCAGCGCGCCTTGTACAGTGGCTGTTACGCGCTCGCCGCGTGCCTTAATAATAGAAAATAGGAGTAAAAACCTTTTGTTTTTAGTATTACATAAATCAAATATATCAAATCGTTTACGTTAGGTTACGACACATATACTACATTTTTTGTTTTTTCTAGAAAGTGTGTAATTTAGCCATAAAATGATTTAATTATGAAAAACAGCGTTATAACAGTCATCTTTGAGATTTTTTTTCTATCGAGCAGAATTTTCAAATTGTTTATTTATTTATTTATTTATTTAAGGACCAAATAAAGTTTTCTATCACTAAATGCATAAATTCATGATTAATAAAAAATTACAGCTAGATACAATAACTAGTTACATTCGGCCTCAACATGCATTAAATAATAAACAATATTTTAAACTAAAACTAAATTAAATTAAATTATTAAAAATTAAAAATTTTAATTACAGTTACATTGCATGGAACAATACATATTTTCTAAAAACATAATTATAATAATTGTACATAGCATTAAATTAAATTAAATTAAATTAATTTAATAAAATTAAATTTAATATAATTTCCTGTACGCAAAGGTATATCAGTACACAATTTATTAAATTAAATTGTGTACTGATATACCTTTGCGTATAGGAAATTTTCTCAATTTTAAAACGGTACTTATTTTGTACTTAAATAATGACATTTCCTTTACTAAAAACGGGTTTTAAAATCCCATTTTACGTAGTTGCAACAACCACAGCGCCTTAAGTGTGAAAACGTGTATAGGTTGGTACTACTAATATATTAAGTATATTCTGTGGTACAGGTTGGATTTCGTAATATTTTAATCCTGAACAAAAACAGAGGATTATAAAGGTATGGATCGTACCCCCCAGAGTGATATGCCGATTGATTGAAAGTTAAATTTTTATGTTTGAAATCTGATCGAGAGTATTATTGATAACTTGAAAGGGGTAACAATTAAAATTTTGTTCAATTCTGGTTATTTCTGGTATAATTGTAAAGATAGGCAGAGATTTTTGTAGATTATTAATAAGGGATCCCGCACAAAACGATGCGAATTTGCATCGCATTGTAATGTCATTTTTATTATTATGAGTTTTGTCGCAGACCTTTACGATGCGATGCGAATTCGCTTATAGCTTTGTCCACACTGTGCCTTTTTATATTCATCAAGGGCATGCGTTATAGCGCAGTCAACAGCGACCGTGAGGCATGCCCGCGACGCATGCCCTCTGTCCGCATCCAAAAAACAAAAATGACAATGTTGGCGTTGCGTTTTTTGACGCATTCAATTATTGAATGCGCCAAAACGAAAGTTGAATGAAAGAAGATGAAGAAAATTGAAGACGAAAGCGCATAGTGTGGACATAGCTATTAGGTGTGGGAGCCCTAACTGAGGTTTTTAAGGCTTTATAAAAGTTGCAATTTGGCAATGAAAAACATAGTTAACAAAAGTAATTGAAAACAACCCTTTCAGTAGCAAATTAACCCTATTTCCTTCAACTAACTTTCTGAGTACTTGAACAAGGGGTATGAAAGACCGGCTTTGTTCACTGGCGGTCGTTTTATTCGTGAATTATATGCCAGCTCTTTACAAATCGAATTAAAGTTGAGTGCACTTGTAATTTCATCATTTTTGTTGTGAAAATGTAATGAGAGTGAATTGGAGTAATTAATTTTCATGTTTCCGATAGATTGAACTTTCATTTTCAGAACATTAAACATTTATACATTTCTAGACATAAAATACCCAATTATTGGTACCAAAGTTTATGCTAAGATGGAGGGAAAGTTAGTTTAGAAAGATCGGTTAGTAACATTCTATATTTTATGGTCCCAATGATAGGAGGACTGCAAAGTAGTTTGCCCTATATATTTTATATGCCCATTCCATAACATTATGGTTGCTAATCAAACAACAACTCACAGAGATAGTATGTATTTACAATTAATGATTTCTCTAGTAATATAATTGTATTTGTATAATTTACACGAGTTATGTTATTAAAAAATGTATTTTCATGTATTTAGTGGTGATAAAATCATCGTTGCCGCTATCACCATCATCATCATCACCATCATCACCTCCACCACGACCACCATCATCAATCATCTCACCTGGCGACAGCAGGCACGTCGTATCCGCTCTTGATGTTGTCAGGGCCGACCGGTACAGCCGCTGTGAGAAGCAGACGGGGTTTCTTCACCTCTTGAGCCTCGGCTTCGAAGGCCTCGCGAAGTTCTGTTGGCAAAATTTAAGGTTTAATGGTAAGGCTAAAGTACTAACTGTATAATTTTAACGTCTTTCTTCCTATCTGAAAACCTGAGATATAAAAAATCGACCAAATGCGAGTTGGACTCGCGCACAAAGGCATTTTACAGAGCAAAAATAGGCAAATATATGTTTCTTGTATGGGGGCCCTTAAATACTGCTGGTAGTCGGTGCGGCGCTGCCGTGCATCGTCTAACTAACCGTTTCAGTTCGGCAGACTTCAGCACGGTGTTTGTGTGCGTGCGACTAAACGTATGCGAATTATAATTGCATAAATTGATGAAAAATGCTATGCGGCAGTCCCGGAGTGGCACAAACAAAAAGAGTTCGGGAAGCTATCCGTAGGCAATATACAGTAGGTACTCGTATGCCAATAATATTGTTTTCTTCTGTATATTTCATTCGTGGTAAAGACTTAATATTATTTATGGCTCCAATTACATTTCATGGGAAAACAACTATCGGGAAATTTATTTTCTCGAAACGATATTGTATTTAATCACACGTGAAAATTATTATCGACTGATTGATAATGGTTTCGGTGACAGTGGTTTCAATGAAACCAGCTAAGCAAAACAGTAAGCAAAACAAGAGATGCACATTGCACAATGAGATGAATGATAATATATATTTTTTGATTTTGAACTTCTACTGAAAAATAAACTAATTAAAATTAACTTAAGCATATTGGCTAAGGGATCTTATATGTCATAAACTTTTATCTACTTGTACGTACCGTACCGTACTGTAACCTAAATATCGTCAGTAAGGCATAAGCCGATATCAAATAACTTAAATACAGTTGCTCAGAATGTCTAAAATAATTGGAATTATTGTACAGTCTAGAGCCAGACCGGCACAATAACCTAGGTATTTACAAGTCCTTGCTACAGTTACAGGCCGTCCTTTCTAAAATTCCACAGAACAAGCTTAAAGCTCTGCAGAGCTTATTTCATCATTTTTATATCACGAAAAAGCTATAAAGGGTACCCCATTCGTTATATAAAAAGCTGATGCACTTTGACAGTTCAAAATATTGAGACAATATTAAGGGTGGCTTGCACCAGAAGCGAAGTGATAGTTAAAGTAATCCGGGAGTTGACAGTATGTTTAAAACTTTAAAATAATTATAAAATTTTATAGATTTATTGATTTATAGGTTAAAGTTAAAGTTATAGTTAAAGTATGTTGGTGCAACCCACTCTAAGGGTCTACACAGACGGACCGCATTTCAACAGCAATCCAACCGCAAATTGCAGTTCAAGTGCAGTTTGAATGCAGTTGACACGACTGCAATACGACTGCAATAGAACTGCAAACCAAATGCGCAGTCGGATTGCAGTTCAGTTTATTTATATCTATTTTGTTTTATTAAAAAACCCAGGCAAAATTTTAGTTTTTCACATAAAATATTATCATAACAAAAATGTCCCCACAAAATAACAAACCAACATTCTGATTAAGCCGTCTATATCACTATAGCATGTCGGAGTTTTTTAAAATAAAGTGGGAAGTATTTTTTCCATTTTTCAAAACTTCATCCGTCCATGTGTTGACATTAACTTTCAAAATTTTATAAAAACATTTTTCGTTTCGTCGACGCAAATTCTGGATTTTAATTTTAAGCCAACTTTTATCTCAATTTAGTCGAAAATACGACTTCATAGTTGAGATGAGCCCAAGTTTTAAATGAAATTTAAAAATCTCAAATTGAAATGCAGTAAAGGATGGAGAGAAAATTATTCTTCCTATTTACTCTGAGGGTTTTTTGGGTAGATTCACAAAACTAAAATGTTGTTTTTAGGGGAACATTATTGTTCTTTAAAATCTTAGTTGTATATTTACATAGTTTAAGTTTTGTAAACTTAATCAATTCAATTTTAGATCAAAAAAGTTTTAATTAAAGAAAAAAATGGTATATTTCCTTATTATCTATATTATAATATTAACTAGTAGATAAACTTTATTTTCAGGTGAACAGATATAAATTATTATAATTGAATTGCATTTTATGTCTGCCAACATAATTTTGAACATTGTAAGTGTTAATAAATAATGATGTGCTTAGTCTGAGATAAGTGATTTATTTATTTATCTATATTAGGTCCCAACTTTACCATCATCTTTTACTTTACCAGTATATCCCACAACCTGAACATTTTGTGGTACACTTTACGGAAAAACTATAACACCTATTGATTTGTGCTTTAACATAGTAATTTTCATTTATATGTAGATATTCATACGTGGGAGAGCCATGCTTTGGCACGAATGGGCCGGCTCGACCGGAGAAATACCACGTTCTCACAGAAAACCGGCGTGAAACAAACAGCGCTTGCGCTGTGTTTCGCCGAGTGAGTGAGTTTACCGGAGGCCCAATCCCCTATTCTATTCTCTTCCCTACCCTCCCCTATTCCATTCCCTTCCCTACCCTCCCCTATTACCCTATTCCCTCTTAAAAGGCCGGCAACGCACCTGCAGCTCTTCTGATGCTGCGAGTGTCCATGGGCGACGGAAGTTGCTTTCCATCAGGTGACCCGTTTGCTCGTTTGCCCCCTTCTTTCATTAAAAAAAAATTGTGTTATCATCAGTGAGTCGAAGTTTTTATAATATAATATTATGCAGATGTGTTATCATCAGTCAGTCAAAGTGTGACGACGCGAGCCCTCACAAAGCTGGCTTTTAGCTAGTAAATATGGAATTCTGTAACCAGTCTCGTCATTTTGATTATTATAGCTTAATTTTGAGGTCATAAGTTTAGCCAACCATTATTGTATATTATGTAGTATCTACGGAAAGTACCACAATGACCATTCTCAATACAATATTTCTTCACACGAGTCAAAGTTGATTAACAATACAAAAATGGAAAGGTCATATTAGTACTTATACTTTACTTAAATGTCTAGGTCATCACGAAAATTATTATTAAAAAATATAAGATAAGTATTTCTAGATTATAATAATATTACTAGCAATCCTCCCCTCGTATTAAAAAAAACATTAAAAAAAAGTGTATTTTTCCACTAATAATTATGCACATGCTTTTGGTACAATCGTTTTATTTATTGAGAAAAACCCTACGAATAATAAAAACTAGAAAAACCGCTTCAAAATCGGTTGTTTAGTTTAATCGTACAGTATTATTATTATTAGGGATGGAAAGCGGGAAGTAACTCTGTTATATATATATATATATATATATATATATATATATATATATATATATATATATATATATATATATATATATATATATATATATATATATATATATATATATATATATATATATATATATATATATATATATATATATATATATATATATATATATATATATATATATATATATATATATATATATATATATATATATATATATATATATATATATATATATATTTCGACGACCTCCGTGGCTCAGTGGTGAGCGCGTTGGTAGCTCAAGCCGGGGGTCGCGGGTTCGAATCCCGCCGACGAAACAAAAAGTTTTCAATGTTCCCCGGTCTGGATGTGTATTAAATATGTGTATGATATAATAAAAATCTTAAATATATGTATAGTATAAAAGTATTAAATATATTTCCGTTGTCTGGTACCTATAACACAAGTCCTTTAGGTACTTAGCACGGGGCCAGACTGACGTGGTGTGAAGCGTCCATAGATATTATATTATATTATTATATAATAATAGATGAACCTAGAATATAATACAAGAAGAACTTCTACTTCATTTAAATCCCATATTCCCACCAAATAATCCTCCCTGGACTCTCACGAATATTTCAACTTTCAAGACTAAAATTAGCGAAATCGGTGCAGCCGCTTTCGATCTTAAGATTCATTTTTATTTATACTGGGTGTCACAAAACTAAGTGATACACATACACACCCCAAAGTTAATACTTTGGGGTGTGTATGTGTATCACTTAGTTCTGATACACATACACACCCCAAAGTATTAATAACAATTGAAACTAAGTGATAATTCACTTAGTTTTAATAAACCCTGCTTAGAAGATTTCGACAAGAAAAAAATCCTTCAATTATTTCTGCCCGGGTGTGAAATAAAGAATTTACACAGGTCATAAAACAAGTAGTTTAGTGAGAAAGACTTGTAAAATTTACAATATCGACCCTCATCTAATATGCAGAGTGCTAGGCCAATGTAGAGACAAACAATATATAAAAGTTACACCTCACTGAATGATAAATGACCAATAGCAGAGTAGACAGAATATAGAGAAGATGCGATATTTTTATTTTTGTGTTTATTTTAAAGAACTCTATGTAGAATAGATCACGAGTTCATTAAAAAATTAAAACACTGGAATTTACTACAAAAATGCGGTTTAAAATTGTCAATTTAAATTTTAATTGATTTGACATAAGTCGACTAAATGACGTAGGTCCGTCAATGCCCATATAACGTCTTGATAATATGACCATATATACCTTCGTCAATTGGTCGGATCATGTCAATTCAATGAAACAGTTTATCCAGCATAAAACACACATTTTTACACTGAAAGTAAAGTTACTTTCATATCGTGGAAATGAAGACTATTATGTTGAATATAGCAATACCATTCCTAAGATCTCTCTCACAATAGACTAATTCTGTTTACTCTGTCTCTCTCTATGCAGGTGGAATAATGTCAAATCCTGTATGGTAAATGACATGTAGGGTAGATAAAAATGTTACGTAAGTATTATACGAAAATTTGCTAATAAAAGAGGAAATAATATATTGCGGAGGCCTATGCCAACCGCAAATCTATTTCGAACTAAAACTTTTTAGGTCAAAAAGTACCATCATGAACTAGCCAGTAGCCACACCACTTGTGAAGGTCTGATGATAATCATGTCCGAAGCCTTCACTAAACCATTCACCTACGCCATTATTAAAGCGTAAATCCCTGGCGAACGACGCCTTATTAAAAGGCGCCTTATTAAAAACTAGGGCCTTAATTTACTAATGAAGTAAAAACTGAGCTTTATTTGAACGTTCACCTTCTAATGGCGGACTCTTTTATTAACTTTTGCTGGTTTTTGAGGTGAATTTACGTGATTATAAGCTAAGAGACTGACTCAAGCACTATCATTACTTACTCGGCTGAGTCTGAGATTATCTTTTTCGGGCGTATACAAGGTGCAACAAAACTAACTCATAATACTTTAGGGTGTCTACGTGTTCCTTGTAAAGAGTTCACTGGGAAAGTAGCAGCGCTGAAAGATCAAAAATTGGTCATTCAGCGCTGCTACTTTCCCAGTGAGCTCTTTACAAGGAACACGTAGACACACTAAAGTAATATCAGTTAGTTTTGTTACACTCTGTATAATAATTATGTATATTAATTTATATTATGTTTTGGCATATATTCTAAAGCTAAAACCTACGAAAAATAAAAACTAATATTTAGATTCAAGCTTTGGGAATACCGGCAGAAGAAAAAAAGGAAGCAGCGTAAGCAGGTATACCATTTTCACCGCATGGTAGGAAAAGGTGGGGATAATCTTTCCTGTCCTAAGGACTCTTGCCATTTTTCCAAATTCACAAGCACACAAGGGCTGCAATTTTTTATTCGAAACAAAGACTGGAAGTGTTATAAGAAACTAGCTGTGCCGGCAAACGTTGTTTAGCCATAAAATGATTTTCCCTGTTTTCCTGCTTTTCTGTTGAAGTTTTTTCTGATTTTTTTTCTATAGACCTCACGGAGCCTGAGACCTTTCTAACGAATGCAAAACCGTGGAAATAGGTTCGTGTGTTCTGGAGATATAGCGTCAGGAAGGAAAACCCGACTTATTTTTATGAAATTAACATAAAATATTCTCTCATTATAAACCAATATGGACGACGCTATAAAGCTAATAACCTTATTAAGACAGAGCCTATTTTGCGTACATATTATGCTAATAATATGCATGAGACAAGTTATCGACTTTGTAAACAACTTTAGCGTCGTACGTGCTCAAAAAATATCTTGCATCAACAGTATTTTCAAGAAAACGGTGCCTCCGATGTAAATAATCGTATGTTGGAAAAAATCAATTTTACAAAAGAACCATTTGATGACATTTATATGACATGGGAGAGCCATGCTTCGGCACGAATGGGCTGGCTCGACCGGAGAAATACCACGGGCTCACAGAATACCGGCGTGAAACAAAGCTTGCGCTGTGTTTCGCCGAGTGAGTGAGTTTACCGGAGGCCCAATCCCCTACCCTTTCCCCTTCCCTACCCTCTCCCATTCCCTTCCTTACCCTCCCATATTCCCTTCCCTACCCTCCCCTATTACCCTATTCCCTCTTAAAAGTCCGGCAACGCACCTGCAGCTCTTCTGATGCTGCGAGTGTCCATGGGCGACGGAAGTTGCTTTCCATCAGGTGACCCATTATTCGTTTGCCCCTTTATTTCATTAAAAAAAACATATGACGTGGGAGAGCCATGCTTCGGCACGAATGGGCCGGCTCGACGTGAGAAATACCACGTTCTCACAGAAAACCGGCGTGAAACAGCGCTTGCGCTGTGTTTCGCCGAGTGAGTGAGTTTACCGAAGGCCCAATCCCCTACCCTTTCCCCTTCCCTACCCTCTCCCATTCCCTTCCCTACCCTCCCCTATTACCCTATTCCCTCTTAAAAGTCCGGCAACGCACCTGCAGCTCTTCTGATGCTGCGAGTGTCCATGGGCGACGGAAGTTGCTTTCCATTAGGTGACCCGTAGTTCGTTTGCCCCCTTATTTCATTAAAAAAAACAAAACGGCTTTCCTATATTTCGTACTGTACAGACAGACAGACAGACCTACTTTAGCATTTACAATAATATTAGTATAGATATAATATTATTATGCTAGTAGCGACTAGTGTCCTCTACTCCGACCTTTTCGTAATGTTCCCTATTACTGTATTGCAATTTTTCGCAAACTTCTCTGTGAAAGGCATAAAGGCGTCCGTACTTAGGTTGTCCATCACGTTTCGAAATAATTGTAATGTACCGCCACACCGCCGGCGCGAAACGTACGAAATTGCACACTACGCGCCGCTGACTACTAGACAGTTACACAAATCGTTTACTTAGTATTATGTGTTTTCAGTTTCATGCTCTATGCCTATGTCTTTAGGACTTTACGGTTCTTTTATTATAATTTCAAGTTATTGCAAGTATATACTTAACATTGAAAAACAACTGACAAGACGATACTAAAGTTCATGGCTTAAATATGTGAAGGGGTTATTTAAATAATAACATAGTTATCACTATACAACATAACTTATGGAAGATGTTATCCAAAAGTTTTGAGTAATGCATCATCTCTTAGATGATGCGTTACTTAGGAGACCAACCAACCATCACGAGCATGTAAATGGTAGTATTCATCTTTGATTGCTCATCCAATGAATTTTTACGATGATGCTAGTAAATCTTTATATGATCTTGTTCATACTACGAATTTGCGACAGATCAACAATGTTACTAATGCTAATAATAGACTATTGGATTTAGTTTTGACAGACTCTCCTGAATTATTTTTGAATAAGGAATGTGATCCTATTAGTAAACTAGATGCTCATCATCCATCACTGGAGATAGATTTGGCAGGGACTTCATCGCAGGCTTTAACGCTTAATAATTTGATCTCCAGCAAATTATGTTTCTATAAGACAGATTATGCAAAATGTGTTAATGATCTACAACAGATAGATTGGGAAGGTTATGCAATGGATCTTCATTGTGATGAACTTGTTCAAACATTCTACAATAAACTTTACACTATAATAGAGAAGTATACCCCCAAATGTCGAATTAAGCACAATAATTATCCGGCATGGTTCTCTCGCCCTCTTATTTACTTGGTAAAGGAAAAGGCTAAATACAACAAACGCTTTAAAAAATACGGTAACCCTCGAGATTACGATACTTTTTCCATGCTGAGATCGAGGCTCAAAGTCATGATGGAAGCTAGTTTTAAAACGTATATTAATGAAATTGAAAACAACTTGAATATGAATATAAAGTCTTTTTGGAGATACACCAAAAGTAAAATAGTTACAAATGACACACCAAATAGGATGTCTTTTAATAACACAACTAAAGAAAGTGGGCAAGAAATAGTTAATTTATTTGCTGAGTACTTCTCCTCAGTATAATATGAAGACCCTACAGTTATAAATAATAACTATAAACCTCAATTTAGGCAATCGAATTTTTCTATAACTAATATTAACATAAACAGTCAAAATTTACTCAACAAATAAAATAGCGTGGATGTAACTAAAGGTGCTGGTTCTGATGGTATACCGCCTATCTTTATAAAATTATGTTCGTCTGCCTTAGTGTCTCCAATAACTTTAATATATAAAAAATCCTTACATGAAGGATGTTTTCCATCTTTATGGAAAATATCTAAGATAACACCAATTTACAAATCGGGTGACAAAACGAATGTCACTAATTACCGTCCGATTAGTATTTTAAGCTGGTTTGCTAGAATTTTTGAAAGCCTAGTGCATGACCAAATATATTACCATTTTCAACATAATATGTTAAGTCCTAATCAACATGGATTTGTTAAAGGTAGATCTACAAACTCAAATTTACTTACCTATACTAGTTATATATGTAATTATTTTAATATTCGAAAACAAACTGACTCTATCTACACAGACTTCTCAAAAGCGTTTGACAAGGTTAACCATTCAATACTATTGATCAAAGCTTACCATCAGGGCATACATGGTAATCTACATCGGTGGCTAGCATCATACTTAATAAATAGAACACAGTTGGTCGCTTTAAGTGGTTATGATTCTATTCCGTACACTGCGACGTCGGGTGTTCCGCAAGGTTCAATTCTGGGTCCGCTGTTATTTCTAATGTTTATAAATGACCTCTTAGATTGCATAAAATGTAATTGCTTAGCATATGCAGATGACCTAAAGATCTTTAGAATTATATTTGATATCAGTGATTGCTTAGCTCTTCAGAGAGATCTAGATGTTTTGGCTGAATGGTGCAAACGCAATCTTATGGGACTAAATGCTAATAAATGTCAAATTAATACTTTTACAAAAAAAAAAAAATATAATAAGTTATACTTATAACATAAATGACAAGCCTTTATCTCGTGTCTCAGTAATAAGTGACTTGGGAATTATTTTTGATACCGCACTATCATTTCGGTCGCACTATGACTCCATATGCAGCAGGGCCCATAATATGCTGTCATTTGTTTCTCGGACAGCTAAGCCTTTTAAGAACCCTTGTACTTGGATCTTACTTTATGTAGCCCTAGTTAGAAGTATTCTTGAGTACTGTTCATCTGTATGGTCACCTATGTATAGTGTTCATATCGACAGAATTGAAGCAGTTCAGAGAAGATTTGTCAGGGTACTAAGTAGTAGATGTGGTATGCGAAGGAAGTTGCCGGATTATCTTGATCGGATCAATAAATTTGGTCTCCTAAGCCTTGAGAAACGAAGACAGATTGCTGATATTGGTATTCTTTACAAAATTGTTAATGGTCTTATGGACACTGTTCTTTTAGAGCAGTTATCATTTAAGATCCCTACTCGATCCGTACGTATTCAACAGCTATTTAGTGTACCACTAACATATAATAATGTGTCCAAAAATAATCCGTTGCATAGAATTTGTAATACGTATAATAAAATATGCCATGATAAAGATATTTTCAATTGTAGTCTGATTGCATTTAAACGTGATCTAGCCAAGGACCCTAACATCTAAATGTTTAACAATATGTGTTGATGGCCTTCAGAGTTTAGTTTTAGTTTTTAAGTCATTAGAATTGTATTACCTACTGTAGGATATATTTTTATTTATTTTATACTTTGTTGTTATTGTGGCGAGTTGATGTCTAGATCTAGTTTTTAGTTCTATTTTGTTTTGTGTTTTCCCTGTCTTTCACTAAGTAAATCTTATGCTAATATTGTTACCTTCAATGCTGGTGTAGTTGTAATTGAACCTCAGTCTAAATGCCGTGTGTTGTTAATGTTATTTTACTGTATGTTGTTATACTGTGGTCTGTAACTGTACCATAATAAATAAATAATAATAAATAATGTACATGCTATAGACAGTTTCGCAAGCATGGTTATATTTAGCGTCTATTATTTAACTTATGCCTCAAAAGCGTTAACCTTGACGCAACCAATTTACCAGCATGAAGAGACTTTAAATTCAGTATTTATTTTCGTGTCTAGATTTAAGCTAGGTCGTGACAAGCGATTACTGAGCGTGCCCTAGGATATGACGCTATATTTTACTCAACGCTTCGCTCAACTTGGCTATAAAGTTTGCGAACCTTGAAAGGTAAATGTACTTTATTGGAAGCTGAGCGCGACTCATTCTACGGTATGCCTCGTATAAGCCCGCTGCTACTGCTAAGATCATGCTCAAGATCGTTCTTGAGATGTTGTTTTAAATAATAGAACATTCTTTGGTATAGTCCGTGCAATCCACGAAGACGCGCCCCACTCCTCCTAATCGTTTATAGTATATGACGTGTGCAAGCTTTCGCCAATGTTTGAGTGTTATCGGTACACACTAATTACCTATGAGTGCACGCGCACATTACAATAAATAGACCAATTATTAAGAAAAAGCGTCGCAAGCAAGCAAGCAACGGTAAAAGGGAAAAAGGCTCATCCAAAAAGTGGTGGGGTGCGTCTTCGTGGATTGCACGGACTATATTGTACTAATCTTGTAAAACTTAAAGTACTTGTATTATTAAATAAAACCCCTCACTCAACTGCGCTCTTACTTGGGGGAATCTTGAGTGCGGTGAAACCTTGACTTTAGTGCTACGCGCTTTTGATATCAAACATAAGTTTGATATCAAGAGCGCGCGTAATCATTCAATAGCTTTGTCCACATTGTGCCTTTTTTTTTGTTCAACAAGGGCATGCGTTATAGCGCAGTCAACAGCGAAGATGTGGCATGCCCGTGACGCGCGTCAAAATCCACCCGCGTTCAAAGAAAAGTGTCATAGCGCGCGCTACGAATTCAACGCACGTCACGGGCATGCCTCACGTTCGCTGTTGACAGCGCTATAAGGCATGCCCTTGATGAACAGAAAAAGGCACAATGTGGACAAAGCTTATAAGTATCCCCACACCATATCAAATTCAGTCTAGCTATTCACCCGGTCATCGAACTCCTAATTCCAAATTCAACGTGTGGTATCTAGATGACGGGACCCTTGCCAGCGACGCATCTACAGTTCTTTCGGATTTTTAGACTCTGATTCGCGAATTCAAAATTATAGGCCTAGATTTGAACCTGGGGAAGTGTGAGCTTTTTGTCCCTGATGATTGTGGGGATAGAGATGAGATAATATCCAGTTTCAAGGCCGTCGCCCCAGAATTATCAGTGATTGAGAAGAGTTCACTTTTTCTCTTGGGTTCACCTGTTCTAGCCGATTCTTTTCCGGACTATATAAATGAAAAAACACGGAATTTTAGTGAAAGTTTAGATCGTCTTCTCCAAATTAACAGTCACATGGCATTTACTCTGATTCGATATTGTTTATTCGTTTCAAAATTTACGTATGCTTTGCGGTGTTGTCAGCTCTGGAAGTTCCCAGAACTTCTCCATAGCTTAGATGACACCCTAAAGCATACGCTTTCCACAATTTTAAACAGAAAATTTGATAAACGTTCCTGGACCCAAGCTACACTACCAGTAATGTTCGGTGGCCTGGGAATACGAAAAACATCGGACACAGCTTTACCGGCGTTCTTGTCCTTGGTCCACGCAAATCGCGCAGTAATAGCCAAAATCTTAGAGCCCTCATCTTGCCCATTCGTCATTCCCTTTGCGGACGAGGCCAAGGATGCCTGGGACATTGCTAGTGCCGGCAGCGAGGTTCCCAAGAACACATCTTCCCAAAGGCTCTGGGACGAGCCCATCTGCAAACTGGTGCGTAATAAACTGTTTAACACGTCTACCAGCGCCGTAGAACGGGCTCGACTTTTGGCCGTGGAGAGGTGGGAGTCGGGAGCTTGGCTGCAGGCACTGCCATCTAAAAACACAGGAACATTGCTGGACCGTAATACATTCCGTCTTGCCACTGCCCTGCGTCTTGGTGTCCCCCATGTCGTCCCCCATCAGTGTGTTTGCGGCGCGCGCGTTGACAGCTATGGTCACCACGGGTTGTGCTGCTCGCGAAGTGCCGGACGCTTTTCACGGCATCACAACCTGAATGACCTCATTCGTCGGGCTCTTGTCACTGCCGGCGTGCCAGCGATACTGGAGCCCTCCGGTTTGGCGCGCGACGATGGCAAGAGACCCGATGGAATGACCCTGGTGCCCTGGAATGTGGGTCGGGCCCTTGTGTGGGACGCTACTTGTGTCGACACACTCGCCTCGTCCCATATTCAGAGCACCTCGAGCTGTGCGGGCGCAGCCGCAAACCAAGCAGAGAACCTCAAGCGGCGCAAATATGAGAACCTCAGCGGAGATCTTATATTTGAACCGTTTGGGGTGGAAACTCTAGGCGCATGGGGTCCGGGGGCACATAAGCTTTTTAGAGGAATATCTAAGAAGCTTGTTGAAGCCACCCGAGACCCCAGAGCTGGGAGCTACCTGGCACAGCGGATAGCAATTGCCATCCAACGTGGCAATGCTGTCAGCTTGCTGGGCACTCTGCCTGATGGGGACGACTTGGGCAAGTTTTTCTTTTTATAGTTTTATATTTAAAGTTTGTATATATAATATATCTGTATATTTTAGATAGTATTTTAGTGTTTACATTTCTATCATATATAGACAATAATATTATGTTTAGCGGCTTGTAAGAGGCAAAAGAAAGACAGATAGACATACTTTGCATGTATCATATCAGTGAGGCTTAGGAATATTATGAGGTTAGGTTAGTTAGGTTGTTATTATTTCTCAAGACTTCAGGTGCAGAAAAATGAAGGACATTTAATATGTACAACGACCTCACTTTAAGACGCAGTTGGTGTAAAAAACAATTTTTATTGTCAGTTTAGTCATTTTCATTGCTAATTAAATACTAGTTTTTATTTTTTATGTCCGCTGAGGAAGTCCGAACCATTTTATTGACGCAAAAATATATTTTATTAAACCGCCGAATCAAAACATATTATTTATCTGGATTTTTTCGTATGAGTGATGAGAACATTATTCATGACAAATAAATGAGTCATAAAAAATATTATAATTTTTACCCGTATTTACAAAAAAAGTATTTCTGGATCGAGAATAATTTCGATTATTAAAAACTAGACAATGCCCGCAACTCCGTTGCGTCAAAATTCGTTTATCGCGTGGGAACCGTACATTTTTCCGGGATAAAAAGTAAACTATGCCCTTTCCCGGGACTCAAAGTATCTCCATGCCATTTGGCATAATCGGTTCAGCGGTTTGGGCGTGAAGAGGTAACAGATAGACAGACAGACTTTCACATTTATAATAATATATCGCATTTATATGAGAGGATGAGAGATTAATATTCAATTAAAGACGTTTCTTTACTTAAGTTGTTGGAACTACCTAAAATGGGTTTTTTAAATAATGTTTTTAGTAAAGGAAATGTCATTATTTAAGTATAAAATAAGTAGGGGAGAGGGGGGATAGTTCTAACAGATTTTATATATTGTCATTTATCTTCTTAATTTGAAAACCTTATGTTATTATTTTTATACCAGAGTAACGGAAATTTATATGACTTGCATATACTAAGCTAAAAATTCACCTAAATTACTTGGATACGAAGGGAGACGCTTTTTTTTTTTAAAAGTCAGTGGTTAATACTTGCCCCGTATCGGGGACAAATATTAACAGTGACGGGGTAAGTATTAACGCTAGCAAAACTTGTCAGAATTTCATTTAACCATGAAAGTAAAAAAACAAAACAATAAAATGGTAATTTATTTATATTTTGACATACAAATGTTAAATAACAATAAAAAATTCTCTCAAATAACATATTTTTCCTTTTCTGTCATCCACCCTGAACTGTTTCTTAGTATAGTATTCTGGTGGACCGCTTGCAACAAAAATTGAATCTGATCCTCGGATATATGAACATCGGCGGCGGCGGTCTGCTGCCGCCAGAGTGATCGACGTACCTCTTTCGGCAGATGTGGCAGCTCCAACTGGCTTGTAATACCAAAGATTAACGGGTTAATACTTACCCCGTTCCTTTTGTTAAAACTAGCCCCCGAGGACCTTTTTGGATATAACTAATTATTAAAAAAAAATACTATAGGTATATGAAATAAACCATTAATTATATAAAAATCTATAATCGCAAACCAAATAATCAAAGCATGAATCAAAAAATTCGAGACGTAAAAAAGTCCGAATACCTGTATTTTTGCAGCGACGTACAATAACTTCACAACGCGGCGGCCGATGGGCAACTCAATTGTCGCAAATTGTTCGCCGACGACGTCGACCGAACTTATAACATTAAACGTCTTAACGTATCGTCATTTAATTTAGTAGTTATAGGCTTGTTAATACTTACCCCTGTTAAATCTACCCCCCCTCTCCCCTACCGTTTTAAAATTGAGAAAATTTCCTATACGCAAAGGTATATCAGTACACAATTTGAAAAATTCTGCTCGATAGAAAAAAATCTCAAAAATGACTGTTTTTCATAATTAAATCATTTTATGGCTAAATTACATACTTTCTAGTAAAAACATGTAATGTAGTACATTTGTCGTAACCTAACCTAAATGATTTTATATAATATGTATTTGATTTGTGTAATACTAAAAACAAAAGGTTTTTTCTCCTATTGGCTATTTCCTATTATCAAGGCACGCGGCGAGCGCATAACCGCCACTGTACATTGTACAAGGCGCACTTATAATGAATGTTATTTACGTCGATATTCGTACTGACAGACATCGACCTGCTTATTTTAGGGACTACTGGGCCTTAAGAGGATACACCAGGGGCTAGAGAAATGAAAAAAAGCACGTGTAATATCTATAGCTGTCTCCCTTACCTCAAGCCTATACCGCAGAACGCGATAGAGACAACTGCAGAAAATCCAGAAAATCAACGATTCGTTGTCCCCTGATTCCTTCTCCAAAACTTAACCGATTTAAGTACTTTTTTCATTGAAGATTAAAAAAAGGCTTGAGCTGTGTTCCTATGTTTTGCTTTTTTTTGTATAATCTAGCCAAATCTGTTTTCTGGACGTTTGAACACAGCGGAAAATCTGGCCATTTTTTTGGGTTTTTCAACGTTCATATCTTATTTAATAATTAAATTATGAAAAAAAAGAAAACATAGGGACATCGTATTAGTGGTCGTAGATATTCAGGAAAAAAATTATAACTCTACTAGCATTGTCCAGGGAGGAAACAGGGGACAACGTTTGTATGGAAAAAAGGGCGGTATGGACTCCTCTTAAAGACGTTTCTTTTCTTAAGCAATTAAGATCTAATTAACCAGGAACGCAGGGATATTAATAGAATAATGTGTACTGTATATGTCACCGCAAAACCGTGCGGTGAAGCTCGCATGTCGAGGTGACATGTATCGGTGACAGCTGCCTGTAATTACCTCATTATGATACTATATATTTGTATATCTATTATCTATACTAGTATTAGGACTATGTTATGAAACCCGGTGTGTTTTAGTTGATTCTAGACACAAAAAAATACAAGAATTATAGCTTCGTATACAGTACCACCTAACCATTATCATTACCATTTATAACATATTATATGCTAGTAGATACCTATAACTTTCTTTTAATGGTAGAGCCAGGAGATTACATTAGAAAAAGGGGCAAAATACACGGCCAGTACACTCCTACACGGTCTACTCTAACTCCTTACGGAGGTATACAGACATAGAAAAGTTTACTTTGCTCTGAAATTACTAGACCGAATTAATCAATACTTATATTTTATGAAAATAAAAAAGCAACACAATAAAAATTAACGTATGCAGTAGTTGATGTTCGTAGCAATCGCATAATATGATTCATAAACACTTTCCTCCTCAAAATAACTGAGTCATTTACTTTCTAACGAAATGTAACAGTCACTACGATGACAGTCACCCAACATACCAACAATCACTAATGTTAACCTACATTTAAGCAACGACAAGACAAAAAGTTTGAAATTACTCATTTAATAGTGAGTTTTTAAATTCGGCGCAATAAAAAATTGCATTACTTCCGAATGAATACATAGTTTTTTTTAATAAAAATAAACACAAACAGTTTTTTAGCATATTATCACGATTCACGACTTTAACAAATGCTTTTAAATACCGTATCTCAATAGATAAAATGATTCCATTTTAGGGTTCTCTAAACGTGGGAGCATTAAAGATAACCACGACTGACAGTTGGCACCATTAACGGCCGTTCCCAATATTCAATCTATCTCTGGTTTGACATACAACCAATCGCAGCTAGCATTGAATTGACATAAAATATATGTCTCTAATGTCTAATGCGAGCTATTCCTATCTCTAGTAGGGCAAAACCAGACATAGATCAAATATTGGGAACGGCCGTAAGAAGTCGATAACGGGCACATCTACTTCTATACAATATGTTTCGCTTGATGTCTATGATATTGTGCGAGAAGCACATATTGTTAAATGTTCTTCTGTTCAGGACAAGTCATAAAAGTTTTTGATAAATATCAGAATTTGTTTAAAATTGCGCGCAAATTTGTTGTCCCAAAATTCGTTTATAATCTGGGAACCGTACATTTCGCCACAAAAACTATTCTATGTCCTCTCCGGTCTCTAAAGTATTCCCAAATAAAATGTTATCTAAGCCAGCCGATAAAGGGCAAAGAGACTGTAATTGATAATAATATTATTATAAGCCAGCATAGATTTTGTGACTGCTTTCGTAATTTATACCATAGGTCTACCAAAATCTGATGGCAAATTATGACGGCAGATTTTCAAAAAATATCTTTGATCATTGGATAAATTTTTATATTTGCAAGTTTCGCACACAGAATAAGCCACTATAAGGATAAAAATGATCAAAATGTTTTATTAAAATCACCCCGGTATTGCTAGAGTCAATTTAATTTCTCACTTTTTGCCATCAGATTCTGGTAGACCTATACATAGATAAACTCATCAATAATGCATTTTTCATAATTGATGATAGACTCATGACACCTTACACAAGAGTTCACAAGGAACTTGCATCAGGTCAAAGATTAGCTCGTATATGAGAAAGTTTTACATAAACTAATTGAATAAAAGGTTAAAACTGAAAGCATAAAGCCTATATCATGATTATTGAATCGCATATAATTATCAATTATCATATACCTGATAATTGTATCGCATTTTGAAGGTTTTAATAGCTTTAAAATGATTTGGAGACCCACAAACGTTTAATACATATTTAAAATATAAGGATCTCTAATCTATATTACTTGCAAACATAGTAAAACATCACCTACCACAAAACGTGTGGATTATATACCATTATTTTTATAAAATAAATTTGAGTAACATTTTCACTAACAATATTATAAGAAGTGATCTAAAATCATCATAAAACGCAATTTTTGTATTGATGATTTCGATTCTGAAGATAGAGATAAAAAACCGAATTAAACGTTAGCCAGAAAATTCCAACAAAGAGGAATAGTTTATTTCTTCCTCTTACGAAACTTAAGCTGAGGAAACAAGAAAGTTTATAAGCCCAGATAAGAACACAATTGGAGCGATTCTAAAAATCTATTACAAGTATTTAGCTAGATAAACTTTCTATTAGGGGAAGATATACTACCTCTAGAGACCTTTCCTAACTGTTTTGTATTGTTTCGAAAATAAAGGCTTTAGTTTTATCATATTTTATATAACCTGAAAGGAAGTTTGCAAGTTACTATGCACTTCTGCATCATATTTAAAATCTCTACAAACAAGTGGGATAAAAGAATTATAGGTACTTTGAAAATAATAATAATTAAATAATGATTATTATTATCTCTAGATAAGTATTTTTTTAATGGATTATTTAATATTCTGGCTTCATAACTCTAAATTCTCGACTGTGGTATTAAGAATTTGTAAGCTTACCTACCTTTACATTTAAGTACATAATATACCACAGAACGCCTCTGTGGTCCAGTGATTTAGAGCGTGGCTCTTGACTCGGAGGTCGTGGGTTGGATTCTCGCGTTGGAAATATGTTATTTCCAAGTTTGGTTAGGACAATACAGGCTGATCACCTGACTGTCTGACAAGTAAGATGATCCATGCGTCGGATGGGCATGTAAAAAGTCGGCCCTGCGCCTGACAATCGTAGCAGTCTTCCGTCCCACTGGGTTATGAGAGTAAAAGGAATAGAGAGTGATCTCGTGTACTGCGCACACACTTGGGCACTATAAAATTACTCCTGCGAAACTGGCCTGCTTTCAATTAAACCACCAGCCACCAGTCAGTGTGGGAGTTATTATTATTAAGTATACCACAAAACTTGAATACTCCCGGATAATAGGACAAGATTCGCCAACCTTCTTTCACGTTCATACTAATATTATAAATGCGCATGTGTGTCTGTCTGTTACTTCTTCACGCCTACACCGCTGAACCGATTTTGCTGAAATTTGGTATGGAGATACTTTAAGTCCCGGGAAAGGACATAGGATACGTCTTGTTATCTCGGAAAAATGTACGGTAAACCAATAACGAAGTTTTGGTGCAACGGAGTTACGGGTGTCATCTAGTTTTTTTGTAATCAATGGATAAAAAATGTCATCTTAATAATCTTATATATTTAAACGAGCAATTCTTGTATATAAATATATAATTGGAATCTCGGAATCGGCTCCAACGATATTCATGAAATTTAGTATATAGAGGGTTTCGGGGGCGATAAATCGATCTAGCTAGGAATCATTTTTAGAAAATGTCATTTTATTCGTGTTTTATCGAATACCGAGCAAAGCTCGGTCAAATAGCTAGTATACATAAATCCTACATAAATCCAAATACCTCTACTGAAAAAGACCTTTAAATATTTCTAACCTTATTAAATAAAATATGACTGAGTAATCTTATTAAAGAAAATATGACCTTTTGGAAATAATGAAAGTAGAATCCCGATAGTTTTATCCGTCTTTATAGGTCCTTAGGGCCATCAAATGACCGGCCTATATTGCGACCTCAGGTAGCCAGGATAAACCCTGTCTGGACCCAAATTACTAATGAGTCAATCTATATAGATTTTCTGGACAATTTCATCTAGATAAAAGAATATTATGAACGTGAAAGCGATTGTTGCATCTTCTTACGCCGTTAAACCTATTAAGAAGGGTCACCAAAAGTCTGAGATAGATAAATAAGATTTAAAATTCTATTAAATCAGATTAGTAGTGTTATCAGCGCTTTGTAAAGGGCTCATTTACAGCCACTAGTTTTGTGCGTTACCGTGTGTGTGCACGAGCCTGGTCGGTCGGCCTGCGATCAGATCGACCGGAACGATCAGCCTTCCGGCATATTTTCTTAGGTTTTAGGCTGCTGCTAATATAACGCTTCTACTCGACCAATGCATTAAATCTGATAAGATAGTAACCGTCACGATTGCAGACATTTTATTGTGCACTATTATTCAAATGTCTTTAGTAAGCGATTTTCACCGTATGAAACGGGCATAGACTACCAAAATTCTTTATCTACAGTTTATCAAAAAAGATAAGACGCGGAACATAATTTTTAAAGTACAAAAACTTTATTATTGCTAATCAAAAACTATGTCAGAGCGGTAATATTTAAAGTGTACAAACGTTCTCTGTAAAAATACAAGAAGCAAAAACTACGCAAAATATACCACTGTCGTGATTATGTTTGAAAAAATATTTCAGCGTCTAATCTTTCTTGACAGACTACCTCACCATCGTTCATCACCTACCTTTCAACAGTAGCACGTAGTTCTTCTTATCATCGCCTCCCTTGGGGTACTCCCAATCGATGTCCAGACCATCGAAGTTCCTGTCCCGAAGGTAGGGGATGGCAGAGTAGATGAAGGTCTGACGGGAGTAGCGCGTAGCTGACATCTCCTTGAACTTCTGTGTCCCGAATGACCAGCCACCTGGAATAGAAGAAGAGTTTAGAAAAGAAGAGAAGTTGATATTGAAGTAGCAGAAGATTATTCTGCCTCTTAAACTCCATACACACTCTCAACAGAAAAAATAGAGCAATGTATAATATTCTGTAGTACTTTTCTAATTTTTCATTTATTTGCTGCACAAAAAATGGCAGTTTTTAATATTTTGCATATTTTTTTGATTAGCAAGTTCTATATCAGTGCAAAAATTGGGCTAAAAGGAACATAGTTATTAGAACCATGGTATTATTATGTAACTTCTATAACTAAAGGCGTTTTATAAGACCTCTGACGAAGCCCCGAGCAGTAAATTTTTTGCACTCATAAAACAGTTTTAAATTAAACCTCCTATGTTAATAACCATTATAAGTCAACCTATGATTGCCAGGCTTTATTATATAGTAGTTATTAACAATAGTTAAGCTTCGATTTTATTATGGCAGCAAGTTTTTATTGATAAAACAACTATAACAAGTTTGGGTCTTGCGATTGGGTGTCATAATTTATACTGGTCTGTTTATAGCCTGTCGAATTCTTAAGAATCTTGTTTTGGAGTTATAACGATGTTGGCTGTTGGCTTTAAACAGTTTTTATTTTCACTAAATAGTTGTAGTTTCACTAATAGTTGCAACCAACTTCGTGCGTGTAAAAAGGAAAGCGCAGGAACCACAGATATCAGTCGATTTAATATCTCTATGGCAGGAACCGTAAACCTTACTGCAGTACCTAATAAGATAAGCATAATCTTCATTCCGCCTCTGTCCTTCCCCTCAGTTTACTCTGCTTCAGTTGTTACATATTTTTTGTAATTAAGCTGGGCTCTGAAGATTTTGGACCAATTTTGATGAAAGTAATATGTTTAGATATATTTTCATCAATATCAATTTTTTATCGCCGAAAAATGTGTTTTCAGTGGGATTTTTTTCGTGTATTTGATCGCAAAAACATTATAACATCAAAATTTATGGGTAATTATTTTAATAGGCAAAAACACTATATATACCTCCTACTTAATATTATAGTGATTTTGTAGATGGATCAAGCTCGACTATAGATTAGCTTTTCACAAATCTGTTACATATTTAAGGAATGTTGAGTGCACAATGCACAAAGCGGTTCCCAACTAGTGGTGCGCAAAACATCGATGTATTGTTACGACACGGCCTTAAAATGGGTTCGCTTTTTGTTGGAAATGGGTGAAAACGCTTGGGAAACCGCGCGTTCACACGACAAGTGTTGAGATGCTTACGTGTTTTGGCAGAATGCATCGAAATCTTTATGTTTTTATGTGTCACACGAATATTTTAAAAAGTTAGTTGATTTAAAAAGTGTCCTTTCTGTCTGTTATTTATTCTCTAAGTCGCTGTGTCAATGATAAGTATGGAGATACTTTGAAAAAATCGGCCAAGTGCGAGTTGCACTCGCTCTCGAAGGGTTCCGTACCGTTAAAAAGCAAAAAATAGCCAAAAATTGTGTTTTTTGTAAGGCATCCCCACGTAAGTTAATAATTTATTTAAATTTTATTATGAATTATTAAAGTATAACACATAATATACCTAATTGAGGATTTTGTAAAAGTTTCAAGTGCCTACCAGTTGCCATTATTGATATCGATTATCGAGCAAAAAAGGCCAAAGAAATCACGTTTGTTGTATGGGAGCCCCCCTTAAATTAATTAATTTTATTATTAATTTTATTTTGCTTTTAGTATTTGCTGTTATAGCAGCAAGAATTATACACAATCTGTGAAAATTTGTGATGTCTAGCTATTATAGCGGTTCTTGAGATTACAGCCTGGAGACAGAGAGACAGACGGACAAACAGACGTACAGACATCGAAGTCTCAGTAATAGGGTCCCGTTTTTACCCTTTGGGCACGGAACCCTAAAAAGTAAAGGACATAGGAACTTTTTGTCTCCAAAAATATTTATTAAGTTTTTAATTTATTTATTAAATCAAAACAAAAATTATTTTTACCAACCAAACTACTAACCAAAGATTGAAATTGCGATTCGGATGATGTAAACTAGTTTTTATTATTCGTAGGTGTAAACATAATAGGGATGTGACGCGCTCAACAGATTTTGAAAATAACCTTAATTATAATTCATCGTTCCAATTTTGAATTTAATAGTTACCAAACCCGGATATAGTTATGTAATAGTAACTGTGATATAATTTTTTTATCCTTGAGACATTCCATTTCGGCAGGTAACAATAAAACCGAAGGCTAAGTTCGCACTTAGCTAATAATATAATAACTGTCGAAATATTCATAATTATGTAATATTATTGACTAATTTGTAATGTAATTATAAATAAAGGAAGATTGCAATTCCTTAATATTATAAGTTACTATTTTGGGTAACATACTTAACAATGCACACATAATTTTAATATTATATTATTATAACTATTATTTATAAATATAAAAGTGAAATACCACTAACTGATTAATTACAACATTTCTAAAGCTACACAGTACCTATAAACTTAAAATGTTAGTAGCTGGGCTCCTTATTAAGATGTACACAATATACACAGATCGTGGACAAAAATATGTAGATGTAGACGATGTAGATTTTCCAAAACTCTACCCTCCCGTTTAGCCTCTTAGAGGCTAAAACGAGAGTTGAAAGCGTGCTTTTTAATAAAACAATTATATTTTTATCTAATTCTATAATAAAATAATAAAAATAATGAAATTTATTTAACGTGAGCAAAATGCTCTACGCGCGAGTGCTCGTGTTATTTTTGGGGGCGCGGGTGCTGGCGGGTTAAATATATTTCCGTCGTCTGGTACCCGTAACAAAAGTCCTTCAGGTATTTACCACGGGGCCAGACTGACGTGGTGTAAAGCATCCATAGATAATATTAGTATTATAATTAAAAATTATACAAAAATATTAATAAGAAATGACCACCTGTGAAGTTCCCATGTAAATTAGTATGAGTCATATCGAGTGACTGATATCCCGGTGATATTTAAATTTCATAGATATATTAGAACATCTTACGGACCATGAACTTTCAATATAATATTGTAATTAATATAAGGAAAATGCCTAATAAATATACGTTTTACAGAAACAATATCTAAATCTTTGTTTCAACAACCTTACACAAAGAGATATTTTAATAATCACTTCTTCTTCAAAGAATAATCTTATCTCCTCTTCTTCATAATTATCTTAATTATCTCTTTGTGTAAGAGTTTGCATTTAATGAAGATTTTGACAGAAACTCCACACACTTTCTGTCACACTCTCATTAAAAAGAATAAATAATTTAATTTAATTTTTTATGCCTTTTATTACTTTTTAACCGACTGCCGAAAAGAAGGAGGTTTTCTGGATTACTTCCCTATCGAGATAAACCTTAGATTGTAATAAAAGTGTCATAATAATATTATAGGCATTTACTTTTACCGTCACTCGTAGATAACACTTTCTCTGTAGGAAGTAATGTCATAAGTCATAACAGATATTATACATAATATTTACATAATCTTTTGTTCAAAGTGTTAAATGACGTTTCTTGTGAGTTATTTAGTTAAGTTTGTAACATAGTACTGGAAAATGTTAGTAATGTGACGTAGTTAAAAATGTACTCCTATTATATTAAATTGCGATTTAAAATATTTTGTATTTTGAATAATTAAAAAAAAAATTAAATTTGAATGTGACACTGAGAAGAACCTACGTTTATATCTGAATAGTTTAAAAGACAAATCCATACTAATTTTATTGTAAAAGCGAAAATGTGTATGTCTATCTATTACTTCTTCACGCCCAAACCACTGATCCGATATTACTCTGGAATCTTAGAGTATCAAGAAAGGACATAAGATAAATTTTTTTCTGGAAAAATGTGCGGTTGTCGTACGATAAACTAAATTATCGCAACGGAGTTGCGGGCTTCATCTAATAAATATGTGTTGTAAAAATGTGTTAAGAGTTCTACATTTTTATCGAAACAAAAATATTAATTTTATCGATAAACTTAACACACATCCCTATATTATGGTTACCGAATCGAATCGAATCGCGCTCGGGTTACTGAGGAAGTGTTGAGTGCTACCGATCTGCAATAAATAGTGTTGCGTGCCTTAATTAGGTTTACTCATTAAAAACTACATTATTTATTATAATATTACTAGCGACCCGCCCCGGCGTCGCACGGGTATAAAATATAATATAGCCACTGAAAAAATGATTAAAATAGATAGCCTGGCTATGATCCTTCGCGTGGTCTACTTCTTATATTCTGTGCCAATTATCATAAAAATTGCTCCAGTAGTTCGCGAGATAAGCCCTTTCAAATAATTTCCCCCGTTTTTTTCATATTCTCCTATTCGTTTTATCGTGATAAAATATAGCCTATAATAGCCTTCCTCAATAAATGGGCTATCTAAAACTGAAATAATTTTTCAAATCGGATCAGTAGTTCCTGAGATTTGCGCGTTCAAGTTTACCCTTTCAAATAATTTTCCCCGTTTTTCCACATTTTCCTTTATTTCTTCGCTCCTATTAGTCTTAGCGTGAAAAAATATAGCCTATAGCCTTCCTCGATAAATGGGCTATCTAACACTGAAAGAATCATCAAAATCCGTTGCGTAGTTTTAAAGATTAAAGGGAACAAAGGGACATGAAAGAAAAAAGTGACTTTGTTTTATAATATGTACTTATAGATAATATAATAGGTTACGAATATAATATTATGAATTATGATATGCAATTTTATTTAAACGGCACTGTCACGAGCACTTATATAACTCATGAAATATTATTCACGAACTGCATTGTGTAAATCGACGTTCTTACAATATTATTAATATGGTATTTATATATTTTGACCTATATTTTATTTTACTATTTTATTATATTCTTACCATTTAAGCCTGAATTAGTATCTAAGAATGAATCAGTATCTCCTTGGAATCTCGGAATCGGCTCCAACGATTTTCATGAAATTTAGTATATAGGGGGTTTCGGGGGCGATAAATCGATCTAGTTAGGAATCATTTTAAGAAAATGTCATTTTATTCGTTACGTTAGTAACATAGAATATTGAATATTAATATATTAACATAGAATATTATTGTTTTATTCATGTTTTATCGAATACCGAGCAAAGCTCGGTCAAATAGCTAGTGATTATTATAAGATAATAATCAACCAAAAGGGTTCAATCGTTTTCAAGTTTTATTCAACTGATTAAACTGACATCTAAAATAAAACCTTGGTAAGTATGTATTTTTATATAAATTATAATAAGTAGATACTTCTTTTCAATTCAACATCTGTAATGTTTGGACAAAACATAGTAGTTGTGATACAAGTTTTTGGCCGAAAATAGCATCTAAAATCGTCCTACAAGACAGGATCCATGATTATTGACCTCCAATCAAAAAACAAGATAATATTTTAGTTGTTGAAAGACTGTTGCAATATGTTAGCAACACGTTTACTATGGGTAAAAATATTGTTTATCAATTTTTATAAACAATATTTTTGCTTAAAACATTGTGCTGTCTTAAGTTTGTTTTCCATTTTTACCACAATGATTGCAAAATTAATTTATCGCGTGGATACCAAATTTCAGTAAAATAGGTTTAGTGGTTTGGGCATGAAGAGACGGTTAGATGGACGGACAGACACGCCTTCGCATTCTTAATACTAGTATGGAAGTATGGATGGATAGACAAATAGCTATGTCCACACTGTGCCTTTTTTGTTCATCAAGGGCATGCGTTATAGCGCAGTCAAAATACAGCGCACATGGTGTGCCGTATGCCCGCGTCGCATGCGCTCTGACCGTATCCAAAACTTTCGATTGCATCTTTTTTTCTGGAATTTCTTATGACCAAATAAGTCGCACATATTCCACCCAGTAAAATATTCTCGTCGCTTATCAAGTCATCACTCATGTTACAATAATCTGACAGACACTGCAACTGAACAAAAATGACAATGTTGGCGTTGCGTCGCGTTCGTTGACGCATACAATTATTGAATGCGCCAAAACGAAAGTTGAACGAAAGAAGATGACGAAAATACATTTAGTGTCCTTTGTGGAAATAGAATTATAAGAATTATAATAATAAGTGCCGTAGGATGCAGACAATTAATTATTTTACAGTAGTGATATTATCCGGGAAGGCGTCCATCAAACTGAATGTGGCGAAACACGCGAACTGCTGGTTTATATCTCATCATACTGATTGGAAGAATATTATATCACAATATAGAGTATACAGTAGAACATCTTGGTAGGTACTTACCACCTTACACAGAAGCGTGATTTCCAACAACTTTAAGTAGCGAAATAATGCAGTTTACGCGCGAAAGGGTCAATTCAGACCGCAACGCGACGCGTAGATATGCATTTCTAAAGTACTGATTTGACAGCTCTCAATGTGTGAGACGTCTTGCAAATCTGTCAAATCCATACAAATTTAGAAATACATAATTGTACGCGTCGCGTTGCGGTATGAATTGAGTATTTACCCTAAAACGTGTCGAGCTGTGTTGAGCTAGGTTTTTTGGATTTTTAATTTTTATTTCTAAGTAGGTTAACAAAGTTAACACTTATAGAATGTCGTGTCTACATGAGGCCTACCACCGGTTCGGGAACTACCCCGCCGAGAAGAACCGGCGTAAGAAACTCGCACGGGGCCACCTTTTACCAAAAAGGTGGAAAATAACAATAATAGCTTAAGCTAAATTACACTAAGTATGTAAAAATGCAGTGCCATTAATCTACACTACTATTATAAAGAGGGAAGATTTGATTGTTTGTTTGTTTTGAATAGGCTCCGAAACTACTGGACCGATTTGAAAGATTCTTTTACTATTGGAATCCTACATTAATTCTGCTGAACATAGTCTAAATTTTATTTTGGAAAAAATAGGGTTCCGTAAGATATTTGGGATTTTCGGACGCAAGGTGTAAAAAATCAACCAGAAATGTTACTTTTTTCGCGTACGCTGCCTAAACTATAAAAGATAGAACCATAAAATGTTCTAAGTAATTGTAGATCTTTTAAATATCTACAAAAAAGTCTGCAACATACTATACCTATCTATGTTGAGTGAGGCACAATAACCATTTTTTTTATTAAAAAACCTTGAAAAGTTTTTGGACTACATTTAAATGCCTTTATTTTACTCATGGCATTAATTCTTATCAAAATAAATTATTTCATTACTAAGTACAGTTAATGTAGATAATATTTGGTCTTTGAATGATTAAAATTGAACGTTTGGTTTTAATGTTATGGCGAAATTAAAATATTACTATTTCTGCTGCACGTTGCGAATTGGGCGTCGTCAAGGCGCGCCGCGCGGGTGTGCTCGCCCGGAGAGTCCACGTAAATATTAATTATTATTACCTCGATCATGGGAATCGCAGACACAATAGATTTATAATATAATAGTTATGCGACAGCCGGGTGCCGCTACATTGATGGGATAATATTATAGTGCTTCATTAAATCATTACGATTTGAATGACTATTATTTTTGATTGCTATTATAATTAATTTCTATGACTATAAATCTCCAATAGCGGCAGCCGGCTGCCAGCATAACAATTATTGAAGATCTATTGTGTCTGCGATACCCACGACGTCTACGATACCCACGATGCCGATGGAAGTATAATTAATGCCTATTTTTAAATCTACACTATTTCTGCCTATAATTATTTAATGAGAGAAAAAAGGGAACCGTATTAACATTAATGTTAATTGTGTAAAAAAACTACCAAAATATTCCATATTATTTAAAAATCAATGCCCACCCGTGCGAAGCCGGGGCGGGCCGCTAGTTATATTATAGTTTGAGTTTAGTTAGAGTTACTATACTGTATGATTTTTAAACTATGATAATGTCTTGTACGAGAGATAAAAGACATTAATCGCCGGGTTATAAATAAAAGATTTAAAGCGAACAAACTTACAACTGCAGAACTTGCAGAAGTTGTGTTGATGCTATAAAGGGTTTGTTTTAATTGCATTCATAGTTTTTCCTGATGTTTCTAAATCATTATTTCCAAGGTTGTGAATGTTATACTTTGAGAATTTGTGATTTGTGAAAGTATTTCGCTTTATATCTTATTCTTATCTTATATCTTTAAACGAGCAATTCTATAATTGGAATCTCAGAATCGGCTCCAACGATTTTCATGAAATTTAGTATATAGGGGGTTTCGAGGGTGATAAATCGATCTAGTTAGGAATCATTTTTAGAAAATGTCATTTTATTCGTGTTTTATCGAATACCGAGCAAAGCTCGGTCAAACAGCTACTAAAGATTATTACTTAAAATGCGAAAACCATATTCACAATTATGGATGGCAGACTGCAGAGTAATGTATTCACTATCCAATTATTATCATTAGTGTAGAAGTAGCCTTTAATGATACGCAACACCAGGAGGGTCGCAAGTGCGTGGCCTTAAGGATCTAGTATTAATTTGGCTATTAGTATGCACGGCGGAGGTGCCGAACTTGCAACTCGATGTTGTCTGAATAACTTATTGTAAGGTCGTAGGTGACTGTCATGCATCCTATAACTTAAAACTAGGTTACATGTGCTAGGAATAATGTACTAGGCTAATGATTATTAGGAAATGTATGGCAATTATAATTACTAGGAGTCTCAGACCGGTGTAACAAAAAATATAAGAATAAAAAGAATATTTAAAACAAGTTAAAAGCTACGCGGTTCTATAGCGTAGCTTTTGCTTTTGAAATCTCAGTCGAACAGAAATTATCATTTCCAGTTAAGAAGGTCAAAATACCTAGCGATTGCACGTGCATGACCACCTCTGGATGGATTTTTTTTTTACGGAAGCAACTTGTGGGTCGCGACTCACAAGTTGAAAGAGATTTAAAAAAAAACCTCTGCGCTTAAGCCACTGACCTCCATTATATAAGTACGCTGGACTTATGATACCCACCTGCTTTATGTGCCTATTTGAAGCGGAATCAGCGCTCCCAATGCGGGGGAAGAGAACTAAATCTGACGTAACTTGCAAATGACCGCTTAATCGTTATTGGTTGTCATCACTAGTATTAGTTCCAAATACTCTCACTACTGCTATCAGCGCCAATATGGCGACTTTCAAACGTGATTTTTATGTCAGATTTAGTTCTCTTCCCCCGCATTGGGGGCGCTGATTCCGCTTCAAATAGGCACAAAAAATAGCTGTCATTTCCAAGGGTATCATAAGTCCAGCGTACTTGTATAATGGGCGTCAGTGGTTTAAGCCATTTGACGGTTCTAAGACTATAAAAAAACTAACCTACTAATAAATTCTTTGAAAAAAAGTCCTTAAAACTTACCAATAGCAAGAAGAGTCTTCAATTTCGGGTTAGCTTTCTTCAGCGCATTGATTCTGTCGTAAAGTCCAGTCTTGCCATCCTTGGTCTCATCGTTGGATTCGAAGGAGCTGAGCTTGCCCTTCTTCATCCAGCCGAAGGCGAAGATGATGTGGGTGCAGAGATCCGGCTGGATGTCCTCCGGCATAAACTTGCCGATCTTGGTGCGGTATTGCGACCAGTTTGTGTAGTAGCAGACGATCTGGAATATTTCGAAAATTTTAATTTTGAAGGTTCTAGAACTGTGAGATAGAATTTTTGAAAATTGGAACGTTCTGGAACTGATGTTAACTAGAATTTTGAAACTTTAAAATTTTAAGAACGGTTTTTTTATTAGCTAATGAACAATGAAGTGTATGAAATTAGAAAAGTTATTACTGAGTTGTTTGAATACTGGAAATTATGGTAAGAGATGCATTTTTAATGCGTTTCATGTTTTTGGGCATATTTTACTGCGATAAAAGTGGCCTATGTTTTGCCATATTTTATACTCTACATTCTATATCTGTGACTAATTTCATTATAACGTGAATAGTGAATTCAAGGCCTATTTCATGGAAACAAATTTAATCTCAACTAAACGGTCTCATAGTCTTGTTATCTATTAAGATAAGATTAGATCTTATCTACATCCAAATCATCTAATAATAATTAAAACCGAAGTAAACTTGAGTTAAAAATTGTAAGCAGACTAATAATGGTTACTAAAAACCTTTTCGTGAGTCTAATCGCAGGCTTTGTTCGCTTTAGTATGATTTATTATGGGATAAAGTCCCAAGGGTCAGTTTCCGAAGTTATATAACTTTGAGTCACTTACGCCGCGAAATTTCTGAATCTCGTTAAAATTTACGAGAACATTTCTGTCCACTTGACCTACCCCCACATGGCAATTCGACCTTAAGCGACATTAACATATACGCTATAATCGCATCACCGTGCAGGCGTTTTGAAGGTCAACAACTCTTGAAACGAAAAGCCCCTACATGTCCGTATATTCAGACGGACATAACGCTCCTATTCCAACGGCATAAGGTCGAGAATCAGCTGATGAAAGTACAGCACAAGGTCCGAGCTGGTGTTTCCTGATTTGTCTCTTAAAGGGAAAATAACTGCCTTTCTAAATGCAGGAACTCGTCCATAATTTAACCAAAATATTATTCACGTCAGCTTTCGTTTTACTGGAAATTTAGTCGGAGTTAGCATTGTGTGGAATTATTGATATTTGTTGGATCAAATATACTGTAACACGAAGAATTAATACGCCAATATCATGCATCATTCAGCCGAACCATTCTTGCAGTATCAAGGTTGGCAAATTTTCTGGACATTTCTGTTTGGGCAGACGTACGATTATAACTTAGAGGAAACAAGTCAAAATAATCTGAATGGCAAGATATTTCTTAAAAAACTTATATGTACCATCGAGGAAATTGATTCCTAGGCAGTTGACAGACCTACGTCATTTGGTCGTCTTATGTCAATTCAATGTTAGCTGTGATCGGTCGGACGGGTTTGACTTAAGAGGATTCCACACCGCCCTTTTTTCCATACAAACGTTGTCCCCTGTTTCCTCCCTGGATAATGCTAGTAGAGTTATAATTTTTTTCCTGAATATCTACGGCCACTAATACAATGTCCCTATGTTTTCTTTTTTTTCTTAATTTAATTATTAAATAAGATATGAACGTTCAAAAACCCAAAAAAATGGCCAGATTTTCCGCTGTGTTCAAACGTCCAGAAAACAGATTTGGCTAGATTATACAAAAAAAAGCAAAACATAGGAACACAGCTCAATCCTTTTTTTAATCTTTAATGAAAAAAGTACTTAAATCGGTTAAGTTTTGGAGAAGGAATCAGGGGACAACGAATCGTTGATTTTCTGCAGTTGTCTCTATCGCGTTCTGCAGTATAGGCTTGAGGTAAGGGAGACAGCTATAGATATTACACGTACTTTTTTTTCATTTCTCTAGCCCCTGGTGTATCCTCTTAACGCGACCAAATTACGGTCCGCCATCTGCCTAGGAATCTACTTCTCTGATAGTACATTTCCAGTATACTGTGTGACGACCAAGAGCGTGAGCGTGAGCGAAAAAATAAACTATATTATAATATAGTTTATTTTTTGGCTCACGACAATAAAAAAGTATACTTCTTTATTTTGAATGCAGGATGCAACATCATTGCACCAAAATTCGCGCTCTTACTGTATATTTTGCTCCAATAAAAACTGGTTTATAAACTTTTCTTGTTCACAAAGTTTTTCTCTACCTTATGTAAATCGGTTCAGCGGCTTGGGCGTGAAGAGGGTAATACAGACACACATTTCGCATGGACACACTATTGAAAAACTGCACTTGGTAAAGTTGGGTATAAAAGCCCAATCTTCAGCCTAATTCCTACTCAGGGAACCGTACCTTATATCCATCTTTATCCTTATGGTCATCAGTGCCGACGGAATTGTCGAGAGCAGCAGAAGACTTGCGGCTGGCCACCGAGGGGCGACCACGGATCTTGGGCCTGTTCACGCTAGCGGACAGCACCTGATCCGAGGATCTAGATACGCTGGTCGACTCTGTTGTCTTGGTGGGCTTGCGCAGTCTTCTGCGGACAGCTGAAAAAAAATATTTAGTAAATATAATCAATTAATCACCAATTTTTTATTAATGTGTTTTCTCACAAGTCACAACTAAGGGCCAGTTTAAATTGCAACATGACGAGGCAAAGCAATTCATTTTTTAAATCGAACCATTCAAGACTGAACTTTATTTACTACCTAGTTACTACACAAGAATTGCAATAAGTGGACTGCCTGTTCCAAAATTTGAATGGCGCTGTTTTTCCATGTAAATTGACCATCAGTATCTTAAGGTCAAATGCGACAAACTGTTTATGTTCCAAAGCGAGCCAAAGAAATATACATATTTTAGCAGCATGCTTGACCAATGATAGCTGATGTTACTGTATGATAAAAATATAATATATTATAGTTCATAACACTAAGGGCCTATTTCACCACTTCCTGATAAAGTGCCGGATAGGCTATCCACAACTTATTTAACAGTTTCTCCGTACTCCATCTGTCAAAAAAAGTTCTGTATAGAGCCTATCCGGTACTTATGTTATTATTTTTAGCAATTTTCCACAATTTTAAGCTATGGATTTCCGCAAAGTAACGCCTGATTCTATTAACTATCCGGCACTTATCAGGAAGTGGTGAAACAGACCCTTAAATTTGTATTTAAGTATAACACAAAAAGTAAACATTAACTCGGCAACATATTTTGTGCACTTAAACACACAGCCTGAGGGATTTTTTAACCCCTTCCTGATCGCTTCCGTATAATAAATTTTCCGTAAAGACCCCAGGGACCGCCCCTTATACAATTTTCACCTTTAACCCTCAACAATAAGGTGTGATTTTGTATGTAGTCCCGCTAATGGATTTCCTAGCGACTGTTATTTAATTTAAAAGAAAATTATTGGTTTTCTAGATCTGCTATTCATCTCGTAAATAAATAGTTTTAACCGCTGACTCTCGTGAGGTTCAACAAATAAGCTTTCGAGTGGTGTAAGTGAGGTGAGACGTGTTAGCTCGTTTTGTATCTAATGGTGTAATATATTTTTAAATTATGTACCATCGAGGAAGTTGATTCCTATGCAATTGACAGACCAACGTTATTTGGTCGAATATGTCAATTCAATGTTAATTGTGATCTGTCAGCTGGGTTTGACGTAACGCAACCAAACTACTTAGGTCCCCGATTTGCATAGGAATCAACTTCTCTGATAGTACAATTTACATGCACAAAATATGTTGAGGGAGTTAAGGAGTTATTTCTGGATTATAATCATAATATTTTTATAGGTAAAAGAATACATTACTTTGGTGAAACATTCTATAGTACACGTCTTAGTCAACTTAAAAATTAGCTGTTCAGTACGCGCGTGTTATAACAGGCAATTTATACAGGGTGTAACAAAAATAAGTAATAATACTTTAGGGTGTGTACGTCTTCCTTGTAGAGAGGTCACTGTGAAAGTAGCAGCCCTGAAAGACCAAAAATTTTTTTCACTTTTGTATGGGAAACTCGTGACGCTCAGGCCCTTGCCCATACAAAAGTGAAAAAAAAGCACTTTTAGCACTGCTACTTTCACAGTGAACTCTGTACAAGAAACACGTACACACCCTAAAGTATTATCACTTATTTTTGTTACACACTGTATAATAACCTAAGAGAACCTAAGTAACTATTCCATTGTACTTTTGTGTACATTTTACCGTAATTTTATGCCAACGATACGCATCTAATATAACTAAGTATTAGATATATTTATTTATTAGAGGGCTTAGGTGGGATACTCACTAGTAGAATTTGAAGTAGGTGCCAGTACAGCGATTATGAGAAGGATGGTGACCGTCCACCGCACCAGTCTTGGTGGCCACTGAAACAAAAAAACAACGTCAAAGCATTGAAACATTGAAAACAAAGCCTGCAGAGATTTTGTTTATACACGTTTACGCTCACATATGCATTAAACTTATTTATTTTATACATGGGAGAGCCATGCTTCGGCACGAATGGGCCGGCTCGACCGGAGAAATACCACGTTCTCACAGAAAACCGGCGTGAAACAGCGCTTGCGCTGTTTTTCGCCGAGTGAGTGAGTTTACCGGAGGCCCAATCCCCTACCCTATTCCCTTCCCTACCTTCCCCTATTCCCTTCCCTTCCCTACTACTATTCCCCCTTAAAAGGCCGGCAACGCACTTGCAGCTCTTTTGATGCTGCGAGTGTCCATGGGCGACGGAAGTTGCTTTCCATCAGGTGACCCGTTTGCTCGTTTGCTCCCTTATTTAAAAAAAAAAAACTACGCTACTTCATGTTACATTTTCATAATAATTTGTTGATTGAGCGTTCAGTAGTGTAGTCTGACTCATACACTCAATTGGACCTGCAGTATCTCCAACGCTCTGATAGACCGTAACCATTCCTATTTTGGTGCAGTTAGGTAAATAAAAGTTTAGTCTCTTTGATTAGCTTATTCCTATACCGGTTTAAGGCATTTTAGTCGATATTTGGGGGTTTAGGGGTACCCTCATGTATAATGCAAGCGCACGTTCGCAGATTTTATTACACTTTGCTTATGTATGAGTATGAGAATTCCATCGCCGAAAATATAAACCAAATACGGTTTTAGACACTTCAAACTGTGTTAGAAGGTATCATTGTTTGTTCTATGTTATGTAGGTAATCCATACTAAACTACTAATACTCCGACCAAACAGACACGAGACAGACACATCCCAAACTAGTCACAAAGGCTACAATAATCATCATGATGAAGAAAATGCCGCCCTTTTTATCCAAGTCGGTGAAAATTAATTGCAAACTACATAGTGGGAATAAGGACGCGCCCCGCGGCGGTTCTCATTTGGTGACAATAGCGCGCGCCCACAAAAAAAGTAATTAAAATCCAAAGCTAAGATTAATTCAGACTAATTAGGCCCTTAACAAAGGACCTAGGCTGCTAGGTGATCTAGGTTGTAAGCTAAAGATAAGAGTACAGCTTTAAAAAATATTTGCTTCGAAAACGGTTCAATGATCATACTAAGTTAAACAAATTAATATTCTGAAAGCAAAAGTATGTCTATTTGGTTCCTCTTGTAAGTATGTACCATCGAGGAAATAGATTTCAAGGCAATTGACGGACCTACGTCAGTTAGTCGGCTTAATGTGTCAATTCAATGTTAGTTCATAGTTGTGATCGGTCTGATCACTGATGGGTTTGGTATTTAACTCGACCAAATTACGAAGGTTATCTGCCTAGGCTAGGAATCAACTTCTCCGATACTTAGTACATACTTTGGTCCCCGAGAAAGGACACATAATAGTTGCAGTCCCAAAAAATTAACGGTTATCGTGAGATACTCTAATTTATGCGTGAATGAGAAAATATTGTAAGAGTCTTTCTAGATGTCTTTCTAGATAAGCAACGAAAAAACCGGAAAAGTTTCTAAGTATTAAGTAATTTTTTGCATAACTTTTGTTAATAAAACCTCGAATAATTTAAATGTACCTATGTAATACTCGAAAGGCAAATAAGCCTCTCTGCCTGGGTAAACGTAATGCTTGTTTAAAATTCACATTCATTATTACTGTCGCAAGAGAGTACGAAAGATAAATTATAATTGAACCTTTCGAAATACAGAAATCCTTATATAACAAAAATACATAGTTAATTTTTTGATAAATTTTCTTAAATCTAATTTCGTAACATTTTGTTGGAATAAAATATAAAATACTTTGACTATAATTCTTAATACTCTTCTTTCAACATAACATTTTTACTGACTTCCAAAAAGGAGGAGGTTATACGTTCGGCTGTATGTATCTTTTTTTTTTGTACGTTCAACGATAACTCAGCCGTTTGTGATCCTATTTTCAAAATTCTTTTTGTGTTGTATAGGGTTCAACTCGAATTTGGTACCATGTTCACAAAAATGGTGATCTGATGATGGGATCCTGGAGGAATCGAGGGGACTCCTTGAAATTTGTATGAAAACATATAGTGATTTCAATTTTTTCTAAAGCATTCCAGGTAAATGCTATCAAAAAGTAAGATTTCATACCAGGTTATACCTTGGATCCGAAGGTACCCAACAGAACTTTTGAATCCTTATAGATACAGGTTCGGGGACTTTGGCGTTGTTTAAGCAACTGAAAGTATAAGCCAATACATAAATTTATTTGATCATCATCATCAAAATCATAATTATGCCATGGGTCATCACATTATGACCCAATTATTGATGCTTTTCGTGATATTTTGCATCGAAGCAGATGTTTTTGATGATTATTTCGCTGTTTGTGGACCGATTTTCAAAATTCTTGTTGTTGTATAGGGTATAATCTTGATTTTGTATAATAATTACGAAAGTGGTGAGCTGATGATGGGGTCTATGAGCAAACGAGGGAAATTCTTGAAATTTATCAAAAAACTCATAGTGATAAAAATGTTGTTTCTAGTAACTTAAACATATGTTACGAATAAGAGAAAGTTCATACGAAGGTGTCTCTTGGTCCAAAGGCACTGAACAGAACTCCTGAACCTTTAAAGAAAAACTTTCGCTTAGAAGCGATGCTGCAATTTCCAAACTTTTATCTTTAACTGCAAGCATTTACCACAATTTCGCTTACAGTAACATAATGTGAATAGTTAACATTCGTAGTGGTTATTTACGCATAAAGCCTTATCTTGTAAATAACTAAAAAGAGTGAAATTATTACTTTTAACAAAAAATTAAAACCGACTTCCAAGGTAAAAACAATAATAATATGAACTAAAAAGTATTAAATAACTCTTACTCTATAATAGTGCCTTTTTCAGAATTCGTCTAAATCTCAACTATTTCTGTACATACTACAGTCTTCATTACTTTGAAGTCGGTACCAGTCCCAAAAGCTTCAGATATTCTGACATTGACTGAACTCACGATAAAATTAGCTGGTACCGACTTCAAATAATGAAGACTGTAGTATGTACAGAAATAGTTGAGATTTAGACGAATTCTGAAAAAGGCACTATTATAGAGTAAGAGTTATTTAATAATTTTTAGTTCATATTATTATTGTTTTTACCTTGGAAGTCGGTTTTAATTTTTTGTTTAAAATAATAATATTAGTTTATTAAAAACCTGGCACATGTTTTGGAAAAAATATTTTAAAAGCTATAGATTATCGTTGTTTTTAAATTTGTTCTAAATGAAAAACAGTACTTGTCTATTCTTTGATCATTGATAAAAAAATGACAGCGCAACCTCTTTGACGCAATAAAAAAGAAAACGTTCCATTTGAAATTCAAACGTCGAATCTCTTTAATTCATTAGTACTTTGTGTTGGGGCTGGCAAAGGAAATCTCTATCAGATCTATTTCCAAAGAGGTTGAGAATTTACTGCAATGGCGAGAGCGCCAGGCGCAGTTTAGCCCTATCTAAAATGTTTTCTCGTAAATGGAAAAGGTTTTCAAACTAGGTTAGTTTTGTTTTGGCTTTTAATTTGAAAACAATTTATTAATGCTCTGTCATTGCCAAGTAGGTTATAATCTTAGAAAAAATATTATACTTGGAGAATTTTTTTGAAATAAAACAGTGTTCTTTATTGGATGTTGGTGCAATCCCTCGTATAGAGTTCACTGTGAAAGTAGCAGTACTGAAACAGTGAAACAGTTACGTTTTTCGAGTATAATTTGGGCCAATTCATGATGAGTTTAATTTCTTATCCAAACAATATAGAAGTCAAAAGTAACTCTTTCAGTGCTACTACTGTGACAATAATGCTATTTTATTTAATATTACTAATATCATTTTTCCAATGACTATGTTTATAACTTAATGATTACTAGGCCATATTATGTAAAAGGTTACTTGTCACAGCATGTTTATCACCAAATAATATGTATTGTCTACATTTTTCACATAATATTATAAGTCGTCATGTTGACCTCAGAGGTATAACATAATGAGATATGATGGCATTGACCTCATATTTTTAATTTTGGTAACTAGGCAAATACATTTTATGCCGAGTTATGTAAAACTTGTCTGTCGCCTTGATTGTAATTGAACTTTTAAGCTAGCTTTTGAGTAATTTTCAGCTGGCAAACATGTAAATTAAAGTCTGGGTTTATTTATTGGTTACCTCTCTCATGTGTATTTCAAGAACCACATAATCATGTCAATATTTCAAATTGTGTTTAATTAACGGTATATATTATATAAACAATACTGTATCATAATTATTATAATCTATTTAGCGGTCCATACACTATGAGTCCATATACGTGGGAGAGCCATGCTTCGGCACGAATGGGCCGGCTCAACCGGATAAATACCACGTTCTCACAGAAAACCGGCGTGAAACAGCGCTTGCGCTGTGTTTCGCCGAGTGAGTGAGTTTACCGGAGGCCCAATCCCCTAACCCCTACCCTATTCCCTTCCCTACCCTCAACTATTCCCTTCCCTTCCCTTCCCTACACTCCCCTATTACCCTATTCTCTCTTAAAAGGCCGGCAACGCACTTGCAGCTCTTCTGATGCTGCGAGTGTCCATGGGCGACGGAAGTTGCTTTCCATCAGGTGACCCGTTTGCTCGTTTGCCCCCTTGTTTCATAAAAAAAAAAAAATGAACAGCAAAAATCGCTCTCCTGAATGGCAAACTTATTCTTACTTTAGAAACATGTAACATGGTCAAATTATATCATAATATACCAATCGATTTCGGTGACGGTGGCCGGTTTCATTGAAACCGGGCAAGTTACGCAGGAGTAATTTTATAGTGCCTAAGTGCGTGCGCATTACAAAAGAGCACTCTCAATTCCTTTAATCTCATAACCCAGTGGGACGGAAGACCGACACGACTGGTGAGAGGTCAGGCGCAGAACCTACTTTTTACATGCCCATCCGACGCATGGATCATCTTACTTGTCTGACAATCAGGTGATCAGCCTGCATTGTCCTAACCAAACTTGTTTTCAACGCGGGAATCGAACCCACGACCTCGACGAGTCAAGAACCGCTCTCTATACCACTAGACCACGGAGGCGTTATAATATCATAAGCCAGGCATACTATAATATAATTAGAAAATCGCTGATGCTGCGTGCAGAAGATAAACTAAGATTAATCATTACTATGGGCTTAAACCCAAGTTTCATAATGGGCTTAAAACCAAATTAACTTGGTTCTATTAGAGGTATTGAAGGCAATTTCTGAAACGAAGTGTTTCTATATTTTACTGCGACAAGTTTTAAATTGTTCTACTGTTTGTAACGATACTGTAAGTATAGTTTAATTGATTGTACAGAAATCGTTAGTAAATTTTTGCTATTGCGCTAAAATATAAGTCCATTGGTCTCCTATAATACTAATATTTTAAAGAACAAGAATATTGCTTGTTTCTTTACTAATATATATTTTGATAAAACTTAAATTATACTATGATGAAGGACAAGAGCTATTTAAAAAAATGTAGGGTTACCGCGAGATTTCATTCTGCAATAAATCGCGGGCATTTACTCCGTTTAAAATCATTTTGCTCAAAATATAATCAAAACATTAGAAATACAAGACACGTGACATTTATTTGGTAGCATTATAGCCCAACTCTGTTTACACAAAGATCAAAATGAATTAAAACAGAACACAGTCGACATTTCTAAGGTCCAGTTCAATACAACCAACAAGGCCATATGAAAGGAACTGACGGTAAAAACTTTACATAGAGACATTATACAGAGGTAATTGTTTTTATTAATGCTGATGAAATACTGAACTGTATATTGATCCATACTAATATTATAATGTGAAAGTCTGTCTATCTCGTTGTTATCTTTTTACGCTTTAACCGGTTAACCGATTTGATGAAAGATATGCAGATACTTTGAGTCCCGGGAAAGGACATAGGATTTTTTTTGACGGAAAATATACCGTTCTCGCGCGATAAACCTTAATTCTGCGCAATTTACACTCTAAGGGTTGATTCAGACCTCAACGCGACGCGTAGATGCATTTCTAAATTTGTACTGAGTTGACAGATTGGCCTCGCGCAATTGAAATCTGTCAAATCCATAAGCTTTGTCCACACTGTACCTTTTTCTGTTCGTCAAAGGCATGCGTTATAGCGCAGTCAACAGCGAACGTGAGGCATGCCCGCGACGCATGCCCTCTGACCGGATCCAAAACTTTCGCTTTGTTATTAAAAATGACATTTGGCGTTGCGTTCGTTGACGCATTCAGTTATTGAATGCGCCAAAACGAAAGTTGAATGAAAGAAGATGATGAAAATTGAACACGAAAGCGCATAGTGTGGACATAGCTCAAATTTATGCTGCGCCGCGCCTCGCCGTGCTTCGTTGCGTTGCGGTCTGAATAAACCCTAAGGGCCAGTTCATATTGCTACGAACGATACGAGCCATTCTTTATTATAAGCAACACAACACTGCGAGCGGCAAATCTGTCAATCTAATGTGTATCTTTTTTTGTAGAGTAAAAAGTTTAGTTTTTAATGGCCCATTTAAATATCGCATCGCCGTGTCACGTTGATAATGAAGGCCCACTGAAGATACTGAACCAAATTTGATGGCAATAATCTCTTAAGTATGTTAAAAGCAAAAATAATACAAAACATTAGCAGAAGCTAAACATTAGCAACAACATAATATATTTCCTATTTTATATAATTTCATAGGTACAAAATCTGTAGAACTTGTTTTGAAAAGATTCATCTTTATTATTAATTCTAGTATTTATAATTTTATTCACGTTTCACCTTGTCGCTTATTACACTAAACATAGCCTTGCATAGTTATTTAATATTGTTTTATTTTATACTAAAGTATAATGAAAGTAAAAATTATAAAATACTAGCTGTTGCCCGCGACTTCGTCCGCGTTAGTATAGTAGATCATGTCCCAAGTATTATTTATTGTACAAAAATATTCAATGTACAGCATTGACTTTCCTACGATTTTATTATATATAGATGTTCGGCGCGGCTTCGCTTGCGTAATTTAGGAATTTCACGCGACCGTACATTTTTCCGCAAAAAAATAGCATATGTCCCTTAACGTGGTCTATTCTTCATGTTTGCCAAATAACATAAAAATTGCTCCAGTAGTTCTTAAGAATCTTAAGATAATAAGCAATTTCATATAATTTCCCCCGTTTTTTCCACATTTTCCTCTATTTCTTCGATTATATTAGTTGTAGAATAATAAAATATAGCCTTTGGCCTTTCTCGATAAATAGGCTATCTAACATTAAAAGATTTTTTTAAATCGGATCAGTAGTTCCTGAGATTAGCGCGTTCAAATAAGCCCTTTCAAATAATTTCCCCCCGTTTTTTCCACACTTTCCTCTATTTCTTCGCTTTTATTAGTCTTAGCGTAATAAAATATCACCTATGACCTTCATCAACAAATGAACTATTTAACACTGAAAGATTTTTTTTTAATCGGACCAGTAGTTCCTGAGATTAGCGCGTTCAAATAAGCCCTTTCATATAATTTCCCCCGTTTTTTCCACATTTTCCACTATTTATTCGCTCCTATTAGTCTTAGCGTGATAAAATATAACCTATAGCCTTCCTCGATAAATGGGCTATCTAACACTGAAAGAATTTTTTAAATCGGACCAGTAGTTCTTGAGATTAGCGCATTCAAATAAGCCCTTTCAAATAATTTCCCCCGTTTTTTCCACACTTTCCACATTTTCCTCTATTTCTTCGTTTGTATTAGTCTTGGCGTGATAAAATATAGCCTATAGCCTTCCTCGATAAATGGGCTATCTAACACTGAAAGATTTTTTTTAAATCGGACCAGTAGTTCCTGAGATTAGCGCGTCCAAAAAAACAAACAAACAAACAAACTAACAAACTCTGCAGAATTATAATATTAGTATAGATTACTCTCTAGTCACAAAAGAGCTTGGAAAATGGACTCTTTCTGAGAAAATACATGTAAATTAAATTAGTAATACTTGAAGTAGTTATGTACTATCAGAGAAGTTGGTTCCTAGGCAGATAGCGGACCTATGTGATTTGGTCGAGTTACGTCAAACCTATCAGACCTTTCACAGCTAACATTGAATTGACATAAGCCGACCACATGACGTAGGTCCGTCAAATGCCTAGGAATTAATTTTCTCGATGGTACCTATTAATTTGCAATAAGCATTTAAATTTTTGGTTTATATATTGCTTATTTTTTTCTAATAAATAATTTATAAGCCTCTTCTAAGATCTTAACTTAGATCTGAAGTTATTAAGCTTAATTATTTAAGAGCTTAATATAAAAGTTCCGGTATTCTCTGCGGGTAGGTAGTCTGTATGAAGGCCGCTCAGAACAACAGCTGTTTCGCTGTCAGTGGACATGCAGTCGTAAAACTTGTGGAAAATTCCACTATATATTAGGTGCAAGATGTTGCTTGCATCGTTTGTGTAAAAAATTGTTTATTGACTAAGAAAGTAGGTATTTTTCCGTAATCAAACTATCTGAATATTAGGTATGTCTTCTCTCACTTAAAAAGAAATGCCGTGCTTGGCTTGGGCAACCATACAGGCATTTAAAAATCTTGTCTCAGGCACTACAGTGTTTGAAGAGTGGTTACTCTGAAAATACTACATATTAAATCATCCACAACGTATGTAAAGGCCTATTTTTTTTTTCATTAAAAATCTCCATGCAATAAATCATCAAAATAGACTCAGATCAAAGCGAGATATGGAAACACAGATTTTAACTCATTCAAATTAATATTATTTTTAAAACTTTCTCTCGGAAACATTTTCTAAGTCAATGAAAATAATTATATTCTCTGTCATTAAAAAGTCGTAAAATAATATATTAAAAACAATTTTCTGAATTTAAAAAATATATTTTTTTAAGTTTTGATCTTTTGATAACAATATTCTACGCTGAGCGCATAATACTCGTACAAAAGACATCAACGCGTTCCGTTAAGGACGATGCGCACACGCATACAAAACGTATTAGTTTTTATACATATAAACGTATAAGTTAGCCGACAAACAGATAATAATAGAGGTACATATTTTAAGATTCGTTTTTATCCTCTACAAGTTCCATCAATCTTTTCTCTTAGTAAATATATCAAAACAATCAAATTTTAAACTGTTATAGTCGAAATAAATACCTCAAAAAATAACAAAGGAGTCGAAATAAAAAAAATCTGTGAAAATAATTGATGCAGTCAACACAACTGCAGAACAGCTGGCGGAATAAATAACTGATGAGACGACCTTTTTGTGAACCCAACAACACGATAGTGATGTGCTGGTATCGATATTTTTATCGATAAGTAAGAGAAGTGACTATTTTGTGCTCAGAAATTGTTTTGAATTTATTGATTAACCTCTGATGAAAACAGAGGGATGTTATAAGATTGACGTGTCTGTATGTCTGTCCGTGCCATCGTGGCATTCAAACGGGCGCACTGATTTCGAACTTGTTTTTTTTTTTGTTTAAAAATTGACATGATCAAGAGTGTTTTAAGCCATAATTTATCATTCTCAGCTCGCTTATAGCTCGAAAATTTTACCTTTTTAATTTGAAATTATTTTTACGAGTTTGTTTAGTCATGATATTATTATATTTTTAGTGCAAAATCTTTGTAACGAAATTATTTGTACAATGTAAATATCTGTTAATTTCGAATCGACAGTTAATGTTTTTTATCGGTAATTACGAGATCTGATACAGATTTAATTGCACAATAAAGTCGAGGTTACTTACATAATTCTTCCTAATTGGATTTTAAATATGAACGAGTTAAAAATATATATCGACGGCAACTACGCAAAATGTTGTAACGCCAAAAATTTTACAAGAGAGCGAGTTTTTGCTTTGCTACATATTAAAATACCTATATTGCTTATTCAATTAAAGTTTATATCAAAACGAGCTCTTAACTCGCGTTAAGAAGTATTATTATATACAAAATTTCATCCCCTATTTGAACCCCTTGGGGTTGGAATTTATCAAAATCCTTTCTTAGCGGATGCCTACGTTATAACATTTATCTGCATGCCAAATTTCAGCCCGATCCGTCCAGTGGTTTGGGCTGTGCGTTGATAGATCACTATGTCAATCAGTCAGTCACCTTTGAGTTTTATATACATAGATTTAGATTTTATGGTTATGTGGTGCTAGAAATAATGATTTCGATTGGTCAACATTTTTATCCATTAACTGAGTTCCTCTTGCTCACTGTTAATATGTCAATCGCGTGTTTCGATTCGAAATGTTTGGTTATAATTTTGAATGACCATGGTATTAACTCCACGAGGCCGGCACATGGTCAGTGTCAGTAAATAGAAATAGATACCACAAGGTGAGCTGTTCTAATGTAGGCTACTGGGTAGAAGATAAAAGATAAGTTTATTTTTTTAACGAGTCTACAGTTAGTAAGTAATATTATGTCTTACAAAAATGTTTAAGATTTTATCAAGATTAGTAATTGAATACTTGGAATAATTTCCTTGAAGAAACAACTAATACGATAAAGATATTAATTTGTATTTGTTTTTTTAAATTTTAATAAATTACTATAAAATTTCAATTTATAGAATTTTTGCTGCTAAGTTTCAGCAAATGCGCCTTTTGTCCTCAGAATTACTAAAGAGAGTAACTGTCGTTTCTATTCTCTCATAACTAGCACATATTTTGCAAGATACTCGAAATTATCGATATCACAATGTCCAACACTATTCCCCACATGGCCAAACCAATGCTGAATGCAACCAAATTGAGATGATGTCGTGTTCCGCGCTCACTGCCAGCAGCCAACCGCCAGGTGATCATTTATTCCCTCTCCAATCTAATCAATTATTCCTCGCGACGTACCGAGGAAATGCTTAATTTATACGTGCTACACAGAAACACAGTCAAACTTATTTAATTTTTATTTTATTATAAATTATTAAAGTAGTCATAAAATTGAGGATTTTGTGAAAGTTTCAAGTCCTTACCAGATGCTATTATTGATATCAAGCAAAAATTAGCAAAAAAAAAACACGTTTTTTGTATGGAAGCCCTCCTGAAATATTTATTTTATTTTTAGTACTTATTTGTTATAGCGGCAACAAAATCTGTAAAATTTTCAGAAGTCTAGCTAGCGCGGTCCTTGAAATACAGAATAAATAAATATCATGATAATATAAAATCAATACCAATTTATAAATAACTGATTATTATTAAAAAGCAAAATTTCATGTTTGAAATACAATAATTATTAATATAATAGCTAGCTTATTTCTTAGTCGCTCGCAAGTCGTATCTAAAACCACTTGGCTTCATTTTTCTTCCACCCATTAAAAGCATTTAAATATGTAGACCACTATCACAGATAAGATACAAATGAAGAAAACGGTGTTAAATAAAAGAATTAAACGTCGTCACGCGATTCTCGCCTCTCCACCCATACGCATAGAGAACACTGCGAGCTGTGGTTTTTTGAAATATTTACGTAGAAATTGACAAGTGGTACAATTACAGGAACTGGAGCGTGGCGATTCCGTCACGCAGCGCGGCGCAAGGCACAGGCGGAGGCGGAGAAAGTGAAAGGTATAAGAATATGCTTCACATATTACTAAACCCTAATAAGTCGTCCGAAAAAAAATATCCAGACGCCCGCAAAAAATCGTTTATCGCGCGGGAACCGAACATTTTACGTTATCAAAAATATCCAATGTCTTTCCAAGAAACTCAAAAATCCATGCCAAATTTCATCAAAATTGGTTCAGCGGTTTGGGTGTGAAGAGATAATTATAGACAGCCAGACAGACAGAGTACAGACAGACTCACATTCACTTTGTAATAGTAGTAGGGATTAAAAAATAAACCAGGTCCGGTGCGCAAAGCTCGCTCCGCCAAACAGACCTACTATGGACATTTATCTTCTATTTTTTTCGAGTGATCCTTAAGATGTGCTCGGTCTCGGTATCAATCCAAAAACTCTAGTGTACATCGTTAAATTGAACTTGATTTGTATTTATAGTCGTAAAGTCAGATGTAAATAATCTTTAATTTAATATTTAAAGCAAACACTAGAAATATTTTAAGTATAATAATTATGTTCTGATTTTAATTAAACTTAAAATATTCTTAAGCTTTATGATACTCTCATGCTATTAAAACATAAGCTCATAATATGCACCAAGCAATAACTTGCACACTGGCTCGCGCCAGTCGCCAGCTGTGACAATTTACAATATCATTACAAACGCGGTTAGGAATTCTTACATCAAATTTATACGTGGGAGAGCCATGCTTCGGCACGAATGGGCCAGCTCGACCGGAGAAATACCACGTTCTCACAGAAAACCGGCGTGAAACAGCGCTTGCGCTGTGTTTCGCCGAGTGAGTGAGTTTACCGGAGGCCCAATCCCCTATTCCCTACCCTACCCCCTTCCCTTCCCTTCCCATCCCTACCCTTCCCTATTCCCTCTTAAAAGGCCGGCAACGCACCTGCAGCTCTTCTAATGCTGCGAGTGTCCATGGGCGACGGAAGTTGCTTTCCATCAGGTGACCCGTTTGCTCGTTTGCCCCCTTATCTCATAAAAAAAAAATTAAAATACCTAGATAGCGCCTTTATAATAAGCGCTTACGCACACATATGCATAAAACTACACTACTCTGCTTAAAATTTTAATTATTAAAAATAATTTACGGCTGTTCCCAACATTCAATCTATCTCTGGTTTGACATACAATCTATCGCAGCTAACATTGAATTGACATAAAATATATATCTCTAATGTCTACGTGCAATTGTGACAGTGGTCTGACTGAAACATACATAATGCAGCCAGCCTCACTTTGCTGGTAGTAGAAAACTATCTATATCCATACTATTAATATTATTATTATAAAAGCAAAAATGTGTGCCTCTGTCTGTCTGTCTGTTACCTCGTCACGCCCAAACCGCTAAACCGATTTTGATGAAAACTGGTATGCAGATAGTTTGAGTCCGGAAAAATGAACGGTTTACGCGTAATAAGCTATGTCCACACTATGCGCTTTCGTCTTCAATTTTCGTTATCTTCTTTCATTCAACTTTCGTTTTGGCGCATTCAATAATTTCAACAGTTGGCATTGCGTTCTTTGACGCATTCGAATGCGTCAAAGAACGCAATGCCAACTGTCATTTTTAGTAACAAAGCGAAAGTTTTGGATACGGTCAGAGGGCATGCGTCGCAGGCATGCCTCACATTCGCTCTTGACTGCGCTATAACGCATGCCCTTGACTAACAGAAAGTGGCACAGTGTGGATAAAGCTATATATACAAACTGCTCAGCGGGCGTCATCTGGTATCTTATAACTCTATTTATATTTTAAACATTTTGAGCTAATAATAACTGATGTAAAGCTTTTCGCTCAAAGAAAAGCCTCCGAAATTATCGAGCAATATTAAACGTCAAATGGGATATAAAACTAATTTGGCCTGACCCAATTGGGCCCAGCGCCACTACGTGAGGGGGGTTCATTGGTAATTGGTGGCACAGTGTAAATAAATACAGTAAACCATCTTTGCACTAGACCCGAATGCTGTGTGCATTATCATTACAGAATTCTCGATTGTAACGTTTTATTAAGCTTCGTTCCTTATTCAATCTAGTTAATATTATGGCTTAATATTCTTATACGCGTTAAACAAGCGTCAAATTACTTTTACAACATTTTACCAATAAAAACGTGCTTCAAGATAATTTAAATACAATTTGGTAGTTTGTAATAAATAAAACGTTCCTTTAAAATAGTATCGGGTACTGATAACTTAAATAGCATAAATTGTTACGAGTATGGCATTGGCCCTATCACGTCATTTTGCTAAGTGATTTCAAAGGCATGTTTTAGTTACTCTACCGTATACATTAACATTGTGGTGGTGTTTTGAACATTCACACCACGTCAACAAGCTACTGAGTCGACAGAATTCGAACCTTTACACCTAATCGAATGGCAGGGAAGTGCAAAGTATACGAGGAGGATTTTCTTTACTCTCGGTAGTAAGGAGAAGAATGTTTTAGAGACGTTGGCTAGATGAAACAAAACTAAAAACAAATAAAAAAAAAAAATTGAAAATATAAAATTGAAAATATTACTGAAATAGGCAAAATAAATATGCAAGTAAACGGGAGAAAAATATTAATCAAATTTAACTGTTACTAGACACTATAGTGTTCTTCATTTTAATTTTAATTTCACTACACACAGATACTAGAAATCTTTTCATTATTAACTTGAAAGAATCTGAGCCATAGTAACTTATATATAGGATGATTTGATAAATCCGTGTTTTCGCGAAATCCCTAGAATTTTCGCGAAAATTCGATTTATCAAATCATCCTACGACATCGTAGGATGATTTGATAAATCGAATTTTCGCGAAAATTCTAGGGATTTCGCGAAAACACGGATTTATCAAATCATCCTACGACATATACATTATACTATTACCATTAGTAAAATATATATATTTAAAATTTTGCCTAAAACAATGAATGTTTCATTCTTACGTTATAACTATAATATTTCGTTTCCAAGGCATTTGTATCTATTGGGTGCGCCAATAGTACAATTTCACAAGTCGGTACAATACGCAACGCTACAAGAAATGTGTTATTGTAACGAGGTGTTGTGGAGTAATCTTCCGTTAAACATATAACTTAAAGGTATAAAGCTAAAAAAGGCTAGTTATAAACACAATATCCCACGGAACATACAACATACAACGGAACACTTTTTGGGAAAAAACTAAATTATGTTAGTTAAGAAACTAAACTCTATTATACATAATTCGGTCAAAATTCATTTCCACACAGACAAATTTTTGCCTTTATTATCATAGTGCCCTAAAAATTATATTTAAACATCAGTGGTCTTACTACAAAATATTGAAACATCTATTGAACAGTTGTTTTGAGACCACCATGAACTGATTTTTTTCTAATCAACTGTTCAACAGGTGTTTAAATCTTTTGTAGTGAGACTGCAGATGTTTAAATATAATTCTGAGGGAAATAACCCTTCGCATGTTTATCCAACTCGAATTTGGCCACTTTTTCTCAATGGGGGCTTTTTAAAATGTCAGTTTACAGAACCATTAGCACAATTTCTTGACCGGTTGACCGAGTGTTAAAAGTAAAAGTAACTGACAGGCTCTATTCGGGTTATATAATTCACCATCGGGCTGGGCCGAGTTACGGTTTACTCGGCAATTATTGTCCTGCACCTTACATAATGTGGGACGAGTTGGCGCGTACAGTTGAGTTAATATTTGAGAATGTAGAAATGTAGGTTTACTTAAACTACTTAGTAGATTTAAAATATTACGCTACAAAGAATAAAGGCTTCTTTATAGGCTTTGAAGCTGACAGAGCTATTTCGATAAAATTTGGCTTAAATATAGAATCGAGAAACTTCCAGCGATAAAAATCGGCTACTTTTTATCGCAGGAAGGACAGTTGCCACGAGGTACCTACTATATTTACATAAACGAAGCTCCATTCGTACGTCTGGTGTTTTAAAATGCCAAAGATTAGTTGTGGCTTATAGTATTATGTATCTGCATATGGAGAAGGGAAAATGTAGATTGTAGACAATTTATGCAAGTCTCAAGGAAATATATATTTTTTTTATATTTTCGAACTTACTACCTTTTGACACGGTATTTACCGAAGGAGCTGCACTGACGCAATGCGTTATCGTGTTGCGGCGAAATGTCAACCGGTCGCAGCACAAGTCACCTAACCGGTATTATTCGGTTTTTGTAATTACTGTCTATGGATTTTAATCTCTGATTGTCGCTAAGATGTGGACTATGGATGGAATTTTTTGTGAATTTGTAGAGAAGCTTATTGGATATCTGCAAGTAAGGTCACGCAAAAAAAATCGTTTATTGTTCTGTAATAATTGTATTTTTACTGCAGTTACCCGGACAAATATTTTGTGGGACTCAATTTTTTTTATTTTCATTGAAATTGGTTTAGCAGTTTTAGACATGCTAAGACCTAAAAATATAATAACGCCCAGGCTACATTCTACAATATAAATTAATTTCTAGAACACTTTCTTATAATATTTTAGACTAGATAGTTTCAAAGAAGATATTCCCGCGGATAGTGATTTCTATTATAAAGATATTACTGATGTAGGCTCCACGTAGCAGCTGCTAGGACGTCGTTGATTTAAAAAATATCTCGTCGAAAATCACTGAACATTTTCAGATGTCTGAAAAATGTTAACGTGGCCACACTGCTTCAGTGCATTGCGTCGTCGGGACGGAAAAAGCGCAGCGCAGGCTCATAAAATATATGCCACAACGTTTTGCACTCAGGAAATGCCATCAGAAGTGAAAACGAAAAAGCAAGAGCAGACATTAAAAAAGACATATTTTCTCCGAGAGCTAGGAAGGGAAAGGCATAATATTATTACTCTCTCACTCCAAGCCAGAGGTCTACCTCCGTCTCAGGAATTTCTGATCAAATTACGTGGCCTGACGCGTGTTAAAATTTTTTACCCATCCCAAAAAAGTGCAAAACACCTTTACAGAAATTTTCACTTCAAAATATCCGCTGCGGCGACGTACCGCGACGCAACTAAGCAACGTGGCTTCATCTAATACGCCAGCACTGACTGTATGTCACCTTAGTCCGTGCCAAGAAACTCTTGTTAATGTAAAAATGCAGTTAAATTTATGTCCCTGCAATGGACACTAACGGTGTCGTCACCTCAGAAACCATTAATGCCATGGTCAAACATTCACCATAACCATTAGGTAGTTGACACTACTAATAGTAGGTAATAAGTTTTGGCTTATTACTGGACTATTAACATTCCTACAGGTACGAATATAGAGGTATGATATAGATAGAGTATGAGAGCTTGTGCTGTGTCGCCAGGATCAACCGTGCCCTATCAGGAAATAAAATTCAAAAACTATAATTATTATTATCTTTCTGGGATCGAACCATGGCCATTTTTATTTAATTCAAATATTTTCCCATTTCATATACGACGCATTATAATTCTTCACAAACCACAAATGTTGGAGAAAGCTTTGGAAGCAACGGTACCATTGAAGCAGCTTTGTTGAGTGATGCTTACCTGAAAAAGGAAGAAAGAAAATACTTAGAAAAATAGAAAGCTCAATATAATATTGTCCCTTATAATATTCTGCCGCGTAAATATCTTTTCATACAAATCATGACTCACAAAATTACGCTCGTGTGAATCAAACAGGACTTTTGTATGAAACTGAATGCAGCAGAATTTCTGCCAGCCGAAATTCTGCGACACACAACTCACAAATATTACGCTCGTTTGGCTTCACCCTAACACAGTTATAAATAAAATAAATTAAATTCGTTTATTTCAGGTAAACAAGCCATAGAAAATTATTATTTTTAACAAAAAATTAAAACCGACTTCCAAGGTAAAAACAATAATAACATCCTTATAATATGAACTAAAAAGTATTAAATAATTGATAAAGAAAAAAAAATAGTACCTTTTTCCGAATTCGGCTAAATCTCAACTATTTCTGTACTCAATCTTCATCATTTTGAAGTCGGTACCAGATTTAGGTGAATCGTCAGTTCTCTGACAGAATATTTGAAACTTTTGGAACTGGCACCGCAGTGCTTCAGGAGAGGACTGTTCAGTGTATCACTGAGTTATAAAACGCAGAAATTGCTTAAAAACGTATAAATATTCCGAGATAACAACTGTCCTACGGTACGTATAGTTCTGGGATTCAAAATATGATCTGGTGCCGTACTCCCGAAACTGATATCGATTTCGATTTGCGATTTCAACGGTTTTTTGACACTTTAGCCATCTAAAATATGTCTACAAAATGTCAAAAAACCGTTGAAATCGAAAATCGAAATCGATATAGTTTCGGGAGTAAGGCACCTGCTTACCAAATTCCCCAAAAATCGGCATGCAGAGATTTGAGCATAGAGGTAACAGACACTGTTTGCATTGCATTATTTTGTTACTTTAAATACTATGTTTATTTATAACATTATTAAATTGTATCTGAACAGAATGCAAAGATCAATTTTAGTTTATCTAAACTCCTACACAACAAATAACAACTTAACAAACCACACTTTGGCTATCACCAAAAACCTTTTAACATAAGCTTTCCTATCTTCTTCTTCTTGAAATTCAGCCGTATATTCCTGAAAATAAGGTCTCATTTACCTTGTCAAGTAAAAGAGCGTATGTGTAAGACAATAGTAAGTGATATATGGACACATTTGGAGTTGCCTTGTGTAAACTTATGACATTCCAGATTCTATTGTGTATAGGGTAACAAACCTTGTATTATAGTGTTTTTAAGTTTATTTCTTTTTCATGAAATGGACGTAAAGAGCATACGGATTGCCTGATTGTAATTGATTTCCTTTCCGAACCGGTGGTAAGCCTCATGTAGACACGACATTCTATAATAAGTGTTAACTTTGTTAACCTACTTAGAAATAAATATTTTTCATTTCATTTCATTTCATGGTCCCAACACTACTGTGTTACTGAACCTTGTAATTCCTAACATTAGTCTTTTGGCTTTATGTCCACGCCAAGTTTAATCAAAATCGGTTAAGTAGTCTAGGATCTAAGATATTATTATATTTATAACATTCAGACACTATAATTTTTTTCAAAGAAGTTTGAGAACCGCTGCCCTTAAGAATAATACCTTTTGCTTACTTAGAAATGCACGTCTCAATACAATATAAATTCAACAATGATTACTCAAATCACTATTCATTTCGAATATCATAAGAGGAGGCATCCCTCATACATCAGATTCCACAAATTATGTCAAAAGGTCATTGAACCCTGAAGGAACTTTCAAATGTGATCTCAGTCGTGTTCCATTTCCTCCTTCCTTATAAACTTTGCATAAAGTTAATGAAAAATTAATTTTATTTCCTACATTATTACGCGACTTCCCTCCAAAAGCATAATACCTAATTTTTTATTAACTAGATTTATACTTTTGCATACAATTATTTTTTAAATATTATTTTTATGGTATTTGAGTAACGGCTGCAAATATTCCTATGATTTTTGGTCATACATAAAAAGCAGATGTTGGGGTGTTAGTTACCAAACTTTTTCAAAACTACTGGACCGGTTGTGTTAAAATTTTATGTGTTATTCCTGTGGGTCTGAAAATCGGCCAACATCAATATTTCATTCTCAAAATATGTTGTAGAATTCCAAGTCCTAAATCGCACTATCAAAGTTTTCTTGGTGACAACATCTCCAATCTCCATTAACAATGGGCAAGCGTATGCCCATACCATATACGGCAAAACAACGTTCACCGGGTTAGCTAGTACTGATAATCTATATATATATAAAACTCAAAGGTGACTGACTGATTGACATAGTGATCTATCAACGCACAGCCCAAACCACTAGACGGATCGGGCTGAAATTTGGCATGCAGGTAGATGTTATGACGTAGGCATCCGCTAAGAAAGGATTTTGATAAATTCCAACCCCAAGGGGTTCAAATAGGGGATGAAAGTTTGTATATAATAATTCCTCTTAACGCGAGCGAAGCCGCGGGCAAAAGCTCGTAACTTATATGCTTAGAGGCCATAGAGCATTGGAAATAAATAACGTCCTTGAAACGAAATGACTCGTCCGACCACTTCTCTCCGTGTTACTGGGTCACGCCGGCTGCTGCGGGTTCGATGACACTAAACCAAGATGGCCGTCAGAACCGAGAACCGAGAACCTTTGGTTCTTGGTCAGGCTTTTGCGAAAAGTGTATGCATCAAAGTTAGAAGATACACCTTACCAAGATTATCTGGCAGGAACCAAATTGAGTTTGGATTGAATGTTGACAATAAGTAGCATATTTTGATATTTATTAAAACTTTACGTCACTTTACATTGTTTTGCTACTTGTCTATGTCAGTTCATGAATCATTTAAAATCATGCTATAGACCAAAACATGAGAATACAAACTTTTATGCTAAGTACTCACATACGGTTTGGCTCGATAGTTTTACTCTAAATCGAAGGAAATGACATATTTGACATATTTAATTCCATCGAGCCGGCTTGAAGCGAGCCTTCGAGCTGTCAGTTTTGCGGTCCACGCGGTGGTTATTGCTCGATTTGGAGTAAAACTATCGAGCAAAACAGTATGTGAGTACTTAGAGAGACATACCTACTATAGTCTATAGATTGTCAGTAGTTGAAGTTGATTGTACCTTCAGGAAATCAATTCATATTATTTGGAAGGTGACGCCCTGATAATTTGGCTGTAGCGATATCGATTTTTCTCAGCAATGACTAAAGCTAAGAAATTAAAGTTCATTGTCAGTATTCATCATGTCTTTGTCTTTGAATTACCCATAGCATAACACGATTGGTCAACTTTTATAGCACGGAATAATCAATCAAAAATACCTCTGTAAAAAAAGGAATTCCTATTTTGCCAACAGACGAGAGTGATTTAAGCTTCCAAAATTTGTACATAGATTGGTTCAAGCATACACTTTAATATTATTATATTATTTTTTTATTACAAAGGTAGCTGGCACTGACTGGATGCGAGTGGCAGAAGATAGAGAACGTTGGTCGGCTCTGGAGGAGCCCTTTACCTTCCGCTGAGGGGGGTTCTTGCTAAAACTATAATGATAATAATTAATAACTTATATTTTACATGACATTTTAATGAATTATTCTGATAACACTATTAATGACAAGAGGAAATTAATTATATAAAAATGTATTACAATTGTACCTACCTGACATGATAATGAATCCTAATAAATATTAAAATTGAAATCAATTAATTTAATTCTTAAGAAAAAAATCTGTGAATTTTATTATTTAATTTAATTAATTAATACTTATATTAATATGTTTAATGATTTTGCAGGTACAATAAATAACAAAATTAATATTGTAATGTCTGTCTTAATGTAAAGCAAGAAATAAAAGGCTATTTATTTTATTTATTTATTTATTATACACTTTAATTTGCGCATAGCTTATATGAAATGTATTTATGGTTTTTAAATTACGCGACAAAAACCATTGTCGCTTACGCCCTTACTACATACGTCATCGAGCGCGCGGCGCTCCAACGGCGCTGCCGAAACGCTTAACGATAAAACCAGATTAACCCACCAAATAACATAGATCTGCCATTCCTCAGATCCATTTCTCCAATGTTACATGTTGGAGGAAGCTTTCCTATGGTCCTATCATTGCTATTTAGTATTTATCATTGCCTAACACTACGAGACGTACTTATACTATCCTCTACATCCTTCTTAGTTATGTAAGTTGAAACAAAAATTCATAACGCTTTGTCTACTTGTCCTTGAACCAGTGACACAAGCAATTTTGACACCAATGACGTAGGTAATAAGTAATCGTTTAATTTATTGTATGCATGAAGCAATGTTGGCGTAAGGGCAGTTCGCAATGTCCGTCAGTGTCGCAACGTGTGATTGTGTCCTAACACTGATCGATGGTAGAGCTGATTAAGGTATTGATCGATGTTTTTTTTTTAAATAAAGGGGCAAGCAAGCAAACTGGTCATCCGATGGAAAGCAACTACTGTCGCCCATGGATGTACGCAACATTAGAAGAGCTGCAGGTGCGTTGCCGGCCGTTTAAGAGGAAATAGGGTAATAGGGAAGGGTAGGGATGGTAAGGGAAGGGAATAGGGGAGAGTAGGGAAGAGAATAGGGTAGGGGATTGGGCCTCCGGTAAACTCACTCACTCGGCGAAACACAGCGCAAGCGCTGTTTCACGCCGGTGGTCTGTGAGAATGTGGTATTTATCCGGTCGAGCCGGCCCATTCATGCCGAAGCATGGCACTCCTACGTCTGAAATAATCTATAATTATATAATAATCCATATATACCACCCTAATCGCCCATGGATATTTATTTTTGGATATTTACATGGATATTTATTTTTGGATATTTACATGGATATTTATTTTTATATATTAGAAGAGCTTCGTTGCCGGTCTTTCAAGAGGGAATACGCTCTCTTCTTGAAGGTTTGATATACTCAAGCTTTTAAAGTCTAACTAGCATACTTATGGAACATGCAGGAACAAGGTGCAAGCGCCAGTGTCAAGAAAGGATAAGTTTCGGATTGTAGACGCTAGTGGGGCAGTTTCTTGATATAGAAAACGTGCATAGACAAGAGATCTCAGCACGTCGTGTCAAGTTTATTAAGTAGAATTTTTGTTAAAAAACTGATTCAACAAGGCACGACTCACGCGGGAACCGCACATTTTTTTAAGATAGAAGTATCATATGTCCTTTCCCGGGACGCAAAGTATCTCCATACCAAATTTCAGCAAAATCGTTCAGCGGTTTGAGCGTGAAAGGGTTACAGACAAACAGACAGATAGACATACTTTCGCATTTATAATATAAGATGGATTAAAATAGCTGAATTGAGTTACCGGTAAGTATCGTAAGTTTTGTCGTAGTAAACCAAACAGTATGTATAAGCGCGGAAAGGTCAGGCTGAGCATATATTTACATGTTATGTAAATACATAGCACATAACTGCGAAATATTAAGATTTTTAGTCATTACAACTGTTGAGTTGCAATCTGTAGTATATACAATTATTACACATTTTATTACACTACTTATTTCGTTAAGTGATGTAATTAAAATAACAGTACAACTACTGACGAAAAATAAGTTGAATTGTTAACCTGAATAATTAAAAAGTGAATTGAAAAAGATGTTGACTACAAGCGCCCACAACTTTGTGCGAGCAGAAATTAGTTTTGAATCACGCACTATAATATTATTTATTTTGTTTGGATGAAAACTATCCTATATACTCTACAGACTACAGTCTACCGGGATCGAGTATAGACATAGAGATCGAGGAAAGCGGTTCATCGTGAAGAGCTAAAGAAGTATAAAGACCAACTCTTCTATTGGATTTTTATGTGGTAATTTATAAGCAGTTTGAATTTTAGCAGTTACGATCATAAAATCTTGTTTTTGTTTTTAAGGGGATAATGTTTTGATTGAATTGTATATTGTAGTAATAGATGATCCGGCGAACTTCGTATCACTTTGCTTCTAATACCAACCTCCCCTGGACCTCCACGAATATTTCAAGACTAAAATTAACCAAATCGGTCCATCCTCTCTCGGCTGTGCACGAGAGTAACAAAATTGAAAATTCATTTTTATTCACATGGGCGATATTATAATATAATTGATCTCTCGCCAGTCGTGTCGGTCGTCTGTCCCACTGGGTTATGAGAGTAAAGGAATAGAGAGTGCTCTTGTGTACTGCGCACACACTTGGGCACTATAAAAATTACTCCTGCGTAGCTGGCCTGGTTTCAATGAAACCGGCCACCGTCACCGAAACCGGTGTGGGAGCTATTATTATTATTATAATAAAATAAACGTAACTAGGCCTTTACATCCGTTATGGATGATTTATACAGTATGTTTCAGAGCGAAGTAACCAGTCCTCAAATACTGTAGTGCCTAGGACAAGATTTTTAAATGTCCGTATGGATGCCCAAGCGCATACGGCATTCTCGCATCATAGTCGGCCTAGTCCAGAGGAAAGAACTAGTCAATACGTCTGGGACAAACTATGTGCGGGTTTCCTCACGATGTTTTCCTTCACCGTGCGAGCGTCCGTATTATGTACTTGAGATCAGAAAATGTCTCATAGGTACACGCCTCCACCGGGGTTCGAACCTGCACCTAGGTCTACCCATTAGGCCACGGACGCTCATAACGCTCACGAAACGTAAACGTTACAAAAATTCATATTGCATAAATTACGCCAGTCTCTTCTTAATTAAAACGAGTTACGTCAATATTCAGCGCAGATCTGTTAGTTAAAGTTGGTGTATCGAGTGTATCAAACTCTGACTAGATCAATTAGTTGTGATCGAATATTCATATTGATCCAATTATTTACAGCTTGCACATTGATGTACTGTACCTATGGACCTCTTGGTCCACTTGGGAGACACAGCTCGGGCCGGGCGAAACGCCTAATGTATGCAAGCTGCAACGTCCGAAAGTCCGAAATTTAATTTTCCCATCTACAAGGTGTAACAATATAATACTTTGGGAGTGTATGTGTACCTGTAGTTATCTGTGAAAGTAGCAGCTGAAAGAGGAAAATATTTGGCCAGTTTATGCCGAAGAAGAAGCGACGCAACAATGCCAACGATACAAAACTGAAAGTATCAAGCTGCCAAGCAGTGTCAGGCGGCTTAAAATTTTACTTTAGTATTGCTGCGTTTCGATAGGTGTATTTCTGAAATTTTTAAGTGTGTTTTTTTTAAATAAAAAATTAGAGACGTCCCTAAATATGGGTCCTCAATGGTCCACTAAATAAACTTGGCAGCGTTTAGTTTATGTAACAATTTTGAAGTATTCATCGAACATAATGGTCTCTTGTAAGTTATACCACAGTTTGTAATGCACAGCTGTAGACAAACAATACCGCTAGAAGCGGACGCACTCACCCATATACGATTAGAGAGCAGACAGATATTATCACGTGATTGATGTGTGCCAAAAACTGACAATAAGGGCCAGGCCACAACACTGCGTTGCGGTGTTGCATCGTATACATCTACGACGCCGCAGAACGCATCGGAAAAATTTCCGATGTAAAGAGTGCTATTATTATTATATGAATTTTTCGACATCGCATCGTATTTATGTGCGATGTTGTTTTTGCGATACGACACCGCAACGCAGTGTTGTGGCCTGGCCCTTAGAATTGCGAGGAGGATGCAACTACGTTGAAGAATTTTCTTCGTTTATGGTGTGAAAATCACTCTGTCTACACATCGCCGGACGCATCCGCAGATGTCACGTCTGCAGATGCAATATCTGTGAAGGATAGTTTATATTACTACTCCACAAGTTACTTTGTTGAACGACATTTATCTGAAGAACAGTCGGTTACATTTAATTAAAACGTATTCTAATAGTTCACAATACTTGAAACGTTAATTTATATTCCGTTTTATGTTTGTTAAGCTTGACAAAACCTGTTTTAACTTAATATAAACTTGGTAAGTTATATTAAGAGGGTTAGTCTATCCCACGGCGGTAATAGTGGCCTGAGTTTAACCTCGAAATCCATTGAATAATAGTTTAGAAGTACGTTGGAGTTAGACCACATTGTCACTAAGCTATGACACAGTTTTATGTTAATTTCATAAGCAGATTATACAAATTATTTAAAACTTATTAGTTAAAATGTTAAAAAGATGAGCAAATAATAATATATTAGCTGTTGTTACTTGTAGAGTTAGATTTCATCATACGCTACTCATGAACTTTTGACGATAAGAAAATAAATCATTTTTTGCTTCAGCACGAATGGGCCGGCTCGACCGGAGAAATACCACGTTCTCACAGAAAACCGGCGTTAAACAGTGCTTGCGCTGTGTTTCGCTGAGTGAGTGAGTTTACCGGAGGTCCAATCCCCTACCCTTTCCTAACCTCCCCTATTCCCTTCCCTTTCCATCCCTACCCTCCTCTATTCCCTCTTAAAAGGCCGGCAACGCACCTGCAGCTCTTCTAATGCTGCGAGTGTCCATGGGCGACGGAAGTTGCTTTCCATCAGGTGGTTTGCTCGTTTTTCTCCTTAATTCATAAAAAAAAACGCATATTTTTCTGAGATAAGAAGTAAGTATCCTATGTCCTTACATGACATAGGATACTTTACCTGGGACCCAAAGCATCGATACACCAACTTTCAGCAGTTTGAGCGTAAAGAGGTAATAGACAGACAGACACACTTTTGCATTTATATATTAGGATGGATGACAGTATGGTCATAGTATCCACTATGTTTTTACAAGACTTTAACAAAAAGTTATATAAAATTGTGATTGTTTACCGAACAATCGCGAGGTTACCGTCGGGTTAAGGTTTCATGGAATAACTGAGATTTCTCTCGTGTGAGTTACTGCGATGTATGTGCGTGGTGTCAGGGTCGGATTAACATACAGCACTAGCACGTGCTAGGGGCCCCGCACTTTGGGTAACTCTACAACGTCTACTGTCTGACCGTTTCTGTAGGCCTACTATGAAATTGTTTTGAGACTCAAACAATCGGACGAGAATGCCGCGTCCTGCTCTAACAACGTCGTTTCATGTTTGTTAGAGTGGGACGCGGCATTCTCGTACGATTGTTTGAGTCTCAAAACGGTTTCGTGGTGCGGCCCCTGCTTCGGGAGCGTCAACATATTTTTTAAACGTAAGCGCTTAAATTACTATGTAGTTTTAATATTCACTGGACATATCCGACTAAAAAGTTTGCCTGCTATCTGCCTATGAATACATTTATGTGATAGTGCATTTTAAGTAACAATTCTATCTTAATCTATACGTGGGAGAGCCATGCTTCGGCACGAATGGGTCGGCTCGACCGGAGAAATACCACGTTCTCACAGAAAACCGGCGTGAAACAGCGCTAGCGCTGTGTTTCGCCGAGTGAGTGAGTTTACCGGAGGCCCAATCCCCTACCCTATTCCCTTCCCTACCCTCCCCAATTCCCTATTCCCTCTTAAAAGGCCGGCAACGCACCTGCAGCTCTTCTGATGCTGCGAGTGTCCATGGGCGACGGAAGTTGCTTTCCATCAGGTGACCCGTTTGCTCGTTTGCTCCCTTATTTCATAAAAAAAAATCTGGTAGAAAAAATTGTAAATATTCTGTAACATCTTGACAAGCAAAATGAGCTACTTGAGAATAGAAAAAAAATGAGAACCCATACCAGAATAATTCTACTCGTAGCGGTGCCAGAAAGCCTTTGCAAGTTAGTAAGATGAAATGCAATGGAAAATAAAGCTCAACCTTAGGTGAAGACTGTAGTATAGATATGCAATGTTAAGTTCATTCCAGCATGAATAAACCCAGGTATTCGCGGGCAACACCCTCATAAAACTCAGTAGGGTGAAGTAACATTGCTCCAGTGGGTTGCGATGTTGGAATTGAATAACACATTTTACGTTAATGTAGCAACGCACGATAACACTATATAATACAAGACTCAAGACAATACGATCCACTCACTTCATCTTTTCTCTTTTTTTATAAAAATAAGCGGGAAAACGAGCAAACGGGTCACCTGATGGAAAGCGCGACGTGGGAGAGCCATGCTTCGGAACGAATGGGCCGGCTTGACCGGAGAAATACCACGTCCTCACAGAAAACCGGCGTGAAACAGCGCTTGCGCTGTGTTTCGCCGAGTGAGTGAGTTTACCGGAGGCCCAATCCCCTACCCTTTGCTCTTCCCTACCCTCCCCTATTTCCTTCCTCACCCTCCCCTGTGATTCCCTTCCCTACCCTCCCCCGTTACCCCTTAAAAGGCCGGCAACGCACCTGCAGCTCTTATGATGCTGCGAGTGTCCATGGGCGACGGAAGTTGCTTTCCATCAGGTGACCCGTTTGCTCGTTTGCCCCCTTATTTCATAAAAAAAAAAAAGCAAGTAACGTCACCCATGGACACTCGCAACATCAGAAGAGTTGCAGGCGCGTTGCCGGCCTTTTAACAGGGATTAATACGCTTTCTTCTTGAAGGTTTGCAGCACTAGTAGACAAGTGGCAAGCGATTATCGTAAACGCTAACAAAATGTATGCGATTTGACAAAAGTCATCGCGTCGCTAGCGAACACTAATGTCAAATCCCATACATTTTGTGGCGTTGGCGTTGGAGTTTACGATAATCGCTTGCCGCTTGTCTAGGCCCTCAGGTCATATTGGTCCAGAAATAGCAGCGTTGCTGCCGCAGTGCTTGCGACATAATGTGAAGGCAGCCTTACGATTGCTTTGTGTACCGCCACTACAGTAGCGGCTAAATCGCTCGTTCGCGCTTTCACACTACGTCCGATCCGAATACGATCCGCACCCGAGATTCACGGTTGACGGAGAAAAGTGAGGTATCCGAAGTCGGATTTAGTGCGTAAGCAATAGAAACAGTTCTAAGTCAGCTCCGGAGCATATTTTCGCGGGTATGGATCAGATTCGGTTCGAACGTAGTGCGAATGCACTCTGAGCCTACAACTGACACATTCCTAAAAATAATGGCATCAGATTTTTTTTTATTCTGATTCCTGAGCGAATTCCTGAGGGCAGTGTGACATTGGATAACATATGCGAAGTCTCAAACAAAGGCTAGTGTTAGCACGTTACAAACAATTCACTGTAGACACAGTGTGGACTGTAGATATATGGCCTTACGGACTGGCCGGCCTTGCACGCGCTTTCCACACGCTTGCCCAACGACAACGACGTAACACACCTAGACTCAGACAGACACCATATACAGGGTGTTACTAAGTGATTATACTTCAGGGTGTGAATAGGTCCCCTAGAAAGACTTCGCAGTGAAAGTAGCAGCACTGAAAGAGTAACTTTTTTTTACTCTTGTTTGGGAAAGTTCATGACGCTGTTGCCCATACGAATCACAAAAAATATCTTAATAATAGAAGGCACCCACACACACCCTAAAGTATTATCATTTGTAGATACGTGTACAATTATAATATCAAAGTCATATACAGATATAGCAACTGCAGCCTGCAACAGAAGCTATTGTTAATTTGCATTCGATAATTTTGACTGATTGCAAGTACGATATAGCGTAACTAAATGTTACGCGTTAAATTAAATCACATATTATTTCATTACTTTGCTATCTAAATTATCTTGACTTATTTAGCTAAAAAAAAACAATTTATAATATAAAAACAGAAATAAATACAAAAATACAGTAGGTTATATAAAATTAATAATGTAATTGAAACGTAACGACAGTCTATCCGCAATAACCGCAGAAATGTGGAAACCGACTGTGGTTTAGATTCGAGAAATGCGATACCTTCTAATTTTCAGTCAATTTGTCGACGACACAATTGTAGGTTAACGTTATTTTAAATTGACAACTTAAGCAACGTAATAAATAATATTAAGTGAAATTAATGGGTTTCGTAACACGGGTGGTTAAAAAGTTATATTGTATTTTTGTGCAATAAGACTTCTACTCGAACCCGACAAAATTATGAGTAAACCGATGTGTATTTTAATCGCAAAAGTGATATTTGAATTGGTAGGCTTACAATATTTTAGTACTGCCGTTTAGTTGACATTTAAATAAAATATTAACGCCACTAACGCCCTCACTCAGAGACTTAATGATAATTAAACTTCAATTTAATGAAGAGTTTGACAGATAATGTATGAGGCTTCTGTCAAAATCTTCACGTATTTACAATCAAGTAATTATGACTCGTCTCTGATAACGGCAGTTAGTTCAAGTAAGGCGATATTTTAATATGAGTAGTTTCAATCTAGGGTTATGTTGCATCTATGTTATTACGCAGAAGTCAAACCTTACAAGGTACTAACTTTAGTTATGGTCAAATTGAGCAACGGCATACCTTAATCATAACGCAAAAATTATATTTGTCTAATTGGGGTTATAAAAATAGTAAGTAGTAATAAAATAGCTAAATTGACTTAACTTTATAGTAGTTAATTACTTATGTAAAGAAAAATTTATATCTGAACGAGACGATGACAAAAAGATCTTAACTACTAATAATGTCACGCAGTTGACACCAATCTTGATCGTAAAAAGTCCTAGCGTAACAGCGTATGTTTCATAATGAACTGAGAAATTGGCGCACTAGGAAACAATGCCGCTTCTGCAGTTTTTGAGTGTACTACACGCGTGTAACACATTATGACATTCTTTTGTTTAATTGTAGTTAACAGCGTAACTGTGTCATAATTATTAAAGTATGCGTTAAGTTCTGTTGGTCGGACATTCACTTAAGTAAATTGAGTGCTTATTTCAAGTATCTATTACGTAGAAGCCGCGTAGCACGTGCGTAGCTGCGCTTCTAAAAATATTTTGCCGATGACTGTAGTGCGTACATTGAATATATTTTTTAATTCCCACCCCTAGATATTTTAATACCAATTTTAATGCCAATAAATGGACATTAATTGACAAAAAAAAATGAGAGGATTTATTATTACATTTTATGGACATAATATACGATAAGTAAAAATAATAGCATAATAATAGCAAGTACTTTGCTAGTGTTCAAAATTAATGCATGAATAATAAATGTTATTATACCATAATATCAATTTCAATGACAAATATACTTTGCCAGTGTTCAAAATTAATGCATGAGTAATAAATGTTATTATAACAAATCAATGACAAATATAACTACGACTGTAAAGTTGACCCTGGCCAATTATATGTGACCAAAATATAAACCAGTCAGCATAATATATTATGTTATGGTACCGGAGTTTCGTAATACCAATTTGTTTCCGATATCATTTGAATATTATAAGTTTGAAATAATTTTGTCTATATTCTAGAAGTTTCAAATTCAATTAAAAGTTAAAACTGTTTTATGTCCATTACTGCAATAATTCGTATAAGTATTTTATGGATTTGTGTCAAGAATCATTGTTAATAATATCTGTTACCCAATTCCCAAAATCTGTCTCAATATAATTATTTTCATTAAATTAGGTAAGTAACTTCATGAAAATAATTATATTAAGACAGATTTTGGAGAACAAAATAACATTTTATACTTACATAATATTATGTGACATAAAGATTACTTAACTAACGAAAGAACCAACTTATAATTTTATTTCTTCTCATTCATTTATTCAACAACTAATAATTATTCAGTGGCTGCTAATTAAAATTAAAAACCAGTAATAATTAATTATAATAAACATGTTGGTCGTATGCATTATACCTCTGAATTTAAATGGAAATGACCATATAGCGACCGTATAAATGTCAGGGCCTACTAGATCCACGCATGATTCTATTATTGAGACATGTAAATAAAATCGGCTGAGTTATCTGAATGTTTTGAGTGTACTACACAATTATTACAGTAATCAGTATAATGTAATGCAATCGCAAAAATAACTTGAATTTTAACTTTTACACGTCTACGTTATAAATAAATGTAAATTATTTTGGCATGTCTCAAATTATTTTGTAAAAGTATACTTATGCAACGTTTAATTTTGCGTAGTAACTGGTTTTTAATTTTTAAATTTTTATACTCTACACTTCCATACTAATATTATTACAAATTCGGAAGTGAGTTAGGCTAGTGCCTACGTTTCTTAGTCTCTATTAGTTCATTCTTAACGCGTTTAGCTTTAACTAAACTTAAATAGCCCTTAAGTTGAACCGTCCATACTAATATTATAAATGCGAAAGTGTGTCTGTCTGTCTGTCTGTTACCTCTTCATGCCCAAACCGCTGAACCGATTTTGCTGAAATTTGGCATGGAGATACTTTGAGTCCCGGGAAAGGACATAGGATACTTTTTGTTCCGAAAAAATGTACGGTCCCCGCGATAAACGAGTTTTGGCGCAACGGAGTTGCGGGCGTCATATAGTTTTTTATAAAAATCGTTAAAGCTGTATTATAATATAACTAAATAAAATAAGTTTTAATAGCAGAAAAATAATAAAGTACATATACAATATATTACTTTATTTTGTCAGTACAGTTTCATTAATATTAATGTCTACTTTTGGTTTTTTTCGCACCGCGTGCCACGGGCATAGTATATGTGAAATCAGAAGAGAAAGTTTGGAATAAAATTGAATCGGAATAAAAGAAAGTCAATCAATGTAAGTGGATCGTTCAGGACGCGTTTCTTTTGATATATACAATTCGATAATATGATTATGTTAGGGAAAATATACGTTTACCTGTTTACTGCGGGGGAGAAAATAGAATTTCGTAGCCTTGTTTACCATTTGACATACACTAATAAAGTAACTATATTTAAGCAGTGGTTGCCAGAAAAATCTACCATAGAAAAAGAAGGATTGAAAAAAATCGTTTTTAGAAAATGATTTTAACGACGTGTTACATTTTTAATGCTCTCCAAAAATATCCTACTAATTAACTATCTTAATCACTGAACAGATTTTGATGAAAAGTTTGAAAATGCCTTGAGTCTGGGTTTGGGACACAGGATCAGGATATTTTTCCCGAAAACTTTACGGTTTCGGGCTAAATGAATTTCGGCATAACGCAATTACGGGTTATATTGGCCTGTAGAATAAATAGCGAAGCTCATACGGATCTGCGTCTCAATGTCAACCGTCCATCTGGTTTACCGGTTTGGTCGACAGCGCGAAGCCTTCTACGAAATTCGTGCTCTTCTTTTAAACGGGAATTTAATTTGCATTCGTTCGATGAATAACAGCGAAGATAGAATGTATAAAGTTTGCTAATTTGATGTAATAAAACATAGAACTCGTGTCACTCTTTGTTTGATAAAGTATGAAATTTGATGAAATAAAACACTGATGTCGTGTCACTAAGTGATTTCTTATAACACCCACTTCTAAAATAACGCAATTTAATAAGTTCTGATTTAATTTATGATTTTGAAGAAAACAAAAAGGAAAAATTTAATCATTTAAAAAAAATGGAGTGGTCAATTTGACCAAATCCACTGAAGGTACACTTCAAAGTCTCTGAACTGTAAAGGAAAGTCTGAGGCTTTGGCTGTGTCGATTTTTATGCAACTCAAGGCTTCAACTTTGTGCTTAAGTAATGAGACAATCATAATAATTTCGAAATAGATTACGTGAACCCGGGCGCGTTGCCCAAGCGAGATAATAGTCAGACAATTTAGATGCAATCGATTTGCAGTATCGTGACAGATCATATCTAGCAGAATCTAGGCTTTATGGTTTTGAAATTTTGGCTGTACTGTGCATGAAAGGTTTACAAAATTGACGCTTCACAAATGTTCGATCTTTTATTTTGATAATAAGAAAACATCACCTAGTTGTTGGCAGTTGACCTCATATTATTGGTACCTTAGATTTTTGTTTTAGAAAAGTCAAAAATTAAATGCTCTGTAATATGAACTCTAAAAGTTTATTGGATCTTTTAACAAAACTAGCTCTAAAATATTTATTATAATATTATATTTTAGAGCTAGTATTAAAATTCAATAATATGCTGTTAATAAATACAGCTAAGTTCATTTAACTATTTACAAACTCTCGTAGAAGCTAAAACGCTAAAGTAAAACCGTTAGGTAAGGGGAACTTAGCGTTTTGCTGATAACCACTTTATTTAACCGCTCCAAGAACTTGTTAACTAGCACTTGTTGCTTAATATAAGTAAATGGGAAGCTGTTTTATGAAGTACTCTTTCTAGGAATTAAATTTTAGGTCAGTGAACTCATAATAAGGTTTAATTCAGACGCAACGCGACGCGTAGATTGCTAAAGCTTTCAAATCCATACAAATTTAGAAACGCGAATTTATAGATGCGTCGTGTTGCGGTTGAATGATGAATTGACCCTAAGAGTAAATGAATAGAATTAGTAGCGTAAATATGAAACATTTTACTTTAGTTTTTACTACGAGTACATTATAGATGATGATGATATTAATTCACTAGGATGACGTCCTCAAATCCGTTACGCCAAAATTCCTTTATCTCGCGGGAACTGTGCATTTTTCAGATATTAAATATGGTATCGCCATACCAAATTTCATCAAAATCGGTTTAGTGGTTTGAACGTGAAGAGGTAACAAACAGAGAGACTGGCACACTTTTTTTATAATATTAGTACAGATTTAAAACCTTATTTTGCAAAAATATGCGATCAAAATAAAAGTTAATATCACAAACATTGAAATAATAACCATCAAAAGAAACGGCTAAGATTTTTAGTACAAAATTCATGTTACCCTGAAATAGTTCAATTCAATTTAATTGTAATTCGATCCTTAATGATATGTTTCAATTTAATTCAATAGTATCGATTTAATTGGTATTTGGGCGTTTCCTTTCGTTAGAGTTACGAGGTCTAATAGTGCGTGATTGCCGACTTAACCGTCTCGCTGATTAGCTATTGCACAAGTGACTTTAGTTTAGGGAAACAAAGTAAACCAAAGGTTTTGAGAGATCGATACGTGTCGCGAAAGAAAAAACAGAACTTTTTCAGTTCAATTCGTAATACGTAATATTTGCTAACAAGTAACATACTAAATTGAGATCACAAGGCGAAAAAGCATAAAAGCTTAACTCAGAAGTCAGAACCAATAAAGTACATTAATTAAAGAATAAGTAAAAATTTTATGTCAGAAAGCTGTTTTTGGAAATGTTGCGATTAAGCGCGAGCGAAGTATCGAGCATAATAATAATACTAGCTGTTTGACCGAGCTTTGCTCGGTACCTATCCGATGAAAATGACATTTTCTAGAAATGATTCCTAGCTAGATCGATTTATCGCCCCCGAAACCCCCTATATACTAAATTTCATGAAAATCGTTGGAGCCGATTCCGAGATTCCAATTATATATATAATTGGAATATTTTTTTTTATTAATTATATACAAGAATTGCTCGTTTAAAGATATAAGATAAGATTATGCTAGTGGAAAATGGAAATAGTAAAAATACAGTCATGTAAAAAAAGTAAAAAATAATATTTAACATGTTATTCAGAGTCTATGCACATGTTATAATTCTAATGCTATTACATAACAACATGATTTTCACAAAAAATTAAAACGAATCGTTAACTGCAAAATAAAAACTGATATTCGGGAAGTATAGTTGATTATCTATACTAATATTATAAATGCGAAAGTATCTCTGTCTGTCTGTCTGTCTGTCTGTCTGTCTCGCTTTCACGCCAAAACTACTGAACCGATTGCAATGAAATTTTGTACACAGTTATTCTAGAGTCTGAGAAAGGACATAGGCTACATTTTGATGTGGGAAAATATCTTATTTCCATGAAAATATCGATGAAAATTACTTCACATTGCGCGTGGCCAGCGCTCATCCCGGGGGTCCTGGGTTCGAGTCCCGCAGGCGGAAAAAAAAGTTTTCAATATTCCTGGGTCTTGGATGTGTATTAAAATAATATTTCAAAAATCTTAAATATATTTTATGTATAATATTAAGTATAAAAAATCCAGAAATATATCGACGCGATGCAATGAACATTTTAGTTCTAATACGATTCAACAGATGGCGCTTTTTTTTTACTTCGTTGTAACATAGAACTAATCATACTTATTAGTTATTATGTTTTTGTTTATAGTTTTTAATACGTTAGAATATTATGTTTAATAATATGATCACTTGCTATAATAATAATCAATCTATCTTATCTTATAGAACTCCTACTGCATTTCTAAGGAGTTCGAGTGTGTTGTGTTGGCCTATATTCCATCCAGAAAATATTTTTACATTTTAATTCAAATATATGAAAACAGATGGCGCTTTATTTTTTACTTCATTATTATAACAGAACTAATCATACCTACTTTATTATATATTATTGTTTTTATTCATAACTAGCTGTTGCCCGCGACTTCGTCCGCGTGGACTTTAGTTTATAGCGCGCGGTGTCAACAAAATTTGTGTCAAATTTAAAAACTTTTTAAAAGCCTGGTAAGTGGTACCCCTCTTAGGGCCGCGCAGCGCGCTACACCGGAATGGCAGCGCTGAAAGTGCTCGCCTCGCCGCTGCCATTCCGGTGTAGCGCGGCCCTTAATTAATCAAAATACCCAAAAACAGCTGTGCAGTGTGCACATAATCTGTACTAATATTATGAATGCGAAAGTATCTCTGTCTGTCTGTCTGTCTGTCAGTCTCGCTTTCACGCCAAACGCCAAAACTACCGAACCGATTGTAATGAAATTTTGTATACTGATAGTCTAAAGCCTGAGAAAGGACATAGGCTACTTTTTGACTGGAAAAAAGGGTTGTAAGGGTCGTAAATTTGTTCAAAAAATTCATAATAGATGGCGCCGTGCGTCTTCTACATCGCGCTGACGCTTGCTCAAAAGTCTTTCTATAAGAGGTGGTATCATCTTACATTTAAGTCTCGATTTTTTTCGATTGTTATATCTATTCTACGGTATTAAATAACTCAGTACTTTATCTGTGCAGGCAGTGACGTAACCTTAAGACCAAATTTCACCAACGACTGTTAAAGTTAATGCTCGAATTAGTATCACGTTAGCTGTTTCGTTTTTCATATGAATGAAAGAGAAGACAGGATATTTTAACAAGCTGTTAACACTAACAGACGTTGGTGAAATTGGGGCTAAACCTATCAATGATAAATAGTTTATGGGTAAAGTTGTGTAATTTGGGGGCTAAATAAGCTTTAAAATTTGGCATAATATATAAAGTTTAACATACAAAAATGAAGTACTTATTGTTTGCACACTGCACAGCTGTATTGATTTAAGGGGTACCAGGGTTTTTTTATAAAAGCTTTTGACACCAATTTTGTTGACATCGCGCGCTATAAACTGAAGTCCACGCGGACGAAGTCGCGGGCAACAGCTAGTTATTTAATAAAACATAAGCGATAAGCATTAATAATAGCTCCCACACCGGTTTCGGTGACGGTGGCCGGTTTCATTGAAACCAGGCCAGCTACGCAGGAGTAATTTTATAGTGCCCAAGTGTGTGCGCAGTACACAAGAGCACTCTCTATTCCTTTTACTCTCATAACCCAGTGGGACGGAAGACCGACACGACTGGCGAGAGATCAGGCGCAGGACCGACTTTTTACATGCCCATCCGACGCATGGATCATCTTACTTGTCAGACAATCAGGTGATCAGCCTGCATCGTCCTAACCAAACTTGGAAATAACATGTTTCCAACGCGGGAATCGAACCCACGACCTCCGAGTCAAGAGCCGCGCTCTATACCACTAGACCACGGAGGCGTTAAATATAATAAGCATTAATAATAATAAGATCCTCCTACTTACTCGACATGACATTTAAAACTTTTTCAAGGATAAGAACTAAAACAATAATGACCACTAAAAGCGGAAAAGAGAATGTAGAGCCAAGTCTAAATTGTTTTATGTAGGTTGATAATAATCATTAAAATCTATTTTTGACTGACAAAAAATATTCGAAATAAAATAAAAAAACTATAAACTTCTGCAACAATTTAGAATGATTACTAATGTGAAAAAATATATAAAATAAGAATCATTTCCGCCATAATGCCTCAAGCCACGAGCGGTCACTGGCGACCGCAACAAAAGATAAACTATTGTGTCTGGTTTTTTCACGATCGAGATAATAACCAATTATTGAGATATTGAATTGAATTTTTGATGATTGAATTTTTGATCCGAAACCTTCCTTGCGTAGCCAGAAAACAATGAAAAGGTGATGATGATGATTAAATTAAAACACATAAAATATGTACAATTACACCAGTGAACTAAAATGTGAAACCTTAATTAAAAATTGAATTAGTTACATAACTAGAGGATATTTCTCAACAAATGTATTTCGGTGAAGGCCGATGTAACCCTCAAATAGTCTATACTCTATATGTAATTCATTTTCTTCCGTTTCATTCTCTCAGTCATTCATTTTCTGGTATTTGAATGAAAAAAATGTGTCTTTTTAAAGACTTTCAACAATAGGATTACTGCAATGTTTTCACACCACCAACATAGTAAACAAAAAGTTTTGTTCGATCAATGTTTCTGTCAGTATTCTGAAATGACGTGTCACGTGTGCAATATGTCAGATTTTGGTCGGTACAATAATTACTGTGTGTGCTAGTAGCGCCCTCTGCTCCGACCTTCGCGCAATATTTTCTATTAACGCTGGTATCAGTTTGAGTGACATCCAATCACAAAGTGATGCAGCCAAAATAATATTTATGTAGGTCTGTTAGGATGAGAAATAGCACCAAGTGAAAAAACGTTGATAAACGTCTGTGATATAATTTAGTTAACATCATTTATTTAGTATTAAATACGCGAGAGAGCATCCGTTTTACCTCTTCAATTAATAATAATTATTTTAAAATTTTTATAAACATTAAATTAGAAAATTTTATACATATCTACGTTTTTAACATTCCCAATATTGTTTTAGGAAAACGGTTTAAGCGTAAGATTTCTATATTCGTATTCAGGAAATGTCATAATAATTAAAAATATTATATCCTCTATACAAATATTAACGCTGATCTGCGCGAAATGCACGCCAATATCGGTCCTATGGCTGTTGTCATACAGCATACATTTGCATATCTCTATGTTGCGCTCGCGATTTCTACAAGACTTTCTCTTAGTGAAACTGTGTGTTTTTATCCATTGTCAGTAGTGCTCTACGTTCCAATACACAGACAGATTTCCAATTTTTATATTTAGAATTCTATACACATTCTGTTTTTTAGCCAGAATAGTTCTAATCATAATATTTCAAAAAAAAATATTTTCCTTTAAACAAGGCGTGATCAAAATAAATTAATTTAAATTTGTAATCAAGTATCAAGAGTTGTCAAGCGTCGTAATTCGATAGGGTAAAGGCATCTGTCTGCTCTGGTAAAGGGGTCATTGTTGGCCAATTGGATAAATAATTTTTGGCCCAAAATGTAGTAAACAAAAAATTTGCAGATAAATTGACAGAATTTTTTTTTGACTTTGAAATGCAACATTAAATTATTGGTTAATTTTAAAACAAAACAGGTAAAGTGAACTTTAAAATGAGCATAAAATGGAAACGCCGATAAAAATTGATCGCCTTGAGACTCGAGATCAATCGTGATTAATTACATACTGGTTTAACATTTACGTTTATTCGTTACGAACTCAATTTCCAATACCATTCGAGTCATTTGTCATTTTTTTGTTTTTTACAAACACAAGGATGTATAAATGTCGCTTATTAATAAGCTTGTTTTCATATTGTGCAGTCATTGAGATATATAAATCGCTTCAAATTATCTTTTTACGTGATTGTCATCGTCTAGTCATTAGACTAAGTTTGTGCTTGTTTTATCGTCAAATCCTTTATCATCAAGAGCCTCTCATGATAATATCGCGATGTGGCTGGCGGCATTAATTTTGTTATTCATAACTAAAAATTGTTCGCAACTTTGTGCACGCATGAATTCATTTCTCACGCACCTTATTTATTTTCTCACTGAGAAACTATCCAATCCCAATGGTCCTTTGATCTCTTGAGATTCAATGCCAAATCTTATCAAAATTAGTTCAGTAATTTCAGCTTAATTATGTCTGAGCGATATATTTCCATTTTTATAAAATTGAGTTCTCTTAAAATTTTATGATTCCGAAAACAAATATTGCACGACTTCCCCGATCTTACCCTAACAAGAAATTCATTTCAGTAACTTCAAAAACTTGTTACGGTTAATTAAACAAAAGTTTGCGTTCGATTCCAGTAAGAGTTTTAATTATAAATTCTGTAGGACGGACAGATAATGTGGCGTAAATCGAAATATACATCGCAACGCGTCTGTGGGCCTTCTGGTGGTATCGATCATTTCATAAGAAATTCTATTCAAAAGTGATAAAGACGTAGAAACAATAAAATATATTTTATTGCTAATATTATGTTCCAAGCTTTTTAATGCTTTACGTTGTCAATTACAATAATAATAAATGCAAATAAATACAATGAAATAAAATGTAAGTATCGAAACTTATTAATTTGAAACTATTATAGTTAAAATATAAATAATTGAAATTGTCCGTTTCCGCGATTAAATAACAATTCCATGAGCAGTTAATGCGATCGATCGTTAAGCCCATTATGGCTAACTTTCGATTTTATAATGGCTACTTCGAAAACGACCAATGGGTCTATTTAATATTTTAACATTCTATGCCTGATACTGATTGTTAGAAATGCTCTCTATTTTTACAACCGCATATCAATTTGAATAAAAGATACCTGGTAATTCATAAATAACGGTCTACCGGAGCGCCAATAGTGAAATAAATGCACGCACAAACGAAAAATACATACCGAGCTTCACCGAAGCAAATTAAACGTGAGAGGACATAAAAAATTCACACCAAAAATCACCTCCGAATCATGATAAAATAACTCACCATTTTGATGATACGCGTTCACACAAACACAACACTGAGCACAGCACGATCACAGAGAACAGTTCACTTAAACTCTTTCGAAGGATCTATAGATCATAGATGAAGCATGTCGGTCCTTTCGTCTGTCGCGGAGGAGAGACGGCAGTGGACTGGCCGAAAGCGCGCATTTGGACGCAGGGCATGCGCCGGCGCACAGTTAGTCTCGATTCTTTGACTTGAATTGTAATTAAATAAAAATGAAAGTGATGACTTTTTGCGTCCTGTACTTTTTTGTTTATTACATATAAATAATTGTTATTGTATGAAACTTTCACCATGTACCATTAGTATTACACTAGACATTATATTAGTTGATACCTATATTAAAGTTGATAAATTAATAAACCCCCAGGATACTTCATTGTTGGTGTTGTTTTAATTAATTGAAATTTTGTTTGGTTTTCATCAGAAAATAGATTTCTCAACAACAAGACTCAGAGAGAGAAATCTAGAGACAAAAGCTCTACAAATAAATAAGACTTTAATTTTAACATAAACTAGCTGTCCCGGTAAACTTCGTGTCACTTTAAAACCTTCCCTGGACTTCTACGAATATTTTAAGACTCATCCAAGACAATCCGTTCAGCCGTTTTCGAGTTTTAGCGTTACTAAGACAATTGAAAATCCATTTTTATATATATAGACTAGATAATCCGGTGAACTTTGTATCACTCACCTCCCCTGGGCTTCCACAAATATTACGACACTAAAATTAGCCAAATCGGTTCAGCCGTTGTCATGTTTCAGCCAGACTTACAAAAATTAAAATTGCTTAGAATTTAAATCCTAAGATCATCCTTCGTTCGGTGGCGAGTCGTTTAAAGTGCAATACATATTAAGAAACCTCACTTATTGTTATCTTAAGTATAACTCAAGCTATCCTTTTCTGTCGATCTTGAAAACTTTTCCGTTTCATCACATAAAGGGGGAAATTTCTAGCAATAAATAAGTTGCGAAGAATTTTAACATTCCGATGAAGTTTCAAATACTCCAGGATAACTTTTAATGGTACCCATTTTAATAACGAAGATAGTCAAACGATATTATTTTTATCTTTAACCCTCAATTCACTAGATGAAATTTACTAACGTAAATACATTATATGAGTCCCTGGGACTTACATATTTTAAATGTATGTTTTTATGAAATAAAACAAATTTCATCAACATTTTCTTCAGTAATCTTCTAAAGTACTCAGTTAATTATAAGAATAAATAACAAAACTAACCAAACTTCTGAGATCCGCTTGAAAATTAAAGAAAAGGCACTTAACAGTCTTTTGAAACCATTATATTTTTAAAATTTCTCTAAACTAGCAAATATTCTAAAAATGAAAAAGAACTTAACGTTTTTAAACCAATCAAGGTACACTAAATAAAACAAAATAAACTTTAATGTATGCTTCTATGCAAAGAAAAAAAACGTGCAGTGGGTTCCTACCACAATCTAAAAGATATGTTGGCATATGTTCTTTGAGCAAGTGAAACATATCGGATTCAGACATTTTGTGCACAGATGAGGAGTTTTTGATCTCTTTTTGTAGTGGCATAAATAGTCATACTTTCCCTCCTAGCTAACTCGTTTCAGGGTGGCTCACATCTTCAGGAATCTCATTCTTTCGTCCAAATCTTCTTGAAGCCAGGCTTCCAGAATGGAATCTACTCCGTCTCCTCTTAGATTGATAAAGTCATGATTTTAGAGCCATTTTACAATTGTACAACAAAAATAAAGCATACATAATTTAAATTATAATAACAGTGAAAAATCAACACTTTAATGTATAAAAATAATCATAACGTAATTCACTAGTATGAGACCCTGGGACTCACTCGACGTAATAACTCACCAAATATGGTATGTACGCACTCATCCTCTCGGCACCGTGTCGCCCGTGTCACTACATGAAGGTACTGAGACGTGGGGGAAACTAGCTGCTAAGACTTTTGAATTATGGCCGTTTAAAATTTTGATGTGAGTCCCTGGGACTCAGGAAGTGAATTAAGGGTTAATTTAAGCACATAGTCTATCTGTGAGAAATACAGCACATTGAAATTAACATTGAAAATCCAAATTATTATGATTATAATACAGTCTGTTAAGAAACAGTAGACGCAGAACAAAATTTTACTGATTTTTTATTTCATTTATGGTTTTTAAAACTATGTTCCGCCTCTACTCTTTTTGCCTCTATAATAATATCATGCTGGAACTTGGAATATTTTTATGGCTTTCGAACTTAGTATCTTGATGAGAATTCGCCATACCGTTATTTATAATTATTAGGTAACTAAGTAACTAAGGTATTTTAATTATTAATTAATGTAACGATGTACTAAACTAGTTTCATTAATGAGTTTTCAAGTTTTATGCACCTCAGACCTCAGTTAATGTTATTATGTACGTACTTTGTTATATTATTATCATTACTGATACTGTTATTTTTAATTATATTTTATCGGTACAAGACTTATCAGATACATTAAGAGCCTGTTTTACCACTTCCTGATAAGTGACGAATAAGCTACCAATTAACTTGACAGATCAAGTATGGAGAATCTCTCAAAAAAGTTTTGAATAGCCTATTCAGAACTTTATCAGAAAGTGGTGAAATAGGCCCTAAAAGTTCAAACGGCGAATGGAAACCTTAAACTTTATAATAAAATGTAAAAATTTGCATAAGACTCTGTGTCTTATTATTTTGAATATTATAGTATCAACAAGAGCTTGCCACAGGGCTCGATTCTTTGTCTCGTTTATTTCTGTACTATTTCTTTATTAAATAATATATTAATAGGATAATGTCTTGTTAAACATAAAATTGTTATAGAATTGTATATCTGCATATAACTTTAATCATTATTGCGCTCTTCCAAACAGGAGTGCTGCAGGGTTCAATTCTGGGACTTATGTTCTTAGTCGCGTCTATTATTCCTTTATCTTTGTTTACAATAAGTGAACCATCATCAGCCCGAAGCTATCATGTGTAATGTCGTTGCGTCACTGCGAAAACGTCAATCAGGTAGTGAAAGTATGACACAGTTTAATACGACAGTGACGGCCATACCTTAAACTATATTACCGGGAGTTCTACAATTGTGTCACCACTACGACTATTAAATTATACTACAAGGGAATCCTGCAAATTAGTCTAAGAAAATTAGTTTCAAAATCGACGATCAGACCGAATAATTCGTGTAGTTTTGAAAGTTGGTACAGTTGTTCCTAAAGGTGTCCAGATGAATATACTAAAAGTCCCCGAGGGTGGGACAAGAGCCGGCGGTGAGGGAAGGGGGGTCTTCTTTTCAAGGTCTTTGCTTGTGACTCGAAAATCATTTATAATATATATTCTTTAGTGACTTCTACATTAATTATCTACATTAAATTTCCTATAAATTACGTCTATACATTTGTACTGTACGATCATAGTAGATAGACTATAGTATATGTCATAGAGTAGGATATTATTTGAATTTTTAGGACTATAGTCTGTCATTAAGTGGCATTTTAATTGAATTTTTGGGAACGACAAAAGATTGGAACGCTACCTTAAGTTTATTTCCACAGTTTGTCCATACTTTCGCATTTCTACTGGTGGCCGTGCCAGGGCTACTGGACACCTTTAGGAACAACTGTACCAACTTTCAAAACTACACGAATTATTCCGTCTAAATTCCTTAATTTTCCCAGGCTAAATATGATAAATGTTTTCACGCAGCATACAAACAAAAAGTTTTGTTCGACAACATTTCTGTCGATTTCTGATATGACGTGTGCAAAATGTCGGATTTTGACCAGATTATGCACTGTATGTGCATAATCTGGTCAAAATCCGTGGGATTATTTTTTATACGTGGGAGAGCCATGCTTCGGCACGAATGGGCCGGCTCGACCGGATAAATACCACGTTCTCACAGAAAACCGGCGTGAAACAGCGCTTGCGCTGTGTTTCGCCGAGTGAGTGAGTTTACCGGAGGCCCAATCCCCTAACCCCTACCCTATTCCCTTCCCTACCCTCAACTATTCCCTTCCCTTCCCTTCCCTACCCTCCCCTATTACCCTATTCCCTCTTAAAAGGTCGGCAATGCACTTGCAGCTCTTCTGATGCTGCGAGTGTCCAGGGCGACGGAAGTTGCTTTCCATCAGGTGACCCGTTTGCTCGTTTGCCCCCTTATTTCATAAAAAAAAAAAAAAAAGTAACGTCCTATGCTCCAACTTTTGCGTAATATTTCCTATTGAGACAGACATTTTAGACTAAATGTGTAGTGCCTCGGCTCTCGATTCGTCGTTTGGATGTTAGTTTACCAAATAAATGTGACAACCACGCTTTAGTAAAATGGGCGCTTCTCTTTTAGAACCAACAGCTCTCGATAAAACGGAATGAAAACTATTCATCTATGCTTCATCAGTCAAGTGAAGATATCTAAAATTGTAAAAATTGCAATAAATAACGTATTAAGTTTTTTTTTTTTTTTTTTTTTTCTCATCCCCCTAACTGTGTCAGGGCTTGTTGCTATCTTCTTATTACATTAATAAGAAGATAGCAACAAGCCCTTAACGTATTAAGTTGTGGATAGCTGTTATTGGCCTTATGTCCTCATTGTATTCTTCTAAAATATTGAACATTGTAATATTGATGGTTCTTGTTATCCCAAATAAATAAATAAACATAAGAGTAAACAGACAGACAGGTATTTTTGCATTTAAATATTTCACACGGACTGCGGACACTTTAAATATTTGTACGTCACCAAGCTTCCTTATTTCTTCATTCGAAAGTAAAAAAATATGGCGGTTAAAAACAAAATATATTTCAAAATATTTGTTGCATAAATACGGACTCAAAACTAGGTGGAGTACATTTCCCTGTAAAATATGTTATGAAAGCAATAAATCTAAAGCTCGTTGCACATAGTGCTACAATATTATATTTTACTAGATGACCTAGTGAACTTCCTATCACTTTCCTCCTTATATAAACATTTTAAGGTTAAAATTAGTCAAATAGGTTCAACGTACTCGAGTTTTAGCGAACAAATTTTTAAATTAATTTTTAATTATATAGATGTTTTGTCCTGTAGCAAATTTTATATGTCTGAAATTCTTGTACTAGCTAACCCGGCTGTTGTTTTGTCATATTTAATTTATTTGGAGTACGAAAAATGGATATCAGCCGATTTCCAGAAATACTCGATATGCACACAAAATTTTCTCAGCCGTTGCAATGGAGTTTGGCTACGAAGCCTGCGACATAATATAAATTTTATATAAATTCGAATTTATGACACAAAAAGAAAAAAAAAGCCACACAAAATTTCAAAATAATATGTCAAAAGTGCGAAACCCCATAGCTTGGACTATGGTTCAAAAGTATTTTTAATCAACTTCCAAAAAAATATTGAAAAGTATTTTTAACCGATGTTGGAAAAGAGGAGAAATTTTAAAGCAAACTTGGAAATTCCATTTAAAGACGATTTATGTATTAAGTGTGCACGGGCCTTAGATTTTTATTTTGAAAGCGGGTAAATAGTTTATAACTCAACAATATTATACAAAGTTTGCTACTATGCGAGGGTTGAAATGAAAAAAAAATCTTTCCAGTTTTTATGTTAAAGGTAGTCATAGATTTTTTTTTATTTTTCACCCAATTTCAGTCTAACCCATTTTGTTATCTTACCAAACTTATTGTTATGGGGCGCAAGCCATGAGTCGAGTCATAAAATTTCACATTCTTGGGACTCGACTTGTGCTCCTCCATACTCGTTAACAACGTCCGTCAAGTTCGTAGAGTCCACATTTTATCAACCTGCATGGTGGTGAGTGAGTGAGTTGCTTGTGTGGTGGTGGTGTTTGCAGATTCTTGCAAACAAGTGTACGCATAGGCAATGTGGGAGAGGAGGGAGGTGCTGTACGCATGCCTATGTGTACACTCACTCATTTACTTAAAGGTTGAGGTTTATTTCGCGGAATATTGCTAAAAATAATATCAAACTAAATTTTAAACTATGGATTTGATTCTATTAACAATTAACTCCTGTCCTTTCCTGGAACTCAAAGTATGACCATACCAAATTTCATCAAAATCGTTTCAGCGGTTAGGGCTTGAAGCCAGACAGACAGTCACACTTTCGGATTTATGATATGTATTAGTAGGGGTCTGTAAAGTATGCATGTTCCCTACAACATACAACTGCCCAGTATATCAAGACCCCTGGTCTTCCGTACAACGACCCCTCTATCACCAGACATTTAACGCAACTTCGCAGCGCAGGGCTCACTGCGACTGGCCGACAGAACTACTTTCACAATTTTGCAAGTGGCCTTATTTCTGTATTGCAAACAATTATTTCAGATCTCAATACGTTTTGAGACAATTTAACTCGATTGATTTAAGTAGCAAAATACTGTTTAGATTTATTTCAATGTAAGTAAATAACAATAGGCATTGTCCAAAAAAAATCACATGTACTTTTTTTTTTTTTTTTCGTTAAAATAAGGTATTTTGAGAATATAAATTAAATAATTTTGAAATTCATTGGCTAGTTTTTTCTCAATAAATTTTTAAAGTTTCCTCTGCAGTATGTTTTTTTCCTTTCAATCTTATTTATAATGGCTGGTTCGTCAAATGTTCAGTTCTCATTATGTGAAAGCTGATACGAGAAGCTTACCAAAAGTTCGAAACGTAATATTTGTTCAAAAATATAAGTAACCAATGGGTATTTTTTTCGTTTATATACAGAATAACGATCACTGACCTTATTCCTCGAAATGTTTTTGTAATTAGCAAAATTAAAAAAAAATGGACAATCCCCATTAATAATTATGTAATATGGCAATAATAGTAATTGTATACGTGGGAGAGCCATTGTTTCGGCACGTATGGGCCGACTCGACCGGAGACATACCACGTTCTCACAGAAAACCGGCGTGAAACAGCGCTTGCTCTGTGTTTCGCCGAGTGAGTGAGTTTACCGGAGGCCCAATCCCCTACCCCATTCTCTTCCCTACCCCCCCCTATTACCCTATTCCCTCTTAAAAGGCCGACAACGCACTTGCAGCTCTTCTGATGCTGCGAGTGTCCATGGGCGACGGAAGTTGCTTTCCATCAGGTGACCCGTTTGCTCGTTTGCCCCCTTATTTCATTAAAAAAATAATTCAAATGTCTTTCAACGAAATCGATTTTCGATCTAAAGGTAAACAAAAAAATAATCTTGGCTAAATAAAATGGTATTTTATTTAGCCAAGATTATTTTTTTATAGTATAGTATAGTATAGTATAGTATAGTATAGTATAGTATAGTATAGTATAGTATAGTATAGTATAGTATAGTATAGTATAGTATAGTATAGTATAGTATAGTATAGTATAGTATAGTATAGTATAGTATAGTATAGTATAGTATAGTATAGTATAGTATAGTATATAGTATATATATTAGTATAGTAGACTGAAACGTCGTCAAACGCCGAACACAACTTTATGTTTACTGTCTATGCTGGTGCTGCCTCTAGCGGAAAAACATTGCAGTAATGTATCTTATTGGACAATCATGTAAAGGTTGAATCATAATAGTGAAAGATATAATGTAGGCGGATATACGGACAGGAAGTTGAGACCAGTTAGCCGTGAGTCCACACATTAAAATAACTGAACGCTTTACCAATCTTTTGTTTGAGGTTCTAATTTGACATTCTTTAGCTCAATGATAACTGCCTAAACAAGATTTGGAAAATCGGCCAAGTGCGAGTCGGACCCGCGCACGAAGGGTTCCGTACCGTTATTGAGCGAAAGATGGCAAAAAAAGTGTTTTTTGTATGGGAGTATTTTTTTAAATTAATTAATAAAGATAATAATATAAGCTCATCAAAAATGGGGAAACGTAGGTGCATGAAATTTTGCACAGTTATAGTTTATATGGTGAAGGAGTGCATCGAGCTAATATTATTTTGAAATTATGCTTTTATCATATATATTTTTAACAAATAAAACGTTACACACACTACGACACTGCTACTAGGAAAAATGACAGATTTTTGCTATACATACGAATTATACTCTTTTATTTATGGTTGAAGTCTGTTGACAACAAGTTGACAAATTGAAAATCATAGACTTAATCATAGACATAATGGACTTAATATATACTATTATAGGTTTTTGTTGAAAATGGATTATAGTTTTTTTTTATTGAATCTAAGATACTATTTGACAATGCTTACATGGCCAGTCTGATATCAGCTAAGTCCCAGAGACAAGAGTTGAAAAAAAAAAAAGATAAAGTCAATATTTAAAAAAAAATATAGGTAGTAGTCCTAAATGTCGTTGAAACATGGTTGAAACTAAGGTCGAATTTCGACCATTGGGCGATCTCTAGTAAATATGAAGCTGTAAAATAAATATAAAGCTGTATGCCATTACTTCAGTGACATCAAATCGTTGTAAAAAAAAATATCATTGTTATAATTCAATAATTCAATATCATCATAAAAAAATGTCATTTTGAAATTCATGGAGACGCTTACGAATTTCAAGTTAATTTATTAAAATTATTAGTTAAAATAAGTTGCATTCTCGTTATTATCTGTAGTATATATTAATTTATAGTCTAGGAGGCATGGAGAAGAAATGCGACTTGTACAAAATGGTCTGGGAGCTGGAATGTCCCTTCAAGGAGTTTCGAGACAATGAATTGTCAGATTTCTGGAGCACGGTTAGAATATTGGCTTAAATAATTAATTGTGACTGAGATGAATGGCTGGCTCGTTTATATTGTAGTCGGTTTCCGATAGATTCTAGTGCTGAAATGTAAATATACGCTGGAAGGCAAGGAGTGAGACTTTACAACTTGATAGAGTAGACGCTAAAATTACAGATATTTTGGAAGCTTTATTAACTGGAAAGCTTAAAGCTACTAATCTAAATCTTAATAATTATACTAGACACCCGCAACTAGTTGTGCAAAAACTCGTTGTATCACGCGGGAACCGTACGTTTTTCCGGGATAAAAAGTATCCTACATAATATGTCCATTCCTTGGACTTAAAGTATCAGCTGGGCTAAAATGGTCACATTTAGCAATTCCTCTCAATCAATTCAGCAAATGAATTGTCAAACTGACAAATGTCGAATCAGTACAAAAATACAGAAATGAATTGCAAGCAGAGTTGCATTTTGCGATTTTAGAAAAATTAATCATATTATGATTCATGTCATGATTCTTCAAAGCGACCATTTTAGCCCCGCAGATCTACAGTGCGTAACAAAAATAAGTGATAATACTTCAGGGTGTGTACGTGTTCCTTGTAGAGAGTTTACTGTGAAAGTAGCACCTCTACCAGACGATTTTTTTTTTTCACTTTTGTATGGGCCAGGGCCCGAGCGTCACGAGTTTCCCCATTTGTATGGTAAAAAAAAGTGGTCTCTCAGCGCTGCCACTTTCACAGTGAACTAAAAAGTATTATCACTTATTTTCATTACACCCTGTATACCAAATTTCATCAAAAATCGGTTCAGGGGTGGGAGCGTGAAGAGGTAACAGACAGACGGACAGACACAATTTCGCATTTATAATATTATTAGTATGGATGTATTGAGATATAGCAATCTTTGAAAATATGAGATGTCAATGAATTTGTAATACTGACCCAGGTAAAACGTAGACTATTATAATATATATATATATAAACCCCAAACTTTCATATTATAAAATTTTCTCGTCGTGATGTCTCGTATCCTCCGACTATGAAATGTTATGTGCTTTCCCGATAGGCCTGTGAATCGATCAACTTTTACGTAACATCTATACAACGTTTTCAGGACAAGCTATAGTAGGTATGTACCTATTAAGCTGAGCTGATGAATATCCCATCAAGCCCCATAAGGACATCGGTGACCGCGACACCAATAGAATTCCAAGAATCCGCGATCGAGGGAATTTGTTAGCACCGTACGCGCCATACGGTGCGGCGGCAAACGCACCGCATAGTGCACGAAATGCGGCGCGTACGGTTTCGATGTTCGCATTATTTCATACAACGAATTCTACAATGCGGCGCGTTCGGCGCGCGCGTGCTGATAATTGTGCGATCACCTTTAAATAATTTAAAAATTCTTCTGACTACACACGATTTTCTCAACTCATGCAGCTTATAGTCATTTATTTAAGACTACGTGGCCTTGAGGAGCAAAATTCAGAAAGGGAATGGATTTAGAAAGGATCCGCCGCTCGTGGATTGCTCAAATTTTGTTGTGAAGAGCACTATATTTATTGGCAGCGTTAAAAACTGGCGGTAAAAAAGCGTAGAAAAAATCTGCAGGCCATCTGTATTCACTTTGATTAGTGCGCGTGCAGGCAATTAGTACAAGTGATTAGTGCTTAGAGGAAATTTAAGGACTTGCACTAATCAGTCGCTGTCCACACGTACTTTCTCTTGATTACTAATCACCTGCACTACCCACCTGCACTTCGATGAGTGATACTCATCGAAGTGAATACAGGTCATAACTAAAGCTAATGTCTAAACTCGTATTCTATCTTCTAACCCCTCAAAACTAAAAATAATTTCGAATTTGATTGAGACTTAAGACACTGTAGACTGATGATCTGATAATAATATACACGTCCTTTATCTTTACCGAGGAAACTACTTGCTCCCACTACGAATGTAGTACCTATATTATGGCAAAGCAACGTTTGTGTAAGCTATTTGGTAAATGTAAATCCATACTTTAATAATACTAGCTGTTTGACCGAGCTTTGCTCGGTATCCGATGAAAATGACATTTTCTAGAAATAATTCCTAGCTAGATCGATTTATCGCACCCGAAACCCCCTATATACTAAATTTCATGAAAATCGTTGGAGCCGATTCCGAGATTCCAATTATATATATATACAAGAATTGCTCGTTTAAAGATATAAGATTACAGTTATGCGAAAGAGGGTCTGTCTGTCTACCTGTCTGTCTGTTATCTTTTACAGCAGAACCGATTTTGCTAAAATTTGGCATAGAAATACTTTAAGTCCCGGGAGACGACTGATGTGTATTTAATGGTAATTTTATTCGTCAATTCCCGTTTGTGTTTTTGGTGATACCAGACATGGACACAAATCAATTACAGCGCCATGTTTTCCCGTTTTCACGTAATTCAATCTGACAGATATTTGTGGTGGAAAACCGTTCATGTACGGTCTGTGGACGGAAACCGATTATGTTGTACAAAAATATTTTTGGAGCTGTTAATTGTTTACCGTATAAAAACTAATTTGAAATGTGGGAGTAGTTTGTAAACTCTTATATTACGGTGATTCCGTGGTCTACACTTTAGAGCAGGGGTCACCAAATGGCGGACCGCGGTCCGCATCCGGATCGCCGACCTATTGTGTGCGGACCAAGCATGTTCAAAGATGATATTCGTTCATCTTAGGACTTCATCTTCAACATCTCCAGGATTTAATGTCAATATCTACTTGCACCAATATTTTACTCCAAACTTCAGAGAGATTTAGCTACAAAAAATGGTTAATTTTCTCATTGATATCTAAAAAATACTCTTGTAACTTATGTTCGTAATTACCTTTGTTTAATATTTTTTTTTATATAAAATGTGTGAACCCCGAAGGTCATTTCATGTCTTAAAACGGACCCCGAGCGAAACTAATTGGTGACCCCTGATTTAGAGGTTTGGAGCTTGGCTCTTGAGTCTTGACTCGGAGATCATACGTTTTATTCTCGCCTTGGAGTAATGTTGGTTAGTTGTGGCTGATCACCTAATTATTTAACAAGAACAGACCCATGCGTTAAATAGGCATACAAAAGTCGGTCCTGCACCAGCTGATCTTTCGCCAGTCGTGTCGGTCATCCACCCATTAAGGTTTATTACGAGAATAAAGTAAAACATAGTGCTCTTAAGTACACCTGGGTGATATAAAATTGCTTCTGAACACGTGGCCTGGTTTCAGTTAACACCTCCATCTGTGGTATCGCAGATACAATAGATTTTCAATTGTTATGCGGCAGCGGCGACGGGTTAAAGTGGCACTGAAGGTGTGGAAAGCACTATATTGCCATTTTAGAACTAATGCTTTCTTCCAGGGCGCCTCAGGGTCGCGCAGCACGCAGTTCAGCCAGGACAAGTCGGCGCAGATGGAGGTGCAGGTGCAACCACTACCCAGGTCTGTGATGAGGGCCACGAGGACCTGGACCAGGGCGTCGCAGCTCGCTGAGAGGAAGTGGGAGACTGGCGTGGTGATCTATGAGGTATGAGTTCTTTTAATGACTAGCCATCTCATATTTATAAAATGATTCGCATTGTGTAACAGATTTAGGTATACAAAGTTCTGTCACTTTCTGTCAAGCCAAATTTGTAACGTTACAGGCAACATTACAAAACAATATATGGGTAACACGTCTATATTATGTATTATAGTGTGTACAATGTTATTTTTAAGGGCCTTAAAGAAAATAAAGATAAATATGACATCCAATTTTTTTTTGTTTTGGATCCAAACGATTGTAAGTACGGTCGTTCTCACATGCATTGTTGGAGTGTACACCAGCCATTTGGTTGAGTGGACACAGGAGATGAAGCAAGGGGAATATTATCGTGAGCCAATGTTATTAAAATATTATAAAAATATTTGCGTATTCCCTCTTAAAAGGCTGCAGCTCTTCTAATGTGGCGAGTGTCCATGGGCGACGGCAGATGCTTTCCATCAGGTGACCCATTTGCTCGTTTGCCCCCTTGCCCTCTTATTAAAAAAAAATTGGTTGTCGTAAGGTCTTATTACTAACTTGAGTTCTTCTTTTTTTATGAAATAAGGGGGGCAAACGAGCAAAGGAGAAAAAAAATCAAGTGACCCACCTGATGGAAAGCAATTACTTCCGTCGCCCATGGACACTCGCAACATCAGAGAGCTGCAGGTTGCCAGCCTTTTAAAAGGGAATAGGGGAGGGTAAGGAAGGGAATAGGATAGGAGCCTCCGGTAAACTCACTCACTCGACAAAACACAGCGCAAGCGCTGTTTCACGCCGGTTTTCTGTGCCGAGCCGGCCCATTCGTGCCGAAGCATGGCTCTACCACGTAAAAACGTCCACGTCTTTTACCAGGACGAGGAGGAACGAATGTCCGTGCAGGATATCCAAGTGGCCCATGCAGCTGTGATGCAGCGCTGCCCGTTCCTCCGCCGAGTGCTCTCCGTCTGCTACATGCTGGAGCGAGTTGAGGGTTTCAGTGTGAGTGACATTGTGTTTACTTTGAATAGGATCAGAGCAATGGCCAGTGCTAATTTCAATAAGCTAATCTGCACGCACTTGTTACTGGTCAATTGTGACTATTTGTTGATGAATACTAAAATATTTAAGCGTAACACAATATGTTGTTTATTTCTGTCATACTTATACGGGTCTGTTATCAAGAAACCTTCAAGATGAGAGCGCGGATTCCCTCTAATGCTAAGTACTCACATACGGTTTTGCTCGATCGAGCAATCACGTCGAGCAAAACCCGCGGCTTGGGCTTTCGTCCACACATTCAGCATTGCTCGATAGATTTACTCTAAATCGATATATTTAATTCCATCGAGCCGGCTCGATGCGAGCCTCCGAGCTGTGTGTTTTGCGATCCACACAGTAATTATTACTCAATTTTGGAGTAAAACTATCGAGCAACACCGTATATGAGTACTTAGCATTAGAGGGAATACGCTCTCTTCTTGAAGGTTCCTTTCTTAGCTTAACCTAATCGGGATTTCACCAATAATTTCTAGCCTTGCTGCCTTAATATCGCTAAATTTTTTCAATGCAAAGCTACATGCTGCCGTAATTGCTGAAATGCGAGCAATGATTGACACGCCAACTTTGTAATCGACTCTCACGTAACTCTCTCGCGGGGGGATGTTTTTCACGTCGTACGCAACACTTGCGTGCCGGAGCCGTCTAATTGGTGATCATAATTAGTTTTCTATTCGGACATCCGCTATTACTGATCCAATTACCTTAATCAGGCATAATGAGCGATTTACACTTGTGTAAACATTAGAGAGCTTCTGTTAGAGCGTCGCTCTCGACTCCGGAGGTCGTGGGTTCGAATCCCGCGTTGGAAACATGTCATTTCCAAGTTTGGTTAGGACAATGCAGGCTGATCACCTGATTGTCTGACAAGTAAGATGATCCATGCGTCGGATGGGCATGTAAAAAGTCGGTCCTGCGCCTGATCTCTCGCCAGTCGTGTCGGTCTTCCGTCCCACTGGGTTATGAGAGTAAAGGAATAGAGAGTGCTCTTGTGTACTGCGCACACACTTGGGCACTATAAAATCACTCCTGCGTACCTGGTCTGGTTTCAATGAAACCGGCCACCGTCACCGAAACCGGTGTGGGGAGTATCAGAGAGCTTCTGAAAAAGGGATTACCATTCCTGCTTTTAGATGCTTCAAAACCTTAACTTATTAGGTATGTGTTGATTATTTTTTAGCCTTATGTACGTGGCTTCAACTGACCAAACTGAATATTCTACGGGCGCCGGATAATTTCCAGCGAAAAGATTACGTCCTCTCCCAGAACTTTTAGTATCTTCACACTACGTATCATTCTAGTCGTTTCAGTGACTATACACTTCAACTTTCAAGCCATTGCTTTTAAAGGCGCACTGTTTATCAAATTCTCTTTCTTATGCTTCATTCTCTCTTTCCCAGTTCGAGCATCAGTCGCACGGCTTTACTTTCAAAGTGGGGCCCGAAGGCTGGAGGCCCTTCTACCACATCTACTCTCTGGGAGTGAAGCCAGGCGGAGGAGCGCATCATCGACCGTACTTATCCAGAAATGGTAAGGTTTTATTATAATCTAATCGTATGAAAGGTTCTTTTAATTTTTAAATTAAGTAGATAATTTTTGCAACATTATAACATATTTTAAGAATAATAATATGCCAAACTTATCCGAAACTGCTAGACGGAAAAAATTTTTGTCACACGTGGGAGAGCCATGCTTCGGCACGAATGGGCCGGCTCGACCGGAGAAATACCAGTTCTCACAGAAAACCGGCGTGAAACAGCGCTTGCGCTGTGTTTCGCCGAGTGAGTGAGTTTACCGGAGGACCAATCCCCTATTCTATTCCCTTCCCTACCCTCCCCTATTCCCTTCCCTTCCCTACCCTCCCCTATTACCCTATTCCCTCTTAAAAGGCCGGCAACGCACCTGCAGCTCTTCTGATGCTACGAGTGTCCATGGGCGACGGAAGTTGCTTTCCATCAGGTGACCCGTTTGCTCGTTTGCCCCCTTATTCGGGACCTATATTTCTTTATAATAATTATCATTAAAAAATCTACCTCATCTCTGAATATTTATCATTACACAACGGAGAGGAAAGTTGTAATGAGCACGGGCGAAACAAAGCCTGCTATCTCCATAACAGACACTTCCCAGGCACTGTAAAAAGAATTTGTACTCTCACTGGCGTTTCTCTCAATTATGAGCTGGCCTCATTGTGATGGTAAATAGAGGTTAAAAGACGCTTTCCTAATTGTTTCGTGGGTAAAGATTTAGATTTGTAGGGAAAGAGGACGCAGCATAGCGCACTAGATACAGCATATTCAACTGTTCGATGTCAAAATGGTTAGATGTATTAGCCCGGCCCGGCCGCACATTATCCGAATTTCTGATCAGCTTAATTCGGACGCTCACACATTTTGACACGTCAGAATTCTGATAGAATGCGGGGTCCATAAAAAAATTTACAAACAGAGTGCGTTCCGGCGGCGCGTCCGAATTTTTCTGATCAGAATTGTAAACTTTATTTTAAAAGATTATTTTTTTTCTCACTTTTTTTGGTAAAAAAGTGGGTCCCGTGCGAGTTTCTTATGCCGATTCTTCTCGCCGGGTTAGTTCCCGAATAGGTGGTAGGCACCATGTAGGACCTTCTGAAAATATTTATTTTAAACTAGCTGTCCCGGTGAACTTCGTGTCACTTTAAAACCTTCCCTGGACTTCTACAAATGTTTTAAGACTAAAATCAGCCCAATCCGTCCAGCCGTTTTCGAGTTGTAGCGCTAGCACTAACACATTTGAAAATCCATTTTTATATATTATATAGATTTATTCAGAAATAAAACAATTTTGATTTTTGATTTGATTTTTTTTATAGAAACTTAAGCGAACACTTCTATAGCGGCGTTGTATGCTTTTATTGGGACCACAGTTGGGACGGGTAAAAACCTCAAAGGGTCAGAACAACTGCCATGATCTTAAATTCGTAAGACGGCACTTGTTTTTTTTTTGTGTTGAACGTTTTTTGTGTTTTTTTACGTGGGAGAGCCATGCTTCGGCACGAATGGGACGGCTCGACCGGAGAAATACCACGGGCTTACAGAAAACCGGCGTAAAACAGCACTTGCGCCGTGTTTCGCCGAGTGAGTGAATTTACCGGAGGCCCAATCCCCTACCCGTTTCCCTTCCCTATCCTCTCCTATTTCCTTCCCTACCCTCCCGTTTGTTCGTTTGCCCCCTTATTTCATAAAAAAAGGCAGGTTGCTGTAGCCCTGGCGACACTGCGACTCATAAGGATTTATTGTAGTTGGGGAGGGGAAGATGGGATTTCGGGATAAGCTCGAGCGTGTCAGATTAAGCTTGTATTGGCTTCCGACATAATGTGTATGTCATGGTAAGTATAGAAACCAGATTTCTCACGTGGTGGGTTAAAAAAAAATGGCCAGGCAAGGCCAGGGGTCCTGATACGAGTTTAACAATTATTTTTTCATCAAAAAAAAAAACGAGACTTGAGAAGTTTTCTTTTCAGAAAAGAATATATTCATAATATTATTAAATTCATTGCCGGTAAGGGGATATGTAGTGGACACTCGAGAAGCTGCGACCTCTGTGGTGTGAGGAACCTTTGCAACTGCGTTTCCGCACTATCATATTGTGTTATGATCATCATCATTCATCATTAGTTTTATTAGACTTCCTAAAAATATTTTTTGCTCATTAAACGAGCTATCAAAATTAGAATGCGCAGCACAATATTTCGGACGGAAAGGCTGTCAATTTATTGTAATATTTTTGTGCAGTAAATAAAGTTCAGTTTTAAAGTGCATCGCATAATACACCACCTCGTCATGCTGCTATATAACTTACCCTTAGTTACAAAAAGAAAACGGCTAAGCCAACAATGAAAGCTACTTAGCAATTTAAAAAAAGTTTTGTAGTTGTATTAATATACAGTTTTTAATACACCCTCTATAGGCCCTCTATCTAAATAGGGAAAAATTTTGTTTCGATCCGCAACTTTAAAATGGGAAGTTTTCTCAACAAAGCGTTTTGTCTCTCCCTTTCTCTCATAGTTCTTAGATAACTTATACTGCTTTAAACAGAAAACACTTAACCTGTAGCAAATAAACTATGACGAGTTTTATTGACAAGTTCGTTGGAATTGACTTAGGTACCTGTTTAACGGGGAAAACCTGTATCTTAATATCACCAATGAGGAATTCAGGAAGTGTCTCGTACTTAACAAATCTGACGCAGATATTGTAAGTACTGTTCGGATCGGCTAAAATACTAGTTGATGCCCGCAACTCTGTTGCGCCAAAATTCGTGTGTCACGCGGGAACCGTACAGTTTTCCAGCATTAAAAAGTAACCTATCACCTATGTCCTTTCCAGGTACTCAAGGTATCTCCATACCAAATTTCAGCGGTTTGGGCGTGAAGAGATAACAGACAGACACACTTGCATTTATTATAATATTAGTATGGATTTTAATGCAACTTTAGTACAGACGGATTGAGCATAATAATTTTTATCATGTTCGATCTAGTCGATAAACTATTTATCTATTGAACACTTACTTTGAATATTATGGAATAACGTTTTGTAATTTGATAGATAAGTGACTGCATGGAGCGGAGAACGCAGCTGTTTCCTGCGTAGCTAGCACGGGGTTTCCCAGTCGATTCTTCGGAAGAAAGTAATGGCAGTTTCTTTCTCATGTCTACATATCTTATTCCCGAGCATGGCACCACCCATCGACTTGAGTTTCAGTGGACAAAGACAAGAAACTCTTTCCATAGCAACCATTAAAGCAACGGCAATTATTTTGTTTTGACATTTAGTTTCTAGGTTCTTTTTTTTTAATTATGGCACCTCGGCTATAAAACCATGGCCAGTGTCGAGTAAATGGCGGCAAATTCAAAAACTCAACGTGTAGCAACCTTGTCTATAGCCTGAATTATATACGAATATAATACGAATAATAAAAACTAAGGAACTTTATTATTCGTAGTTTGTAGATCAAAACTATAATTCCGGCTATAGACAGGGTTGCTATACATCGATTTTTTGAATTCGCCGCCATTTATTCGACACTGGCCATGGTTTTATAGCCAAGTGCCATAATAAAAATAAAAACAGAATCAAGAAACTAAATGTCAAAAGCGGATCGTCATGCTTGACATATAGATTTTCAAAAGCGAAAGATATCGAAATACGAAAGAAACTTTTACTCCAATGTTTTTCCGGTAAAACTGTCAAAATTTAGTTTCTTTCGTTTGTCTACGTGCTTGTGCTAGCTATGCTGGTGGTTTCATGTGCCCTGTATTATACGGTATACCACATGTTTCCATTGGTGTAAACCTCTTAGGCCATGGTTCAAGTTTGGTTTCAACAATGCTAGTAATTGAATAATTTTGAATATCTGATTATCTAACAAGAAAGATGATCAATACGTCGAATGGGTATTCGATGTTATGAGGTATGAGGGTTGGTCCTGCGCATCTGTTACCAGTTGGGATCCTTCACATTTATGGCTTCTGAGAGTATCCATTACGCTACCTTGCAGATAATCCCTGTGTATATACGTATACTCACACACTTGAGGGGTGTAAAAATGAAGCTGGCGTAGCTAGCTTACTTTCAATTACATCCACCAATGACAACAAAATCGGTAACTAGGTAGTTGCTTTCCATTAAGTGACTCGTTTGCTCATTTGCCCCTTAATTTTTTATAAGACTAGCTGACCCGGTAAACGTTGTTTTGCCATATAAATTATTTCTAGTATCAATATAAAAAGTAAATAGAAAACCTATTCTCAGGCCTAAGTCCTAACGAATGTATTATTAGAGAAGTTGATTCCTAGTCAGATGCCGGATCTAAGTAATTTGGTCGCGTTAAGACAAACCCATCCGACCGGTCACAGTAAACATTGATTTGACATAAGCCGACCACATGACGTAGGTGATAGGTCCGTCAACTGCCTAGGAATCAATTTCCTTGACACACAAAAGGGTAAATCGGTCGAGCCGTTTTGGACGAACTCGCGCACAAACACTGTGACACGAGAATCCATACTTCCATACTAATATTATAAATGCGAAAGTGTGTCTGTCTGTCTGTTACCTCTTCACGCCCAAACCGCTGGACCGATTTTGCTGATATTTGGCATGGAGATACTTTGAGTCCCGGGAAAGGACATAGGATACTTTTTATCCTTAAAAAATGTACGGTTCCGCCGCGATAAACGAGTTTTGGCGCAACGGAGTTGCAGGCGTCATATAGTTGTATATATTAGAAAGACTTTGGAACCTACTTACAATGTTTTCATACCACCAGGTTGGTACCTCGTCCGTCTGTACCATCTCGGCGCTTGGCGCTCTGTGTACGTCAACGACGAAGTACCTTTAGACGCCTTCGATTCTCCGCTGCTGCCGTTCGCGCCGCTCAAGGAAGCGTCTGAGACCACTGGGGTGGAGGTCACTGATGATGTCCAGCTATGGCCGCTGCTGATATGTAAGGTGAGGGGGTATATAAGCTAAAAATGTAAAATAGAAGTGCGTTTTATACGTATATACGGCTATCATAGGCAAAATAATTATGGTAAATAAGAGAAGAATGACCAGAAACAACAGTTTCTTCTTCCAATGGGCATTGTCCAAAAAAATCACATGTACTTTTTATATTTTTCTTACGTTAAAATAGGATATTTTAAGAATATAAATTAAATAATTAAACTTTTTAATCGGCACTTAACGCGACTTATTTAAGTAGTAATGCTACTACGAGTACATAGTTTTTCTCGACGTCCCCTCGTGACCACGACCGTTGCAACACGGCCGAAACGTCGAGAAAAAGTATGTACTCGTAGTAGCATTACTACTTAAATAAGTCGCGTTAAGTCCCGATTAAAAAGTTTAATTATAATGCAACGCGTAAGTTTAAAATGTTATCATAAATTAAATAATTTTGAAATTCATTGGCTACTTTTTTCTCAATAATTTTTTAAAGTTTCGCTCTGACGTCATCATCGGCCGTCAATTCACCTCTGCATATTATTGTTTTAAATTTCCTTTCAATCTTATTTATAATGGCTGGTTCGTCAAATGCAAGTTCTCATTATGTGAAAGCTGATACGAGAAGCTTAACAAAAGTTCGAAACGTAATGTTGGTCGAATTTATTGCTAATTTAACGCCATTGAAGGTCAAACAAAGGTTAAACGTATTTGTTCAAAAATTTTCGTTTATATACAGAAAAACGATCACTGACCTTATTCCTCGGAATGTTTTTCTAATGAGCAAAATTAAAAAAAATATGGAGAATCCCCATTGATGTGTCTTAGGCTTGAGTTATCTTAAAACCATATTATTGTATCGCTTCTCATCTTCGTGTACAAAATTATACACAAATTATAATATTCTACAACCCTTTAACTCGAAATGCCAAAAAGTCTATACTTATTTAAACTCTCTTCTTATTGAGATTATAATATCGAACCATTAGATGTAATGGAAAAGTTAACTTTACCAGGACTGGTCTGACTTCAAGTTAATTATTAATTAATTATCTTGCAACACGTTCTTTTTTTATGAAATATGGGTGCCCCCTTATTTCATAAAAGAACGAGCAAACGGGTCACCTGATGGAAAGCAACTTCCGTCGCCCATGGACACTCGCAGCATCAGAAGAGCTGCAAGTGCGTTGCCGGCCTTTTAAGAGGGAATAGGGTAATAGGGGAGGGTAGGAAAGGGAAGGGAAGGGAATAGGATAGAGGATTGTGCCTCCGGTAAACTCACTCACTCGGCGAAACACAGCGCAAGCGCTGTTTCACGCCGGTTTTCTGTGACAACGTGGTATTTCTCCGGTCGAGCCGGCCCATTCGTGCCGAAGCATGGCTCTCCCACGTATACTTCTTTACATAATATAATAACAGTGAGGGCATGAATCTAAACAAAATATAGGCAAACGCAGATTTGCACAAGTAAGCCTAAGTGCGTTTTAACTCCCATGTCACGAAGACTTTAGCATTAAAAGAAAAGGTCTTCCAATCAGCATTTGTCTCCATTTTAGCAATAGGACATTCTATCTACCAGCAATAGGACAAAGGGCTAGTCAATAAGCCCTTGCACAAGACTCGCATGCCGTAACACCTCCCCCGGGCAGCGGGCTATACTTTCTCAACCGCAAATAAAGACAGCTGTTCGACGACGACTTTTTGCAATTAGTCGTCCTAAGATATTATATAATACTAGAGATCGCCCAATGGTCGAAATTTGACCTTAAATTTAATTATCTTCTTCTTTTGGCTACCCGTTTAATGTATTGACTATTTCAGATATAATAAAACAGACTTCAACCATATTAAACAGAAGAGTATAATTCGTATGTACACTTAGGCTTGTTATTCAAAAAGATGGTACTGTGCACATTGTAGTGTGTGTAATTTTTGGAACGGAGTTCCTTATCGGGCGTTCGGCGTAAATCTGAAGGCTAGACAGAACGATATGTGACCTTGATTTGACCTCGACAATTTTTTAATTAGTACCTGCATATTAGGGGCAGAAGGCGTTATTAGTAAGTAAAAACGCTATCTAGTTGACACACAGGAATACTTATTCCTGTGTGTCAACTAGATAGCGTTTTTTTTAAAAAAAACAGCGACGCCTACCTATATACCTTGGTGATGCATTTCATAATCCCGTAATTTCTTCTAGAATATTTGGTAAAATTTTGATTCACTCGTATGTGCCCCCATAATTTTTTAATACAATCACAAAACACCGGCCAGTTGGCGCCATATTGTAAACAAAACGCACCTAGCGCCGTGGTGGTGAGCGCTGAACTAATTAAATCAAACGGCTGCTTTGAATTAGCTGTAGTGTTGAACGTTTCGAACGACTGAAATATTCAATTAAAAAGCTAGCCGTGAGATTGAATGGCGTTGTTCAGTCAAAGGGTTCAGGCTAGTTCAGTTTGATTGAACGTCTATTTATATATTATGATAATGAGGCAGTCGAAATTTAGTATTTTTACAATTGATCGACTTAACTAGATGACCCGTTGAACTTCGTATCACTTCCCTCCAAAATCCTAATACATTTAAATGAAAGAAAATGATACTGTCTTAAAGATTCCAAGTCTAAATTCCGTGAGCAATTCACACGTTTGTTTCTTGCGGAAAATAGTCACCATTTATAGTTCTATCAGAAAACCGTATTTTCGATATGTAATAGAAACAATCGATTTATAATATTTTACTAACAATAGGTTGAGAATAAATTGTTACTAACACCTACGGATGAATAATCTGAAATAAATTATTATTATTATAAATTATTATAATCTCCGAGCATTTCATTTGTGGGAATATGATTGAGTTGGGCACCTCAAAGGAAAGTCTTCCAACAAAGCAGTTTTTTTTTTCATTTTAGTCAGATCAGAACGTGGTTGACATTTGGGCCATTTCGTAGTGTTATTACATCCCGCATCTGTATTGTAATAGCAGAATAAGGGTCCTGAAATTGAATGTATAATCCACAAACTTCATAAATTACGGCTGTTTAAAGCGATCGTATATCATCGAACAGGGTAATATTGGCGTGTATTAGCGCCGGGCTAAATAGCTGTCGCTTAGACGATTTGACTACCAATGTTGATTTATGTGCCAGATTTAATATAGATATCCCCGTATTGACAGAACAGTGTGATTGCTTTGTGATTAGTACGCGTTTTGCGCATGATAACATTAATCGATTTACAGGGTGTAACAAAACTAAATGATAATACTTTAGGGTGTGTACGTGTTCCTTATAGAGAGTTGACGGTGAAAGAAGCAACGCTGAAAGACAAACATTTTTTTCACTTTTGTATGGGAAAACTAATGACGCTGGGGCGCTTGCCCATACAAAAGTGAAAAAAAATTGGTCCTTCAGCGCTGCTTCTTTCACAGTGAACTTCAAAAAGGAACATTTATACACACCGTAAAGTATTAGGTATCACTTAGTTTTGTTACACCCTGTAGAATAATGATCAACATTGAATGATATTGTTTTAAGATTGATTAAACCCTAACCAGCAGATTTTTTAAGTATAATGATAGGTTAATATAGATATAAACAATTTAAGAGTAACATTGTCCTACAAATAGAACAATCCATATTTTAGGCACATCAAATCTAAATACAGAATTTTCGCTGAGGAAATTGTTGTTCGGCTTATCAAAATGAAGCTAATCACGAAAAATTTGCTTGATAGTAATAAAAAAAATATTCTAGGAACCTATTAATAGAATATTATGTAAGTAGACATTTTAATGTAGCGATAGAATAATGTACTTATATTACTTCGCTGCACTTCTGTTACGAATTCACGCTTAAACTGCTGAATTCATTTGGATGAAAAGTGCTATGGATGTAGTTGGAACGGAGTTCCTTATCGCGCGTTCGGGTTAAAGGGGGCTAGACAGAACGATATATTTTGACCACCATTTGACCTCGACACTTTTTATTAGTACCTGCATGGTAGGAGCAGAGGGCGTTGTTAGTAAGTTTTCCTGTGCGTCAACTAGATGGCGTTTTTTTTAGAATAAACAGCGACGCGTTGTTAGTATTCCTGGGCGTCAATAGATGGTGTTTTTTTAATAATTTTTTGAGTGTATATTATGTATTATGTATACAGGTTTTTTGAACATAAGACATAACTTCGTTCTATTCGGGTGTCCCTTGACACCTCTCAAGTTTATTGAACGATTTTCTGCGAGAATGAAGTTGTTATCAATTTCCGGTTTATTAATATAATTGAAACTTCGTATCCGAATAAAAATTCGTACCGTGAACAGACACCTTTACGAGACATTATTTGTTATGAAATCAATATTTAAATAACAAACACAATTATGTTTCGAGTGCATTCAATATATGACTGCATGAATTTTGATGTGTGTTGTAAATGGAAAAATATTTGTTTTATGGTAATTATTTTTGAATAACAAATTCTGATTTCATTTTGAAGTGAAATACACAATAAATATATATTGAAATTTAATTATTGTATTGGATTAGCTTCACCTTCATATTTTAGAAAACAATAAAGTATTTATATAATAATAACAATAAATTATTTATATTATAGTCTAGGCTGCACTCAGGGAGATTTACTATTAACATAAGTATCATGGTTTGTTGAAATTTGAATACAAATTCTACACATTTTCAGTTATTCCCTTATTTTAATTCAAATAACTAGCTAATTATTAAATGTCCGTAAGTGCTGTCGGGAAGCTCTAAACTGCTTCTAGAAGTAGATTCGTAGAGATCTCATTATATTTACGCCAGTTTTATGTGTTGTTACGCAAAACAGTAATTGCTAATTCATTTAAACAGGCACTGATTTTTTAACATGCTATTTTATTTTTTCAGGCTCTTTTGAAGGTGGCAGCGCCTGACATGAATCTGGATTACCAGCCTGATAGCTGTGAGGATGAAGTGCCAGATTTTGACATACTACACTGTCTTACTGGAGGACTGAGGATCACTTATGAGATTGACAGTAAGTTACAGGCTGTTGCTATACAATAGACATGAAATCCACACAAACAAATATTTTATGTTTCGATAGTCCGTTTAAACATAAGAATGTTATGTCTCAAATCAGCGAGAACCTTTTTAAAAGTATCTTTTTACGCGCGAATAGGCATGATGACTATTTTTTTCTTATTGGTAATTGAAAGACCCTTAAAAAATAGAAACATCGCTGAAAGACTCTAATAGCTTAAAAATTCACCAAGATATGACAATTCAAACATCTCATAAAATAGACCTGCTCGAAGCGCTCCATACAAAGTGCTACGAAAGTATGACGTCACTCTTTCGTAGTTTATACGCATCGGGAGAGAACTTTGTTGGATAGGTATATTAAATATTGCGTTTATGAAAGTTGTTCCATAACGAAAGTTGCTTTTAATTGCATAAGTTATCGAATGGTATACAAATATTAAGAAATTTGATTGAAAAAAAAATTACTTAAATATCCAACTTTGCTAAAAAAAATACAAATGCTATCAAGCTGAAATTTTGGGAACATTAATTTTTTACCGTGATTTCTTTACTTTATTAACAAAATTCGCTAATCTTTGACCTTGTCATCATCCCTATTGTGTGTTAGTTTCATAAAAAGCCGTAGAGTAAATTGAAACGTACACTTTGTTTCGCTTCGAAGACCAACAATTTGGCATCATAAAACAAGCCATAATATGGACTCGAGACTATTAGATGAAGTCTGCAACTCCGTTGCGCCAAATCGTTATCGCGCGGGCCGTAGCTGCATTTTGCCGGAATAAAAATGTCTATGTCCTTTCCGAACTTAAATTATCTCCATGACAAACTTCAAATCGGCTCAGGGGTGTGGGCGTGAAAAACTTTTGTATTTTTAATTTTTACCTACTTTGGATATTAAAAAATGCTCAATTTATCTTAAACTCTATAATGATTTAGGTTCTGAAGATACTTGGAAATTACTGTCTACTGAAGTGCCTACTTTCTATTGGGACGGTGTCCATAGTGCCAATTCCCAGAAGATAAAGAAAAAACACATGAGCAGAGAAAATATCATTGGGAATCTATCTGCCACTCTTAAAGCTCGAACTACGGTAAGTCCTAGAATTTATGGGTATAAATAACTTAGGACTTATCATTTCTCACTGGTAAATCACAGAGATGACCTATGTGGCTCAGTGGTGAGCGCGTTGGTAGCTCAAGCCGGGGGTCGCGGGTTCGAATCCCGCCATCGGAACAAAAAGTTTTCATAGTTCCTGGGTCATGGATGTGTATTAAATATATGTATCATATAATAAAAATCTTAAATATATGTATAGAATAAAAGTATTAAATTTATTTCCGTTGTCTGGTACCTGTAACACAAGTCCTTCGGGTACTTACCACGAAGCCAGGCTGACGTGGTGTGAAACGTCCATAGATATTATTATATTATTATTATCACAAAGAATACATAAATTCACACCTTTAATGCCCGTTTTCACCAACCGCATCCTAGCAGCGATTTAAGTGTGTGTTATCTTTTGAGATTAAATTATTATTTACGTGTCACATAGGTACGTCCTTAGACCCTAAGAATATTAGCAAAACATAAGGGTTTTCAAAATGTGCCTGTGTTAAGAAATACAATATGACCTTGAAAGGTCGCTATCTAGGGGATACTTAGCGGTAAGGGCAGTTTGTGAAAACGGGCATAAAACCCTTATATATATTATGTAAGTACTTGGTAAAGCTCAGGTATACCAAAACTTGATAGGTTATTTGATCAAGCTTTGATAAGTCAATAGTAGTCATGATGAACTGTTGACTGGATTCATACTTCGACCAAATAGCGTAGGTACGCAATTAGGCAATAGGTAAACCAATTTCTCTGATAATATTACTGACTTTCTTTCATCATACAGCGCTATCCCATGACGTCAATAACAGTCAAAGACAGCAGGCAGTACGCGCCATACTACTTGCCCGGCATCACCCCGGGCGAGGAGATGGATCTGCTGGTGACGATGATCAGGGATCTACCGCTGAAGAGACCTAAGCCGGAGCCGAGTACGTATTTCACCCTACGAAGATTCAAAAGAAGGGTCTCGTGTTTTATGTTTGTACGATGATGCGGCAATATTGTATTCGCAAGGGTTGTAAAAGCTTTTAACTATACAGGTTGTAATTTTGCATAGCCGAGTTATAGCTTCTAACTTTTAACTATAATAATTATAAAGAAGAAGAGAAGAGGAAGCAGATTGATCACCTAACACCTGCCTGCCGCCTGCTATTCACATTTTACTTAAAAACGGAAAGTATTCAGTTCATTTCAATAGATCTCCTGGACCTTCAAAAACACCTATCCTTCATAGAAATCGTTTGAGCGCACAATTACCCCACACAACTATACCTGTCTTTATCATGTCCATAGAGATACCAAAATGGAAGACATACCGCTGGATCCACTGGGCGCGCGCGCACGGACTGTACGAGGAGTACGCGTGCCCCCGCACCAGGTATCTCAAGGTGGAGGGGCTGCTGCAGCTGTCTGCGGCCCCGCATCTGCTGGGCTTGAGAAGCACCCCCTCGGTAAGTATTCCATTGCTCTAACAGGATTTTTTCCTTACTCAAAGTACGTGCATAACATATATTTTTAACAAGATATTTTCAATAATATTGTGGTCGAGCCAGGCTTATACCTTATTCATTGTAATTATTGTATTCATAATCATAATGAATTTTCTAGATAAATCCAGAGTTTAGAGAAGAACAAGCAAACGCTGGTAAAGGAAAAAAGGTATTCTATAAATACTCGTATTACTAGTTGTCCCAGTGAACACTTTAAAACCTTCCCTGGACTTCTACGAATATTTTAAGACTAAAATTAGCCCAATCGGTTCAGTTGTTTTCGAGTTTTAGCGTTACTAACACAATTGAAAATCCATTTTTATATATATATATATATACTTATAGATTATAAATTGTTATAAATATTAATTTATAATTTATATTAATTTATATTATTAATTAACATTATGATAATTATTACTTATTTTCTCTTCTTATGCAGAGAACATTTCGAAAATCAAATTTTTTTACTGAACATGAGAAAAATTACCAACACACAATATTTCTAATCAATTCTACCACTATTTTCATAGACCATTCTATTTCGATAGTAATTAACAAACAAGAAGTCGCAAAATGATGTTGTAATTTGTAAGTTTAATATTAAGTTCAATCATTGATAAGTTCCCATACTTAAAGTTTATCATGATAAATTAAAAATAAACTCGCTAAAAATTGACCTTTATCAAAATCGATTGACATGATCAGCCGTTTCATTTTGCATTCGAATAACATCAAAAATGTTTTAGAAAAACCCATCAATCACTAGCCGAAATTCCACTGTGTCAAAGGGAATGGAAGCGATCGTTATCTTATTATACTTTGACTTTGACCCCGTCGATACTTTACCAACTTTGAATATTCCCCTTCATTTTGTGGAAATTACAAATTTTAAGCATTTAGGGATTGTCCATTTTTTTTTTATTTTGCTCATTACAAAAACATTTTGAGGAATAAGGTCAGTGATCGTTTTTCTGTATATAAACGAAAAAAATACCTATTAGTTACTTATATTTTTGAATAAATACGTTTAACCTTTGTTTGACCTTCAATGGCGTTAAATTAGCAATAAATTCGACCAACATTACGTTTCGAACTTTTGGTAAGCTTCTCGTATCAGCTTTCACATAATGAGAACTTGCATTTGACGAACCAGCCATTATAAATAAGATTGAAAGGAAATTTAAAACATATGCAGAGGTCAATTGGCGGCCGATGATGACGTCAGAGCGAAACTTTAAAAAATTATTGAGAAAAAACTAGTCAATGAATTTCAAAATTATTTAATTTATATTCTTAAAATACCCTATTTTAACGAAAAAAAAAAAAAAGTACATGTGATTTTTTTTTTGGACAGTGCCCATTGTATTCCGTCAGTTTAAAGGTACTTGTTCAACAATTTTACATTATGAAAAAGGAGAGTTTTGGTTGTTTGTTCACGATATTATATTAATGGGTTGCGTAAACTCAAAACTTATTTTGAAACTTTTATCCTGAAAAAATGATTACGTAATTTATAATATTATTAGCTTTCTTTAGTAGAAAGATATCATTTTTGAACATTTTATGGCTATGAAGTTTGCAGAAATAATAATTAATTTTAAAGCAGGTAGAACCAAAAAAACTGTTAAAAAAGAAACCGGAGAAAAGAAAGAACTCGAAGTCACTGAGGTCAGTCAAGTCGTTGAGGTCAATCAGATCCATGAGGAACCTGAGGAAGTCCTCGTCGAAGGCCGTAGACAAAGTGGCTGAGGAGACAGAGTGGTGTATTTTTGACGTGGTGAGTAGTGTAAAGCGACAGTCTGGATTATTAGTAATCTTGCCAAAATCAAATCAAATCAAAATATTTTTTATTCAGAGTAATTTTTTTACAAAAACATTTCCGAACGTCGATACTAAGGTGCCTACCACCGGTTCGGGAACTAACCCGGCGGTGAGAAGAACCGGCGTAAGAAACTCGCACGGGGCCATCTTTTACTAAAAAGATGGAAAATTACGATTTAAAACATATATAGTGCACCAAGGCTTTAAAGGCCATCCCAGGGTAATAAAGGGAGAGAACATAGAACGATGATATTATTATAATATTTGATCCACAATTAAACCCAGATTGGGGCAATCGAGTTATTAATTTATCTGAAAGAAAAGTTTACTGAATCATTTTATTTAAATAATAATTTTATGTTGTAGATTCAGCCGATGATCAAATATATAGACATCCTATACTTTCCGTCCATGTATTACTTCGCATCGATAGTAAGCGACAATTTAATAAAACCAATAATCATAAGTATTGGACAAGCTAAAACAACACATATAGTAGCACCGAAAGCATCACCAATTTACCTGCAAGTTGATAGTGAAGAAGAGATTATACTGAGAATATCCTTGGAAACTTTAAATCCGACAGTATTCGTCAATTCAGAAGAATACTCACATTGTGAAATAGAACCATCTTATCTGTTGGTGGAGAAGTTCAAATGGTTTGTAGATTTGGACCCGCCAGATGTGATAGGAAAAATAGGGACAATTGGATACGGTTCCACAGAAATAAAGCTGAAGCCTGGAAGACATTTTTGTAGGTAAGTGCTTTCTGGATTTTATTCTTTTCTAGGAATCATTTTTAGAAAATGTCATTTTATTCGTATTTGATCAAATACCGAGCAAAGCTCGGTCAAATTGCTAGTCATACTTATTTGTAAATAACTAGGTGTTACTGGAAATTTGTTTAATGAGAAATCTTAAATTGTAATTTTTTCAAGACAAAAACTACCGCACGTTTTCTCCCGAGTCTTTAAGTATCTCTAAAGTTCTGATAAAAAATATTTTACGGTTTAAACTTGAAGTCGAGGTAACAGATAGATTTTATACAGCTGTCTGTCTTTTATTATTTCGTTTTTATTAATGATTAAATCTCAGTCTCATGGGCGTGTCCAGGTAGGGGCTCCCGCCCCTGGAAGATAAAATGAACGTCAATTTTCCTGGCAAGTGGGAATTAAAAACGTGTTACCTACTCTGCGCAAAATGAAGTGTTGTAAACAAAATATTTTTCAGTCAGATTAATCCTGGGTACGCCCATGCTCAGTCTATAACATATTATCTAGTCTTTATTAAATTTAGGTCTAGCTTTTTTTAATTCATTCTTGGCATTCAATTGTTCCGTGCATTGGCTCGTTCAATAGAGCTAAGAAGTGATTTTTCAATGCCCAGATAAAAAGGCTGATCTCATTTATTCAGTAGATAGCGAGAAATTGGATTTTATATTAATTGACAGAGAGAAAGATAAATTATTAAGATTGACAGAAAATAGTGAATAAATTTTTATCAGAATTATCAGTCTCATAACTTTATTGTTGATGACTTTTTTACTTTTTTTAAAAGAGTTACCAAATATTTTTACTTTTAAGGTAAGATACTTTTTCAATAAAAAATGTATAGAAAATATTTTAAGACTACTGGATTGATTGTGATTAAAAATTGACACAGATTTTGAGTAAACTTTAGACCACTAACGGCCGTTCCCAATATTTGATCTATCTCTGGTTTTGCCCTACTAGAGATAGGAATAGCTCACATTAGACATTAGAGACATATATTTTATGTCAATTGTGAGCTATTTCTATCTCTATAGATAGGAATAGCTCACAATAATTAGTAGGGCAAAACCAGAGATAGATCAAATAGTGGGAATGGCCGTAAGGTAACATGTATATTAATAATATGTGTAACATGACCACTGAATCAACATGTAAGTTTTGTAAACTTATTCAATATACTGTTATAGATTATGGATCCACGCTCCATTACATTATCACGCGATGGTCATCAGCAAATCGGCTCTTGTGGTAGGAAGTCGCGATGTGGTATTGGCTGCAGCGGCTGCTGAATGTCCATGGGCTTCCAGATATTTGAACAACATTGGAGAAAGCTTCTCATCTTTTACACGAAGCAGCAGATCCATGGTGGATGTGATTGGGACGGGAAAGGGACTTTTATAAGTGAGTATTTTTGAGAAGGAGAAGTAAACTACCAAAACTTGAAATAGAAAATAATAACTACTACTCAAGTATATACAACATGTAATATTAAAAGTAAAAAAGTACAATACATTCATGTAATATTCAACAATTCAAGTATATACAACATGTAATATTAAAAGTAAAAAAGTACAATACATTCATGTAATATTAAATAGTTTAAATAGTAGTGGGTGCGATTGTAAGTAAAATCGCGTCAATTTTCCGAAATACCGTAATAATATTAAGAGTCCATTTGATGCTATAAATCTCAAAACTGAAATAATTTGTCTAAATTTGTTATATGCTAACATTTCCCTAATTCCCTAATTTTGCTACACTTTATGTATTTATTATTTATCGTCAAAATATTAACCAATCAACAACGCTGTTGAATACATAAACTCCTGACAAAATCCTCAGAAATCGGACATCAAGCATATTAATATATTTTAGGCAAGATCAACAGTGTAATAAAAGAAAAGTAGTTATTACGTCATGTCAACGTGTTGGTGGCTATGAGACAAAGTTTTGCAATAAGCTATCGGTTCTCACTTTACCGCATATTTCGACCGTTTACCAAGTGATATGGTGGTCATAATATCGGTTAATAAAAGTATATGAGCTGGATTATATTATACTTTACCTAACTATAGACTATATTTTAATGTATTTTAATTTGGAATGTTCATATTAATTTTGGGATAGTATTTTTTTAACATCTCTATAGATTTATGATTGTAGATTTTTACTTTCTATTAAAAATCTATCTATTTAAATAACTCGAGAATGCCTGGCTGGACCAATGTGGCTAAATTTTAATCTAAAAATATTTCTGATAGTCCAGAGAAGCGAATCAAAAGCGGTTTTTATTAGGAGTATTTAGGAGGTAGGAGATGCGATGTTCACCGGGTCATCTAGTAATATAATTTAATAAATGTTAGCCTGTCACCTCTATCAACTAACTTTTTATTAGATCCTACCAACCAGATTTGGAGTGGAATGAAGAAAAAGTAGGTTTTAAGAGGATACACATTCATTGGATGTTCAACCAAGCGCTGCACTCTTTGCTCATGAGGAAACTCGCAGATCCAGAGTACAGGAGCGCCTGTCAAATATTGAGGAGAGTGTTGTGTGATCCCAACTTTGGTCTCCCTCCTAAGCGACCAAGGAGTGAACCAGAGGAGACAATCGAAGAAACGAATTATTGTTGCTGCGTCAACAAGGAGTGCATGGATATACACATGGTGAGTTATTGTCGGTGACCGTGACTGTAAATGTGACCGTTACCATGAGCGTGACCGTGACCGTGATTATGACTGTGACTGTGAATGTAAGAGTACGGTTACAGGGTCAGTTTGGATCAGTTCAGTCCATCAGTCTGAGATTGACTCCAGAATGGTGATGAGTCCGTTAATCAAACGGTTACACAATCATTCTGCCGTCGATCTGGTATCTGGATCCGACTGATGGGTCTGATCCATAAAGTTAATATACCTAGCGGAATAGAGCAACAATCTCGAGCTGTCAAACGAAACCGAAATTGGTTTCATCTGTGTGTAAAAATATATGTACGTATACACTTACACAAGCATGATTGAACATGATTTCTATGAAATTGTCAACGTGCGGCACGTGCCGACTGAACCTCAAAAAAAGAGTGCTGCTGTTATGTATCACACGTCTCTTTTTACCACGCAGTGTTTCTGACAGTGACATCTCTCTTGCTCAGGCCTTTGTTTCTCTATTCCGCTAGGTATATTAGCTTTATGGTCTGATCACTGATGGACTGAATTGATGCCAGACTGAGCGTGTAACCTATGTCTAACTATGATCATGACGGTGGTAACAGTAATGATTTTTAATTTTTTAGCCCCATGTAGGTAACACCACTGGGTATTACAATGCGCCAGATAGAGTTAATGCGTGTCCGATAACGTACGTCATAGGAGATGAAAGTATAAAGATAGCTGAGGAGCTGGCACGGAATAAGGCAGCGACAGTCATACAAGCACATTGGAAAGGCGCTTGGACTAGGAAGTATTTGAAACAGCAAGTTGAAACCACTTCTGATACATTAAAATGTGTAAGTTTGTATAAATTAGATATAATAAACGCTATCCAGATCTAATCCTGGATAGATTAGATCTGGAAATCCATCCAGAGTAAGATAAAACTATTTTTAGTCATGATGGATTTTATAATATCCAGACTAAAACAAAAGCTTCTCAATGGGTGTTAGGCTTTTTGCACCAACAACTTTGAGTGGGAATGAACCTTTATTTTATGACTTTATTGTGTCCATTTTTCCAGATCATGGATACAGCTTTTGCAAATACAAAAGTTTTATCAGAGCTGATGAATGAGTTCTTTGTCAAATTTCCTGAAGCGAGATCCGCTTACTCGGTATCATCGGCGCTAACATGTGACAAGAACCTGAAGGTCTACCCTGGGAAGGTCATGGTTACCGCCCAGTGTCTCTGGATACCGTTCTTCCAATCCACCTTTCACTGCCATGGTCCTGTCAAAGTCCACTTCGATATCAAGAGCCCTTATGTAAACAACCTGCTGGTGTACGATAATGATACAGGAGTTGAGAAGAAACTGGCCTACTCCTCGCATAGGACTTATGAATTTGATCGAAATATAAAAGGGTATATAAGTTTTTACTGAATATGGTTCTTTACAATTAAAATAAAGAAAGAAGAGGGAATCTACTGCTTTTATCTATAGTCGCTTTAATATTGGCCCTAGCCTACCTATCGGATCATTTTTACGAAATAGCCTTTCCATCCATTCGAATCAAGATTTTTCAATTTAAAAGGATCATTTCATCTCACAGGTACACAGTTGTTGGTTACGCACGTCTAAGGGAACCGCAACCGATGGAGAAACCAACCGAAGTGCTCTGGCAACTGACCGTCCTCACCAACATGGCTGATACTTTCCACATCTGTGACAACGGCGACAGATGCCGAGAGCTGCCGCTGCTTTCGGCGACTAAGAGTCGCAGTTACGAAATGTATCTGCCCAACCGACGGAACATACTGTGCGGGCTTCAAGTTTCGGTGAATAAACCGGAGATATTGAGCTTGAGAGTTGCACCATCTTTTCCTGAGGTAAGTGCTTAAAGGGTTCCAATAAGGTATGTTCCAAACGCAAAATTCTATTAGCGATGTTATAAGAATATTATTATATCGGTGTCTGTCTACTAATGGGTCTTGTTAACTAGTACAATTTATTGGCAACCCCAATTATTAGGACAAGCATAAAAATGGGAAAAATTGGTGTTGTATTGCTTTATAAAAGAATTATCTCAATGCATAACATTAGTTGGAAAAAAACCTTTCTGTCACGTTCTACAGCCATGTAGACAAATATCCCTTTTATGCGTTAGCCTTTCGAGCCAGAATGCTAGTTTTTGGGTCATAAATTGTAGGAATCAATGTTATTTCAACTGTCCTCGTAAACTTACAATGTCCAGACAGTAAAAGTTACGGCGCAACGTAATGGTCGCTAAAGCCACAATAACCTACAATGTAACCTAATGAGCTATTATAAGCCTTGAAGCTTTAGTGGCAAAAACAAAAGCAATATTATTTTTATTTCATAATGGCCGCAATTTTGTTGCACTGAAATTCATTCATCGCAGAAGAATTACTGTTTAATACTCTGGGTTAAAACTGTTACTGTCCTTTACAAGGGCTAGGAGTATATTTATTTTTTAATCATCAAAATCGGTTCTGTGGTTAAAACTTGAATGAGTACATGATCAAGGTCAACAGACTGATACACTTTCGCATTTATGTTATTCGTTCGAATTGTAAATTGTTTTGAATGTGTATTTTGTAAAGGTCTAGTCAACATCTAGTAGGTTTTGCTCTCTGATGCATCAGAAGTCAATATTATATTTAATTAATGGAAAAACTAGCTGTCCCGGCAAACGTTGCTTTGCCATAATATAAATCAAGTATTTCGCCCATATTATTTTATTGAAGTATATAAGTATGTCACCATGGTAACGTCCATCGCTATCCCGTCGCAAAAACAATGGTCGCCGTCAGACTCGTGTTGTAATAATTTACTATTATTTATTCAACAAATGCACTTATCTTATATCTTTAAACGAGTAATTCTTGTATATATCTATATATACAAGAATTACTCGTTTAAAAAATTTTTATATATATATATATATATATATATATATATATATATATATATATATATATATATATATATATATATATATATATATATATATATATATATATATATATATATATATATATATCCGAGATTCCAATTATATATATATATACATAATTGGAATCTCGGAATCGGCTCCAACGATTTTCATGAAATTTAGTATATAGGGGGTTTCGGGGGCGATAAATAAATCTAGCTAGGAATCATTACGATTATACATTAGGAAGTAACACGAAGTCAATGAGTGTTTGCTATACCGAGCAAAGCTCGGTCATCCAGGTACTCAATATAATATGTACCCAGTAGCCGGTTCTCAGACCCACTGAATATGCATATAAAATTTGGTTAAAATCTGTAAAGCCGTTTCGGAGGAGTACGCGGACTAACATTGTGACACGAGAATTTTATATAAGGCTTAGCGTAGAAAAGAATATTAGGTTTAGAACCCGCTTCTTTATGTAACTTATCAGCTATAAGCATCTTAATTGATTGAAATCCACTAATGCTCCATTCAAAATGAAATCCCCAAAGATCTACCGTAGTATATTTAGCGGTAATAACGTGCCAGTATTTTAGCTGCATTAGTGTTCTAGATTCGGCAAATGAGATTAGCAATAATCACTCGTTTGATCTGCAATTTAACTGGATAGCAATTTGTAGCTGTAATCAACGACAGGTTATACCTGGTACACATTAGCCTTAGAAACGCGCGTATTGCTAGTGCATACTTTGCCTAAGGCTGGGGCTATAATCCTGAATTACCAGCGTTTCGGTTTTCTGATGTTGGTTCAGTGTGACATACTATAAAAGAAATCAGCGCCTTGGAATGGCACATTAAATTAAAGAAAAATGCGATTTGATCCCCTTTATCAAGATTAGCGAGCTAAGCATACCAAAAAAGAACACTAAAAGATTTTAGGCACAAAATGTTAGATCTTTTCTCTCTCTCTCTCTCTCTCTGTGTAAATTAAATTAAAGACACCCTTTTTATGGTAGCCATTCTAAGAGTGCTACACGCAATTAGTAACTTTGAAAAGACTATTTGAAGCTTCGCTGCATCTTGACAAAACTGTAATGGGGCTCCGAGGTACGCTTATGTTTTTAATTGGCTAATAACTTCTTTATTTTTAAAACGCACACGTTTCTGCGTTTCAGTTCATCCGATGTGCACCCACCCTTGCCGCTTGATTAATCAGTTCTGATTGTGGTGTTGCCATCAATAATTAATAATATTACGTGATTAACCGAGTACTCTGTCAATATTGTTGTCAGTGTCAACAATTGGAATTGGTGCTGTCAATAATTTCGGCCAAAACTCGGACTAATTATGTTCACGTTATTGAATTCTATTGCTAACACAAATTATACTCGCTTAGTCAATAGCTGGTTGCGGTTTTTGGGTAATCTGTTTCATATTTGGAACACGAATTGCGTAATTTGATGTTCAAGTCGTATAGCGAGCGTTGGGTGGAGTTTGTTCCATTTTTTACACTGGCCACCTCTATTATAAAATTACATTTCATTAACCTATAATGTTATCATAAGAAAAAGACAATACTGGTATAGTTGGTAATTCAAGTATTTTTAGTTTGGTTTAAGATCCTTTAAAGAATATGCATACAGACAGATAACAGAAATCGACGTTACTGTAAACTATGGTCTATGCTCCCAAGTTATATGATCTAAAAATCTACCAAACATTCCATTTGTTCCTTTGAAATGTAATGCATATCCTGTTGAGTTGTTATAAGAGGGGAAACCGGGTACTTTCGTATTCCATGTGCATTTCATCTCGCGAGATCTCATCCGCAGTATATTATATGCTGACGCGGACATCTTTTTAAAAATGTTCGTCTTTGAATAACAAATCTTGGGATTCATGGAGTTTGTTTTTGAAGAAGGGTCTCAAATAAGGCTCTTATTAAGTGAGGTCTTTCTTCGAAACTTTTAATATTATAAGCCCACAGTTTTAAATATTTTAACAACATTCAGGTTACTTTCGTTTGTGTATAAAATATGTAACTTGAAAGAACCACCTTCGTTGTAAAAACTACAGTAAGTATATATCCTGTTCAACTCAAAGTATTATACCTCAATAACCATCGAAATCGGTTAAGCGATTAAAGAGTTATCACATAGACAATAATAAACTTTATAATGTACCATCGAGGAAGTTGATTCCTATGCAATTGACAGACCAACGTTATTTGGTCGAATATGTCAATTCAATGTTAATTGTGATCTGTCAGCTGGGTTTGACGTAACGCAACCAAACTACTTAGGTCCCCGATTTGCATAGGAATCAACTTCTCTGATAGTACATACACATCAAGAACAAAATTAAATAATTTGTATTCACAGTGAATTATTTTACAAAACTGTTTCTGAACGTCTGAACTATGGCGTCTACCACCGGTTCGGGAACTGGGGTCATCTTTTACCAAAAAGATGGGAAAAGATTTTTCGCATTTGTAATCATAACATAATGTATCGATCATAGATCTTTCAGCAAAAATTTATAGTAGTTGTATTCTTATAATATGAAGACGTATCCTATAGCAAAACGGACGGGTTTTCAAAAAAAATCCGCACAAAGCCACTGACGACCTCAATATTTTCAGTTGAAACTGGAAGCCGTCATTCGCACCAACACCGAGGATCAAGTGGTGGAAGTGGGAAGGTGCAGCGGGGAGGGCGAGCTGTTCTGGCCGGCCATACGTCTGGAGCCCACCACTCCGCGGAGCCCGAGGGCGAAGCCTCCGGCGTCACACTACAGCCTGTTCTCTGAATCGGTAAGATATTATTTTATTCATTGAAGATTTTATAGTTTTTTTTTTAATTATTGATAATATTAGCAACAACATTTAAAAAAAAGTGAACTGCTTTTATTTTAATTTCTATTGATATTTTCAAGAACCGACCGTAAAATTATTGGTCCGACCAGTAAAATAAATTTTGGTTTCCCATTAATTAATTCAGTTTTTTACTTGCATTTACGAAAAAAAATATTGCCTTTAATTTTCTATCACTCTATATTTTAAGACTATCTTGCTTTTTATTTCTTGTAGGCAATAAAAGCTAAACATTCCAAGTCGAGAACTTCTGCCAAGTCTTCAATATATCAAAAGGTAAGTTGAGAATTTTCAGAACCAACCTACATACTACATAGTCCTACAGCAAATCTTTTGAATGCCAAACAGACCAATTGAATAAAAAATGGGGTTGTTTTGGATGTGCAAGTTCCAAAGTAGCCGCAATTTTTTTAATGGGATATATAATATCACTGCAAAGTTTTCGCATTAGAGCAGAGGCAGCACCAGCATAAACAGTAAACCTTCGATCACTATGAATATACTAGTGATCGAAGCAGTAAACAAAAAGTTTCATTCGACCTTTGACTGATTTAAGAATATAACGACGCGACGTGTGCAAGATGTCGGAGTTTGGTCGGATTATATTTTACTAGCTGTTGCCCGCGACTTCGTCCGCGTGGACTTCAGTTTATAGCGCGCGATGTCAACAAAATTGGTGTCAAAAGCTTTTATAAAAAAAAACCCTGGTACCCCTTAAATCAAAACAGCTGTGCAATATGCACATAATATTTCATTTTTTTAAATTAAACTTTATATTATATGCCAAATTTTAAAGCTTATTTAGCCCCCCAATTACACAACTTTACCCATAAACTATTTATCATTAATAGGTTTAAGGTTATGTCACTGTATATAATATAAAGTACTGACTTATTAAATAACGTAAAAAAGAAATAACAATAGAAAAAAATTCGGAACTAGAATGTATGATGATACCACCTCTTATAGAAAGATGTTGGGCAAGCGTTAGCGCGATGTAAGAGACGCACGGCGCCATTTAGTACGCATTTTTGGAACTAGAATGTATGATGATACCACCTCTTATAGAAAGATGTTGGGCAAGCGTTAGCGCGATGTAAGAGACGCACGGCGCCATTTAGTACGCATTTTTGGAAATAACTTAATTTGAATAAATTTTCGTATTTTCACCCCCTTACAAACCTTTTTTCCAGTAAAAAAGTAGCCTATGTCCTTTCTCAGGCTTTACATTATCTGTATACAAAATTTCATTACAATCGGTTCGGTAGTTTTGGCGTGAAAGCGAGACAGACAGAAAGATAGACAGACAGACAGAGATACTTTCGCATTTATAATATTAGTATAGATTGTATGTAGTAGTATCGCTCTCTGCTCCGACATTTGCATAATATTCCATCATAAATGAAGACACGAGTGAATGAAGTTAATAACTAAAATTTAAAAAAAAACTGACGTTTCTTGCATTAACCCATCAAGCCCCATAAGCTCATCGGTTAGCGAGACACAATTAGAATAATGTCTAAGCACACTAGGCCGAAGTCACGCGGCGTAAATTCCGCATGATTACGCACGGAATGTAACGTAATGTAACAGCTCGCCCCCCCGCTGCACCTTCCCACTTCCACCACCTGATCCTCGGTGTTAGTGCGAATGACGGCTTCCAGTTTCAACTGAAAATATTGAGGTCGTCAGTGGCTTTGTGCGGATTTTTTTTGAAAAACCGTCCGTTTTGCTATAGGATACGTCTTCATACTATAAGAATACAACTACTATACATTTTTGCTGAAAGATCCATGATCGATACATTATGTTATGATTACAAATGCGAAAAATCTTTTTCCATCTTTTTGGTAAAAGGTTTTCCCGAAAAGTTCCCGAACCGGTGGTAAACACCGTAGTTCAGACGTTCGGAAAGAGTTTTGTAAAAAAATTCACTGTGAATACGAATTATTTGATTTTGTTCTTGATGTGTATCTACATTATAAAGTTTATTATTGTCTATGTGATACCTCTTTAATCGCTTAACCGATTTCGATAGTTATTGAGTTATAATACTTTGAGTTGAAATTGCCGACGACACACTATTCCATCGCGTTCCGTGATCCGTCCATATTTTGTATGCGTTTGACATTGCAGACGTAATTTACGCCTGTCGCCACGTAACTTCGGCCTAGTGTGTTTAGACACTAACAATAGATTTCCAAGAATCCAAGATCGAATTTATGAATAGCTAGGTATATTTTGCTAGATTATGAAATAGGTATGTTACAGTGATTGTTCAAATTATAGGAGAAAAAGTGAGTCGCTCTTATGTTGTAAAATGTTAGTTTCCCGGTTCATCCACTCACGACGTCTTCAAATCTAAGTTGAGATTATGTTTCATGATACTGTTTGACTCACTGAGAGCTGATGATGACGACGCCTCAATATCGCAGATATTTACATTGCGAGGTCCTTATACGGCGTGTCCCAAATTTCATCAAACGATCCACTTTGTCGTCAAAGGACTATCGAGTTCCTTGCCTCATCGAATTGTTATACGCCTATAATATTATCGTCTTGTGTTGTCTTAGGGTCGCTTCTCACTGAGATGCGTCGAGACGTGACGCGACGCGATGGACCAAAATTGCAATATCAAGCAAGCTTTATTTCAATTTTAATTGTCTTTAAAGAGTCTCAACTCTCACCTTGTTGAGTATCGTTTCAACAACGAGACACGACGTGATTGATTTTTAAGGATTTAAAATTGAACTTTATATTGCTACCAAGAAACTACAATAATAATTGTTACAATGCTTAGTTTGTGGTGCACCTCGCCACAATAGACATAATGACCAGTAGTTCGACTGCAAAGAGACGGACAGGTTTCAATATCTGTCAAATTCGTCGGGTTTCACTAGGATTATGAACGGAATGTGCGTCGCGCTGGCTGATATAATAAATTTTTAAATATTAAAAATAAAGTTTTCAAAATTGGATTCTGACAATTTTAATCGCATGTGCCAAAACACAAACAACAATACGACAGTTTTAAATTCGTAGGTAACAAGTTAACAGCCCTAGCGACGATTTTCGTCATAATACGTCAAATTTAAAATTTTCAACATCAGTTCTAAGTCGGCATACTCTATCATTCTGTCTACTCTGACCTCGCTGCGCATCCGCATGGCATGAAACTTGATTTTCTTTTAGAGAAACTGAAGCTTCACTTTCAATCCTATAAACAATGCAGCGTTAAAACTTAAATAAAACGTCGTGTAACTCGTCTCGGTGTGAAGTGACCTTTAAAGTATGTCGTTATATAGAGAGGGTATCACAAGTGTCACATTATGTTATACAGAGTGCTACTTATTGTATACACGGGGTGTCTTATAAAGTACGTATCAGCCAAAATGCTAAGTGCACCTTTTTCGCTGACAAAAGATGTAGCTTGAGAATGTAATTTAGTTGTTTCTTGGTACTTTGGTAATTAATCATTATTAATACTAGCTATTTGATCGAGCTTTGCTCGGTATTCGATAAAACACGAATAAAATTACATTTTCTAAAAATGATTCCTAGCTAGATCGATTTATCGCCCACGAAACCCCCTATATACTAAATTTCATGAAAATCGTTGGAGCCGATTTCGAGATTCCAATTATATAATATATACAAGAATTGCTCGTTTAAAGATATAAGACTACGCCTCTGTGATCCAGTGGTTAAGAGCGTGGCTCTTGACTCGGAGGTCGTGGGATTAATTCCCGCGTTGGAAACATGTTATTTCCAAGTTTGGTTAGGACAATGCAGGCTGATCACCTGATTGTCTAACAAGTAAGATGATCCATGCGTCGGATGGGCGTGTAAAAAGTCGGTCCTGTGCCTGAACTCTCGCCGGTCGTGTCGGTCTTCCGTCCCACTGGGTTATGAGAGTAAAGGAATAGAGAGTAGCTCTCGTGTACTGCGCACACACTTTTTAGCGGGCAAATGGCCCACCATACATTCCCACCACTGCAAATCCTCTGTCGCCAGGATCAACAGTAGTAACGAACCACGAAAACACTTTGTTATGATTTCTGAATGTTTAAATTAATTCATTGCTTTAATATTATGTAACAAACAATTATATTATGAATTACATATTTTTCTGCAGGCTGCAAGAAATCTGGCTGAATTTGAACCAAAATCGTTCACTATTGAGTAAGTTTTTATTTGTCTTGGGTGAGCTAGTGAAGTCAAAATATGGTAAAAAAAATGCCTCCAGTATTAATTATCTATAATAAAGATTTTTTTTATCTTTATTATAAAATATATGAAAATGTATTTTAAATTGTGTTAGTAACGCTAAAACTCGAAAACGGCTGAACGGTTTGGGCTAATTTTAGTCTTAAAATATTCGTAGAAGTCCAGGGAAGGTTTTAAAGTGACACAAAGTTTACCGGGACAGCTATAGGTAGTTAAAATAATATAATATTAAGTAATTGGTATAACGAAATTCAATTAGGTTATGTATGTGTACCTACTATCTGAGTAGTTGATTCATAGGCAGATCGCGGACCTACTAATTTGATCGCATTAAGTCAGTTTCAGCCGACTTATAATGGTGCGCTTATACGGGCAACTAAAATTGCTCCACTCCAGTCAATTCTTGTCAACTTTGACGTCACGACTACATCAAGCAATTTGCGGCAACAAGCAGCAATATTGCGCAATACAATATTGAGTGATATGGCCATCGAATATTTGAGCGATATGACACTATACAGAATAAATTGCTCCATATTGCTCCACTAATTGCTCCAAATCGCTCCATTCGTGTCCATCGGACCAAATGACGTAGGTCCGTCAACTGCCAAGGAATCAACTTCTCTGATAGTACCTTATATTGTTATATTGAATGTAGAGTAACAGCCCTCACTGGGTGGCCGACGACGACTGCGCAGTGGAGGAGGGTCGAGGAGCATCGAAGGTCCCGCGCCGAACAACCAGGTTCCCTGGACTCTGTGAAGAAACAGGTTAAAGAGAAGGTGAATATATACAGCCAGAGGTAGAAGGATATCTAGGGACACTTTAGAGCGGCTCTGAATTTAGTATAGACACTTAGACAGTATAGGCCAAGGCCTATGGGCGGCAGCGTCCTATGGCGTCCTAGGGGGGGGCGGCAGCGTCCTAGGATGGCGACAGAGTTCGTACATAGGTGCGGCAAAATTAAAGTGACCTATACTTTAATTTTGCCGCACTTTTTTTCCTGTTTTCCTGCTTTTCTCTTGAAGTTTTTTCTGAATTTTTTTTCTATAGACCTCGCGGAGCCCGAGACCTTTCCAACGAATGCAAAACCATGGAAATTGGTTCGTGCGTTCCGGAGTTATAGCGTCAGGAAGGAAAACCCGACTTTTATATATTAAATTGTACAACCTGTGGTAGATTATCGGACATTTTCCAATCTTGTTCCTTGACAATAAGGTACCGATTCTATCGCATAAATTAATGTATGCGATAGAAACGCGAAATGCGAGTAAAGACATGAAGAGTAATGTAGTTCCGTTAATAATAATCGATGTATTGAGGCTAAGTACCGATTTACATACATAACTAGATACAGTCGCGGGCATCGTGTTATGTCTTGACTCTGTCGCTGCTAATTTTAAATCCATTCCAACAACAAATAGCGGTCAGCTGTTGATGACAGCATCGAAGTTGATTAATCAGAGCTTGTAGCCAAGGCGTTTTCTTTATCGATTCTTTATAGAATCGTCGATCAAAATGTATGGAATTGACATAAGAGGAGACAAGTCGTCGAACGTCAACGTCTTAAGCAGCCTCCATACGTTGGCCGTGTTTGCCGAACAGAAGAGGACGGCGCTTTACTAAAAAAAGAGATTGAATTATTTGCGTCTTTCTTTCTGGTATAGCGCCTCCCCTTCTGTTCGGCAAACACGGCCAACGTGTAGAGGCTGCTTTAAGGAACGCTTTAAATGTCAATTCCATACATTTTGATGGACGATTCTATAAAGAAGCGATCAAGAATAGGTCTTCGCTAAAGGACCAGTTCTGATTGTGGTGTTGCCATTAATAATAATTAATATTACTTAACAACAGAGTAGGTACTCTGTCAATATTGTAGTCACTGTCAATCGTCAACAATGAGGATTGTATGGCGCTATGTAGCCGTAGCCCGTAGGGTCTGCCATGTCAAATGTCATATCAGACTGACACATTTCAGCTATATCACATGTGGATGTGGAAGCTATTTCGTGACATATGACAGCTGTTTGACATATCATGTGATGAGAGTATCGACGCCAATATTTTTTCCAGTTTTCCATTACCCGCAACAAACCACCTCCCTACGTTCCCAAGCCCAACGACGCGTACGTCGAAGTGGAGTACTCGCACGTCGGTGACAATGTCGCCGTTCGACGTGACGACGACAGGGAGCAGCAGTTCTACAGCGCAGTGCGGAGTTGGAACGCCAGCGATCCACAGAGGAAGGTGAAGTGTGCTGAAGTCAGGTAGGTATTTTATATCTATATATATAAAACTCAAAGGTGACTGACTGACATGGTGATCTATCAACGCACAGCCCAAACCACTGGACCAATCGGGCTGAAATTTGGCATGCAGGTACATATTATGACGTAGGCATCCGCTAAGAAAGGATTTTGATCAATTCCACCTCCAAGGGGCTAAAATACGGGATGAAAGTTTGTATATAATAATACTTCTTAACGCGAGCGAAGCTGCGGGCAAAAGCTCGTTATTTAAATAACAGGTAGTAGGTTACATATTTTTGTACAGGGTATGTATGTTACAAAACTAAGTGATAATATTATGTCTATACATACAGTAAACTCTATAGTTCACTGTGAAAATAGCAGCACTGAAAGAGGATTTTTTTATTATTTGTATGGGCAAGCACCCGACCTTTGGTATGCAAATAGCCTTTAGTGTCTGTCTTCGTTGGCCTATGATTATAAGAGAAGCGATTAGGAACATGTGGTAAGCTGGCTGCATCGGCAGTCATCATTATCCATTTTGACGCAACATGAAGAACGAACTTAAAGGACTTGACGATACCGTCGCCGTGCTAATAGATGAATCATCCAGCAACGAATTAAACAGTTTTAAATTACAGTATTCAAAGCCACCCAATCGTGCTGAATCGTGGCTGTATTGGAATAAACTTGCAATAAACATAGTTTAGCGCATTCCGCCTGCGACCTCCTCTGTTTGCTCGTTGCATGCCAAGACAAACAAGGTCTCGTGAAAAATGGCCGATTTTCATGAAATACCTGGCGCCGATGCGCTCTTTAAATTGTAGTACCATAATATATTTTTATTTAGCTTGGAAGCTAGTTCAAAGTGGTATTCCTTTTCAATCGGGGTTTTCTTTTAGATGATTTTCTAGGTTTGTGAGCTCAACTTATAACAATAATCCTAATGACCTATGATATTATAGATAAGAACGATTTTGTTATAACGATCGAAAATATAGTAAAGCATCAGCTTTCAGCAAAAAATAAGTCAACTAACAGTCTAACTGTCGCAGTTCTTGGGGTACAATCTGGCGACAGACTTAGAGCCAGTCCACACGGTGCGTTGCGTCAGCGTTGCGTCGAAGCAGCGCTGCCGCTTAACGCATAGCCGGCCACACGGGCGCTACGTCCGCGTCATCGCAGTGTTATTACGAAGCAGTCTTAACGTCAACACCCCCTCCCGCTTCGTCTCGGGGGCTGCTGTCCGTCATGTGTGCGTTGCAACGACGCAGCGCGCCGTGTGAACACTTTGGTTATTTGCTAGTTGCTACGAATAATAAAAACTAAGAGTAATTGTGTCAAAAAATGTGTCCACTAGTCACAAAAATATGTGACCCGAATGTATGCATACTTTATGCATGTATTCAGTACACAATTTTGTGTAATTAATATATTATAATAGTAAAAAATATAGAAGTGACAATAATTAATGTCAACCGCTGTATAATATTTCGTAAATTTAAGTGTTAGTGTTTCGTTGCTATTGCTATATTTTAGTGTGCGAAAAGGAACCAAATTCAAAACGGTTGAAGTATGGGAGTTACGTTTCCTTAGTTCGATTATTCGTACTTTATTTGCATGTAAAACAACGCAACGGCAGCGCTGCGTCGACGCAACGGTGACGCATTGCGCCGTGTGGACTGGCTGATAGACAACTCTTAGTTATAGGGTCCCGTTTTTTTTTACCGACTTCCAAAAAGGAGGAGGTTATATGTTCGGCTGTATGTATCTTTTTTACTCTTGACTTCGAGTTCTATAGAATTGAGAGAGTTTAATTCTTCGACTCGAGACGGAACCCACAAACTATTTTTAATTCTAATATACTTCCTTGAGGTACTTACGATCAGAGTTCAGACAGGTCCATGGCCCATGCACCAACTCTTACTGAAAACGGTTAATATAGTTTCAGAATGCTGACACTAATTTATTCCTATTTATCTGGATTCAAATAAAAATGTAAAACAATTAAATAGTTAAAAATTAAGGCTCGCAAGGTTTCTGGAGCGAGCCCGGAGCCGCTTTGTTGAGTTTAATACTTCTGAGTGGTGTTTTGTCTTACACCCGTTTACGTTAAGGCCCAAAACACACTGCCCGACTGTTAGCTAGACTTGTACAATCTAGACATCATGGTGGAAGATCATAAGTCATAACCACTGACCTCCATTATACAAGTACGCTGGACAGATGATACCCAGCTGTTTTTGTGCCTATTTGAAGCGGAATCAGCGCCCCCAAAATTGGAGGAAGAGAACTAAATCTGACGTAACCTGCAAATGGCCGCTCGATCGCTATTGGTTGTAGAAAACAAAGAGAATATAATCACTACGGTGGTAGAAACTAGTATTAGTTCCAAGTACTCCCACTACTGCTATCAGCGCCAATATGGCGACTTAAACGTGATGTTTACGTTAGATTTAGTTCTCTTTCCCCGATTTTGGGGGCGCTGATTCCGCTTCAAGCAGGCACAAAAAACAGCTGTCATTTCAAAGGGTATCATAGGTCCAGTGTACTTGTATAATGGAGGTCAGTGGTCATAACTCAGTCATAATACACGCAATGCGAGACGACAAAAGTCAACTACAGTATATCGCAATGACTGCTTAATTATAACATTATTGGCGTTACTTACCATTATTATAATATCACAGAATATATTATATTATTAGTGCCAACAGAATTCCCACTCGTGAAACCCGTTTAAAAAAATAACAACTCTTGCTGCGATACTATAAAGTTCAAATTCCGACCGCGCAGTACTAGGTGCCTACAATTATATTTGCCTACATGTGCGCTCTCTTTTTATCGCGTAAGAGGTACCCTTTCTGACGAAATCAAGATTGTCACCTTTTAGAAAATAAAGTAATCTTCTTTTAATTACTATAGCTACTAATAGCAAACTTTTTTATAGTAATAATCAAATTTTAGTAACCCAACGTATATTTTATAATAGTTTTATATTCGATTATAGTGTAGGAGCTGGTCAGGAATTTTTTACAACATAAACATAGTAACTTGTGTTTATTTATGTGTAGTATGTGGTTTGTTTGTAAGAAATTGGTTTATTTGCTATGTTTGTGTATTTTTTTTATCTTTTTTTTGTATTTTAAAGTCTTAAATTACTTTATTGAAATATTTCTTTGACTTTTTTCAATTGTTCATATTTATCAGATTAATAATGATTCTGTCACAGCGGTTAAATCAGTACGTAGATATATGCGACGAAAAAATCTTGCGCGCGCGTCCTCGTTCGCTTGTGAGTCCCTTGTGATCTGCCCCTTTAAAGGGGTACTTACAGTTCGATACCTAAAGGCGCGAGTAGGACAGGCCTGATAATATTAAGACCGTATGACTTTATGCTGTGCAAATGTTAAAATCGAAAAGGTTGGTAGTATTTTGAAAAAATGTATTATAACAATTTGTATTTCTAAGGAAAGAGTTTCGGGAGCTGTACCTGGAGCCGATGCCGTCAGCGCCTTCGCCCAGCGAGTATTCGATACATGAGGTAATAATAGTTACTACTTACTAGCTAACATCGGAAACGTTGTGCTATTATCAGGCTTAAGGGAACAGTGTATTTTCTACAAATTAAGTTTTTGAAATTACAGTCTTTTACCATTTTTAGATTAGTTGAGACCTGCGGGTTGATTCACGATTTCTGTTCTAATCGAATTCGTAAGCTTTACGTGCGTTCATCGGCCATAAATAATTAGTTTCCGAATTGCGAATTGCGCATTGCGAATCAGGGCCCTGATCAGATTTCTTGGTAGTAATAGGTAGAGGTAGGGTAGCTAAAAATTTTAATTATTAGTAAAAAAGTAAAGAGCTGTAAATTGAAAGCTAATTTAATTTCAGGAGGAGGTTGAAGGCGAATTTATGAAGGAGGAAACAGGTTTGTATTTTATCTTACAGATAAAATACATATTACTTAATATTTTTTTAAATTCGTTACTAGTAACACTTTTATCAACATTACCTACGGGTAGGTAAGGTTCTTATATTCTTATACATAATAATGAAGGTAAAGTTCTTATTCTCACTTCGTAATGTAGATTGTGCCTTAATAATTATAGTAAGTAGTTGAAGCAAATCATCAAACTAATTAGCATGATATTTTCAGGCAATCCAATCACGCCCAAGGACAGCGATGATGATGAGCTGTACCTAACTCTGCCAGACAAGCTGCGAGACAAGTTCGTACAGCTGGACTTTGTGCCGCTGTGCACCAGGGAGAAGACAGGAGACTGGTGAGGAACTTGCTAAAAATATAGCAATTAAAGAAATAGTCCTTAGTTCCACAAAGATAGGAAAGGGTTGAAATTTGTTACTTATAGAAATAGATAAAAATAATAACGATAATAAATAAAAACCGGCATTTTGATATGACCGAACGGTGTCACTCTCTCAGAAACAATCTATCGACACTTCTCAAGCTAAAATTCATCAAGTCATTCAAGCTGCAGACTGCAGAGTGTGACAGGAATAAATACATAATATTTTATTTTTTTTATGAGATAAGGGGGCAAACGAGCAAACGGGTCACATGATGGAAAGCAACTTCCATCGCCCATGGACACTCGCAGCATCAGAAGAGCTACAGGTGCTTTGCCGGCCTTTTAAGAGGGAATAGGGTAATAGGGGAGGGTAGGGATGGGAAGGGAATAGGGTAGGGGATTTGGCCTCCGGTAAACTCACTCACTCGGCGAAACACAGCGCAAGCGCCGCTTCACGCCGGTTTTCTGTGAGAACGTGGTATTTCTCCGGTCCAGCCGGCCCATTCGTGCCGAAGCATGGCTCTCTCTCGTATTATGTACTCTCGAATAATACAACAGTAGTGGTGTAAAAAGCAAATAAAATAGAATTATAATCATCATAGGTAGTTCTCGTATAATTTTCTGGATATTTTCAATATTAGAAAGATGAAGGCTAGCTCATACTTCAGTCACACAAACATTAAAATATAGTATTCTCGCTGATGATAATGCTTAATTTAAATGAATCAAATTCACATCCTAATTTTATTAATCACACGTAGTTGCATACATTAAAATATCCCGTACAATTGCAATAATAGGTCCTGCAATTTATTGGCGTATGAATAATTAGTAAATAATTGAATTGTCCGAGTGTATACTAATTATTGCGGTTGTTATTCCGCTTACCGGTTCGCGATTGATTGCCTTACGCTGGGGAGCTAAATTAAAAATGTGACCGGAATTTTTGATGAGAGGCCTACACTTACCCTCAGGTGAAAGTAATGGCTGGGTTAGAGTAACAACAGCCCCTAATTTAAAAGATGTGTTTATGACAATTTTGCTAATATATTGCTCTCTGGGAGTGCCGGCAGAATTGAAACCGCAAGAGCAGGCTTATAAAAAAGATAATACCTACCCCCGTACACCCGTTTTATTTTTGTTTCTACGACGCGTCTTCTCTTCGTCTTATAAATTTTCTGATAGTACATGTGTTTTTATTAGTCATAACGCGAATTCGACATTAAAAAAAATCATTGTGCGCAAAAGTACACGATTCCGCTAAGGAAGTTTTCACTTGAAAATTGTAGATTTTCCCGCATCGAGTATACCAAACAGAATCAAATTATACTATTTAAACATTTAACAGACCCTAATTACATTAAACTTTAATGCTTTTAAAGCAATTCTTACTCATCCATGGTTTCAGCATCATCATGACACCTGAAATGTTGGAAGCCGCAGAAAAGAAGAGACAAGAAGAAGCGGAGAACGCGTTAGAAGTGATACACCAGCTGCAGCTGCACAATGAGCAGCTGCTAGCACGGCAGAAGTTGAGGTGTCTCATGCTGGAGAGGAGATTCCCAGGTCAGAGGAATATAATCTTATTAATAAACGATGCAATGCAATTGATAATATTAATGTTATGGATTGTTTAGGAGATAAATACATTGGCAAATTTTGTAGCAGTCAAAAATTGAGGTTTCTGTGTGACTTAAGTTTTGGACGGTATCTAATATGGTTTAGTCACGATGGAAAAACAATAAATTATTAAGAACGTCACTGAAATATGCCGTGTCACGCGAATGTCTTTAAGTAGCAAGCTAGTCAAAGAGTTTCATGAAAATTTTAGAGATACTCGTACTGCTAAATATCTTTGATGTTTTCACCATCTTCCTAAAAAAAACAACTACTTAAAGTACTAGTAATGAAAGCTGCAGCCGTGGGTGCCAAAAAAAGCGAAATTTAAATAATAATTTATTAATTATAAGTTTTACATTAATTGAGATTAAAATTACTAAGCACGGATTACAAATTAAGAGTGATTCCCTACTGAAGTGAAGTAAAAGAATGAGGTCTTCTGCAGCTGCTGGTCCCACGATGGTGGTGGCCGCTTCTGCTGAGTTGAATATTCCCTCGAACTGATGTCGAAATCTTGCACCGTGTGCGGTACAGCGAGGTTAAGCTGTGTGCACACTTGGGTTACCGTACTCCTCTGAAACGGCTTTACTGATTTTCAACAAATTTTATATGCATATTCAGTGGGTTTGAGAATCGGCTACTGGCTACTTTGCATATTGATAAGTGCATTTGTTGAATAAACAATAGTAAATTATTACAACTCGAGACTGACGGCATCCATTGTTTGTGCGACGGGATAGCAAGGGACGTTGCTATAGTGCCACACTTATTTAGTCACTTCAATAAAATAATATTATGGGAAAAACACTTTATATTATGGCAAAACATCGTTGCCGGGACAGCTAGTATTCATATTATAAATTATCTTCATACTGATATAAAGGTGTGGATACACTTATATTGAGGTGTACTGGAGTTAAGGCCCTGTATTCCCAGAAACGGACGATTTTCAAGATTTAAAAGTGACAGTAGACACAAAAATATAGTAATTTAAATTCTGAAAAAATATATGTATTACTTAAGGATCTAACACAGTGGAATTTATATTCCATTACACAATGTCATGAACTTCACTCGATAGAAAAAAATCCCAAACTTAACTCTTCTTTTAACGAATTTTCCATACTATGTCCAAATTATTTGGAATTTTCAGATAATTTTTGCACTGAATTAAAGACAAAGAATATATCTAGGGCGATTCGTTTTTTTGACTCGATTTATTTGACATTGTGTAATGGAATATAAATTCCATTGTGTTAGATCCTTAACTAACACATATATTTTTTTCAGAATTTAAATTACTATATTTTTGTGTCTACTGTCACTTTTAAATCTTTAAAATCGTCCGTTTCTGGGAATACAGGGCCTTAAGATAATGTAACATACTCTACAACATTATTAGATACGAGCTTTTGCCCGGCTTCGCTCGCGTTAAGAAGTATTATTATATACAAACTTTCATCCCCTATTTTAACCCCTTGGGGTTGGAATTTATCAAAATCCTTTCTTAGCGGATGCCTACGTCATAACATCTACCTGCATGCCAAATTTCAGCCCGGTCAGTCCAGTGGTTTGGGCTGTGCGTTGATAGATCACCCTGTCAGTCAGTCACCTTTGAGTTTTATATATATAGAAGATTGAAGATTGATTTGAAAACATGTCTTTCTTCAGATGTGAATAATTTGAATCCAGATCTGCAGAAAGCTTTCGAGAACAGAGACAGACTGATGCCCAGGGTACAAGAAGCAAGAGCGGTCTCCACCACCAGTATTAGAAGGAGAAGAAGAAAATAGTATGAATAAATTATAGTGGTTTGCAAACATCTTTCTTGTTCTTTGGAGTTCTGTCAATCCTACTATCTTTAATCTTTAAACGAGTAATTCTTGTATAATATATATATATATATATATATATATATATATATATATATATATATATATATATATATATATATATATATATATATATATATATATATATATATATATATATATATAAGGTTATTTCTTAGAATTTTCGACGATTTTGTAGAAAATAATAACACAATTGGGTTTCTGGAAAAAACAAAGTTTTTATTTTAGTAATGTGGAATTTAAATGTAAACCTTACATTATTACATTTAAATTATAAGTATATATATATATATATATATATATATATATATATATATATATATATAATTGGAAACTCGGAATCGGCTCCAACGATTTTCATGAAATTTAGTATATAGGGGGTTTCGGGGGCGATAAATCGATCTAGCTAGGAACCATTTTCAGAAAATGTTATTTTATTCGTGTTTTATCGAATACCGAGCAAAGCTCGGTCAAATAACTAGTATATTATTATATATAAACGAGAAAGTCCGTTTGTTTGTTACCTTTTCACACCCAAACCGTTGGACCGATTTTGCTGAAATCTGATATGGCGATACTTTGAGGAATCGTATTAGGAATGAAAAATTAAACACTTAGCAAGTCTGACAGATATTAACAGCAGTAATATTTCTGCCGTCGAAAAAATCGCAAGCCAAAAGCCCAAACATTTCGGCTTTTATTTATCTATAAAATAATTTTCCATTTATTTTGCCGCCAAACAAACCCTTGAATGATAAATTTCCGAACGCGACGTATGAATGTATAATTAATGGGTGCAAACAGCCCCTCCGCAAACACTATGTATTTTAACCCTCAACAATTTTTTAACCGATATCAAAAAATGAGGTTATCAATTCGACGCGTAATTAATATTTACAAAACTGTTCAGTTTTTGTATAATAATATATTATGTGATTCTTTATCAGTGTCTGAACAAATGTAGGTACCCAATTTCAAAAATACATGTATGTATGTATGTATGTATGTATGTATGTATGTATGTATGTATGTATGTTTTTATGTTTGTGTTCGCATACTACTACTCCGGAACTACAATTCTGATTGAAGTAAATCTTTTTTTGTTGTAATAGGTATTGTTCAACTTAGAGAATTCAAAATACTGTAAGTTTCATCAAAATCGTTTCAGTACTTTTTCAGATAAAGGAATTTTAATTCTAAATTACGTACAATTTGAGGTGGGTTTATCTTTTTTTTTGGAATACCATTGTTGGTTAATTTTATTGACGCGCTTTTCACAATTTACGTCTAGTCCAGGGCTTCCCAAACTAATTTGTACTGTGACGCCCTTGGGACTTTGCCATAATATCTTTACGACGTCCCTCAACCCATCCCCCAAAATACTTTCTAATTTTAGAACCAGCCTACATAGGTTATCATATAAACACTATTTGCATATTTATATTTTTATTAGGAAACTAGATGTCCCGCGCGGCTTCGCCCGCGTAAATTAGGAATTTTACGGAAACCGTACATTTTCCCATAAAAATAGCTCTTATGTCCCTACTCCCTTCACTTGGTCTACTCTATATCTGTGCCAAATATTGCCATAAAAATTGCTCCAGTAGTTCGTAATTTCTAATATTTCCCCCGTTTTTCCCACATTTTCCTGAGTTTCTTCGGTCGTATTAGTCTTAGCCTATAGTCTTAGTTCTTACTCGATAAATGAGCTATCTAACACTGAAATAAGTTTTTAAATCGGATCTGTAGTTCCTCCGATTCCGTTCAAGCAAACATACTCTTCAGGTTTATAATATTAGGTAGGTATAGATTTTTTAAATTATCGCTTGACAAACTCGAGTCTCGATCTAAAAGACTATGAAAAGTACTTACCAATAACATGGTATAATATGGTAGTGATGATGATGACGATGTTGATGATGAATGTAATTTGCATAGAAGCATATGCTTTCCGTTCTTAAAACAACGCCGAAACTCCCAAACTTGTATCTATAAAGAATCAGGAGTTCTCTCAGCACCTTCCGAACCACGGTATACCAGGTATACCTCGGTTCAAAATCTTACTTGTTGGTAGCATATGCTTAGAATACTTCTCACGAAACCGAAGTCACCACATATTTCCCTATAATTTTTGAGGAGTTCCCTCGTTTACTTATGGATCCTTCATCAGATCACCACTTTTGTGAATATAATACCTAATTGGGATGATACCCTATATTTATGATGATACCCAAAAGAAAAATTTTGAAAATCGGTTAACAAACGACGGAGTAATCGTTGAACATAAGAAAACGAACATAACACCTCCCCCATTTTGAAAGTCGGTTAAAATTGTAGCCTATGTGTTATAATGATGTTTAAGCTATATTATTGTAAAGTTTCATTAAAATCCGTTCAGTAGTTTTTGCGTGAAAGAGTAACAAACATCCATACATCTACATATACATATACATCCATGCATCTATACATCTGTGGGATAATGCGTGGCGACGCTAAAGGAACACCTTCCGACCGAGCGAGGTGTTATGCTCGGTCAGGCCGAAGCCCACGTGATTCATTTCAGCTGTCGTATATATACCGACGCGCTCAGAAAACTTCGATAGCGCGACGCAGGAATATTAGGCGATTTGTGGGTACCGCCACACATCCAAAATTTTTCTCACCTTTTAAACCTTCCCTAGACCTCCACGAATAATTCAAGACCAAGATAAGATAAATCCGTTCAGCCGTTCTCGAGTTTTAGCGAGACTAACGAACAGCAATTGATTTTTATATATATAGATAATGACCAAATCAAAACATAAGCATAAAAATTAAAAGATATATTAATTATGAACGTTATTAAAGCCAACAAGGCTGGCTAAGGTAAAGGCTGCGCTTGCTTTTCTGAGCATAGCTTCTGAAACCGGGGATTTAGACTGTATGTATGTATGATTGACATAATGCGTGCAGCACTCACTCGATTTGGTTGTGTTGACATGCGACGCCCCTGGGACAGTATCGCGACGTCCCGGGGCATCGCGACGCGCAGTTTGGGAAGCCCTGGTCTAGTCTACTACATAAATAACGCCCGGAACTCCATTGTGTCGAAATTCGCTTGTCGCGTGGGAACCGTACATTTTCCGTGATAAAAAGTATCCTGACCTTTCCCGTCTCAAATTTAATCAACATCGAATTTCGTGTAATTAGGTCTATCAGAATCTCATAGCTGGATTTTCAAAAAATATCTAAAATCGTTGGATAATTTTTACATTTGCATGTATCACACACAGAATCAGCCGCTATAAGGAAAAAAGTATCAAATGTTTTGCTCCAATTTCCTCAGTATTGGTAGCGTCAATTTATTTTTTCCATTTTTTGCCATCAGATTCTGTTCACTTTCACATCTACACTAATATTATAAAGAGGTACTTAGATTGTTTTTTGTGTGTAAAATAATCTCTCAAAGTACTGGTCCGATTGCAAAAAAATTAACACCGATAGAAAGCTGGTGTATTCCTGAGTGTCATAGGCTATATTTTATTTATAAAAAGTTTTTTTTTCTGAAATTATGTCGTTCTCAGAATACCACGCGGGCGAAGCCGCGGGCAAAAGCTAGTTTATAATATTTGTATGGATTATAAGGCTGCGTTTCCGCTGAAGTGGAGCGGAGCTTAGCGGTGCCTGAATTGACCAATCGTGCTATTCCAGCGGAATGACAGCGAAGATATTTTCGAGCATGGCGATTGGTCAATTCGGCACCGCTAAGCTCCGCTCCGCTTCAGTGGAAACGCAGCATAGTGACACGTCACGGCAGATTATAAAGGCGATGTTGTGATGATGAGCAGATGAGACAAGGGTGTCACTTCAAAGAAAGAAGTTTGACTTCGAAATGAAGTCACTTCGCATTCAAGCTCAATAATAATCGTTGAATCCGGAAGCAATATCAGAGTTATTGCAAAATAGTTTGTGCGTTTTAAGATGATATGGGTGACAGTTTTCATATTCCTTGCTACGGGTTTTTTTACAAAAAAACAAAAAAATCTAAATGTAATAAATTATATTCCATCTACAAAAACAAATGTTTCCTATAATTGTAAATGAATAAAAACGAAAAGTTGCTAAATGCTAACTTATTAATATAAAATTATAAATATTAACTGTGAAAAATTATTGTTACGAAAACATTTGAAAAAATTCAGATGCATGAAACGGAACTTATGTCAATAGAGATTGACTCTGTTGAATCGTAATCAAATCGATAAAAAAGGGCGGCCATCTTAAATCGCCGGCACCACTGAAATGTCAGTACGAAATCGATAATTTCGTTTGCAATTCCTTTACGATGTGATTCGATATTTTTAAATAATCGATTAATTTTTGTGAGGTAACTTCCCTACTGTTGTCAATTATAATGTGTCACGTATATCATCATAAAACGCACAAACTATAATGACGGCTGATCGTTTTGGCTCCGTTACTAATACTTTAACGGTTCCAAAACTTAATAAATACGGTATGTATCAATATTATAATCTATCTCTATAAATCAAAATTAATTTTTATTGTTTGTTAGCATCGCTAAAGCAGGTGAGTAAGGTTGAGGCCAAACGAGCGTAATTTTGTGAGTCGTGAGTCGCAGAATTTCGGTCGCGTAAATATTTTTTCATACAAATGAAGGAATGAAGTAGTAATTTTCTATGAAACTGAATGCAGCAGAATTTCTGTCAGCCGAAATTCTGTAACTCACAACTCACAAATTACGCTCGTTTGGCTTCACCATAAAGCTCAAGAACGTCTGAACCGATTTGGCTAATTTTAGTCTTGAAATATTCGTGGAAGGGAAGGAACGTTTATTTCAAAAATTAAAAAAATTCAAAGAAAGAAGAAAAGAAAAGAAGAAAGTGATATGAAGTTCACCGGGTTATCTAGTTTCATAATATTAATTGAGGATGCTAAGAATACAAAGAAATAAAAAAGGTGACTAGTGACCAGTCGTCGATTCTGCTGAATAAGGGCTGGGACACAAAAACACGGCACGACGTCGTACGGCGCCGTGTCGTGGGAATCCACGACGCGCGTCGTAAAAAACAACGGCACGGCGCCGTACGGCGTCGTATGACGTCGTGCCGTAGAAACTCACGTAAAAATTCAAGATGAGTTTCTAAGACGCGACGTATTCTCGTATTTAATCTGAGATAATTAAACTTATCTCAGATTAAATACGAGAATTGGGTTTCTGTCTCGGTTAAAACGAACTTTATTAACCAAAAAACTATTTTCGTTAGTCCAATAGTTTTTTATAAAGTTCCCAAAACAAACTTAATAAAGCCAAGCCAAGAACGGCCGTCGCAGCCAAATAGCTCGCAAGGCTAACTTTAATTGAATGAATTGAAGGATAGAATCTAGATAGATTTCAAGGAGCTGCAGCGCTGGTCTGTGAATTCAAGATTTGGAACATAATATTCAATTACAGTTTTTGTGAGATAAATATAAAATTGGGTGATATAAAAATTGTAGAGCACGGCGACCATTATTGTGTGACGGGCATAAAGTTAATATACCTAGCGGGATAGAGCAACAAAGGCCTGTGCAAGAGAGATGTCACTATCAGTAACACTGCGTGGTAAAAAGAGACATGTGATACATGACAGCAGCACCCTTTTTTTTACGTCCAGTCGGCACGTGCCGCACGTTGACAATTTAATCTCATAGAAATCATGTTCAATCATGCTTGTGTAAGTGTATACGTACACATATTTTTACACACAGATGAAACCAATTTCGGTTTCCTTTGACAGCTCGAGATTGTTGCTCTATTCCGCTAGGTATATACTTTATGGTGACGGGATAGCGATGGCCGTTGCCATTTGCCGGAACAGGTAGTCGAATATATAAAATTCGCGTATCACAGTGTTTGTGCGCGAACTCCTCCAAAACGGCTCAACCGATTTTAATGAAATTTTGTATGTATATTCGTTAGGCCTAAGAATAGGCTTTTATCTACTTTTTATATTGATATAATATGATACAATTGACACGGCAAAACAATATTTGCCGGGTCAGCTAGTTGTGTATAAAAATGTTAATGATTTTAATGCGAAAATGTGTCTGTCTGTCTGCTCCCCATAAAAAAGGATATTCTGCATGAAAACAGAATAAGCATTTACCCTGTAGATAGGATATAATATTATGGAATATGAATGTACTATCAGAGAAGTCGATTTCTAGTCAGATGGGGGACTTTCGTAGTTTGGTCGAGTTACGTCAAACCCAGCCGACAGATCACAGTTAACATTGAATTGACATAATCCGACCAAATGACGTTGGTCTGTCATCTGCCTAGGAATCAATTTCCTCGATGGTACACCGTACAGATGTATGAATATAATAAATGTTATGTAGGTCCGTCGTTAAATTCATCACATTCCCAGTGCAGGTATGGGAATAATTCGTACCTATTTAATTCATTTACCTGTAATTATTAATGAATTCGTCCATGTTTTTTGTATTGAATTCCAATTATTATAGGAATGGTTATTGTCGTCTATGTATATCAATTAAGCAACAGGGGACTGTTCCAAAAGGTTTTCTTTGTCTGTAGGTATAATATTTTTATAGAATTGAGAATGTCTAAAACTATATCGAATGAGTCTCTCTGACTACGATAGTATGGAAATATACATTAATGCTGCATTGAGTACCGTTCAAGATCTTGATGATATTGGTAAAAAGATAGAAGATGCCTCAGTGGCAGCAATATTATTAGGTGGACTCACAGCAAAGTATGATCCAATGATTATGGGTCTCGAAAATAGCAATATTGAGATAACCACAGATCTAAAATCTAGATTTTCCAAAATCTAAAATTCCATAAAAAAGAGATATAAAGAAAACTTGATGGCTGAGCCCCCGGGATGCAAATGCGAGGATATCACTTACCACCAGGTGATCCGTCTGCTCATTTTGTAAAATCATCATGACACTATGAAGAGTTTTCTCTGTATTTGTACCAAATGTCATTTTAATAGATTCGGAAAATATTCGATACAAACAAAATACCTTTGATTTTAAACACAAACGAAATTGTTACACAATTGCCCTTATTTAAGACTGTTAAAACCACTGAACACAATAGAAACATCAAACAAATAAGTGGCTTTCCAAACATCTTTAAGTTTAGTGAGTGTATAACAAAATCAGTTGAAGTTAACTCAAAAGATAGTGGATTGAAGTGCGAGTCGGCACTCAAATAATTAAAAGCATCTACCGTAGCTCCATACTTAATATTATAAATTTGAAAGTGTGTCTGTCTGTCTATCTGTTATCTCTTCACGCCAAAACCGCTGAACCGATTTTGCTGAAATTTGGTATAGAGATACTTTTCATCCTGGAATAAGTCATCTAGTGGTGTTATATTTTCTTTCTTTCACAGAAACTCGGGAATGTACCAGACAGAAAATTAACCGATATTAAACTTCAACGTGTTGTCGACCAATCCTAAATCGCGCTATCGAAGTTTGAAGGTTGAAAGTGAGTAGTTCTGAATGTTGTGGCAACTAGCAGGACTAGGTTCTATACTTTAGATCACGCGTCGAATATAAATGCCTGGAGTGCAACTCTGCTAATTATTGGAACGAAGTTCCTTATCGCACGTTCAGCGTAAATCTGAAGTCTAGACAGAACGATATTTGACCTTGATTTGTTCTCGACAATTTTTATTAGTACCTGCATGTTAGGAGCAGAGGGCGTTGATAGTAAGTATTCCAGTGCGTCAACTAGATGGCGTTTTTTTTAATAAACAGCGACGCGTTGTTAGTATTCCTGGTCATCAATAGATGGCGTATTTATAATATTTTTTAAGTGTATAATATTATGTATACAAGTTTTTTGAACATAAGAAATAACTTTTTTCCATTCGGGTGTCCCATGACACCTCTCAAGATTTTTTTTCATTATGAAACTGCCTTAAAACATAATTCGGTAGCGTATTCTGTAACTCGGCGCTTGATTAAAAACAACGTGAGAATAGAGGCGGGCGCACACTTGTTTATAACTTTTATCAATACAGACTGACAGCTTTAATGAAATTTCTTCGCTGCTGCTTCACAGCGTCAGCGTTGTGCTGTAATTTGATTTATTCATTTTGATAACTTTTGAACATAAATAACTCTATACTCGAAATGTCCAGAGAACTTTGCAAATTGGAGGTTGAAGAGAAGGATTTTTTAAATAATTGCCGCACAGAGCCATCATTTTAATTACTTACTACTAACTTAACTTACTAACTTAACCTACTAACTTAACTAAAAAATTAATTACTAACTTAGCCGGATAGTATTAAAGGCACCGGATAGGCCGGATACCGGATATCAGTTTTATCTCTAATTATTATACTAGATGACACCCGTAACTTTCATTTTTTCCCCGTATCCTTACATTTTCCGGGATAAAAAGCTGCGACATAATATAAATTATAAACGACTATGTCCCTAACACGTCCTTAATAAATTGTAGTAGCTACGATAGGAACAGAACAAAGTCAAACAGACAAACAATGTTTATCAAATACCAGTCAATTTAAAAGTAGAATGGAGTTCTGGAACACTTTACAGACATTAGTCTCTGGGGAGCCATGATCGCTCCATTCATCCTGGACCCTGGAGACAGCTGGAGTATTATTCCCCCATCCAGCCCCCTACTCTGAAGTCTGAACATAATCGAGAATCGAATCAACTCGACCTCGGTTTGGTATTCTTGACATCTCACTAGCGCTCGATCGTTCGGTGGCTCAATTTGTAACTAACCAGGAGTTTAAACTTTTGTCAATGAAGTCAATTTTTAACCACCGACGAAAAAAGAGGGGTGCTTAAAGTTTGACGTATCTGTCTGTCTGTGAATATGAGCATGTCTCTGTCCGTGACTTAATCTCATAGAAATCATGTTCAATCATGCTTGTGTAAGTATGTATGTACACATATTTTTCACACAGATGAAAACCAATTTCGGTTTCATTTGACAGCTCGAGATTGTTGCTCTATTCCGCTAGGTATATTAACTTTATGGTCCGATCGGTGCTAGAAAATTTACATTCATCTGATTCGTTAAAGATTGTAAGAAAATTCGACTAATTTGATCGGTTTAATACAGAGAATAATTGGAGTTTTGTGTCGGATTTTTATTTTTTTATCCTTATTTCAATGCTATAATATAAGTTTATTCAGAGTACTGATCAAAGATGAATAGAAAGCGACATCGGATCAGACTCGAAATCCTATCAATTTCTGGAGTAAGGCCCCTGCTCCAACGATCGGGAATTATCGAATATGAACGTTGAATTTTCATGAGTTTGATTTATATATTATTCAACGGCCAGCGCTCCATTTTTCGGTTCTGATTGGCACATCTGCAATTAGTGGCGTATGTTATGCGGATTTTTATCTCATTGTAATTTGAAATTCAAGAACGCCGAGATTTTTTGTGAACATTTTCACGCTATAGAGCATAAAGTTAAGGGGGCGACTAACCCTAAAGTGTCGATCTTATAATTCATTTTTATACCTGAAAATAAGCCCCGAATTGTTTCATTTTCTGAAATTAGATACTACATTATATTTCCAAGAATTCGATCTGAGCAAAAACACGATATCTTAAAATTTTCTCGATAGAAAAAAATCACAAAGATGCATCTAATTTGGCGATGAATCCGCGTCGTTCTTTTTCATCTGGCATATGAAAGACGGGCGTGAGTGTGAAGAGAGAAGGACGATGTTTGATTTTTGGGGTTAGTCGCCATCTTAATATACCTTAGGTATATTAACTTTATGCGCTAGAGGCAGCACAGTATAAACAATAAATAAATACTTTGGTTCGACGTTTGACAAGGTTTCTGTTAAGAAGCACTTACACGGGCAATACGAGTAATTGCCCGGCGACACGAATGGAATGATCTGGAGCAATTAGTGGAGCAATATGGATAAATTTTAATAAATTGCGGCGATTATTTCGGCGATATTGCTCCAGATATTTCATATCGCTCAATGTCGCCGACACGAATTATTGACGAATACCCGATGGGCTCGTGTATGACAGACTGACAGTATTGCCTATTAACTAGTTGATAAAGTTGCGCCAATTGTATTGCGATGTATTGCGCAATATTGCTGCTTGTTGTTGCTTGTTACCGAAAATTGCTTGATGTAGTCGTGACGTCAAATTTGACGAGAATTGACTGGAGTGGAGCAATTTCAGTTGCTCGTATATGCGTTTATTCTAATATAATAATAATAATAAAAAATTTATTCAAACATAAATACAATACACTGCACACACTGAAGCAAAAAAAAAGCAAACAATAACCCAAAAGAAAAAATAAAACAAACAACAAACTACAAAAAAAAATATGGCATCATTAGGCAGTGCATTGTATAATGCCGAAAAGGATACCCACTCAGGTGTATTACCACGGCGCAGAAAACTGCACCGCGGTACCTGATCTTCCGTGGTTCCTATACATATTACGCCTGACGCACGACAGATTCAACATAAATAATAATAATAATATATAATAGTACTATACATAATATAATAATACAATAAAATAATAAAACATCATTTAGAATACTTAAATAAGAGTACGGTAGCTGCTATTTACGATACGGCACGGCATAAAACCCGTACCTGTGACGCAACGACATTCCAGCTTCAGGAGATAAGTGCCTATTTCCCGCGCTTCAGTGCCTGAAACGAAGTTGTACGGGGAGCACGCGCGCAGGTGTGCGCTCGCGCATATGACGTGTGCAACAAGCGTATTTTGATTTTATTATTTACTGTATATGCTAGTAGCGCCCTCTGCTTCGACCTTTGCGTTATATTCCCTATCAGCCGGCTTTACGGCTATTCCCTTCCCTTCCCTACCCTCCCCTATTACCCTATTCCCTCTTAAAAGGCCGGCAACGCACCTGCAGCTATTCTGATGCTGCGAGTGTCCATGGGCGACGGAAGTTGCTTTCCATCAGGTGACCCGTTTGCTCGTTTGCCCCCTTATTTCGTTAAAAAAAAAACCAAGATAATCACCTGTTACTTCCGCAATCGAGTGTCAGCCCTGAGACAAACGTATTAGACGTTTAATTATGGCGTGTGGCAGCCCTAGCGATCTGACAATCATTGTTCCCACACCGACAAGGGTGTAACACAAAAGGCCTGTCACTGCCCTGTCACCGTAATGTATTGATTAGCAGGACTACCTACTACACTAGTTGTTCCCGTGACTCTACTGGTAAAAGGTGAGAAAAGGTGTTATACAGAGTGTAATTTAAAACAAAGTGGTTAATATTATACGTGCGGGTGTTTATGAGTCCCTTATAATACGGTCGCTGTTTAACATGTTTTGTGTGTTAGCCCACAAAAAATTGAAGAGTTATGAATGCAGTCTTATTCTAAAACTAGATGACGCCCGCAACTCCGTTGCGCCAAAATTTGTTTATCGCGTGGGAACCGTACATTTTTTCGGGATAAAAATTATCATATTATGTCCTCTCCCGGGACTCAAAGTATCTCTGTACCAAATTTCAGCCCAATCGGTTCAGCCGTTTAGGCGTGAAGAGGTAACAGACAGAAAGACAGACAGTATAAAAGTATTAAATATAATATTTCCGTTGTCTGGTACCCGTAACACAAGTCGTTCAGGTACTTCGCACGTGGCCAGACTGACGTGGCGTGAAGCGTCCATAGAAAAAAAAATATAGACTGATTCACCAAAAAGTTCACTTTTTTCTCATTAAAGCTTTTCTACCTCTCTAAACTAGCTCTGTAATAACAAAAACCCCACAAAGGATTAAAATCCCCTGGTGCAGGAGCCCGAGCGCCGAGCGCTTCACACCAAACGAACCGTTCATTAGCTCTTTGTCTAACTTCAGTCTGCTAACTGAACTAACTTGGGTTTACATTCCGCTGGGTTATTTTAAACCTATGTGTGTAACCCTAATTATTTACTAGGCCAAAGGTATATAAGTTTTAGATCCTTCATGTTTCTTTTAGGTGACTAATGAAAATCTATTTCAAAATCTGCCTCAAATCCTACCTCAAATCTCATATTTTGTAGTAAGAAAATCCATACTTTTTACTTGTTCTATAAAATACTTTATCTAGTAAGCTGTAAGATATTAGTTGTCTTTAGAGGTAATAAACAATAAAAAATCTTTATTTCGCTTAAAGAAACTTACACGCTAATATTACAACTCTGATCTCCACACTAGGATTCCCTGTGTCGTGGAGACCAGTCTCTTCCATCATGAACATATAAATACTAGGAAACAATATTCAATCACTTACAAGGTATGTGTAATGTGGCTACATTAGCCACATAATATCTTTAGAGTGAGTATTTTGAAAAGTATGACTTTTCTAGAATGTAACCAGACTAATTCCAGCTTAGTCTAGCCTAATAATAATAATAATAAAACATTTATTCATGAACTATGGACATTACACCACACTACATTACCAAAAAAAAAAAAACAAGAAAAACACAGAACAGTTAAAATGATGTTGACCTGGCAATACAAAACAGTAGTCTTATATGAACTGTAACTAGCCTAACTAAGAATGAACAAAAAATAAAAATAAGAAAAGTAGCAAGTAACAAATATTTCAATTATAACTTAGCAAGCAAGAGTGTTATGGGAAGGTAGGAGGTGTAATGCTCAAGCCATTGAAATGGAGTCCACTCAGGTAAAACGACTATGGATAACCACAGTCCCTGATATTCTGTGGATCCAAACTGTCAGGCGCAAAACAGACCACTCAAGGCTACAGTGTCGTAATTTAAAAATAAATTATGCAAAATGTTTCAGATAATAATAGATATACTTCGACATTACATGCATTGTGCACCTGTGTGTGTGTGTGCGAAGATAAACAGCATTAGCCGGCAGAGCGAGCACAGCCGCGGGCGGCAGCTAGCGTGACGTGATGGGTTCCATGGTATAATCCGGTACGTCAAACAAACGTTTTAAGTATATGTGTAAACTCAAATGAGTGATAAAATAATATGATAATACCCTACGAATAATAAAAGCTAAGGAAAAGTAACTCCGTCAAAAAACATGCTCTACAAATTACATTATTTATCAAAAATGTGGTCATAAAGTTAATACATGGGGCACACTAAAAGTTTTGCACTTCTAGCTAATCGGAACTATTTGAGTTTTGAATGTTATATTTTTTAGGGTTCCGTACCTCAAAAGGAAAAAACGGAACCCTTATAGGATCACTTTGTTGTCCGTCTGTCCGTCCGTCCGTCTGTCAAGACCCTTTTTCTCAGGAACGCGTGGAGGTATGAAGCTGAAATTTATATCAATTACTCAGGTCTACTGTCCCTTGAAGCTGTGAAAAAATCAAACTTCTAAGCCAACGCAATCAAAAGATACAGCCGTTTATGCCGCAAATTTTCGACACTTGCAAGGGAATCAAAACCTACAGGGTGCTTCCCGTGAACTCAGAATCTTGAAATTTGGTACGAAGCAACATCTTATAGCATAGATAAAGGAAAAATTACGAAAACCATAAATTTTTAGTTACATCACATATTTTTTTTTTTTTAATAATTTTAAACTTACTACCCATTTCCTCATAAACGCGTAGAGGTACGAGTATTAAATTGAAATTCATACCAAATACTCAGGTCTATAATACCTTTAAGCTGTAACAAAATCAAACTTCTATGTCAACGCAATCAAAAGAAACAACCTTGCAGGTTTGTACGGAACCCTCGGTGCGCGAGTCCGACTCGCACTTGGCCGGTTTTTTAAACCTTGTAACCTTCCTAGCAACATAAAAAAAAATTGGCGGGAAATCATTTGTCAATTGTTTTATATCACGCATCAAAGTTCTACGTACGCAACGAAATTAAATTGGAATTAGGTCGAAAAGATTTTAGAGCGATGATTTTTTATGATTTTAAAAGTTCTCTCTCTCCGCAAGACTGTGCTGCTCGTCTTCAAAATGCTTTTGGGCAGAAAGTACCTTGTTTGAGCACCGTGAAGAGATGGTATACTGTATTTGAGAGAGGTCGAGTTTCTTTACATGACGAATTTCGTGAAGGGCGGCCTTCAACTGCCGTCAACGAAATTAATGTGGCTACTGTTAAGCGGCTAATTGAAGAAAACCCGTAGATTACCTATGAGACAATTTGAGGACTATTGGGGATTGGTATGAGTCAAATTAAAAAAAAATACACGAAGAATTGTGAGTTCGGAGACTTTGTTGTCGTTGGACCCCTCATGAACTGAAAGCGGAGCAGAAGCGGGCTCGCGTGGAATGGTGCTCACAGATGCTACTGAAGCACGCCCACGGACATTCTAATGCTGTTTATGACATTGTCACAGGAGACAAAACGTGGATTTGTTGTTTTGAACCCGAAAAAGAACAGAAATCTTGTGAGTGGGAGTTTGAAAATGAGAACAAGCCAACAAAAGTGAGGCAGGCGAGAAACGTTGGTAAGAAAATGATCGCGTTTTTTTCTGACCTACGGATCCCATCTGTACAATTCCACTTGGAGATCAAAAGAGTGTTAATGCTGAGTGGTATACTGCCATTTGTTTACCCAGGATATTAGAAAAGATTCGCGTAAGACGACCAAAAAGCCGCATTCTCCTACATTACGACAACGGCTCTACACACACGACCAATTAAACAAAGTCATTTTTAGGTTCCGAAAAATCACAACTGCACATAGCCCTAGCACCCTGTGATTTCTGTATTTTTCTCAAAATTAAAGATTTAATGAGAGGTTTCACTTTTAACAACTCTGAAGACGAGTGATAGCGTTCAATCAGCACGTAGAAAACATGCCTTCAGATCTGTGGTCCTCTTGTTTTAAAAAATGGTTCGATCGCAAAAAAAAATGTTTAGAATGTAAAGGAGAGTATTTTGAAAAGCAATAAACATAATATTTTGGTTATAACACGTCGTTTTTTTAAGTTACGCAAAACTTTCAGTGTGACCTATGAGCGGAATAGAGCAACAATCTCGAGCTGTCAAACGAAACCGAAATTGGTTTTCATCTGTGTGAAAAATATGTATACGTATACACTTACACAAGCATGATTGAACATGATTTTTATGAGATTAAATTGTCAACGAGCGGCACGTGCCGACTGGACGTCAAAAAAAGAGTGCTGCTGTCATGTATCACAATTCACACGTCTCTTTTTACCACGCAGTGTTACTGATAGTGACATCTCTCTTGCTCAGGCCTTTGTTTCTCTATTCCGCTAGTCGATCAGACTGACGATACATGACAGTTCGAAAGGAACCAAATTTAAAACGGTAATAGTATAGGAGTTAGGTACGTTTCCTTAGTTTTTATTATTCGTAGATAATACCCTAGTATGTATATGCAATATGCACCACCCCTTGTATAAAAATCACTGAAAGGGCAGCGCAGAAAAAGTTTATTTTTGTATGGAAAAATTTCTTATAGAAACGTAGAAGTTAAAGATAAAACTTCCAGCGCTGTTTCTGCTGTGATGAAAAGAACTCGCAAAGAACTCATATACTTGTGTTACCTGATTCATATAAAGCAGAGGTTCCCAAACTTATTTTGTCTACCGCCCACTTTGAGAAAAAAATTTGCCACCCTCTATGTTTCACCCATAAAGTTAATATTCCTAGCGGAATAGAGAAACAAAGGCCTGAGCAAGAGAGATGTCACTATCAGTACTTGTACTATTATCTATTCTGTGCTATCAGTAACACTGCGTGGTAAAAAGAGACGTTTGATACATGACAGCAGCACATGCTTGTGTATGGTACACATATTTTTACACACAGACGTAAATCAATTTCGGTTTCGTCTGACAGCTCGAGATTGTTGCTCTATTCCGCTAGGTATATTAACTTTATGGTTTCACCTACTTTTAAATTAAAGTCTCTACACAACACCTCCATTTTTTCTGGGTCCCACACCTTTAGCGCCCACTTTGGGAAAGGCTGATATAAAGTAAGAAAGTAGTAAAGATATTCATCGCTCAAATATTTTTCTAAACTTAATCAGTTAGAAAAATATATTTACTTAGGTCAATTTGTTAATAATATTTTTCATCAGGCAATGGAAACACGTATTATTACCAAGCCACTATAATAATTATAAAAAAAAAGAAAACTATTGATAAATTCACTGAATGTTGATTTAAATAACAAAATAAGTTGAAGCCTTCACCGAAATTCTAAATCCCTAGCTTTGTTAACATCGAAGATAAAGGGGGTGTGAAAAAGCCGCGAACCGCTTCGAGAAAAGTATGCTACGGCCGTGCCTTTGCTAAAAAGCTTGGCTGGAGCACTGCCGTGCTCCCAGATTATACTTTATTTTATAGCTATGCGGTATTTAAGAAGTAGGTAGTACTTAGCAAATAGTAATATTACGCGAAGGTCGGAGCAGAGGGCGCTACTAGCACATACGGTAAATAATCTGACCAAAATCTGACACGATGCATACGTCATTTTTTTAAGAAATAAGGGGGCAAACGAGCAAACGGGTCACCTGATGGAAAGCAAATTCCGTCGCCCATGGACACTCGCAGCATCAGAAGAGCTGCAGGTGCGTTGCCGGCCTTTTAAGAGGGAATAGGGTAATAGGGGAGGGTAGGAAAGGGAATAGTCAATAGGGTAGGGGATTGGGCCTCCGGTAAACTCACTCACTCGGCAAAACACAGCGCAAGCGCTGTTTCACGCCGGTTTTCTGTAAGAACGTGGTATTTCTCCGGTCGAGCCGGCCCATTCGTGCCGTGCCTCACGTCTGAATTCACGTCATATCAGAATATTGACAGAAATCAATTGTCGAACAAAACTTTATGTTTCCTGTCTATGCTGGTGTTGCCTCTAACGTGAAAACGTTAGAGTAATATGTGTCCATAAGTAAAATCCATCATCATAATAATAATATTATAATAATACGACTTACGAGTAACAATAGGTCCCCTTCTCACAATTTTTAAAAGTTATTCTCACATCAATCAAGAAAGTTATTTTAATTATAATAATTATGGTTATGCGATGGGAAATTATATTCAACACACTTTTTTTAAGATAAATTAAGTTATACCACAGAATAGATAATAGTTGGTTATACCAACATTGAAATCGGCACTAGTTGATGCCCGCAACTCCGTTGCACAGTTCGCTTAGCTCGCGGGAACCGTACATTTTTCGGGATAAAAAGTATAATTTGTCCTCCGCCTTAAAGCAACTCCATGCCTTTCATCAAAATCAGTTCAGCAGTTTAAGCGTGAAGAGGTAATAGACAGACAGACACACTTTCACATTTATAATATTAGTACGGATAATAAATTATACAGGTTGTTCGGGTGAACAAGCATCAAATGAGCCCGTCCAAATGAACAACTTTTTCTATGAGAACAATGCTGGGAACTCAAAAAAATCCGTCGTTATAACCTTACAATATTACAGATATAACGACGGCATTTTCTTAACTAAAATAGATAATATAGGTACGTTAAACGCCGTGGTGTTCACCTCTAACAACCTGTTATATTATATAGAGCTACCTTCTAGATATCCTAATTGCAAGTTCAAAATGCCGACTGAAATAATCTTTGTGAGTTCTCAGTGTTTTTTTTTTTTTTTTTTATATTAAATAAGGGGGCAAACGAGCAAACGGGTCACCTGATGGTAAGCAACTACCGTCGCCCATGGACACTCGCAACATCAGAAGAGCTGCAGGTGCGTTGCCAGCCTTGTTTCAAGTTAAGTCCAGTTAAGCGTACGAAATTTCATACATGAAATACTAATATTCTTGTTCATACGTTAAAATGCTGACTCAAGTCCTTGCAACTTTAGAACGCTGAAGATTGTAGAGTTTCTTTGTAATGTTGTATTTATTTCAGTTTTATATATTTACATCATTACACAATCTTATGAAAAGGAAAATTTAACATCGAACACTCTCCTAATTACTGGACCGATTTTAAAGAGATTTGGTAGAGATATAGACTATAGAGTGGACTCTGAGCACGTAATTAGACCACTTCTGACCCTGATAAAATGTTCTGCAGTTTGTTTTAATTTTAACGTTCGGAGTCATGTAGTTGCCAAATACTTTGTCTTTTGTTCGATTACTTTTCATTTTAGAATCTCTATCTTTTCCCCTTTCTTATGCTTAACACATGAAAATAATTCATAACAGTAAAAATTTCATATGTTCAACCATAACGTTGGACTAATATTTTCATTCGTAGAAAATATTTTATTGGTGCGGAAGTAAAGTTAATATTGGTACCACCTGCATCATAAATTCAATATTGGGGTCACCGGTATTAGCCCACAGCATTAGCCCCACCTGTTTACCCCACATGACATAACCTATTTGGTATTGAGGGTAGTAATTACTCGCATACGTCATGTACCTGCAGATATTATTGGCTGTTATGACCATTGAGGTACTATAGACTGGAGAGAGCCTTATATCGGTGTATAAGCGTCAAAGGGTGTAATGTTATGTCCTACTTACTAGGACATAACAAAGGAGTCGGTCTGCATATTTCATGTAATAAAAGTGTTAATAAAGGTTTTTAGTTAACATTTAATACTTGATATTGTTGAGTTTTGTGGTTCCGCTAAATAATAAACCATAAGAATGGTCAAAAAATGCCTTACACGTGGATATAACATTAAATACGTAAGTTTTGAACAACGTTTATTGGGCTTTTCAATCGGTATTTTTGTAAGCTAAAAAGATAATTCATAAGTTTATTAATCCCTTATTCGTGCTATATAAGGCATTAGTGCTAAAAATGTCACATCAATTAATAATTTGGCTATAAAAATTGCATAGCTTTTTACGTGTGTTTACCGATTCTCATCACTTGAACTATAGTTTGGTACTACTAATATATATTCTGTGCTATAGTTAATCGATATCATGAACTAATTGACTGTCTTTCCTGTATCATAATGTGCTTTGAAATAATAGACAAATAGAAATATTCAAGAAAATAAACGCACACTACTTGTATGAAAATAAGCACAAAATGGCCACGCGATGACGGGCTAAGACTACATCTATTATAATACTTTATCTATGGTTATGACATAATTTGACAGTTCAATAGTTTTTTTTTGTTATATATAAATATGGCACAGGTGTCGCAGAGCCAGATGTTTAAATGGCACGCTAAATAGTGTTTACTTAAGTATGCTTATAATTATTACCAATAATTATAATTAGTAATTACTAATAACTTCTAAAAAAATTAAGTTGCTTCTATTTTTCATCATGAATTCCTCCAAACAATAGCGAGCGATATTCAAATTAAATTTCTAATGAGCATTGAAAAAATTCACAGCAAGTATGTTAGTATTGTATTGTCCGAGTATAATACATTCTTACACAAATGGAGCGTGGACAGCGAAACCATACTAGTTATAGTGGGACTGGCACTCAAGACCGCCGGCTGCGCTGCATAAGCCTGTGCGACAAACACGGTACTTATAAAAAAAACGCGTTCGGCGTTCCTATTTCAATTTGGGCGCCAAGTTGTTGACGGGCTCATTTTCTTTGCTTTGTTTTTTGGGAAATTAATTATTTTTTACGTCACTTGGGAATTAATATAATAGAATTAGCTATAATTTAATTAGTGTAACTGTGTAATAGGTCTCCATGTTGGTCGGTGGTTTGTGGAACTAATCGTTATTGTTCTTTTTAGGTTAAAACAAGGAAATAATAAGAAATCCAAGAATTTATGTAAGTAACAATTTCATATAATAGCTGTAGTGAATATTTATTAAATTATCATTATTAATTCTTACTTTTACTTTATACCTTTACATTACGTACGGTACTACTAGATTTTAGTTCGAAACAGTCTCTCCACAGAATTTTGTACTAATTTTTCTTCTAAACCACAGACTCATAGAATTAGAGACTTAGAGCACACTAGACAAAACGATTCACTCTTTTTTCTTTTTCAAAATTAGCATTCTATATTCTTCTAACTATTTTATTTAAGTCTAATATCAACGATTTACTGCTAAACTACCATTAATTTAACCACCTAAATTGATCAATCAATAAAATTGATCAGTCCATTATGATTATGATATAATAATATCATCGGCCGCGCTCAGAGTCATGATTTAATTAATATTTAATCTTACTTAAGTAGTTGTTGAATGAAGACTTCGATTTTAAAAATGTAAAAAGCTCCTCTAACTGCCGCACATAGAGAAGAATATTAATTACATAATTAAATACATAACTGTATTGATTTTAACATAGCCCCATACACTATCTGACAAACTCTTTATTAAATTGTAGTTTAATCACCATTAAATGGACGCTGTTAAGTATTAGTGTCCTAAGTCATAACCCACAATTTTTTTGTTGATAAATTTTGAATGCAGTCTTGTTCTAAATCATCTAAAGAACATAGCTGCATTCATAACTCAATACGTAATTTTTGTGTGGGTTAGTACACGAATGCTTAACAGCGTCCAAATGTCTCTGAAGTCTGAATACTGAGTGCGGCCGTAACCCGTAAGTCATGTTATCATGTTATTAGGGTCAATTCAGACCCCAACGCGACGAGGCGAGGCGAGGCGCGGTGCGGCATAAATTTGTATGGATTTGACAGATTTCAATTACGTGAGACTTCTTGCGAATCTGTCAAATCCATACAAATTTTAAAATGCATCTACGCGTCACGTTGCAGTCTGAATCAACCCCTCTAAGTGCGACAATTAGTGTTTATTCATTAGAATGCCTAGTGTTTGGCTAACCCTAAATCATGCAGTATAAACACATGAATATCAGTCATCAGTATTGTGACAAGCGTATCTGAGCTGGACATCAGGTGTTCCCTCGGATCGTTTGCATATCAGACTCTAGACAATGTATAACACTGTCCCTCATTGTGTGTTATATAATAATGATTGTTATACATTTATGGGAAACAATGTGGGACAGTGGGATATTTAAAGATACTAAGGGCCTGTTTCACCACTTTTTGATAAAGTGCCGAATAGGCTGTTCAGTGTTCACAACTTTTTTGACAGATTCTCCATACTTGATCTGTCAAGTTATTTGGTGGATTGCCTATTCGTCACTTCTCAGGAAGTGCTGAAACAGGCCCTTAGAGTTTCGGGAAAGGGCATAGGATACTTTATATCCCGGAAAAATGAACGGTTTCCGGGCGAGAAACTAATTTTGGCGCAACAAAGCTGCCGGCGTCATCTAGTATTACCATAAAGTAATGCTACTAAACTACTAAACTAAGGAGCTGTTTCACCACTTCCAGATAAGCACCGGATAGGCTATCCACAACTTATCTGACAGATACTCCCTACTCCATCTGTTAGATAAGTAATTGTGGATAGCCTATCAGGCACTTATTAGAAAGTGGTGAAGCAGGCCCTTAGATTAATATCCTCCAGAATAAAGTCGTTGTAATTATCAATTCTGTTACAGCTCCCCGGGACGAGAATCAATTTGTTTTTTTAAGGGAAGACGATTAAGGTAAGATATTTGTATAAGTGCTTTGGGAATAATGGGATTTGGGATTAACGAGATTAACATGTTCCGTACGCCGATTTTTCCATCTTCAAAAATTTAATTTTTTCTGTCTTCTTCTTCTTTTTTAAAGTGGCTCCTTAGGGCCAACCCACACGTACCACAGTCCACAACCACACCACATCACAACGACAAAATGCCGTCAAGCAGTGGTTACGTGTGAATGGTGTCGCTGCAGCTTTTTGTAGTTGCGTTGTGGTACTGACAAAATGTCGACGTGGTTGCGTTGTCGCCAGTAGTTGCGATGTGGTTACGTATGAAAGCTAATTAAACGGAGGGGGGAAGAGCGCAAGCGGTGTGCGCGCACTGTCTTGCATCGACGCAACGTTGTGGTTGCGATGTGGTCGGCCTATAGTTCGCTTGTGGTTGCGATGTGGTGGTCGACCACTTGTGTGTGATACCGCACACAAGTGGTCGACAACGACTGCAAAATGTGGTACGTGTGAATAGTCCAGTTCATTTACGATACGAAATATACGCCCGACCACGTGGTGTGGTTGTTGTTGTCGTGTGGTTGTGGACTGTGGTACGTGTGGCCCTGTGGGTTGGCCGCTTATAGGGCGCTGGTAGGGCGCTTTTCCATGTCATCGCCCGCGCGCAGACCCGCATGAAAGTTGCCCGCATAGCGCATCCTATCATTTCTAATGTTTCCTGTCATGCGGGCAACACGCGCTCGGCCAGCAGCATGTTGTCACCCGCATGCGGACCAAACCCTTGCGCGGGTGATAGCACACATCCTACTAATATTATAAAGGCGAAAGTTTGTTTGGATGTATGGATGTATGGATGTGTGGATGTATGGATGTTTGTTACTCTTTCACGCAAAAACTACTGAATGGATTTTAATGAAACTTTACAATAATATAGCTTATACATCAGAATAACACATAGGCTACAATTTTAACCGACTTTCAAAATGGGGGAGGTGTTATGTTCGTTTTCTTATATTCAACGATTACTCCGCCGTTTGTTAACCGATTTTCAAAATTTTTCTTTTGGTATATAGGGTATCATCCCAATTTGGTATTATATTCACAAAAGTGGTGATCTGATGAAGGATCCATAAGTAATCGAGGGAAATCATCAAAACTTATAGGGAAACATGTAGTGACTTCGGTTTCGTGAGAAGTATTCTCTAAGCATATGCTACCAACAAGTAAGATTTTGCACCGAGATAATATACCTGGTATACCGTGGTTCGGAAGGTGCTGAGAGAATTCCTGATTCTTTATAGATACAAGTTTGGGAGTTTCGGCGTTGTTTTAAGAACAGAAAGCATATGCTACTATGCAAATTACATTCATCATCATCATCATCATCACTACCATATTATACCATTTCATAGTCTTTTAGATCGAGACTCGAGTTTGTCAAGCGATAATTAAAAAAATCTATGCCTACCTAATATTATAAACCTGAAGAGTATGTTTGCTTGAACGCGTCAATCTCAGGAACTACAGGTCCGATTTAAATACTTATCTCAATGTTAGATAGATCATTTATCGAGTAAAACTATAGGCTATATTATATTATCACGCTAAGACTAATACGACCGAAGAAACTCAGGAAAATGTGGGAAAAACGGGGGAAATATTTTTTATGGGAAAATGTATGGTTTCTGTAAAATTCCTAATTTACGCGGGCGAAGCCGCGCGGGACATCTAGTGACAGAAAAAGCGAAAAGTCAGAGGGTCACCAATGTTGGATGCACTTTCGATGTAGATAGTCTGGATATAATTAACGTCAAACTAATATCAATGTCAAACAAACGCCACACGAGCTCTCATTGGTGGAAATTCTACTGTTCAGTGTATGCCTGAACTGCTGTTTCGCTTTCACATCAGCTGCAGGCACTTCGGGAGTACAACCTGTTATTTTTTGATCTCAGGTTCTTCACAATTTTTCTCGAAAAATCTAAAATAAATTGGCTATTGTCCATTCATAATAAAAAAATATTTGATTTATGTCGAGTTATTTCTGAACCGGTATCGCTGATATTGCCAAAAATTTGGTTATTTTTGGCAACGCGCGTCTAAACAATTACAGATATTATAATCTCTATCTCTACCATCTAGAGTACACGGTGGAGAATAGGGACAATTTCGGTATTAAATACAAATAAAAAAAAATAATGAAATATATCTTATATCTTGAAACGAGCAATTCTTGTATATTTATAATTGGAATCTCGGAATCGGCTCCAACGATTTCCATGAAATTTCGTATATAGGAGGTTTCGGGAGCGATAAATCGATCTAGCTAGGAATCATTTTCAGAAAATGTCTTTTTAGTCGTGTTTTATCGATAATCGATAAACTGAAAAATATGAGTCTTCCTGACATCTATTGGCGAATAATAATACTATTTTGTGAGCAACTAATTGCTTTAACGACACAACAACAGCTAAAGCTATTCCAGCAGATGGCGTTGTTAAGTAACACAAAGTCAATGAGTGTTTGCTATAGGTACTTTTTATTTAAAATAGGTACGGTATCATGAATACACATTTTGAACGTCGTAGAAACTGATGCCTACCACCGGTTCGGGAACTAACTCGGCGAGACGAACCGGCGTAAGAAATAGGTATAATACTGCAATGTTTCGACGCTAGAGTGCAGCACCAGCATAGACAGTATGAGAAGATATTACATAGCTATACTACAATATATAATATTATATACAATGTTTTGTTCGACTGATATTATGTCATAGGACGTGAGTAACATGTCCGATTTTGGTTCGATTATTTCCTGTATGTGCTAGTAACGCCCTCTGCTTCGACTTTTGTGTAAGACATGCATGTTAAGAAGATAATAATAAAATTTCGTATAGGCAAATCTTGTAGCTGAGCGCTCGCTCTTATAAATCCCAAAAAAAGGTCTTTTAGCGTTGCTACTTTCCTAGCGAACTCTACTTAAATGACACAGTCAAACACACTCTATAATCTAAAGTGTTAAATCTTTGTATTGATATTATACTTTAACGTTGTTAGTGGCGGCCGAAAAGGAAGATCTTCCGACCGAGCGAGATAGCATGCTCGGTCAGGCCGAAGCCCACTGACGTCATTTCAGACGTTGTATATATCTTGCCGTTCTCCGAAACTTCGATAGCGCGATGCAGGAATGTTAGGCGAATTGTGGGTACCGCCACAATACTCTTGACAAAGTTGACATCAGTTTACCAACACTTTTGCAGTATTTGCGGTCTTTATAAGTGTTTTGGGCGTGAAAGGCGATACCTGCGAATAATGTGAAAACAGCATCGGATAAGTGTATCAGACCCTTTTCATCCTCCAAAGAATTCCCAAAGCGATAAAAACGTCAGGCGTGAGTTGTGTTGTAGCACGTGTGAACGTGTAACTTTGTTAAAAGCTATAAAATTCATGTACTCACACCACAGCATAAGAAACACACAGTAGAGTAACTTGTGTCCTTGAAATAAAACTCGGTCACTTATGGCTGGTTTACACGTATTATGTAGATAAGTAGTTAACTAAATTTTAACTTAATTTTAAGTTACTAATTGTATGTAAACACAAAATTTTGTAGCAAGTAGCAAGTTAAAATTTAGTTAAGTAGTAAACAAAATAATTAGAAATTTGACTATTTTCTATTATGTTGGCAGGCGGGGCTTGTCACTTGACACATTTCGGGCAGGCACTTCAAATTAAGTTAAAATTTAGTTACTACTTATCAACTTAAATACCTACCTGTAAACCGGCGATTACGCCCGATTTTTTAGATTTTTTGCCATAAGTAAAATTAAAAAATATATTAAATATTTAGTTAACAGAACCCGGGCAGTAGACAATATTTAGAGCTGGTTCAGACGTTTCTTGCAAGTGCGGTTTCAGAGTCACGTGTTTTCCTAAACGTTACGGGCTACGGCTGAAATTGTGTATGAAATTTTATGACTTAGCCACTTAACTTTGATTCTAATATGGAGATGGTCTACTGTATTCTTATTTATATTGTACTCATATTTCATTGTTTCCTGAACTTGTAGTTAAAAACGTTTAACTACAAGCTATAAGAAAGAAAGGAAACCGTCTAGAACCATAGACTCTTTAAAAACTATACAAATCTATGTATTTTTTTAGGAAACTTATGTAGATTATTAAAGTGAAGTGTGTTTACTATAGGTAGAATTCTTACAGTCATCAAAATCAATTCAGCGATTTTAGCGAGAAGAAGTGACAAACAGAATCTGCCAATCTGTCTATCTATCTGTTCGTCTGATAGATTCACTATTGCGTATATGTATTTTATATTTTAGGTATAGACTTAGAGCATACCAAAGGACAGGGAGCTAAATGGTTGGCCCCCGCCCACGTTCATTTAAAGTCTTGACGTACTTTAAGTATTTTGTAAATTATTTTGCATCACTCCCCTACCTTCCCAATCACTTGCATTCTCAAAAACCACGTGCCATATCCTTTCTTAAGTAGTTTGCCGACGTAATGCATCGCTGGTTAAAAATAAATCCAAAAGCACTGCAGCCATATTTGTGTAGCAATGTGTCCTGCACAACACAGATGTTTGGGGACTGCACACACTATAATATTTATCCCTTTGATAGCCGCTATTTTTGACCTGCTTGGTTTGGACATGAATTAAAAAATCTAAGGCATCGTAAAATTATCGCGTCGCGTAAATTTTGAGCTAAAAGTGTTTGTTGCTAAATTCCTCGAAACTCCCATTTTTAAACTTTGTGTGCTTATTGGATGAGTCTGAAAATCGGCCAACATCTTATTTTCATATCCGAAATAATAAGTTATATGACTATATGGCAAAACAATGTAAATATTAGATCGACGAGCAAGTAATGTACCACCAATCACTATCTCTTAGGTTTTGTTATATCTAGTAGAGTTATGAAATGCGAGTCATTTAAGAATTTAGAAAGATAAGACACGTGGATCCATTTTTTCTTTAAAATAGGTAGGTTCTTGGGTAGGAGGCTATGACTTTATTTTCACACATTCAACACAAAGACAAACATTCCTTTCATCCAATCCTCCCTCATCATTAATTAGGTTTCGTTAGGCTGTCTGTATAGCCAGTTAGCTGGCAATTACCTTTATCCGTAGTGTGCGCTGCGCGATACCTCTTGTCATGTGTTCGTTTAACCTTTCGGCTGGCTAACCACGTACACTGTGGTCTTAAGAACAGAATTAAATTTTCTAAAATTTTGGTACTTATAAGAGTGTGCCTGTGATGGGTACTTCCCGTAGTAGTTGAAATAGACAAGATTAATTTTCTAATTTGCAGATATGAAAATTATATATATATATATATATATATATATATATATATATATATATATATATATATATATATATATATATATATATATATAATTTTATAATATATATATATATATATATATATTATATATATATATATATATATATATATATATATATATATATATATATATATATATATATATATATATATATATATATATATATATATATATATGTATATATATATATACAGTGTGTAACAAAAATAAGTGATAATACTTTAGGGTGTGTACATGTTCCTTGTGGAGAGTTCACTGTGAAAGTAGCAGTGCTGAAAGACGAAAAAAAATTTTTCACTTTTGTATGGGGAAAGGCCCGAGCGTCACGAGTTTCCCCATACAAAAGTGAAGAAAAATTTTGGTCTTTCAGCGCTGCCACTTTGACATAATAAATCGATCTAGCTAGGAATCATTTTCAGAAAATGTCTTTTTATTCGTGTTTTATCGATAATCGATAAACTGAAAATGTGACTCTTCCTGACATCTATTGGCAAATAATAATACTATTTTGTTGTAATGTTGTTAATTAAACATGTTCAACAATCCAGTGATACTGATCCCAAATTTCTAAGGCCTTGATTACACCTACTCGTAGTACCTACCGAGTACATTGGCCATACAGTGAGAACAGACCATTTGATTGACCGAGAGCACTGTCTCGCCTCTTTACTCGGTAGGTGTTAGCAGCCTTGTTACACCGAGACAATACCTACTCTCGGCCAATCAAATTAACCGAAATTCAAATCAGGGCTTGAGTCCGAAGTGTCAGTGGTCGCTGATTGAATCATGTGGAGTGTTTTCACTTGACCTCGTGTAGACACGTTCCATTCAGATTACAACTTGTGGCTCAGAGGGCTCTCCAGCTAACTGACTAACTGACATCCATACCAGATATAATAGACAAACACAACCATTAAATAAGAGTATGGCTGAGTAAAGCTGGTTCAAAATCCACACTTACTATACTATGATGATTGATGAATTATCCTACTAATATGTATTATAAAGGCGAAAGTTTTGTGAAAAAGAAGAAAGACTTGTGAATTTTTAGGGTTCCGTATCCAAAGGGTAAAAACGGAACCCTATTACTAAGACTTCGTTGTCTGTCCGTCTGTCTGTCTCCAAGAATGGTAATAATATATAGAGTTGAAATTTTCACAGATTGTGTATATCTGTTGCCGCTATAACAAAAAATACAAAAAACACAACAAAATTAATATTTGAGCACTCCCATACAACACACGTGATTTTTTTGGCCTTTTTTTGCTCTAAGTATATCAATAATGGTAACAGGTAGGTACTTGAATTTTTCACAAAATCCTTAGTTATATTTGTAATTTAATATTTTATAATAATATTAAAATAAAATAAAAAATTAAGAGAGCTGCCATACGAGAAACACAATTTTTGGCCTAATTTTGCTCTATAATGGTACGGAACATTTCTTGCGCGAGTCCGACTCGCACTTGGTCGATTATTATGTTTGTTCTTCACGCCTACATTGCGACGCGATTTTATAATGCTCAAATGTGTTTGCAGTACAAAAGTGCAATTCTCCTTCGTCGTTTTTTCCCATATAAATATTTTATTGGTAACTGGGGTTTAATATAGACAAAATCTTAGTAATTTTCTATAGTTTCAAGATATCAACTGCGGCAGTAATGAAGCTAGAGCGCTAGAGCTTGTCAGGTCGAGCGCGGGAGCCGCTGCATACAATTACACTCAATTACCACCGAGCAGCTTGAATTATTCAATTTGTTGAAATTTAAGACTTAGCTCCAAGACTCGGGTACAATCGATTATAAGGGTCAGTTCACATTGCAACGTGGTGGGCGATGCATTTTTAAGGCGACGCCTTGATAATTTGGCTGTAACACAGAACAATCAATCAAAAAGACCTCTGTGAAAAAAGGGATTCTAATTTCGTCAACAGAGGAGAGTAATTTAAGCTTCCAAAATTTGGTCGCTCATAGAAAACAAGCAATTTAAAACATATCCAACACGGTTTTTTACTTTAACGCGGGGTCACTTTAAATGAGCCATTCTTTGGAATAGGCAGCCTGATACTGCCGTCGGCTGGTCTGCCAATGGTGAATATTACGCAAAGGTCGGAGCAGAGGGTGCTACTAGGCACTAGCACATGAAGTAAATAATCCGACCAAAATTCGAAATTTTGCACACGGCATATTATCTCCTACTCTTTCCTTAATTGATTCATAGGTGAACGCCCGCTATTCACATATGAATCAATTAATATATTTTCTCTGATAATGCAAAATAATAATATTATTATTACATACTTCACACTTTCGAAAAATATATTACTCTCCTTGCGTAGTTAGGTAAAAATGATTAACAAAAAGTAAAAACATATTCTAAAATTAGTATCCACCTTCCCCATGAATAAATTAAAGTATTCGGGTATAATGGACGTTCGTGAGAAACGCCGTCACAGACGCACTAACAATGGAGTTTACATGTTTTTTCCACGCTCATTTTCCCGTAGACCAGAGTAAGGCTGCGTTATATGGCCATTTTTAGTAAAAAAAGTGGGCCCCGTGCGAGTTTCTTACGCCGGTTCTTCTCGCCGGGTTAGTTTCCGAACCAGTAGTAGGCATCATGTAGATCAACGTGAAAGTATTTTCTGAAAATCTATTCAGAAATAAAACAATTTTTATTTTTATTTATTTATCATTCGACATTATAGGATCTTACGATAGGTGGCTTCGTTTGGGTGGGACTAGAGAGCTATTGCATAGCTTTTATCGCGGGCTCGGTGACCGAACTATGAAATTCCGTAACGAAAATAAACCTAAGACTCTCCACTCCGACCGGCACAGCTCTAACTTCGTTTCAGTTCGGCAGACTTCGGCATGGTGTTTGTGTGCATGCGGATGCGACTAGACTAGACGTATGCGAATTAAAATTACATAAGTTGATAGAAAATGCTATGCTAGTGCTTTACCGCGGCAGTCCCCGAGTGCCACTCGTTATTTTATTCGCAAGTTGTATCATAATTTAATAACGCTGTTTTACGAGACCATGATATCGAATCAGGCCGTTTATACCGAAGCCTTGTAAGTTGGATCGAAGATAAGAGAGTCGATTTCTGACACTCGAAAAACCCGCATACCTGTTATAGATATATGCCATACGGTACGGTTCCCCGTGTTCAAAAGTATAGCAAGTGAGCACAGTTCTGTGTGCTCACTTGCTATACTTAGCTTATATACTTAGCAAATAAAAGCAGTTCTGCAGTAGCTTCAAACTTATTAAAACAAACAATAAAATCTCACTTATTTTTATTGAAGTAGAAAATTTTGTGTCATTATTCTAATAAAATAACCCAAAGAGTTTAATTAATTCCAATTGTGTCATCACACAAAATAGAGCAGTCCTATTGTGCCGGCGAAATAATTAGTAAATTATGTCCCACGAAATTGTACTGAGTCAGCCTTTGTTGCTGCTGCCTCGGAATTACCTACCTAAATATTTTGGAGGAAAAACTTATTTAGTTCATGTTTCGGTACGAAATCTAAATGGAATAGTGACATTTTTTAGAATTTTTTTAACATTTTACATCGACTACTTTCAAATTCCTGATAAAATAATATGATATAAATTAGTTTGATTAAAAAACCAGAAAATTTATGATTTCGGATTCAATAAACATTTTTCAAAATTTCACCCATGAATATAGATATGGTAAAATAGAGATTCCGAGGAATTCATGCAGGTGAAGCCGTGATATAAAGCAAGTTGGCTGTTATTTTATCATAATATACAAAAAGATAAAAACTTATAATCACGTCAAAACAAAAAAAACCTATTATAATATCTTGCACCATTATGAACGCTCGCTAAAGTATAATATTATACACTTACAAAATTCTCTATTCACTTGTGAGTTTTTGTTCGACATAGCCACAAGTGTTTTTATCGAGTGTTGTTGACCTATTTAATATAAGGTAAATGAGTTATTGTGTTTCTAATTTCATAATTAGGTACAGTCGAGGGGAGATTTAAACCAAGTTTTTAACATGGTTCTCTGATAGACGAATATTTTCCGCATTTGTAATATTAGTAGTATAGCATACCAAACTATACTAAAAATGATAATGAATACCTTAAAAAGTCGGTCTTTCTACTATCTCCTCAAGTTAAGGCGACGCCTTGATAATTTGGCTGTAGCGATATCGATTTTTCTCAGCAATGATTAAAGCTAAGAAATTAAAGTTCATTGTCAGTATTCATCATGTCTTTGTCTTTGAATTACCCATAGCATAACACGATTCAACTTTTATAACACAGAATAATCAATCAAAAAGACCTCTGTTAAAAAAATGGTTTCCTATTTTGCCAACAGAGGAGAGTGATTTAAGAGGATACAACAGCGGCTAGAGAAATGAAAAAAAAGTACATGTAATATCAGAAAATCCAGAAAATCAACGATTCGTTGTCCCCCGATTCCTTCTCCAAAACTTAACCGATTTAAGTACTTTTTTCATTAAAGATTAAAAAAAGGCTTGAGCTGTGTTCCTATGTTTTGCTTTTTTTGTATAATCTAGCCAAATCTGTTTTCTGGACGTTTGAACACAGTGGAAAATCTGGCCATTTTTTGGGTTTTTGAACGTTCATATCTTATTTAATAATTAAATTATGAAAAAAAAGAAAACATAGGGACATTGTATTAGTTGCCGTAGATATTCAGGAAAAAAATTATAACTCTACTAGCATTATCCAGGGAGGAAACAGGGGACAACGTTTGTATGGAAAAAAGGGCGGTGTGGAATCCTCTTAAGCTTCCAAAATTTGTACATAGATTGGTTCACATTGGAAGCATACACTTTAATTTGCCCATAGCTTAAATATGAAATGTATTTATGGTTTTTAAATTACGCGACAAAAACCATTTTGTGGCTTACGGCCTTTCTATTTTTTGCGCTTCCATTGTTTGTTTTCTATGGCCGGCCTCTCATAGAAAACAAGGAATCTTAAACATATCCAACACGGTTTTACGCGGCGTCACTTTAAAACTTTAGGCCCCTGATTCTTCTGTGATGAAGGTATGGAGTTACTTAATACTTTACGCCCGCGAATGCATACCTACCTGAATTTAAAAAATACTAGATACTCGGATTTCGTCACTAACGAACTCTGCTTCTCTTGCTTTGGCATATTGGAAAAGGCACATAAAAGACAAGAATAACAAGGTTTACTTGTTTAAGGCTAATCCTAACTATTTAAACCTCGCGTAACCCCACTAAATAATATAGTTATTAACAGCCATGTTAACTATAATTTAACAAAATATTATTATGATATAACATCTTGCGTGCACACATAACCTTGGCAGCATGATTTATTGCAATTCTTTGCTTTTTTGTTAACAACAGAGCAAACCGTGTCTTTGTAACAAATTGATTTCATTTTTATATTAATACAAGAACAACTTACTTTTTGCGCTGGTTTTAAGTAAAAAATGGGCCAAGTGCGAGTTGCACTCGCGCACAAAGGGTTCCGTACCATTATAGAACAAAAATTGTGTTTTTTGTATATGAGCCCCCGTTAATTATTTATTTTACTTTTATTTTATTATTAACGAGCTTTTGCCGCGGCTTCGCTCGCGTTAAGAAGTATTATTATATACAAACTTTCATCCCCTATTTGAACCCCTTGGGGTTGGAATTTATGAAAATCCTTTCTTAGCGGATGCCTACGTTATAACATCTACCTGCATGCCAAATTTCAGCCCGATCCGTCCAGTGGTTTGGGATGTGCGTTGATAGATCACTATGTCACCTTTGAGTTTTATAAATTTGAAAAAAATGGCAAAAAAATCACGTTTATTGTATGTATTGTAAATATTTAATTTATTTTGTTTTTAGTGTAAATTTCAACTCTCTAGCTATTACCGTTCTTGAGTTACAGTCTGGAGACAGACAGACAGACGGACAGACATCGAAGTCTTAGTAATAGGGTCCCGTTTTCACCCTTTGGGTACGGAACCCTAAAAAACGATTTACTGTTTTTCTGTCCGTTATCTTTTCACACCAGAACGCGCTTAACCGACTTTGATGAAATTTTCTATGGACTATGGAGGTATTTTTAAGCTTCGGGAACAAAATTCGGGAAGAAATTTGACAGTTTTCAGCAATGAGTTTCTAAAATACTAGAGTAGCAATGTCTTACAAAAGATTCTCAGCAGAATGCGTAACCACTTTTTTGTTCAAAAGACAATGTCAAGTCATATATTCGTTATGTCATTATGTATGTGAGATATGCCTGCAGGCATCTTCGAAGTGGCAACGCGTTGCTACCGTAAACTTCCAATCTAGTTACGTTAGTAACATAGAATATCATTGATATTTTGTAAAAAATATTGACTTTATCATAGTTTTTTTCAATTCTTGTCTCTGGGACTCAGCTGATCTCAGACTGGCCGTTTGAGCATTGTCTCATCTAATAGTATCTAAAATTAAATAAAAAAAAACAGTAATTCATTTTCAATTTGTCAACTTGTTGTCAACAGACTTCAACCATAAATAAAAGAGTATAATTCGTATGTATAGCAAATATCTGTCATTTTTCCTAGTAGTAGTATCGTAGTGTGTGTAACGTTTTATTTGTTAAAAATATATATGATAAAAGCATAATTTTAAAATAAAATTAGCTCGATGCACTCCTTCACCATATAAACTATAACTGTGCGAAATTTCATGCACCTACGTTTCCCCATTTTTTGTAAAAAGGGTTACAAAGCTTTTCTCTCACGTATTAATATATAGATTTCACAGCAACATCTAAGTAGTAGAATATTATAATTCGCTGCTATATCACGACCGCTATGTAACGGTACCGCATTTTAACCCCCGACAAAAAAGGGGGGTGTTATAAGTCTAACGTGTCTGTCTGTCGGTCTGTCTGTTAATTGTCTGTCTGTGTAGGTCTGTCCTTGGCATCATAGCACCTAAACGAGTGACTTGACTGAAGCTCGAGAGTGTTTTAGCTATTATAGAATTTTGAAATTAGGGGTTCTTTTTAGGGTTCCGTACCCAAAGGGTAAAAACGGACCCAATTACTGAGACTTCGATGCCTGTCCGTCTGTCTGTCTGTCTGTCCGTCTGTCTGTCCGTCCGTCTGTCCGTCTGTCTCCAGGCTGTATCTCAAGAACTGCTATAGCTAGACTTCTGAAATTTTCACAGATTGTATACTTCTGGTGCCGCTATAACAACAAATACTAAAAACAAAATTAAGTTAATATTTAAGGGGGTCTCCCATATAACAAACATAATTTTTTTTACCTTTTTGGCTCGAAATCCATAATGGCAACATACATACGTGTACAACGTTGACACTTGAAATTTTCACAAAATCCTCAATTATGTAACTTGGCCGATTATTAAACTTCTTCATTAAACATTATTTAACAGAACTAACGAAATTTTCAACAATAGACGTGACCCAGTTAGCAGCAATAAGGTATGCAGATTAAACCGTATGCTAAATAGGGATCACGGTATCTACATGATACCGAGTTTGTAATCAATAATTCGTACTGCGATAATGTGGAATATGCGAATATTATGAACTAGCGGACTGGTCACCAGATGGTGAGCGATAGCAGAAGAGGATAAATAGTTAGGAGCATAAATAGTTAGGAGGAGTATTAACTCTAATGTTGCGATCTCTTAGGCCGTGCGCCCATTGCGACTTTTAAAAAAGAGGGGTGTTATAAGTTTGACGTGTCTGTCTGTCGGTCTGTCTGTCTGTCTGTCTGTCTGTGGCATCGTAGCATCCAAACGGGTGGACCGATTTTTATCTAGTCTTTTTTGTTTGAAAGCTGACTTACTCGAGAGTGTTCTTAGCTATAGTTCATCATCATCAGCCTGCTCCGTACTGAAAAATCGCGGTTCATCTGGTTCGTGAAGGGCCGATTAGCAACTTGCAGTCGTTTGGTGGGCTTTATTGCATTCTAGTTCATAAATGAAATAAAATTAAATTAAGAAATTTAAAAAAACCCCCGCCAAACAACTTTAAAAAGTAATGAAATTGTGGCGGTACCCACAATTCGCCTAACATTCCTGCATCGCGCTATCGAAGTTTCGGAGAACGGCAAGATATATACAACGTCTGAAATGACGTCAGTGGGCTTCGGCCTGACCGAGCATGCGATCTCGCTCGGTCGGAAGATCTTCCTTTTCGGCCGCCACTAACAACGTTAAAAAATAATATATTTTACTGACTTTAAGTTTAAATACGTAATTCCTAAGTGTAAAGTGATATTTTAGTCCATAATTGTTGTCAAGGTGTGTCGGGGGACCGCTAATGTAGATAGTTTAAGGGTCAGTTCACAGCGAACCAAATCGAGACAATCAGTGACATGGCGATACAAAATGCAAAAGACACTGTTGGCGCGCGGTCCCCCGACACACCGTGACAACAATTATGGACTAAAATATCACTTTACACTTAGGAATTATTGTAGCGATGCAGTCGCGATACTGTCGCATATTTGCATCGATACAGTCGCGATACAGTCGCTAGCTGTGTATTTTGTATGGAGGCGAAGGCCCTTAAGGTGACTTTCCGATCTTTGCCGCGAGCGAGTGCGACCGTCAAAAATTCATATTATAATATTCATTTTTATGACATAGGCCCTAGGTTTTATTTTAGCGGCGCGGCGGCAGCATGGGCCGCCAGTCGCCACACACAATATGTTATTAGAAAATGATACATAATAAATAATAATATACATAATAATATAGTCCATAGACTATGCCTATGCCATAAAGTGGCATTGTCACTTTTAGGTAATACAACAAAGGGTCGAGACTCGAGGCGAAGCGATGCACTTTAAAAATATGAGTCTTAGGTCTTCTTCACAGCAGACCTAAGGGTCAGTTGTCATTCTTGGAGGCACAGAATAATGGCCAATTTACAATATTAAAATCCAGTGATCCAATCCAGTGCTGGATTCGATAACTGGATTGGAGTAAGCCAGCGTTGTTTCACGCCGGCGCGGACGGCGCTTATATTATGTGGCCTGTAGACAAGTGGCAAAGCGCTAACGCTAACGCAAGCGCTACAAAATGTATGCGATTTGACATTAGTCATCGCTTCACTAGCGAATACTAATGTCAAATCCATACATTTTGTAGCGCTAGCGTTAGCGTTAGCGTAAGCGTTTTGCCACTTGTCTATGGGGGCTGGTAGAGCAGACCCATTAGAGCTGAAGCAGGCAATTCCAAATTGGAATAATTTTATGAAGGATAGAATTAAAGTCACTATTTTTTATTAATTTTTATCCATTACTTAGGTTAATTGGTTATCCATACTAATATTATAAATGCGAAAGTGTGTCTGTCTATCTGTCTGTCTGTCTGTTACCTCTTCACGCCCAAACCGCTTGACCGATTTTGCTGAAATTTGGCATGGAGATACTTTGAGTCCCGGGAAAGGACATAGGATACTTTTTATCCCGAAAAAATGTACGGTTCCGCCGCGATAAACGAGTTTTTGCGCAACGGAGTTGCTGGCGTTATCTAGTCCATCTATAATATCGGCGATACACTATTACAATGAATACCAATATGAATAACTATGAAGCTCGCGCACTTCAATACACTGAATGCACGCCCAAAGTGCTGACATCTTTGGATAATAGCACCGCTATTATTTATAATAAATCACCAAGCGAATATCGCCCCTATCGTAACACATTAGCGTCCAGAAACGCGTGCAACATTTTGACAGATGGCACGCGCTGGCACGAGGCGCGAGACGAAGAGTAATGGCACACAAAACACAAGACTACCGGGCATTACGCCTAATTCATTAATTTTATAATCTCACCTAACAAAAAAACGACCCTAAAATATGATGCAATGAGTCCAAATTCGTACAAAACATTCATTAACTAAATTTGCGCATGGCGCGCGTGTGCGGGGTTGTCATAGAAACTGTAACAGCGTGCGCGCGCAGTCACAAACACCAGCACAGCTACATGTGTGAGTGAGTCGGGCGGGATACAGTCGATAACTAAAGCGTTTACAGCGATCCCCCTCAATATTTCCTCGTACACACCACACATATTACTCATCGCGACTCACTTTATACAATCCACTACTTTTAATTACTCAAATATGAGTAACATAGCGTGTAATCGTGACGTCGTGTCCGAGTTGTTTTGTGTGCGACAGTACTGCGCCCACAGCGGCGCGTGTCCGTACACGGGTCTGATGTGTGTGTATGCTTATACCACAGATTCTGCGCCATGGATCCCAGTATTCTCGCGACCATGGACAAGGAGGCACTGAAGAAGCAGATCGAAAACATGAAGTATCAAGCTTCAATGGAGCGCTGGCCGCTATCGAAAAGCATCGCAGCGTGAGTACACCTTACATTAGACATAGTGAGGTGACATCGTAGAATTAGTACAATCGGGAGTGATATGCATGCGATTATAGTGCTTGTTTCGTATAATGTAAGTTGTACAATCCCGTGGCGGGTTCCCGTGCCCAATGATTAAATCAGGCGGTTTATATGATTATGACGAGTCGCTGAAGGGCTGAAGTTCCGCCCTAAGCGTCTCTTTAAGTCAAATTTGTGTAATGTTCATATCTTTTATGGCCCTTGATAAGTAACTCTACATTTTCATAATCTACTCAAAATGTCCTACTTAATGTAATCCATACTTAATATTGCCAAAGTGTTTCTCTCTGTGTCTTTATGCTCAAACCACCTGACCGATTTTAGTGGAACTTTCATAGTGTTTTTGTCAGTAACCTCTTCTTATAGGCCATACCGATTTTAGTGAAATTTCGATTATAATAGAGTCCTGGAAGTGGATTAAGAATATCTTATGCATCAAACGTACGGTTTCCACGATACACGAGTGTAAACTCTAGTATATTGTATTTTATGTGTACTATGAACACATAAGTTGTGTATTTTATCGTTCTTTATCTACTAGTCTCTAGGTAGAGAACAGTATATCTATTACAAAACATTTAAAGTCGTTTTTGCTTTTGATGTAATATTCATATTGTGTTTCAAGGTTCATGTTTTTGTAATGTCTCTAGTTACTGGAAATGCCACTTTACAAAATTAAATTTCCATAAACGACGTAGTATAGCAATATTCATTTTTTATTTCAAACTTATTAGTAAAGTTATATTCCTTTTTTTTTCAAGTATTTTCTTCTTTGTTCATCTGAGTTTTTATACTATAAACTACGTTTACGACATGTAAACTTTCCTCATATATAACTACAGCAGGTATTAAAACACATAAAAATCTGTAGCCAAAGACGTAATTAGGTCTTCATATTGTAAAGGACAGACAGCGTGGTATATGCGACTTATTTTTATACAATGTAGAGATTAATGTAAAATTATTTCTTTTCGTCTGTGTGTACCTCTTCACGTCTAAACCACTGAACGTTTTCAATGAATTTTGGTAGGCTCTATGTCCTATGATACTTTGAATCGCGGCAAAGGACATGGGAACGTTTTTGTCAGAAAAATGTACAGTTTATAATATGAATGTTGGTGCAACTAAGATGCGTCCAACATCTAGGCAATAATGCTAAATAATAACTAGGCTTCTTGTTATTAAAATATAAATATCACAATCTTATCAACTTTTCTTATTTAAAACAGAAACTGCAATAATTATATTAAGTATAACAATCCAATATTAAAATTCTAAAACTAAAATTCTAAAATTTTCTTTTAAATTGACTAAAAGGTACCTAGTTAAATATTTTATATTTAAATATTGATTTTCATATTTAACTAAAATCTTATGAGATTCTTATGATATTATATTTACAATACATTTAAATATGTATTGTTTTGCCAATCCCCGAAATTTTCATATCCTTTGGAATTACAAATTTACAATAATTTTCAGCAATTGCTATTATTTATTACAGTATTATTTACGGTAATTCCTATTATTAATAATTAATGGCAACTGTAAATAATGTTAATCAACCTCGTACAACATTTAGCTCTAAAATTGGCCCATTTGTTTTAAACCCCATTATTGAGTTTGAAATATTGTACCCTATCGCTTATCCCGGTTGCCTGGCCCTGTTTTAGTTTATTGGTTTTTATTTGACAATAAGTAAAGGTTTTGGTTACTCCTTTTAAATTTTAATGCGATAAAATTTTATTTTATGAATTTATAAAAAGTAGTTTTCGTGCGGGAACCTTATTTTTTTTGGGTCTATATAAGAAGTCTCCTATGCTCTTTATAATATTTGAGTATTTTTCAAAATTCTAGTCAAATAAAAGGACACAAAACAATAATTTTATCATGATCTCGCAACATCTATTTTATTTAATACGATTCAATTCTCCCAAACTAGTCAATATGAATAACACCATAAGAATATTTTATATTATGCTATAGTAAGATAAGGGTATATCGCCCATGAAAAAGGTTCAACAATACGACTGAACTGGCTGGGGTTCCTTCGATAGCATTTATGTGATAACGTCTCATATATTTTGTGTATTGATTTATCATTTACACTCTATCATGGCGAGTGAACAGATGGATGTGATGGATGAATGGAGATAATAATATTACGTTACATAGTATTCCTTCTTTTCCTTGAGAATATATTGGAGTAACTTTCGTAGCTTATTTAGAGTCTGAAGTTGATACATTGAAAATATACCTAATATTCAGTCTTAGGGCCTGTTTCACCACTTCCTGATAAGTGACGAATAGGCTATCCACCAATTAACTTCACGGATCAAGTATGGAGAATCTGTCAAAAAAGTTGTGAATAGCCTATTCGGCACTTTATCAGAAAGTGGTGAAACAGGCCCTTAGTGAACTAAATGTAGCCCGCGGAAACCTCTTATCCGCCAGGACTAAATATCTTCAGACCAAAGTCGGTACAGTGGCTTTATCGTGAAGAGGTAACAAACACACTTTATAGTTATCCATACTAATATTATAAATGCGAAAGTGTCTGTCTTTTACGTCTTTTCACGCCCAAACCACTGAACCGATTTTGCTGGAATTTGGTACGAGGATACTTTGAGTACCGGGAAAGGACATAGGATACTTTTTATCTTGAAAAAAATGTACGGTTACCGCGCGACAAACGAATTTTGCGGGCGTCATCTACTATTATTATATTTTATTGATTTACTTAATACAACTTGTACCCTAAACTTTTTACCGAAAAGTTTTCTTCATATTTTCTCACATTTTCACTTTGAGGTCGTTAGGGTAATGTTCTGTACGCTTACAGCTTCCCCCTTTATATTGTAACTAGCGACCCGCCCCGGCGTCGCACGGGTATAAAATATATAACCACTGAAAAAATGATTAAAATCGATAGCCTATGATCCTGCACGTGGTCTACTTCTTATCTGTGCCAAATAACATAAAAATTGCTCCAGTAGTTCGCATGATAAGCCCTTTCAAATACTTTCCCCCGTTTTTTCCACATTCTCCTATTAGTCTTAGCGTGATAAAATATAGCCTATAGCCTTCCTCAATAAATAGGCTATCTAACACTGAAATAATTTTTCAAATCAAAGGGACATGAGGGAAAAAAAGCGAATTTATTTTATAATATATATGCATGGAAATCGTTTCGCGCGGATCCGCCCGCTAGAATAAAGGATTCAACGAGAACCGTGCATTTTCCAGCAAAGAGAGTAGCCTACGTCCTGCCTCGTGGTCTACTATACATTTGTGCCAAATAACATAAAAATCAGTCCAGTACTTCGTGAGATTCAAACAATAACTATAGAATTAATTTCTCTTTATGAAAGATAAAATTTAAGTATATTAATTGGTATGCTTACTATGTAAGTTACAGGCATCTAAGCATCCATTTGCTCTGTCACTATGTAAATACTGAAGACGAATTCAATATGAGTCCTGCAGAGCACCGCATCGTGTCGCAGCTCGCATCGTCTGCAGCTGCCGCCCTGAGTTACACTTAGCACATTCTTGGATGTATTTATTAATCTTTACTTAAATATACATAATAATTTTCTAATCCATCGTGTAATTATTATAAAGGCGATAGTAAGTATGTCTGTTACCTTAGCACGCTTAAGCAACTGAACTGATTTTGATATTCGGTTTTACAAATGGAGAAACCTTGAGTTCCGGGAAAGGACATTTAGGTTATTTTAATCCCGGAAAAATGTATGGTTCACGCGCGATAAAGAAATTATGGCACGGTGGAGTCGCGGCGTCATATTCTAGAAGATTAATAATCCACAGAAACAAAAGCTTTGTTTATTAATATAGAAATTGTCATTTCGGATTGGTAGTAACAACTCGAAACAATGCTTCGAGAAGTGCACAATTGGGAATAGCGTAGTTTCACAGTTTATATTGTCGAGTTTCGATTAAGTTTTTATTACAACAGATGAGTGCTTAGTGTGTTAAGTCCTTATGGAAGTGAAAAGTTATTTAGCAGCCTTTTTTTTTTTTTGGAATGGGCAAACATTAAGATAGCAACAGCACACGTAAACTCATCGAATCTATATCTTCTATACTTATACTTACTTATTATAAAACAAAGTCGCTTTTTGCCCTCATGACCCTTTGTTCCCTTTAATCTTTAAAACTACGCAACGGATTTTGATGATTCTTTCAGTGTTAGATAGCCCATTTATCGAGGCTATATTCTATCACACTAATACTAATAGGAGCGAAGAAATATAGGAAAATGTGGAAAAAACGAGAAAAAATATTTGAAAGGGCTAACTTGAACGCGCTAACCTCAGGAACTACTGGTCCGATTTGAAAAATTATTTCAGTATTAGATAACCCATTTATTGAGGAAGGCTACAGGCTAAATTTTGTCACGCTAAGACTAATAGGAGAATGTGGAAAAAAACGGGGGAAATTATTTGAAAGGGCTTATCTCGCGAACTACTGAGCAATTTTTATGTTATTTGGCACAGATAAGAAGTAGACCACGTGAAGGATCATAGGCTATCGATTTTAATCATTTTTTCAGTGGCTATATATTATTTTATACCCGACGCCGGGGCGGGTCGCTAGTAATGAATATTCGTAAAACGGAAAGTGGACAAAACATTTCAAGTAAAATGGGTCAGCCTCATTGGACTTTGGCTACAAAATTTGCTTGTGATCTCGCGGTGTAACCGCCAAACTGCGCGATGGGTGCACATAAATCCAGCCTTAGGGTCAATTCATGGCGTGATGGACTACAATTACAATTATTAAGTAATAATATTATTTCAACGATCCTTGGTGCGAAAAACCTATATACAAAGATAGCAAAAAAAGGGATATGGGCGAATAGCCCATAGACGGCCCCTAATTACATAATAAAGAATAAAAAACGCGACGAGGCGAGGCGAGGTGCGGCGCGGCATAAATTTGTATGGATTTGCCAGATTTCAATTGCGGGAGACGTCTTGCGAATCTGTCAAATCAACCCTTATATGTTGCGGTCTAAATCAACCCTTATAGATTAATTTTAATACTAGAATGACGCACGCAACTCCGTTGCGCCAAAATTTGTTTATCGCACGGGGACCGTACATTTGTCCGGGATAAAAGTATAATATGATTCCTATGTCCTTTCCCGCGGCTTAAGATATCTCCATACCAAATTTCAGCAAAATCGGTTCAGCAGGCGCGAAGAGTGAAGAGGTAACAGACAGACACACTTTCGCATTTATAATATAAGTATGGATTATTAAATGATATTTTGAAGGTAGGTATAAGTATAGATTTTTTTCGTGCGATCCTAACATACCTTTGTACTGTATATAAATTCTCAACCCTTTTCATTCACGTTATTACAATATTAATTTCGGAATTCTCTCAGCTACCTTCTGCTTCGTTGCTTTCATATTACAAAAATTGGAACCCAGCCACTTTAGGTACAAGCACGTACAAACATAAAATTGTACCTGAAAAATATAAACAAAATATTGAATGAAGGTCATTTCTATGACTCCCAATTCGGAATAGGCTACACAATTAAATAACTGGATTAAATTATTATATAACGTTACATTACGTTATAATAATTATTTACTATCAAAAATTGATATAACTAATACAATGATGATCCTTCGTGATTTGGTCGTGTTATAAAAACCCAGCAGGCACAACATCACGACTAACATTGCATTGACATAACCTGCGAATCAATTTATCTGATGATACATTTACTTGACAATATCGTGCTTATCATTCACAAGGTGTCACAAAACTAAGTGATAATACTTAAGAGTGTGTATGAATCCCTTACATAGAGTTCACTGTGAAAGTTGCAGCGCTGAAAGAGTACTATTTTCATTTGTATTTGCAAGCGCCCCAGCTTAGCCTATACAAAAATTAATAAAATGCGTTTTCCTTCAGCGCAGCTACTTTCATAATTCATAGAGAACTCTATACAGGGGACACTTACACATCCCAAAGTGTTATCACTTGTTTCCCCTTGTAAATGAACAGTTATCGCGTACTGAAATACAGATATGGTATTTTAGTACGCGATAACTGGTAGATTTTATAGAATTGATAGTATTATAACGAAATTCTATCAATTCGTGGGTATCACACCTTATAAATACCAGACAAACACATAATATACTTTCCAGTAAGATGTGGATAACATAGATCCACCTTTCCTGGGTTTATGTGCCCTAGTTGCAGTTCCTGGCATGACGTAACGCTTGTAGTGCCAAGTATTATAACAATTTTTCTCCATGCCCCATTGAATTCGTATGGTTCATACTCCATATATTTGCCAGTTTTCAACTGATAATTCTCTTTTATTTCTTGATCTATATGTCTTTCAAAATTTTACTATATCTAATTTTGTTTGCATCGTGTAGCAAAATACCGATGCTTTTTAACCGACTTCCAAAAAGGAGGAGGTTATATGTTCGGCTGTGGAGTTTTTTTTTTTTAATAATATGATTGAATTTAGTACACCAATATACTCGCGCGGACTGCTATCATGGTAGTACAATTTTTTGATGCCAAATAGCAGTTTTTTCAATCGGCGATGGTTTTGATAACATATCAGACGGCGATTGCCTACCTGTAAAGTCAAGTTCCTAGCGCAAAATATTGCCAAAAAAGGACCCAGGTCTACGATTGTAGCCCCCGTTTTTACTGCGGTGTTAATAACTGTGCAAAAGACATACGGTCTCACCACATAAGATCTAAACATCTATTGAACAGTTTTTGAGACCATTATGTACCGAATTTTTTTCTAATCATGTTCAACAGGTGTTTAAATATTTTGTAGTAAGACTGATGGTATTAAGCATGAACGGAGTCGTAGATAACATTTAGTTTAGTAGCGAAAACGTTAGACAAAACTGCATTTTGCACGAAATTAAGCACATATTTCACAGTGAAACTTTTCTCAGAACTAGTTATATTTCCTTCACTGGTATTCATCTCCAACTGCACGCAAAGTAAAACATTATACTTACATTCTGAGTTGTAGCTATTAAACTTCTCCTTATATCTCTAGCAAATAGTTCTTTGTCTTCGAGTTTTAGTAGAACTCAGACATATCATTGTTTACTTCGCATCAATGATCATTGTAATTAATATATTTAAAGATTTTTCTAAAGTAAATGGTCTCACTTCATTTTTATAATATTTACTTAAGCTTAAAGGATTTTTTTGTATTTCATATTACAGTAAGTATATATTTTTTCAGTCTCATACTTAATCAATTATAACCATAAAGTTAATATACCTAGCGGAAATTTCTTTATGATCATAACATTGTACTTTTATCGCTCGACGTAAGGCAAGCTTTCAATTACATGTTGACATTTTAATTATAGTACTTTCTACAATTTATTTTATTTTTTTCCTTAATTTGTCTTTACATCATTTTTGTGGCAAATGTAGAAGATAAGTAAAGCATTCGACATTCGAGGCTTACATATTTGTGATTATATACCTCCGGCTTTTATATAGACACCAATAACAATCGTATGGAACTCGTAACGTAGATGTAGTTCCAGTAAACCGTATACCAGCAATAAAACCCTTTGCACAACACAGTCTCTGCCAAATTGGCTCAACCTCTTGGACCGGGACATCTAGATTAGCTGTGGTGTTTTTTGGAGTTACGCCACTATTTGCTGCTTTCAGTTCTTTTATACTACTCTTGGATTGTACACTTTGTGTTGTATTATTTGCTAGTGCTAAATCATCTTTTTTTATTTTTTGTACTATCAGAGAAGTTGCTTTATAGACAGATGGCGGACCTACATCATTTGGTCGCGTTATGTTAAACCCAGCCTATAGAACAAGACTAAGGCTGCGAGAACCAATAGAATCGCTTCATTGACGTGACCTCGCTCAGCGCAGTGATTCTATTGGATCTTAAAAACACATTCCTCGCAACGCATCTCTGGTGGAAACGCAGCCTTTGACAAAACTCGACCAAATGACATATGAATCCATTTCTTTGATATTACAATACGTTTTCTTACACCTAATTGTAGTGTTAATTTATTCTATGCTAAGTTTTATAATATTTTAACCCGTTCAGTGTAGCTTTCATTGATCTTGTTCTTAAAGCTTAAAAGCTTTCAAACAGCTAAATATAGATCCCAAGAGGGCATTAATTTTAACTCAACATCTGTCCAAACTGCAAAATCTACTTTAATCTTTCTGCAGAATTCTATTTTGATGATGTTTTTGATGATTCAAGAAAGGAATGTAATTTTATGCCCGGGCTGCATGAATCTGTAACAATGGGGATTATGAGGATCCTTTGTTGAATTTCCTTAAAGGATAAGAAGAAAGGCTGTAGGGAACGAATATATCTATTATGCTCACTTTAATGTGAAAAACATGGTCTTATTACTTGAGATAATAGTTATTTTAATGTTGATGAAGGAAAAATAATACTGAAAGAATTTACATTTCATTAAGTACCTGCCTTAAAACCTACATTTCAGCCTTTGTCCGTGATTGCGAATTAAACTTAAAAATTATATATTCGTCAAGCAGTATGCGAGCCAAGTTTTGAAACAAAAAAAAAACTAGATCTAAGGGTTGATTTAGACCGCGAGGCGAGGGGCGGCGCGGCGCTTTGTATGGATTTGGCAGATTTCAATTGAGTGAGACGTCTTGCGAATATGTAATCCATATAAATTAAGAAATGCATCTACGCATTGCGGTCTGAATCAACCCTATGTTGAAAAGTTTGCAGTTTCTATGCCTGCTGGTCCAGACAATTGACAGGCGTAGCTCCAAAACGCAAAAAACAATTTTGGTCATTCAAAGTATTTTTTAACTGTCTGTCCTCCCTTTTTATTGGCGCTAAAAATAATACCTTGTACAGAGGGTTACTTAAAGCTGTATAATAGCGTTTTTTGCCCTCATAAATAAGTCGTGGGCTATCAGGTGGATGTCATTGGGGGTTCAGGGTTTGACCCCCGGCCCGACACGCCATAGTAATTGGATTGCTTCATTATATCGATCGCCACAGACTGGCACGTTCATGCAAATGTTGGGTTGGTTTCAATAACAAGTTGTTTGGTAGCTTAAGGCTAAATTCACCAACGTTTGTTAGTGTTAATCTTATTAAAATGTCATGTCTAGGTAGACCTTATTTTAATGGATTCATCCTCATTCTTGCTAATATGCAAAATTGTGTATGTCTGTTGATCTGTCTGCCTGTCTGTCTGTCTGGTACTTTTCACGCTTAAAGGGCCAATTCGATTTATATGAAATAAAGTATACGTTGACCGAAACCCAGTAATTAATAGATTCAAGCGTTGCTTTGCGGAAATCTACAGCATAAAATGTAGTGACATTCACTTATTTACTTAGGCTTTGGACAGTGGTTAATTTAATGAAATTGCTATAAATATTAATATTATTACTTAAAGTAACCCCATAATCATCAAAATCAGTTCCATAGTTTGAGCGTAAAACGATAACAAGGAGAAAGACACCTGAACGAAGGAATCTTTAATCACACAAAATCTACAGACACAAAAAAGTATTCAAAATAATTGGAAGTTTCTGCAGCAAAAAAACTATCGCCGATGTTAAAAGAATACGAATAAACCCCCAGGCAATTCGTAACAGTTTGGAATCAACAGTTTTATTTTTCCGGAAAAGACACTTAGCGTGAATAAAGTTCAAATAAAAATCTTTTCCCCGGAGGTTTAATTTTCCGGGATAGATGAGACACGTTTGAAGTCTCACTCCACTGAACAAAGATTGTCGAATTGGAAGATATAATATTATATTGAAAGTCTATTTGTGCATTACAATAATATTTTCTATAACAAAAAGTATTGGATAAAAACAATTTTTTACAGCCTAGCATTATATCCTATTGTACTAAGGAGATGCTTCATAAGAAATGAAATTTGCTTTATTATGAGGAACCTCTTATTAAAATATTAATATTGATTTTGTGAAGTTTTAAGGCACTGCGGTGCTAGTTTGTAAAGACAGTTGATATATTTAGGGCTTGTTTCACTACTTCCTGATAAATGCCGAATAGGCTATCCACCACTTAACTTGTCAGATGAAGTATGGAGAATCAGGCCCTTATTTCCTACTGTAAGGGCCTGGTGAAAGAGTTACAGTAGGAAATTTGCTGTCATAGAGTAGCAATTCGGAGTGCCCGGTTTATTCTGGCTGTCTTGATTACGTATTACCAAAATGGATAACTAATATTTTGAGATTGCCCCACAATACCATTGTTTTACAATGTTATTATAATATAGGACCTACATAGGTTCGGTAAAGGCGAAAATGTCCGGCGTAAGAAACTCGCCCATTCTTTTAATCTTCTATATCTATTATAATTTATAGTAGGTACTCGTAAAATCGAGATGTGTCACACCAGATTCAGCGATCGTACATACCAACAGTGGGTCTAAGTGGTGGTATCAAAACGACATAAAACATTGTAATCCTTTAAACGGCGGCTGTAAAACAGATTGTAAATCTAGATCATTCGGATGGGTCATAAAAATTCATGACTCAAATCCAACTCATATAAAGTAGTTCAAAATCCGCCGATTACATTTTCTAAATTAGTGTATTCGGATTGACAATCTCATAATTTGTAATGATTAATGGCTTATTCCTCTGGAGCATCTTGATTCTCGGGAGAGATTGTAGTTACAACGAAATATAATATTATTTGCAATTTGTAAAGTATACTTACCGAAAATAACAATTAATATGAAAGAATTATTTTTATTTTTAGGGGTCTTTTCTAATAAAAAATAATAGCTCCCACACCGGTTTCGGTGACGGTTGCCGGTTTCATCGAAACCAGGCCAGCTACGCGGGAGTAATTTTATAGTGCCCAAGTGTGTGCGCTGTACACAATAGCACTCTCTATTCCTTTACTCTCATAACCCAGTAGGACGGAAGACCGACACGACTGTCGAGAGATCAGGCGCAGGACCGACTTTTTACATGCCCATCCGACGCATGGATCATCTTACTTGTCAGATAATCAGGTGATCAGCCTGCATTGTCCTAACCAAACTTGGAAATAACATGTTTCCAGCGTGGGAATCGAACCCACGAGTCAAGAGCTGCGCTCTATACCACTAGACCACAGAGGCGTTGCGTTATAAAAAATAATTCTATCATAAGTGTAACAATAAATACAAGCTATCTATGCTTCTACCACTTAAGTCTAGGTTAAAATTTTTAGTTTAGGCCGTGGTTTAGGTTTGGCATGGTTTGGCAATTTGAACCAGAGAGGGAAATCTACGTCTGCGTCTAATGTCTATTACTACACATAAATCTACGTCTATTACCTACTGGTATAATTGTTTAGTTCCTGTTTAATACTCAAACAATACATTGTAATATAACACACGTTTAGGTACACCTGTTTATGTGAAACTTATCTACAATTCTACACTGAAATGTTGTTATGAGAAAAGCTTGAATCATTTCCTTGTTTACAATATTGGGTGAGTCACTTCTAACCCATAACAATAATGTCATTAATCATTAACGTACCTAGTAAGTATTTAACGATTAATTATAATCGATTGGATTGCGCTCGAAACTCCGTTACGCCTTAATTTGTTTATCGCTCGGGAATCGTAAATGTTCCCGGGACTCAAAATATCTCCATACCAAATTTTAGCAAAATTGGTTCAGCGGTTTGGACGTGAAGGTGAACAGGTGAACAGACATTTGTAATATTAGTATGGATAGTAGGCTAGCTGTGTTTGACCAAAACTCATCAGTTTATCACTTGGCTCAGAGCCCAGGCGCTATTGTATCGATGTATGTATATCACTTACTCCGTGAAAAATTCTTTTATCCGTTCAATATCCCGGAATTCTTGAGTTCCAAACGCCTCCGGTCAGTGGGGCTTTGAAGTTCCGGAAGTCTGTATACTTATATATAAGTTATATTTAAATACAGCCGTTTACGTGATCAATATAACATTATACTTGGTCCACGCCGCCCCATACAAACGTTGTCCCCTGTTTCCTCCCTGGATAATGCTAATAGAGTTATATTTTTTTCCTGAATATAGGACCACTAATACAATGTCCCTATATTTTCTTTTTTTTATAATTTAATTATTAAATAAGATATGAACGTTCAAAAACCCAAAAAAATTGCCAGATTTTCCGCTGTGTTCAAACATCCAGAAAACAGATTTGGCTAGATTATACAAAAAAAACATAGAAACACAGCTCAAGCCTTTCTTTAATCTATAATGAAAAAAGTACTTAAATCGGTTAAGTTTTGGAGAAGGAATCAGGGGACAACGAATCGTTGATTTTCTGCAGTTGTCTCTATCGCGTTCTGCGGTATAGGCTTAAGGTAAGGGAGACAGCTAAAGATATTACACGTACTTTTTTTTTCATTTCTCTAGCCCCTGGTATACGCTCTTAAGAGTAAATGCTAACACTGTTTTTCCATACAAACGTATTCCCCGACATTTACTCCCTGGACAATGCGTCTAGACAAATGATTTTTTTATACAATATTGGGATCTGTTAAAGCTATGCTTCTTTTTTATGTTCGATTTTTTCTAAATTTACTAATAAATAAGAAAAATATGACCCTTCAAAAATCGCAAAAAATTAATGCCCCGTACCCCGGCAATCCACCGACGATAAAACTAATTTGAAAGATCTTTAAGATAAAATAAAAACGTAGTGCCATAGACTCACTCTTCTTAAAGATATAATTTATAAAAATAATAATTAGATAGGCACTACTTCGAAGGAGGAGGAAAAGGACTACGTTACCACAGAATATATATTAGTAGTACCAAACGTTACGTCGATTTACTGTATCTGTCTTTATCACAATACACGTGCCGGCGCAGCGCGCAGGGTGAAGCGTGATGGCAATAGCTTTTTCGTTGAAATTCTACTGCACCCGCGTTCCCTCTTAATCTTTTTGAAGCTTAGTTTGTTAGTGAGTTTGTTGGTTACTTTTTGGGGCTTTTCCTGCCATGCGGGCAACCCGTCACCCGCATGCGGACCAGATCCGCGTGCTGTCTACACGCATGACAGGAAAAGCGGCCTTTTGGGATATAAAATACTATTAACTAGCTAAAAGCCGAGCTTTGTGAAGGCTCGCGTCGTCACATTTGACTGACTGATGATAACACAATATATCAACATATAAAAAAAATTATCTCATAACGACAAAAGAAATATCTAAAACCCTCATTACCAAAGCAGCAGCTTCTTTTAGTATGTAGCCGTAGGGTATTTCGTGTCAAATGTATGACATATTATGACAGCTATATCGTCACATATGACAGCGATTTGACACGATAGACCCTAGGAGTCAGGGACCAGGGTATATCAAAAACCCTCATTGAAACCGGTAATTTGACGATAAATTGCGGTTCAACAAACGTTACGACTACGTCACGACCACGTCACGTATTACTCGGTTGCCAATCACGCTATCACAAATTCAATATTCGCCCGGTTTGATCGCACGTAAATCGTTTGTATCGTTTTTAATTGAATCTTGCTATGTTTGCAAAGGTACATAGTACGATTATCCATTTTGAGACAACTATCATAGTGCAATAGAGAATATTACGCTATAGTTGGAGCAGAGGCCGCTACTAGCACATACAGTAAATAGTCCGACCGAAATCTAGCACGTTGCATACGTCATATCAGAATGTTGTCAAATTCTATGGAAGCTTCAGAGTGGTTTCTTATTAAAAAATTTTATTTTTTTATTTTTATAAAATAAGGGGGCAAACGAGGAAACGGGTCACCTGATGGAAAGCAACTTCCGTCGCCCATGGACACTCGCAGCATCAGAAGAGCTGCAGGTGCGTTGCCGGCCTTTTAAGAGGGAATAGGGTAATAGGGGAGGGTAGGGAAGGGAAGGGAATAGGGAAGGGATTAGGGTAGGGGATTGGGCCTCCGGTAAACTCACTCACTCGGCGAAACACAGCGCAAGCGCTGTTTCACGCCGGTTTTCTGTGAGAACGTGGTATTTTTCCGGTCGAGCCGGCTCATTCGTGCCGAAGCATGGCTCTCCCACGTATAAAAGCTTTTATTTAACTTGCTCTGTAGGTATGTAAGTATGTATGTTCGGGTGAAATCTTGGAACTCAATGTTGAAGTAGGTGTATTTAACCGATCGAGCTAAAATATGGTATGTGACATCACTCTAAATCCAATATGGGTGACCATCCAAGATGGCGAAATAATTATTTGGTCACAACTCACAATTACAGTTGTACGATAATATAATCATGCTGCAGCATGGCGACGATCGCTCTATCAGGCGACTCAAAAACCATACATTACAAAAGAAAGTTTTATTATAAATCTCTCCTGTAGAAACCGAGGCACACGAATGAGATAGCACAAAACTGTTTGAATATTTAACACTCGGGGGAAATAAAATATGAGTGTCTTTATTACTTTTGTTACGTACGCTGACATCTTGGTGACTACGCCATTTTGACGAAAAGAGCTCTCAAATATTTAAACGTGTGTTTCGAACGTTAAACACGTTTTAATAACTATAAAGGAATAGGGAATATTACATAAAAGTCGGAGCAGAGGGCGCTATAACGTCTGGCACATACATTAAAAATTTAATGATAATAAATACTTATATATGTCGTAGGATGATTTGATAAATCCGTGTTTTCGCGAAATCCCTAGAATTTTCGCGAAAATTCTAGGGATTTCGCGAAAACACTGATTTATCAAATCATCCTACGACATATACAAATGCAAAAATCTATCATAAATCATAATCGATACATTGACGTGGGAGAGCCATGCTTCGGCACGAATAAGCCGGCTCGACCGGAGAAATACCACGTTCTCACAGAAAGCCGGCGTGAAACAGCGCTTGTGCTGTGTTTCGCCCAGTGAGTGAGTTTACCGGAGGCCCAATCCCCTACCCTATTCCCTTGCCTTCCCATCCCTACCCTCCCCTATTACCTTAAAAGGCCGGCAACGCACCTGCAGCTCTTCTGATGCTACGAGTGTCCATGGGCGACGGAATTACTTTCCATCAGGTGACCCGTTTGCTCGTTTGCCCCCTTATTTCATTAAAAAAAAACATGCTCATTAGTTCGCCGTTTTCTAAAGCCATCCTCATCTTTCTCTTCACCCCAATCATAACACATCTTTATCATGAACCAGGAATCAGGATACTTGGATCATGCCCGTACCTGAGTCATCTTCTCCGGCAAACAGCCGAGACTACTCTTCTATAAATAATAATAATACTTATTGACAGAAAAGTAGACAAAGTCGAACAAATTACAAAACTTTTTGTTTACTGTCTGTGATGGTGCTGCCGTCTAGCGAGGAAACAATGCAGAGATTTTACTTATTCGGTTTCCGAGATTTTACAACCGAGTTGTTAAATTGACGTCAGCCAATCAAAAGCCATATTCGTATATTATCAAAATACAGTCCACTTAATATGTCTGTTAAACATAAAAAATCTCACAAATTAATAACTAATTTGCCCCTTGGCCGGCATAAATAGTCAGTACTCAAGATGCATCTCGGTCTCAAGACGCGGTTCGGCTCTATGATTGGTCCAAATTTTGACAGCCAACCAATCACAGAACCCGAACCGTGTCTTGAGACCGAGATGCATCTTGAGTACTGACTATTTATACTGGGCACTGGCCATAGTGTGTCTATTTCGGTATCAATATATAATTTTATTTCGATACCCATGTTAAATTCTCGTTAATATTCCACCCTATTATTTGTTGTCTGATATAATTAACCTGGAATAACAAAATGAAACGTTCTATCAAGTTCTGTAGAATATTGTACAGAATCAATAAAGATTACGCCACTTGGAAGGCTTCGTCTGTGTATAGTATTTATAATAAATATCGTGGAGCTAACTTAATAATAAGATAATATAATAATATAAAATATTATTTTAGTAAAATTAAATCGTCAAGAGAATATTACTCTGTTACTGCCTATCAGTAAAGATATTATAATCGTAATAACTATTATTTCTTCGATAGAAAATATGAATGAAATAGAAAATTTATTTTAACACTAGTTGATCCCCGCAACTCCATTATACGAAAATGCATTTGTCACACGGAAACCTGCTCATTTTTCGAGATAAAAAGTATCATATGTCCTATACGGGGACTCAAAGTATATGTACCCATGTACACATCAAAATCCTGTTCTGCGCGTGAACCGACAGATAGACAGCAAAACAAAATAATAGACAGATAGACAGACAAACAGATAGACAGGGTATAGACAGATACACAAAAAGACAGACAAACAGAGACACTTTCGCATTGAGTATGGATCGTAATAGTAAAATTATGGTACGGCCTGTAAAAATAAACGCAATGATCAAAGAAATACAATTAATAGGTAATAAATGTTTCTAATCTGTGATTCAAAATAGTATTATTATTAATTCGTTAATAATTATTAGCGTCACAGATAACACATGGGATATCTCTATCTAATTAACTATGTATGATTTTGATATCTTTGTTGTATTCAATGTTATTAATGCTGATTGTGATACACTCTTTATTAAAGAAGACAAAAATTTAAATTTAAAAACATGTACAATTATTCCCAACATAACTAGAACATACCTGAATAACCAAAAAACCGCATTTAGAAGAACATAAAAATGTGTTTTTGTCAAGTCGCAACAACGCGGGCTCACGGCTCTTTACACAAAAGTCAGCTTATCAAAGCATTTCACAAAAACACAAATAATTCCGGAAAGACTGAATATAAATACTAATTAAAATTTCTCTCTTTTGTTACAGGATGAGGGAGTACGTAGAGGAAAATGAAAAGAACGATCCTCTCATACACGCGCCCGACAAGAAGAACAACCCCTGGGCCGAGAAAGGGAAATGCATTATCATGTAATTACTAAGTATGCAAATATCACCAAATTCTAAAGACGTTTCGGCGGGAGGTCTGGTGCATCATCAGGGCTCGATCGGCGCCTGCCAGACACGAACTTCCACATGCAACTCCGCGCTCCACGCATACGGACTGAAACTTTTCGATCGATCCGGAAATTCATAGTATGGTTTTCATTCCCCGAGATAATCTAGTCCAATTCCTACTTGTAAATGTACATTTCGACTGTGCGAGCAAGCATGTACTTATGAATGTTTCGTTAGAGGAATTAAAAATGGTTGTAAATACGTTAAATTTTGTATTTCTAGTGAGGTAACGTTCGGAGATTATCGATAGAGATAAAATGGACGGATAAAAATTCGGACGAGTAAATGTTAGCGTTCGGTTCGGCCTTAGCTTATGATTTGGGACAGTGAAGACCGCCTTGAGAGTGCGAGGGAACCCGCGAGTCTCTATGCAAAGTATCGCAACTTCCTCTAAGACATTTGCATAGACGCTGGGCGGATTCCCGTCGCCGGCCGCAGCGCCCGCAGCGCTCCTGCCGGCCGCCGTCGGAAACGCGATTTGCCGCCGCGGCTAGGTGTTAAAGTTACCTCGAGCGCAGGGAACCATCGAGCTCGTGGCTCCCTGTCCTCGAGCGACTAAATAATGATAATTAAAATATAGGGTATAATCGCACATCACAACTTAACTATTTGCCGGTTCACAGATAAGGCTTCTCAGGAATTAAATTAGGTGACGCCAGCGATGGAGTCAGGGAAGTAAAACGAGGAAATGTTAAACGTAGTGAATGAATAATATCGTAATGTAAGGATCATTCTCGTGAGTTGTATTCTCGTTCAGAACAAATGTAATCGTAAGTCGACTTAGGGTATGTTTTTATAAACTGGTACATTCCGCAGTGCCGTTATATAGTAATGCTTCTATCGATAATTATCTTAAGTATGTTCTCACTCGCGTTGCGTTCCCCCGCGTCTCGCGTCGTCAGGACCCCGCTTACATCGCCATGCCCATTAACCTCTATTATAATTAAACTATCGACTATAAATCTAGCACGATTAGCCTAGTATTAATTCAGAATTGGAATCGAAGTAAACTCCCCAGGAGATCGCCGAGTCGATCTATCGTAGTTCCGAAGTAAACTTCTTCTAAATTATATTTAAGGATTATTGGATTTGAGACGCTGAAGATTCTTATCGAAATCGACACCGCCGAGGTCTATTTAAATAAGAGTTTCGCTCGCGTCGTTATCGGTAGCTTCTAATGTACTAAACGGGCCCGAGGCCTGAGTTTCGATTAAAATAGAAAAATTAAACTTACGCACCGTAGGTAATGTTAGATTAAACGTAAAAAACTAAACTATAAACTTAAAATTTAAACGTATTTCCCCTACCATATCTAGACACGAACTATGGAAAATCATTCTGGCTGTGAGTATTTCCTCTTTGTTTAGAAGCTCGCTATGATTAGTCACAATTTTGCTAATACCGACAATAAAATCGCCGATGTTCATCCCATCCGGCGGGCGCGGTCCGCTCGCACCACCGCAGTTGGGCGCGCTGACCGCTCCCACAGAGTCGTTAGCGTCCCATCTCCCTTCGTCTCCCGAGGTCTCCCCTTCATCGACTCCATCAGAATTGTCCTCCTCTTAGTCGTGAATAGTCTTACGATAGGAATTTAGAGTATTTCGTAGTTTAGCTATAATTTAAAAGCGAAAATCAAAAGTTGTTTGTTAACTTATATGATAAAAATGCAATTCAGAGGATTAACCTTAGTTCTAATAAAATGAAATATTAACGAGTTTATTTAAACTAGTGGATAAATTAAGGTGTTCGTATTATGTGCGCGACGGCAAACGTTATTTTCAAACATTCCAACTTGTCAAGGCTCTTCATTGTAATTCGCGTTGTTTTCGTCCGTTTCATTACCTTAGAAACCAAAGATTTATAATTTATTTTTGTTTAATTTATTTACATTTTATTAAACGGTTAACTTAATCAGTAATTAATGGAATATTCCAAATAATAACTAGGTAAGGTGATATTGGAAATGATTTTTTTAGGATCAATAGGCTAAGGATATGTTATTAATAATATGTAATCAGTATCACTGAAATAAATTAAAAACTTTAATGCTCTGTTTTATTTTCCCTTGTATTGAATGTATATATGTAAATGATAAAAAAATATTGTGTTATGAATGCAGTCTTATTCTAAACTAGATGTCCCGCGCGGCTTCGCCCGCGTAAATTAGGAATTTTACAGAAACCGTACATTTTCCCATAAAAAATAGCTTATGTCTCTACTCCCTTCACTTGGTCTACTCTATATCTGTGTTTAATATTGCCATAAAAATTGCTCCAGTAGTTGGTAATTTCTTATATTTCCTCCGTTTTTCCCACATTTTTCCTGAGTTTCTTCGGTCGTATTAGTCTTAGCGTGATAATATTTAGCCTATAGTCTTACTCGATAAATGAGCTATCTAACACTGAAATAAGTTTTTAAATCGGATCTGTAGTTCCTGAGATTAACGCGTTCAAGCAAACATACTCTTCAGGTTTATAATATTAGGTAGGTATAGATTTTTTTTAATTATCGCTTGACAAACTCGAGTCTCGATCTAAAAGACTATGAAAAGTACCAATAACAGGGTCATTATAGGCTCATAAGTCATAACCATGGGACGATGTATGGTATAATATGGTAGTGATGATGATGATGATGATGAATGTAATTTGCATAGTAGCATATGCTTTCCGTTCTTAAAAAAACGCCGAAACTCCCAAACTTGTATCTATAAAGAATCAGGAGTTCTCTCAGCACCTTCCGAACCACGGTATACCAGGTATATCTCGGTGCAAAATCTTAATTGTTGGTAGCATATGCTTAGAATACTTCTCACGAAACCGAAGTCACCACATGTTTCCCTCTAAGTTTTGAGGAGTTCCCTCGATTACTTATGGATCCTTCATCAGATCACCACTTTTGTGAATATAATACCAAATTGGGATGATACCCTATATACCAAAAGAAAAATTTTGAAAATCGGTTAACAAACGGCGGAGTAATCGTTGAATATAAGAAAACGAACATAACACCTCCTCCATTTTGAAAGTCGGTTAAAATTGTAGCCTATGTGTTATTCTGATGTATAAGCTATATTATTGTAAAGTTTCAAGATTTTTTTGCGTGAAAGAGTAACAAACATCCATACATCCACACATCCATACATCCATACATCCAAACAAACTTTCGCCTTTATAATATTAGTAGGAAGTAGGAAGTTGACTCTTTTGCTTTATTGACACTAATCACTAATCACTGTTGCCAATAGATCAGACTGCTGATTATCACTCGTAAGATTAGAAACTACAGGTGTTTTGCCGCTAAAATATTACTAGTAGCTGTATATCAAAGCAATTTAGGTATACAAAATTAGCAGCATGGTAATATCAAATGGATCATTCATTCTGATGAAAACTTTACTTACTCAAAACTGATATATTTAGTTTTTTAAGAATTAGGACAACATATCACTTGGAGTGAAATAAGCCGATGCAAACAGGAAAATTAAGTAAGCCTTTGATCTGATATTAGATTAAATTGCCGATACATTCAAGATCTAGTAAGATGTAAGTAAATTAGTACAGCCGAAATATGGTTCCAGTAACACTACACGTCATGTGCGCTACCAGCCAGTTCTTCGAGCTCGAATAAGGAGGAGATTCCTAGAAAGTACTGTACATACGATGTACAAAATTGTAAGTATTTTTTTAAGTAAATGGATTATAACGGACCTCCTTTTTTTTGAAGACGGAGATACCGACTTCAAAAAAAGGAGGTTATCAATAATTCGACGCGTATGTATGTAATATTGCTAGAACTGCCTAATTTTCGTATATTATGTTAGTCTATATCAGCGTCTGAACAAATGTACCCAAAAGTGTATGTATGTATGTTTTTATGTTTGCGTTCGCATGTCTCTGGAACTATCATTCCAATTTCAGTAAATCTCTCAATCGTAGGCAATATTATGCAAAAGAGGGTGCTACTAGCATAAAGTGCGACAAGGCTTTATAATATGAAGGTGGGCGGGAGCGCTGCTGGTAAAGGATAACTGTCAAAAATGACGTTTTTGTATGTAGGCAGCGTTAGTTCCTTTTGTCGCCTCGTTCATTTAAAGCCTTGTCGAATTGTACAGTATAATCTGACCAAAATCCGACATGTTTCACACGTCGTATCAGATCAAAATAACCGTCCATCAAAAATTTTGTATGTTCCTGGTGCTGCCGTATAGCGTTAAAATATAATAATACTACTAGACGTTCCGCGTGACTTCGCCCGCGTAAATTAGGTATTTCACAGACAAATTAGTCCACAAAAAATAGCCTATGATCCTTCACGTGGTCTACCTCTTATCTCAGGTGCCAAATAACAGAAAAATTGATCCAGTAGTTCGTGAGATAAGCCCTTTCTCAGCTCCTGTTAGTCTTAGCATGATAAAATATAGACTACAGCCTTCCTCGATAAATGAGCAATCTAACACTGAAAGAATTTTTCAAATCGGACCAGTAGTTCCTGAGATTAGCGCGTTCAAACAAACAAACTAACAAACTCTTCCGCTTTATAATATTAGTATAGATAGTACAGATTAGTTAGAGTCTAGAGAGCTACATAATAATGGTTTGTAAATATGATTATTATTATTAATATCCTCTCCTCTTTCTCTGTACAACTTTATTAAGGTGACGACGCTACAAATACGCTTAAGCTCTGTAGGATACACCAAAGTGGGATTCCAGTGGGATAAAATGGACCGAGTGTAAGCCCGGACTGTAGAGCTTAGGGTAACGACGCACCAACACGGTGTAGCTCGGGGATCAACATTAGCTAGTAATGAATCGTATTTCATGTTTTATACACCTACAACAATTAGTTTTAGCGAAATAAACGTAGGAAACTAAATATTTTCCAACGTTTATTTCGCTTCACGATAAAAACGCTTTAAATATTTATTGAAGCTGCAAATTTATGGTTAATACTTATTATAAAGTTTATGGTTAATATTTTATATATAAACTTTTTGGGATAATTTATACAAGGACAAAAAAGCAAACGGGAAAACGTTCACCTATTGATTTGTGCTTTAACATAGTAATTTTTATTTATATTATGTAGATGTGTTATCATCAGTCAGTCAAGGTGTGACGACGCGAGCCCTACAAAGCTCGGCTTTTAGCTAGTTTATAAAATAATATACAGTATGTAACAAAAATAAGTGATAATACTTTAGGGTGTGTACGTGTTTCTTGTAGTGAGTTCACTGTGAAAGTAGCAGCGCTGAAAGACGAATTTTTTTTTCACTTATGTATGGGGAAACTCGTGACGCCCGGGCCCCTGCCCATACAAAAGTGAAAAATTTGTTTCGTCTTTCAGCGCTGCTACTTTCACAGTGAACTCACTACAAGGAACACGTACACACCCTAGAGAATTATCACTTATTTTTGTTGCACACTGTATAAGATTTTATTTTATCAAACTACTACTACATATTTTGGCTTTTTAAAAGAAACAATAATAAATGTTTATTATTACAAAGCTATCTTTTGATTACAATAATTAACATTACAAGTCGACAGGAATCAAGAACTGAAATAACACATTTTCTAAATATTACTTTAATTCTCCGCAGGGGCGTCTTTCCCTTAGGAGCAGGGTGTGCGTTGCACACGGGCGCCGGGGTTCTAGGGGCGCCGAGCGCCGATTGCAAGGGAGCCCTACTCGGCGCGCGTCTGCGTTGGCCGGCCGCCGACGGCCGCGAATGACCAACGTAAAAAGAACTCCAGTTTGCATACATTTTGTGTATCATCTTGAGCTCTTCTTTATTTGTCATATTACAGCAAAGCAAGGCGCGCCACGATCGGCTTTTGCAATATAAATTATATAAACTTTATTTTTCAACGTGAAATGAAATTGTATTTTTCGTCAAGATGGGCGCCAAAATGAGAGCCGCGTGGCTTACGTCAGACTGGATTTTACGTCAGTCCGCACGGTATCGCCGCTAAACCACATGAGCACAAGCAAAATGTGTACCTTGCAGCGGTCGCACCGGGCGCCGTGCAGCCTACGCCCTCCGTGCCTCCTTCTCATGGGATATGCGCATTAATTTGCTTCCCGCTCTCTTTATGCAGCCTCCGTTTGCGACATAACAGTTTCGCAGAGGGTACAAACTACTGCCTCCCAATAAGTAGTAAGTGCTTGGGCTACGGGCTGAGTTTTGCGCCGTCCTTGGATTGGCCAAGGACGACACAAAACTCAGCCCGTTGCTCAGCCCAAGCAGAAACGCTCTGCTTGGGCTGAGCAACGGGCTGAGTTTGTGTTGTGTTGAAATGAGCGTATGCCGCGCCGTATCGTCTTTCTCAGGCTGTGGTGGCACCTAGGCGATGGTTTCCTCCTGTCCATATGGTCCAGGTAATGACCGAAGGTAAGGGCGCCCCTTGAATGTGCCATCCACTGTTGCAGTTTCAACCGGATCGATTTCACAGTTCGGCGGCCGGTAGTTGGGGACTCTATATTTGGTGACGCCATCAGGTTACCAGCTCTGGTAGCACCCGCTCTCCTCGCTTTTTAAACTCGGCTGTGTGTTGATACACCCTCCGACAACACGCGAGCCCTATCAGCGCCAACGCCGCTTCGCCAGCTAATGGTTCGATAGCAGCGTAGTATCCGCAACGTTAAAGCATGCTGCGGGCTTCTGAGCAGCTGTCTACCCTGGGCGCCTATTTGTTCCGACCAAACAGGACTGCAGGACCCCTGTATCAACCCGCCTGCAAGTGGGCCCTGGACCACAGATTTTGGCAGAAGGCCATGGCCATCTTCTTTAGTTTCAGTGTTGATCGATGAAAATGAAGGATCCATTCAGAATCCAGGACCAAACCCAAGTACAGCATTTCAGCGCCAATCGGCACACTCTCCACATCTCTGCGGTGCGCAGTGATGCTTCCGCGGGGGCCGGGCGGTGATTCCGGGGCCCATAGGAAAACATGGCCTACGTCTTTTCGACTGCGACTCGCAGCCCCATCGCTTCTATAAGCGCCACAAACGTGTGATTTTTTAGCCATTAAGCATAATATCAATAACGGATTAAATACTGTATGCTGTACTTACTTAAATAAACATTTAATGGGCTTCCAAAAAAAACATTATTTGTTGCCTATCTTTGCTTTATAATCGTACGGAAACCTTCGTGCGCGAGTCCGAATCGCACTTGGCCGATTTTTTTTCAATAAGTATAGAAGGGTTTTCGCATCACCTGAAAATTTGACTAGGACCGGCACTGGTCCTCACCTTTAAGCGGCCGGACAAACTGTATATGTACCCTGTAACCATTTCATTTTGACCGCGCGCTTGTAGGGGGCGCTAGGATAATATTTCCACACGGGCGCCACACGGGCTAGAGACGGCCCTGAATTTCTCCGCAAGCTAGGCACGTTGTTTTATAATTTCAAGTCAAATGAAATCTACACACAACATTCTTGATCGAGATTGCTTCTAAAAATATTTAGGAGCTCAAATAAATTAAAAATTGAAACACTTTTAACGATAGTTTTTCAGTAGTGTTATAGTTATTGATTAAATTATTTTCTTTTCAAATCTTTGGAATTACTCAAACCATTGAAAACGGTACAATAGGTGATGGAGGTCCCTAAAAACCATTAAAATAAGATGACGTCTGCAACACCACCAAAGCTCAAAATTCGTTTGTCGCCGTACCGTACCGAACCGTAGATTTTGCCGAGATAAAAAGTATAATTTGTCCTTTCCCGGGACTGAAAGTGTATGAATATCAAATTTCAGCAAAATCGGTTGAGTGGCTTGGGCACGAAGAGATAACAGACAGAACGACAATTTCACATTTAGGTATAATATTAGTATGGGTGGTAAAACAATCCCCTAAATCTTGTTTGACAAAGGGAACGTCCCAACAATATTAAATCTCACGGCTAAGCACGTAGCTGACAGTAGGTAATTATTTAAGGGCTCAGCAAATTACATCTACCCTTAATAAATGAGGTGAGAAGGGCTAACTCGACGGTTGTACTATTATGTACATATTGAACGCCTCCGTGGTCTAGTGGTATAGAGCGCGGCTCTTGACTCGGAGGTCGTGGGTTCGATTCCCGCGTTGGAAACATGTTATTTCCAAGTTTGGTTAGGACAATGCAGGCTGATCACCTGATTGTCTGACAAGTAAGATGATCCATGCGTCGGATGGGCATGTAAAAAGTCGGTCCTGCGCCTGATCTCTCGCCAGTCGTGTCGGTCGTCCGTCCCACTGGGTTATGAGAGTAAAGGAATAGAGAGTGCTCTTGTGTACTGCGCACACACCTAGGCACTATAAATTACTCCTGCGTAGCTGGCCTGGTTTCAATGAAACCGGCCACCGTCACCGAAACCGGTGTGGGAGCTATTATTATTATGTACATGAACCATCAAAGGTATGACGTCAGATTTAGGTTAAGTTTAATAGCACTATAAGTTTAATACACCGGTTTCGGTGACGGTGGCCGGTTTTTTTAAAGCCAGGCCAGTTACGCAGGGGTAATTTTTATTGTTCCCAAGTGAGTGCGCAGTACACATTTACATTTGTCATTTTTATTTTTTTGTTTTAAAAAATACTAGCTATTTGACCGAGCTTCGCTCGGTATTCGATATAACACGAATTAAATGACATTGTTTAAAAAAGATTCCTAGCTAGATCGATTTATCGCCCCCGAAACCCCCTATATACTAAATTTCATGAAAATCGTTGGAGCCGATTCGGATATTCCAATATAAATAAAATAAAAATAAAATATCTTTTTATTCAAAATGGGTATCATGATACACTTTTTGAAAGTCGAACGAAGAAACTACGTTGCCTACCTACTACAATTATATATATTATATACACATATATAAGAATTTCTCGTTTAAAGATCCTTTATCCTTTTTCCGAAATTCCATACTATACTCCACCTTAGAAATCTGCACCAAAATTTGCTTAGCGTATGAAAATAATAGTATAAGCTACATTTCAGCATTTACAGCAATAAGCCCTCAAGCAGACTGCAGAGTCAATCAATCGAAGTAAGTAAATGAAATTGCTCTGCGTCTTGCTGCAGGCAAATTAACTTGGTTTGAATGTTTAAGTTACAATGTATGGAACATAAGATCTAAGATGGTATTTAATACGTTCTAAAGCAGCCTTTCCCAAAGTGGGCGATAACGCCCCCTTGTGGGCGCTGAAGGTCAAAGGACCCCCTGGTTTGGGACCCAGAAAAAAAATAAAGGCTTGGGGGGGGGGGGGGGGGGGTGATTTATTTCATCTAGATGCATTTCAAATTGAGACAATGGGGGCGCTAAAACATTTTTTTCTCAAAGTGGGCAGTAGACAAAATAAGTTTGAGAACCCTTCTAATAAATCTAAAGTTAGAACCGTTATTTGGTTTAATATTAAACAAATTAGATTAAGTACATTCGAATTTCGAATTAACTGTATTATTTTGATTAATAACAATATAATCATTTCGATATTATTATTTATTATCTATACTTCTTTCTGCTGCTGAAGTTTTTGATTGTTTGAACGCGTTTGATCTCACGAATTACTGAGTGCTGGGCCGGTTTTTATGTAACTTAGTGCTGATATAATAATTGAAGATTTTTTTTTTAAATTATGATGGACATATTCGATAACGATTCTGGTCCATCATGGATGGACCAGAATCGTTTGCACACGAGTATATTGTGCAAACGACTCTGGTAAGGTCGGCCTGCAATCAATCTGACCGGATGCGATGGACTCCACGTGTATGGAGGGCTTAAAATTAATATAAAACTGTATTTTTGGACACCAACTGCCGCCAACCACCAACCCAGAGACGAATATTAATGACTTCACTGTCGTTAAATAGAGATTTTTACATAAGCTCCATACTTTATCTGTGAAATTCTTCATTCAATTTAGTCTCTGAGTGTGACAGTAACCGACCTAAGTTGCAACTCGCTCTGTAGACTAAATTTTTAGGCCTAAAATATCACACATTTAAATTATTCCACCTAAAAATGTGTAATGAACTAAATATAGGGTCGGTGGAAGTGACCTATTTATAAACTCGGTCCGTTTTGTCCCCTCACGGGGGGCGTGGGACGAAACGACCCTCCTCACTTTTGATCACCGTGTCACAGTGACCTTGCGAATTCATATTTGGGTACAATTTTTTGTACGCCTTATGTGAAAACTCGGGTTCGAAAAGTTTTATATTGCAGGTCTAAATAAAATATTAAAATGAAGTTACTTTAAGCAAACTACAAATGCGTAAGTCAAATTTTGAATGTAGGTCTGTCTATCTGCTTGTCACTCTTCACGCTTAAACCGCTGAATCGATTTTGATGAAATTTGGTACGGAGATACTGTGAGTCTCGGAAAAAGACATAGCCTCCTTTAGTTTTGGTATAATTTTTTGAACGCTTAATGTGGAATCTCGGCTCCAATAGTTTGATATTGCAGGTATGAATGCAATATTTTTATCAACAAAGTATGTACCTATACCTATAATAGTATAGTTATTTATAGTTAGACTGTTAAACGTATACTAGACTACATGACGCCCGCAATTTCAATACGCCAAAATTATTTTATCGCGGAGGACCGTTTTTTCCGAGAATAAAACTATCGTATGTCCTTTCCTGGGACTCAAAGTATCACTATACCTTTCAGCATAATCGGTTCAACGGTTTGGGCTTGAAGAGTAACAGACAGACAGACCGACATATAGACATTCTTTCGCATTTATATTTAATAGTACCTGGATGACCGAACTTTGCTCGGTATAGCAAACACTCATTGACTTCGTGTTAAGTAACAACGCCATCTGCTGGAATAGCTTTAGCTGTTGTTGTGTCGTTAAAGCAATTAGTTGTTCACAAAATAGTATTATTATTCGCCAATAGATGTCAGGAAGAGTCATATTTTTTCAGTTTATTGATTATCGATAAAACACGAATAAAAGGACATTTTCTAAATATTACTCCTAGCTAGATCGATTTATCGCCCCCGAAACCCCCTATATACTAAATTTGATGAAAATCGTTGGAGCCGATTCCGAGATTCCAATTATATATATACAAGAATTGCTCGTTTAAATATTTACTAGCTATTTGACCGAGCTTTGCTCGGTATTCGATAAAACAGGAATAAAATTACATTTTCTAAAAATGATTCCTAGCGAGATCGATTTATCGCCCCCTAACCTAAACCCCCTATATACTAAATTTCATGAAAATCGTTGGAGCCGATTCCGAGATTCCAATTATATAAATGTCGCAGCCGACTGGTTTAAATAGCCGTTTAATCAAACAGCTAGCCCTTTGACTGAACAACGCCATTCAATCACACGTCTAGCTTTTATATTGAATATTTTAGTCGCTCAAAACGTTCAACACTACAGCTGATTCAAAAGCCGCCGTCTAATTGAAGTAGTTCAGCGCGCACCGCTGCGGCGCTAGGTGCGTTTTATTTACAATTTATGGCGTCAACTAGTTTGTTGGTGTTTGTGGTTGTTTTTCGGAAAGAAAGTAGTTAATAAAAAAATATCCACAGCCGAACATATAACCTCCTCGTTTTTTGGAAGTCGGTTAAAAAGTTACAAGTGTTATTAAAAAGACAAAAATTGTGGAGGCACATACGAGTGAATTAAAATTTCAACAAATATTCGAGGAGAAATTACGGGATTATGAAATGGATGGACGCAGCCTCCCCCGAAAGGGGGGTTCGGGCCCCCCCCCCTCCCCGTCAAAACAAAAACAAACACAATCCAGAAAGTCCAAAAGTTGGTTAGGTTAGGTTAGAACTTAGACCACAACACAGAGGGAGCCGAGCGAGCGCAGCGAGCGTGCTGCGGCAGCAGCCGGCGACCGCCGCCAAATAAAAGGGGGGCTCGGGGGGCGCAGCCCCGCGTCAAAACGAAAACAAACCAGTTGGCTAAGCGTCGTCTAGCTGTAGTGTTGAACGTTGTAGTCAACAAGTCGGCTAAACGACGTATAGCCGTAAATTATAATCCAATATTCTGTAGACAGAATACATTTTTCTGTCTACAGAATATTGGATTAAAATTTATATAATAATATTTGCTCACAGTTGGTAATTTTCGTCATTCCACAAAACAAACTCAACTCCAAAACCAAGTCGTGAGCCTGCATAATTCTACGCCATACTACGGATTTATATTGTATGATTTTCGCGGGTTTGTTTAAGTTATTAAAACCTTCATTTAAGACTTACAAAAATTATGAAGATGGTTATTTCATAAAGTTTTAAAGTTATTATTTAGTTAAAAAATACCATCCGGTACAGTTTTTTTATCTATTATTATTAAACACAAGACTAATGTATTATCAGAGTTGAGTCCTAATGGGGGACCTACGTAGTTTGGTCGCGTTACTTCAATTCAAACCCAGTCGACAGATTTATCGTTGAATTGACATGTTCCGACCAAATGGCGTTGGTCTGTCAACTGCCTAAGAATCAATTTCCTCGACGATACTAATTTTAAGCACTATTTATCTACAAAAAGAAACTGTGGCTGATCTCCTGAAACACAACGTCTTTCGTAGTATAACTCTACAAAGAGGTTTAGAAAGTGGTCGATTGAAATTTGAAACCAACAACGAAATAATATTATTATGAGTGATAATAGCAAACCAACAACGAATCATGTTACTTAAAAGACTTAATATTATGCTGAGATAATTTTGAGTATACTTCATACACCCCCATGATGCAGATGTCATCCATAATCCAACTACCACAAGAGATTTGAATGGTTTGTGACGTTCTTGGCCTGAAAATTTTTCTGTCAAATCCGAATTTTCAAAATATGTTTACTTCTATGAGTAGATGTCTTAAGCCATTTCTGATTCTGCACGATTATTAGGTAATTGAGCGTGACGCCACTTTACAGCGAGCAGTTACAGAGATATGGGTGTTGACACAGAGAGTCAGACATAGGTACTTAGCAGTAAGGAAATAGTCAATAGAGTGACGACAATGATAGAGTTTTCTAAGAATAATTCTAAATTTGCTGATAGGATAATATTTTAATCTGAGCCAGTATCAAAATCTAATAATAATGCTAAAATGTGTCAATGTGTAACCTCTTCACATTAAAAGAACTGATCCGATTTTGGTGATTTTAGGATGACCACGCGCAAGCACCAGGCATAATATTATGTCACTGACGCGGAGCTGGGTGGAGAAGAGCTTAGCGGTGCCCGAATTGACCACTGTGCTCGAAATCCCCGCTCCGCCTCAAAGGAAACAGCACGAGCGGGGTGGAGCGGAGCTGAGCGGATATTCATAATAAAAATACAGCGAGGCGATGCGATGCGGAGGACAAGGAGCATTGGGGTGCAGAGTGGAGGACAGCGGTGCGGAGCGGGGCGGTGCGTGACCGCGCGCAGTGCCTCAGTCAATCATTCAATCGATTACAAAAGTATGCTCCGCTCCGCTTTGCTCCATTCCACTCCACTCCGCTCCGCTTCAGTGGAAACACTGACACCTTTTCACCGCTCTCCACCGCTCCTCTCAGCTCCGCGTCAGTGGAAACGCGGCCTTAAGATTGAACTCCACTATCGAAATATCGATTGTCTAAGTACCCAGATGAGCTAATTCACGACTATCCCTGCTCAATGCTAGTCACCCCCCTGGGGCTATAACCCTAAAATACGTCCACATGCGTACACTACCCTGCTGGGATCACGCCGGCGACAGGTTAACGAACTTCTATGGTAGGGACAACAAAAAAGGAAAAAAAATAGGTTTTATTCCCAATGTTGTGTTGCCCGCAATTTCGAAGGTGTGCTACGAAGTTAAGGTTTTTTCGTGAAAATCCGTTATTTTTTAACCCCCGACCATAAAGAGGGGTGTACTAAGTTTGACGTGTCTGTCTGTCTGTCTGTCTGTCTGTGGCATCATAGCATTCAAACGGGTGGACCGATTTAGATCTAGTTTTTTTTTAGTAGTGAAAATTATTCCAAAACGGACTTAAAAGACATTGGAAATACTTTCGTATCTGATAATATAATATACAGTGTGTAACAAAAACTAGTGATAATACTTAAGGGTGTGTACATGTTCCTTGTAGAGAGTTCACTGTGAAAGTAGCAGCTCTGAAAGACGAACATTTTTTTTCACTTTTGTATGGGCAAGGGCCTGAGCGTCACGAGTTTCCCCATACAAAAGTGAAAAGAAATGTTCGTCTTTCAGAGCTGCTACTTTCACAGTGCACTCTCTACAAGGAACATGTACACACCCTAAAGTATTATCACTTGTTTTTGTTACACCCTGTATATCCATCGTCTTAATCTATTCAGTAGTTTAAGCGTAAATAGTTAAGAGGCAGATACAGACAGGGAGACAAACAGTAATAACTGATAGATCTAATATAGCAGAAAAACCTAACTCCTGAAGTTTCAGCAAACGTAAAAACTTCAACATAATATCGAAAATACCAAGAAAACTGATAAAATAATTCATCTAAGTCTAAGTTACTTGGGTATGAAGGAAGACGCATGTTTTTAAAAAAAGTCAGCCGTTAAAACTTATCCCATTTCGGGGGCAAATATTAACAGTTATTATGAAGAAATACTCAAATTCCATAATGATTTACCATCCTAAATTAAAAGTTTTTTCTGCGCACCGTACCGTCTGGTATTGAAAAGCTCTGAGGCTGTGCGAAGCTTTCGTGCTTTCTTCGCATTACTATTCAATGTACGGAAAATAACGTAATGTTTGGAATTCACGGCTGCTGCTCGGATGTTTTGTAACATCCTGTAACTTGTATACTTCGTTTCGTTTAATTTGGATTTTAGTAAATTAAACCTAGACTACTGCAATGCTAACTTTGCACCGTACCGTACGAAAAATAATACAGTGGTGTAGTTGAATGAGTTTCACTTTTTTAGATTTTGATCAAAATAAATCATAACTCTGTTTCTTGGACTTGATTTAAAGTATTTTTTTGTGTAAAAATCATAATTTTTAATCACTAAATAATATACTTAAACAAGGCAATATCTTATATCTTTAAACGAGCAATTCTTGTATATATTAGATATATATATATATATATATATATATATATATATACATATATATATATATATATATATATATATATATATATATATATATATATATATATATATATATATATATATATATATATATATATATATATATATAATTGAAATTTTGTATATAGGGGGTTTCGGGGGCGATAAATCGATCTAACTAGGAATCATTTTTAGAAAATGACATTTTATTTGTGTTTTATCGAATACCGAGCAAAGCTCGGTCAAATAGCTAGTATAATATAATAAGATACGACAGTGTGTCTATCTGACTGTGTCTATCTAAGTACTCTTCACGCACAAACGGCTGAACAAATTTTGATAAAAATTACAAAAATACTCTAAGTCATCCGAAGACAAAAGTTTTAATAGCGGGCCAAAAAAACCTTTGATTTGCGAAATAAAAAAAGCAATATCTTATAATCAACCTCTATTAAAAGGTTGAAATTATTTATCGAATCCATTGAGACATAACAAGCTAATTTTGTTCAATAATTTACTGTAAAATTCAGGTCATAGCCAATTCCCGAAGCGAAGCTCCAGATATATCCAACTTTTGCTATAATGAGATAATGGTGTCGTGACAGAACCGATTTTTTTTTTATTAAATAAGGGGGCAAACGAGCAAACGGGTCACCTGATGGTAAGCAACTACCGTCGCCCATGGACACTCGCAACATCAGAAGAGCTGCAGGTGCGTTGCCGGCCTATTAAGAGGGAATACGCTCTTTTCTTGAAGGTTTGCAGGTCGTATCGGTCCGGAAATACTGTTGGTGACAGTTCATTCCAGAGTTTTACAGTGCGCGGCAGAAAGTTACGCGAAAAACGCACTGTGGAAGACTGCCACTCATCAAGGTGATGAGGATGGTATGTTTTTCGCGTGGGACGATAGCGAAAAGTTGCAGGTGGTATGATTCCGAACAATTCCTCAGAGCACTCCCCGTGATACAACCGATAGAGGATGCAGAGTGAAGCTACATCTCGGCGTAATTCCAGGGGGTCCAAGCTGTTTGAAACACTATGGCAGTCAACAATTTGAGCAGCCCTTCGTTGGATACGATCCAGAAGGAGCATTTGGTATTTTGGCGCCCCTGCCCAGAGATGAGAACAATATTCCATATGAGGCCGAACCTGCGCCTTGTAGAGTTGTAGGCGTTGGTCCGACCTGAAGTACTGTCTCGCTCTGTTAAGAACGCCAAGCTTCTTCGAGGCTAATTTGGCCTTACCCTCAAGATGATATCGGAACTGGACTTCGCTCGATATGTTGACGCCAAGTATCTCAATGCTAGGGGAGATGTTTAAAGGTTTTTAAACGACCATTGGTGACTTTTTAGTGGTGAACGCGCAGACTTGTGTCTTGGCGGGGTTGAATTGGACTAAGTTACGTCTACCCCATTCAGAGACCTTCTCCAATGAATTCTCCACCTTAGACACAAGTTCGTTTCGACTCTCAGTGACATTTTGCCGAGAAATATTAGGAAAGCCGGTATACACAGCATCACCTGTACTATCATCCGCATAGCAATGAATGCCGTTGGCTTGTAACATGTCATTGATATGCAGTATGAATAGAGTAGGCGATAGCACACAGCCCTGAGGGACACCAGCATTAACAGACTGAGTTTCCGAGCATTCGCCGTCAACTACGACCTTTATGCTTCTGTCTGCTAAGAAACTAGTGACCCACTTACATAATTTCTCGGGCAGCCCGTATGATGGAAGCTTTGATAGCAGCGCTTTATGCCAAACCCGATCAAAGGCTTTCGCAATGTCCAAACTAACAGACAATGCCTCTCCCTTCGACTCAATTGCCTGAGCCCAACGATGAGTCAGGTATGCCAAGAGATCACCAGCCAAGCGACCCTTACGGAACCCGTATTATTTGTCGCTTAGCAATCCCTGGCCGTCCAAGTATCGAAGAAGCTGGCTATTGATAATGGATTCCATTATCTTCGAGAAGAGAGAGGTTATAGCGATTGGTCTGTAGTTGGAAGGATTTGAGCGATCACCTTTTTTGGGGATCGGGTGCACCAAGGTTGTCTTACAGGAAGCCGGGACGATGCCAGTGGAATAGGAGAGCCGAAAAATATTTGATTATCTGCTATGCTATTTTGCCTTTATTGGTTAAATTTGGTCGTAGTCTTCTTTAATTAATCCCATGTGAACTGTACTTTTTGTGAGAAATAAACTAATAATAAACTTGCCCTTTTTAGGGTTCCGTAGCCAAATGGCAAAAACGAGACCGAGAGAATGGAAAAATTATTAAAAAATTTAGGGGTCCCCATAGATACAACTGAAACAAAAATATTTTTTTCATCTAAGCTACCTATGCGTGTGGGGTATCTATGGATAGGTCTTCAAAAATCATATTGAGGTTTCTAATATCATTTTTTTCTAACCTGAATAGTTTGCGAGAGACACTCTTCCGAAGTGGTAAAACGTGTGTCCCCCCCCCCCCCCTCTCTAACTTCTAAAGTAGGGGCATGATAAGTCTAAATAAATATATTATGATGTACATTAATTCTACAAAAACTACCAACGGAAATTGGTTCGAACGAGATCTACCCAGTAGTTTTTTTTATACGTCATAAATGGTAAACCTTAATTTAACTTTCATTAAATCAACTGAAATATGAAAATTAATCAAAAACCTTTTAATTTCATAAAAATAAACCTTATTGCTGCTGCGGAACCCTTCACGGGCGAGTCCAACTCGCACTTGGCTGGTTTTTTATTGTACTAACATCAATCTGCTAACAATACTAATATTTTAAGGAAAGTTATTAATTTGTAATTAGTTAATAGAATCAGGCAATTTGTAATTAAATGATTGTCATGTCCATTTACAGAGGTTGCTTTCAATTAAAATTATTATAATATAAATAATAAAATATTATTATCAAATTCAAAATATTATATGTAGGATCTATGTATCAGAACTATTTCTATTGAGCGTAATAAATAAAATTATTCCCTGAAATAATGTTAGCTTAAGGACTTAGGTATAGTTTGAAAGATTTACTATATTTTAATATATTTATCATCAATTATTGCATTATTACAGCCATAATGTTATTTATATACATAAGTACTTGTTCAGTCCCTTTCACAATTGAATTAAAACACTTCAATGATGAACTGATAACTGATAAGGTACTTGATGACCGCTACTTTTGCGAAATATGTCCACTCGAGCACCATTAGTAATGGATTACTTCACACACAAGTGAGTAAGGTTATCGCACACCGTGGAACTTTTGAGTATTAAGAAAAAGTAAAAGCAACGCATTAACTCCTGTGCTGAAATTTTCTGAAGATAGAAATGGTCATACTATCTAGCGGTGAACATAGGTCATCTCCAACAAAGTTGCTAAGTAATAATAATGGCCTAAACATTAATTTTAATAGCAATACTTTGATTATAATTTAAAAGATTTTTTATAGAACTAATGGACTTATTTTGGTATACCTTAATGTAAGCCATATAAACCGTGGATTCATGGAAATTGGTCTAAAGATTAAGGGATACTTTGATTCTTATATAATTTAAAAGATTTTTTTTTTGTAGAACTAATGGACTTATTTTGGTATACCTTAATGTAGGCCATATAATATTATAAAAAATGGATTCGTGGAAATTCTTGCTACGAAGATTGTAGCAACATTAAACTATACGCTAGCTATAATCAGTGACGGATTAAGACTACTTGATGCCCTAACTAAGCAATGCATGCCTGTGGCACACCCGTGGGTTTCAAGTATTTGTAATATTATGTCAACTAGAATTGGTCTTTGCCTTTTACCGCCTAAAACATTAGTTTTTTTTTTCTAAAAACTTGTTGGTGTAGGCAATTGCTTAATTTGATTAAGGGTTAATCCGTCACTGGCTATAATATAATGCCAGAAAATGAACCAAAGGATCTGACAATAAAAATCGCTTATTACATAAAATAATTTATTACCAAATAATAATACAGCTTCACCACCTACAAATTATTTCACCATAGCGAAAATCGCTGCTAGGATGCTCAGTAGGATGGACATCTTTGATGTCACAGCAGAGTTGACCTTGCAGGATTCACCAGAGTGGGAGACGGTGGTCCAGGGGAGGTTCTGCAGGTCGGTGCCGTCGACAGCCGCATTGACGGTGGCGAGGTCACTCGATGACAGCGTCGTGCTTCGTGACAGTTTCCAACCGTACACTACGAATGGTGAAAATATTATTCAATTGGTAAGGTGGGGTCTGTGAGACCAGAAAGTTATTATAACATATTATAATTTTACATGTATCAATGATAAACAGGTAATTTAATTACTATGCAATGCCAAGTGACATGGTTATAGATATTAATATAATAGCCACAAGTAACTAGCAAAAAATAACATTATCGCTGTAATGAAAAACCCGTTATTCTAACCGTAATAACTAATTATTATTATTTTAAAAATAAATTTTCAACTCTCTAGGACAATTTCTATATACATGGTGTAACAAAAATAAGTGATAATACTTTAGGGTGTGTACGTGTTCCTTGTAGAGAGTTCACTGTGAAAGTAGCAGCGCTGAAAGACCAATTTTTTTTTTACTTTTGTATGGGGAAACTCGTGACGCTCGGGCCCTTGCCCATACAAAAGTGAAAAAAAAAAATTCGTCTTTCAGAGCTGCTACTTTCACAGTGAACTCTCTATAAGGAACACGTACACACCCTAAAGTATTATCACTTATTTTTGTTACACACTGTATAAACATCCATACTAATATTGTAAATGCGAAAGTGTATCTGTCTGTCTGTTTATTACCACTTCGCGTCCAAACCGCTACCGATTTTGCTGAAATTTGGTATAAAGATACTTTGAGTCCCGCGAAAGGACATAGGATACTTTTTATCCCGGAAGAATGTACGGTTCCTGCGCGACAAACGAAGTAGAGACTAGCGGGCTTCATCTAGTATTGGTTAATTTGGTGTCTTAGATAAAAACTTTTGGCTACATTTGAATATTTTACATATTAATTAGGCGCAGTATTATCAGTTTAAAACATTACTAACCTGCTTTTGTATTATTCGCTACGTCTCGACAGCCATAGACCAGCGCGTAGTTTGTGGAGTCCGTTATCAGGACCCTCAAATAAATTACGACACCTGTAAAACAGTTAAAATGTTATCTATATATTAATACGTGAGAGAAAAATTTTGTAACCCTTTTTACGAAAAATGGGGAAACGTAGGTGCATACAATTTCGCACAGTTATAGTTTATATCAATGATGTTACTGTATTTTAGAAACTCATTGTTTATATGGTGAAGGAGTGCATCGAGCTAATATTATTTTAAAATGATGCTTTTATTTATAATATAAAAATGAGTCGCTAAATGTGTTGCTAAGCGCAAAACTCGAGAACGGTTGGACCGATTTCGCTAATTCTTTTTTTTAAATATTCCTTGAAGTACGAGGATGGTTCTTACGGAGAGAAAAATTCTAAAAAATAAAAAAAAAAACCTGAAAAAGTCTAAAAACAACACTTATATATAAAAATTACGACAGTATATATTATGTCTATGATAAAAATAGATTTTCAATTGTGTTAGTAACGCTAAAACTCGAAAACGGCTGAACGGCTTGGGCTAATTTTAGTCTTAAAATATTCGTAGATTTCCAGGGAAGGTTTTAAAGTGACACGAAGTTCACCGGGACAGCTAGTCATATATATTTTTAACAAATAAAACGTTACACACAACGACACTACTACTAGGAAAAATGACAGATTTTTGAGTGACAAGCCTATACATACGAATTATACTCTTTTATTTATTGTTTTATTTATTTTTAGAGATTATTGGACATCTCTCGAGGAGGCCTTCACCCTCAAATAAGAGGGGTTCACGTAGAAAAACTTGTAAAATAATTGACAATCAATATAATAAAAAATATTGTACTTGTAGCAAAATCCTTATGTTAATATATTTTAATTTAATTAATTTTTATACTTACCAATCAATTTTGCATGAATGTCAATTGTAATTATTCTGATAAATATATTATTAATCAATGTATAACAATTTCAATATTATCTATTCTGGAACTTTAAATCATGTAAACTGTAGACAATCGTGAAATAAAAGGCTTTTTTATTTTTTTTATTTTTTTTATTTTTTATTTATTGTTGAAGTCTGTTGACAACAAGTTGACAAATTGAAAATTGATTATTGTTTTTTTTTATTTAATTTTAGATACTATTAGACAATGCTTAAACGGCCAGTCTGAGATCAGCTGAGTCCCAGAGACAAGAATTGAAAAAAACTATGATGAAGTCTATGATGAAAAACTCAAAGCAGATATGTTACTATCGCGAGCGTTGTGAAGATTCAAATACGGCCCAATTGGGCCGTCTGTTATTTAGTCTGCATCGAGCGCAGTCACGAACGAGCCGCGTCTTGTCTTACCTAAATAAATTGAAAATGACGTCGTGCGTGTTTCGAAAATATACCAATTATGACTCGAAAGTAAACAAAACACATGGAATCTCTTACCACATGTCTTGATTGCAATAAATACCTCGATTATTTACATTTTCAATTAATTTTTCGAACAATCTTGAAAAAATCGAATTTTCGTCATAGCTCAGGCGAAGAAAGAGACAGCGATACGATTCGACGTTTAAAAAAAGAACTGTCTCTTTTATGTAAATGGTTTTTCGTATCTTTTGTTTCTCTTATCTGTCAATTGAAAATTGTTCGGAAGAGATTTAAGCCGGAAAATAGTATGGACGTAACATATCTGTATACGCAGAATATCATTGGATGAAGTCAATATTTTTTACAAAATATAGGTAGTAGTCCTAATGTCGTTGCAAGTAAGGTCGAATTTCGACCATTGGGCGATCTCTAGTATATGTAAATTGACTTGTGTCATTTAGAAATTAGTAACCTACAATCATTACAGTATTCCGAAATTAATAATGCGCATGAATGACGGTGAATAATGACCGTGTTACAAAAGCTACAGGAATATCACGACGAACTTTGACTAATACATATGTATCTTAAACGCAATGCAATTAGACAATGCAATATCGTCTACCGTCGCTCGGGAAATACGACCGTTGCCGAAAAAATTCGAAAACTTCTATGGGCATTATCACTTTGGGAGCACTGTATCTAAGTATGTATCAGAGAAGTTGATTCATAGTCAGATGGGGAACCTTCGTATTTTGGTCGCGTTGTGTCCTGACGTTGTGAACCAAACCAAATTAACATGGATCAATATTCAATTCCATACATAATAATTTCAATTTCATGATCCAACCAAAATATGACGTGGGTTTGTACCCTATAAATATTCTTTCCTTGCTGGTACATATTAAGCATCTTTTGTGCTCACTAGAATAATACATAATTATTATCTAAGGCAATTTGGCATAGAAATGTCCTGTCAAGCGACTAAAAATGGATTACATTTTTTAATAAGGTTTGGTTATTTAAATACAATCTCCAGAAGACATCCCCGGAACTCAATGAATCAAGAAATCATAAAGTCTATTTAAAACACAAATAACAAAAATAATATTTTAAAGTGTCAGCTTCACTATCTTGTTCTTATAAAAACATACGTGTGGCACTCGAAGAATGCTGCGGTAAAGCGATTGCATAGCATTTTCTATCAACTTATGCAATTATAATTCGCATACGTCTAGTCGCACTTCGCAGGCACACAAACACCTATACGATAGACGATGCGTGGCAACGCTGCACCGCTGTGCCGGTCACAGTGGTGTGTGTTAGGTTTTTTCATTACGGGATTTCTTGATTTGGTCGCCGCGTTCAAATAAAGATAAAAGATGAGCAATAGCCTAAAATTTACTCACCAGTAAAGTTGACAGTGATCTTTTTATTCAAATACGCAGAGACGCTACCGTTGAGGTAACGTGCGGTCCCGTTGACCACCTCCCTGATGATCAGCATGTCTGAGCTGGTGTTGTTGGTGTTGGTGCGTTGCCGCGGGGTGATGGAGGAGCACTGGCCGACTTCCAGCTGGTTGGTGATCCGCTGGACCTCCTGCCATGTTGCTAGTGCCTGAAATCACACTAATATTATGAATGCGAAAATGTATGTTTGTTTGTTACCTCTTCGCGCCAAAACCGCTGAACCGATTTTGCTAAATTTTGGTATGGAGATACTTTGAGCCCCGGGAAAGGACATAGGATACTTTTAATCGCGGAGAAATGTACGGTTCCCGCGCGATAAACGAGTTTTGGCGCAACGGAGTTGCGGGCGTCATCTATTGTAACTATAGTCGGTCATCAAAATATGGCTAGGTGTTTTGTTTGTATAATATTATACTAAGTGCTTTTTAAGTTATTGGCCAAAAATCAAATAATTAGCATTTTAAGAATAATCTAAACATCTACAAATGATTTTGGTATAGATTAATTATTATTTTATGTCTTAAAAACTGGCTATACAAAACATTTTCATCATCAGTAAGAAATCACCGTTCTAGAACTCACCGTCATGTTAAAAAAGTCGGTGTCGGTATTGATGGTTTCATTCCCACAAGTTCCAGATACAATTATCTGCGCATACGCAGACGAAAGAAACGCTAAAAATATAAATATATACATTTTTCCACTGGTACCTAAGTTTTTCCACCTGTGTCTACCACGTCTGCGACAGTACTAACTGAAACCGACTATAAAGATAGACTATGTATTGATTAATAAAACTTTAAAACGTTATCTTATCTTGAAAAGGCTGTCTAACACGCCAATGTCTACAAAACCGTTAATACGTTTTAGGATTCCTTGCGAAAATAGAAATTTTGATGACTATTTGAAATAACAAAAGGTGTTTTCGCCGTTTTTCGGCACAGCTATCCAAATTGAGTCTTAGCCTCTGACACAAGCACACGCCATTACTTCCGATCCTGTGCGACATCTTGCCATGCTACAGCTCACAATCAGGTCCTTTTCCACATCATCTCAGCGATATCTAGACGGCCCACCTGTCGTCTGCCAGTCACATTGCCCCACATATGCTGTTGTAGCCGCTTGGTCTCTTCTCTTCTCTCTTATTTGTTCTTCGTGACCAAGCCAGCGAAGTCGGTGAGATATGTATTCCTTGATGTGCGTCGGCATGAGGTCTTCAATTTCGCGGTTTTTCCGTGGCCTCCAACTGCCTTTAAACTTTTGTTCTTAGTAATAATGAAAGTCAATCCAAGAAAAGTTTTTTACTTCATGGTATTTTGTGATAATATTTAAAGCTAAAGCTAAATTATTACTAATTAATTCTTATTTATTATGTAACATAATCTAAAAAATAATAATTGAAACATGTTTTTAAAATAAAATAATTGACATAAACTGTAGCTGCTTGCGAAAAATAAGCACAAGAGAATAAGAAGGGTATCACAGGGCCTAGGTGGATTTGTTTGTTAGTTCACAAGACGTCACAACGCACTTTATAGGGTTACCTACTGAAGGTTCCAACTTTTTATCAGATATGTTTCTACACTTTTTGATATCCACCACAAAAGAAAACCTCTCAAAGCGAAATGTACTTTATATCGTAAATCATGACACTCCCATCGGAGCCGTCCATATTGTATAAAATGTTGAAAAGTGCATAAAATATTGTGCACTCGACGATATATTTTAATATGGCGGTGCGAATCGATTGAGCAAGCACTCGTGTTGAGTGCCTTATCGGCGGGAAAATACCTGTAAATACTGCCGATATGTATAATTTTAGGTGTTAATAATAATTAACACCTGAAAAAATCAGTGTGGGAATATGCGCATGGCCGCCACAAAGGAAGATCTTCCGACCGAGCGAGGTGGTATGCTCGGTCAGACCGAAGCCCACGTGATACATTTCAGCTGTCGTATATATACCGACGCGCTCAGAAAACTTCGATAGTGCGATGCAGGAATGTTAGGCAAATTGTGGGTACCGCCACATCACCCATCTTCCCCCGAAGACCGGAGGTCGAATCTTGAAGTCTTGTCGCTTGAGTCGCCAGTGCCAGGGAGTTCCAGTGAGTCGGAACTGTAAAGCTGCTGCACGGGATCCAGTGAGTCGGATAGCTGCCGTGCGGGGCCGATGCTACGTGCTGACCAGGAGAAATGTGCTCTGCTTGCTGACCGGTCGGTGTAGTGAGAAAGCCCGATGATGCCGATGCGGAGTCGCCCAGGCCGCGGTACATTGCGGCTAGTGGACGATGTACCCGATGAGGCGATATCCTGGCTGGCGCGGTGCGGAGGTGCGGGGAGTGATTTTATTTATTTATTTTTTATTTTTTTATTTTTTTATTTTGGGAAAACTTACAGCTATTTGATGATGCATACATTACAGCTATTTGAAGAAAACTTACAGCTATTTGATGTGATGATGATGAAGGAGGCGTGTTCTGTCGAGGTCACCAATGTGGGGATAGGCGTGGCGACGCTAAGGAAGATCTTCCGACCGAGCGAGGTGTTATGCTCGGTCAGGCCGAAGCCCGATGTAAAATAGGCGAGGCGGTGTAAAATATACTAGGTACGTTGAAGGCCTTGGCGTGGCAGGCTTTCTTACCGCGCCTTCTTCACAGCCCTGGATTTATAAATAGGAAGTGCAGGCCGCGGTCAAGGGGCGAAAGCGCCTAGAGTGGGCGGTAGCGTCCTAGAGGGGGGCAGCAGTATCCTAGGGTGGCGGCAGTTTTTATAATGTCCTACATAAAAAAATCCGGTACTACTTCTTCAGACTGTATTCTGTAGATTCGGAGAAATAATGCTTGACATATCGGTTATGGTATTAAAGGCATTGAAGCCACGCAAGGCAACATGAGGTGAGACCGACCCAACCGGCGAAAGGTCGAGAGCAGAACATATTTTATTTACTTGATTACTTATCAGACACTCAGCCCGCATTGTCGGATCTCGGAACCAAACTAGGAAAAAAGATTTTTTTCATGGTAATGGAAAAACAAGGCCACGACCTCCAAGCTAAAACACTTGCACCCAGAAGCGCGAGAACGCTATGAAATAAATGTCATAATATTTAATTTTTATTTTTTATTTATTTATTTAAATCAGGCTACGTAGGCCCATACAATATATACCTTAATGACTAACATACATAAAAATTATATAAACTTAACAACTACACATTATCACGAATTAACGGCGACGTGACGCGCGCTTCATTCCGGAGTCTCCCCCGGAACCTTCGGTAAACCACATCAGTCGGCCAGAATTCCTCCGCTTCAAAGGTCGGGAGAAGATGCGTCGGTACTCTCACCACAAAGGAACTGAAGTTGACCTTGTGGCGAGACTGCAGACGCTCGACCCTCAAGTGGAGGGATGTCTTCTTACTGATGTAGTCCACGACGTCTTCGACCTCCATGGACCAGTGCAGGCGGGATATGTACGTCGCGGGGACCTCGCTCCGCAGACGCAGCTCAGGTACATATGGCGCGGTGCCGCGATGGTTGCGGGCGGTCAGAAATTTTCGCATAAAATTAGTACTCGTACTACCATCAAAGCCAAAAGACCCTAGTAGTAGAAAGCGACCACAGACCATTTAATCCTAGATTAAAGGTCTTCATATCAGGACCTTTAGATATGGGGTTGCTGAAATGGTACATTAGGACCATAGATTACAACCATAGATTAGAGCCCCAATTCCTAAAGTGTTAAATCGATTCAATGATGGTCACGATCTGTTGGCTTGGTCAAACTCTAACTTTAACGCAACAAAATTATGAAGCCGCCTATGAACAAATCTGATAGTATACCCGAGGAAATTGATTCCTAGGCAGTTGACAGGCCAACGTCATTTGGTCGTATCATGTCAATTCAATGTTATTTGTGATCTGTCGGCTGGGTTTGACGTAACGCGACCAAACTACGTAGGTCCTCCATCTGCATAGGAATCAACTTCTCCGATAGTACAAACCCAAAATCTAGTAGTTTGTTTAGTATTTGGACATTAGTGTCGTAATACACAGACGATTGTCGATAACTATTCAGAATTTAATGCATAATATTTTAACTCCGAACAAAGCATTATACAAATTAGTTTTCAAGCCATTTATAACATGGGATACGATTTGTGTACATTCAACATAAATTAAACGTGGGAGAACCATGCTTCGGCACGAATGGGCCGGCTCGACCGGAGAAATACCACGTTCTCACAGAAAACCGGCGTGAAACAGCGCTTGCGCTGTGTTTCGCCGAGTGAGGGAGTTTACCAAGGCCCAATCCCCTACCCTATTCCCTACCCTATGCTCCCCTATTCCCTTCCCTTCCCATCCGTACCCTCCCCTATTACCCTATTCCCCCTTAAAAGGCCGGCAACGCACCTGCAGCCCTTCTGATGCTGCGAGTGTCCATGGGCGACAGAAGTTGCTTTCTATCAGGTGACCCGTTTGCTCGTTTGCCCCCTTATTTCATAAAAAAAATATTTAAAACGCATTTAAAAACGAATATTACTTAATTAACTGTAATTAATTGAAGATTCCGACAGAAGCCCCATACATTATCTATCAAACTCTTCATTTAATTGAAGTTTAATTATTATCATTAAATAATTGAGGATATCGAGGTTAAAGCGTAATAATCCTGTACGAATCTCTTAAAAATCCTGACCAAGCCGAGGTATGAGATATTCTGGAGAGATATCACGGCTTATTAGAAAACCTGTGGGTAAAATTACCTTTAAAGTGTCTGCAAAGTGATCCCCAAAACGTGGGAGAATGAATAAAAAAAAAATCAGCCAAGTACGAGTTGGACTCGCGCACGAAGGGTTCCGAACCACAATAGAGCAAAAATAGGCTAAAAATTGTGCTTTTTGTATGGGAGCCCCCTTAAATATTTAATTTATTTTGTTTTTAGTATTTGTTGTTATAGCGGCAACAGATATACACAATCTGTGTAAATTTCGGAAGTCTAGCTATAGCGGTTCTTGAGTAACTCAAGAACCGCTATAGCTAGACTTCTGAAATTAGTCCTATAATTCTGAAATTAGTAGCTCCAGGGTAGCCTGGAGACCTCAGAAATCTCAGTAATAGGGTCCCGTTTTTAACCTTTGGGTACGGAACCCTGAAAAGGATGTTTGTAGACATTTTTGATCAAGGAATCCGTTTGATCGTTTGCCAATTTTATTTTGTCGTATCGTATCGTATAAAATTATAGTGACAACGAAAACGGTGAAGCATTAGTTTGGAGTTCTTTTGAGGGCGGAGCGGAGGGTGCTTCGAAAGTTTTGAAATTAAAGTACTTGTTTCGGTGAGCAAATCTGTTTGTTTTGATTTATTGTGCTATAGAAGACTTTTACTCAATTTAACAGAGATATTATATTAATATTCAAACATCGTAAATCTGGTGGCACGGTAGTGCCCCCGACAAGACGAGCCAAGCAAAGAACTACCTAAATATTATACAATACAATGTGTCCCGACACCGGTGTCCGATCCTTTAATGTCATGATCTATGGCATGTTTTATTGACAAATTGGCTCTCAAATTTTCTCTCTCTCTCACGGTTGTGAAATGGTAGCCGTTTTAGTTTATCTCGGGCTTTCACACTAATCTGACCATGACACTAATCTGTACTTCTCATGTAAATATCCTATGAAGATAAAAAAAAAAGTAATTTGATAGCTCAACTTGTGGACTACGCTTACACAGGCAATATGTTATAAATTTCGTGGAATTAAATATAGAAAAACCAAAGTTTCAGAAAAAAATGTGTATTTTTTAATTAATGGCTTTTTGTGAAAAATCTAGCGCATTAAACTGGTTATTTTTTATTTTAAAAAGATGGAGTAGGTTTTCATCTTAAATAATTTCTTTATTTTAATGCTCTAAGTTAGATAGTTTAGAAGTTATAACGATTTTCCTATGAACTATAGGTCAGATTAGTATGAAGTCAAAAATTTTTTTTTTCAAAAGTTGGAGAAAAATAAGTTTGAACTCATGATTTATGGCATATTTTTTGTGACAAATTCTGGGTGGAAGTTTTTATGAGACTTTCATCAATTTTATGATTTAGGACATGAAAGTTTACACAGCACCGTTATCTAGACAGTAACTAAAATTATTGATTAGTAGAGTAGAGAACCCAATAATGTGCAAGAAATACACTCCTAAAGAAAGAAGAAAAAAAAAACACTAAAAAGACTGCCTAGCATCCTACGAAAACAAAAACTAATATCCAACCAAAAACATTTCATGAAAAATGTTGCCAAGACGACCGCAGGTTTTCCCTGTGAAAAAGATCAGATCTCATGTAGAGCCAAGCTTCTGAATCTACACGGCCTAACTCTATGTACTACTACTTTTCAAGTGCGTTAGTAAAATGCTGTCAGTGCGAGCGCAGTGCTCCGTTCTGTCAGTGGTGAGTGGTGTGAAGCTAGTCACAGAAGATGACAAGGCGAAACACATCAAAAATGTAACTGCGTATCGAAGTGGCCTGTCGAAGCCATTAGAATGTTCACTGTGTAAGTTTTATCATGAGTTTAGGGTCGCGCTTGACGGCCTCCATTTCGCGGTAATGCGTCTGGCGGGTAATGGAAAAACTTGCGGCACGTACAACAGATATTTTACCACTGTAATGAACCTTATGTTACCGAGATAAAGGTCCTGTGAGGGGTAAAATAATCGTGAACAGTCTGCAGAGTTTGAAAGAAGAAAGAACTTGCCAAATCTATTACTTGTCAACATTGACATAAGAAACTAAAGAGGTATTTGCTTGTCAAGTAATGGTATTGTTACAAAGGTTTAATAGTTACTTATAGAACATGTTTTGTGTTATATATTTAACTAGTTATAGTCTTTTCTATTTTGTTCTATAAAAAAACATTGAAGTGCGTAAACCGTACGTCTATCTGGAATAAAAACTTTCCTGTTTCCTGGGATTCAAAGCGACTGCTTACCAAATCTTATCTAGATCAATTCAGTCATGGCTTCAGTGGTACTACAGGAGCTACCAAGCAGACAGACGTTCTTTTACTTCATAACATCAGTGTCAAAGTTTATAATAAAAGTACAAAAGTAAAAAATATATATTTATGGATACGGACACATAGTGCCATCTAGAGTCAAACTAGTGAAACTTATCGGGAAACGCAAACAATATAAAACCCCTACTCGATACTAGATGGCGTTAGGCTTACAGAAATATTCCACACTTGTTTACACGAATAGGGTACATTCTAGAAAGAAATGTTCTGGTACAGTCTAGGAACGCCTCGGCCCATATAAGGCGGGCCAGTCAATCAGTTCAGTTCGAGCAATCTTCGAGGCGACTTCGGAGTGATAACAAGTGATCAATAGTGAGCGAACCAATGAAACCCACGACTTGGCTACGACCTAGGACAGTGATAGTACTTAGTGTTTTGGAGTGCTTTGTGTTAAACCTAGTGCTAGTGAATAAAATCTTCAAGAGAGTCAGCAGGTATTTCTCTCCAAAGCCTTCGAACCCTAGCACGCAACAATATTGACACTATGGTCGAACTCAGTTATATCGACCACGCCGTCTACAGCCGATATAAGTGCAATTGGCCTTATGTAGGCCGTTTTGGCGTATCCAGGCCAATTTAAAATTGGCTTTACCTGTATCAATACAGTATTATCATTCCACCCGCGCCGCATGGCTGCGAGCCAACGAACCCAGAATTTGTTGGATACAGATTAATTGTTTCAGTACACGAGAAGTTTTGGAGGCCTTAGCTACATACGAGGGGAATGCGACAAAAGATTAATGTTCAGAATTCTAGGTTATAAACTTTGTTTAATAGATATAATTTAGTTCAAAAGTAGTCTGTCTGCACGTTTTTCAAACCTTCATGACTGAACCGCTGATTCGATTTCAATATAATTAGGTATGGAGAATAAAGATACTTTGAGTTAGAAGACTTTCCCTGAACGATTTCGCAAAAATATTTTATTAACGTTTGTTACTCTAAGGCGCATCGCAGACGACAGACTATCCGTGACGCACTTTTTAGTCTGTGGAAATAGAACGTATGCAATTATATGCAGTAACGCACACGTCGGCGCTCACGTCACGTCACGGATAGTCTGGCGTCTGCGCTGCGCCATAAGTCATCAGTAAATAGTTAAGTTTTAGCCATAGCTCATAACCTATTAGCGTAGAATTAGTCAAAACTTCGTTAAATTGCATAAATCTTATGTTGTGTGACTTGTGAGCGCTTTTCTCGAGAACGGCTGAACCGCTTTCGCTGATTTTTTAAATTTTTTCGCTTTGTTTGTTAATGACAGACAAAGGTTGTTACCGAGTGAAAAATTACGTGTAAAATTTTAATTTTATATTATATGAATTGACGACATCTGCCGGGTCCGCTAGTTCCAAAATAAAAATTATTAGTACTAGTTATAACCGAAGTAACCATTTTCAGTCGAAAATTACAACGCGTTTCAGTAATATTGATCGTTGTTAAATCATGTCGCGCGACCGGCCCGGGCAATAATAAACTGATTTATTACTTTCATAAATGACTTAAGATATCGACTACACTCGATAATTGCTTTTCGGGACCTTTCGGCCCCTATAATGTCCTAAATATCCGAAATGCTCCTAGTACTTGGAACATTATGATTTGATTCATTTATGAAGAAAATGGTGACTTTTGTTTCAACCCAAGCGATAGCCAGACTTTTGTCTTTTTTATAAAATAAGGGGGAAACAAGTAAACGGGTGACCTGACGGAAAGCAACTACCGTCGCCCATGGACACTCGCAACGTCAGAAGAGCTGCAGATGCTTTGCCGGCTTTTTAAGAGGGAATGCGCTCTCCTATTGAAGGTTTAAGAAAGCTGAAAGTTAGTGTCTAAACACACCATGCCGAAGTTCAGCGGCGGAAGTTCAGCATGATTCCACCTGTAATGTATTTTAAATTACCGATGACACACCATGCTGAAATTACGTCTTATCTTATCTTATTCTCTTCTTATTAAATCTTAATCTTATTTTCTTCGAGATAATTGTAGAAATCTCGTCTCCTACTTCCGGACACTTATGAAAGTTGCTTCTTGCAGCAGACCACCATAAAGTCACCTCCACCTCAAAATACTTTACTCAAAGAAAACCAAGATTCTGCCGTCACATATAATTATAAGCACAAATAAATAAGGATTGTATCAACATGAAAAACCTCTCCGAATGACAAGATTATTACAAAAAATAATACGCTAATGTACGAAGGAACTCTACGTAGAGACGGGAATGTATCGAGAAAAAACATCGACACTTAAATTGATATTTTATTAAATAATATTTTAAGTGAGGTTTCGGTACCTATTTAGATGAGTTATTTAGAGACTTTGCTTTTAAAAAATTAATTTATAATATTAGCATTTATAGATTATTATATTTACAAAAAAAATGAATACACAATAATTCAACTTTATTCTTATGTCTTACTTGCTTGGTGTGTCATTGCCTTATAAGATATTTTTTAGATGTTGCTACATCGTTTTTACAGAAATTATTAATTTATTAAATAGGTACTATTAATTTTATGGGATATTCTGAAAGGGTGTAAAAAATATCTCAAGTCCTTTCCCGGGAAGGAGCAGAAATGGGAAACAATTTCATCATTAAAAATAATAGCTTCAATGGTTCAGGCTCACTTTTGCATTAATGATATTTATTTTTATGAACTTTAGCCTAATAAAGGGTCAATAATAAAAATAAAATAAAATAAAAAGCCTTTTATTTCTTGCCTTACAGTAACATTTCAGTACACAGACAGTATGTTAATTTTGTTATCTATTATTACACATGCAAAATCATTACATATTAATAAAGGGTCAATACTGATGTTTAAATTATAGATTATCGAGTAGTCGGCTTATAGAGAAATTTAAAAAAATATATTAAAAAGCCATATCGATACATGAAACTCTACAATGTACATCCCTACGGCCAAACCTTTTAGAACAAAAACGGGGAAAGCTAAGTATAATGTACGTCCCGTCCCTCGCAGTACTGTGAGATTCCACTGAGTTATGATTACGCTAAATAGACATCGTGAATACCAATTATGGGACTGATGTATGATCGTATGTGAGGAGGCTAAGTAAATACAATTTATAGCGGCTTAAGAGACTTTTTCGTTGGCCCAACCATTGGAAAAATATAGTACATCATACAAAATATAATACATACTGATACTAAACATAATATACGTCAAATTTAATGTACAGTTTGATAGGAAATGTTAAATGGAGATTGCTTTAAAATATTTTCAGAGTGATTAAATTCACTATAAGTAATTTATTAACACCTTCATCGTGGGTATGGCAGACACAATAGCTTTTTCAACGGCTGCCGCATGGGGATTGATGGGTTAAGTGAATTTAATCACTCTGAAAGTATTGTTAGTGGAGTAAAGCACCTCTTAAACAGACATACAGACATAACGACAGAAACCTATCAAATAAATGCTACTCTATGGTAGAGTACAAACAATAGCACCTTATTTACGAACTAAATGTCGCCCGCAACTGTACCTTTTTCCGGGATAAAAGTATCCTATGTTCCTGCTCGGGACTCGAAGTATCTCCATAACATAAAGTTAATATACCTAGCGGAATATAGAAACAAAGGCCTCTGAGCAAAAGAGATGTCACAGTAACACTACGTGGTAAAAAGAAACGTGTGATACATGACAGCAGCACTCTTTTTTTGACGTCCAGTCGGCACGTGCCGCACGTTGACAATTTAATCTCATAGAAATCATGTTCAATCATGCTTGTGTAGCATATTTTTACACACAGATGAAACCAATTTCGGTTACGTTTGACAGCTCGAGATTGTTGCTCTATTCCGCTAGGTATATTAACTTTATGCTCCATACCGAATTTCAGCCAAATCGGTCCAGCGGTTTGGGTGTGAAGAAGTAACAGACAGACAAATAGACACACTTTCAAGTTTCACGTATATAATACGTTAGTATGGATGGATGGTACATTACCATGTTTTCACGGAAAACATATTTTTTAACAAATACGCTTTCAATATTAATATGTGTTACATATTAGTAGTCTATTCGTTTGTTTGCCTGTTTAGTGTTTATATTACAGTAATCACTACAGAACTGATAATGAGATAATATCAACAGAAGTCTCGCGCGTCATTTGACAATGATCAATATGTTTGGAGCACCCTCGACGTCTCGTATCATTGGATGAGGCTGATCATTTATTTGCGTCGTTTTTTGTAAATCGGTGTTTATCAACCTGTGGGTCGCGACCGCCTGGGGGTCGTGAAACTTCTGTAGGGGTCGCAAGAGGTAGAGGAACTATTTCAGTAAAAAAACAATAAAGGTACACGCCCTCTCTGATATTATTTCACATCACATTTCTCTCCGTAGGACTGCTGGAAGAAATTTCTGTTAGAGCTAAGCAGTCGTATTTCTTTCTGTGTATAATTTTATTTAAAAAATTTGTATATGTGAATCTTTTAATGCAAATAAAAAATTAAAAAGATTGTCATATTAAGTAGGAGAATTTTAAGGAATTATTCATAGACATAGGCACATATTCATAAAAAAGCAAAAGGTAAGGTGGGGGGTCGCGAAATATTTTTTCAAACCTTCAAAGGTTGAAAAACATTGTCGTAAACAATCCCGGAATCCCGGAGCTGAGCCCGGGATCCCGGGAATGAGGGATTTCCCGGGATCGCGGAATGAGTGATGTTCGGGGCTCGGGCGGCCGCAGCATCTGCATAGCGACGACAATGTTTGTTGTGATTTCAACTGATATTGATTGCTTGGATATAACTAAATAGTAGGTAATAATAATAATACAGTAACAAATAACAACCTTTTGTTACATACTGAACTTTTACTAGGGCAAAGTCATAAAAATCTCGATTTTGGTAGCATTTTTTTGTGTGTGTATGTGTATCGAGTTCTAGAAAGTAGTAGCGTTGTCAGTAACTTTAAAAATAATTATTATGAACTAGCGCTCTGTCACAATTGAATTTGCCCATTTATAAAGTACTAGCTATTTGACCGAGCTTTGCTCGGTATTCGATAAAACACGAATAAAATGACATTTTCTAAAAATTGTTCCTAGCTAGATCGATTTATCGCCCCCGAAACCCCCTATATACTAAATTTCATGAAAATCGTTGGAGCCGATTCCGAGATTCCAATCATATATATATATATATATATATATATATATATATATATATATATATATATATATATATGATTGGAATATTAATTACTTATTTTAAATTGACGCTTTGAGAAAAACTTAGTTATTTGAACAGGATTTTAGTTAAAAAAATAAATCTTAAATTATTTTACTGGATGTAAAAGATGAAATGGATGGCTAAGTTGCTAAAGAAACAAAACATCTGCTCTACACAAGATAATCTGAAATTAAATTATACTAAAAAATCAATCTGAACTTTCAAAGCTCAATATCTCATTTTGGCGAAATGTGCACTTATCATGTTTGACCAGTAAGCAGACGATATACAAAAATAGGTATACGAAAATCAGTTTTCAGAGCAATTCTAAGCAAAATTCGTGGTAAAATTTAAAATCAGCGGAATTATGTTTTATCTCGTGTTTTGGGACTGGCAAAACATGGCGGTTGTTGGCGGCTGTTGGCGGCCCGCCAGCGTCGCTCGCCAGCTGATTACGACCTACGTGTTACAGACAGACTCACAAACAATTAATATTATACATAGTGCTCGACTTAGGCGATCTACTTAGCAGGTTCTACAAGCGGTTTGTTCTTATTAATTTTGATAAAAATGTGCCTTGTACAGTTCTTTAAGAACTTTATTAAGGTGTTTTACAAATCACGTTAAAGTTATGCTGTTGGGAATTCACGCCAGAACCCATTTAATTTATTTAATGATCTGTGGCATGATAGTAGTTTGAGTTTAGTTTATTAACATTGTAATTTTTCAGGAACCGTCTCTTTTGATCACGCTTTTGCTTGGGAGCTCTGTATTTCCAGTAGAACTTTGCATACGTATTATGAGCCAATGACAATGCAATAATTTTGTTAAACATAAAAAGCGTGTTTTTTAGTTATTTTAACTGTATAAAATCTTTAAATCTATTTCATTAAATTTCATCTAAACACTCCGGCGACTTGGACATGAAGAGAAACTTCGCATTTAAAATCTTCAAAAGTCAATGTCCATTGTCCATTTTAAAATTTGGAACATTATATCCACGCGACGCACACAATATTATGTAAATGGGCAACACCCGACGCAACCCCGCGCGACCTTATCCCACATACCTCCCTCCAGACCCCATCTGCCCCTTATGTTTGTTCCCTTATTGAAAATGTCATTATTACTATAAGTTAAATAATAATATACTTAGGCACAATTTCACCAACGACAGTTGAATTTAATGCTCGAATTAGTTTTACGTTACCTCTTTCGTTTTTCATATGAATGAAAGAGAAGTCATGAAATTTTAACAAGCTGTTAAGAGGATACCACAGCGGCTAGAGAAATGAAAAAAAAGTACGTGTAATATCTATAGCTGTCTCCCTTACCTCAAGCCTATACCGCAGAACGCGATAGAGACAACTGCAGAAAATCCAGAAAATCAACGATTCGTTGTCCCCTGATTCCTTCTCCAAAACTTAACCGATTTAAGTACTTTTTTCATTAAAGATTAAAAAAAGGCTTGAGCTGTGTTCCTATGTTTTGCTTTTTTTGTATAATCTATCCAAATCTGTTTTCTGGACGTTTGAACACAGTGGAAAATCTGGCCATTTTTTTGGGTTTTTGAACGTTCATATCTTATTTAATAATTAAATTATGAAAAAAAAGAAAACATAGGGACATTGTATTAGTGGCCGTAGATATTCAGGAAAAAAATTATAACTCTACTAGCATTATCCAGGGAGGAAACAGGGGACAACGTTTGTATGGAAAAAATGGCGGTGTGGAATCCTCTTAACACTAACAGACGATGAAATTGACCCTTAGTCGAAATAATGAGAAGACGCTTCACAATGCAATGACATACTTTACACTTTACAAATCAAGCCATTTTAGTTACACTGGCGGCACCCAGTGAGATTTATTGAATTAAATGATAACTTAACTTAATTAATTGCAGAGTTTGACAGAAAATTAGATGAGTGTGGATGTAAGCTGTTGTGAGAAAACGTGGGGTAGAACTCAGGCATATTGACACGTGCGTAGACCTACGTAGCCAACGTCACGTTTCTAGCTTGACAATACCTGTAGACTGTAAAGTGCAAACAAAAATAATGTGAAGAAGTATTTTGGGGCAAAGCACGAGGCTAGTTAAGAAATTAAATTGAGTAAGAAGTTTTGTATCTAATTTCGAAATTTTCATATTGCCTTTGTGGCTTCAGTCTCGAAATCAGCGGGCAGCGGGGCGGGAGCGGCGCGTTCATTAATTATAATATTATGGATAAGTAGACGGACACCGCGCGCTAAGGAACTATCCATATAAATGTATTATTACATGCTGGGGTTCGGAGGATTTCGAGAGAAAGACCTGCTGACAACACAAAGCACTAGGTCTAAACATTAACCAAATCGTAGGTATCACTCGTGATCACTTATTTTCACTCCGAAGTCGCCTTCTTGATAGGTCAAACTGAACTGATTCACTGGCTCGCTTCCCTGCGGCTATTTAAATGGGCCAAGAGGAGTCCCAGACTGTTCCAGAAAGTTCCTTTCTAGAACGTACCTGACTCACGTAAGTTTCCGGTATTCCCGCACTTAATGCCATCTAGTATCGAGTAGGGGGTTTCACGTTGTCTTTATTCTCCGAGTGGTTCTACCAGTTGTCGCTAGATGGCGGTTGGCACCAGTATTTTTGTGTGTTCGTAACAGTATAATATAATTGAAACGCGCGCGTCACCGCCGCTCCCGCCCCGTAGCCCGCTGATTTCGAGACTAAAGGCTAAAATTATTTGCGCTGTTTTTTTCCCCAAAAAAAGACAGAATCAAAGAAATCTAACGGATCTAACCCGTTCCCCAAATGGCACAAATGGCACGCCGACCAAAAAGATTTTAATTAAGATTTTTCCGCAATTATGCGTGAACAATATTCCCGGCGCTGAGCTGCGCGATATTATCGCGCGATAAATCATCGCCTTTATGTGAGCTTTTTAGGGTTCCGTATCCATAGAGGGTAAAAATGGGATACTACTAAGACTTTGCTGTAGCCGTCTGTCTGTCACCAGCCTGTATCTCAAGGATAGGAAGAATTTTCACATTTTTTTCTGCTATCGCTAATAATAAAAATCGACCAAGTGCGAGTCGTGTGCGAGTCACGAAGGGTTCTGTACCTCTATATAGCGAAAATAGGAAAAAAATGTTTTTTTGTATTGGATATAAATATTTATTTTAATTTGATTTTAGTACTTGCTGTTATTGCGGCAAGAGAAATTACACAATCTGTGTAAGCAGAAGTCTAGATATAGCGGTTTTTATGGTAAAGCGGACAGACATCAAAGTTTCAGTAATAGGGTCCCGTTTTTACCCTTTGGGTTTTGGGTACGGAATCCTAAAAATGATATTATTTACCCATACAATTTATGGCAACAGGTAGTCTTCAATATTAACAAAATACTGCATTGTTTGTTATTTAAAAGCTGTTTAAAAGTAATCATAATAAAATTATTAAAATAAAATATTTCAGAACTCCAACACAAAAAACGCATTTTGCCTTTTTTGCTGTAAATCAATTATTTAACCTAATCACAGAACACAGTACAGAACCTTTCGTGGGCGAGTCCGGCTCGCACTTGGCCGACTTTTATATCTTCGGACTCGGAATATGCTGAGTGGACTGATAAACTTGGACTTTGATAAACTGCGCCAAGGATTTGTTTTAGGTGTAGGTTTTACTGGCCCAAATAAAATGGCTGGTTTTTATGTGTTTCAAAATCGTGTTTGAGTTGTAAAACAATTGAATAATGAAGTGTAATAACTAACGTTTAGCAACATCACTTAAAAAATTATACAGGGTGTAACAAAACTAAGTAATAATAATTTAGGGTGTGTATGTGTACTGCGAAAGTAGCAGCGCTGACAGACCAATTTTTTCACTTTTGTATGGGGAAACTCACAGATTTTAGACTTATTTTCCTGTTCTGAGGGGAAACTCATGACGCGCGGTCGCTTGCCCATACAAATCACAAAAAAATTTTTGCTCTTTCAGCGCTGCCACTTTTACAGTGAACTCTATACAAGGGGCACATATTATATTAATATTATTATAAATTATAATGCAACTAAATTACGCCCGTAACTCCGCCTTATATAAAAATTCGTTTATCGCGTGGCAACCGTACATTTTTCCGTTTCAAAAAATTTGCATACGAAATTTCATCAAAACCGGTTCAGTTGTTTAAGCGTAAAGAGGTAACAGGCAGACAGACACACTTTCGCATAATTAGTATGGATGATAGACATTTAATGTCCTAGCAATTCTCATTTTTCACAAACAAACTCTATTATAAATAAATTATGATTTTTAATAAAACTACCCGCTTCCATTCCGGGATTTCCCCGGCAGCCGGAGAGGAGACAAAGTGAATTTTCATAATGGCGGACGTGACTCCTTGGATCATTTCAGGATTATCCGTTTGTATTTGAATGTGCCTCTACAATTACTATAGATTCTAATTCGTATGTACGGGAAGAAACGTGTAAAGAAATTCTTTAGAAAATACTAGTTAACGCCCGCAACCATTGCTTCAAAATGAGATACTTTATCATTTACCGTACATTTTTCCAGGATAAAAGTATCCTAATAATATAATATTATGTCCTTCCCCGGGACTCACAGTATCTCCATACCAAATTTCAGCAAAATCGGCTCAACTGCTTAGGCGTCAAGAGGAAACAAACAGACAGACAGACAGTCGTCTGTCTGTCTGTCTGTTTCCTCTTCATTCTTCCTGTTGTACGAAAGTTCGTATTTTTGTTTTTATAATCTAATATATAAAAATAAGTCGGGTTATCCTTCCTGACGCCATAACTCCAGAACGCATGTACCGATTTCCACGGTTTTCCATTCGTTGGAAAGGTGGCTCCGTAAGGTCTATAGAAAAAAAAATATCAGAAAAAACTTCGAGAGAAAAGCAGGAAAACAGGGAAAATCATTTTATGACAAAACAACATTTGCCGGACAGCTAGTATTAGTATACAGTGTGTAACAAAAATAAGTGATAATACACTAGGGTGTGTACGTGTTCCTTATAGAGAGTTCACTGTGAAAGTAGCAGCGCTGAAAGACGAATTTTTTTTTCACTTTTGTATGGGCAAGGGCTCGTGCGTCACGAGTTTCCCTTTACAATAGTAAAAAAAATTTTGGTCTTTCAGCGCTGCTACTTTCACAGTGATCTCTCTACAAGGAACATGTACACACCCTAAAGTATTATCACTTATTTTTGTTACACCCTGTAGATATTTCAAGCGCAGGGCCGAAAGTCTGAAACACGTTTTGACGACTACGATTTTAGTTTTTCGAAAAAAAAAAGATATTCTGACTTCAACTTAAAAGTCCATGAGTTATGACTTATGAGTTATGACCTATAGATATTATACTCGCAAACGTGTGTAAAGAAAAATGTATTTTTCTTTATTTGAATTTTGCCGCCATTTAGGTTATTATTGACAGATCCTTCTGTTCTACGAGTTCTATGTAATCTATGAAAATAAATGATGGCTGAATTGACTAAAAACTAAAAAGCATTTTAATTTTTTTTTGATTTCGGCGATTATTAATTTAATAACACTAAATGTCGTTTCTTTGTTTTTTCCAGGTAAGGTTTTTCTTACTTATAATTTAAATGTAATAATTTAAGGTTTATGTTATGTGGATCCACATTACTAAAATAAAAACTTTGTTTTTTCCAGAAACCCAATTGTGTTATTATTTTCTACAAAATCGTCGAAAATTCTAAGAAATAACCTTATACGTGTATTTTCTTTATGCGAGTATATCCATCCATACTAATATTATAAATGCGAAAGTATCTCTGTCTGTCTGTCTGTCTGTCTGTCTGTCTGTCTGTCTGTCTTGCTTTCACGCCAAAACTACTGAACCGATTGCAATGAAATTTTGTATACAGTTATTCTAGAGTCTGAGAAAGGACATAGGCTACATTTTGATGTGGGAAAATATCTTATTTACATGAAAATTTCGATGAAAATGAATTCGCATTGCGCGTGGCCAGCGCTCATCCCGGGGGTCCTGGGTTCGAGTCCCGCAGGCGGAACAAAAAGTTTTCAATTTTCCTGGGTCTTGGATGTGTATTAAAATAAAATTTCAAAAATCTTAAACATATTTTATGTATAATATTATAAAAAATCCAGAAATATATCGATGGAATGAACATTTTAGTTCTAATACGATTCAACAGATGGCGTTTTATTTTTTACTTTATTGTAACATAGAACTAATCATACTTATTAGTTAGTATGTTTTTGTTTATAGTTTTTAATACGTTAGAATATGATGTTTAATCCATACTCCATACTAATATTATAAATGCGAAAGTATCTCTGTCTGTCTGTCTGTCTGTCTGTCTGTCTGTCTGTCTGTCTTGATTTCACGCCAAAACTACTGAACCGATTGCAATGAAATTTTGTATACAGTTATTCTAGAGTCTGAGAAAGGACATAGGCTACATTTTGATGTGGGAAAATATCTTATTTCCATGAAAATTTCGATGAAAATGAATTCGCATTGCGCGTGGCCAGTGCTCATCCCGGGGGTCCTGGGTTCGAGTCCCGCAGGCGGAACAAAAAGTTTTCAATTTTCCTGGGTCTTGGATGTGTATTAAAATAAAATTTCAAAAATCTTAAACATATTTTATGTATAATATTATAAAAAATCCAGAAGTATATCGATGGAATGAACATTTTAGTTCTAATACGATTCAACAGATGGCATTTTATTTTTTACTTTATTGTAACATAGAACTAATCATACTTATTAGTTAGTATGTTTTTGTTTATAGTTTTTGTAACATAGAACTAATCATACTTATTAGTTAGTATGTTTTTGTTTATAGTTTTTAATACGTTAGAATATGATGTTTAATTCGTACTAATATTATAAATGCGAAAGTATCTCTGTCTGTCTGTCTGTCTGTCTGTCTGTCTGTCTTGCTTTCACGCCAAAACTACTGAACCGATTGCAATGAAATTTTGTATACAGTTATTCTAGAGTCTGAGAAAGGACAAAGGCTACATTTTGATGTGGGAAAATATCTTATTTCCATGAAAATTTCGATGAAAATGAATTCGCATTGCGCGTGGCCAGCGCTCATCCCGGGGGTCCTGGGTTCGAGTCCCGCAGGCGGAACAAAAAGTTTTCAATTTTCCTGGGTCTTGGATGTGTATTAAAATAAAATTTCAAAAATCTTAAACATATTTTATGTATAATATTATAAAAAATCCAGAAATATATCGATGGAATGAACATTTTAGTTCTAATACGATTCAACAGATGGCGTTTTATTTTTTACTTTATTGTAACATAGAACTAATCATACTTATTAGTTAGTATGTTTTTGTTTATAGTTTTTAATACGTTAGAATATGATGTTTAATCCATACTCCATACTAATATTATAAATGCGAAAGTATCTCTGTCTGTCTGTCTGTCTGTCTGTCTGTCTGTCTGTCTTGCTTTCACGCCAAAACTACTGAACCGATTGCAATGAAATTTTGTATACAGTTATTCTAGAGTCTGAGAAAGGACAAAGGCTACATTTTGATGTGGGAAAATATCTTATTTCCATGAAAATTTCGATGAAAATGAATTCGCATTGCGCGTGGCCAGCGCTCATCTCGGGGGTCCTGGGTTCGAGTCCCGCAGGCGGAACAAAAAGTTTTCAATTTTCCTGGGTTTTGGATGTGTATTAAAATAAAATTTCAAAAATCTTAAACATATTTTATGTATAATATTACTAGCTGTTGCCCGCGACTTCGTCCGCGTGGACTTTAGTTTATAGCGCGCGGTGTCAACAAAATTTGTGTCAAATTTAAAAACTTTTTAAAACCCTGGTAAGTGGTACCCCTCTTAGGGCCGCGCTACACCGGAATGGCAGCGCTGAAAGTGCTTGCCTCGCCGCTGCCATTCCGGTGTAGCGCGGCCCTTAATTAATCAAAATACCCAAAAACAGCTGTGCAGTGTGCACATAATCTATACTAATATTATAAATGCGAAAGTATCTCTATCTGTCTGTCAGTCTCGCTTTCACGCCAAACGCCAAAACTACCGAACCGATTGTAATGAAATTTTGTATACAGATAGTCTAAAGCCTGAGAAAGGACATAGGCTACTTTTTTTACTGGAAAAAAGGGTTGTAAGGGTCGTAAATTTGTTCAAAAAATTCATAATAGATGGCGCCGTGCGTCTTCTACATCGCGCTGACGCTTGCTCAAAAGTCTTTCTATAAGAGGTGGTATCATCTTACATTTAAGTCTCGATTTTTTTCGATTGTTATATCTATTCTACGGTATTAAATAACTCAATACTTTATCTGTGCAGGCAGTGACGTAACCTTAAGACCAAATTTCACCAACGACTGTTAAAGTTAATGATCGAATTAGTATCACGTTAGCTGTTTCGTTTTTCATATGAATGAAAGAGAAGACAGGACATTTTAACAAGCTGTTAACACTAACCGACTATGGTGAAATTGGGGCTAAACCTATCAATGATAAATAGTTTATGGGTAAAGTTGTGTAATTGGGGGGCTAAATATGCTTTGAAATTTGGCATAAAATATAAAGTTTAATTTAAAAAATAAAGTACTTTTTGTGTGCTCACTACACAGCTGTATTGATTTAAGGGGTACCAGGGTTTTTTTATAAAAGCTTTTGACACCAATTTTGTTGACATCGCGTGCTATAAACTGTAGTCCACGCGGACGAAGTCGCGGGCAACAGCTAGTAATATTATAAGACCTGCGGCCCGCCTTTAGTTTGTTTTGCCACCTTGTGGCGCCTTGCCTAAGGCCGTGTTCAGACGACACGCGCCCGCCCCGCCCACGCCACGCGCTTCTGCACTCGCGTCAAACTCGCTTTAAAAGCTGATTTTATTTGAGCCTTTAGGCACATCAATAGATCTCAATTGCAATTGCATATTTTATCGAATTCCACTCGCGCACGCCACGCACACACCACGCGCACGCCCCGCGCCCGCCCTGCGCTCGCCTCGCGCTCACCACGCGCTGCACATGCCTTGCGCCCGCGCTGTGGCTAGTCTAATGAACGAAATAGTCCAGTCACTAGTAGTTTATGCGTGCGCAGGACGTGCGCGAGGCGTGCGCGTGGCGAGCGCGGGTGTAATGCGGGCACAACGCACAGTGCGGGTCCTGCGCGTAGTCGACGCGTGTCATTTGAACGCGGCCTTAGGGACATAATATATTAATAAAATAAATTCTAAAGTATTAACACTTTGTTTTGTTGCCATGTATAAGAATTAAATTGCCTTATAACATAATTATGTTCAAACTTCAAAGTAATCTAGATCCATGTTTAATCCCATAATACATAATGAGAATGTATAATGAATTCTTTAATCACTGATCGGGTCGCTTGACGGAGGTAAACCCATATCTCGAGAACACACGCGTTTGACCCCACACAATTACAATTCAATTAATGTTTAAATTATAAAAGCTACGATTTTCAACATAAGTCATAACATAAAGGTTTAATATTCAAAATGTTATCTGTAGTAAATGTTAAAATAAGTTAAAAATTATGCAAATTATGTTAAAATAAGACATAGGTATATTTTCTGAAATGTTAAAAAAGTTTTTAATATAAGTAAATTAATGTTATTTTATATTTCGATATCTTTATATTGAGTACGATTCGATAGTTAATATCCTATATTATAATATGACGTCCCTTTCGGACACAAAACATCTCCATACCAAATTTCATCAAAATCAGTTCATCATTTAAATTTGCGAAGGTAACAGACATACAGTAAATCTTCCGCATTTAATATTAATTAAGGCAATCAAAGTATTTCTTAGCTACGCGTCATGCCAAATCCCAGTTTTGTAGTTTCGCCGAAATTATCGAATGTTGGTTGTCTCAGTACCCTGGACTCGTGGACTCGTGCACATATTGCGATAGTAAATGAATTAATCACAATCGATTCGCTATAAATAACGAACCCTTGACTAATTTGGAGCTAAACGAGAAATAAATGGGAGGCCCGCACGCTTGGACCCTCCACCACAGAATTGTAGAGAACAGAAAGTGAGCATAATTAAGTATATTAACCGGTCAAAATCATTCTAGTTTTGGAATACACTGAATGAAATAATTCAGTGTATTTCAGTGCCCGTTTACGTAATTCCAGTAACAATTATATAGGAACGAATTGGATTATTGGAGTGAAATAATATTATAAACCCGCTAGAATAATGTAAACTGGCACTGGAATGCAATTCAATGCTTTCCAGCACCCGTTTAGTAGCAATCTAGCGCTGGATTGGAGTAAACCCGCTATTAACTAGATATTTTGTAATCTGTGACAAAATACTTGCAGTAAAGAAGACCGAGGGTATGATTTAATGATTATGCTTATTATAGTACTTTTAGGGCTGCACCACACCGGAATGGCAGCGGCGAGGCGAGCACTTTCAGTGTCATATGATTTTAAACTTTATCTTTATTACTGTAATACATAGTATCGCTTGAGAAATCGCGGCCGCTGGCGGCCGACATCGGCCACGAGCGGCCACGGGCAGCCGTAGACTTCTCAGGCGATATTATGTATTACAATAATGAAGATAAAGTTTAAAATCATATTATGACACTGAAAGTGCTCGCCTCGCCGCTCCCATTCCAGTGTAGCGCTGCCCTTAACACTTCATGCTGTTCCACTGCTACAGTCTAAACAAAGTCGTCCCCAGGATCTTTTATGTTCTCTTGTGATGCCGTGCGTTGGCCAGCCTGACTGGTATGGTCCATCTTTATTTATGTCGTCATAAAATTATTAGATGGTGTAAAGTCCAATCGTCGAAGCCAGGTAGAAAAAATCATATAAAATATCATTTTTTCAATGTTGTACCTCGTTATTTTGATTATACCTTAGAATAGTGCTGCGAGGAAAAGCTGATTGACGATATTTAAAAATTCATGCTTCTGTTTCATTCTACACTGTGCCCATAGGCTCCTGGATACATCGAAAGAATTTAAATTACGTTTAACGAATTTAAATCATTAAAAAGGATTTAGACGTAGATTGTAATTCCTAATCGTTGTGAGTGGAATAAGAAATAATTTTCAGCTTCATCGGAATTTTGGTCTCATAAGGCACAATTATTATGGTGAAATTATTTTTATCCCATGAATATCTATTTTTCATCAGTTTTTCGTGTCGCAATTATTATATTATTTTTTTCAGGTGAAAACTTCATTAGCAATGTTGTGCACTTTATGGGATGGTAAAATTATGTTAAACTTGCGACAGAACACGTAACTTGATTGAAAATTCATAAGACGTAGGGAAAATATCCTTTCTTATGTACTTACTTATACCTCTAGAGTCTAGTACATACGCGGTGAATGTTTGCTTGTTCCTGCTGTTTCATTATTATTTCTGGCGGCACTCCCAGAGTGCAATCCGTAGTTTCACTTTATGTATAACTTTTTAACCGACTTCAAAAAAATTAGGTTATCAATTCCACGCGTATGTTGTAATATTTCCAGAACCGTCCAGTTTTTGTGTCACAGTCTATTTCAATTTTCAATGTATGAACAAAATATATGCCAAATTTAAAAAATGTATGTATGTATGTATGTAAGTATGTATGTTTTTATGTTTGTCTTCGCATATCTCCGGAACTACAAATCCGATTTAAGTTATTCTTTTTTTGTTGTACTAGGTATTTTTCAACTTAGAGAATACTTTAAGTTTCATCAAAATCGGTTCAGTAGTTTTTGAGATAAGGCAATTTTAATTCTCAATTAAATACCTACAATTTGAAGTCGGTTTTATCTTTTCAAAATACTATTTACTGACTAAGCCTATTTTGATGATTCTTTTTTTCGTTTAATATTTAAAAATCGTCAAATCCGTCGTATCACGTCTTATGAACGTCCCCTTACCTCAATAAAATCTGCAAAACAAGTCCATTAGATAAAATTTTACACGACGAACATTATGAGAGGGTAAAGGAATATGGGCAGTAAAATATAAGGATTGGGATGATTCTCATCTCTATGGTCAGACCATAAAGATGCTAAAAGTAAAAAATGGGTATTTATGTTGTTGTTACTGAGGGCCTAGATAAGCGGCAAGCGATTATCGTAAACGCCAACGCCAACGCCACAAAATGTATGGGATTTGACATTAGTATTCGCTAGCGAAGCGATGACTTATATCAAATCGCATACATTTTGTTGGCGTTTACGATAAGCGCTATTGCCACTTGTCTACTAGGGCAGCTGATGTTTTATACGACTACTTGTGACCCGGTAGAGGTTGTTTTGACACAGTTTACGTTTTCAGAACAAGCTTCAGAACCTCAAAGGAAGATCTTCCAAACGAGCGAGGAGTTGTCATTGACGTTGTAATAACAACTCTTTTCAGAACCTCTAACTTTCAGATAAACTTCTAAGCACGATTCAGTGTTGTGCGTTGTTTGGTCCACAAAGTTATTTCGCTTAGTCGCTTGCTTCTTTTATACAGCATGACTGGTGACTGGTGAGACATGTTCAATACTCAAGGACGTGATATTTGCCTATTATATTAGTTGAAAAAAAAAATATGAGTGAAAAAATAATATCAATTGATCACCGAGTAAATGTAGCTTAAGGCTAGATTATTCCAAATTCACGTTTCTAGAATGAGTAATTTTTAAAGAAAGCGTCATTAAAAAAAACTGAAAAATATATACATGTATAGATACATCTTTTAACTAGTGACTTTTATGGTTAGAAACACAATACAGATAATTTTACTCGAAAAAAAAAAATCCGAAACAACCTCGATTTTAAAAACATTTTGAGTTTTATAGGACTTACAGGGACTCAATCAAAAATAATTTAGATAGTTCGATTACTATTAAAATTTTACAGGGAAATGTACGGATACATGTTTAGTTATACTATTTTTTATCTAAGTAAAAAGGTTTTTTCTCCTATTTGGCCCTATCATGGACGCGGCGAGCGTCGTAACCGCCACTGTACAAGGCGCGCTGATATGAATGTTATTTTAATGTCATTTACGTCGATATTCGCACTGACAGACATCGACCTGCTAATTTAGGAATAACCTCCCCTTAAAGTTAAATAATTATTTACCCAACGCATGGACGCCGCGCGCGGGAAGGGTAGAGCGCGGCGCGGGGCGCACGCAGCCGCGCCGGCCGCATAGTAATTTACTAAGTGTCCATGATTCATTTATTTAAAGGGAAATTTGGTCAAAAATTAAGTACCTAATTTTATTACATAATTATAATAACTTACGGTGCTCAGTCTTGGTCTTTGACCGACTTACAGAAGTCCCGGCTCGGAGTTTATCAAAGAGCTATGGAGCGCAGCATTTTAGGTGTCAAAAGGATTGACCGTATTCGAAACACCGCTCTGCGCTTCAAGACAAGAATAATGGATGTGGGTAGAAAAACTGCTGGTGTAAAGTGGAGCTGGGCAGGGCACGTCGCCCGCATGCACCCGGACAGATGGGCACGTCTAGTTACGGAGTGGCTACCGAAAGGCCGGCGAAACAGGGGCAGACCCAAGAAAAGGTGGCGCGACGAACTAGACGATGTTGATAAAGAGTGGCCAAACACAGCAAAGGATAGAGACGTGTGGAAGGAAAGAGGGGAGGCCTTTGCCCAGCAGTGGGACACAAACGGCTTATTAGAATAGAATAGAATTATAATGAGAATCGAGTACCGAGTACTCTCTCTAAGTGTTAATCATGTCTCACCAGTCATGCTGAATATGTATCGTGCTGTATAGTATCTATATTTTAGTACACTAAAGGATGAAACATAATATTATAGTCAGGCTTTCAACATAAACCTAACGGCAAAATTTCGGAAGGTTATAAAAGAGTCGTAATAAAAAATAGCTCGTTTAATATACCGCGAGCTTTATTCCCTAAACGTTGAGAAATAGAAAACCCGGGAATCCGCGGGATTCGCGGTTTTATGATAAAACTAGATATTCCTCGCGGTTTCCCTCGCGTCAACAAAACAACACAACAATACAAATATTGTGTGTTTTTCAATATTACACCAAGGTCAGAGTAAAGGGCGCTACTAGCACATTGACTAGCACATACAGTGACTAGCACATACAGTAAATAATCCGACCAAAATCCGATATGTTGCAGTACTTCATATTAGAATATTGACAGAAACGTCGAACAAAACTTTCCGTTTACTGTCTATGCTGGTGCAGCCGTTGAAAATTAACAGTACTTCTCTAAAACCTCTAAAAATATAAGTGTTCCTTAACTATAATATTATTATTATTAATATATTAAAAGACCGCATTAGAATCAATTGTGTTCTTTTTCTTTTGTAGATATAAGAATTATATTATGGCACAGACAGCGGGAAGCCAGTAGCCACAGCCCAATCCCCTGCCCTTTTCCCTTCCCTATCCTCTCCTATTTCCTTCCCTACCCTCCCCTATTCCCTTCTCTACCCTCCCCTATTGCCCTATTCCCTCTTAAAAGGCCGGCAACGCACCTGCAGCTCTTTTGATGCTGCGAGTGTCGATTGGCGATGGAAGTTGCTTTCCATCAGGTGACCCGTTTGCTCGTTTGCCCCCTTATTTCATAAAAAAAAATCAAAAGCGCTAAAATTTTTGAGATAATGATTGTATTCTACTTTGTAATGTTAGACAAAATAAATAATAATCTTGTATTACAGGTAGATTATGTTTTTGACTATGATAATATGTAGAATCACTGCTACATTATAAATAAATCATAAATTTAACTTCAAAGGAAATTTGTTTCAAGTAATCACATTTGAAAAACATTTTAAAAGCATAATATTTCCAATCGAATTACTGGGTTTCACAAAGAAGAGACTTTAGCTTTGTTGGTCGGTGCAGACCGACTACGCGCGACCGCATTTAATCTCTGCATTATGCTATTTTAATAGTTTATTCATAAACTAGCTGTCCCAGTGAACTTCGTGTCACTTTAAAACCTTCCCTGGACTTCTACGAATATTTTAAGACTAAAATCAGCCCAATCCGTTCAGCCGTTTTCGAATTTTAGCGCGACTAACACATTTGAAAATCCATTTTTATAAATAAGAAGATAAGTACTTAATAAAAATGTACCTAGTTAAATGGAAAACAGCGGTTTATTTCAGCTACAGTGTAAGGGTGCACAAAATTTATCCTATTTTAACACCTCCATCGTGGGTGTCGCAGATGGGTTAGAATCTAAGTTTGAACCTGTTTCTTAAAGTTTTGTATATTGTTATAAAATTTAAAATAAAAATTATTTTATTTCTGAGTAAATCAAAATATATTTTCAAAATGTCTACGTGATGACCTACCACCGGTTCGGGAACTATATTATGCGTCAATCATCACGAGTCAAAAGGCCTATTAACCTTCCAACTCCTGCTGTAGCATCACAAATCACAACGATACAAAGGATTTCAAGAGTGAATTTCTGCTGCTCATAAAAGCGTCACTGAACGATGCTGTCGCGAGTCGCCCGTATGCATTCTCGTTGTTTACCTAAACACAAATAATGGTCCAAATTGCGACGCCAATTTATGTTAATCCAATATCAAACGTTCTGAAGTAATTGCTCATGAATTCAGCGTACGACTTTATAAGGGCCGTTTTATTATAAGAACCATTTTATTATAAGTTTATACTCGCAATAATGTTGACGATATTTTTTATTCTAATTCCTTTTACAAGGGGGTCCTACATCGGAATGGCCACTTCGTTTTACAGCGGTGTTAAAACTTTATGTGTGTTGACGTGTGACGATCCAAGTGAGGAACTTTTAATTACATGTACTTACGGTTATAGACCAAGATAAGCTGTAAGCTAGCTTACTTTATTGTTATTATCACTGCACAGATTTGATTATAGCTGCACAGTATTTTGGTACTAAAATTTTTCGTTGTTTCTTCACAAACGTGAAACAAAATCGCAAAATGTATTTTTGGTGATTTGGATTTTCTATTCAATTTAAGATATAAGTTAATTTAAAGTGGGAGTGTTACTACACTTATATTATTCGACTATTCGAATGTTTATTAATTGCTCATGATGTGCAAATGAACTGTCGAATAAATGAAATTGCAAAAGACACTGCTGAATCACTGCAAACTTAGCACATTTGGAATATAAAACATGATTTTAAATTTTAAGGCACTTTCCACAGGTACAACATTAGCAAGACATGCATCAGAACATAACATGGCAGTGTCCATGGTAGACATGGATGAGATCATTGGAGAAGACTTCACCAAGTTGGATGTATGCCTGGCACAAAGATTAGCTATGGGTGTACTGGTCAATGCTAACTGTCAAGCCTTTGAAAAAGTTATTAATTACGTAAGTAAAAGATCTTATCCTTAAAGTTGTGCTCAAAAGTCTTTATAACCCGGGAGCCGTACATTTTGCCGAAATAAAAACAATCCAATGTCTTTTCGTGGGACTCAAAGTATCTTCATACCAAATTTAAATAAAAGTGGTTCAGATGTTAAGACGTGAAAAGGTAGCGAATAGACATACAGAAAAACGTAGTAGATTGAGGTACTTAACAGTTTTGTGAGATATGAGATAGTAAGCATTTTGTAAACTTTTTAAGGCTTCTGAAAACATGATGTTAGATTCAAAACGCAAGTGGCTTATTATTTCTGTCAATGCAGATAAATTGAGTGAAGCAATAGTAGATGATTACAATATTAACCATCTGGTAAAAATTAATAACGAAACCAACATCAATGAGAATGATACCGAATGTAATAACGGAACGGATGTGTTATGTTGTAATATTACTGAGTTCCTTGATGACATGGTGATACTTAATGATACAAATAATAAAAGAGATTCAGAATCAGGTGAACATACGAAACAGAATAAATCTAATGCTCATGTACCTGGTGAAATACAAAAGTGCGAAGGGAAGGTATTTGCAATACTCGACAAGCTCAACATTAGTGTGGACGCTGATATAACTTATGCTGAAACTACAGGTATGTAGAGTTTTCCAGTAACAACAATAATTTTAAAAATTCTGCCATTATCGTTTAAAGGCGAAAGTTTGTAAGTGTGTTTGTAAGTTAATGGGCAAAAACTACTAAATATATTTATAACTATAGCATGGTAGTAACTAGTAGCTGTTTATGCCTTGATGCTACTTAATCTTTCCCGAAGAATAAGCTGTCGTCTGATAAACCCACGGATAAAAGCTTATTACTGAGGGCCTGTTTCACCACTTCCTGATAAGGTGCCGGATAGGCTATCCACCACTTAACTTGACAGTTCGAGTAGGTATGGAAAATCTGTCAAAAAGTTGTGAATAACCTATTCGGCACTTTATCAGAAAGTGGTTAAACTGGCCCTTAGTAAAATTTAGTGTTAGCTATTTTGGTATAAGTAGGAACATTATACTAAACATAGTGTATGTTTGTTCAAAGAAGGTGTACCTAATCACAAGTTTGTGAGGTATTTTTTGCAATTCAAAAACAACAGATAACTTTTTTACTTCCAAAGATTTATAGATACCCGAACTATCTAGTTCCTCCAGGAATATTGGTACGGGAAATACCCGGGCCAAAATATCTGTGGTCTTTGAAAAATAAATTGAAATACCCTGGATGGCAATATCACTGGCGGACCGCGCCGGAGACACTGCACTCTAAAACTCGTAATACTGAAACCCCATGATGTATCAGACGATATAGACTATCTTACGGTGATCATTTGGACGGCAAAAATCTTAGGAGTTTTTTTAGATTAGCTTATTGTGCTTGCGCTGTATTATGATCCCTAATTTCTGATTTATGAACTAATGTCCAAACGCACTCGGCACTAGGCCGAAAATACGCGGCCGAAGTTCGGCATGATTACGCTTGCAATGCGCTACGCATACAATATAACGTGACGTAATTTCGGCATGGTGTGTCATCGGTAATTTAAAACACAGTTCAGGCATAATCGGCCACGTTTTTCGGCCTAGTGTGTTTAGATACTTAGCTATCGGGATTATCGAATGTGACATTTCAAGTTGTCTAAATACTCAGATTATAACTTAATTGAGTTATATCATTTGTTAACTTTTGTCTTTCAATAAAAATTGATGCAAAACTCCAAGAAGTCCCAAAAATCTTTGATTTGACAGAATCTTAGGTTCAATAGAGACCGCAACGCGTAGCTGCATTTCTAAAGTATGGATTTGAGAGATTTGCAAGACGTCTCACGCAATTGAAGTCTGTCAATTCAGTAATACAACTACAGAAATGCATCTATGCGTCGCGTTGCAGTCTGAATTGACCCGCTCCATCGCTGATATTTTTTGGTTTCTTTGATTTCATTAAAGACAATACCACCGGCCGCGTGTTATAAGAAAGTCTGATCAGAAACGTTTCTGCCATCCTAACGGCGGCATGTGAGACTCATAAGAAGCGGGCGTAAGGCACGTCAGAATTCTGATAGTATGCGGGATCCACAACAAAATATGATGAAAGCGCAGCGCGTTCTTTCGGGGCGTTAAAATATTTCTGAACAGAAATTATTATAATATGCGACCGGCGGCCTACAGGTGCGAGGTCTCTTCTATGGTATGTCGACGTTGTGACCACACAAAATGGACCTGCATCCACATCCGCGCAATTGACACTAAAATAAAACGCCCGAATGTCAGAGACTACATTCAATTCCTGAACCGAAACGCGAAAGAGGAGAGATGCAAAATGACCGGAATGAATTTTAGCAAATTATTTTGAACTAATTTCATATTATTACTGTAGCTTCTGCCCTCGCTTTCGTGAGTTTCGGCTGCATTAACAAATTTGTTACGAATGAAACATTCTGTGGCACACAACTTTTTGCATGCCGTTATGAATAGGGAATATTACGAAACTGGAGTAGAGGACGCTACTAGCACAAACAGTAAATAGTTCGACCGCAATCAGGCAGTTAGCAGTTGCACACTTCAGATTCAAATATTGACAGAAACGTCGTCAAACGTCGAACAAAACTTTTTATTTACTGTCTATGCTTGTGCTGCCTCTAGCGGAAAAACATTGCAATAGTACCTATACCTATTATCCTAATAATGTATCTACTGAATACGTACTTGTTGTGGGATAATAGTTTTATATGTAAGTATTTTTTAATTTTTTTTATTTTTATTTCAGACAATGATACTTACGAGTTGTTTGAAATTTTTAACTTCGGTAAGATACAAGGTGGATCGTTACTTGTAACAAAGATTGGTTCTTATTCTAATGGATTAAGTAAGTAGTAAAGTACTTAAGTATTGTGATTTATCATGTTCATTGACGGTACCATAATTTAACTTAGAGGTTTCCACACTCCTTTTTTGTCTGTATGTTTTGTGATAAGAGAAGTGAAGCCAACACTTTAGTTCTTCACTGCAAACAAAATTAATTTTCAAGCACCCCGGCTTCATACATTGTGGACCCCCATTTTTTGTCAGGGCAAACGTACACTCCATTGAGTTTCGCGTGGACCCGGTAGGGGCCACCTAGACCACTGGAAATTACTTTTTTTTACCAAATGGCTGTTCAACACCTCAAATTCGTACGTAAAAGTGTACTCGTATTCGTCGTAAGTCCCTTTCGATGGAAGCAATACATGTTTGTATTTCATTACGTTAGCAAGAATTCTATGCGGCCGTATTGTCAATGCATATCATAAGTCACACTCTGCAGAATTTTAGTAATATTTTAACTTTAAGCCAACTTTAGTTAGGCTTACGGCTTAAATTTTACACTCGGAAATTAAAAAATAACAGATTGAAATTTCCAAGTGAGAAAATGTTTTTATTTCATACTGTTGGAATATTAGCCTTCAAATGAAAATACACTCGGAGACGGATTAAAGGCTGACGAGAAGCGAACATCAGAAGGCTTCTTTGGAGACCTAAAGTCGAAGTTTGTACGACTCGAACATTAGTTTCAAGTTTCGAACAGGAGTTGTTCGGAAAGAATTCTCGTATACCGTACCTATACTACGACATTTTGAAATGCTTTTAAGTACATATTTTTTTACCCCCGACAAAAAATTAAAGGTGTTATAAGTTTGACATGTCTATCTGTCTGTTTGCGTAGATCCGTCTGTGCTTTGTGGCATCTAAGCTACCAAACGGGCCTATTTTAATCAATTTTATTTGCATGAAAGCAAACATGATAATTAACCTACCAATATACTCTGCTTGTTAGGGTTCTGTTTTAGGGTTCTGTAATCAACATAACTTGGTTGACTACGGAACCCTAAAACGATGAGTTATTATAGATATTTTATTTATTATAGGTCCCTCTCGAGACTCGTCTTACGCTTATTACAAAAGATGGGACTTCAACAAGCTGAACATGAGAATAATCGTAGTGGTACGCTAGACACTATAATTAATACAGGATGTAACAAAACTAAGTGATAATACTTTAGGGTGTGTACTGTGTACCTATGTGTTCCTTGAAGAGAGTTCACTGTGAAATCTATTATAATATAGTAACTTATCACTTAGTTTTGTTACAGCCTGTATATCAGGCAAATAATAATTCATTTATATTATGTAAGCTGCTAGGAGGTTTAAACTTTAAAGTCATTGTATCTGATCAAGCACTCTCTTTACATGGATTTTAACCGACTTTCAAAAAGGATGAGGTTATATGTTCGGCTGTGAATATTTTTCAAAGTTGTTATGATGCTATTTGCAAGCCTCTCAAAAATATAAAAAGTAGATGACGCCCGTAACTCCGTTGCGCCAAAACTCGTTTATTGCGCGGGAACCGTACATTTTTAGGGACAAAAAGTATCCCTTGTCCTTTCCCGTGACTTAAAGTATCTCCATGCCAAATTTCAGCAAAATCGGTTCAGCAGTTTCGGCGTGAAGGGGTAACATACAGACAGACACACTTTCGCATTTATAATATTAGTATGGATATTTTTTGTTTGCCAGATGTCTCCCATACCCGAGGTTTTTGATCCAGCAATGATCCTGGGGAGAACCCGCAATGCCAGGACAGCGGTGGTCATTCAGATCGGCACGCAGGTTATTCAGACTGTCGCTGAGTTACATAATATTGAGTAAGGAACATGAACAAGAGTATTTATCCTTTAGTACTTAAAAAAAGGTGTGGCGCACATAGGTGCGTTCGATATAGTATACGACAGCTGAAATCAATCACGTCACACGTGGGCTTCAGCGTGACGGAGTATACCATCTCGCTCCGCAGACAAACCCGTAACTAAGAGCATTGAAAAGTACAAAAAGCCTAGGTATAGTCATTTTTTGAAATACTTAACACTTTTGAGAAACCTCAGAACCTGCGTAAAATCAGTTGAATTAATCTTTGATATACATGGATAAATAAAAAAACAAATTAACTAACAATTCTAATTCCAGATTAGTGTACACGGTCGTGGATCGATGGGTAGGCGACTTCCAAAGAAACGGCACCTACGTAAGAAAATCGTTGATGCCTTTAATTCTTTCATTGACCATTAAATAATGTAAAAATTAAAATTACTGGTTTATGTTTCAGACGGTAACCAACGCGTTGAACTTCCGTGAAGCTGACATATCGCCTATCATACGGTTCATTCCGCCATTTTTTGGGAAACTAGACTTTGTCTCTACTGTTTTGAGTAGTATCGAGTAAGTCTAAGCTCTAATTTGATCAATATCACTATTTGTTTTTTTTAAAACCTTCATTGCCAGTTCAGCTAGTGACTAGCTGACCTGGCAAATGTTGTTTTGCTTTTAACGTTTTGGGAATATGCTTGAGAGTCGCAAAAAAGATCTTCCAAGTCCCAACCGAGTGAAATGGTACCTATAAGACTGGTTAAGCTGAAGCGAACTTGTTTTTTTTATGAAATAAGGGGGCAAACGAGCAAACGGGTCACCTGATGGAAAGCTACTTTCGTCGCCCATGGACACTCGCCGCATCAGAAGAGCTGCAGGTGCGTTGCCGGCCTTTTAAGAGGGAATAGGGTAATAGGGGAGGGTAGGGATGGGAAGGGAATAGGGGAGGGTAGAGAAGGGAAGGGAAAAGGGATTGGGCCTCCGGTAAACTCACTCACTCGGCGAAACACAGCGCCAGCGCTGTTTTCAGACGTAGTCCTTGTGACGTTGTGTATGTCTGGAACTTCGATAGTACCCAAGGGCGTCGCCAAGGGGGGGCAGGGAGGGGCAGCTGCCCCCCCCTAGAGATTCTAAAAAAGTTACCAAATATAATGCAAACAACGACCACTAATTATAATATATATTGCCAATAATAATATTAAAATCTGGTAATAGATGTAAGGCTCGTAGTAAGTACAAGTGAAAAGCTTTATGTGCTGTCGACTTTACCTACAATTTATACATACTTTTCATAGAGAATGAGAGAAGTATGAATTGTAGTAGGTAAATTCAACTTGCCCCCCCCCCCCCCCCGCGCCATCGGCTGGCGACGCCCTTGATAGTACCATTTAGGATTGTGCTCTTCTTGGTCTTCAAGTGTTGTAAAGAGTACTTATAGACAATCAGCCTATCTAAAAAAACCTTATACGTGTATATATCATCACAACTGGTTTGTTGATGGACTGAAAAGATGGCGCGATGAGCTGGAGGCGCACCAGCCGGGCTGGCTAACGGTGGCGCTGGAGCGAGACAAGTGGAAGACCCTGGGCCTTTGCCCAGCAGTGGGATATAGTATAGGCTAACCAAAAAAAAATATTATTAAGCCTTTTCTCACTGTAATACAATATTTTTAAATGACTTTTAATTAAACCCATTTCAAATTTTAATTTGCGCTCCAGTTCAATAAAGGTTATCTCAAGTTTTCCTTATTTTGTCAGCTTAACAAATAATTAGCTACCTTCCTTCATCAATCTGTAAGCGGTGTTTATTTACACTTTTTGAAAAGTCTTCAGACTTATTAACTCCCTTTAAAGTCCCTTTGTGCTCCTTTTGTAATCAGAAGCTTTTTAAAATAGTATTCTGTAAAATTTTTACTTTATTTGATTAATCAATGATTAGTAAAAGTAGCTAATCATTGCGTATACAAGAATAATAGCATTTTAAAAAGATAAAACCGACTTCAAATTTGTACGTAATTGAGAATTAAAATTCCGTATCTCAAAAACTAATGCACCGATATTGATGAAACTTGCAAACTTGCACTATTCCCTAAGTTGAACCATACCTAGTATAACAAAAACAGAATTACTTAAATCAGACTTGTAGTTCGAGAGATATGCGAACACAAATATAAAAAAATACATACATACATATATAGATACATACATACATACATACATCTTGGCGTCTTTTTTCTGAGCCAAGATTGGTCAGTTCGAGATCTTGTTGAGATTCGGGTCGAGATCTTGGTCGCGAATCAAGATTTTCGGGATTTTCAAGATTGAGCAAAATAATTGAAAAAAATGCGTTTTTTGCTGCAAATTGATAGTAACCAATATTTTAATAATAAGTAATATATTATGTAAAACATAAACTCAGTTTTTACAAATTCAAGTTTTTTGAAACATAAAAATCGGCGCAGCGCAGACGACAGACTATCCGTGACGCACTTTTTAGTCCGTGGAAATAGAACCTATATGCAGTAGCGCACACGACGCGCAGCGCAGACGTGTGCGTTACTGCATGTAATTTGGCAATTGCATAGGTTCTATTTCCACGGACTAATAAGTGCATCACGGATTGTCCGTCATCTGCGCTTATCTGTCTACTATATTATATACCCTTAAATCTGTGGTTCGCGCTTTGTAGCGCAGGTATGAACTGCCTGAAAATCTCGAAATCTTGTTACAATCTTGGACTATTTTGTCAAGATCGCGAACAGGATTTCGAAATTCAGGATTGATGGCTTTCAAGATTGAATCTTGGAAAAATACTCAAGATCTTGGTGGAATCTTGATCTTGCAAGATCAAAATTGCATTCCCTAATGCTGATATACGAGTAGACAAACATATACGAAAACTGGGCAGTTCTGGGAATATTACCTACATACGCGTCGCGCGCGTGTTTAACCTCCTTTTTTGAAGTCGGTTAAAAATTATAACATTATGTTGTCATCAACTCTAAACTTACTTGGTTTTTAGAAACTGATAATGACGATCAATATATTCTATTGTAGAGTGTAATGCTATAGCAGCCCTAAGCTATGATTTCTAGTCCCTTTCTAATTTTCTCCCATTTTAAAGATAATTAATCAAATATTATTGTATTCCTACAGAACCAAATTCTACTACCGCATACCCTCTTCCGGTCCTGGAAACTTCGAAAACCAGTTCCTCACACCGCTAACCGCTGGTGCCTGGTGGGGGGTGGTGGGGTTGTGTGTGGTCTGTGGTGTGGTGCTGCTGACATCATCGCTGTTTGAGGAGCGACCCTTTTCACTGCCGTACTCATTCTTCTCCGTCTTCGCTTTGGTCTGCCAGCAGTGTAAGTTCAGAATATTGCAGTTTTTTGAAAAATAAGAGTTCAAGTTTTTCTGGAATCCTTGGTTTTCAGTCCAGCATATACAGGCAAAATTAATACCTTAAACATTTTACCTATATTTGCAGTCTTTGAAGACACCGATGAAAAAGGAATTAAAAGATCATCTGCAGGTAAAAATTTTACACTGACCCTTTAATCCTTTTCCTCAATTATTATCTTTATAAAAGTATACATCAGTAGCCTCAATCTTCAAAGCTTTATTGTCCATCTCTCGGTAGTTTCAGATAGATGAGGTTTGAGGCCCAATTAGACAATGAATTTGACTTTTAAATATCTTTGGAGCACCTTACATATATATTTTATACTTTTCCCAGCTCGTAAAATCACCATTCTCATCACCGGCATGTCGTGCGTGCTCATCTACAACTACTACACCAGCAGCGTGGTGAGCTGGCTCCTCAACGGACCTCCTCCCTCCATCAACAGCCTCGCCGAGCTCATCAACAGCCCCCTGCAGCCGATCTTCGAAGATATTGGCTACACCCGGTCCTGGTTGCAGGTATAATAATTCTGATATTTTGATGTTTGCATTTGATATAGGTAATCAAATAAACAGATAAATTTTTAGGATTGTATATCAGCGATGCTTCTGGAAATGTGATGTTGGAATTAGGCAATCTATCTGTTAGTTTCATAAGTTGTACTGCGATAATGATTGAACCTTGTAAGCACGTGTGCAGTATTTGAATAACCTTTACGAACTAAACAAAATCTAGCATTTTAATGAGTAAGTACTAATATTTTTAGCTACCAGACTACTACTACAACAAAAGAAACGCAGAAGACGAAGACAAGCTCAAGAAGAAGATTTTTAAGCAAATGAAAAAGATGTCGATATTTAGGACCGTAGATGAGGGCATCGAGCTGGTGAAGCAAGGAGGTAATAACAAAAATACTTTTTTATTTTTGAAAAAAAAAGCGAAACTTCAATGTGCATCTTCATGGAATATTTAAATGACTTTCGGTTTTGAGCGCATCGCATCGCATTCCTAAATGTGAGCTAACCCAGCAATATTTAAGGATATTTTCGGTGTAGGGTTTTATTGATCCAAAACTTCCATTCCGTCCAACATCCATCTCATTCAAAATAATGTTCAAGGTTACGCGTATCACACGGAAACGAATGCAGCTAACGACCGCATCTCGAGGACATTCGATCAGCGCGAGATGTGCGACATGGGCTCGCTGCAGGTCATGGAGAAGACCATGCTGTTCGCCGCCGTGCAGCAGCACAGCCCGTACAAGGAGTTCTTCAACTGGAGGTAACTCGTACTGGGATCTCCATGCAGATAGAATCCAAGTTTTCCCCAAGAAGAATGAAGGACCAAAGGACACATATAGCTTGAATGTGTTTGGGATTTAAAACAAAATGTAGGTTCTGTGATTTTTGTACCGGTTCCGGTGGTCCAGTTAAATTAGACTATTCACGGACGGCAAGTCGCAGTATAAAATGTGTTGCAGCGAAACTGCTGATTTCTAGGAACTTATCTCTCTGTAGCTAGCGACATGAAGCTCTCAAAATAGAAATTAGACGTATCGCTGTGACACGAAATCTACTGATGCTGCGTGGGGGCGTGTCCCAACCGAGCTCTTAAGCAGTCCTTCTAGTTACTCTATCTGTCTTGCTCTCTCTTCCAGCTTCATGAGACTCAACGAGCGAGGGATCATTTCGTGCATCCGTGCTCGCATGTCGTCCCAGGAGTCCTCCTGCGAGGGCAGTTCGCCGCGAGCGCTGGCGCTGGGCGGAGCAGCGCCCGCGTTTATACTGCTGTTGGGCGGATACGTCCTAGGGATGCTGATCATGATGATGGAGAGATGGCATTATAGATATCAGGGGAATCAATTGCAGCTTTGAACCTAGATGTTGTATGCTATAACATACAACATCGTAATATTATAAGAACCGCATACCTATTTATTATTATATATTAGTATGCTCTAATTATTTAAAGTATTTATCAGTATACTCTAAATTAAGTGCACCAATTGAATTATTAAGGGTTAAATTTTATTTTGTTAAGAAAAATTAATTATTGTAGGTATGTTCCTAGTTTATTTTTGATAAACTTCCTCATAATATACGTCAGCTTAAACGATAACCAGGATAAAAAAACTTATACAGTGAGATGTTTAAAAATTGTTTTAAACAATATGTCAGTCTACAGTCACCTTACACCATTAAGCAGTGGAACATCTCATTTTTCGAAATATCAATAACAGAAAGAGACTGCTTAACATATTCCACCCTGAAATGTGTCGCAGCAAAAATATTTACATATTTTTGTTCCGAAATTATACGGATCCCTGTAGACGCAGCTGTCTTATGCATTCATAATAGCAATAAGGCTCGATATCCCATAACAGAGTTACGGGCCAATATACTCCGAGCGGTTGACGTGACCCCCGAACCGCAGGGGAAATCAGAACCTATCGGTCACAAGACACGATTGATTTAAATGGATAAGCTGGGTTTACAACAACGCCGGGAAACCACACGATTGAATAGCTAAGGCTGTTGTCATCAACTATAGTTACTATAGGTCAAGGTACACTGGTCTTTGTTACGTGAATGTTACCTTAACTAAGGGCGGCCACTCATTTGAGATATCCGTCGTAAAGGATTTCCTCTTAAAAGGCCGGCAACGCACCTGCAGCTCTTCTGATGTTGCGAGTGTTCATGGGCGACGGTAGTTGCTTTCCATCAGGTGACCTGTTTGCTTGTTTGCGCCCTTTTTTCATAAAAAAGGAGTTCTAATAGGATGTTTATCGTATTATTTCGACACACACATATATACAGGGTGTAACAAAAATAAGTGATAATAAATGATCAAACGAACTTACCAAGTGAAGTTCGATCATTATTATATGAGTCGCTTCATTCGAAGATATATTAATTATCCATGTAGTACCTTTACTTATTTGCTTTGGCAATCGCGTTTTTTTTAGAGACTTATCATGTGGGTACATGAAAAAAAAATAACGTCGGTCACTAGCCCATCAGCGCTCCTCATTATGTTTAGAGAGAGGTAATGCAAAAAATCTTTCTTTGTTTCTTTGGGTACTGCAGCAAACACAGTTTCGTGCAGACTGGGTGGGAGGGAGATTATATCTTCGAATGAAGCGACTCATATAATAATGATCGAACTTCACTTGGTAAGTTCGTTTGATCATTTATTATACTTCTTCGCTTCATTCTTCGATATATTAATTAACCATGTAGATTTTCAGAGTAACGAAAGAAAGATTTTTTACAAAATACAATATATTTATATACATTATGAATAGTAATCATTATATTCGAGAAATAATTTAACATTATGCCCATAAATAATAATAATAGTCAGTGGAAACAAAACAAAAGTTTGTGATTCAAATGATTACTGGGATCATGGTGATTATATAACTGATTCAGCGAAACTTTGTTCATCGATAAAATTATGGCTAAGGAAAGTAGCAAAAGTATTGGAGTCACTAGTCCTGCCTGTCGAATGTCGTCTTACTAATCGTGTCAGTCCCCGTGTCGACGCTCGTGTCGATGTCCTGCTTTGTCCAGCGGCTAACCGACTGGGAGGTGGCTGGTCTGTGCAGAGCGTTAAACGTTGGCTAAAATGTTCTTAATAGAAACCCGTATATAAAATAATCTTGAATAACCATCGCAGGGCATAATATTATGCTAACTTCTTCTTTAAAAAAGAATTACATAATTTAATAACATCCGATCACGCCCGGGAGTTGGTGTCTTTGTAATATTAATTTCAATACCGCTAAATTTTTTATTTTGCCGAGTTTTATTAGGCAGAAAGTATTAAGTCATTGACCAGTATTCAATAGATGCAGAAAACAAGAAAAACAAATAATGTATTAGTGACGTTTTCGAGATCTTAATCGGTATTAGTATAACAATTTTTAAATGTGACTTTTAACAAAAAGTAGATCCCAGCTATCTGGTATCCAGGGCTAGGATTTTTACTGGAATGCTTCTTTCAAAAGACTCTTCACACATTTTTCTGAGCCAATGTCACCAACCAATAATGTCAACATTGTTTATAAACAATGACAGCGCACAGAGGTGGCTGTAGAAAATATCGTATTACAGGCTACATCCATTGTCAAATTGGTTGGCTAAGGTTCCGATGGAGCGGACGGTGATCTCTTTAATAAGTTTAATAATGAGATTGAGGAGAGTATTTATCTAAATTCTAAGTCGATTAGTCGATAGAGAATTTTAGAATATTATTATGTAAATTACATTTTTATAAGAGGGAATCATTAGGGCAGCGAAAGCCAGTACCGGAAAAAACGAATATGCAATATTCATCTATTCATCGGCTAATAATTTTCTCAAACATTTTAATATAAATGGGAAAGGTGGGAACGCGTAAAGTAGAAATACTGCCTGTTGTAAATAAAGGGGTCTACTGCTATAACTGCGTCCGGCTCTGTGGTCGTCGATAATATTGTGATTATTGCATAATATGATTGAAAGTCGAGAATATTGTGTCTCGGTCCACCAGGCAAAATATTTTAACAATTATTATTCAAGAATAAGTGAGATTCTGCTATCGTATTTATCATTGCATTTATTTAGCATTAAAAATTTAAATCGCTGAAAACCAGTTGCATTCCGTGACGGAAGTCAGGAATCGGGATATGAAGGTGTCAAAACACCTATCAGTTGAGCTAGCTCACGAATAGTGTACTGGTTTAACTATTCTGTATTATTTCGTTTTTAATAGGCATATAATATTATATAATATATTATGTCTTAATAATATATATTATTATAATCGTTAAGACTAAAATATGAACATATTTGTTGTGAATTTAATACACCCTTGTCACTATTAACAATAAAACTTAAACAAAAAAGGGGCGCCTAAGGCTGAAGTATTGTTAAAGCGTGGTAAGGCTTTAACGCCTGGTCTGATTTCCTTCTTTATAATTTTTGTGAAGAAAAAAAATTATAATAATTGGCGCCTCTGATATAGTCTGTACGTCAGAGCTCTTAATCCGTAAATTAAAATCTTTCAATCGACTAGTAAGCTAATAGAAACCAAGAAGTCGGCTTTTAAATCTATTTTTGCTAGATATCCACTTTTGGGTATTGGCACAGAATATACATAATATATATATTAGTGGTATTGGATTAGAAGCCGTACGGTAATTAACCTGTAGTTTCGAATAAACTTAAGAAGTGGTTTAAAATTTAAAAGAATTCAAAAATTGTATTTATAATATAATACAATATTTTCCGCCGCTTTGTTTGGGGAAAAGAAAATCTTTGAAATAAGGTAACCTTCGGTGGGGGTACACGAAGATATAGCTTTAAATAATAATTCTAATAACTTATTGATGTGTATTATGAATGATGTATATTATATTTTTACAGAACGACATCGAGTATCTCGTTTTTATCAATTATGAGGGAGTATTAGGCCAGTGGTCCCCATTTTTTTTTCCATGCGGGCCATAAACATGTTTTGGTCTTGGTGTCATTATTAGGTTTAATAAATAACGTTATTCAAAATTAACGATTTACAAGTGAAAAAAAAATCACGACTTTCACGATGACTACATTATTTTGCCGGTGGGCGTGAATTTCAAAATGGTTTAACATCACGCGGGCCACAAATAAAGTCCCCGTGGCCCGTATGCGGCCCGCGGACCGCGGGTTGGGGATAGCTGTATTAAGCCCACAATAATTATAATAGTAACATCTATAAAATATATATATAAAAATTTACTATCAGCACCACTGCTGCGGTGTTAAGCGTTTAGTCGCTAGATTATAGCGGTAGCTATAATTGTAGCGGCACAGTGCTAGCGGCGCCAGCCGACGGTTACCTACGCCGCCCCCCCTTTTGACGGGTAGCGGGGAGGGTTTTGCCAGAGCCCGAAAGGTACCCGATTGATGGTATATACTAATTTGTCTCTCCGAACAAACACTGGAATTATCCAGCGAAACAGTAATAATATCGGTATGATATTGAGACAAGACTTATCGAGACTGTGTTTATAGGTTTGATGTCCGTTACTAAGTTGTCTTGTCTGATAATATAATATTATCTGATAAGTATGATAATATTAATTAATATCGAGATAAGTCAGATACTGTTCTGATAATATCGAGACTTTGTCAGGTGAAATCTATAATGATAATAATCGATCGAAATAGAATCGAGCTGGTTGCACTGATAATAAGTGTTGACTTATTATCAGTAATGTTTTATAAAAATAATGTTTTTTTTTTATTATAAATAAATAAATAAGCAGTAGCTTATCTTAATCGTCTTTAGGATCATTTAAACCACAATCTGGCGAATCTAATGTCATTAGAATAACGTCAGTAAGAGCCCTGGATCTATCTGAATCTGGTCCGGTTTTGTCGGTGCCGGTGTGTCAGAATCGACTGTTGGCACCTGGTTTAGGAGTGGGAAAGCTTCGCTTCATTTGTAACCTGATCGACCCGTATATCGGTCACATCTAGAGATGTTTCTCCGATTGTCTGGTCTTAGTGACCTAAAAAATATTGGGGTAGCTTAATTGTTTGTTATAATCGACATATTTGTCGATAAATGTAAAAAAAAAAAATATATATTGAGGGTAGGAACTATCATGTTACGTAGATATTAAGTAAGTTTCGTTATACACTCGCGGTGTATCCCGAGTCCCAACATTGGTGCACAATTTATTTAATAATAATAAATATAATATAATATATTTAAAACAAAGGATGTGCGGTATGCATTGGTTGCTAACTGATAAGACTCGCAGTCAATCTAGTTATTAGTTCGAAATAATAATTGTATATAAACCGGCAAAGATAATATTATAATAATAATATGTAGTTCTATTTATAGAACAAAAAGCGCAGGAAACGTGCGGTAGTTGCTAATTTTTATTTTTTAAACATTGTCGGAGACTCGCAGTCAATCCATACATTATTTTGATTTAAAAAAAAAAACTTAATATATTTTAAATTTAAATAGTAATTGACTCGTAGTTTTTCCCCCCGAACCAGCCAACATATAGTTCTATTTATAGAACAGATAAAACATCGTCAGAGACTCGCAGTCTATTCCGACGAATATAGATTGTGTTTAGAGACTCGCAATCAATCCACACATTATAGCGGTTTATAAAATAATTTATACAAATGTTTAATTTAGATAGTAATTAACTCGTAGTTAATCTCTCCGAAACAGCCAACATATAGGTAGTTCTATTTATAGAACATATAAAACATCGTCAGAGACTCGCAGTCAATTCCGATGCATTTAGATTGTGTTTAGAGACTCGCGGTCAATCCACACATTATGGCGGTTTATTAAATAACTTAAAATAATTAAATAATTGCAGTAATTAACTTGCAGTTATTCCCCCCATTCGGGCAAACATAATATAATTATAATTCTATTTTTAGAACAGAAAAAACATCGTCAGAGACTCGCAGTCAATTCTGATGATGATCTATATGAGATTGTGCATATGGAAGGACTCTCGGTCCAAAGTCCAAACACACTGTACTTATTGACTCACAGTCGCATGACATGCCGGTTGATTAAATAATTGCAGTAATTAACTTTTAGTTGCTACCCACAATCCGGCAAACATAAGATAATTCTATTTATAGACCAGATAAAACATACATATTATTATACATTGTATAATACACACAAGGCTCGCAGTCCAAACACACTGTACTTATTGACTAGTAGTCGCAGTACAAGCCGGTTAATATTGAATATATAAAAATCAATTGCTGTTCGTTAGTCTCGCTAAAACTCGAGAACGGCTGAACGGATTTATCTTATCTTGGTCTTGAATTATTCGTGGAGGTCTAGGGAAGGTTTAAAAGGTGAGAAAAATTCGAATAATTGCCGGGAAAATCCTCAAAACAGCATTTTTCTATTTCCCATACAAACGTTTTCTAAATAAAATGGAGAGTCAATTTGTAATTTATTACCGCTGCATAAAGTTCAAATTCGCGTGCGCGTTGGAGGACCTAATATCGCGTTCTGAAACTCAACAAAAGTGAAAGTGAATCGCGAGCGCGACAAAATTGCATAGTCTCAAAATACATAGTACATAAATAAACACAATTTTAGCTAACTTCAGTTGTTACTCTGTCCGATTATTTTTTTATTTTAGCTAACTTAAGTTGTTACTCTGTCCGATTATTTTTTTAATAAGACTATATAGAAATCGAAAGATAAATCTATATATATAAAAATCAATTGCTGTTCGTTAGTCTCGCTAAAACTCGAGAACGGCTGAACGGATTTATCTTATCTTGGCCAATTTTGATGAAATTTTTTGTGTGTGTTCGTGGAGATTCGAGAATGGTTTAGATTTAGTTTGGTCTACTGGAAAATGTTTTTTCAATTAATTTCTTATTTATAAGGAGTTGTTGATTTTGGAATGTTTTACATTAGATCCGGCGGACGGCGTTATCATCGCATTCAATATTATTCTATTTCAATTTTAGTTTGTCCTGACAGATGGTGCTACGATTAATTTGAAAAAAATTTTGTTATTCAATTCATGTGCTGATTAAAATATTAAATAAATAACACATAGGCTACAATTTTAACCGACTTTCAAAATGGGGGAGGTGTTATGTTCGTTTTCTTATATTCAACGATTACTCCGCCGTTGGTTAACCGATTTTCAAAATTTTTCTTTTGGTATATAGGGTATCATCCCAATTTGGTATTATATTCAGAAAAGTGATGATCTGATGAAGGATCCATAAGTAATCGAGGGAACTCCTCAAAACTTATAGGGAAACATATGGTGACTTCGGTTTCGTGAGAATTCTAAGCATATGCTACCAACAAGTAAGATTTTGCACCGAGATATACCTGGTATACTGTGGTTCGGAAGGTGCTGAGAGAATTCCTGATTCTTTATAGATACAAGTTTGGGAGTTTCGGCGTTGTTTTAAGAACAGAAAGCATATGCTACTATGCAAATTACATTCTTCATCATCATCATCATCATCATCACTACCATATCATAGTCTTTTAGATCGAGACTCGAGTTTGTCAAGCGATAATTAAAAAAAATCTATATCTACCTAATATTATAAACCTGAAGAGTATGTTTGCTTGAACGCGTCAATCTCAGAAACTACAGGTCCGATTTAAAAACTTATCTCAGTGTTAGATAGATCATTTATCGAGTAAGACTCATCATTTATCGAGAAGGTTATATTATATTATTACTCTAAGACTAATACGACAGAAGAAACTCAGGAAAATGTGGGAAAAACGGGGGAAATATTTTTTATGGGAAAATGTACCTACGGATTCTGTAAAATTTCTAATTTACGCGGGCGAAGCCGCGCGGGACATCTAGTATTGAATATAATTGGCTCGTCTTGGCAGTGCCTACCGTGCATTAGTACTTACGTGTATTTTCTTGTTACATGATTAAATAACACTTACTTTAATTACTAACAACACTGAATCTAGTCAACACTAATTCAAATAATATCTTAATGATAACCAATTTTCTTTGCGTTTTGGCATGGTTACTAAGTATGCGTGCTCGCGTTGCCTCGCGAAGAAAAGGAATGAGGAGCGCTGATGGGCTAGTGACCGACGTTATTTTTTTTTCATGTACCCACATGATAAGTCTCTAAAAAAAACGCGATTGCCAAAGCAATTAAGTAAAGGTACTACATGGATAATTAATATATCGAAGAATGAAGCGAAGAAGTATAATACTTTAGGGTGTGTACGTGTTCCTTGTAGAGAGTTCACTGTGAAAGTAGCAGCGCTGAAAGACCAACATTTTTTTTCACTTTTGTATGGGGAAACTCGTGACGCTCGGGCCCTTGCACACTGTATATATATATTTATATATATATATATATATATATATATATATATATATATATATATATATATATATATATATATATATATATATATATATATATATATATATATATATATATATATATATATATATATATATATATATATATTTTTTTTTTTTAAGTTTAGCCCTGCGATAAACTGATAAACATTAGGGTTTTATGAGTCCCCTAGGCTGTATACAGTACTTGCAAGTAACAGAGACAGAGTCGCTGGTAGAGTTGAGGTTCTGTCTACCCTCAAACGGGGAGTGGAGCACCATGGGGTTTTCGTGGGCAGACCACAGGGGGAGTCCTACATACTCCGGCCCCATGTAAAAATGGGATGTCCCCAATCTGCACGGGATGCGTAAAGTACGCGACAAAAATAATGTACCTTAGTAGGTAGGTACATTATTTTTACATGGGTAAATGATTTAAGCATCCCTTGAAATTGCTTTTAGAACGTCACTTGTCCTTGCCTTGGACTACCAAGGCATAGGAAGACAAGTGACCGACGACGGACAAGTTTCAAGCCCCATAAGGACACCGGTGACCTCAACAACAACAGAATAACAATAGATTTCCAAGAATCCGCGATCGAAGGATTAAGGCGACGCCTTGATAATTTGGCTGTAGCGATATTGATTTTTCTCAGCAATGACTAAAGCTAAGAAATTAAATTTCATTGTCAGTATTCATCATGCCTTGTCTTTGAATTACCCATAGCATAACACGATTGGTCAACTTTTATAACACAGAATAATTAATCAAAAAGACCTCTGTAAAAATCCGGTGTGAACCGCGTACGCGTGCGCATGCAGGTCTTGCACCTGTGCGAAAAAAAAAAAAAAAAATGGATAGCGTTTCTAAAACTGTTAAATGTGCTACTTGTAATATTGTTATCTGTGAGGTGTTGGCATTTATACAAAATAAATTAAATGTTATGGACGAACAAAGTCTTGTGCAAATTTGTGAAAGTGCGTTTAGTACAGTGGATATAAAAACGGCGAAGTCGTTGTTGTTTGAATCGCTAAGCAAGCGACCAACAACACGAAAACGAGAAGGAAAAACCCTTAGAGATCTAGAGGACATCATATGTCTACTTAAAGAGACAGACCCTGAAGAGATCCCTATCTTTGTGGCCAGGAAGTTAGAAAAATTGCCTCCCGTAACGTTCGATCACATAGACGTTACGGCGCTGCTAAAGAGGATAGTTTTACTTGAGAAAAATGTTCAAGATTTTCGCCACGAATATGCCACTAAAAGTGAACTTAATGACCGAATTAACGAGTATTCAAAAAATACGTCCTTTGAATTACAAGAAAGGAATGTTAACATGCACAGAAGAGGTACTTTTAAACTTTTCGACAGCGGACCGATGGCACTACCTACATTAAGCATCGATAACGACGACGTCATCGAGTGCGATGCAACGAATTCGCCATCCCGTTCACACCTGCAGCGGCCGCCACCTGTATCGTCACCGATCCCGGCGAGCGAACCTAGTACAGCTAATGATGTTATTATGAATGAGATAACAAGTGCATGCGAGCGGCAGCGCGAGCCGGTGCCCGCGCCGATAACGTCATGTAAACAAACTGTACGATCAGCTGACAAACCGGTGTCATTCTCGGAGGTAATTCAGAGAAATAATAGCTCGAAAAAGTCTAATACTGACGAAAATTGGACTTTAGTACAGAAGCGAAAACGAAATAATCGCAAATCGAAGTTCATAAGTCAGAAAGGTAGTGCATTCGTTGATATGGCGGCGAATAATATTCAGTTTAGAGCGGCTGATACAAAAGTGCCGCTTTTCATATCTAATGTACATAAGGATGTCTCCGAGCAGGACATTATAAATTATATATTTGAGAAGACACAGGAGCGAGTTACACTCTCTAAAATTATAATGAAATATGAAAAAGATTATAATTCCTACAAAGTGTTCGTGACAAAATATAAAATTGATACGTTTCTAAATGATAAGTTATGGCCGTCTGGAGTATCATTTAGAAGATTTGTGCAGTTTCCTATGAGTAGTAGGAAGAATATGGAAAAGAATATTGACCAAAATGGGCAGTCTAAGTAAGGTCATAAGCTACAATTGTAAATCGCTGAAGAGGTCGATGGATGGTGTGCGGTCATTGTGTCAACTGGCGGACGTAGTCGCCCTCCAAGAAACCTGGCTGCTGCCGCACGATCTGCCGCTGCTGAGTGCTATTGACGACGACTTCGGGTGCACCGGGACGTCGGCCGTGGACACGGGAGCGGGTCTGCTGAGCGGCAGGCCGCACGGTGGCGTGGCCCTACTGTGGCGTAAGAGTGTTTTCGACTCGGTAGTGCCTATTGAGTGTAATAACGTGCGAGTGTGTGCGATCAACATAACTGTAAGTAGTAGATCTATAGTCATATTTAGCGTCTACATGCCCACGAACTCGATTGACAATCTTCCGGAGTTTACGTCATGTCTCAGTGATATTCGATCGATTATAGAGATAGAGGAAAATAATGGAATCGAGGCTTTTTACATTATAGGCGATTTTAATGCTCATCCTAATGAACTATTTCATAATGAAATGACACATTTTTGTTTAGATCAAAACTGGTTATGTATAGACATGAATATGTGTGATAGAAGTACTTACACTTTTACAAGTGAATCACACGGCTGTAACAGGTGGTTAGACCATTGTATCGTTACTGAATCTGCGCGTTTATCTATAATGAGCGTGAATGTTTTGTATGACGTGTACTGGTCCGATCATTTTCCCCTAGTAGTTGAATGTGATTTACATAAAATAAAATCTAAAAGTGTATGTAATGAATTATATAACAAGGTGAATAACTGTGTTGTGTGGGGGGAGAGGTCGGCGCAGCAGATTAGTGACTACCAAAACATTTGTAACTCAGTTTTGAGATTGGTAGACATTCCTCAGGAGCTGAGCGAGTGCTGTGACCGGTTTTGTAACTGCATAGAACATCGCTCGGCTCTTGATGAAATGTATTCTAATATTATTGCCACATTGTCGCGCGCGGCTACACTCACGCATATAAATAAAATATGTAAGCGAAGAGGTGGCTATATAATGCCGGCACTCGACATAGGCGAACGCGTTGACCAACGCGTCTGCAGACGCGTTGGCCCAATGTGTAGAACGGGCGTTCGCGCGTTGGCCGTAGGTATTTAGACGTTGGCCGACGCGTCTGCGAGCTTGCCGCGCGGGTCGGAAATGTCGGCAAAAGATCAAAGGACATTTGTCGCAAGCTTCGCGCTCCATCCACACATAGGCCGCGCGATCAGTTTGCCCGGAGTTATAATTATGATAATTATTATAATATGTAATAATTTTTGTATGTAATAATTTAATAAATAAAAAGTAGGTAATAAAATAATTACTTATATTATAAAATATTATGTAAAAGTGAGTTTATTTCTTTGTTTGTTACGTTTTCTCGCCTTTTATTTATTTATTTCGAGAATACTCTTTAAAAACTTTTTCTTGTCCACATTTACAAAGTAATTATAAGCTGTGAATAAATAAACAGCTGCAGCTGTTAGCGACTAAACATCCATTTTGAATCCGTCCGCACATTGGCGCGATCCAAAGCATACTGAACGACCTTCCTATGTGTGGATTACTCACAAACGCCGTTGCAAGCGCACTGCCAACGCGTCTGCAGACGCGTTGGCCAACGCGTTCGCCTATGTCGAGAGCCGCCATTACAGGGTGGAATAGGTACGTCGCCGGCCTGCACGGTGAGGCTCGGCTTAAGTTTCAGCTATGGGTATTGGCCGGTCGACCCCCAAGTGGTAGTGTGCATAGCGAGATGGTTGAGGCTAGAAGACGTTTCAAGGCCAAATTGAGGTGGTGTCAGAACAGGCAGGAACAAATTAAAATGAATATCCTCGCTACTAATCACCATCGTAAAGACTTTAAGAACTTTTGGAAAACGACAAATAAAATGAATATTAAGCCCAGCCTCCCCGTGTGCGTTGGCGGTGTTACTGACCACAAGCAGGTAGCGGACGCTTTCAGGGTGCACTTCTCTGTGCGCTCGCCTCTGACTTCGTCCGATCCGAGAATGAGCGATACTGAGACCATGATGAATAATCAAAACACTAAAATACCAGCAAAATTAGTGTCCAGAATCATCTCCAAAATGCAACGGGGAAAATCCCCGGGTCATGATGGTCTCAGTATTGAACATTTTAAGTATGCGGGGGTTCATTTGCCGCGAGTGCTGTCTCTGTTTTTCACTCTGTGCATAGGCCACACCTACCTGCCCGAACCACTTATGCGTACACTAGTAGTGCCTGTAGTGAAAAACAAAACGGGTGACACATCCGATATGAACAACTACCGGCCCATCTCTCTCGCTACTACCGCGGCGAAGGTGCTTGACAGTGTGTTGAATGGTTTCCTTGCCGAGTATATCGAGGTCAGCGATGCTCAGTTCGGCTTTAGGGCAGGAGTATCGACTGAGAGTGCCATTTTTTGCCTTAAACACGCTGTCAAGTATTACACCGCGAGGAGGACGCCGGTATACGCGTGCTTCCTCGACTTGTCGAGGGCTTTTGACCTGGTTGCCTACGATATCCTATGGAACAAGTTGAGGGGCTCGGGTGTGCCGGACCAGTACACCGCCCTCTTCAAATACTGGTATGCTCACCAGACAAACCGAGTGAGATGGGTCGGTACACTGTCGGATGAGTATATAATGAACTGTGGCTTGAGGCAGGGGGGGTTGAGCTCCCCATTACTGTTCAACCTTTATGTAAATCAGCTTATCGAGGAACTGAGCAGCACTCATGTCGGCTGCCACATTGACGGAGTGTGTGTCAACAACATAAGCTACGCGGACGACATGGTTCTGCTCAGTCCCTCGATAAGCGGACTTAGAGAACTCCTGTCGATTTGTGAGAGATACGCGGAGGCGCACGGCCTGAAATATAACTCAAATAAGAGTGAAATACTCATATTCAAGGCACCGAAACAACAGCCCAGGCGTGTGCCTCCAGTCTATCTTAATGGGGTGGCTCTTAAGGTCGTCGATAGCTTTAAGTATCTCGGTCACATTGTAACCAGTGACCTACGAGATGACAGCGACATAGAGCGGGAGCGCAGAGCGTTGGCGGTGAGAAGTAACATGCTCGCCCGCAGGTTTGCTCGCTCCACTGCAGACGTCAAAACAACTCTATTTAAGGCGTTCTGCCAGTCTTTTTATACGAGCGGTCTGTGGGTGTCATACACGAGGCGAGCCTACAACGTTCTGCGCGTTCAGTATAACAACGCTTTTAGGATGCTGTTGCGACTGCCGTGGCGCTGTAGCGCATCAGGGATGTTTGCGGAGGCCCGTACTGATGGCTTTCACGCTATCATGCGCAAAAAAGCCGTCTCCCTGCTGCAACGTGTTCGCGGCTCTCGGAACAGTATCCTAAAAATGATTGCAAGTAAACCAGATTGCCCAATTCAAAGGCACTGGGTGGAGGTAGCACTGGGCCTAAAATAAACATTATAATATTGTTACTAACAATACTAACATAGGTTAAGTCATGCATTGTTACTAACACATCTACTAATATTTTTATGGGTTGATGAAGCCTGAAATAAACATATTTTATTATTTATTTATTTAAAAAAAGGGATTCCTATTTTGCCAAGAGGAGAGTGATTTAAGCTTCCAAAATTTGTAAGTAGATTGGTTCAAGCATACACTTTAATTTTCCCATAGCTTATATGAAATGTATTTATGGTTTTTAAATTACGCGACAAAAACCATTTTGTCGCTTACGCCATTTTCAATTTTTGCTGTTCCATTGCTTGTTTTCTATGAAAACAACAATCAACAAACAATCTAAAACATATCCAACACGGTTTTATACTTTAACGCGGCGTCTCCTTAAATCGTAAGTCTATTTAATTACATCACTAATTATATTTTCACGAGAATCAGGCTTAACAGTATCAAATATTTATAAATATAAATGTCAATAAAGAGTTAATATTATTTAAAATTCTCAGAAGCTCATCATCTGAGTACCTTGTAAATGGATTTGCGTCCGCCCTTCCCGCGGCCCACGGCACAAAGTTAACAAGTTTTAACGTAATTATACATTACTGATTACGCCAGGTACAAGCATTCTCATTATCCTGATATTCAGGCTGTAGGATGTTCACTGGGAAATTGTGTAGGAAAATGAGGGGAAAAAGAAAGAAAACCTCCGATATTTTTGGTAGTAAGATTTATACCGAAAAGAAAAAAAACCTGCATAGCGTTTGCTTTGAAAGAAAAAAAAAAGAGATCTCTGAAAGGAACTACAAACTTACTAAAGGTAGCCTTTCGAAGTGAGCGTCTATAGCGTCAGTGAGTCTGTAAAAAATGTATGATTTGGCGTAGGTAAGTGACGTCACAGACGCGTTAATGTCGCTGACCGCTGCGCTTGACTCCAAACCATACAATTTTCACTGTCGCGGCGTCACTGACGCTATAGACGCTCGCTTCGAAAGGCTACCTTTATGATACTTTTGTTTTCGTCGGGAGTCATTTTTAAACATTTTTAAAATACGGCGAGTAAAATTGAAAAGAAGAATATAAGAACCTCCGAGATGTACTTTTACAAAGTAAGGATCTTTATCACTTAGTTTAAGATTATTGCTAGTAAGTTATCGTTAATTATTACTTTGATTTAATAGGGAATAATACGGAAAGGTGAGCGCTACTAGCATATATAGTAAAGAATTCGACCAAACCAACATATTGCACGTCATATCATAATATTGACAGAAACGTCGAACAAAACTTTTTGTTTATTCTCTGTGCTGATGCTGCCGTCTGGCGTGAAAACATTGCAGTAATATCATAATTCATCTTATTTATCACTCATCAAATCCTAAACAAATCTTGGCTCTATACAATATACAATTGAAGTATACACGTTATACAACTCCGGGCAAGTTTTGGCAATAGCTTTACCTGCGGCTCGGCAATTTCAATTCGCTTAGATCAACTGAAAATTGCTCGCGAAGTTGTGTGCAGGGAATAAAGAAGCCTGTACACTATCCCGAACGTAATCTATCTTTTCAGAAAGCATAATTTGGTGTTTACAAAACGTAGTGGTAAGCCTATAATAGGAAGGTAATAAATCAATTTAGTATTCATTAATACTAAATTAGTTACAAGTCAACAATCCTTTGGACAGCATTAACTTTTTCTCGACTAACACGGTGAAGTGCCGTGGATAATCTCAGGGAATCCGATGGATATGCTTCAACTGTCTTGGGACCCGCAAATAAATTAATCTGATTATTTTTCCGACCCAAATATCGACCAATAGAATTGCACCATTCGACGTCACGTGGTACAACCTACATGGTATTATACTGATTATTTTTCCGACCCAAATATCGACCAATAGAATTGCACCATTCGACGTCACGTGGTACAACCTACATGGTATTATACTGATTATTTTTCCGACCCAAATATCGACCAATAGAATTGCACCATTCGACGTCACGTGGTACAACCTACATGGTATTATACTGATAATTTTTTGAAAATTTTCTCTGGTAGTTGCTATATATAAAAGACAAACACGTCAAACTGACAGGTTGAATTCAATTGTGTCTCATGAGTCATGGTGCAATTATATTGGCCGACATTTGGGACGGAAAAATAATCCCCCGAATACCACACGAGCTTCAAAATTATCTGGCATTTCCCTCAAGGTTCCCTGCAAACAAATAAAGTCGTCAAGTTTTTCAGGAAAAATCACTCGCGCTTCGCGCTCGTGATTTTTTAACCTGAAAAACTTGAATCCTTCATTTGTTTGCAACGAACCTATCGGGAAATATCCGATAATTTTGAAGCTCTTGTGGTATTATAAGTGAAAAAAATAGGAGTATAAAGTACTTCCATTTACAAAATTCAAATTCCTTTATTTTGCTTATGTTTGTTATAATTATTAGTCTTATAATATTTAGTGTTAGGACTTAGGGTACCCCTAAGTCCTAACACATAAAGATACAATGACTGAAAGTCAAAGAACTAAAGGGGAAGCGCCACTGTAGTTAACGTTGTCGTCGTTGGAATTTTTTGTATTAGATTTCCAGTAACAGTAGTGTGCAGGGTCATTTACATGAGGTGCAGTTATTTCGAGTACAATCTTCTGGACTAGTTAGATTATTCAAACACAATTATAAGTGCAAACTAAACTTTTACACGTTTTCTATTTCTTCGAGTTCGTAGAGCATTTATGACGGCTATGAGTTTCTGTGAAGTACTCGACGTGAAGAACTGAAAATTTAACAGCAAAGTCTCATAATCTTCGCAACTTATTTGATTTTGGCATAAGATTATTAGTTAATAGAATCAGGCGTTACTTTGCGGAAATCCATGGCTTAAAATTTAGTTTGTTATTATTCCGCGAAATAAACCTCAAATTTTAAGTGAATGAGTGAGTGTACGCATAGGCATGCGTACAGCACCTCCCTCCTCCCACACTGCCTATGCGTACACTCGCATGCAAGAACCTGCAAACACCACCACCACATGAGCAATAATCCGTGCAAGGCCCCTCACCACCATGCAAGTTGAAAATCTCGACGCGCGTTTCGCCCCAACACCGGAGCATCCTCAGGATGTGGACTCTACGAACACTCTACGAAGACTTGACTGACGTTGTTCGAAGAAATTCGTTGAAAGGTTGAGGTTTATTTCGCGGAATATTGCTAAAAATAATAACAAACTAAATTAAAAGATGACTAGATGACCCGGTGAACTTCGTATCACTTGAACATCCCAGTATTTAATTAGTACTTTCTTGGATTTTCGCGAATATTTCAATACTGAAGATTTTAGCCAAATCGGTTCAGCCAAGACTTAAATTAGCCAGATCGGTTATCAAGTTTTAGCGAGATTTAAAAAAAACAAAATTTCTAGATGAATTGGACCCTCAGAAAATTCGATAGCGTGATTTAGGATTACGCTCTGAGTGCACACTGACCAAGCAGTATCGTAAGCATTCCAAACACTATTTTACATATTTTTTTTAACATCTTAATTTTTAGGGTTCCGTACCCAAAGGGTAAAAACGAGACCCTATTACTAAGACTTCGTTGTCTGTCCTTCTGTCTGTCTCCTAGCTGTATCTCAAGAACTGCTATAGCTAGACTTCTGAAATTTTCCCACATTGTGTATATCTGTTGCCGCTATAACAACAAATACTAAAAACAAAATAAAATTAATATTTAAGGGATACATACAACAAACGTGATTTTTTGGCGTTTTTTACTGGGTAACAATAATAGCAACATTTAAGCCCACGGGACCCTAAGCCATCGGAACCATAGAATTAGAACGTTAGAAAAGGAATTCCATACAATCGTCAGCGCGAAAATGTGTCACCCTCGAAATGAGTGAGCTCACTCATCTGAGAGCAGTGTGCCTTAGGACGCGGTAACAGCCGGACGTATTTAATTCATTAATTACCGCGTTGTTTTTAGCTACATTTCGCTCCAGAATGCCGTCATGTGCCTTCCGACAGTGCAGTAACAAAACGAGGAATACAAATAAAGCCAAAGTTGTAATATTTCACACGTAATTACTAAGATTTTATTAATATTTAAATTATCGTCTTCCATTTTAAGAGAAAAATCAAAGCGAAGCGTAAAATGAGCGAAAGAGAAAGTAGTATATGATATTACTGTAAGACAAAAAAGGACGACAATATTTTCTCGATTCGATTAAAGCGTAAAATGAGCGAAAGAGAAAGTAGTATATGCTATTACTGTAAGACAAAAAAGGACGACAATATTTTCTCGATACACATTTTGCATGCAAAACATTGCTACAGTTTTGACGGCATACGTCGTATCTAAGTATTTTGATATCGTTGATCGGAACATTACCGCGAAGTTGGCAACAAAAATATTAAGAACCTCTTTCGTTGACTTTGATGTATTCGAATTTGGAACAAGTGAAGTTGGCTGATTGAAATAAGTGGCGTATTGATAAAACCTTACGACACGAGATGACAAAGGGTTCCCCCGTGTCGGTACACTCACATCCATACTAATATTATAAATGTGAAAGTGTGTCTGTCTATTTATATCAGTGATTCCCAAAGTAGTCCAGGTGGAACCCCAGGGGTCCAAGTGAGACTAGACGGGTGTCTACGTTGGCCCTAACAAAAAATGTGGGTTCATAATTGTAGGAGGGGGGTTCCTTGTAAATTAATTAGGTTTTTTTTTATGAAATAAGGGGGCAAACGGGTCACCTGATGGAAAGCAACTTCCGTCGCCCATGGACACTCGCAGCATCAGAAGAGCTGCAGGTGCGTTGCCGGCCTTTTAAGAGGGAATAGGGTAATAGGGGAGGGTAGGGATGGGAAGGGAAGAGAATAGGGTAGGGAAGGGATTAGATTAGGGGATTGGGCCTCCGGTAAACTACTCACTCACTCGGCGAAACACAGCGCAAGCGCTGTTTCACGTCGGTTTTCTGTGAGAACGTGGTATTTCTCCGGTCGAGCCGGCCCATTCGTGCCGAAGCATGGTTCTCCCACGAAAAATGTTAGCAGTAATTTATTCATATTCCATGTAAATTTAATATCTATACAGATAATAAAACTATAGAAATGACAATTCTGTACATTAAAGATATCCAAAAAATAATAAGCGGGGGCTGTTACTACATCGCTATAGAAGCCAAAACTGTGGTTAGTTTTTTGTCTGTCTGTCTGTCTGTCTGTATGTTTGTTCCAGCATCACACGAAAACTACTGATCCGATTTGAATGCGGTTTTCGCAAATATATTTGTCTCCTCCCAACTTAACATCTGGTATACAAAAAATTTTCCCCCCACCTCTCCAAGGGGTCAAAAGAGGGGGTAAGATTTTGTACCAAACTTTTTTCTTTAACACGAAAACTACTGATCCGATTTGAATACGGTTTTCGCAGATATAAACACACCGGCAAAATTAGAGGAACATAACAAAATTTTTAATTTTTTTTAAATTGTTCACTGATTTTTATATATTTATTTATTTATTTACTAATTGATTATTAAAAAGAAATTTTATATAAATTTAGGGCATAAAAACGTTAAAAATAGAAAAAAATCAGCAAAAATAAAAAAATGAAGAAAATCTTTGAAATTTCAGTAGTAAGTTTTTAAGATAAATTATCCATTTTTATTAAAGAAATGCCATGTTAAAAGCGTGTAATGCCTTCTATGGATCTCAAGAGGGCCTGGATACGCCATTCCATGCTTGCATTTTAATTGTCAATCATTTCCTGTGGGATATTCTCCTACTCCTCCACTAGCGTTAACTCGAGCTCCTGGACACATTTTGGAGCTGGAGTTTTAACTCGTACCGTTCACCCATTGATGTGCCACACGTATTCAATCGCATCCATATCCGTAGACTACGCTGGCCTCTCCACCTGGGCTACGCCAGCATCGTTTAGGTAATAATGCCCGATTTTCTTACTCTATGAACGCACATAAAATTGAAATTACTACCTAAAACTGTGTAAAAGGCACACCATGCAGTTCCAGGATGTCGGTGCTATAGCCCTGTACTGTCAAAGTACCATCATCTATAATCATCAGCTCCATGCGGGCTCCAAATCATATGTAACTCCAAACCATTACGAAGCCTGCATCATAGGCCACTGTTTCCGGTAAGTTTGATGGCCTGTAGCTTTCCTTATGATTTATCCACATTCTTTATCGCCTGTCAATACAATGTACACAGAATTTGCTCCCATCACTGTACAGCACAAGATTTCACTCGCTTGTCTAATTTTGATGTTCACGCGCAAATCTTAGCCTGGCTCTTCGGTGTCCTGTCTCAAGTTTTGGTGCCCTTGCTGGCACTTTTGAGTTTAATTTAACTTCTTTGAATCTTCTTCTTACTGTACAATCACTTACACGTTCATCTTGGATCTGTTCCGACAAGTTTCGTGTCTGCATAGCAGTTTGAGGTCGATTTCTTAAGTTTTGTTTCCTTACAAAATGGTCATCCTGAACCATTGTCACCCGATATCTGCCTTGTTCTCGTCTCCGAACGTAAGATCCAGTCTCTCTGAAGCGTTGAAAGTTACGATGAACCACGGAAGCCGACACACGTAAGGCCTGACTGACCGAACGGTAGGTGTGACCTTTATCTATCGTGGTTACAACTCTAGTTGTCGCAGATGCTGGGAAATCACTAGTTTTGTATCTAAGCAATGTGTTCTTCCAAAAACCAAACAATCAAATGAGCTGAGCACACCTTGCACCCCGCTAAAACGCCATTCTTATCAGGAACACTTACAACGTCAATAATCGAAAAACACTTATTAGGGCATAATTGCTATAAAAACCTGTCAACTTGCCAGTTTTGTTCAATATTTTATTTCTTGAATGAGCTTAGAAGCTATAAAAAAGGCTTTCAGACAGCCCTACCCACTTGAGTTCAAGTTTTGGCCCTTTTTACCTATGTTCCGCTAATTTTGCCAGTGTGTGTATTTATCTTCTTCCAACTTAACATCTGGTGTATAAATTTTTCCCCTCTAAGGGGACCAAAGAGGGGGTCAAATTTTGTATCAAACTTTTTTCTTCAATGGACCAACTTCATAATATTAACTGTATTTTCCAATTTAACATCTGGTGTATAAAATTTTTCCCCCACCCCTTTAAGGGGGCCAAAGAGGGGGTCAGATATTGTATCAAACTTTTTTAACATGAAAACTACTGATCCGATTTGAATATGGTTTTCGCAGATATATTTGTCTTCTTCCAACTTAACGTCCAATGTTGCCAAGCAAAAACATGTTGCGTCGTTAGTGTTGAGTTTTAATTCTCCTTCTTTAGAATCAAAGTAAGTTATTTATTAAAAGTGAAATTAATCTAACCAAAACTAAACATGCAGATTTTGCGTTTCTTTTGATTAATATGTGGGAGGCTTTGCCCTTACACGATTTTCGAATTTCACGCGAGCGAAGCCGCGGGCAAAAGCTAGTTATGAATAAATCACGTTAGCTTTTATGTAGGCTTGATTTGTTTTATTAGAAAGCATAGACCAGGGCTCAGGGATGGCGAACCCCGCCTTATCAACATGCCACTTTTCTGAATAATCACTAAAGTGTTGTCATATGACGTGACATGTCATCATCATAAAACATAATGTAAATCATAATAATATTATAATAAGATTTATGTTGCGTGCCATTGGTTCCCACTTCCCTGGCATAGGCGGATAATCTGTTGTGACTTGTGAAGCACAGCAACCACTGTAGCCTACAGTGGAATTCCACACAGGTTTTCAATATTATTATGTACCCTTATACAGGGTCTTTTAAATAAGGTATAGTAAATTGAAAGGAGGTAACTCGGGGGGTCATTCTGAACAGCTTTTATTTTACAACTTTTGGAAATCCACGTAAAAAATTTTGCGTGTAAGAACACTGTATATTATGAGATCAGGTTGCTTTGAAAAAAAATAATAGGATAAAATTAGCAGAAGCCAAAGCACATTTTGAAATGAATTTAAAATGACTCAAATGAGGTGCAAGAATCGATCGAGACTACGGAATCAATAGCTTATAATGAGTAGCTGTTAATTAGGCTCGTTTGTAAACACGAGCCGGGGCCGGGGAACGAACGGGGGACAATCGGGGGACGAAGGGGACAAAGGGGACAAATTAAAATGGCCACTGGACCGGAATAATGGAGATGTCTAATGTCTTATATTAAGGGCTTAATCTTTATTGATTTGTGATAGGATCTATACGCATGAAATGTTTCAATTCTATTGAATAATCTTCGTTAAATTCCCTAGAAAAGATAAAATAAGGAGGGTTATATATTTTATTTGCCTCTAGCAAGCAGACGCGACTTAAGCTGCGCGTACGTCGGAATCGGAGCGTACGGTGCGGACGGAGCGTCGCGTCGACATTTATAAATAATTTGTCAGGCGCAGAAATGACGTCCCAGTGTACACAGTACCATAGAAATCAATGCGAAGCAACAAATCCATCCGCTGCGTACGCTCCGATTTCGATCCGGTGAACGCGCACCTTTAAGGTCAGTTGACAGTTCTCAATGCGACGTAACGCGTAGATGCCGTTAGATGCTTTTTTAGATGAACCATTAAAAAAACTTTGTAGGTGTTACAAAATTAAGTGAAAATTACTTTAAATTGTGTATGGACTCCTTATATTATAGAGTTTACTGTGAAAGTAGCAGCGCTGAAAGAAAACTTTTTTAGGATTTGTATGGGCGACCGCGGCGCGTCATGAATTTTTCCACACAAAGATGATAAAAAAAGTTACTCTTTCAGCGTAGCTTTCAGTGCTGCTACTTTCATAGTGAACGCGTAATTACGCCCACAAGGGGGCGTTATCTCCCACTTTAGGAAAGGCTGGAATAGATGATGAAAAAGAAGAAAACTCGTTTATCGCGAAGGAACCGCACATTTTCTTGGGATGAAAAGAATCCTATGTGCTTTCCCGGGACTTAAAGTATCTCCATATCAAATTTCAGCAACATCGGTTCACCGGTTTGGGCATGAAGAGGTAATAGACAGACACACTTTCACATTTTATAATATTATAGTAAGTATAGATAAAAAACAACATGTTATTCATCAAAGGAATGTCGATGTGAGAGCTAGTATCTTCTTTAAAGTGGTACACACTAAAAATCTTGTAAAGAAACACTATCTACTCTCCCTAACTCTGTAGGTCTATTAACACCAATGATTAGTCAGCGAGGAAGCGAAACAGGACCCCTGAGTACACTCATTATCCTAAAGCAGTGTTTTTCAACCTTCTTAATATGATGCAACTAATTTTGACATTTAGAATATTTTGACATTATTTTTTTAACTTAATTTTGACTTTAAACGAGAAATTACAACTTTTACTAATAATTATTATGATTTATGACTAATGAATGATATAATTAGGTACTTATAAATTGCCAGCCAAAAAATTTGTCAATAACTTTACTACTTAGTTATTATAATTGTCATTATAATATTATTTGGACTTCGTCAACTACGACAAAATATGCGATCTACCGAAATGTAACATCTCTAGCAACCATATTTTATCCAAATAAATATCATTTCATTTCATTTCAACCTCCTTGGTATGAAAACATTGTATTTAAGATATTTCATAAACATAGCTACATGCTTTTTATTAAGTATGTAGCTATGTTTATGAAAATATCATTTTCTTTTAATTCTCCTATATAATATGTATAATAATAATTAATATTAGATAATCTTTTAAAATTGAGCTTTTTGCGATATTAGTTCTCTCGACTTCTGGCAAACCCCTACTGAAGCTTCGCGACCCCCAAGGGGGTGCGAGTGGCTACCCATAGGTTGAAAAACAGTGCCCTAAAGGGACCAGTACAAATACGTAATGGACAGACGGTCTGGCAGTTAATTTATTTTGTAGGGACCCCGAACATTTTATTGTGGTGATTATTGTAAACACGGTGTATTATTTTTATGCGTGTATACTCCTAATAAATACAAATCTTGGCCTGCTGTTTCGTTTCCACTTCTGCCAGCACTCACGGAGTGCAAGTGAATCAGTTGTTTCAGAAACAATACATATCCTTTGACCATAACTTTTCAGGAGGAACAAAAAACTGTTTCTTAAAAAAATTAAGGAAAGCAATGTAAAATATTTAGATTATCTAAATATTGAATTTCTACAGGTGCTCTACAAGTAGGAACATTATTAAAATATTATTAATATCAGCAGTTATGATTTTTTTTTAATGTGGAGATGTGGTGTTTTTAAAAATAATGGGAGATGTGTTGTTCCTAAAACACATTGAATGAATATGTTTAAAAAAAAAAACCCAAATACAAAAACAATTATTTTATTAATCAAATTAATTAGTACTTGTGCTTTAGAAGTGAAACTTTACAAAATGAAAACATGCAAGCAGCGTCACTATATATAAATTATATATTTTCGCTTTTTTGCATAATCTCGTCATCTCGTTACCTATCGCTTCAGAATGAGCTGCAATCGGACAGAATATCAGCATAATATTATATTATACTAGCTGTCCCGGCAAATGTTTCTTTGCCATATAAAGTATTTCGCCCGTGTTATTTTATTGAAGTGACTAAATAAGTATGTCACCATGGCAACGTCCATCGCGATCCCGTCGCATAAACAATGGTCGCCGTCAGTCTCGAATTGTAATAATTTACTATTATTTATTCAATAAATGCACTTATCAATATAAAAGTACCCAGTACCCAGTGGTTAAAATCAGTAAAGCCGTTTCGGAGGAGTACGGTGACTAACATTGTGACACGAGAATTTATATACAAGAAGATTATGCAGCAAAGCCCATTATCAAATTCGAAGCAACTTAGCTCGGCTGCAGTACGCTGCCAAAACTATTTTCATTTTAAATTGATTTTATACAAACCCGAGGCACAATTTAATTTTCTGAGCGAATGACTCAGACGATTATATTACGGTGGAGTTAATATTTTCCTAAATATTATTTTCGCCGGCAAAAGCTAGTTAATGATAAAATTAAAATAAAATAAATATTTAAGGGGGGCTCCCATACAAAAAATACAATTATTGGGCTATGTTTGCTCTATAATGGTACGGAACCCTTCGTGCGTTAGTCCGACTCGCACCTGACCGATTTTTTATCTTATTAACTTTTAACGGCCGCACCTAGAGAGATTTGGTGATAATATAGGTACTTAACTTAAATTAAAATATGGAGGGTTGGAAATAAAATGCCTTTTCTTAGAATTATTTAAATGTATCTAATGTTATGGGTCTCAGAAGCCCGAAATAAATGTTTTTTTTTTCTCTCAAAATATTCATTAAATTAAAGTTTAGTTATTACTAAAATATGTCTTTGAGTGCGGTAAGCTATATTTTCTGTTGCTCCAATGCGGATAAAACAAATGCGGAATTTGGTGCCCATTTTTGGTTAAATCCCCATAAATCCGAAACGCGTTGTCACCGGAAGTATTTTGGTAAATGTGCCACAATCTGCGGCTGTCTGGCACGCTCTGGCATGGTCTGGCACTGCTGGCATTTTTAACGCTCAAGGTTTAAATTACTAACGTATAGTCACCATTAGCCAGCGAAAATGTTGGTAATTTGGAATATTTTGTTCACCACAGTCTTTGCGCGGTGTGTTATGGCGGCGGTTCTCAAACTTTTTGGTGGCGGAACCCCCTTCCTGTTTTTTCATACAAACGTATTCTCCAATTTACTCCCTGGACAATGCGTCTAGAGTCTAGACAAATGATTTATTTGGATGGCGCAGGGTGAAGCGTGATGGCAATAGTTTCTTCGTTTAAATTCTACTGCACCCGCGTTCCCTCTTAAGAAGTGGTATTTGTGACGGACTCGAAAAATAATGTTTTGGCTTTCAAGGGAATGCCTCCATGCTGGTGTCATGTCATTTATAAAACAAAAAAGATCGCGGAGCCCCTACAAGGCCTTGGCTTCGACGGAGCACACTTTGAGAATAGCTGTGGATGTGTGCACTGTTATTTCACTTGGAATCTTCTTTAAAAGTGATACTCAATATTATGTAGTCTCTATGTTAGAAGACCACAGAGGTAAAACGAAAAAATGTAATTCTTCCCCTAAATTGCCATTGCATGAAATGACGCGCCATTTCATGCCGGTTTTACAATTACAGTGCTTCCAAAGTGATAATGCGCATAGAATTTTTTGTAATTTTTCGGCAACGGTTGCACATGTATTTCCCGAGCGTCAGAAGAGTCGCTGCAAGCGCTGTTTTAAACTTAACTTTAAGAAAAACAGCCCTTTGCGGCGATGTAGAGGCTTGGACGTTACCATGGTAAGGTCACTGGCCACGTCGCGATGGCTTCCCGGTGAATTATAGCACTTACTGACGGACCGGCGACAGCGGAAAGCCATATGATATTTACTTCTATTTCCTTTGAACAAGGTGCAAAATGCAAGTGCATTGTTTGGGGCTCTTACGTTTCATAGATTCGGGTGTTTCCGTGATTACAACAGTTAGCGAAGATTTTCATGCGCATTTTTAATTTGAGAGTACATCGAGAAGTCTGTTTGAAATAACCCGAAGACATTTCCTGCATATTGTATCTGCAGCAGTCACTGAGACATTTTCTTATTTCCCGGATGACGCCACGTGTGACCACAGACTAGGAACGGGTAGACATGGCCAGGGTATTAGCAGACTAGACAGAACTATTTTACGTCGGTTCTTCTCGTCGGGCTAGTTCCCGAACCGGTGGCAGGCCTCATGTAGACGTTCTAAAAGTGTTAACTTTGTTAACCTATTCAGAAATAAATATTTTGATTTTCATTTTACTCTGGTTTTAGTACTGTGGCGAATCAGCTAGCACCAAAATCCTGCATAGAGTCATCAACGTTTTTTATAAACGGCTTAAAATAACGCACTCGGTCAGAAGATCTTAATTTTTGGCTTTTATGTCTAATATTAATCATCAATCTTTATCTTTGACGACCTCTGTGGCTCAGTGGTTCAGCACGTGAACAGTGCTCATGCCGGAGGTCGCGGGTTTGAATCCCACCGACGCGACGGAACAAAAAGTTTTTAATGTTCTTGGGTCATGGATGTGTATTAAATATGTATATCTTATTATAATAAAGATATTGAATATTCGTATAGTATAAAAGTACAAAGTACGAGTATAATATAAATATTATTTCATGTAAATATAAATATAAGTATAATATAAATATTTAATTACAATATTTATGATTATGGCTAATTTATAAAATCACCCAAGTGCGAGTCAGAATCACGCACGAAGGGTTCCGTACCGCTAAAATGCAAACATAGGCCAAAAATTGTGTTTTTACTAAGTCTCCCCTACCCTATTAGTTATTACTAAGTCTCGATGTCTGTCCTTCTGTCCGTCTATCATACACAACACTGTCCGTCATACATAATGTGTGAAAATTTCAGAAGTCTAGCTGTAGTGTTTCTTGAGATATAGACTGGAGACAGACAGACAGACAGACAGACGGACAGACAACGAAGTCTTAGTAATAGGGTCCCGTTTTTACCCTTTGGGTAGAAACCCCAAAAAATCAGGTGTGGACACAACAAACCATTACACCAAAGTGATTAAGCCTCGGTCAAGTTCTGAATCATCTGCGCGATAGGAGATCCTTTATTCATGGTTTAAAGCCGCAACTGAGAAAAAAAAACAATAAAATTATGTGATCACGAAATATTATATACTAATATATGTATAAAAACTTGAGAGGTGTCAAGGGACACCCGAATGGAACGTAGTTATTTCTTATGTTTAAAAAACCTGTATACTTAAACACTAAAAAAGCGCCATCTAGTTGACGCACAGGTATACTATCAACGCCCTCTGCCCCTTCCATGCAGGTACTAATAAAAAGTGTCGAGGTCAAAATATTATATCGTTCTGTCTAGCCTATCTAGCCTTTACGCCGAACGCGCGATAAGGAACTTCGTACCAATAATACTATTATAAATGCGAAAGTATGTCTGTCTGTCTATTACCTCCTTACTCCCAACCCACTGAACCGATTTTCTTGCAATTTGGTATGAAGATACTTTGAGTCCCAGAAAAGGACATAGGATAACCTGATGACTTTTGGCGCAACGGAGTAACGGGCATTATCTAGTTCAAAGTAAACGTAGACTTACTCTGCCAGTTTCTGTTTTACCCCATTAATGTCTTGACAGGTCTGGTTAAATTGCAGCCAGTCGTAAAACCCTCGGTCTTCAAATATCTTCAGAGCGCACTTCGTAGCATCCTTAATGTCGTCATCTATAAGGGCTAAAAATAAATAATAAAAAAAGTTAATTTTATTCCTTTTTTTATTATTTCTACACTTATATTATTTTATGTATAAATTAATATTGTGCCAGTTTTTTCCTTTTTTTACATAAATTCATATTTTGCTAGTTTTTTTAGCTTGAACTTAACTGGAGACACTGCCCCATGTTGATTTTTAAAGAAACATTGAATTCCTTTGCGTACCTATTATGGCGATGTGCTACGCCAAAAACAAAATTAAAAGTTGTAACCTAAAATTTTATATTTTATTATATTGTGTAGTATTGTGTGCACTTACATTGACAAGCTACTTGACAATCCCCACCATTCCCCCCAACTTCGCACGTCCTTTGGGGAAGCTGCAATGAAACCAGAATAAAATAAAGACTCACGCTTGGCAAACAGATCAGCAGCATTCTTAGCAGTAGGAGAGATTTAGTTACTTGTGAATGCGATAATGGGCTGACAGCACATAATAATTTTCTGATATGGGTGTCTTCGGACTGACGAAGACACATGAACATAAACATTTTTAAGCACACTTATTCGCTTTAAAAGGAACTAATGTTTCTTTGCTCGCGCTTACTAACGCGCTGAAGATCTTTACACGCGCTTGGCCTTAAGAGCTCATATGACCCTAACTTGACTACATACTTTAACCTAGATCTCAAAATCTGTAAGGTCTAGAAAACTGATTTTTTGACACAAGTAACTTCAGTTCATAAAGATAAAATGCTCAAGACGAAAACACGATTACTCAAAAAATGCTCGATAGTTTCTTTTTTACAAAAAACCTTGTTTTAGACACATTTTTGCTTGGATCTTCGAAGTTTGCTGTCTTTTCTTTAATATTTTTTAATATCTAAAAAGGTATTGATAAAATCTAAATTTGCTCAAAACACTTTTTTCATAATCATTATAGTTCGTCTTTTATTCAAGTAAAACTAACTCGGCGATGATTCCGCGCCGTCCTTTTTCACCTGGCATATGAAAGACGGGCGTGAGTGTGAAGAGAGAAGGACGATGTTTGATTTTTAGAGTCAGGTGAGCTCTTAAAGTCAAGATTGTGCTTATCCTTTGATCGAATATGATACCTGAAATAGTCCATAGTGATGTATTCCTGCCGGCGTTAAGCTTATGGCTTTGGTGTCCCCACCACTCGCATGTTCAGCGAGGCACACCCCTGTGAACGATTCAGTATATTTTTAAATATAGATAAGACAAAAAGGAGAAAAATTAATTCCACCACTCTGGTCCGTATGAGAAATGTTATATCGACCGCGTTCAGATAATTTTAATGATAATTAAACTTAAATTTAATGAGGAGTTTGACAGACAGTATGTATGGGTGTATGACGTCAAAATCTTAAATTACAGTTAATATTCGTTTCTGGGCCCGTACCACGAAACGGTTTTGAGACTCAAACAATCGTACGAGAATGTTGCGTCCTGCTCTAACAAACGACGACGACGTGAAATGACGTTGTTAAAGCAGGACGTGGCATTCTCGTCCGATTGTTTGAGTCTCAAAACCGTTTTGTGGTACGGGCCCTGAGTTCGGCGGTAAGTTTAGAATTGCAATTAAATAACGTACTTACAGCTGGCAATGTTGCTTTTAGGAAAATCTTGAATATCGTTTAATTCTTTGGCCAAGTCGCATGTATCAAATTTTTTTGCCTCACAGTAGACAAAATATGACAAAGTAAGAAACAAATGTTTCATTTCAATGCTATGATGGAATTGTTTACGTATAATAATATGAACTATACTAAACTACTTCCCTTCGTTCGCGGGTCGTTGAAAATTGAAAAAGTAGATTTCAAATTACATTGCTGCGTTGCCGCGTTGGTGTGAAATTTTCATTCTTACGTTAATCAAAATCACGCGCTTGTAAAAATAATAAACGATTTGCGCGGAGTTGCTACTTTTTGATATAAAATAAACATAACATTAGTATGAAGGCTGCTAGGCAGGCAACTGCAGAATATATTTTAATATATTTAAATATTAAAGGCCTTAGGGCCCTGCCATCTTTTTTCTAAATTTTGAGAAAATAATTTGCTCTATGCGCGTAAAAATACCAAATAATCTCAAAAATGTTTTATTGTTTCTCAATTCTCATAAATCATAATGACGTCCGCAACATCGTTGCCCAAAAATTCGTTTTTCAAGCGAGAACGGTACATTTTAACGGTATACCGGAATATGGGATACTTATATGAAGTATCCCATGTTCTTTCCCGGGACGCTTTCTCGTTATACAAAATTTCAGCAAAACCGGTTCAGCGGTTTAGGCGTGAAGAGATAATAGACCGACATATACCCACACTTTGGCATAAATATGATATTTATTCACAGACGAGATTTTGCCCGCGGCTTCGCTCGCGTTAAGAAGTATTATTATATACAAACTTTCATCCCCTATTTTAATCCCTTGGGGTTGGAATTTATCAAAATCCTTTCTTAGCGGATGCCTACGTCATAACATCTATCTGCATGCCAAATTTCAGCCCGATCCGTCCAGTGGTTTAGGCTGTGCGTTGATAGATCACCATGTCAGTCAATCACCTTTGAGTTTTATATATATATATATATATATATATATATATATATATATATATATATATATATATATTGAGATTATAAAGTCGGACTTGGCGGACACGCTTCTCTTATACAAATTATTTATGCCAAGTCTGGCGTTTATAACTCTATGGCATGTAAGCCGTCGCCCGTCAGGTGCAGGCGTAGTTAACAATTCCTAATGCGGTTGTCTTGATGTTTTTAAATCATGAGGCTCGCGGTAATCGTGTTTAAAATTGAATCAAGAATCCGAACTCAGAGGTGTACCTACTTCAAGCTACCCCTAGGCTACAGGGGTTGATTCTTGGTGTGATTACTTGCGACCGCACTGAAAAATATTTAATGGTTAGTTAACTTACATATTTTAATGGAGAGTTTAATTAAACGCTTTATATTTGCTGTCAAACTGAATGTTAGATTAAAATTATGTAATCATTATACAGGGTGTAACAAAAGTAAAGTCTGTCAAAAAAGTGAAGAAATTAAAAAGTGGCAACATCGTAGTGTCATCCCTTTCAAATCAATCTAAGAAAATAGGGATGACACTACGATGTTGCCACTTTTTAATTCTTTACTTTTTTGACAGAATATAAGTGATAATACTTGAGATTTAAGATTTGAAGGTCTAAAGGGGGGCGGTGTGGGGCCCAGAAAAAAATAGGGGCGTTGTGTCGAGGCTTGGGAGGCGATTTATTTCATCTGGATGCAATTTAAGAAACTAATTGGGCGCAAAAACATAATTTGTTCTCAAAGTGGGCAGTAGAAAAAATAAGTTTGGAAACCTCTGATCTAGTCGTTTTATAAACCCGAGTAAAAGCTTATCGTGTACATAGATTTAGGCACATGCTTGTTATCTTACAGTTTACATCTCGTTGCCCACGTTGCGATGGGCCTATAACCACTGGACCACTAAACTAACCACTCAACCACTAACTGATAATACGTAAGTTTCAGCCCTTTGTCAGGGCCATTTCACTTGAAAACCCTAAAACAGTGTGTAAGTCAAGCTCACACGTGGGAGAGCCATGCTTCGGCACGAATGGGCCTGCTCGACCGGAGAAATACCACGTTCTCACAGAAAACCGGCGTGAAACAGCGCTTGCGCTGTGTTTCGCCGAGTGAGTGAGTTTACCGGAGGCCCAATCCCCTACCCTATTCCCTTCCCATCCCATCCCTACCCTCCCCTATTAGGTACCCTATCTATTATCTCTTAAAAGGCCGGCAACGCACCTGCACCTCTGATGCTGCGAGTGTCCATGGGCGACGGAAGTTGCTTTCCATCAGGTGACCCGTTTGCTCGTTCGCTCCCTTATTTCATAAAAAAAAATATATACAGAGTGTAACAAAACGAAGTGATTCATAAAAATACACTTTAGGGTGTCTATGAGCATGTATAGAGTTTACTCCAAAAGTAGCAGCGCTGAAAGAGTTACTTTTTATTAAATTTTATATAGGCAAATACATGATGCTGGGGCGTTTGCCAATACAAATCACAAAAAAATGTCCTTTCAGCGCAGCTACTTTCACAGTAAGCTTTACATCAGGGACACATACATACTTAAAGTATTGTCTCTTTGTTTTATTACACCCTGTTAAACTTGAGGGCTCATAACTAGTCAATTGATTTACGTATAAAAAGCTCACATTTTCCGTGTTGGAAACAGTAGCTCTACCATGAGTTTAAAGCTATAGAATTTATCGATACTCGATGCCTACTACGTAAATTTTCAGTATGGCAAATTTTACAGCGCCTCTAGCGGTTACTTGCGGAACTCAAATCGCCATACTAAATATTTACGTAGTCGGTATCGAGTATCGATAAATACTATCGATAAATATTATATAGCTTTAAACTCATGGTAGAGCTACTAGTCTAAGTCCTTTACGTTGGTATCGAATTTATGTCTGTGCCTTTCACTAGGACTTCTGTATTTTCAGCTACTACAAATTAATAGAATCGACGATGTCAATACTTAGGTTATAATTCTATGAACAGAATCTTATAATATTACGGCCAGTCCACATCTCCACGTCACGACGATGTTGCTACATCGTGACGTGGATTTTCACGTTACGTTGACGTAAATTTTCACGTCACGTCAACGTAACGTGCTACGTTACCGCACCGTTCCACGTTGACGACTTCGTAACGTGGACATATGGACAGGCCCTTACTTATCCAGAATCATCAAAAAGTTAGTTAAGAAGGAACCATCAAACACAATCAAAGTATTACAAGAAGTAGAGAAAACTAGATACAAAGAGAACCAGTATTACACAGGGGTTTTGCGGACATATTGAATGTAGTGTACTAGACAGGGGTCATCTGGACCCAGTGGGATATCGTTAATACGACACAGGGTTACAATATCATACGAGAAACATGTAAAGATAATGCTTGGTGTAAGTGACGAGATCAGGCGGGTGGCAAAATAATAGCATCAACTATGTGCGAGTGCTCGACCGAAGGCAACATTTTGAACAAATCGCCCATCATGTTCTCTGGAAGTGTGACTTGATAAGACGAAAGAACTACAATGCTTAGCTACCCACTTTTTAAGACTAGTGTCGCGCACTAAACTGTAAATGTTGTTACGCTAAGAAATTCCACGCCTACAAGTGTTTTTAACCGATTTTCAAAAAGGATGAGGTTATAATATTATGTTCGGCTGTGGATATTTTTGTCACAATTTTTGCTGGAAAAGCGCTAGCCTAAATAATAATTAACGTTTATTCCCGTACTTTGACTTTAGATCTTTTACTTTTGGTCATTGCAACTTTGCATTTCCGCTTTGCTTCAGGATAGGAAATTGAATTACTTCCTACTTCTCTTATTTTCTTCTGACTGACCTCTTTGCGGCAAGACAGCTTTAGCCTATCACTCTCTCACATCAAGTTTTCGTGGTTGGTTACAGCTGTTGATCTTGGGGACACTAATAAACTTTTCTCTAACAAACGTTTGTATGAAAATTTAAATCGCTACCTCCTCTATATTGTACTCGCTAACCTTTCGCACCCCTGTCACCTCAACACTTGCGACTCACCGGGTAATGCACATTGACAGTGTATATCGCACTACCTGTAATCGATGTGACACTCCTAGTGCTAACTAATGATGCGCACTGTGAAGTGACACAGCATTGTCACTAAAATGACGGATCTTGTGGCACTTAGATGACATTATCATGGTGGCAATAAAGTGACACTTTACAAGGCGGTCTAGTCAGTTAGACAAACCACAGAATAGATAATAGTAAATAAATAAATAAAAATAAAATAAAATAAAATAAAAAAAATTGCGGTCTAAATTGACCCTAACTCTACTATTTTAAAAAATACAAAATTAAAAAAAAAAAACAACGCGGAAATTCTTAAGATAAAAACGACTACTAAAACTAGTAATTCTTCATTTTACTCTAGTTAAACACTTTATAAAAGCAATAAACAAATAATTTATTGCTCATCAGATCAAACAGGCGGTTAATTTTCAAATGCATGACATGACCTTGAGTTGAACATTTATTGGCCTTAGATACTGTCCATATTCTTTTATGTGTTATTCATTCCATTTGTGTTATTGAATCATTTCGTCTCATTAACAAAAAAAAAACTAGGGTAGTTTTTAATTTAACTTCAGTTAGCAATCTGTCACTTCAGTCCACCCGTGATCATGTTGGGAATAAAAAAAATGTTTCGGGACAAAATCCGAAAGTGTTTAAAACTTTACACAGCTTTTTAGGGTTCCATACCCAAAGGGTAAAACCGGGACCCTATTAAGTACTAAGACCTCGATGTCTGCCCGTCTGTCTGTCTGTCTGTCTCAAGAACCGAGACTTCTAATATTTTCACAGATTGTTTATTTCTGTTGCCACTAATTGATTTTATATTTAATAAGATAATCCATACTAATATATATGCGAAAATGTGTCTGTCTGTCCTTATATCTATCAGCAGGGCTAGCATAACAACAGTAGACATGGGAAAGAATCGACGTCATACTGACAGATTTTATCGACAAAATGGCGGATTTCCATTGTCTAACTGTCACTTTGTCTTGTCTAACTATCACTTTGTCTATTCTTCCGTAAAGGGAAACCGTTTCTATGGTGACCATGCTACGCCAGCTGCTACCTCTTCACGCCCTCACCGCTGAACCGATTTTGCTGAAATTTGGTATGGAGATACTTTGAGTCCCGGGAAAGGACATAGGATACTTTCTGTCCGGGAGAAATATTCTTTTCCTTGGGAGTTGGGGGCGTCATCTAGTATGTAGATAAATTAAACGCGATTCATAACAAGACGACCCGAATTATGTGCGTAAAAATGACACAACACGTTATCTCCTAAACAGATAGAAGAGTCAAAGGTGTCGCCGAAATTGTCAATACTTAGTACTCAGTTGTACTATAGCTTTGACTGTTGGTATACATAGTTTTATTTAGTAAAAGTATACTAAAGTGGAGTTATGTGGCGACTATTCCTTCTACAATGGATTTGTTTAGTAAGATATTTGTTAAATTTAAGTTTAGTTAGATTTTTAAGTACAACTGTTACCTTTATGTAGGAAATACTTTAAGTCGTTGTTATTTCAAATGTTATTTTTGATTATGTCACGCATTACATCTCAGCTGCGCTTTTGTATGAAACATTTTTTTTTTAATAGGAAAGTTGTCTCCTTAGGTCAATTTACATTGTATCGTGACGCGTCGGCGTCGATGCAATGAGCATGGCATTTGATGTAGTGTATTCAAAACTGAACTTTATTATCTACACAATAAAATGTACATTGAATTAACAGACTTGCCACTCAAGTGCCAGAAATAATCAGGATGCCTGTTCCTTTGAATCAATTATTCAAAAATACATCAAGATAACTTGTGACGTATCAAATAAGATCAATAAACACTTAAGAAAAAGTTACCAATAACTATTCAAAATTTTTTAAGCTAGAACGTCCCGAAACGGTATTATACCACCATATCTTCCAGCTAAAAGTTTTCAATGCATAACTTCTCTTTTCCAGGCGAGAGCCTACCACAGCCTCAGCCTGAACGGCGTGGTGTCCGGTAACCGCATGGGTGCGGTGCCCCTGGGCGCGTCCCTCGGCCAGGGCACCCTGGACGTGGAGGGCGTGTGTACGGAGGCCGGCATGACCTGCCTCAACTGCACGCATGCTATCACGTGCATACCGCTGCCGGTGGGGTGGCTGAAGGTGAGGGTGATAGGGCTTATCACGACTGTTCGTCACTTGTTGTCGGGAAGATGTGAGGAACTTGCTTGTGAGATGGCTGAAGGTGAGTGGTGGTAAGAGCTGGGCAAGAGCTTCTTAGCTGTCTATAGGGTTAAATATGGATTAGACGCGCTTTGAAAATAGCCGCCATGATGCAACGATGCTAGACAAATAACAATAAATGCGATATCAGCCTAATACGTCGTCCTCCTATAATCTATATGGATGTTTCTAGAGTTTTAATGTTTTGTGTAATCAAAGACTCTAGTTGACCATAGGTAATATCTATGAAGTTCGATTCCTACTTTGTCCACTTGTTGACCATGCTTTGCGTCCAAGCAAGGAACAAACTTCATCAACAAGACTAAAACACAACGATTTTTATGAAGTTCCTTGCTACAATATGGAAATTGGAATTCTTCCTACTCCTCCTATTTTCCTCCAATTTATTTCGTTGCGGGTTCCAAGACAGTTTTAGCATTTCCTTTGGGCACCCTGAGATAACATCAAAGGGTTTTCGTGGTTGAATGCCGCTGTCGATCCTGTCGACACAGGAAATATAGTGGTGGAAATGTGTGGTGGGCTTTGCCACAATATGGACCATAGCTTATAGGTCTGTCTGACTGTTCTTCTCTACTACAGAACAGGAACAGGCACCTTAGTCGCCACGAATACTCATCCACAGAGGAAAGTGGCACCAACCCCAACCATATCGTTCAATTTATGAGCAGTATATTGGGTTGGGGATGATACTCTAGTGCGAAGGAGTCACAATAGATCCTTATGGATCCAAGGCTACAGCGACCTGCCTTTTTTAACACAAAAAAATAGCTCGACTCAAAACTATTTCAGGTGCCCCTGCAGCAGTGTCCAGAAGGTCAGAGCTGCAACGCGCACCAGCGGCAGTGCACCACGGCGGCGGTACCGGAGTGCGACGCGGCCGGATGGGATTATCACCACACTTGTGAACAGGTAAAGGAGTTTGTTACTTGGGGTTGGTAACAATCCATACATCAACAACAATCTATTATACTAATATTATAATTGGGAAGAGCTTGTTTGTTTGTTTGTTTGAACGCGCTAATCTCAGGAACTACTGGTCCGATTTGAAAAAATCTTTCAGTGTTAGATATCCCATTTATCGAGAAAAGCTATAGGCTATATTTTATCACGATAAGACTAATAGGAGCGAATAAATAGATGAAAGTGTGGAAAAAACGGAGGAAATTATTTGAAAGGGCTTATTTGAACGTACTGGAGCAATTTTTATGTTATTTGGTACACATGAAGAATAGACCACGTGAAAGGACATCGGTTTCTTTTTTTTGCAGAAAAATGTACGGTTTCCGTGACATTTCTAAATTACGCGGGCGAAGCCACGCGGAACATCTAGTCCATTATAAATGCGAAAGTGTGTCTGTCCATCTGTTACCTCTTCTAGCCCAAACCGTGGAACTGATTTTGCTGAAATTTTGTGTGAAGATACTTCGAGTACGGTACCGGGGAAGGACATATGATACTTTTTATCACGCGATAAACTCCGTCGCACTAAAACGAATTTTGTCGCAACGGAGTTTATCGTGCGTTGCACTGTCTAGTCAGATGTAGACCATTTCTAAGTGGCGCCAGTTGAGAAATAATAGGTTTCGATTATGGTTTTTATATTTAATGGTGAAATAGTGTGGCACAGTTAAAAAAATTTGGTGCATATAATATGTTAGCTATATAATTAATGATCTTGCAATTTTTGTATGGCAATTATTGAAATATTGTTGCAGCACTTTTGTACTTCCAAAATTTGGATATTGAGAATCAACTTATCTCAGCAAATCACTATTTGCGGAATTCTGATGAGTTTGATGCAGTAGATCATAATATTGATTTGAAGTTTATGTTCAGCATGCAGCGTGCATTTGACAACCTGACTGTGTTTTACGATTGCCATTTCAACCAGAGGAGTTTAATTTTCTGCATAAAGCGCGAATGCCGAACAGTCTTCACGTTCAGTGTGAGTTCCGAAATATTACCTAGTACACCGACCAGTATTCATTACGTCTAGAATCGATTATCGATGTCATACTGTTGATTCTCTCCGAATTATACGCCAGAGCATTAAATTATATGACTTCGTTTGGATTTCAATATAAAACGTCACACTTATCTCATTAATAGCTCACTAGTCCAATGTGGCGTCGGATTTAACACGCCAAGAGCACTGACCAGTATACTGGGTAAAATTTTGGAACATGCGCTCTGTATGCAACAAAGATGTTACATCATCAAAATATATAGTTCATCCATTCTCCTTGACATTTCGGCGCCGGCGCATCGCGGTTCCTCTTCGATCACTTTACGAGGTAATACCAAATGCTATTGCAAATTAATACTCTTTTGGCTTTTGTTGTATTGCAGTTTAAAGGAGTGAGCACACTGAGACGGGCCGTACCGGGGCTCAGCGTGCCGGGGCTCATCGCAAAAATGAAACGGATGCGCGTATCGCACACTGTGTCATGGCGCAGCGGATTTCCGCTTCCATACAAATTGTATGGAGGCGGATTTTTGCGATGAGCCCCGGCACGCTGAGCCCCGGCACAGCCCGTCTCAGTGTGCTCACTCCTTAAGGCTTCTTTACAAAACAATACTTCTTGCGATGTAAATCGGTAACTGACTAACTGTATTCTCGACGTTTATTCTACTACAGCTATAAATCAAATAGGTATTGTGATTTGCTTGAATTTTAGCCAGAATAGAGTCCCATACTAGGGTAATCCACGACCAAGATAGATGGTATGTTTGATCAGCCCAAAACCGACTAGGTTTTCCGCTGAAGTTTTTTTTTATAAAATAGGAGTGCAAACGAGCAAACGGGTCACCAGATGGAAAGCAAGTACCGTCGCCCATGGACACTCGCAACATTCGAAGAGCCGCAGGTGCGTTGCCGGCCTTTTAAGAGGGAACATGTAAAATCTTAAATACAAGTGTGCACGAATTTTAATTACTTTTATATTGATTTTCATTACTTTTTTTTACCTCCCGTTTCTGATCAACTGAGTTGGCAGCCCTATTTGGAGGTCGTATTGGTCCGGAAATACTGCTGGTGACAGCTCGCTCCAGAGAATACAATATAGTAAACAATATAGTTACATGCCCAGAAAATTTCGATAGCAAGATTAATTAAAACATTACTAGCTAATCACGTCCCATCACTAGGCAAAGATTTCCCCTTACCATAAGTCGCCATTCTCTTTTGTCGGCCAATCCTTATCCATCCTCAAGAGCAATTCATCACAATTTTTTACTCCAAAGCCATACTCTAATTTAAAAACCCCATTTTCCAGGTGGGCATTTTCCCTGACGCGTTCGACTGCCGCAAGTTCCACCTGTGCTCGCCCCCTGCCGACCTGCCGGACGGAGCGCCCGCGGACCACCGCGCTGCCCTCTGTCCCAGGAACTACGGATACGATCCCAAGACTGCTCAGTGCTCGGTAAGACCTAGGGCTGGCACACTCTGTGCCCTAGCGTGCGTACTGCGTAACATGGTTAGGTTACTTGAATAATATATTTTTTTTATGAACACTCGCAGCATCAGAAGAGCTGCAGGTGCGTTGCCGGCCTTTTAAGAGGGAATGGGGTAATAGGGGAGGGTAGGGTTGGGAAGGGAAGGGAATAGGGGAGGGTAGGGAAGGGAATAGGGTAGGGGATTGGGCCTCCGGTAAACTCACTCACTCGACGGAACACAGCGCAAGCGCTGTTTCACGCCGGTTTTCTGTGAGAACGTGGTATTTCTCCGGTCGAGCCGGCCCATTCGTGCCGAAGCATGGCTCTCCCACGTCTAAATTGTGCTGGAATAACTTTTGCAGATAGAAATGAAGCTAAGTTGTTTTTAACAATGCGTCGTTTAGTAACATGGCGCTTATTTGGCTGTTTCACGGTACAAAAATGTTAAATTATTATTAAAAATATTTTTTTTATGTGAAAAATAAAAAGTTACTCTAATTTTCACGAATATAATATGAAAAATTCGTGAAAATTAGATGCATCTTTGCGATTCTTTTCTATCGAGAAAATTTTAAGATATCGTGTTTTTGCTAGATCGGATCCTCGGAAATATAATTTAGTATCTATTATCTATATTATTTAGAAAATGAAACAATTCGGGGCTTATTTTGAAGTATAATTAATGGATAATAAAATCGACAATTTAGTCGCCCCTTTAACGACATCGCTAACCTCCTACACACGATCCCACACTTGATAAATGATAAGATCAAAAGTCATTAGTTAATAACCATAATATACACTATACCAGTGTTTTCCAACTTGTGGTCGCGACCCCCTAAGCTAAAGCAGTTGTCGCCAGAGGTTGAGAGAATTGTTTCAGTAAAAAAATACTAAAGACTCTTATGTAGAATTATAAATAAATAGAATTTAATATTAATACAAAAGGATAATATTATACTAGCTTTTATACGCCGCTTCGCTCGCGTTAAGAAGTATTAAGTATTATAATTAGGCATCAAAGTATCCGCTAAAAAATAAAGGTCACCTAATAAAGGTTTAAAATTGACAAAGTTTCATAAAACTTTCATCCCCTTTTTTATCCCCTTGGGGGTAGAATTTATCAAAATCCTTTCTTAGCGGATGCTTACGTCATAACATCTAACTGTATGCCAAATTTCAGCCCAAACCACTGGACGGACCAGTGGTTTGGGCTGTGCGTTGATAGATCACTATGTCAGTCAGTAAGTCAGTCACATTTGAGTTGTTTATATTTAGATTCATAAACATAGGTAAGATAGTAAGTACTTGATAAAAAAGCAATGGGGTCGGGAAACATTTTTTTACAAGGGGGTCGCATCTTAAAAAAAGGTTGAAAAATACTGCACTATACAGTATACAGTACACGCGCAATATGTTCAATATTATGGTGCATTGATTGATTTACCTCGGAGGTCGCGGGTTCAGATTGTAGAGCTTAGGTGGATGCGGAAGAGATGCGGTTATTAATATTAATGTTTAGGCTAAGAAACATAGTACGGGAGCCCTAGGACAATTTTTTTTATTACTATCAAGCTAATTTTTTGTGAGTAGCTTCAATTTGATGACGAACAACATTTTTATCTGCGAAAAATCTTGAAAGTGGTAGCTAACAGAGATAGAAAGGATTTCATACTTTGACTTGATGGTCCTAAAATATGGATTTGTCATAATATAATTTAAGAGTAACATTGTCCAAATACGAAAAATCAGTCTTATCAAAATGAAGCTACTCACAAAAAATTTGCTTGATAGTAATCAAAGAAAATTGGGTCTAGCATTTTCATGAAATAGCATTTTTGATAGGAAATGGACTGCACCCAACAAGGAAAGTCAATAGTAACCAGTTTGCATTAAAATTGTTGAACTGGGGGCAGGCAAGCGTATTTTATGATAGTTTATGTAAAGCCACGTCTTGTCACAAAATATGGTCTATCAGGCCCAAAGAGAAGGATTCTCTTTTTACGTCTCTATCAGGCCTGAAGGGAATAATAATATGGACTCTCTTTTTACGTTTGGCCCCATAGCCGTGACTTAAAATAATATTTAGGTTTAATTTCACTTTTAACTCTGTTTACTTTCCAAGTTAGCTAAAAAATTACCCTTTTAAAACTATTCTTCATGGTGTTTTTCACCTGTTCGGAAATAACCCGGCGAGAACTACCAGCGTAGGAAACATTGCACGGAACAGTATATTTTGTTACTTTAACCGATCTATCGATCTATCAATTAAAAAAGGAGGAGGTTATTCAAAGGAATAAAACTGGCACATCTACGACTTCGCCAACCTATGGCTAACTTTAACACGGCGTACAGCACGATCGTATAAGATATGTGTACTCTTCCTCTGTGTTCAACACACTTACAGCATTTATAGCGCTAATTTATAGTGTAGAAAACTAATACCACGGCTAATACTGATCTGAAAACTGAGATAAAATCTCTGAGATTGTGCTTGTGGCTAGTAATTTTCGGTAAGGTCGATGTGCCTTTAAAAATAATAATTGTTAAACTTATTTTGTTACCATTATTAGCTGTTTCGACAATCAAAACTTATAATTAATACAAAATTCCATTCTATGACTCATCGAGCCTAAACTACTGCCACGCAAAATTCGATTTTTATAGGTTTTGCATTAAAATATTAACAAGAGTACACACTTACAAACTTCTGTCATAATTATTTAAGCTGTTGTTACTACTTGCTTCGATAGATATACATTTTAATAAGAGACGCATAGCTCATACTTAATTTCATATTCTGAGTTAAACGTACATAAAATTTGAATAAATCTTTCGCAAATACAGTTTATTCATCATATCGTGCAAATTGACGCAATCTTTACAATAAAAGCTGATATTTATTGAACTCGTTAAAAATTCGCCAACGAAAGAACAATGAATATTCTCAAATACTGAAATGAAATTAAAGATACAACCGAATTGTTGGATACATTCAGTGGCGCTCAAAAAGCTGCAGAAATAATATTAATGCGTATGTAAAACACGATAAGAATTTAAAGGCTTTATTTATACTGAGTTTCCCTAGATTAAAACAGTTTTTACTTATACTGTGATCCTCTGCGGAGATTGCAGGTAAGGGCCGGATTACTATTATAATAATACTCCCCACACCGGTTTCGGTGACGGTGGCCAGTTTCATTGAAATCAGACCAGGTACGCAGGAGTGATTTTTATAGTGCCCAAGTGTGTGCGCAGTACACAAGAGCACTCTCTATTCCTTTACTCTCATAACCCAGTGGGACGGAAGACCGACACGACCGGCGAGAAATCAGGCGCAGGACCGACTTTTTACATGCCCATCCGACGCATTATTATAATAAATATTCTGCGGTAAGGGCTAAAGCTTCTTACAGACGTGAGACAAACGGCACTTGTCGACGACAGTCACCTGCCGTCAACAAGTGCCGTTCGTCTGTAAGCACTCTTAGGTGGAGGCTTATACAGCGATTTTCGAAAATCGATGTATAAGCATATTTACCAACATAGGTAAGGCCTTGCCTGTAAAAAGAAGAGCCATCATTCGTTGGTAATTATAATTTATAGAGCTAAAGTAAAACAAGGAAAATAACAACAGATTCCAGTTTTTTTTATTACATTTCAGATACCACTGAAACGTGGTCAATGCGAGCAGAAACCGGTACCAACGTGCAAGAAGGTTGGGGACTTCGGAGTACTCCCCTCCAGCCCCCACTACTACTTCGTCTGCCTCTCCAAGAAGGGGGTTATATCTCCCCAGGTCTTCCTCTGCCCCCACGGCTGGTACTTCTGGGATTCCTTCTGCAGACCGGAACCGGAGACCGAGGCAACCGTTGTGGTGGATACCGTTCAGTCTACTACAGAGTCCAGTAGACCAAACGTCTTCTTCTCTACTGAGAAGACGACGACGTATGCCGCTGACACTTTCTTAGCGGACAAGTTTGATATGAACAACTATGAGAGTATAGACGAGACACCGAACACTGACGACTTTACTAACTCCTTCGAAACTGAGGATTTTTGGCAAATGATCTAAAGATCATCCAAAAATCTTCTCGATCAAAAGGGTAGAGTATTTACATTTAATTAATAAATAGTTTTATACATTATATTTATTGTAAACTTTGCTCGACGCGAAGTTCTAGGATATCTGCAAGATGTTTTAATTAATCTGCTTGAGCTGCAAAAAATCATAATAAAATATCAAAAAGATATTTTTCTTTCATTTTGTCATAGATCTCATTTGATATAATATTTTGTAAGTTCATATAAGTAAGTTCGTTTTATTATATTTTATCTTATAGTAATTTTCGTTTTAATTTGGCTCTATTTTGTTTGAAAATAAAACAAGAAACTCCCTCAGTTATGAAACAATGGTGCAACCATAACGTTTAAATACCCAGTGTTAGTATTTTATTAGTAAGGCTAGTCTAATAGTAAGTATATATTTATTTTATGTGCATACAGCTAATTCTATAAATCTGCCTACAGTCCTACAACATCCCACGGCTGTCCTACAACTCACGTACTGACGGCATCTCCGAGACCTTTGTCCCATAGAATTATCTCCATCTACCTACAGTGGATCAAGTAGCGTTGTATTTTTTCCTCTGTCCCTTACCGTGCTAAAAAGATTGTAATGTTGTAATTTGTATGCTTTAGCTGTTAGTTTCACCACCAGCACCAGCTCAAAAGTCAAAAGCACTAAAATGTCGGTTAGATTTCTTTCATTAATACAAGAAACACTTAAAGAAAGGCAAGTTTCCACAGATAGTAGATCTATCTTTCTGTAAAGATATATTTTAAAATGATTATGGAGATTAATAAAATGGTAGTACCATATTGTACTATAGCTGCATTGGGTAGGTACACCGAATCCAGCGAATTTTCATAAGTTGCTTATGAAATTAATGAGTTTAGGAACCATCTATTTAGACGAATTGAGTGGCCAGCTATTTGTAAAGTTCTATATTATAGGTTCCTTTAGGACATTTTCGATTTTTTTTATGAAATAAGGGGGCAAACGAGCAAACGAGTCACCTGATAGAAAGCAACTTCCGTCGGCCATGAACACACGCAACATCAGAAGAGCTGCAGGTGCGTTCCCGGCCTTTTAAGTGGGAATAGGATTACAGGGTAGGGGACGTAAGGAAGGGAATAGGGAAGGGTAGGGAAGGGAAGGGTAGGGAATTGGGCCTCCGGTAAACTCACTCACTCGGCGAAACACAGCGCAAGCGCTGTTTCACCCCGGTTTTCTGTGAGTCCGTGGTATTTCTCCGGTCGAGCCGGCCCATTCGTGGTGAAGCATGGCTCTACCACGTAAACTTTTCCTATGAGTATACCAAATCTGCCTGTAATATTTTCCTGTAATGCTCGCTGTCGCCTACAACTCGCGCCAGCCTCGCTTAGAGCGTCGTCTACCAAAAGGTTGCATCTTTGTCCTCTTCTCACGACCCCAAACTTATTGTTGTTTACACCAGCACTGGCTAAAAATATGTTAATTACTATAGCTTATCAACTAATTAAATGATATGTAAATTAGAAACGAAATTGTAACTGTACACAATATTATATTTTTAGCAGACAAAAATGAAATCGACAAAATCATCTAGGTAAAAACCGGGTAAAAATATAAAATTTCAATCTTTTTATATTTGAAGGCAAAGGTTTGCCAGTGTTGATTACTTTTTGGCGCCAAAATCACTGAACAACTTAAGATTGAATTTGGTATAGTTGGAGATTAGGCTCTGTTTTTGTTCCCGTGGAATTCCGCATTTTCATAAGTAGAGATGCGAGCATATTAGACTTGTATTTAACAAAAGAAACTACAAGCGTCGGCCTACGATCAGTTCGAACAAATAATCAGCGACCATGGGTGCCTTTAACAATTATGAACTAAATGACGCCCGCTCCATTCCGCCAAAATTCAATTTTCGCGCGGGAACCGTAATTTTTTTTGGAATAAAAATTACCTTAAGTCTTTCCCCGGGACTCAAAATGTCTCCATAAAAAAATTAAGCAAAATCTGTTCAGCGGTTTGGGCGTGAAGAGGTAAGAGACAGACGGTATGAATACTTGCAATCTTGTAGTAGAAAGCTGCATAAGCTCTCAAGCATAAAGTATAAAAGGCCCATAAAGTTAATATACCTAGCGGAATAGAGCAACAATCTCGAGCTGTCAAACGAAACCGAAATTGGTTTCATCTGTGTGTAAAAATATGTGTACCTATACACTTACACAAGCATAATTGAACATGAGATTAAATTGTCAACGTGCGGCACATGCCGACTGGACGTCAAAAAAAGAGTGCTGCTGTCATGTATCACACGTCTCTTTTTACCACGCAGTGTTACTGATAGTGACATCTCTCTCGCTCAGGCCTTTGTTTCTCTATTCCGCTAGGTATATTAACTTTATGAGAAGGCCATAAAAATGCACCAAACCTGCGCATACTTCACGGTCATCCCCGGCACATGTTGTGAGGAGTTTCAGTAGATATCACACCGTAATACACTTGGGTGGCTTCCAGAAAAACAGATCATGGCAGTCATCCAGTAGTGCTATCTATCTTGCTGCAAAGGAGTAGGTAAATATGTTGTGCTGTCAAAGAAATAATTTAAAAACGTCCGCGTCAAAGTCTTGATTGTAATATTATATTAAGTACATATTATTTTTGTGTCTGCTTATTTGTCTTTCTGTTTGCAAATCATCTCTTCAAAAACGCGTAAAAGATCTTGAAGATATTTCGAATAATAGGGCAATGAAGAAGTAATTATCAAGCATAGTTTACCGTTTCCTACCCGATAAAGGACCAATAAATTTTAGCGTAATGAAGATGCGGGCAATATCTATAGTTTCTCATAATATGATTGTTATGCAGAAATATGGCTACAGTTTGCTGAAATAGCTAATTTATATTATGTAATTAAAATCTCAAAAAAATGATTCCTGATACGCCAAAGCCAAAATCCGAGTACCGTGACCAAAAGGGAAAAAAACTGAACCCTTAAGGATTCGTCGTGTCTGCAGTCTGTCTATCGGTCCGTCATGTCTCAGCCGCTTTTTTAAGGCCAATCGCTTCAGCCTGTGCCTCGAGCCGTGCGAATCTAACGGTTCACAAAAACAGCACCTCTGACATTCAGCGTTGCATCAGCGACGTGGGAACCATCGACTGTCGAGACTCGAGACAGTGCAGCATCAGCATCAGATGGTCTTAAACTTCAAACTTACTTTAAAACCTTTACAAGATTTTTTAAATTATTGCATTTAAATCAATAGGATATCTATATATATAAAACGGATTTTCAAATGTGTTAGTCGCGCTAAAACTCGAAAACGGCTGGACGGATTGGGCTGATTTTAGTCTTAAAATATTCGTAGAAGTCCAGGGAAGGTTTTAAAGTGACACGAAGTTCACCGGGACAGCTAGTTACTTATATTACTGCAATGTTTTCACGCTATAGGCGGCACCAACGCAGACTATAAACAAAAAGTTTTGTTCGCCGTTTGACAACGTTTCATTTTTTCGAACTGTACATTTTCCGGGATAAAAAGTATCCTAGGTATGTCCTTTCCTGGGACTCAAAATATTTCTATACCAAATTTTAGCAAAATAGGTTCAGCGGTTTGGGCGTGAAGAGGTGATAGAGAGACTGATAGATAGACATTTTTCCCATTTATATAATAAGTAGTGGATGATGTGTGCAACATGTCGGATTTACTTATCTGCTCCGATTTTTTCGTATTATCCCTTCGTTTTGTCTTAGATAATATTTTCTACGGCCTCGAAATCATATATTAATAGACAAAATAACAGATTGATAAAGACAATTTATCAATCATTATTCTCTTTTGCATTTCAACTGTTCACGCTGATTATTATTTAGGAGCTATCGAATAACTTAAAGATGTAAAAATATCCCTTTTTTATGTCAAGAATGAATTTGCAAGTTACATGGTTTTCCCCGTTTAGTGGCTTTTCCGACTAATGTTTATAACTTTTTTTAACCGCTTTACTAATATTGCCAAGTTTTTTTTTCTATTCCTAGATTGTAATTAAAACTCTTAGGAACAGTTAATTACAAATATAAACAAATATTTCCCGCGCAATTAATCTATGTAACATTTGCCGAAATGTCAGGTGGCGCGGGTCTATGGCCGGATACCGCACTGCAATAGTTTTGGTACTTGCTAAATAAGTGTCAATCTGGTTTAACACTAGTGTACATAGAAGTCTCACTGCCGCACTCAGAGAGGGACATTCATTACTTAAATGTAATTAATTTAAAATTTTGCCAAAAGCCCCATGTCACAATATCTGCTGTCAAACTCTTCATTAATCTAAAAGCCGAGCTTTGTGAGGGCTCGCGTCGTCACACCTTGACTGACTGATGATAACACATCTACTTACATATAAATCAAAATTAATATGTTAAAAGCACAAATCAATTGGTGTGATAGTTTTTTCGTAAAGTGTACCATGTAATGTACAGATTGTGGGATATACTAGGGTTCGCTTCGCCCGCCCTGATAAAAGATCTCTGCGTGCGGCAGTAGTTAGTCTTCAGTATGCACACAGTCTATGTTATAGCCAGGCAGCAGAGTGATGCTATTTAATGAACAGGCTCGACAAACCAGTGACTTTATTAAAAAAGTTTCGTATAACCACATCAAGGCTCGACCTTAAAGGGTATGGAAAATCTCGGGCGATTTTAATGAAATCTATAAATTATAATTATGGCAAAATCGTATTTATACATGAGAAAAAATTAAAACAACGTTTTTCCTGTTGACACATAGCATTTGCGTTTATTACCTTGACGTCCATTAAAAAAAGGAAACGCCAAAATGATAAGAGACATTTTGATTTTATCTGTGATCATGACGGTCGATTTATTTGTTTTTCAAAAGCAATTAGTTATAATGGATATCAGTGACTGTGGCAAAAATTATTTTATTAAGTTTTTTTATTAATAATAATTATTATGATATTCTAAATGACATTATATCGCGTTTGAACAATGTTGATAGTATTATGTTTTGATTCCGGATTCAGAAGTGACAACTTTCTGGCATTTACAATATTTTGGCTTGAGCTGATCAAATCAGGTATGCAAGCATCAACGTCGATCACTCCCGCTACAGGCACACTTACGACTCACTCACTACATTGCACTAGCCGCCGCGAACGATGCAGTCGCACTAGACGTTCCAAATTCGAATATTTTCTATTTTCGAATCCATACCATAGACACGGTGTTGTGAATGTTTTTTTTTTTGTGATTTCATTCGGCTATTAAATTGACGGTGAGTATTGTTTTGAATAAAAATTTTAAAATAAAAATTAACACAAAACGTACACAAAAAATATTCTAAAATTCGTGGATAAACCTGGCAGGAATTTTCCCCGAACATTATTTCCACTCAAACAAACTTTCCTCTATTATAATTGAAGTAAAAGCCGAAGGTCGTATTGAGATCCGGTCAGAGCCATTGTGAGGAAACCCTTCGCTAAAGGGTATATGGGTTTCGGAAGGGAAATACCTTAAACTCACAATTCATAAAACTTGTTTAAGATATTCCTTTCCGAAGATAGAATACTTGCTTTAACTTTTATGTAAAAAGCTTTGAAGATTTATATAATAAAACTAAATCGAATTTTATATTAAATAAAAAAAAATATCGTATGTTTTTAATCAATCAATATTTCTGTCTCATGTTCGTTAATAGTGCGAAAAATAGAGTTTTTTCACCCTAAAGAGACGTTGCTCCTGTGGGATACTGCCTACTGGGTGAGCTGAAGGCAAAGTAAGGTAATTAGTACTACGGGTACTGTAATAAATTCTGGCAATAAGGGTGCTGACTGCTGACTGGAAAACGCGCAGAAAACGCGCACGTCTGAACGCACCCTAACCCATATTTTATTCAAAATTAGGTATCAACAAAACCCTTAAAAGCAGGCACTGCCCACCCGCGGGTTAAAATACTCTAAGGTAATATCCCCGTTATTTATTACATATAATTAACCCTCGGGCGCTGGCGGGGTGAAGCGGTGTAGGGAGTCGAAACTACCCCAAACATAAATCATATTGTTTTAATTTCGCGTATCCATTATTGCCTAAACTAAATGTACACTTGGTAGTTATAATAAACTATATACACAAGGTTACAAGGTACTTTTTTGAATGAGTTTTTTACATTTTTTTAGCGAAAAATGTGTCATATTTTGGTAAAAATGGCCCCGTACGAGTTCTTCTCGCCGGATCAGTTCCCGAACCGGTGGAGGTCAACAATTATATAAAAACATATGTTTCATTAATAAAAACATTTTAATGTAACTTATTTTGATAGGACACCGATAATATTTAGGCACAGATCATTATAGCTACGTAAACTCTATCTATTACTATGCAAAAATGTACGGTGCACATGGAGTAGAAAGCTATTAGAGTTTATGGAAAGAACATAATATTATGACCCCTAAACAAATTGATGAGATCTCCAAGACTGATCACATGCCGACCTGACCAGATTCATGTACCTACCATCGAGGAAGTTGATTCCTATGCAATTGACAGACCAACGTTATTTGGTCGAATATGTCAATTCAATGTTAATTGTGATCTGTCAGCTGGGTTTGACGTAACGCGACTAAACTACTTAGGTCCCCGATTTGCATAGGAATCAACTTTTCTGATAGTACTATCGGGAAGTAGATTCCTAGGCAGATGGGGAATCTACGTACTTTGGTCGCGTTACGTCAAACCCAGCCGACAGATCAAAATTAACATTGAATTGACATGATTCGACCAAATGACGTTGGTCTGTCAACTGCCTAGGAATCAATTTCCTCGATGGTACAAACAAGGGAACAAAACGAGTCGAGTCAGAGCAGCCTGCGATCAGTCCGATCGGCACGATCGACCTCCCGTAAAAGGCGTAAAAGGCAATGTTCATGCTTACATACCTATATACCTAACCTTTGACCCTAAAGTAATAACACTAATAACTTTCCACTCCAATCAAAATTGCAATTATAATACCAACTATTAAATTTTGAGTTAAGTATATTGATCGTAAAATAGTTATTGGCTTACTGTATTTCTAATTACCTGAAAAGTTGTGAGATTTCGTTTGAGAAAATAATTGTGCTTTTATGGATTTCCTCTAAAATATACTTTAATGATCCATACTAATGAAGAATTGTCTGACTGTCTGTTACCCCGCTTATACTGTTTAGATCAGAGTCACTCTTCATTCCACCAAAGAGACTTGAAAAGTTCCTCGTCTTCTCCTTCCATTTTAAGCGAACGCTCTTAAGAGGATACACCAAGGGCGAGAGAAATTAAAAATAGGTTTTTGAAAATGTATTACTGTCTCACCAATCTCAAGTCTCCCACCGCAGAGCGCGATAGAGACAACACGACAAAAGTTCTAATAAAAGAACAGAAAATCTTCGATTCGTTGTCCGCTGATTCCTTCTCCAAAACTTAACCAATTTAAGTTCTTTTTTCATTAAGAATTAAAGCAGGGCTTGGGCTGTGTTCCCATGTTTTTTTTTTTTTTTGTATATTCTAGCCAGTTCTGTTTTCTGGGTGTTTGAACACAGAGGAAAATCTGGCCATTTTTTTTTTGGGTTTTTGAACGTTCTTATCTTTTTTAACAATAAAATTATGAAAAAAAGAAAACATAGGGACATGCTAATAGTGGCCATAGATATTCAGGAAAAAAATCATAACTCTACCGGCATTATCCAGGTAGGAAACAGGGGACAACGTTTGTATGGAAAAAGGGCGGTGTGGAGCGTAGCAGAAATTTTCTCTGATTGTACCATCTGAACGTGGCGCAAAACGGGTAATGGAGATTAGCAAGTTTTGCAATGGTGCCAGAGTGCATTCATGTTTTCTCTAGTTTCGATAGTCAAGTTAGTTTTATTTTTTATTATGCATATCGGCATAATAAATAACTTCGCTAGCGAAACTGGCGAATGCATTTTGACTATTAGCACTCCGGTTCCAGGTCATCACTGACAGGAGACAGAAACGTCATGTAGGTTCTGGACGATACTGCACTTGTCACTGTGATACACTATGTCGTTCTCGGCTTGCACAGCCAGGAGAAAAGCTGTTCGACAGACCAATCCATACTAATATTATAAATGCGTAAGTGCCTCTATCTGTTACCTCTTCACGCCCAAACCGCTGAACCAATTTTGCTGTAATTTAGTATGGAGATATTTTTAGTGTAGCGAAAGGATATAGAATACTTTTTATTCCGAAAAAATGTACGATTGCCTGTGATAAACGAATTTTGGCGCAACGGAGTTGCGGGCGTCATCTAGTATGCAATAGACGTAAAGGCCAATATTACCTATCAATAATTACAATAATTTATGATTACACTGGCGAATGGCGGTGTAACGGATGTACAGAACTCCCGTTACCAATTATATCTCGAAATACCTCAATAAAATAAATTACATCTCATAAACGTGATGAAAACGTATAAAGTTTTCAGTACTCGGTTTATTGTTATAAAACATTGTTATGTTTTATTGTAAGTGAAGTCAAAGATTCCAAAACTTTTTGACCGAAAAAAATTGCTAAATATTATTCAAAATTTGTAATTGTTCTCAAATCAAAAAAGGTTTTTCCTTTTTTTGGCCGAGAAAATGTTGTAATGTTGTTTTACTTCCCATAAGGCACGAGGGCTTTCTATTTTTTTTATATGCCACGGACCACCATTGATAGGTGACAGGTGTGTCATATTCTGCATCTGAGAATGCTGAAAGAAACCGCTTCTACGCCCTGAAAGCACATCGCACCAAACTTTTATTTTAGGGTGTGACGCAATTAAGGATTTTGAATAAAAGAATTAAGACAAGGTTCAAGATTAGCAGATTGTTTAAATAAAATAAAGATATTAAGTAAAAAATAAGTTTTTCTAAAATTTCAGCTTGATAACTTTAGTATTTTTTTTTTGTTATGAGCCTTTAAAGTTGGATAGATAAGTCGAGTTTTTTACATAAATTAACTAAATATTTATTTACTATTCGATAGCTTATGCAATTAAAAGCAACTTTTGTCATGAAAACACTTTCATAAACGCAATATTTAATATACCTATCAAACAAAGTTCTCCCCCGATACATACAATCTACAAAACGGTGACGTCATAATTTCGTAGCACTTTGTATGGAGTATTTCGGGAAGGTCTACTTTATTAGATTTTTTAATTGTGATGATGATGATGAACTTGGAAAGTTTTTAAGCTAACAGTATAATTCTTTCGCCGATGTTTCTACTTTTGGATGGTCCTAAGAAGAAAAAAAAATGCCTATTCATCTGCCGCTAGGAGCCAGATCCGACTTACACTGGGCCCTCCTGGTGGATTCATGTTTCCAAAAACAATCAATAACAATTTTTCGACCCTTCCACCTGCCATTATGTAGCCGTAGGTTCTTTCATGTTAAATAGCTGTCATAATATTATGTAACGAACTTCAAAACCCTCATTGACGGAGCCATTACATCCAGGACAAGTTTTGAAATATTCTTCTGTTCTTTTAGCTTTTGAATTAAATTGGACAAACACAATCTTGCTTTACTTATATTTTGTAATTCCCCATTCGAGGTTACGCCAGTTCTTCTCACCGGGTCAGTTCCCGAACCTGTGGGAGGCCTCATGTAGACGTTCTAAAAGTGTTAATTCTATTAACCTATTTAGAAATACATATTTTGATATTGAAAAAAATAATATAAGTAAATAAAAATTGTGTACAGCAAGTACTAATAATTAAAAGTATGGTGTAATTAATATCATATTGTGTGTACCCTAAAAGTGGTGAAGTAAAAGTTTTGGCAATCGCGATATGAGCTGGGAAAGTAGGTGACCAGATCAAATTCCGATATGACGAGCATAATTGCGTGCTGTTTACCGCACGTCCGAAGGCTTATTTGTCTTACAAAGCTGTCGTTCTAGGCCTTTCTTCTTTAGCGGCTAGGCTTCCCTTGTTTAGCGACTAGACTTCTCTTCTTCAGCGGCTAGGCTTCTCATATTTAGCGGCTAGGCTTCCCTTCTTCAGCGACTAGACTTCTCTTCTTCAGCGGCTAGGCGTCTCATCTTTAGCGGTTCGGCTTCTCTACTTTTGTGCTCTTTTTGGGATAAACAAAAATGTGAAACTCGCGTCGCGTCGCGGGTTGACCTAATCGATAATTCGTAAGACGACGAGAGTGTAGACCGTCGGTGCATAGTAGAGGAAGAGATACCCCCCCCCTTTGTACCCAGATCTGGTCAAAGGATAATAAACTTAACAAGTTCAACTAATTATAGATTTTCTATTAGAATCTAAATCCATACTAATACTATAAATGTGAATGTATCTACCTGCCTGTCTGTTTGTTACCTCTTCAAGTCTTCACGCCCAAACCGCTAAACATATTTTGCTGAAAAATATATCGCAAGAAATCGTCCCGAATCACACGTTTTGTCTGTGAACTAAGTATCATTTTAACAATAGATCTAAGTTTCGGAAACAATAGCTTTAATAATGATTTGATATTGGCGTTGAGCCCCTGGGGTTCATCAAACCAGATATCACACTAACCGCCATTAAATTGTAATGATTGTCATATAAACCATGTCACAAAAAATTAAGTGTCGGGATAAGATAATAATCACTTTAAATTAACGTTTAGGGCCAATTCACACGGACGCTTTTTTCAATGAAAGGAATATTTCGGTAGAGAATATAACACCGGCCTATAACTGTACTATAATATTATGCCGCATTTAGAAAACTTCGATAGTGCGATGCAGGATTACGGCACTAGTTTGGTCCGCCACTAAATGAAGCAATAATTAGTACAGTCCCACACACATCCCACGGACATCGGCCTACAGACTTCATCTCTACACTCCATCCATAGATATCTTGCCTCTAAGTTTAATATTATAGTTCCTATGTGGTCAGCATAAGGTTCTGACGAAGTGCAGACATTGCGATTCAGTTATTTAGGTTAATATATGTCAATATATTAATTTATCTTCATTACGGACAGCTAACGTCTTAATTTAGCCGGTTATTATCGATAGCGCAAGGTAATTAGAATTGAAGTTGTATTTGTGTTCAATAACTGCATTCCTATATGAAGAAAACACCAAGTATGAATTATGATGATGTTCGCCTCAAATATAACATACTTATCTAGATGACGGACGCAACTCTACTGCGCAGAAATTCCTTTATCGCGCGGGAACCGTACAATTTTCCGGCATAAAAAGTACACTATACTATGTCCTTTCCCGGGAGTGAAACTATCTCCAAACCAAATTTTAGCATAAACTGTTCATCGGTGTGAGTGGGTGGCATGAAGAGGTAATAGACAGACAGACAGAGAATTATAATGACAGCTGTTTGACACGACAAAGACGCTTTTTGCTACATAGCTCTAAGCAGCTGGTAGGTGGTATGTAGGAAAGTGTCGGAAAATTCTTATTATCAGTTTTTAAAATCACGAGTCCAGCGGCGCTTTTTGTGAGTCAAATATGCTCTAGTGGCGAATGAAATTAAAAAAAAAATACATACAGCCGAACATATTACCTCCTCCTTTTTGGAAGTCGGTCAAAAACCATTCAAAACTCTACATTCACAATTCATACACACTCAGTCATTAGGTACTGATACACCTTGTCATAGAAACTAAACTTTCGCCCTTATGATTAGTCGTTTCCTTGGTTTCCTCTGCTGGACTCAAACACAACCCACAAAAATAATGTCATTTGTTCAACAAACGTCATATTTTTTAAGGATGGAGGCCATGTTCACACGGCACAATGCAGCACGTTTCCTGCACGTTTTTTTTTTTTTGCAGTATACGTCTTATCGAATAAAAAATGGTGCACACAATGTATAAAGAACCATTTACACGTCGATAAACATTGTACTGCACGATTTGACGGTATACTGCAAAATAACGTGCAGAATTGTGCCGTGTGAACCTACTATCTCATAATTTGTTAAGGATTAAGGATTTACTCTATCAGTTTAGTTCTTACATTTCGAAAATAGTTTTCTAAATCCCTGCCTGCACCGGCTAGATCTTCCGAAGAAAGAAACAGCCTTTGCCACTGCAGTGAAAAGCTCAATCCTACTAATATTATAATACTATATACTTAATACTAATATTATAAAGGCGAAAGTTTGTTTGGATGTATGGATGTGTGGATGTGTAGATGTATGGTTGTTTGTTACTCTTTCACGCAAAAACTACTGAACGGATTTTAATGAAACTTTACAATAATATAGCTTATACATCAGATTAACACATAGGCTACAATTTTAACCGATTTTCAAAATGGGGGAGGTGTTATGTTCGTTTTCTTATATTCAACGATTACTCCGCCGTTTGTTAACCGATTGTCAAAATTTTTCTATTAAGAAAAATTTGGTATTATATTCACAAAAGTGGTGATCTGATGAAGGATCCATAAGTAATCGAGGGAACTCCTCAAAACTTATAGGGAAACGTGTGGTGACTTCGGTTTCGTGAGAAGTATTCTAATCATATTATGCTACCAAAAAGTAAGATTTTGCACCGAGATATACCTGGTATACCGTGGTTCGGAAGGTGCTGAGAGAACTCCTGATTCTTTTTAGATACAAGTTTGGGAGTTTCGGCGTTGTTTTAAGAACAGAAAGCGTATGCTACTGTGCAAATTACATTCATCATCATCATCATCACTACCGTATTATACCATTTCATAGTCTTTTAGATCGAGACTCGAGTTTGTCAAGCGATAGGTAATTAAAAAAAATCTATACCTACCTAATATTATAAACCTGAAGAGTATGTTTGCTTGAACGCGTCAATCTCAGGAACTACAGGTCCGATTTAAAAACTTATCTCAATGTTAGATAGATCATTTATCGAGTAAGACTATAGGCTATATTATATTATCACGCTAAGACTAATACGACCGAAGAAACTCAGGAAAATGTGGGAAAAACGGGGGAAATATTTTTTATGGGAAAACGTACGGTTTCTGTAAAATTCCTAATTTAGATCATCTACAGCTAGTTAATAATAACTAGGTATTTGACCGAGCTTTGCTCGGTATTCGATAAAACACGAATAGAATGTCATTTTCTAAAAATGATTCCTAGCTAGATCGATTTATCGCCCCCGAAACCCCCTATATACTAAATTTCATGAAAATCGTTGGAGCCGATTCCGAGATTCCAATTATATATATACAAGAATTGCTCGTTTAAAGATATAAGATAACTATTAATATCAATCGACGGTTCACACTAGTGAGGACCTGGGGATGTTAACGTCTAGGTTAGTCGTTAGGCGGGTCTTAGCGGCTTTCTCGACCTAAGTTCAAAGGCCTAGCTTTCTAAACCTAGGCATCAGTTACATTGCTCGCTTTAAGATAATAGAATTTAATGATCAATGCGATTTTCAGTTCATTTTTGAGCATCATACCTAAAAGGTAAAAATTGCACCCTATTAAAAAATGTTATTTTGCACATTTTATTCCGCAATTTGAATAAATAATTGTAAGGAACACTGACTGCCCCACTCAGAGATGAATATTAATTACTTTACTGTAATTAAATTATGATTTAGACATAAGCATTATACGTCGGAGAGCCATGCTTCGGCACGAATGGGCCGGCTCGACCGGAGAAATACCACGTTCTCACAGAAAACCGGCGTGAAACAGCGCTTGCGCTGTGTTTCGCCGAGTGAGTGAGTTTACCGGAGGCCCAATTCCCTTCCCTATCCTCCCCTGTTCCCTTCTCTTCCCATCCCTACCCTTCCCTATTACCCTATTCCCTCTTAAAAGGCCGGCAACGCATCTGCAGCTCTTCTGATGCCGCGAGTGTCCATGGGCGACGGAAGTTGCTTACCATCAGGTGACCCGTTTGCTCGTTTGCCCCGTTCTTTCATAAAAAAAGCCCCATACATCTGTCAAACTCTTCATTAAGTTTAATCATAATTAATTGTCACTGACTTCAGTGTCGTTGTGCGTGAGTTGGACTCTCGCTAGATCGATTGTTTTGACACGTCTTCCCATTATTCCTAATCATGGCTTACACCTCAAACCTCAAACCACAAAATATATACAACCTCAAAATATTCATTTCCACTTGACTAGTAAAATTGACGAATTGAATTGATAGGCAACGCACCTGCAGCTGTTTTAATGTTGCGAGTGTCCATGGGCGATGGTAGTTGTTTCCATCAGGTGACTAGTTTTCTCGTTTACCCCCTTATTTTATATAAAAAATGTTTCGTCAAGTTGTAATGACCAGCCAAGTTATAAACACCATGATTCACTGTGGTCACACGACCTTCATCGCAAAGAAAGCCAGTACCTACTTAGAAATCATTAGTTTGTTTAACCTTAGCACTGACTCACCTAATGGCTAATACGACAAAAATCAGTACTAATTGGAACATTTTATGATACTATAGCCGCACTTAAAGACACTTAATGATAACTCAACTTTAATTTAATGCAAACCTAAGAAAATCCATCGTCCATTTCAGTGCTTATCTTTCCTATTTTTTTTTTATTTTTTTATTATGAAATAAGGGGGCAAACGAGCAAACGGGTCACCTGATGGAAAGCAACTTCCGTCGCCCATGGACACTCGCAGCATCAGAAGAGCTGCAAGTGCGTTGCCGGCCTTTTAAGAGGGAATAGGGTAATAGGGGAGGGTAGGGAAGGGAAGGGAATAGTTGAGGGTAGGGAAGAGAATATCGTAGGGGTTAGGGGATTGGGCCTCCGGTAAACTCACTCACTCGGCGAAACACAGCGCAAGCGCTGTTTCACGCCGGTTTTCTGTGAGAACGTGGTATTTATCCGATCGAGCCGGCCCATTTGTGCCGAAGCATGGCTCTCCCACGTAAAATGTATATTATGTAATGTAATCTCCTAATGTAGAGTACCTAATAGTAGCCTAAAACCAGAGGTCAATAGTTGCCTATGTCACGTCAAGTCAGTGAAGCCTAACGATTAAATTACACTCGACATAAAATATGCAGTAATTAATACTGAGCATCAATCAAAAACGCATGCCGAGTTTTTCGCAATCCACATGTTTTAGGGTTCCTCAGACAAATTATACCTTCAACTTTTTAACGAGGGTTAATCCATTCTATACGTTCAAAAGATTATTTTAAAATATATTTGATCGAAAAAAACGATTCATGCAGGATTTTACGGTCGGATCTTAGGATAATATAATATAATATGTCAGCGGCTTAGATTTAACACTTAGTTAAAATATGTTTAAAATGTTTATTCTAGGAGAGATGAGCCAGAACTTAGAAAAATAATGGCAAATCGTATTTAAAGCTGTTAAAAAATTATTATAAAAGCTTATAATAATATGTAGAGATTTTCGAGTAAGATGCTAGTTTCTTCCTTATGTCACCACTCACCAGTCGGCATATTAGGAGCAATTTTGTTTGACAGTGCAAATTTTACTATGGATCATTATAAAATGTTTATCCCCTTTCCATCTTATTTATTTCAAATCATCCTCGGTCCCAAAACCTTATCAGAAATATGAATATTTTTAAATTTTTAGCTACCCACTCCATCCACTCACATCATCAATTTTAATAAAATTTAAGTCTCTTATTATGAATTTATTTTGTGCGGAACTGCTAAGCACACGTTATTTCGCGCTTGTCCAGTGCGTTACATCAACACAAGAACAACTTCACCACTTTTATTTCGGTTCGTTAATTCGCTCTACTTGTGTGATATATTAAACAAACTCCTCTTTTGAAAGTCGGTTAAAAATCTTCCAAATATATTAAACAAAAATTAATTTAAATGTTGTTAGACTCGCTAAAACTCGAGATCTGCCGATTCGACTGATTTTAGTCTTGAAATGTTTGTAGGAAGTCCAGGGAAGGTTTATATAAGGGGAAGTAATACGAAGTTCATCTAGTCAATGACTATTACAGATATCTTTTCGATTCGTAATGTATAAAACAGGGAAAAAAAACATGATTCGGCTTGGTTAGGTCGACTCGTCAACTCTACTAATTGAAAACTGCGTTCTCAATAAGTAGAGCGATATATTTTCGATATATTAATTCGATAGATATATTTGAATTTTTTTTTTCACATTTCGTACTATGGTACGAATATTAATTACTTTACTGTAATTAATGGTATTATTCATTTAATATTATTTATATAAAAAACTTATTAAAAATAAGAAATGAATTTTGAGATTAAATCTGCCATATTTAAAAATGTTTAGTCTACGAATTCTGAATTAGTTTCAGAATTCGTAAATACATGCACACGCGAGAAGTTACTTAAAAATTATTTTTAATTTTTAAGTAAATTCATAGTTATCTTTAAAGAATTGCAGTATTATAACTTCCGAGAAACAAAAGAACATTCTTAACCCAATAAAAGTCACAAATAGGAACATTTAATACCTAAAACAAGGGTCGTGTCAGAAGTGAGGGTTGTAGCAATAACATCGACACCTTACTGACATCACGAAATAGAGAAATGCCAAATAGAATAAGAAATAGAACATGCCAAGTAATTTCGCGCCTTAGAGGCTTCGGTTCTGATATTGTGTTGACTATTTGGTGTTGATCCAATTTAATACAAAATTAAAGATAGGTGTAATGCTACTACCCTCAAAATTACTAATCTACTGAACAATGAGATGATAAAAATGCTTTGTTTATACGAACTATTTCCTGGATGCCTTGGTTCTAGATGACGTCCGCAAATCCGTTGCGCCAAAATATGTTTATATTATGTATACTAGATGACGCCCGCATCAAATTAGTTCATAGCGTAGGAACCGTACATTTTTCCGGGATAATAAATATCATATGTCCTTTCCCGGGACTCAAAGTATCTCCATACCAAATTTCAGCAAAATCGGTTCGGCGGTTTGGGCGTGAAGAGGTAACAGACAGACAGACGGACAGACAGACAGACACGCTTTCGCATTTATAATATTAGTATGGATATTATCCTTTCCCCAAGCTCCACACCAAACTTCAGCAACATCGTTTCGGGCGTAAAAAGATAATTATAGACATACAACCTTTCGCATTTATAATATCAGTATGGAAGTAAAGAAATATCAATAATACTTACTTCTTTATTAATGTTATAATTATAAATGCGAAAGTGTGTCTGTCTGTTTGTCTTTACGTCCGAAGACTCCGAACCGCTGGACCGATTTTGCTGTTTGGCATGGAGATACCTTGAGTCCCGGGAAAGGACATAGGGTACTTTTTAATCCGAAAAGTGTACGGTTCCCGCGTGATAAACGACTTTAGGCGCAACGGAGTTGCGGGCGTCATCTAGTTATATTAATATTTAGAAGGCTATATAAAGGCTACAAAGGAGAAGGCTATAACACTAAATATATGTGGTACAGCCTCAGCAATCACATACGATTTAGCCGCAGTTGACACAGTTAAGGCTCTCTCACGTGTTTCCGTATTTCATAACAGCGCGGGACGGGTTGTTGTCTATTTAAGTATTGCTAGAGCACTAGACGCTCCACTGAACTTCTGTGCCAATTCTTGATGGTGTGTATGGCCAGGAGCAGCGCGGGGAACAGCCTAGATTAAGCGTTGAGCGAGTTACGACTTACGGTACAGTGTTAATTATGTTATTACTTGATGAATGGTTATTATTTAATATTTTAATTATAATTAATAGTTATTATTTGATGAATGGCGAATTTGTAAGTCAATTGTATACAATTCAAAGAAACTAAGTAGATATTATTCCCTAACGCTAGTGGACGTAGTTATACACGTAAAATTTAGGCTTTGGCCAAACCTACGCGTCAGTAACGCGGGACGCGAGCGGGACAGGACGGGAGCGTCTGCTACGCGAAAATGCGCGACTACGATGCGAAACCATAGATTATTCAATATTCCCGCTCTGTCAATGCGAACGTCCCGCGTAGCAGACGCTTTCGCAGTCGCTTTGGTCACATAGGTTTGGCCAAAGTTTAAATTTGGCGGAAAAACGAGACACAATAGCTTATCTATTTTTATCGCGGCCGGATGTGGCTGCTTGGGGCTCTTCAGTATCTTAATCAAGATCATATTCTATCTGTAGGATTCTCAAGCAGCTGAGAGTTTAACAAAGCATCACTGGTAAACTAAACGGCGTTTTATAGTCTCACAAACTGTTTTGAATCTCATCTCATGAAAAAATCTTTATCAAAAATATAGGTAAATACAACAGGTGAAGAAGGAATAATCGTGGCAATTATTATCTATGGTGGTCATCGAATGTGCAGCAACACACGATTTTTCCTCAATCATGGCGTTATATCTATTGCCATCCATTATAGCCTCACGTGTAGACACATGAAGGTTCACTTCACAATGCGCTTTTAATGGCCCCACCGAGGGCGTTGAACCATGCCAGTACATCCGGCGTGCGTAGAAAAATTATAACTACCTAAGTATTCCGGTCCTCTGATCGGCTGTTTGGCTGCTCGCTCATATCTAATGAACGGAATTAATCATAATTAGTTAACGAAGATTGATTAGTTTGGGTGTGGCTTCAGCAATTATCTTGTGTGGCGAAATCTTGGAAGTCCATACTAATATTACAAATGCGAAAGTATGTCTGTTACCTTTTAACGCCCAAACCACTGAAACGATTTTGTTTTTTATTTTTTTTTATGAAATAAGGGGGCAAACGAGCAAACGGGTCGTCTGATGGAAAGCAACTACCGTCGCCCATGGACACTCGCAGCATCTGCTGCAGGTGCGTTGCCGGCCTTTTAAGAGGGAATACGCTCTTTTCTTAAGGATTTGCAGGTCGTATTGGTCCGGAAATACTGCCGGTGATAGTTTGTTCCAGAGTTTTACAGTGCGCGGTATGGCTTTGAGTCCCAGAAAAGGACATAGGATACTTTTTGTCCCTGAACTTTCTTAAAGTGTGACTTTGTGGGTGTCTAGCAGTGGAAAGCAACTGTCAAACGGCACTGAAAGACGAGATTCCTCCACTTACCGCGAAAAATATAAGCTATGAAATTGAGCTTTACTCTTTCTGGAAGGTCAGTTAGATCTTCAGAACTGGATACCTTTTAAAGTAACCGCGACCAAAACTCCATAGTTGCTGGTCGTTCTTATACCTCTGTAAAGGCCATGAACCGGTAAACTTTCAGCTTTACGAAACGCAGGCTCTCTTACTCTGTATGGGGATAAAATAGAGGATGACAGATTGTATAATTATAATAATACTTCTTAACGCGAGCGAAGCCGCAGGCAAGAGCTAGAAGGGAATATTTCGCAAAGATCGGAGCAGAGGTCGCCACTAACACATACAGTAAAATATAATCTTACATGCTGCACACGTCATATCAGAATATTGACGGAAACGTTGTCAAACGAACAAAACTTTTAGTTTTTTTTATGAAATAAGGTGGCAAACGAGCAAACGGGTCACCTGATGGAAAGCAACTTCCGTTGCCCATGGACACTCGCATCAGAAGAGCTGCAGGTGCGTTACCAGCCTTTTAAGAAGGAATAGGGTAATAGGGGAGGGTAGGCAAGGGAAAAGGGTAGGGGATTGGACCTCCAGTGAACTCACTCACTCGGCGAAACACAGGGCAAGCGCTGTTTCACGCCGGTTTTCTGTGAGCCCGTGGTATTTCTCCGGTTAAGCCAGCCCATTCGTGCCGAATCATGGCTCTCCCACGTACAAGTTTACTATTTATGCTGGTACTGCCTCTAGCGTAAAAACATTGCAGTAATATATCCTATTGAAACAGACTAAATAAAACAAGAAACAAAACAATCACATCAACATCTATCAAACTAACTATTATTAACCTAGACATGTTAAACTAATATTACAATATGACGCTTGATTCAGTCGCGTAGCTAACCGAGGACCCTGGGGCAAGCAAGTAGGGTCCCAACGTGGTCCCAACCAATTTCGACCTAACACGCAAGACTTTTTAATGTACTCGTAATTAACATACTATATCTACATTGCCAGTTAGCTTTTGCAAGTTTAAGGGCCTGTTTTACTGTTACTTCACCTAAAAATATCTAAAAAATACCTTAGAAAAAAACAGAGCCTACAAAACATCTAAAATATTTTATAGAATGTAAATCAGAGATTGAGGGCCGCCTAAGCTTGGGGGCCCCGGGACGCAACACCTTGGCCCTTAAAAGCTACGCCACTACTTAGATCTCTGATTAATGGAGTAGAGATCTATTTATCTATTCGTGATGATTGATAGTTTGGGTTTCCTTGGCTCGTGACGTACTTGTAAGCTTTTAGATCATTCCTTATAAGGCAATTAATCCATAACGCCGAGATGTCATTTATTATCCTTGTTATAACGAGATCTAACGATCTATAAATGGATCATTCAATGCAAAATTGAAATTTATGATCATCATTACGAACTCTATGTCATCACGCGAACCAAAAGGGCTTTTTTTAATGAAATAAGAGGGCAAACGAGCAAACGGGTCACCTGATGGAAAGAAACTACCGTCGCGTCGCCCAATGGACACTCGCAACATCAGAAGAGCTGCAGGTGCCTTTTATGAGGTAATACGCTCTTTTCTTGAAGGTTTGCAGGTCGTATAGGTCCAGAAACACTGCTGGTGACAGTTCGTTCTAGAGTTTTACAGTACGCGGTAGAAAGTTACGCGAAAAACGCACGGTGGAAGACTGCTACATTATAATAATAAGCATAATATTACACGGATAAGCACCTTTCAAAAACGTGCTGTGTCTAAATAAAATCATGAAAACATTTTCTAATGTAATAAACTATTTACCTAATAATATATGATAATGATTTTGTTTGATCCAAAAAATCAGAAGTAGCTTAACGGTTACATCGGTGGCATAATTATTACTCACCTAATGCACGTAATTTCGATGTCAAAACGAAAAAAAACAAACGTCAAATTTGAAATTAGAAGCGACATGGCCCGGTTTTTCCCGCGCGTGTCCTGAAAGTATGACGCGAACCCGGATGTGGTCAGCTACCGTTACCGCTAGATTTTGTCAATAACATAATAGAGTGCAGTTGCTTTTTAATTATATCAGGGCTGACACAAGCTGTTTCACGAGTTTTTTTTTCGATAAAACTTTTAATGGAGTTTTCTTTTCAGAACGTCACTCTTTCACAAACACTTTTGCGATAAAGTTTTAAAATTTAAGAAATAACAACATTTTTACGATTAAACCAGCACTCGGTTCTTGCGTGTTCTTAATATTGTCTTGCATTACGTTAATAGTTTCCAATTGTTATTATTTGTGATTGAAAATATAGGCATTTTAGCGTATGCTATTAAAAAAAATAAACTTAACGGCAGGCGCCAACCATTTTGGGCTATGTACGAATTTATTAATTTGCTTTGGGTTCAGTAGATTTAAAAAAAACAGCACGTTAAAAATTTATTTCTTAATTACTTATTTATAATTATCTTGTTTAAATATAGATGTCCCAAAAACATAAGCTATCATATAACCATTAAAAATATAAAACTGGTTTGATTAGTCATAATTAAAAAAACAGTATGTAAATAAAATTTTATATTTGTTTAAAGTCGTGATTAATTTGATAAGTTTTCCATTAAAAAGTTATTTATGTCTCAAAAAAACATCGGCATTTTGCACTCTTTGGGACAACAGTAATTTGATAAAGTTGTGATTTCGGTAGCCATTGAAATCAGGCCAGTTACGCAGGAGTAATTTTATAGTGCCAAAGTATATGCGCAGTACAAAAGATCTTTTACTCTCGTAACCCAGTGACAGACAAATGACTGACAAGACTAACGAGAGATCAGGCGCAGGACCAATCATTTTTAACCTGACTTGATTAGTAATCATTGTTTGACTAAAAGACAGGCCTAGCCTAGCTTAGGTACCACCAGTCTTGGCCAATGTAATAATAATTAATTATTCCCAAATAAGTATACTTACAGCACTTAATTACTTTCGACAAGAATGTACTGTTAAACAGCTCTATATTGTTATTGCACTGAGAAATAAAAAAACTTGAGAGGTGTCAAGGGACACCCGAATGGAACGAAGTTATTTCTTATGTTCAAAAAACCTGAATACACTCAAAAAAAATTTAAAAGAACGCCATCTATTGACGCCGAGGAATACTAACAACGCGTCACTGTTTATTCTGAAAAAAACGCCATCTAGATGACGCACAGGAATACTATCAACGTCCTCTACCCCTACCATGCAGGTACTAATAAAAAAGTGTCGAGGTCAAGTATCGTTCTGTCTAGCCTTCTTTATGCCGAACGCGCGATAAGGAACTTCGTTCCAATAATATCTTATCTCATATCTTATTGTAATAGGGAACCCTAAACCGTAACGCACAGGCTCGCAATGAATGCAATAAGAAGGCGATCAAACCGCAGAGTAGGTACGGCGGGATTTCGCGAATCACTTTCGAATATGACATTGAAACTTGGCATTTTATAATTGTTATAATTTTTTAATACTCCTTATGGCCGGTTAACATTATTCCAATCCCGTAATCCAATCCAACGCTGGTTTGCTTCTGGAAAAATGTAAACGGGCACTGGATGCAATTCAGTCCAATCCAGCAGGCGCGGTCGCAGCCTGAAATATTGGAGGGGGTCACTCACTATACTAAAAATTTATTGGTAAAAATTTCCTTGTGACATTAGATTTTGGAGGGGTCATGTACCCTGTGACCCCCCCTTTGGACCGCGCCTGCAATCCAGTATCCGTTTACATTATTCCAGCAGCAATTCAGTTGGATTGTCCTTACAGAATTGATGGGAAATAAAATTTGAAAAGAAATAAATAGAACTACGAATCTGTCCTAAGAACTTCTAAAAGTTCTACAGGATATAACAAAACAAAGTGATAATACCTTATACAGTTTACTGTAAAAGCAGTAGCGTTGAAAGAGTGATATTTTGGGATTTGTATGGGCAAACGCCCCAGCGGCATGAATTTGTCCACACAAAATATTTAAAAAAATTTACTCTTTCAGTTACGTTTTCGTTTTACTTTCATAGTGAACTCTATTTAGGGGACTCATACACTCTCTAGACTTTAGAGTACGTGGGAGAACCATGCTTCGGCACGAATGGGCCGGCTCGACCGGATAAATACCACGTTCTCACAGAAAACCGGCGTGAAACAGCGCTTGCGCTGTGTTTCGCCGAGTGAGTGAGTTTACCGGAGGACCAATCCCCTACCCTATTCCCTTCCCTACCCTCTAATTCCTTCCCATCCCTACCTATTACCTTATTCCCTCTTAAAAGGCCGGCAACGCACATGCAGCTCTTCTGATGCTGCGAGTGTCCATGGGCGACGGAAGTTGCTTTCCATCAGGTGACCCGTTTGCTCGTTTGCCCCCTTATTTCATAAAAAAAAAAAAGAGTATTACACTCTGTATAATGTACGTAGGTAACAAACTACATGACCCGTGAACTTCGTAACACATTTTCTATCGTTTAAACCTTCACTGGACTTCCATAATCTATATTATATTATATTAAAACATATTTTCAAGGCTATAATTAGCAAAATCGGTTCAGCCGTTCTCGAGTTTTAGCGAGACTAACAAAAATGTATAATTAATTTTTATTTATATACACGTCACATTATTATAATAAACAGTACCTGTCGCTCTAGTTTCGGTTACATCAACTCATGTCCAGCGGCTGGACTCGATGACATAACACGGATCTCCGACATGACATTGGAATACCCACGAACAGGATTTAATGAGAGCATCCAGGACTTTCTAAAATCTAAATCTAATAGTAGTTAGTTATAGGAAGTCTATGGTTAGAAAACATAAACTTATTAAAGTCTATGGTTATAGGTACCTGATTTTTTTTTAATCTTAAGAGTTAATTTTGTTACGTGATACGTCACAAAGCAATGCAATGCATTTATAATTAACTTTCAAAAAGAAGAAGGTTCTTTAATGTTCGCCTGTGGATATTTTTTTTTTAAATGAGCCATTCAAATTTAGATCAGGCGGCAAGTCTGTTAATTTAATGACTGACAAAATGTCTTCTTGAAATAAATAAACTTTAGTTTTGATTGATTTTAAGAAACCCTGAATTTTTCATTTATGACTTTCATCATAATTCCATGGTGAGGCTCCATTTTTAACCGAAATTTAAAAATCAAGAGTTGGTTACTCTATTCTCGGTGTTTCATGTGTATCTTTTCTACCATAAAAAAATGTTTTTTTTTTTTACTCTTTTCTTCACTAATTTTTCAGTAGAATACTTGACAAAATTAAATTCTGGAGCATTTTGTCTTTACATAAAACATCCCGTGCGGCAAGAAAACTTACATAGGTAAGCCTCTTTCAGTCTTTCATCCCTTCTTAGCCCTGCAGTCTTCAGCCCTATCCTATGCCCTTGGTACAGCACAATGAAATCCCAGCCCCGTCAAGTAATTACAACTATTTACGTATAAGCTCATTTTGCTTTTCGCTTTCAGTCCGTCGAGGTGTGCTGTGCTGTGCTTGTGTTTTAATTTCGAATTTCGATTTTGTTTTTTTTTTTGTGTGCCAGGTATTTCAGTTTGGTGAGTTTTTGTGTTCTTTGTTCAAAGGTTTACTTTTTATTAGAAGAGGTTATACTTTTTATGTTTTGACCTTTTTTGTTTTCTGTGCAATCTTTGATTTTATCTTAATCTTAACTTTTTAATATTTTGTTTATCTATTCCTAGATGACGTTTGTTTCTTTTTAAGCTAGCGTTTCTTTCCTTTTATTTTGCCAAATAATTAGGTACGCAACAAGTAACTTCTGCTTGACGTCTCATGTTAAAAATCTTTGAAAATAATTTTATAATGAGATGAAATGGGGGGATATTATATAAATAGAGATGAATTAGAGAAGAATTGAAAAATGTGTCTGTCCATATTATGTTATCTCTTTATGCTTAAAGACTAAACCGATTTAGATTAAATTTGGTCGCCGGGAGTCCCATGTACCCCCGGGGTGCTTCAGCTTAACTGAGGTACACCCCTAACCCGGGGCACCCATAAAGGGTTTGCCCTGCGCACAAATAAAAGGGTACTTTGAGAGGACACGCCAAAATGTACGGTTACAGAATACAGTAAACACATTTCGGCGCAACGATATTGTTGGAAACATTTAATTACTAATAAAAAAATCATCTCGTCCCTTACAAACTGATACAGAACCACTAAGAAATACGTATTGCTCCAATTCCGCGACGATAACACGAGGCCCCACCAGTTAGAACCGGTTCTAAGTCAATGGGTCAGCCGGAACCGAACCCGCTACACCGGATGTGCCGGGATAAGCGCATCAGGTGATCTGGCTGCTCGTTTAGAGGCAATAGAGGGTGTCAGATTATCTGGCTGCTCGTTTAGAGGCAATAGAGGTATAATAATAGTATGACACATACTATAAATGAATTTGCATGTGTTTGTTACTTCTACGTGGTACTGAGCAGATTTTGATGATGTTAAATACAGTAGAAAAATGTTTAATAGGTTAGGAGTTAGGAATCCTTTCTTCATTAAAAAAATACAGTGTTTCTTTACGGTATCGTATTAAAGCTATTTCACGTGGTAGAGCCATGCTTCGGCACGAATTGGCCGGCTCGACCGGAGAAATACCACGGGCTCACAGAAAACCGGCGTGAAACAGCGCTTGCGCTATGTTTCGCCGAGTGAGTGAGTTTACCGGAGGCCCAATTCCCTACCCTTCCCTATTCCCTTCCTTACCTCCCCTACCCTGTGATTCTACCCTTAAGAGGAAATCTTAAAAGGCCGGCAACGCAGCTCTTCTGATGTTGCATGTGTCCATGGGAGACGGAAGTTGTTTTCCATCAGGTGACCCGTTTGCTCATTTGCCCCCTTATTTTATTTAAAAAAAAAGTTAAGCAGCCGGCAAGAGCTGCCGGCTTAAATATAAAGTTTTATACGAACAAATATTTTCTCTGAGTGCGGCAGCGAGTTTTGTTTTTTTTACGAAATAAGGGGGCAAACGAGCAAACGGGTCACCTGATGGAAAGCAACTTCCGTCGCCCATGGACACTCGCAGCATCAGAAGAGCTGCCAGTGCGTTGCCGGCCTTTAAGAGAGGGTAAGGAAGGGAAGGGAATAGGGGAGGGTAGGGAAGGGAAGGAAATAGGGGAGGGTAGGGAAGGGAATAGGGTAGGGGATTGGGCCTCCGGTAAACTCACTCCCTCGGCGAAACACAGCGCAAGCGCCGGTTTTCTGTGAGAACATGGTATTTCTCCGGTCGAGCCGGCCCATTCGTGCCGAAGCATGGCTCTCCCACATATATTTTAATTCCACACAAATTGTTAATTAACTTTTTCGCGTTTAGATCTGATCCACAAGATATATTTTCGTACTAAAGTCGTAGGCCAAAGCTAGCTATCACCTGTTGCTTTTATGTTGTCATCCCCAAAACCGTCCCGTCAGCGTACTAACTAGGTTGACGGGTTACCTAATTTATCATTTATTTGATGAGGACATCCGTCGTCTTTAAAAAATGTTGATATTAGCTAGAATGCGATGTTCTTTTATTTTGGGTAATATTTTTAGTTGCTTAGCAAAAGGTATCTGTTCTATCCATGTCTGTCTGTTCGCGCCCAAACTGTCTTACCACAAAAGATTTATATATTATCTATTGAAAAGTCGTTTTGAGACCATTTTGTAGTTTGTACTGATTTTTTTCTAATCAACTGTTCAACAGGTGTTTAAATATTTTTTAGTAAGACCGTCACAGTCCCGGGACAGGACATAGAACAATAATAATATTGGTATACTGACGTGGTGATATGGATAGGAACGCTTTACACCATGTCAGTCTGGCCCCGTGCTAAGTACCTGAAGGACTTGTGTTATGGGTACCAGACAACGGAAATATATTTAATACTTTTATGATATAAGTACATATATTTAAGATTTTTATGATATGATACACATATTATTTAATACACATCCATGACCCAGGAACTTATTTAGAATACCTTTTAGTTTGTAAAAATTTACGGTTCCCGCGAGATAAACGAATTTTAGTAACCGGCGTCATCTACTTAGTTTTATTAGCGGTACTCAAACTATTTTGGTAGAGGAGCCCTTTTAAGGAGTTACAGAAGTGACATATTTATATTCATGCCCTCAAAAAGAAATCTTTGAATGAATTATTGTCTCCATGCTTGTGTCAGAAAACATATCTAAAAACAATTCTTGTACCGCGGCGTAGCACACTTTGAAAATGGCTGCTGCTTGTAATATAGCTTCACTGTCAGCTAATTGGTAATATTATTAATTTCTCTGATAGGACCATTCCATTATTGCGAAGCCGGGTTGTACTAATGGGCATACATAGTAACAAGCTACACCAAATGAAGAAATTAATTAAATTAATAACAAGTCTTAATTAATTCTTGTCCTCATCAACCATAAACAATATTTTCCGTTCATTTGTAACACCGTGTATGACTTGGTTAAGATTTCACGAATTCCCCGACATATTATAATAAATATAAGGATGTCCGGGTGTCGGTTGTTAGAGCTTGTCCTTTTGCTTATTGATATGCGAAAATGTTGAGACTATGTTTGTTACTTCGTGGTAGTGGTCAAGATAATGCTGAACTTCAAATTACTTTTGTAAAGTTAATGGGAATAGGTATTTTTTACCTTTATATTTTTTTTAAAAGAAACCAACTTGGATATTACCAAAATCAAATAATTAAAAAGAGCTGGCCAAAGAACACCGATCCCCGCTTGATTTTCAAATTCCTGCGCGAACTTTAAAAATTAAAAAAAATAAATGTCAAAAATTCGTAGTTAAAAAAATTATATATATTTTTTTTAATCTTCGAAACAAAAGCTTGAAATTTACGCCCACAGCCTACAACATAAAAAAGTAGATTATGTATGTAATTAAAACAGAGTGGACAGTGGGCAGTCCATGTACGGTGTCCGGTAATTGTACACGACCGGTTTATGAAAATATATATTTTCGCGTTAAATGTAGATCATACGATAGTGATGTGCCTGCTTGTCGATTGCAAGTTAATATAACCTAAATTGATTGTCTCAGCTCTGAATACAGTAAAGTCTGTTTTTTTTGTTATTAGAATTTACGATTTAAACTTTATAGTAATTAGAGAGAGTGTACATACTTTACTCTATACCCTCACACAAATAACATATTTATACAGCAAATCGTGAAGATATTTATTTGTAAAGAGGATTAATATTATACTCAAACCTTGGGCATGTTATTTTGAAAAAAATATATTTATTGAAACTTTAGTAAATAACAAAATATGAATTTAAACAATGTGATGTTGTTATAACTTACAGAAAATAAATTAACGGGGTTAAAAAATGTGATTAAAGAATCTTATACAAAAACTGAAAGGTAAACGACCACCTAAACTTAAAAATATATTATTAATGTTACAAGAATTAAAGTAATTATTTTAGAACAAAAAATAATTAATGTTTTGTGTTTTTGTTACATTTTTTCTTTCGGGACGAATAAAAAAAATAACGATATCATCTTACATCACTAGGAACTGAAAACATGTTTTATAAAAATACTGTCGAAATTGATAGGTTTTTAAATTCCGTAAAATCAGAACCAGTCCCCAAGGCTGGCGGTAAGGATACTGTACCATTTTGTCATTGCGATACGTTCCGCATCGCAACCGATTTAGGTGTGCAATATAGATAATTGTATAATGTATAGTCTGTCAAAAAAGTGAAGAAATTTAAATGTGGCCACATCGTAGTGTCATCCCTTTTTTCTTAGATTGTTTTGAAAGAGCTGACACTACGATATTGCCACTTTTTAATTTCTTTAATTTTTTTTAAATTAATGTTTATAATGAATATTAATGTTTAATTAATATTAAACATTAATATTATTTATAGTGGCTTTCGCCAACAGCAGCAAAGGCACAAAAAAAGAACCAGGCTAAGAGGAAACTTGGTTGCTCGTCTTTTCCTAACAGGTTCTTCAGAATGTGTATTGATGGATAACCAATAGCATCATCGATTCTGTTCTACCGGTTCATAATATTTGTCCAACGCCAATGGAAAAACAAAAAAAAATGTCAAAAAGACCCTTTCAGCTGACATGCTTTTAACACTAATTAGAGGTAGAGAGAGGTGTTAGGAAAAAATTAAGAATAAGTTTTGTTTTTCAATTTAAATATACTTATTAGCTATGTTCTTCTTAACCCCAACTAACGATAGGCAATACGTGTCAAATATTAGCAAAATAAACCTGTAAGTTATTAAAATAATAATTGAATTTAACAATAATTTTTAATTTATTTAACATCATAATGTAACAGAATCTGAGAACTCCCGTCCTCAAGACAAAAACAACATCACTTGATTTGTTCTGGGGCGGACGCCGAAAAACGTCAGATGTAGAGCAGACGCGCAAAACATAAGAGATAGCGATTTGTAGTTAAAACTTAAGACTTATCAGGTAATGCTCGATTTACACGGGTGACGCACGATTTACGCCGCACGGCGAAAATCGACCATCTAAATGGCAATTCGACTACGCCGCATGCGGCTAAAGTCGCAAACCCCAAAGTCGTGCGGCCAATGGCCGCATGCGGCTGGTGACTAAAATAGTCTGTCTGTTACCTCTTCACGCCCAAACCGCTGAACCGATTCTGCTGAAATTTGGCATGGAGATACTTTGAGTCCCGGGAAAGGACATAAGTTTCTTTTTATCCCGGAAAAATGTACGGTCCCCGCGCGATAAACGAATTTTGTAAAATTCGTTATCTATAAGTCTTTAATATTTCCCTCATGTTGTGGAAAATCATTTCCTCATCTGATACAATATTGTCTCATGCATATTCATCAGCTGGGTGTAAACAAGAAAAATGATTTGAAATATGCGGAAGACAAAGAAATTGATAGTTACATTTATCATATTACTGTTTATATGCTAATGTTGTGTCAATGTGTGACACACTAACCATTAGTGATATAAATCTCAATAAATACAAAGTTTTCCTATTTTATTCTGGGGCGTGTCTTTTGGAATTTTTGTATAACATATTATTACAATTATGTTTTACAAGTTATTGTATTTCGTGTACTTATTCCGCCCCAGTATTCTGTTACTTTGAAAAACACTGTTCTATCATTTTTAGACTAGCACGAGTCGGCGCATGAGTACCGAAAACTATTCCACCTCAATTTTTTATACGCTCCTCTTCAAATTGCCCTCCTTATGATATAAATGCATGTTGCCATGGCGCAACCCGCTGCCATATTGTTTAAACAAACATTGTTTAAACAATTGCAAGGAATTGTTATTTTTCAACCAGACAATTTTTTTATATTCTTTATTGAAATACCAATAAAAAAAGGTCCTATAACTTTTCACGATAAAGTTAATATTTTTAAAGATATTAATTTTTAAAGGTTTGAAAAATCCCAAATTTGGGTACTTTCGACCCAAGAAAAATATAAAGATAAAAAAAAGATATAAACAATGATTTTTTTTTAAATCTCTATTAATAATATTATTAAGTATTGTATAGAGAATTTAAGAATATATATAACTTAGACATTATTTTTTTTTTATATATATTTTTCTTGGGTCGAATGTACCCAAATTTGAGATTTTTCAAACCTTTAAAAATTCCTTTAAAAATATTAACTTTATCGTGAAAAATCAAAGGACTTTTTTTATTGGTATTTCAATAAAGAATATAAAAAAATATGTCCGGTTGAAAAACAACAATTCCTTGCAATTGTTTAAACAATGTTTGTTTAAACAATATGGCACCGGGTTGCGCCCTGGCAACATGCATTTATATCATCAGCAGGGCAATTTGAAGAGAATCGTATAAAGAAATTGAGGTGGAATAGTTTTCGGTACTCATGCGCCGACTCGTGCTAGTCTATTTTGTCCCAACGGTATAGAATTGCAACCAATACTTATAAATACGTAAAAGTGTTGATTTTTGACCAATCAAAATTTAGTGGCTTATTTTCATAAGTCAAAACTTTAAGGCACTGTTTTTATATCCTTTTGTTAAAATTGTCCAGCTTCAGATTTCAATCTTTTTATTTTTCTTTACTAAAATAATTCTCTAGTTCGCTTTACGACCTCCCAGGGGGTCGCGACCCACAAGTTGGAAAACACTGCTTTAAAGTGATGATCATATAATTCAAATCTTTAAAAAATGTTGTTTTTTAAGGAAAGTAAACAAATCTTAAACATTCACACATCACACGTAAAACAAGTAAAAGTTAAACATGAAACTATGATAAATATCCCTCTATGTAATGTGTATCGTTTATTCAAGTAATATGTATGTAAATTCGCAGCGTCTGAGGCTGTGGTTAGATTAATTAGGCTTGTCGAAGCTGGTTTCTAAATACTATCATTCAAGTCCTAGGATATTGGTCTAAGTTTCTAGATTCTGAAGTGAAACCTGTAGCGGTGTTATGCACATTTCAAAAGGGAAGAATATAATAAACTCGCGTCAGAACACCCTGACCTTATCAAAATATATTTATAAATGAATTATGATTTTAATCTTCCCATGAAAACAGAGTGGTGTTATTTTTACTAATATTATAAATGCGAAAATGTGTCTGTTTATTAACTCTACACGCAGTGGCGGATTTACCAATAGGCTAAGTAGGCTGGAGCCTAGGGCGGTAAATTAAGAGGGGCGGCAAATTTAGCCCCATTTTTTTATCTTACCGGAATAAAAAATCCCATCAAAACATTTCTTGTAAAATATTGTCGAGACGACCACATAAGGTTTACGGTCTTCAAATTAAAAATACTGTTCTAAACATTCTGCCATCCAGGTGGCGTGCAAAAGTCAAAGTAAACATTTAATATACTTAATATTGAACATTATTTTAAAGAATTACAAAATTAGAATCTACAAAACAATGTCCATTATTATTAAATTAGCATTAAAATATCCATTAGAAGTCAAAATAAGTAAAATTCATAAAAAATAAGTAGCAAAATGTCAAAATTACAGTAATAAATTCAATTATAATTATCCATTAGAAGTCAAAATAATGTCAAAATTACAGTAATAAATTCAATTATAATTATCCATTAGAAGTCAAAATAATGTCAAAATTACAGTAATAAATTCAATTATAATTCATATATTCTTGGATACTATAAAAACTTTTTTCTGCAAACCATTTTGTAATTTCTCTTTTGAATACTAGGTTATTAAGGTCTTTAAAATGATTTGGCAATTTATTATATATTTTGATGGCATTAATGTATACATTTCGTTTAAAAATATCAAGCCTACACTGGGGCATATATAATTTAAATTTATTTCTTGGTGGGGCGGTTCTTCCATTTGCATTTGCACTTAGTATAAAGTATTCTGGATGCTGTTTCACAAACACATTAATATCTCTTAAGTACATACAAGGTAAAGGTAAAATGTGAAATTTTTCAAATAATGGCTTACAGCTATCCAGTGACCACGCTCCACATATTGCTCTAACGCATTTTTTTTACCATGTGAATTATTATTTTTTAACAAAAAATTAAAACCGACTTCCAAGGTAAAAACAAAAGTAATATTCTTAAAAATAATCTAAAAAGAATCAAATAATTCTTATTCGTTATTATAGTGCCGTCTTCAGACTTCGCCTAAACCTCAACTATTTCTGTACTCTGAAAAAAAATAAAGCTATTTTTTTTTTTATGACATAAGGGGGCAAACGAGCAAACGGGTCACCTGATGGAAAGCAACTTCCGTCGCCCATGGACACTCGCAGCATCAGAAGAGCTGCAGGTGCGTTGCCGGCCTTTTAAGAGGGAATAGGGTAATAGGGGAGGGTAGGGAAGGGAAGGGAAGGGAATAGTTGAGGGTAGGGAAGGGAATAGGGTAGGGGTTAGGGGATTGGGCCTCCGGTAAACTCACTCACTCAGCGAAACACAGCGCAAGCGCTGTTTCACGTCGGTTTTCTGTGAGAACGTGGTATTTATCCGGTCGAGCCGGCCCATTCGTGCCGAAGCATGGCTCTCCCACGTATAAATATTATATGTACTTTCCCGGGACTGCGCTGAAATTGGGTTTGGAAGTATTTCCAAACCCAATTTCAACACAATCGGTTCAGCGGTGTAGGTGCGAAGAGGTAACAGACAGACAGACAGACGAACACATTTTCGCATTTATAATATAAAGTATGAAAGTATGGATATTAATGCAAATTAACTGCAATTGCTCGATGCAAATTAACTCGAATGGTTACAACTTTCAACGACGCAATAACTTACACTCATCTGTTATTAGTTTACTTATAGTTATAAGTAGTTGAGAACGTTATGTCTAGACAAACTCGACAAGAGTTTTTAGGCATATCATAATATAAAATTGTAATTAGATGTAAGATTTGAAGAAGTAAATAAATAAATAATAATCGCTTCCTCCTCTGCCTTGCGCCGGTGGTAATTGTCCATCTCGTGTTACATTTACTGTTAATAACAGTTCGGGCCGGACCAGTTTTTAATTGCCACCGAATCGGTAGCCTTGATGCAGATTATCGCAACTTCGGAATTTCACAATCTTGAGCTTTCATTCATGACTTTCGTTAAAGTTGAGCTTTCAATCATGATGAGCTTTTAAGGGCTATTTTACAGGGAACATAATATTCCAAACATATGGCTGAAACATCTTATCCTAGATCAGCCTTTCCCAAAGTGAACGATAACGCCCCCTTGTGGGCGCTGAACGCCTAAAGACGGACCCATAATAAAATGGTGGCGTTGTGTTGAGGCTTGGAGGCAGTAGACAAAATAAGTTTGGGAACCTCTGTTCCAGATTATATTGTACTTCAATAGAAATTGTCCATCTTTCTTTACTTCTATGTCATCTTCTGTTACTGTTAAATTTCAGATCATGTCGCAGAACTGCCAAACGTATTCCACCAGCCGGGACGCGAACAACAACACCCTGTACCACCCGGCACCCCCCTACACGCAACGCACCTACACGCCGCCCGCCGCGCAGACACAGAACTACCATGTGAGTATCTCCATGGGCGACGGTAGTTGCTTTCCATCAGGTGACCTGTTTGCTCGTTTACCCCTCGTATATCTCCTGAGCCCTGAGACCAGGCGTCTCAAGGTTTGGGTATACAGGGTTTAACAAAACAAGTAATTATACTTTAGGGTGTGTATGTGTCCCTTATATACAGGGTGTAACAAAAATAAGTGATAATACTTTAGGGTGTGTACGTGTTCCTTGTAGAGAGTTCACTGTGAAAGTAGCAGCGCTGAAAGACCAAAATATTTTTTCACTTTTGTATGGGGAAACTCGTGACGCTCGGGCCCTTGCCCATACAAAAGTGAAAAAAAAATTCGTCTTTCAGCGCTGCTACTTTCACAGTGAACTCTCTACAAGGAACACGTGCACACCCTAAAGTATTATCACTTATTTTTGTTACACACTGTAGAGTTTACTGTAAAAGTAGCAGTGCTAACATTTTTAAAGAGACATAGAAGTCAAAAGCGCTGCTACTTTCACAGTGAATTCTGTTATAGGAACGCTTATGCATCCTCTTGCTTTAGGTATTAGTTTGATATATAATACAATATTATCACCTTAATATTATTGTCGTGCTCAAAGTAGAGTTTCACATTGGAGACTGGTCATTAATGCAAATGACAAATGGGGTTATGTGTACAATATGAAGGAGCAGTCTCTTTTCTTGTTACTCAGTGGGACGGATGACTGACACGACTGGCGAAAGATCAGGCGCATAACCGACTTTTTACATGCCCATCCGACGCATGGATCATCTTACTTGTCAGACAATCAGATAATATCGCCCTGCATTGTACTAACTAACCAAACTTGGAAACATCTTTCCAACGCGAGAATCCAACCCACGACCTCCAAGTCAAGAGCCTCACTCTAAACAACTGGACCACGGAGACATAACACAGTGCTTACGACGTACTTTCAGTGAGCGAACTTTTAATGTACTTAAGTGTTATCAATCTAGAATCACGATCTGATCACGCTCAGTTTTGGCCGGTTTTCCTTGATGCCAATCTGTTACAGTTACGCGATGCAGATCTAAGTGACTAAGAGGTTTTTAAAAAGGTTGCATTTTAGGACAGTTTGTAAAATTAAAATCGAGTGCTGTCCTTACACGTCCTTTATACGTGGGAGAGCCATACTTCGGCACGAATGGGCCGGCTCGACCGGATAAATACCACGTTCTCACAGAAAACCGGGGTGAAACAGCGCTTGCGCTGTGTTTCGCCGAGTGAGTGAGTTTACCGGAGGCCCAATCCCCTAACCCCTACCCTATTCCCTTCCCTACCCTCAACTATTCCCTTCCCTTCCCTATCCTCCCCTATTACCCTATTCCCTCTTTAAAAGGCCGGCAACGCACTTGCAGCTCTTCTGATACTGCGAGTGTCCATGGGCGACGGAAGTTGCTTTCCATCAGGTGACCCGTTTGCTCGTTTGCCCCCTTATTTCATAAAAAAAAAAAAAAAAGTGAGACGAGAATGTAACGTTTTTCAGTCATTATTAAGAGTCACACTCGGAAATACTAAATATTACTGCAATCAATGAAAAGTTTGGCGGAAAATATATTAAATGGAGTTTATTTCGAAACTCACTTACTAATAACTTAAATGAAGTTAAGTGATTATCTAAGGGCAAGGAAACTCGGAGTTTACACGCAGGGAAAATAAACTTTAATGTTAAGTAATAAAGACTTGAGCTTTAAAAGGTAGAGTCCTAAAACGGCCGTTCTTAGATACAATATTTAATTTTACTTTAATGAAGATTTGACATATTAAGCCAATTAAATAAATAAATAAATAAATAAATAAACGTTTATTCCTCTTTTTTGACCATTACACCACAAAAATAATACAATTAAAAGACGAAAATAAATACATTTAACGTACTAGTACAAGATTGCAGATAGAATACACAATCGACATTCCACAATAAGTAAATGTTACAGTGTATAGTGTATACGACAATACAAAAATATTATGCATATTTATTAGGCATAATGAGATTTCAAAGTCCAACGAAACAAGGCAGGAAGTGTAATGATCAAAAACTGAATTGGCATCCACTCAGGTAGTGACCGCGATTCGCAGTCCCTGATTTTCAGTGGATCCAGACTGTCAGGTGAATGACAGACCACACAAGTCACCAGTCCTCTTTTAATAAATATTATATAATACAAAATAATATACATATACCTACAGACATATTGTGTACTAATTGCTAAGTATAGGTACTTTACATATGTGTACTTTATGTAATAACTTCAATAACTTAATCACGACGCGAACCCGGAGGAGACGGGAGGAGACGGGAGGCAACACCTGCCGCGCTCTCCGCCGCCCGCGGAGTAACATAGAATATCATTGTATTAAGCTTCTAAATTTTCTGTCACACTCTTGATTTGAAATCAAACATTCAAGTTATAGTGAGGGAGCCCTAGAACATTTGTGATTACTAACAAGCTATTTTTTTATGAGTAGCTACTATTAACCTATAATAACTATTAACCTACCAATATACAAAAAATCTGCTGGTTAGGGTTCCGTTTTAGGGTTGATTACAGAACCCTAAAATGGAACCCTAACCAGCTGATTTTTTGTATATGGGTAGGTTAATAGTTATTTAATTTAAGAGTAACCTTGTCCTACAAATAAAATAATCCATATTTCAGAACCATCAAGTCAAAGTATGAAATCCTTTCTATCTCTGTTAGCTACCACTTTCAAATTTTTCGAAAATAAAAATGTTGTTCGTCTTATCAAAATGTAGCTACTCACAAAAAATTCGCTTGTTAGTAATTACAAAGAAAATTGTTCTAGGGCTCCCTGACTATTAGGTATTCGTAAAATATCTCAAATTGCGATCGATATTATAAATTCTGTTTTCTTAATGCCAGATCTGCGGGGCTAAAATGGTCGCTTTGAAGAATCATGATATGAATCATAATATGATTCATTTTTCTAAAATCGCAAAATGCAACTCTGCTTGCAATTCATTTCTGTATTTTTGTACTGATTTGACATTTGTCAGTTTGACAGTTTTGACAATTCATTTGCTGAATTGATTGAGAGGAATTGCTAAATGTGACCATTTTAGCCCCGCTGTCGGTTCTCGGCAGGTCCGTTACAATATATTTGTAATGACGTAGCTGTGACGTCAATATTCACGTGGCCACTCACAGTACACCGTAATTAAGACGTAGGAGGTTAGATACAGACCGGAGTAGCGGTAAACGGAGCATACAGCATACTAACCAACACGTCTTCTTTATCTCTTCTTTATAAAGTCGCTGATCATAAATATATAGAATTGCCATAAGCGTTCGATAATAATATGAAGTCGACGTTCGACTCGTGTACTGTTTCGATAGATTTTGATCGGCGATTCTATAAATAAGCGACACAGAAAACGTATTGGCTGGCTCTGTTACTTTTTGGTATTTAGGGCTAGTTCGTTAGCTTCTTAGTTTAAATCAAAATGCGCCAAAAGGCTTATATTCATCAAAGTAGGGGTTTCATAAAACTCTTTTAGTGCTGCTACTTTCACAGTGTACTCTATACAAGGGTTAATACACACCCTAAAGCAGCCATACCCAAAGTGTGTTCCGCGGCGCTCTGCGGCTCCGCAAACTCCGCGAGCAATTACACATGAATCCTTTTTGGGTTCTGTACCCAAAGGGTAAAAACGGGACCCTATTACTGAGACTTCGATGTCTGTCCGTCTGTCCGTCTGTGTCCAGGCTGTAACTCAAGAACCGCTGTAGCTAGACTTCTGAAATTTTCACAGATTGTGTATTTCTGTTGCCGCTATAACAAATACTAAAAATAAAAATTAAATTAAGAAATTTAAAAAAAACCCCGCCAAACATCTTTAAAAAGTAATGAAATAATATATTTTACTGACTTTAAGTTTAAATAATTCCTAAGTGTAAAGTGATATTTTAGTCCATAATTGTTGTCACGGTGTGTCGGGGGACCGCCAACAGTGTCTTTTGCATGTCACTGATTGTCTCGATTCGGTTTGCTGTGAACTGACCCATAAACTATAATGTTATGTGAAATCAAACATCTACATTAGCGGTCCCCCGACACACCTTGACAACAATTATGAACTAAAATATCACTTTACACTTAGGAATTATTTAAACTTAAAGTCAGTAAAATATATTATTTCATTACAGTTTTTTAAAGATGTTTGGCGGGGATTTTTTTAAATTTCTTAATTTAATTTTATTTCGTGCTTTTTAAACTTGTGCAGAGTAATTTCTATCAACAGGATCATAATATTAAATCCCAATGAATACTATCTAGGAATGTTCTTTTTGTATGAGGCCATCAATATGAGTCCAAACATGAAACCTCCACTTTGGGTTCATATGGAGCTCGGCTCCTATATAATCCAGGTGATGCTGCAGCAGCAGCATGCAAAAATTTATTGGTTATTTACATCTTACTAGTTGTCGCAATTAAAATGAGCCCAAACACGAAACCATTGCTCTAAATTGCTCATTGGTGAGGAGTTGGGTATCATATTGATTACCAGGTGATGCTGCAGCACCAGGTCAACACGAACTAGAATGCAATAAAACCCACCAAACTACTGCACGTTGCTAATCGGCCCTTCACGAACCAGATGAACCGCGATTTTTCAGCACGGATCAGGCTGATGATGATGAACTATAGCCAAGAACACTCTCAATTAAGTCAGCTTTCAAACAAAAAAAACTAGATCAAAATCGGTCCACCCGTTTGGATGCTACGATGCCACAGACAGACAGGCAGACAGACAAACCGACAGACAGACACGTCAAACTTATAACACCCCTCTTTTTTGTCGGGGGTTAAAAATAAATATTTAAGAGGGGCTCCCATACAACAAACGTGATTTTTTGGCGTTTTGGCTCGTAAATCGTAATCAATAATGGTAGCAGGTAGGCACTTGAAATACTCACAATATTCTTAATTATATTTGTACTTTAATAATTAATAATGAAATTAAAATTATTTAAATAAAAAGGGGGCACCCATACCAAAAACAAAGTTTTTTGCCAGCTTTCGCTCAATAAGGGTACGGAGTCCGACTCGCACTTGGCCGATTTTTAGGAACTCATCAGACACCAGCATGGAGCAACTTTACAAAACAACGCCAGTTTTTTTTTTCGGTGCAAAATCCATCATTGGACTTCTTGTCACAGTGGCTCAAACTTTTTCATTTATTTTAGGGTTCCGTCAAAAATTTTGCATTTCAAAATGGTTCCGCCACTAAAAAAGTTGCTGCCCTAAAGTTTCACTTTGTTTAGTTACACCCTGTATTGAACTGGAACATTCTACAAAAAGTTCAGTTTAGTACTTATTGTGTTGGTCGTTCAAGTGCCATTGGATCTTAGTCAGGTTTTTTGTTCGGATTATTCTCTATAGTCTATTTCATCATTACTCACCTTAGATCTGGGATTAAATTACAGTAATTACGAATGTTTATTTTCTTATAAATTCTTCAAAACGTTTGTTTAAAACAAACGTTTTTTTCGCATTTAACTAATGCGAAAAAAACGTCGCGAAAAGTTTGCGGGAAAAATATTCTCTCTAACGACTCCGGGGAAATGGCGTCGATAAATTTGTGACTTCGGCCCACCCGCCACATGCCCCAAAACTTTTCCCTCACTAATATTTAACGAGAATTTAATGGCACAATAAGTTGATGTTTATCTAATTAGAGAAAATAAATTATTACCAGTCATTAGACAGTCATGAGACGAACTGCGAAAACATTTAAGACTAGCTGTGCCCCGCGGTGTTACCCGCAGTTTATTAGGGCAAAAAATTGAGATAAGCATCAACTAACTCCATAGCAAAAATTAAAAATTAAAAAACGCCCCAGATAACCAGAAATATTAGGTAATAAGTAATAACAGTAGATCCTTTTTGTAGTGTCTTTGCGTAGGTTTTTTCTTTGGAATAAAATGTAGTCAGATCTAAAGCAGCCTAAACTTTTGGTTTAACATATTGATAGGTTAGTTGGAGCCCCGTAGATATAGTTCCAATCTACTTGTAGGTACCTAATAAATTCAATACGATACGTCTAGTCAGAATAGCGCCTATTTAATGTCTATTAAAGCGTTTTAAGAGCTATAGTTTGAGCCTAAGCAAAATAGATTTGGACTCTACATAATTTTTACAATACTTCCACAAGACAACAAATTAAAAAATATTGCTACAAAATACTCAAGAAATATTTTAGATTTGTTCGCGTTAAGATTTGTATAGTCTACAAAGTAAATTAATGATTTTTTTTTCTGAAACCAGCAGAAACGGCAAAGCATTATACGCGTACAAAGAAGTTTTTAATTAAAAGCCGGTGAAGGAGTCCTTATGCCATTTTCTGTTTTGTTTTTATAAAAAGTGGGTTATTTTTATTCTGTACCTCGGTAATGTTGTTGTAGATTACACTGTTAATTATTAGTAGGTTTATACTAACCAACTTGTGGTAAATTGCTTGTTAGAATGTGTGATTAATAGAGACAGGAGACAGACATAAAATTATTTACTTTGCTGAATATGAAATATTAATATTTTGTTATTATAATACATAATAAGGTTGGGTTGCACCAGAGGCGTGGCTAAAGTTATGGTCAAAGTTATGGTTATAGTTAAGGCTAACTTTAACCTTAACTTTGACCACAGAATTTGACAGAAGACGTTGCTGGTCCGACAAGGATTTATAAGAACGTGGGCGCGGGCGCTGCTGGTAAAGGAGAACTGTCAAAAATGGCGTTTTTGTATGATGACAGCGTTAGTTACTTTTTTCGCCACGTGTATTTATGGCCTTGTCGAGCTCTATGGTTATGGTTAAATATGGCGTCTTGATGGCGTCCATTTTTTAACCCCCGACAAAAAAGAGGGGTGTTAGAAGTTTGACGTGTCTGTCTGTCTGTCTGTTTGTCTGTGTGTGTATCTGTCCGTGGCATCGTAGCATCCAAACGGGTGGACCGATTTTGATCTAGTTTTTTTTGTTTGAAAGCTGACATGATCGAGAGTGTTCTTAGCTATAATTCATCATCATCAGCCTGCTCAGTGCTGGACAATTAGGGTTTATCTGGTTCATGAAAGGCCGTTAGCAACTTGTAGTCGTTTGATGGGTTTTATATTTCATTCTAGTTCGTGACATTTGTGAATATACAATATACGTATACACATAATAATGGAAAGTTGACCTGGTGCTGCAGCATCGCCTGGTAATCAATAGGATATCCAACTCCTCGCCAACTAAGAGGAGAGGTTTCGTGTTTGGGCGCATTTTAATTGCGACAACCAGTTATAAGTAGATAAAGTATAAACAGTAAATATTTACATGCTGCTGCTGCAGCATCACCTGGATTCTATAGGAATCGAGCTTCGTATGGACCGAAAGTGGAGGTTTCATGTTTGGGCTCATATTAACGGCCTCATCGAAAAGGACATTGATAGATGGTAATCATGAGAATATGATTCTGTTGATAGGAATTATTCTGCACTATAACCAACACAAGTTTAAAAAGTATGAAACAAAATTAAATTAAGAAATTTAAAAAAACCCCCGCCAAGACAACTTTAAAAAGTAATGAAATAATATTTACTGCCTTTAAGTTCAAATAATTCCTAACTTGTGTAAAGTAATATTTTAGTCCATAATTGTTGTTAAGGTGTGTCGGGGGACCGCTAATGTAGATGTTTGATTTCACATAACAAGTTTAAGGATCAATTCACAGCGATCTGAATCGGGATAGGTAATCAGCGACTTGGCGGTTGTAGGTTGTAGTTTACTTAGCGGTCCCCCGACACACCGTGACAAACAATTATGGACTAAAATATTACTTTACACAAGTTAGGAATTATTTGAACTTGAAGGCAGTAAATATTATTTCATTACTTTTTAAAGTTGTCTTAGCGGGGTTTTTTTTAAATTTCTTAATTTAATTTTATAACTTTAACCAAAGATTTGATATTTTGCATTGTAGTTAAAGTTAAAGTTATAATTAAAGTTACACCCTAAGAAACCCACCCTAAGAATATTGTGTGGCATGGACATGGCGCTTGCGAGTTGCGATACATTTGGTATATCCTATACGTTTTTGTTTTCTTGACTTGACTTTATACCTTGTAATTTGTAAACCCTGTTTTTCTTAATGTGTCTAGGGCAGGCCGGGTTCCCAATATTTTTGAGCCTGCGGCGCAGTTACACCGTACACGTGACCAAGATAGCTTCGCAATCTTGGTTATCCATCATAATGTAAAATGTTCATTTTCGTAAAATACATTTTTAATTAAGTTTTTAACGTGACCACGTGCTTTTGCAGCAAGTGACAGCGAAAGTCCTCTTCGGCAGCGTGAAAGCGATCAATGACCTCAAGCGGCAAGAGAAGGCTGGCCGCGATGAGCGGCGGAAACACTAGCGCCATCTGTTAGCAGGTACACACACTTACATGTTAACTAACCTAATGTCGTAGTTCTAATGTTGGCCGACAGATGGCGCTTAAAATTGATTTTATAAATGTTATTTTGCTGAGATTATGAATTTAAAAATCTAATCATTTATTTTTTCTGTTTCAGATGTTATGAATGTGATATGATTTTATCTATGCTAAGCTAAGGTATGATCTCGGAAGAAAGAAAAATACTATAGGAATGGTGACTCGTCGTGTTAGCGCCATCTAGGGGTGGAGATTTTATTTTATGAAACCTGTTTCTCAACTCTAGATATAGATGGCGCATTAAGTCTATTTAAGCTAAAATACTCAAAATTTTATGGGGGTTTTTAGTCCCAGTCGAGGCTACGTTGTATCACATTATTTTAATATTAAAATATTCTAATATTTTTGTAGTATTGAATAAAGGAACGTTTATAGATTACGAAAGGTCCACTCAAATCTTATTTGAAATTAATCTGACTTCCAGGGTGAGAGTACTGTATAATTATTAGATATGGCTGAAATATTTTCACGGTGGACACTGGACGGCAGCACTAGCACAGACAATAAACTAAAAGTTCCACGATTCGTTTCTGTCAATATTCTGGTATGACGTGTCACGTCACACGTGTGCAACATGTCGGATTTTGGTCGGTTTATTTACTGTGTGTGCTAGTGGCGCCCTCTGCGCTGAACTTTTCGTAACATTCCCTATTAACTAATCGTTTACGTAATTTACATGGACAACTTAGGGTGGGGTTGCACCGGAGGCGTAGTTATAGTTAAGTACAGTTATGGTCAAAGTTATGATTATAGTTAAAGCTAACACAGAATTTGACCCATGTATGTTGCTGGTCCGACAAGGCTTTAAATGAACGTGGGCGGGGGCGCTGCTGGTAAAGGAGAACTGTCAAAAATGGCATTTTTGTATGATGACAGCGTTAGTTCCTTTTTTCGCCACGTACATTTAAAGTCTTATCGAGCTCCATGGTTATGGTTAAATATCGCGTCCATTTTTTACTTTAACGTATATTAGTGATTGAAGACTTTAACCAGAGATTTCACATTTTCCATTGTAGTTAAATTTACAGTTATAGTTAAAGTGCAACCCACCCTTAGTAAGTATTATGCTGAATAGTATAATATAATATACCGGGTGTAACAATACTAATAAGTGACGTGTAGTTCGCTGTGAAAGTAGCAGCGCTGAAAGAGTAACTTTTTTTCTATTGTATGCGATTTGGGTTTATCCATGACGCTCGGGCGCTTGAATTGAAAATTTTCTCTTTCAGCGCTGCTACTTTCACGGTGAACTCTATACAAGGCAGTGATGCCAGATTGGGGGGAATCCCCCCAAATTTTGGGGTTTTTTTAGGTGATGGGGGGAAAATTGGGGGGAACAATTTTTTGGGGGGATTGTTGGAGGAAAAAGTCTGGGAACAGACGGCGAAATCTAAGTACTATGGTCCCGTTTTCACCCTTTGGTTACAACTTACGGAACCATAAAAATGATCAAGGAGCTCGCGAAGATGCTGATTCTGTAAAGATTGGACGCTATTGCAGAAATAGTGTACATTCATCGTATCCATTTGTGAAATTCCCATTTATAATGAACAAAAACTTTCTTTTATAATTTGTGGGGGGATTTTTCTTGAAATCCCGAATTTTGGGGGGATTTCGGGGAACACTTGGGGAGAAACCGAGTTGGCCGTCTGGCAACACTGATACAAGGGACACATACAAACCCGAAAGTATAATCACATAGTTTTGTTACACCCTGTATATTATGGGCCATGTCATATTACAATATTGTATAAATTACAATGAATATAATTCTTTATAATATTTAGGACTGAGGTTTATTTTGCCATGGTTGAGTCCGTCCACATACTATTTTTAAGAGTCCCGGTGCCATCGCAGTTCTCGTACAAACGTAATACCAAGATACTTTCCCATACGAGAATATTTATCATATTAATTGAGTTATTATTCAGCTTTAAAGATAGTAATTACCTAGGTTCCTACTATCTTAAGCTGAATAATAACTCAAATATTATGGTAAATATTCTCGTATGGGAAATTATCTTGGTATTACGTTTGTATGAGAACTGCGATGGCACCCGGACTCTTAAGGGCAACATACCTACTTACTTAAAGTTTACATAAAAATATTTTTGTATTATTGTTTGTTAGTGTTTAGTGTTACTTGAATATTTTGTATCGAATAAACTTTTATGGTGATTTTTTTCTTATAATCCCTTGTAAAAACACTTCAAATCTGATTTTCATCTGAATACGTGGGAGAGCCATGCTTCGGCACGAATGGGCCAGCTCGACCGGATAAACACCACGTTCTCACAAAAAACCGGCGTGAAACAACGCTTGCGCTGTGTTTCGCCGAGTGAGTGAGTTTACCGGAGGCCCAATCCCCTAACCCCTACCCTATTCCCTTCCCTACCCTCAACCATTCCCTTCCCTTCCCTACCCTCCCCTATTACCCTATTCCCTCTTAAAAGGTCGGCAACGCACTTGCAGCTCTTCTGATGCTGCGAGTGTCCATGGGCGACGGAAGTTGCTTTCCATCAGGTGACCCGTTTGCTCGTTTGCCCCCTTATTTCATAAAAAAAAATACAAACAAAATCAAATTTGACCGAAATGTGACATTATAATAGGATACTATTACTGCCATATTACTGCAATGTTTGAAAATATTGCAGAGACAGCACCAGCATAGACAGTAAACAAAAAGTTTTGTTCGACGTTTGACAAATTTTGAAATGACGTATTTACTGTATGTACTAGCAACGCCCTCTGCGACCTTTGCGTAATATTCCCTAATTATTACGCTAATTTTTACGCTAATTACGCTAATAATTACGCTTCCATCTGATGTGTGTCATGTGTGTGATATGTGTGCAACAAGTCGAATTATTTACTATTTATACGTGGGAGAGCCATGCTTCGGCACGAATGGGCCGGCTCGACCGGAGAAATACCACGTTCTCACCGAAAACCGGTGTGAAACAGCGCTGCGCTGTGTTTCGCCGAGTGAGTGAGTTTACCGGAGGCCCAATCCCCTACCCTATTCCCTTCCCTATCCTCCCCTATTCCCTTCCCTACCCTCCCCTATTCCCTTCCCTTCCCATCCCTACCCTCCCCCATTACCCTATTCCCTCTTAAAAGGCCGGCAACGCACCTGCAGCTCTTCTGATGCTGCGAGTGTCCATTGGCGACGGAAGTTGCTTTCCATCAGGTGACCCGTTTGCTCGTTTGCCCCCTTATTTCATAAAAAAATAATTGTGCCAGTAGTGTAATATTCCCTATGTAAAAAGTCGGTCCTGCGCCTGATCTCTCGCCGGTCGTGTCGGTCTTCCGTCCCACTGGGCTATGAGAGTGAAGGAATAGAGAGTGCTCTTGTGTACTGCGCACACACTTGAGCACTATAAAATTACTCCTGCGTACCTGGTCTGGTTTCAATGAAACTGGCCATTATTATTATTAATATTCGGTAACATGGTAACATTAGCACATTCTGAGCATCGTGTTCATTCAGATCTGATACAGACTAACCTAGTTATGATTGCGCTTCACTATGTCATAATAATTATGATGGTGATTAAATCATGCTGTCGCAAGCCTGTCCCCGATCTGCTGCTCATCACGGAGTCCGGTCACGGGGGAGCCATGGCGTCAGCGACCTTCGTTGTCGTCATTTGGAACTATTTGAAATAGGTGAAGGAACATTAGAATAGAAAGAATACTATTTGAATATCAAAGCGTAACTATCTATCGGCTGTATTGAGAGAGTATTAATGATTACTTACTTAAATTTAAATTAATGAGAGTTGAACTCTATAGTGAATAGTCGACTTTTTTCTATCACACTTAAGTAATGATTAAAATATAGCTCGTGCAGCCGTAGCTTTTATAAAACTATGTTTTTTTAATGAAATGACCGAGCAAATGAGCAGTCGAATCACTTGGTGGTTAGTAGCTACATGGACTCTCGCACCAAAAGTTGTACCTAAGTAAGTAAGTTGTACCTAACTAAGTATCTAGTTTTGCGAGTTGAATTAGAAGATGAACATATTAGAACCTCCTCTTTTTTGGAATTTGATTATACTTACCTACATACGTACTTGTAATAATAGGTTGGGGAAAAAGTCTTCTCGCATTATAATTTATAATAAGTACTTACTATGAACTTGTCATAAAATCTCTTGGGCTATACCAATAAATTGTATCTGGCTGATTTTGGTATCATTAAAAAGTTTTAATTTTACAGAAGACAATTCCAAATTCAAATTAGGTAAACGTGAGATTTTCATTTGTTTTCCTTATTGTTAAAATGAGTGATTCTAATGAAGAAAATTTTAAAATTTTATAACAAAAAAAGGTAAAAACGCAACACAAGCCGCGAAAAAAAGTGTGGTGTTTATGGACATAATGCAGTAAATCTGTGAGAGTAGCGCAAATTTGGTTTAAGCGTTTTCAATCCGGAAATTTTGATATCAAAGATGCACGTCGCTCTGGTCGCGGCCGGAATTAATCAACAGGTGTGGTTTTTCACCATGATAACGCTAGACCTCACACATCTTTAGCTACTCAGCAAAAATTAATGGAGTTTGACTGGGGGGTGTTAATGCATCCGCCGTATAGTCCTGACCTTCAGATTTCCACCTGTTTCGATCGCTGCAGAATTCCTTATGCAGTGTTAGGTAGACAGCACAAGAGGACTGCCAAACATTTTTATAGCAATGGAATCATGTCCCTACCAACAAAATGGCAAAAAGTTATCAAACAAAATGGCACCTATGTACTTTAGTCAATTGTAAATAAACTTTATAAAAAACCTTTTGGATTTTTAAATAAAATGCGAAGAAACTTTTTCCCCAACCGATCGAAATCGAACTGCTAAACATTATTTACACTGACTGTACTCTGGTAAACAATGTACATAACAGTAAATAAAGTTCATTGGCCGCTGAGCTAAATATTTGGGTGTATATAAGTGCGAACTGTATGGTGCAAAGCAATACTCTCTCATACGCTCCTTTTTGGGGGAATTCTCTTTTGTTTGGCTATAATCAACTAATAAATAATGCTATTGAATACATAAACTCAAGTCAATAACCTTATATAGGAACTAGGCGTTAGTAATTTTTTTTAAATGAAACAAAAAGTAGAGATATTATGTTATATTTACTTGACAATAATAAATATATGTAAGTACATCTAACTAACTTCCGCACTCAGAGACAAATTTTATTTACTTATCTGTAAAAAATTGAAGATTTTGACCCAAGCTCCATACATAAACTCTTTATTTTTAATTACGATTTTGATTCTGACGTTAGTTGATTCTACATAATATGCTAAAGTCTCAGGTCTTATAGTATGAGTAGTTATAATGGGAAAGCTGGCGCGGACGGATTGAAAAGGTCCTTCGTACATAATAATAGAGGAGTGGAATAATAGTAGAGGTGCATGGACGAACTTTGTAACTAATATTATATTATATCTGAAATTCGCCAACCTACCTTTTTGATCTAACCGTGAAAAAAAGGCCAAAGGTTTGCTAAACATTTGTTTTTTTTTTTCAATAGATTTTCAGGAGAATCCAGCGAATTAATTATTTAAGTGTGTTCCTCTACATTTTGATCTAAGTATATAATATATATAAGCAAAACAATATAAAATTTCTTGTGCTGCAAATCCGTAAAGAAAACAAAGCAAATAAAGCGCAATTTTTTAATTCTATTTAATGAATTATCTGATTATCTTTTAGATTAAAATAAGTTAAAACAGAGTTTAATTCTATTTAATGAATTATTTGATTAACTTTTAGATTAAAATAAGTTGATACTTAGGATAGGTAAACCAATTTCAGTCGTTAAATCTTAACCTCCAGTTTCTGACGTATCTCAAATGGCTTTTTAAAACGGCCATTACGATTCACAAAACAATTCTGGGAAGACAACAAAAGTGTATGTCCGAATGTCGGGGGTCTTTCACCGGACTGATGACCGGGGCCCGGACGACGTCACTCCATGACATCGGACAGTTCGATCATTGATAGTTACACCGATACGAACGTCTTGTGACGATCGAGTAAGTAGGGGAAAAGATGGGTAGAGTTATAGTAGAGCTATGAAAAAAGAGTAGGTATGTTCTAAGTTCTAACACACATCTTACAGCATAAAATATGTAACAATAAGAAAAGATCGAGTTAAACTTACGCAAAACTAAACACATATTTCTCAGTTATTTCTCCGTACTTATCATAAAACAGGTAACTTTCTTAAAACATGTTCTTTTGCTTTTGCTGCACTGCATATACTTTTACTTATAAATAATTTATAAACAGTGCCACTTCGGAAAAATATATATTTACAAACAAAAGATTCATTTACCTACCAAAAAGGAAAGAGTTCCTTTCACACCGTTCAAAAGCGAAAACTATTATTCTTTGGATAGTAACTGACATTCATAATTAGTAATTAACTAATTACATTGTTTGATAGGTATATAGGTAGGAAGGTACTATTACCTAAGTTTACTTAGGTTTAGTGACAATACCTTCCTACCATGGTAAATCATTGTATCATTTTTATATGAGATCATGTTTAATGAATCATTAATTACTCAAGTAAAACAGACTTATTTTCATTCCAGGGTTGCTCTCCTAAAGTAATAAAATCTCATAATTTAACGTAAGACAAGCTTCGACGAAAAGAGTAGATGTTGACAGAACTTTCCTACGAACAATAAATTCAGTCCTGAGTCCTATAGATAAGGTGCGTTACGGTTCGGTGTGAGTGTCCGTCTCGAGAGCTTTTCGCTACAGCACAAGCAATCACGCGAGATCATCGCTCGCACCGAGGTCTCATAACAGTACTCTGTTCCTCCCGGCGTTATGTAACTAGTCCCTCAGCGCCTGCCCTCCCCGCACCACGGGTATCCGGCCAGTATCTGGATCGATAACAAAAAAAAACCCGCCAAAAAAACTCGTTCCCGCGGGCACTGACATTGCCGCTAAAATCGCCGGCCGCATTCGGAATTTGAATATCGAATGTGTCCTTTGTGTACAGAGTAAATATTTTTACTTTTTTTCGTGACATGAAACGGGCGTGAACATGAAACTATGCAGGTAATTTGACCACTACTACTTACTTCTAAACTTGACTGTACTATCGCTACACTATCACCCCCACCCAAGTTATGAAAGTCAAGGTAGCATTATTAATTCAAGTGAAATCTAAACGCTTGCTTTGGAAAATTAACATGAAAGTTGTTGCAACATGCAACTTTCATTAAAAAAATATTATTCCATTTTCAAATTTCAAAATCCATTACATACGTATTTTTTTATATACCGTACTTATTTAAAATCTTTTTTTACTGCCACACTCAGAGTTGAACATTTTACATTAATACCTAAATTTATTACAATGCAATTACTTACCTACCTAATTCTTGAACATTTTCACTGCCCCATAGATTATCTGTCAAACTCTTCATTAAATTGAAGGTAATTAAATGTCTCTTAGTACAGCGGTAAGCAGTGTCCATAAAAATAAATGTTGTAATGAGTAAACCCGTAAAAGTTTAGCGGAGGAAATTCCCATCTTGGCTATTGAACAAGTTATCACCTAGTTAATAAGATGATTCATCCCGTATTCAAGTGTATTGCAATTTCGTAATTAGAAGTCAAAACTTATTACCGTTGCTTATCAAAACATCAGTTTTAATTAGTTAAGTATTACCAGTGCCAGATATATTTTTTATGAGTGTAGGCCACTTTATTTCCGCCGCCCCTTATACGAAATCTGCGCCCGCCCCTAGGCCGCGGCCTATACGGCATGTTTATAAATCCAGGGCTGTCTATTACTTTATAATTTAGTATTTAAAGTCAAAATACAGTGCTTATTTTATTTCTTAATCTCTAAAGTGCGATCTTAGAGGGTTTTACAAATGTTTTTACTAACTGACTTCTCCAGCAGAAGGGCTATGTATTTCAATTAGTGGTTTTTGGTATTTTTCTTTGTTTGTCATTTCTATATAACAATTATTTTCAACTATGTTTTGACTACGGTTTGCAAGATTGTTTTAGTGCACTTAACAATGAACAATTACTTAATATAGTTCATGTTAATATAATCGACTGATGCCTATTCCGTTCAACGAAAGCTTTCTGACGTGTTTTAAGTAAGCACTTTTTCTTTTTCAGTTGTTTTATAATTTTGATCATATTATACAGAGGTGAATGCAAATCTATTGTTAAAAATGAAAGTGCTGTGGAGAACACCACTCACAACTGCCCTTTCACAAAAATCATTGAAGACATCTTCAAGATAAATAAAACCAACATAAGTAAGAAAGATGAGGCCGGCAACAAAATATTTCTTGATGCCGTTGAAAATTTCGACAGAAGACACGCCAATATTAATAAAACTGACGAAGAACTTATAAACACAATCATAGCTTCGATTAAAAGAATAAAAGACAATATAACAAAGAATTCCAATGAATCTTCAATGAATGAAGCGATAATTATAAGTAAGAATGCAACTAACGTGAAAATTAAGAGCGGTGTAGAAGAAAAGATAGACTTTAACAATAATATAAAAGGCAACACAAAATTTGATATAGAAAATAATAAAATGAACCAAACAAAATACGTAGAAATATTAACTATAGAACCAAATAGTACCATCGTTAATAACAAAACATCGCACATTCTAGATGCATTAAAATATATAATGCCCATGTTAAATAGTACTAGAGCGCAGGATCTTCATAGCATAACTATAATAGAAAAGAAACTGAACAAAAACCAATCGATATCAGAAACTAAGAATATTTCTACCATCGTAGTCAAATATTGTGATAAGGATAATAAAACGAAAGAAGATGTACATGTTTTAGATAAAACGAAACCAAATGATCATGTTTTAGACAAAACCAAACCTAATGACAATGTTTTAGACAAAACGAAACCAAATGATCATGTTTTAGACAATCCAAAACTAAATGATCATGTTTTAGATAAAACCGAACCAAATGATCATGTTTTCAATAAAACAAAACCAGAGGTTTTAGATAACACTAACAACATGAGGCCACTAATGCAAGAATCGGAGGATTATGACTATTTAGACGCAGACTACGATGCTAAGGACGCTGGAAACTTCTCGAAGACCACCAGGGAAATGTTGGAGGCGGCGGAGTATGGTATGCAGAAAATGCACGAACTGTATGGAGTTTTGGAGCCGAAATTGTATTATATGGGTGAGTTTCTGTATATTGTAAAGATAGTTTGTAAAGATTGTAAAGATATCTAGTTGAACATCTATTAGTTATTTTAAATACATTACTGTATTATAGGACAATCACAATGTCACGGTCCGCATATTTTAGTAATATTTTTTGTGTTAATAATATTAATTTGGTGTCAATACTAGAATGACGATTGAATATTATATTAGTTTCCCCTTTTTTTACACGACTATGTTTTTTTGAAAGTTTGCCGGCTCAACAACCTGATGGATTTAATTGTGAGATGAAGAGAGTCGTTAAACTAGAGTTTCTGTGAAAGTGACCCTGAGTTTAATCAAAATGCAGTGTGCTGTTGTAGTTTTTTAAATCACCGCTCAGTGGCGCTGCCGTCCTAAGCATAAACAACGCAATCGACATTTTTTTACGAAATTGAGTTATTAGTATATTCGGAATCGCTAAAACAAGATCTACCAGGATCAATCACTCGTTTTTAAATATCTTCTATAGTTTTCATTTTATTGTTAGTCATAAACAGCGTATGTGATATTTTCCAAACTTATTACTAGTAATATACGTCATCATAAGCAAACATGCGTTTTTTATGTTCTCCTTTACCAGCAGCGCCCATTGACATCATTGACATATTCATTTAAAGCCTTGTCATATGCAAAGTTAACATTTAACGGCACCAAAGAAAATAAAAATATTTGGAATATTCCTGTTAGTTTCAAAGGGACAATAAAAAAAAGGAATAAAACTTTAGGCGCGAATTACTGGAAAGTTGCCGCCATGCAGATGCGTTGTTTATATATGGGCGGCAGGGCGGCCCTAGGGAGTGGGGAACAGGGCAATCGCCCAGGGTCTTGCTCTTGCAGGGGCCTCGCAAGGTATATTTTCATAAGATAAAGGGCCTCGCAAAGACCTGTCGCCACTGTCACCGCTTTTATATTTCATGGGATATTTTACCCGGCTGCCTAAAAATTTACCCAAATTTTCTGTCAGGTCTATCGCTAAACGAGAAGGACCCGGCTCGCTACGTGGCGGCCTTCAACGCGCCCTCCGAGGACGTCGTCAGGTACTCCCGTTTCGGGTACGCCTCGCTCCAGGCTGCTGAGAAACTAAAGGAGCTTACTGGGTAAGTGACCAAGGCAATTTTTTAATTCCAATTTACAAACACTACGAATTACGAAAGAGTATCTTAGTAAAAAAATCGATCTAGCTAGGAATCATTTTTAGAAAATGGCATTTTATTCGCGTTTTATCAAATACCGAGCGAAGCTCGGTCAAATAGCTAGTATAATAATAGCTCCCACACTGGTTTCGGTGACGGTGGCCGGTTTCATTGAAACCAGGCCAGCTACGCAGGAGTAATTTATAGTGTCCAAGTGTGTGCGCAGTACACAAGAGCACTCTCTATTCCTTTACTCTCATAACCCAGTGGGACGGCAGACCGACACGACTGGCGAGAGATCAGGCGCAGGACCGACTTTTTACATGCCCATCCGACGCATGGATCATCTTACTTGTCAGACAATCAGGTGATCAGCCTGGATTGTCCTAACCAAACTTGGAAATAACATGTTTCCAACGCGGGAATCGAACCCACGACCTCCGAGTCAAGAGCCGCGCTCTATACCACTAGACCACGGAGGCGTCTAATAGCTAGTATATAATTATACTGAATCAGTATAATTATATACAATCAGATTGTATTTAGATGGATTGGTTGTTAAAATCCTTGTAAATTATCTACGAAAGCAGGCACTGTAGGTAGTTAATAGAATAAAAAATCCTTCTGTACATTAGAGGATGCTGGATGACAATTATTTAAAAATCAATGTATCGTATTTACAGTCGCAAAATAAACCATCACCTTTTTAAACTTAATTTATAAATAGTGTTAATAGTGCAACATACCAATCATAAGCGCTAAAGTACAAACGCATCGTAGACATCTTACCGCGAATAGACTATAATGTTTTTTCATATTATAATATTACCCATCATACAAGTATTTATGTAAATATTTACATTATGCAAATGTCCCATCTTCCGTCGAAGCCTGTTTGACCTACATCAAATATTACTACGCGATGTCCTTAGCATATTCCTCAACCTTTGCCTCACACTTCCTGCCATAGCCTGGAATTTATGCATATTTTGTGATTTTATATATAATTATATTAATTAATAGTCTCTTTAACTTTTAATAATAAAAAATATTTTTAACGCCTCTGATCTGGTCCGCATGCGGGTCACAATATGCTCCTGGCCAAGCGCGTGTTGCCCGCGTGACAGGACAAAGATCATGAAATGATAGAATGAGGACCAGGGCCCTGATTCATGAGGACCAGGGCCCTGATTCATGAGGACCAGAGCCCTGATTCACAATGCGTAATTCGACCATAAAGTTAATATACCTAGCGGAATAGAGCAACAATCTCGAGCTGTCAAATGTAACCGAAATTGGTTTTCATCTGTGTGTAAAAATATGTGTACGTATACACTTACACAAGCATGATTGAACATGATTTCTATGAGATTAAATTGTCAACGTGCGGCACGTGCCGACTGGACTTCAAAAAAATAGTGCTGCTGTCATGTATCACACGTCTCTTTTTACCACGCAGTGTTACTGATAGTGACATCTCTCTTGCTCAGGCCTTTGTTTCGACGTCCAGTCGGCACGTGCCGCACGTTGACAATTTAATCTCATAGAAATCATGTTCAATCATGCTTGTGTAAGTGTATACGAACACATATTTTTACACACAGATGAAAACCAATTTCGGTTACGTTTGACAGCTCGAGATTGTTGCTCTATTCCGCTAGGTATATTAACTTTATGAATTCGTCTCGGCTTCGGAAACTTCACCGCGCAACACTGCAGATCCGCGCGCGGTAGATGGCCGATGACACGCAAGACCGGAAAAGCGCCCTCACTCTCATACAAGCTTCTAGAATTTTCGTAGAGAGTTACCTCTCTAGTCTAACCTAAGACTGAACCTATCCTAAGGATCCAATATGTGAACTGACCTTAGGGCTTAGGGTCAAACGCAAATTTTCTTTTTCTGCCATATTTTTCTAAACTATTTTCCCTGCCGGCTTTTTATTAGCTACAAATTATGTCTTTCATAGTACGGCCTGACAGATCAGCCGTAAACTCAAAGTAATATCCTATACTAATATGTATTCTGTGGTAATATTTACAGCAGAGGCCTTTTAATAAGTAATTTTCTAAAGTTCGCGAACCTCTGCGATTACAACACATCCTGTACAGAGACATACAGGATGTTGGCAACATTTGACATCTGTATATATTATTTACTCATCAAGACGACCTTTGCGTCTTGTAAAGCGAAACTGGTATCATCTGATTATTTTCAAAATGGCTACTAAAATTACTTATTTCTCTTTTTACACAGGCAACTTTTTTTATGTTTCTATTATAGCTTAGGAAAGTTGCTTCCATAGCACAGGTTATGCTCATTCTATAAAATCTTAAAAATTCACCGGTTAAAAAAATGAAAAGAGAATTATGATGATTTATTTTTGACTTAATTTATAAAAGTGACCTTTAAAATAATCCTCCACAAAAAGGTCAAAGCTTCACAAAATAAAAGGTATTTTAACAGCTACAATCACGATTTCAGAATACCTTCAGAGCTGGTCACAATTTCATCACACTGACCAACAGAACCGTTTGCTAATTAAAGAACAAAAACCCGTGTCCGATGAACCGTTGGGACCCTCAGCTGTAATACAATAATAAGTAACGTTTTTTGCTGACCGACCATCACGTCTTGCTCTGTAACATAAAGTACTGGTCATAATGACTTAATATTTACCGGATGAAGCCCGCAAAGTAGCGCCAAAATTTGTCTATTATATTCATTGGGTTAAAAAATATAATTTGTCCTTTTCCGGGACCACACCAAGTTTCAGCAAAATCGGTTCAGCGGTTTAAGCATGAAGAGGTAATAGACAAACACACTGTCGCGTTTATATTATTAATAAGGATTAATGTTTTTAAACTTAACTTTAAGAAAAACACCGCTTTGCGGCGACGTAGAGACGCCAGACATTGCTTGGACGTTGCCATGGTAACGTCGCTGGCTTCGTCGCGGTGGCGTCCCGGTGAGTTATAGCCCTAAAGCCTACGAATAATAAAAACTAAGCTTATCAAATGTAAATTAAGTTTCAAAAAGTTTGTTTAATAATTTAATAAATCGTGCAAGGTCATTCATAGTGTCAGCTCAAACGCTGCTTTTTTTATTTTTGGAATACTTTTTTAACATGATTAAGTTGATATTTAGTATATACTTGGAATTCGGGAAACGAAATAAGTTACTCTTCATCCCAGAAAAATGTACGGTTTCCGCGCGATAAACTTATTTTGGCGCAACGGAGTTGTGGGCGTCCGTCGATTTTAACGTCTACCAAATTGTCACTCAAATAAATACAATGTTAGATGGAATAATATACGCGGGAGAGCCATGCTTCGGCACGAATGGGCCGGCTCGACCGGAGAGATACCACGTCCCCACAGAAAACCGGCGTGAAACAGCGCTTCCGCTGTGTTTCGCCGAGTAAGTGAGTTTACCGGAGGCCCAATCCCCTACCCTTTTCCTTTCCCTACCCTCCCCTATTTCCTTCCGTACCCTCCCCTATTCCCTTCCCTACCCTCCCCTATTACCCCTAAAAAGGCCGGCAACGCACCTGCAGCTCTTCTGATGCTGCGAGTGTCCATGGGCGACGGAAGTTGCTTTCCATCAGGTGACCCGTTTGCTCGTTTGCCCCCTTATTTCATTAAAAAAAACTTGATTTTCATGTACATTGTGTACGCACCTTTACAGTATTATCTGCAAGTCTCGATACTTGAAATGTGTTGATTGGTTTGGAAATGATTGTCTGTTGTAAGCGGCGCTGATGCGGTGTGAAATCACTCTAGTTGGGTGATCGCTAGCTCTAATTACTTTTTTTTCAAAATGGACGCAGAAAATCACGAAATGGAATCCGACAGAATGCTGAAAAGTTTCTAATCGAATTACTGTAATAAAAGAGTTAGTTAAGTTTTTGTAGCTGTCTGCTTAACAACTGGACTGGTATATCCACTAACGTGAATCAACATTATAATACGACTAATGTAGCCCGCAATTTTATAAGAAAGCGATCTGCCGTACTTTTTTCTGTAGCAAAATAGACTTTAGCGGTAGTGCACTTTTTTGGGTTGGATAAAAACAATTTAAACACTCTGTCTGAGTCCACCGCCGGCGCGGCGTTTCTACGCCGCGCCGGCGAAACTTATTTGAATGTTGCTTGTGTGCATATTGTTTCGTATTCATTTCTGCCGGATTGCAATTTGCAACCTGAGGTTTTTGCCAAATAATTTTCTATCAGAACCAAAATTAAATAGCTATTTAATCGAAGACGGCCAAGAGGCTACATCGCAAGTACAATGTCATGTTGCGCAAATGACAATGAAACAATTTCATTCTGTCCACGTCCGTACATAGCCTTTACTGTGTCAAGTCGGCCATGTTAATGTACTCGTTGTCATAGATGTCGACATGGTAATGTCATTGTACGCAACAATAATATGCTGATTGCTCATGTACTATCCGAGAAGTTGATTCCTAGGCAGATGGAGGACCTAACGGCCTGTCCACATCTCCACGTCACGACGTCATCAACGTGGAACGGTTCGGTAACGTGGCACGGTACGTTGTCGTGACGTGGAAATTTGTGTCAACGTAACGTAAAAATGCACGTCACGATGTAGCAACATCGTACGTCACCATGCCTTGTAAAACTGCTACATTCTTCACTACTTATCTAGATATGGACCGCACAATTTTTTCACGTATCGTATCAAACTTTGATACGTGGGAGAACCATGTTTCGGCACGAATGCGCCGGCTCGACCGGAGAAATACCACGTCCTCACAGAAAACCGGCGTGAAACAGCGCTTCCGCTGTGTTTCGCCGAGTGAGTGAGTTTACCGGAGGCCCAATCCTCTATTCATTCCCCCCCCCTATTCCCTTCCCTTCCCTACCCTCCCCTATTACCCTATTCCCTCTTAAAAGGCCAGCAACGCACCTGCAGCTCTTCTGATGCTGCGAGTGTCCATGGGCGACGGAAGTTGCTTTCCATCAGGTGACCCCTTTGCTCGTTTGCCCCCTTATTTCATTAAAAAAAAAACCGATAACAGTTAACATTGAATTAGCCGACCAAATGCTGGTTTCTCAAATGCCTAGGAATCATTTTCCTCGATGGTACATGCAGTGAAATTGACTAATAGGTAGGTGGTAGACCTACGTTATTTAGTTGGGTTATGTCAAGTCAGTGTAGTCTTCCAACTGGGCTTAAGTCGATTGTAGAGATTTTGTAGAGAATCAATATGAAGATGCGAGAGTTATTTAAGCGAGATCTTTCCATTTATTTATCAAAAAAAAAATACAAATTAAATACGCGTGATTAAATCTTATGAATCCGGTTTTATTTCGGATGTGGCAACTGCTTATTCTGGATCCTACTCTTGCGACCGTTTGTGTAACGAACGGGTCCCATGTTAAATGACCCTGATGTGGTCAAAATGGATTTTAAGGCACACCGGATTCGAAGGAAGAAGAAAACTTACCAAATGCACATGATAGGCCTATGAATTATGATGGTCATTGCAGGTCCATCATAAGCCAATTTGTAGAGGTTTCATTAATGTATTGACATGCGACTACGAAAATGTAGAAAGGCATTTTTTTTTATGAAACAAGGGGACAAACGAGCAAACGGGTCACAACTCAAGCAACTCCCGTCGCCCATGGACACTCGCAGCATCAGAAGAGCTGCAGGTGCGTTGCCGGCCTTTTAAGAGGGAATAGGGTAATAGGGGAGGGTAGGGAAGGGAAGGGAATAGGGGGGGGGAATGCATAGAGGATTGGGCCTCCGGTAAACTCACTCACCCGGCGAAACACAGCGCAAGCGCTGTTTCACGTCTGTTTTCTGTGAGAACGTGGTATTTCTCCGGTCGAGCCGGCCCATTCGTGCCGAAGCATGGCTCTTCCACGTATAAATGATAAGATTCTATGATCGGCAGACAGCATTTTGTTTTGCCATAATAATTATATGACTTATTTCAGGTCTGAAAAATAGATATTTTCAAATTGCAGTACGCAAAATATCAATACAATCGGTCCAGCCGTTTCGAGGAAGCTTGGCATTAAAATCCATAACACGAAATTATAATTTTATTAAGTATATTTTACGCTAGAAACAAGTATCCCGCAATATTTTAAACTAATAAAATAACTGATACTTCTATTGATAAATCTGAGCACATAACTAATAGTAGTATTAATAAAGCCTTAATATTGTTGCAGGAAGCGGGTGTTATGCCATTTCCGCCACTTTCACTGCGGGGAAATGCCTGCGATTGTAAATAATCTAGCGCATGTTGCATGCAATTCTCAGATTACATGTCTTTATGTATTATTTATTTGACTCTTAGATGTTGGCCGCAACTCCATTGCGCGAAATTATAGAATAAAATATTCTTTAAATTAAAGATATATCGACTTGGACAAGTTTTCTACAGCATTTTTCAATGACATTGCGAAAAATATGCGTAAATATAGCTCGGACGACTAGTCTTGATCTAATTATTATTATATCACAAGTGTTTTCTCAAACTTCAGGGCTCACAGTAAAACAATTCGCACGTTTTCGCAAGAGTATTGTCTTTTATCGTATTATACTTATCTGCTAATTGGAGATCATCCATGACATACATACGATTATAGTATTGGCCTTACGCGTAGCGAAGATCTAGATTTTTAAAGTGTTTTACTTACAAGATGAGATTGAAAAAATCCACATATTTCTTTCTATCATTATTGACTAGGTTAACTACCAACAGATACCTCTCTAAACTTGTAAATAGGTAGTACCTTAGATATATTATTAAATAATAGGTAGTTACACTGGATGAACTTTTTAATTGGGCATAATGAATGATGATAATAATTATCTTTTGCGTGTATTAAAAACATAATATTATTGTTAGCCATTTTGATCGTTACGTCATAGAAATTCGAAATTCAAAAGCGTGAAAGCAGACAATGGTTCTGTCATAACCGGCGGAGTTAAACCTGTTCAAATTAACCGGTGGTTCGAGTTAACTCGTCGAGTTAACTGGCGGTTCTGTAACCGGCGAAAGCTGTGGAAAGCTCCGGAACGCCCGCAGCCGCAGACAGTGTTCGCTTACGCAAATGACGGTGCATTTGATATCCAATTATTGGTTATAATAATAGAGTGTTATTATTCTAAAAATTAATATTGATCTAACATTTTATTGGCTTTGTAAAATACTAGACTTTTTAGCGATTTAAGCGTCAAATAGTAACTGGTGGATATAAACACTCTCCTAATTCTAACAAAATATGGATGAGTTATTGTACACGTTTTAAAAAGTTGCTTTATCCATTCGTTTTTCTTTTTTTAGTTTTCTTAAAAGTAAAAAATACTAATTCTGAAGTTGCCAGCTCATCCAAAAAAAAGTTTTTGCGGATATTAAAAAATTGAGAGACACAATTATTAATTTATTTATGTGATGTTTCAAATATAATAATGATAGTGTCGAATGAGCCTACAATAACGACAGGCCGGAAGCCAGGCGACACCTAACAAGAAATGCCCAATTTGGCGGCAAACGAGACGCAAACAACATTCCTCACACTTCCAGTCGGAAATAGAAAGTTATGGGCACATTAGCTGCGAGTATCAAAATTTATTGGTTTTGCTATATGACGTAAGATTGAAATGTAATTTTAAAAGTTATGGTTTTTGCCCGCGGCCATGTTTCTTTTTATTCTCCCCTCTCTCTCGGTATTTTTTTAATGAAAGAGAGCTAATTTCTTCTAGACTTTCTAGAATCTAGTAACTTGGAAGTAAATGCGCTTTCTGTAAAATTAACCGATTGTCAAAAAAGAGGGCCATTTATTTTGTAATAACTTTTTATTTTCTTCTTGATATTTTAAAAAATATTGTTTCAACTAAGGGTTGATTCGGATCGCAATGCGACGCGTAGATGCATTTCTAAATTTATATGGATTTGACAGATTCGCAAGACGTCTCCCGCAATTGAAATCTGTCAAATCCATACAAAATGCCGCGCCGCGCCTCACCTCGCCTCGTCGCGTTGCAGTCTGAATGGACCCTTACAGTTCGAAGAAGCGAAGAATAAATAAACTTTTTATTGCTTTCACACACTTCATTAGATAATGACGATAAAATCGAATATCCTGAATAGATATTAGTCAAGATATTAGTTTTGTATAATAATAGCTCCCACACCGATTTCGGTGACGGTGGCCGGTTTCATTAAAACCAGGCCAGCTACGCAGGAGTAATTTTATAGTGCCCAAGTGTGTGCGCAGTACACAAGAGCACTCTCTATTCCTTTACTCTCATAACCCAGAGAGACGGCAGACCGACACGACTGGCGAGAGATCAGGCGCAGGACCGACTTTTTACATGCCCATCCGACGCATGGATCATCTTACTTGTCAGACAGTCAGGTGATCAGCCTGCATTATCCTAACCAAACTTGGAAATAACATGTTTCCAACGCGGGAATCGAACCCACGACCTCCGAGTCAAGAGCCGAGCTCTGAACCACTGGACCACGGAGGCGTTTTGTATAAGTAATATCATGATTATGGTGTAACTCATTTACAGGTAATGCCTCTCGTGTGTTGCGTTTCCAAACCTTACTGCGGTACGCAGATACGAATATTAATTTTTTAACTGTTATTAAATGAAAATTTTGACATAAGCCCTATACATTATCTATCAAACTCTTCATTAAATTGAAGGTTAATCGTCATTAAATGTCTGAGTGCAGCCGTTAAACTCCTCACCCTTAGGCCTTCTCTTAGGGTTATAACTTCTATATCTATCTATACATATTATAAAACAAAGTCGCTTTTTTCCCTAATGTCCCTTTGTTCCCTTTAATCTTTAAAACTACCCAACGGATTTTGATGATTCTTTCTTCCTATAACCTTCCTCTGATAGCCCATTTCAGAGGAAGGTTATAGGCTATATTTTATCACGCTAAGACTAAAGGAGCGAAGAAATAGAGGAAAATGTGGAAAAAACGGGAAAAATTATTTGAAAGGGATAACTTGAACGCGCTAATCTCAGGAACTACTGGTCCGATTTGAAAAATTCTTTCAGTGTTAGATAGCCCATTTATTGAGGAAGGCTATAGGCTACATAAGCAATTTTTATGTTATTTGGCACATATAAGAAGTAAACCACGTGAAGGATCATAGGCTATCGATTTTAATCATTTTTTCAGTGGCTATATAATATTTTATACCCATGCGACGCCGGGGCGGGTCGCTAGTAAATTTTATACCTCACTCCCTAGTCGGATTCTTCTGGCCCATACGTGTCGAATCGCTCTCTCTGCGTAATTTGTTTTATCAATTTTTTTTTAAGAGACTTTCAACACTCAGTGTTAATGTCAGCCTCATAGGTGAACACCGTGTTCCCTACATAAGGGACATATCTAAATAACTATACATATTTATTGCCTCTGGGACAACGGCTCCAAAGGTATACTGTTGAACCGTTCTCTCTGCGTTAGAATTGAAATACATTTTAACTCCTACCTATTCACCTTGACCAGTCCGTCCGTCTGTCCGTGTGTTGTTAGTTGTTACACAAGAGCGCATCAGCAGGTGAAAGTCGGGCCTTGCACTTGAAAGCGAAAGGTGCGACCAGGGCTGCCTATTTGCATTGTGTAAGTGCCTGGAAGTCCGCAGTTTGAAGTTATTTATACAAAAGTCTGACTAGCACAAAAAGTGTGGTTTTTCAGATAGGCCCTCATCAATTCATAAAAAATATGGTTTTCTTTTTATTTTAGTATGATATTCGTCAATCGTCAAAAAGTAAGAAGTAAAAAGTTTTATGGACTACAGACTGAGGGAACACTAGCCCTCCGTTCATGTTTCAGGGGTAAGTTAGTTAAGGTAAACCATGCCTGGGGGTAAGTTCACATTGACCCGAAGGCTTAGTTTTTTGCAAAGTCTTTCAATTCAATGTGGATCTTCTTGTGTAGAATTGCCTCGTCCAATTGCAATGTAAACTGACTTTTACTTCATAGAGCAAACTATGGTTTATTAGCGTCATGTCTGTTGAATATTACGTATTTTTAATAAATTATTTACCATTTTTTTAGAATGAAATTGTGTCAAATAATATAGTTTTGTGTCAACCCTAAGCAAGTTGAACGTTTGCTTAAGTTAATATCCTTGTATTGTTCCAGCTAACACGGTAGCCAGTTAACTGCACCTTAAAGCGTTCACTGTGTAATTTAACTGCCTCACTAATTAGTAATTATTATGTACGGGCGCCTAGTATTATGTATGCTTATATATGCGGAAAATTGGGAAAATGATTTACATACAAGAACATTTCTTGTGTTGAAAAGAAAATGAAATTATGCGCGGATAGAGCTAGGTAGAAGGAATGAAAAAATATTTTTGAAAAAATTAATAAAATCAGCCAAGTGCGAGTCGGACTCGCGCACGAAGGGTTCCGTACCGTTATAGACGAAAAATAACCCAAAAATTGTGTTTTTGTATGGGAGCCCCCCTTAAATAATAATTTTATTTTGTTTTTAGTATTTGTTGTTATAGCGGCAACAGAAATACACAGTCTATGAAATTTTCAGAAGTCTAGCTATAGCGGTTATTCAGTTACAGCCTGGAGACAAACAGACGGACAGACAGACGAACAGACAGACGGACATACATCGAAGTCTCAGTAATAGGGTCCCGTTTTTACCCTTTGGGTACGAAACCCTAAAATTCGCTTACGAGTATCCGTACATTTTCCGGGACAAAAAGTATCCAATGCCTTTTCACGAGGCTTTAAATAGATTCAAAGTTGGATGTTTACAAACAAAACATTTTTTAACCAGAATTACACCATTTTTGTTAAACTCAGTAATATTTTTAAACACACCAAAATAGCTCCTACAAAGTTTGTATAAAAAATATGTACTTATTTTGAAGTTTTACTCACCACAAAAAAATCAAGATGGCGCAAATTCCCTCCAATTATTCGCAAGAAGAGCGCAACATATTTCCCCAATCTGATCTTACTTAATCACTTAATCACGTAACTAATTGTTGCATAGCTTTCTAGTTCCCGTGCGACACTTAGTTTTTACTCACCATTGTAGAGCGATATAAGTTTTTCCGATCATGTAGAAATCTGTACCCAATACCATTGTATTGATACGGAAAGTGTACATGCATTGTTTTAGATTGGTGTAGAAAAATTGCGGCTTGGAGGTTTTAGAAATCCAATGGCGATACAATTTTAAATCGAGTCAAAATATTACATTTTTGTATGCAAAGTTGATATAAATATCAGTTTTGTGCGTCGAAATTATGGCACCTAAGTCCTAACTATACCACCGTTTTATTTATCAAAAGACATAAACAAGCATGGTCAACTTTAACCACATTTATTACCTGTACATGAAAGATCTATTCTGTGTATAAGTAAGAAGCTTATACATACTTTCGTTTTTGACTACCAAGCGACTTTTCTAACGTAGTTGATAAAATATCAGCTGGTCTTAAAAACAAAACATTGTAAAATTATAGAGTCGTAAACACAGTGTGGATATTTTTATAAGTAAGGGGGCTACGGTCCGACCGCACTCATAGAGATTGATAACTACTTAGCTTTATTGAGAATTTGACGTGTACATGTATGTAGTCACTCTACACTACAGCACTGTAGTGTAGAGTTTATGTCAAAATCTTCATTAAGTTAAAGTTAAGTTATCGATACTAACATGATATCATAGATGCGAAAGGGTTGTTTTTCTCTTTGTTGTTTTTCTTTTGAAATTAGGGGGATAACGAGCTTACGGATCTTTACGCCCAAACCTCTGAAATTTGGTATGGAGATAAGTTTAGTCCCGGGAAATATTTTTATCACAGAAAAATGTGAGGTTCCCACGCAATAAAGGAGTTTTGGTCGTCTAGTTATTAAAATGTCTAAGTATGGATGTAACAGGGGTAAGCTCCACGAAAATAAAATAGTTTCTTGCTACCACGTAGCCAACGTCCTGAAATATCTAAAACACGCGCTAAACCAAAACGTAACGCAATGGTGCGGAGAAATCGATCATACTCATAATCGTTACGTCGCGGTACCGCCGTCGCACGCGACGTGACACAGCGAGACACGCATATATTTATTACTAGTTACTGTTATCAGTTACTGATAATAGTAAATTAGTTACTTGAAAGTTATAGGAAGAGTGGTGCTACGATGCGTTGACTGGAAAGAGTGGAAACAGATTTTTCATACCTAACCAACTTTAATAAGCGACATTTAAAGTATTAAAATCAGGCCTCTGGTACCCCTTTTCATAAAGTGATAAAACCTTAGGGTGTGTAATGTCGTATGTGTCCTTTATATAGGGTTCACTGCGAATGTAGCAGCAATAATGCTAAATACTCACATACGCTTTTGCTCGATCGAGCAATCATGTCGAGCAAAACCCGCGGCTCGGGATTTCGTCCACACATTCACCATTGCTCGATAGTTTTATTCTAAATCGATTATATATTTAATTCCATCAAGCCGGCTCGATGCGAGCCTTCGAGCTGTGAGTTTTGCGGTCCACACAGTAATTTTTACTCTATTTGGAGTAAGACTATCGATCAAAACCGCATGTGAGTACTCAGCATAAAAGGGTTTTATGAAGTTGGGGCGTTTGTCCCAATAGGTCTTTGGTTGGTCTTTGGTTTGTCCATACAATTTTTTTTGTAGTTTTATATGGGCAAACGCCCCAGGTGTCATGAATTTGCCCATCCCTGACTATTAAGAGGTATCCGACAGAAACACTTTCGCATTTATAATATTCATTTTAACAATAATGATAATCTTCAGTTTCAAAACGATTTTTAATGAAGCGTCTTATATGGCGCTTAGTTATTGTGCAGTCAGTGAAAGTCATTAGTGTACGTATGTCTGCTCCCTAATGAGTGACGCGCATTGTATCGAGTTCAACGGTCGCTTACTCCAACTCTTACGCAACTTGACTAATAGTTAAACTTAGCTTAAACCATTAATAAACACGTATGCTTCGTTTGACAGTATGTCATGGTTTTTAATGGATTTGTTTCCGACAATAGGTTACTTAACCACGATGATATATAGTGTCTTTCGGTGATCGTCGTTTTTATAGAATACTAGCTGTTGCCCGCGACTTCGTCCGCGTCAGCAAAATGTGATAAAAAAGAAAATGAAAAAGAGAGAAATTTTCCCCTTCTTTACCCAAATAGTAAAAATGGGATCTTGTTATGTAGTTAATCTGATAACTTTTCATAAACCTAAAGTTGTAGATAAAAACGCCAAAACTGTATAGAAAATCGTAAGGATAACGAATAAGAGTAAATTTATTATTTTTAAACAAAAATTGAAACCGAATTCCAAGGTCTTCACAATAGTAATTTTCTTAAATGAACTAAAAAATATTAATTAATAATTAATATTCTGTGGGTACTTAGTATTACTGTTCTCAATCTTCATAATTTGAAGTCGGTACCAGTCATATAAGTTGCAGTTATATTTTGTCATAGAACTGGCGATTAGGTTAGCTGGTAGTTGGTACCGACATCAAAATAATGAAGACTGAGAACAGAAATACTGAGTACAGAATATAAATTATTTAATACTTTTCAGTTCATTTAATCTAGATCTACAAAAAAAGCGACGAATTGCACATAGAAATTGCGCTAAAGTTAGCTGCTACGGAGTAAAAAATTATGAAGATTGAATACAGAAATAGTTGACGCGTCTATGTGGGAGAGCCATGCTTCGGCACGAATGGGCCGGCTCGACCGGATAAATACCACGTTCTCACAGAAAACCGGCGTGAAACAGCGCTTGGGCTGTGTTTCGCCGAGTGAGTGAGTTTACCGGAGGCCCAATCCCCTAACCCCTACCCTATTCCCTTCCCTACCCTCAACTATTCCCTTCCCTTCCCTTCCCTACCCTCCCGTATTACCCTATTCCCTCTTAAAAGGCCGGCAACGCACTTGCAGCTCTTCTGATGCTGCGAGTGTCCATGGGCGACGGAAGTTGCTTTCCTTCAGGTGACCCGTTTGCTCGTTTGCCCCCTTATTTCATAAAAAAAAAATGTGTGTCCCAAAAAATATCCAGGAGTTCCCTCTATATCTCACGAATTTCAGTATCAGATCACCACTTTCGTAAGCATTGTACCAAATTCGGGTTATTGTACCTCTACAAACAGTAAGTTCCTACAACAAAAGAGTTTTGAAAATCAGTCAACAAACGGTGGAACAATAATATAATCAAAGGCAAGAGTTTTTAAATTAATGTGAAGATTCATGGCATAATTATAGTGATGATGATGATTAGTATTATTGACACATTGACATAATAATATGCTTTTAGTTATTAAAACAACGCCAAAATTGCCGAACATTTATCTATAAGGATTCAAGAGTTCTGTACAGCACCTTCGGATTCTGAACCAGGGTGTACTTCGGCGCAAATTCTTATTTTTTGGTAGTTTAAGCTTAGAATCCTTCAGAAAAACGTAAAATCACTGTATGTTTCCATATAAATTTTAAGGAGTCCTGTCGATTTCTCATGGATTGCATCATCAGATCACCACTTTTGTTTATTTATTTATTTATTTAATATTGGAAAACCAACAGCTTACAATTTTACTTAAATAGTTAAATTATAGATAAAACAAGAAGCCAATGACAGGTTTTCACCATTAACAAAGATAATCTAGCAAACAAACATGATTTTTTGTGATCATATTGTTACCAAATTCGGGCTACATCTCATACAACAACAAAATAATTTTGGAAATCGGTCTACAAACGACGGAGTTGTCCGCGAACCAATATAAAAAAGTGAAATATATCCTCCTCCTTTTCGTAAGTCGGTTAAAAAGTAGCCTAAGTTATGCCTTACTACATCAGCTATGTGTCAAAAAAAGTCCCGTCAAAATCGCTCCAGCCATTTCAGAGATTAGCCGGAACAAACAGACAGACAGACAGACAAAAATTGTAAAAAATGTTGTTTTGGTGTATGTACGGTGGTGTATTCATATGCATCTAGTAAAAAACGGTTCTTTCAATATTACAAACAGACACTCCAATTTTATTTATATGTATAGATGTATAGATTGTATTTCTATTCGTTATCATCGATTCGAGAGCTCATGCCTTCTAGTCTGCTGAACTTATAAGAGTCTTTGAGAGTATGTATTAAAAAAAATATAATTATTATTAATATTTAATTTGATAATCAATATATAGGTTTGAAATTTTGAAAAGTAGCCAAGAAAAGGTCAAAAAAGAAACTGCCAAAGTACTCTACCCTGTAAGTAGAAAACCTGATACGTAATAAAGCACAGATGTCTACACAAGGTAGAAAATATATTAGGTTTCGAACAAAATACTAGAAACTTCATACAGCTATAGAAAGTACATAAGCCACAAGTCTAGCTCTCTACTTTCGATTACTTTCGCCCCAGCTGAGCTTATGGTCAATAAGCTGTTGCCAGCTATTCAGTTATACAGGGTGTAACAAAACTAAGTGATAATACTTTAGGGTGTGTATGTGTCCCTCATATAGAGTTTACACTTTACTATGAAACTTGTGAAAAAGTGGCAGTGCTGAAAAAGTATCATTTTATTTACTATGACCCATTAAAGTCACAAAAAAGGGTTGATTCAGATCGTAACGCGACGCGTAGTTGCATTTCTAAATTTATATGGATTTTACAGATTCGCAAGACGTTTCATGCAATTGAAATCTGGCAAATCCATACAAAATGCCGCGCCGCGCCTCGCATCGCCTCGACGCGTTACGGTCTGAATCAACCCTTATTTTACACTTGTATTTTGTATTGCTTTTATGCATCTTTTTTTTTTATTAAATAAGGGGCAAACGAGCAAACGGGTCACCTGATGGAAAGCAACTTCCGTCGCCCATGGACACTTGCAGCATCAGAAGAGCTGCAGGTGCGTTGCCGGCGTTTTAAGAGGGAATAAGGGTAATAGGGGAGGGTAGGGATATGAAGGGAAGGGAATAGGGGAGGGTAGGGAAGGGAATAGGGTAGGGGATTGGGCCTCCGGTAAACTCACTCACTCGGCGAAACACAGCGTAAGCGCTGTTTCACGCCGGTTTTCTGTGAGAACGTGGTATTTCTCAGGTCGAGCCGGCCCATTCGTGCCGAAGCATGGCTCTCCCACGTATAAATCATCGCCAGTATCTTGTTTATTTCAATTTATATCACCGCGTCGCACCTATAGCCTCGTCTCGTTTCGGTGAGAGCCGTACAAAGCCGCGGGCAAAAGCTATTTTATTATAATATGTAAATGAACTTATATGTAATTGATATATTACGAAATATATTATGTTTACATGAGGGTCACACGCCTGAACCAGGAGTGGGTTGTACCGAACATATGTAACGTTAACGTCATTACAATAAACATTAACAAAAAATTAAAACCGACTTCCAAGGTAAAAACAAAAGTAATATTTTTAAAAATAATCTAAAAAGAATCAAATAATTCTTATTCGTTATTATAGTGCCGTCTTCAGACTTCGCCTAAACCTCAACTATTTCTGTACTCAATCTTCGTACTTTTGAAGTCGCTACCAGCCCGGAAAAGTTCTGAGATCCTTGACATAGAACTTACGCTAAGGTAAGCTGGTATAATAATTCGTAATATAATTCGCGTACATCCAGTCGCGTAAGTCCAGCTGTCCCCAACCCTCGGCCCGCAGGGACTATATCTGTGGTCCGCGTGATGTTAAACCATTTTGAAACTCACACCCACCAACAAAATAATGTAAAGTCGTCGTGAAAGTCGTGACATTTGTTCCACTTTTAAATCATTAAATTTGAAGATTATTTTCTAGGGAGATCGCAGATGTAACTTTGCCTAAGCGGTGAGTGGAGCACCATGGGGTTTTAGTGGGTAGTTCCTCGGAGAGTCCCACATACCCCGGCCGATGTCCCCAATCCGCCGGGGATACGTAATACATTTCCCCATGTAAAAAAAAAAAAAACAAAAGGATGATCGCAGATGGCACACTTTTTGTGTGATCGAGTCTGCGGCGCACATACAGTCTGCATAGCACGGCCATGCAGACTGTATGTGCGCCGCAGACTCGACGATCACTCAAAAAGTCTGCGATTTCCCTTAACCCTAAATTTTTGTTGCGGCTCGCGACACCAAGACCAAAACATGTTTGTGGCCCGTATGAAAAAAAGGTTGGGATTCACTGGTCTGGGCACGCACACAAATATCATGACGAAGTTTTCGAAACTGAAACGACGACGATGCACGGCAACGCCACACCTCCGCGATGTGCCAGTCGGAGTATGAGGTTCACATAATGATTTCTTAGGTATATCGGAGTATGAGGTGTTAGGTTTATTTTCGTTACGGAATTTCTTGATTCGGTCGCCGCGCTCAAAGTCCACGATAAAAGCTTTGCAATAGCTTAAAATGGAGAAGACACATATATCCATTTAAATGTGACATAATAAAAGGGGTGACTGACATACGAACTTAAAGTACGCGGGTTTTAAGTTCGCGAACTTACTCGGCTCGCGTCGGTGATACACGAGAATCGCTCACACTGGATTACCATGCCTCCAGGCTCGCGGCTCGCGGCTCTTTGCTGACACACAGGCGATTAAGATCGTCGAGCCATAAGTCCGCGTACTTACTCGCATGTCTGTCACCCCCTTAACTCCCACACCGGTTTCGGTGACGGTGGCCGTTTTCATTGAAACCAGTAGTGTGTGCGCAGTACACAAGAGCACTCCCTATTCATTTTTCTCTCATAACCCAGTGGGACGGAAGACCGACACGACTAGCGAGAGATTAGGCGCAGGACCGACTTTTGACATGCCCATCCGACGCATGGATCATCTTACTTGTCGGACAATCAGGTGAGCAGCCTGCATTGTCCAAACCAAACTTTCCAACACGGGAATCGAACCCACGACCTCCGAGTCAAGAGCCGCGCTCTTAACCACTGGACCATGGAGGCGCAGTGACATTATGTGACATATACGTACAACAAGTTACAAGTGAAACCGACTGAGAAAGTCGCTGGGCGTGTTTTCTCTTTTACACCATTTGATTGATTCAGAGGTCCGTAAGGTCGTGGGTTTGTTTATGTCCTTGTTAATTGAGATCCGTGACCCCTGTGGCTCAGTGGAAAGGGGTCGCAGGTTTGATACGACTCAGAGGCATATCAAGTAATAAAAAAAATGGAAGTTAATATGAAGATTTGTGACTATTATAGCATGGCCTGGATCATTGTAAATAAGTATTAGATATGAATGGTTGTGTGCATGTATTTGTACAAAAATAGCAAAACAAATTTCAAATTATTGCATATATTATATACGAGCTTTTGCCCGCGGCTTCGCTCGCGTTAAGAATTATTATTATATACAAACTTTCGTCCCCTATTTTAAACCCTTGGAGGTGGAATTGATCAAAATACTTTCTTAGCGGATGCCTACGTCATATCATCTACCTGCATGCCAAATTTCAGGCCGATCGGTCCAGTGGTTTGGGCTGTGCGGTGATAGATCACCATGTCAGTCAGTCACCTATGAGTTTTATATAAACATATAGATTGTTACCGCGTGACATACGGATTTCTAAATACAATAATTAATATGTCTTACTTCAAACTAAAATTATTATGTAAAATCTCCTCTATGCACTAGATACTTTTACAACTTTAGCTATAAATTTTTTTATCTTTAACGTCACGCATCTTTTATCAGAAGCTGTAACATAATTAGAGCAATTTTAAGACAATAACAGAGCAATAAGGAAGGCGTTGGGCAATTCAGCAATAGATTGAATAATGCTGCGATCAATTGCCAAAACAGTAGTTTTATTTTCGATTAGATTTACGCAAAGTTATTGGTAATCAGCCCTGTAGTTTCGTTACTTAATTTTTGAGGTTATTAGGCCAGGGGGGTGAGCCAAAATCTTTTCGTTTTCGCTTCGTTATAGAATCGCCGATGATAATGTATGGAATTGACATAAGTGTTCGTTAATAATATTATGACGTTGACGTTCGACTCGTTTTATGTCAATTCCATACATTTTGAGCGGCGATTCTATAACGAAGCGAAAACGTAAAAGTTTCGGCTAAATGGCCTGTTGTTTGTAGGATCTAAAGGGCTTGTTAGGGTAATAAGGACTTTATTATCTTGTGTCAAGAACAACATACCTAGTTGTTGTAGCATCCTGCACTGTTGTTTGTTATGTTTTTGCGTTTTTATTCTCCCGGCAAAAACGGGGGGGGGGGGGGGGGGGTACAAGTTTGACGTGTCTGTCTGTCTGTGTGTTATGATAATGATCGATTAACAAATAAAAAATAACAAAAAAGATACATACAGCCGAACGTATTACCTCCTCCTTTTTGGAAGTCGGTAAAAAAAAACGGGTTGCACTCCAGAATTGCTATGGCAGAATGTTAGAACCTCAGAACAGGAAAATAAGGTTAGAACTATAAGTACCTAGTTAATAAGAGCTTTAAATATCAACAACATTCTGGCAATAAAGACATTTGACATTTGAAGTATAAGCAGAAGTGAAACTTAGGGCGTTTGTGCACTACATAATAAAAAAAAAAACTACACGGAATTTTACCGTCCGGCGTTCATAAATTTCACTTTTGCCATATAAATAAGGTAGGAAATCGAGATGTCGCGCCGCGCCGGATGGTAAAATTCCGTGTAGTGCACAAAGGCCCTTAGGGGCGTCAATTCTTCCCCTCATACGTCATGCCGATGGTCCATTCTCCCTGCGTCTTATGGATTTTCTATCATTTCACGTGACCTAACGCGAGCCAGTCTCAGACAAGTATGTATTTTGCACATTACTGTGTTTATGAACAAAAACTTTAACGTTATCGACGGATGCGCTGCGCGTAGGATTGCTTGCTGTCACTATATAGCTAACGTACCATGTTTCACAAACAGTTGCCAAAAGCGACGAACTGTAAAGAGTTCGTACAATATGAACAAAAGAGAAACTTCGTCACTTTATTGAATTAAGTTACGACGCCAACTAATAAACCATAGACGGGTTATGGATAAATGATTGAGGAATATTATATTGAATTGCCTACAAATCCATTGTACCATTTTCTATTTTATTTCTAGAGTCGTAAGGTCTAATATTCTCAAACAAGAGTGTACGTGGAGCACTTAAAATAGGTTTTAAAGTTATTAATGTTGATAGTAACTTTAATACTAAAGTAAGAAACTCTTTGGTCTCCCACGTATAAATACGTCTTAATAGTGCAAAAGGTTTATTAATAGCTTACACTTAAAAATGTATAAAATCGAAAGTTCCGTCGAAGTAAAATAATGAGGTATATTAATAACGTAAACGCAAAACAAATATTTGCATTTTTAAATAAATTAACATGTTATCCAATCGTGGCCTACTTAATTAAAGTTCTTTAATTTTAATAATGCTTAAAAACTAAATTGTAAGGATGAAATATTAATTAACTATGTATGTATAATTCAAAGTATAATGTAGCTACTCGTATTATTAAATTTATTGATACTTAAATATGTTACATGTCTGCCAAAGTTAACAGCAACAGATGAAAAAAATTTAGTGCTTTCAAGAAGGGTTCGAAATATATTCTATGCTAATATTAAAGCTGAGTAGCTTATCATATCATATATCGCGCGTGAACTGTACATATTTATTCCCGGAATTCAACAAATACGTGACATCAAAATATGATTCGTAGCAGGAGTCGTAGCGCGGCGTAGCACTTTCGTAGCGCGTAGCATTGCCCTATTTAAGCGATCTTTAGGATTTTTCAGTCTATACAATATACATATTACATATATTATGTTTTCTTATCCTATCCACTTGTAACTTACATTCAATTCTCGAACACATTATAGGAAAAACATTTCTACAACGTGCTTCGACAACACAAACTTGAATTCACCGAACGGAAAAAAGTTTGAAGAGATGAAACAAAAATATTATGTAGGTAGGCTAAGTTCTATTGCACGATTTTATCCTAAGTATATTATTATTATAGCCGAGCTTTGTGAGGGCTCGCGTCGTCATACCTTGACTGACTGATGATGGCACATCTAAGTACATATAAATAAAAATTACTATGTTAAAGCACAAATCAATAGGCATGATAGTTTTTCCGTAAACCCAATTACCACAAAATCTTCAGGATGTGGGATATACTTCGACTCGCTTCGCTCGCTCTGACTAAAATTATTAATATAACTTTAATAATAATGTCAATAAATAATTCAGTGTCGACGGTAGCTGTGGTAATATAAGAGCGCCGGCGCCGCTGCGCGCGCGCAGTTCGGCGCGGGCGTCATGGCCGCCGCACGCTTCCCGCCAAATTCAAACGTGTTCTAGTCATTTTTTTTAATTACACTGACACGACTATGACTGAGACATGATGTGACTATGACTTGAAAATGGTGACATGACTTGTGAATATGACGTAGCTGACAAAGCTATTATGTGATTTGATATGTGACTACTTGACATGAACTTGTGACATGACTTATAAAATATGAAAATATGCTGACATAACTGGCGACTAAATAATGTGTGACTACTGTGACATGACTTGTGACATCTGACATGATCTGACGTGATTGTTTGACAGTGACTTGACTTACGGATTTATGACTGGATTGACTAGTTTTTTATACTTGTAATCAGGTATGTATTTTTGTATATTTTTTATGGTGTAAGTATGGAGCTAAAACAAAATGACGAGTACTTTATTGTAACACAGTAAAGAAGTACGCATTTCACATAATTCCTCAGTCATTATGTTTAAGTGACAATTTTATATAATTAATTTCTTATGTAAATAATAAAAAAATCTGGACAAATTCATGATGTTGGCAGTTGGGATATTTCATTCACATAGAAGACTAAATAACTTTTCCAGCGCTGCTACATTAAAATTATAATCTTAAATTATTATTTGTTTTATAGTAATGCTATCATGATGTTGTAAATGATTTTTTAATTCTTAGTAGTCGGTAGTCCTGCATACAGTATGCAGGACTTATAATACCCAGTTTGTGAAGTGTTTTGAGAGGTGTTTATCTATTTGTTGATTGGTCTATGTTTTGACGTTACCCAGTCAAAAGCGCTAGGGACAGTGCCGAATTTATATTTTTTATGGGAGTAGGCCACTTTATTTTCACCGCCCCATGGACGTAGTCTGTAGGACCTCTATGGACGCGACCGACTGTAGGCCGTGGCCTATAATGGCCGTTTTATACGGAGTAAGTAACTGACGCCAGAGCCGAGACAGTGCTGACGCCAAAAACTGTCGCCTACCGTTTACACGCAGTCAGTAGTGAAGACAGCGCGGTCCGACAGTACTGAACTGTCTTCGAAATCGGTTTACACGATGGCAGTGGTAGGTCAGCGCTGTCTTGCCTGTGCACTGACGTCAGTTGCTTACTCCGTATAAAACGGCCTTAACGGCCAACGGTAACGGTATTTATAAATCCGGGGTCGACTAGGGAATGGATAAACTGCTATCAAAAAACCACAAACGTAGTGTAATAGGCATGTAGGCATAACAGCGAGTTTTCATTACTCCAATCCAGTGATCCAATCCAGCTCTAGATTGCTACTGAAATAATATAAACTGGTACTGGAATTCAATGGAATATTATGTAGTTGCATAACAGCGAGTTTTCATTACTCCAATCCAGTAATCCAATCCAGCTCTAGATTGCTACTGAAATAATATAAACTGGTACTGGAATTCAATGGAATATTATGTAGTTGCATTCTACAGGATGCAACAAAACTAAGTGATAACTGATAATACTTTACGGGGTGTTTGCGTTTCTTAAAAAGAGTTTATTGTAAAGGTTGCAGCGCTGACTGAGCAATTTCTTTTGTGATTTGTAATTTGTATGAGCGATGCGCCCGAGCGTCATGAATTTTCCCATACAAAAGTTGAAAATAATGCTCTTTCGGCACTGCTACTTTCAGAGTGAACTCTATACAAGCAGGGGTTCCCAATCTTTTTCAGCCTTCGGCGCCCTACTATAGCTAGCTATTTCAAAAATATACATAAATATACACCTTTAATAATTATATTATGTAATTAGGTTAGGCAAGTAAATAATAATACGCAAATATTTAATCATCTGCCTGCTTTGTATGATAATTTTTGGTATGGATATTTTGGATAATGATAGAGGATCGACTAACGGCGCCCCTCTTGTATTTTCACGGCGCACCCCTGCTATACAAGGGACGCTTACACGCCCCAAAGTATTATCAATTAGTTTTGCTACGTCCCGTATAAGTGACCGATTACATATTTCCAGTAGCAACCACGCTGGATTGGAATAATGTAAGCCACCCGTAGGTACCTAGCGCCAAAATCAATAACATTGCATAACAATACGTTCCATTACCGCACCAGTGTCAATAATGACGCCGAGAGAGAGAGTGAAAGTGGCTCTCACTTTCACAACCGGTCAAGGCGTATGGAAAACAACCGATAACCATAGTTAACATCTGTTTTATAATAGATGTTGACCAATGTTTGTGAGAGGACATCCGTTTTGTGGAAATATTATGTACTTGTCTTTTTCTTGAATCTCTGTAACAACCATTCTTGCTAAGCCTTGTAGAGGCTCCGCTAACGATAAAATGTCATCAGACACCAGCATTAAAAAAGATTAAAGACAAAACTTTTTTAATACGTGGGAGAGCCATGCTTCGGCACGAATGGGCCGGCTCGACCGGAGAAATACCACGTTCTCACAGAAAACCAGCCTGAAAAAGCGCTTACGCTGTGTTTCGCCGAGTGAGTGAGTTTACCGGAGGCCCAATCCCCTACCCTATTCCCTTCCCTACCCTCCCCTATTCCCTTCCCTTCCCTTCCCTATTACCCTATTCACTCTAAGGCCGGCAACGCACCTGCAGCTCTTCTGATGCTGCGAGTGTCCATGGGCGACGGAAGTTGCTTTCCCTCAGGCGACCCGTTTGCTCGTTTGCCCCCTTATTCCATAAAAAAAAACAAGAACTTAAAAGATGTCACTTTTTAAAAGAGTTCCGCGGTCCGCCACCGACATGAGATCCGCTGCTCTATATAAACCTGTAAAGATAGCAGAAAATATAAATAGGAAACAAGACACACTTTCGCATTTAAAAAGAAATCAAAGATGTCGTTAAGTTCTGTATTCTAATCAGTCTATATATATCGTAGGAATGTACCATCGAGAAAATCGATTCATAGGCAGATTGCGGACCTACGTCATTTGGTCGGGTTATCTCAAACCCCGCTGTCACGACTAACATTGAATTGACATACCCCAACCGAATAATGTGGCTCTCTGGTAGCTCCCTCCGCTTTTGAAACCACTTCTCTAATAGTAGATAAAAACCATTCCTACTGGAAAGTTAATTGAGTCAAGTGCAAGTCGATGCAATGAACTGACATGTCTCCGTAATATTATTCAGTAGAGGCCTACTTGCGCAATTACAGATTAAAGTTAAGCGCGTATTAGCACGACGTTAAGCCCTCGTTATTTCTATGAACGAGAAGGCATTATATTTGACAATTGATTGCAACAACATGACGCCTGCAACTCCGTTCTGCCAAATATCGTTTGTGGGGCGGGAACCGTACATTTTTCCGGGATAAAAAGTAAACTATGCCCTTTCCCGGGACTCAAAGTATCTCCATTCGAAATTTCAGCAAAATTGGCTGTTTAGGCCTGAAAATGTAACAGATAGCTGATAGACAGACAGACACCCTTTCACAATAATTATTTTATTATATAGTATACTTGTGCCATCAGAAAATTTGATAAGGTAGAATAGAACCTTCTTTATTTCTTTGGGTTATTAGTTAATCGTAACTCATGATCTGACGACTTGGCTTGACATAACACGACCATATTATATAGATCCACCATCTGGCTATAAATTAATTTCTCTTATAACTACTATACTAGCTGTTTATCCGATGAAAATGACATTTTCTAGAAATGATTCCTAGCTAGATCGATTTATCGCCCCCGAAACCAGCTATATACTAAATTTCATGAAAATCGTTGGAGCCGATTCCGAGATTCCAATTATATATATATATTGCTACGGTGGTGTGTAACGGTGGCCGATATTCCTGCGCGCGCGGCGCTCCTACCTCATGGGACAGCCGTTTGCGTTATGGTGAGAGCACGGGTTTTACGAAGGGCGAGGGCGCCGGGTGGACGGGTCCGCCGCATAACCATACCATAGCACTGAGTCACACGTACAACTCATAATATTATAGTACTTATTTTATATTATATTTTCATATTAATTATTGTATCTTATAATTTTATAGAATTCCATATATTATATTTATATATAAAATAATATTTTGGATGTAATGTATGTTACAATGTATTGCTGAGTGCTTATCCGTCCCTGTTTTCAGATGACGGTTTACTAGGAACCACATAATACCAGGCACTGTGGTGTACGTCACGGTGATACGCCTGAGTGGTGTCCTTTTTGGCCGTAGACATGACAATGCAGTACTTGTACCGTTCTTCATGATATTATTATGCTATTATTTTTGTAATTATTTTCTTTTATTTTTCTTTAAGTATGTATTGTAATGTGTTTGTCTTATGGTAGTGTAATGTGATGTCTTATGTTAAATAAACGTTATTATTATTATTATTATTATTATATATATATATATATATATATATATATATATATATATATATATATATATATATATATATATATATATATATATATATATATATATATATATATATATATATATATATATACAAGAATTGCTCGTTTAAAGATATAAGATTTGTATTTACAGCTTTGTTCATGTTAAACGGAAATGATAGGCTATCCCACGATTTCCACGGAAGCGTATAATAATAGCCATGTTATGTTTTTTATTCCGTAATATATAATGAATACTTAAAAGAAAATAAAAGGAAAGTACTACTATTATATTGACGTTTAAAAACAAAATCTTAGCGCCACATTACTTATCTATTGGTAATATAATTTAAGACATACATAAGTATAATAATAATTTATTTTTTTTCCTTATAATTTTCCTGAGTCTGGAGGCTTTACTCCATTTATCCAAAAACGGCAATTTTTAAACTGTTACTTACCTGATTCGTCCACTAACTTTTTCAATAATAAAATGAAAGAGTAAAATCCATTTTAAATGTCTATAAATTCATACGTGGGAGAGCCATGCTTCGGCACGAATGGGCCGGCTCGACCGGATAAATACCACGTTCTCACAGAAAACCAGCGTGAAACAGCGCTTGCGCTGTGTTTCGCCGAGTGAGTGAGTTTACCGGAGGCCCAATCCCCTAACCCCTACCCTATTCCCTTCCCTACCCTCAACTATTCCCTTCCCTTCCCTACCCTCCCCTATTACCCTATTCCCTCTTAAAAGGCCGGCAACGCACTTGCAGCTCTTCTGATGCTGCGAGTGTCCATGGGCGACGGAAGTTGCTTTCCATCAGGTGACCCGTTTGCTCGTTTGCCCCCTTATTTCATAAAAAAAAAACGCAATAAAAATTAGACTATTGCTTAATATTTTAGCGTTAACAATAAAAGTATATCATTATCGTTTTTTATATTTGACAAAACGAGAGTCCTAACACCTGAAAAGTAGGCTAATGTTGGGTGAACGAATTTATTATATTATGCTATACATATTTATATAATATTTAACATACAGAAAGTGCTTCCGAAATGGCAGACCGGAATTTCCGAATCATTACCCAAAGAATTCGGAATATTTGCATATTATAATCGTTACATAATATGCATGCGTTAATTTTATTGTTTTTTTAAAATACGAGTGTGCTACCTAGAAAGCGGAAAAATACAAACTTTTACTTTCAGGTTTCTTTTGAGTTATGTAATCATATTATCATATTATATGTCACATAAGGCTTATAAACAGCTGACATATCTCTAATTTATACGGTGAATCGTTATAATGTATGGTTTCGAAATAATATGATAATATTTTTAACTTTCTATTGCTAGCGCGTTGAAGTCTAATGTACGACGTATCATTTTAATATTATGTTTGTTATCTACTTTCTATAGTAATTATTTATGGGACTTAAAATTATTGTATTGAATATGTTTTGGATGATGATGTAATCTGGTACATTTAATATAATAATATAAAATCAAATAAAAAAAAACTTATGCAAATTATTATGAGGTAATAAAAATATGCTTGAATATAATTAAAACCTAATTCGTCAAAAATTAGGTCAGAAGTTTAAAGAATACTGGAACTTTGTTACAAAGTCACATTCTGACTTAAAGCAGATGTAGTTTATATAGATACAATATATATAAACTACAGCTGAAAACCTTTTTTACTTCCAGCGATGTGGCGGACGGCGTGGAGAGTCGCGTGGACGTGCAGTTCCCCGCAGCCATCCTGCGCCAGACCGCGCTGCTGGACGAGTGCCCGCAGCGGGGGCCGCCCAAGTGCCCGCCCGCTTCGAAGAGGTCAGTAGATGAGACACTATCGCCATAATATGGCGGTAGAGCCGCTTTATCCAGGTTTATCCAGGTCTACTCCTACTAGAATTCAAGGTCACTTAGGGCCTTCTCATACTAGCGAGAGCCGCGAATCCATTACGAATCTGCCACGTGACCGCCGCGCTGCGCAACTGCTCCGCCCGACAGTATAGTATGATGAGGTCCTAACAGTAAAATTTATTGTGATTTAAAAGCCATTTCGACTCTAGCGTTAATCTCGATGAATTGAGTCAAATAAAATACTTATAATTAACTAGCTGTCCCGGTGAACTTCGTGTCACTTTAAAACCTTCCCTGGACTTCTACGAATATTTTAAGACTAAAATCAGGCCAATCCGTCTAGCCGTTTTCGAGTTTTAGCGCGACTAACATATGTGAAGAATGGAATAAAATTCACTTAGTCGCACTATTATAAATTTATTCAGACTGGCAGAGCTTCCGCCTTACAAGATTATTCAGTAACAACTGTGTTGGTTTACAGAAAGCCCTGCCATTTTATACAACTGAAAACAATAACGAACTGTTAATTTAAAATATCACAATAACATCCGGAATTACAACCAAGTACAAATCAGCAGTATAAATTCAAATGAACTTAATTATTATATAAATATGAAATTCAATAAATTATCATGTGTCTAAATATAACAATTACATTATATTCCCAATTAATTAAATTATATGAGTATAGATATGGATGTGACGTAATTGGTAATTTAATCACTAGCATTTTAAAATAACTACAATTATAGTAACGATATAATTAATTAAAAGTATGATCAAATAAAATAAATAATAATCGAATAATAGCAATTAGTAAATCAAGTAGAAAATAACAATGTGGATCCGGAAGTAGCATCACTGGCGAGCCTGTGGGCGGCTGGTGGTCGCTAACATTCGGCCATCCTGCTGCAGCCGTGTCCCACGGCTCTCTCCTCCATTAGTTACCTGAAAAAAAAAAAAAGGAAAGACTGCACAGTATATCTATTCTAATGAGTATAGTGAAGAATTATATTATGTAGTTTCACAACCAAGTCACACAGACATTATGTTTATTGGAAATTTGGAACACCCATTGAAAGGTTTTTTCATCATCTAGTAGTCACATAGAGAGGGGTCACATAGACAGCGATCATCATAGACAGGGGTCACATAGACATCGGCCACATAGACATCGGTCACATAGACATCGTTCGCATAGACATCGGTCACATAGACATCGGTCACATAGACATCGGTCACATAGACATCGGTCACATAGACATCGGTCACATAGACATCGGTCACATAGACATCGGTCACATAGACATCGGTCACATAGACATCGGTCACATAACATCGGTCACATAACATCGGTCACATAACATCGGTCACATAACATCAGTCACATAACATCAGTCACATAACATCAGTCACATAACATCAGTCACATAACATCAGTCACATAACATCAGTCACATAACATCAGTCACATAACATCAGTCACATAACATCAGTCACATAACATCAGTCACATAACATCAGTCACATAACATCAGTCACATAACATCAGTCACATAACATCAGTCACATAGACATCAGTCACATAGACATCAGTCACATAGACATCAGTCACATAGACGTCAGTCACATAGACGTCAGTCACATAGACATCAGTCACATAGACATCAGTCACATAGACATCAGTCACATAGACATCAGTCACATGGACATCAGTCACATGGACATCAGTCACATGGACATCAGTCACATGGACATCAGTCACATGGACATCAGTCACATGGACATCAGTCACATAGACATCAGTCACATAGACATCAGTCACATAGACATCAGTCACATAGACATCAGTCACATAGACATCAGTCACATAGACATCAGTCACATAGACATCAGTCACATAGACATCAGTCACATAGACATCAGTCACATAGACATCAGTCACATAGACATCAGTCACATAGACATCAGTCACAGACTAGTCACACAGACCTAGGAATCACAATGTAATCTGGCTCAGACGGAAATTCCAGTTATTAATAGCCTACTGTCACACAGACTAAAAAAAAAATGTTCATACTGTCACACAGACGAAATTTTTATATTTAAAATACAGGATTTAATAACTTGATTTCAGCAGCAATTGAAAATATTTATTTTAATCACTGAATAATAGCTATCAATTAATAATTAATATACAATCTTAGACAATTTAACTTTCGAGTAAATCTATTAGATCGTCTCTATCTACTTCTCTGTCACTACTGGAAGAGCTATCAGCATCAGAAATAACGGATTTGTAAGGTCTTAGTGCTTCGCCCCGAACTACTGCATCAAACTTCTTATAACCCTTAATTCCTTTTACACTACAAATTGTATAACGATCAATGTTAGGTTCTGCTTTAATAATCTTATACGGACCGGTGTACGGACTTTTTAATTTTTGTGAAACTTTCGAATGTACATCCTTTGTAGCTCCTCCCTTCCATAATACTAATTGTCCTATCGAGTACTTATTACATTTTTTTCGAGATTTGTCGAACTGTTTCTTCATAATTGTCATGTTTCGATCGATGTGTAATTTAGCAGTCTGCCGTCTACTAAGCAAGCCGTCATCTCGAGATGCTTCGTCATTTAATTGATCTAAAGGATAAGCTGGTAACCGAGAGTTTTCGTGACCGAACATTAATTTGAATGGGCAGAATGTGGTACTAGAATTTGGAGTATTATTTATCCCCCACACAATATCTGTAAGTTTATCATCCCAAGTGTTTTCACTATCAGACATTGTATTAAGTCCATCTAAAATAGTTCTATTTATTCGTTCTACCTGACCATTGGACCTAGGACTTGCTATAGCGTTAAGTATATGCTTAAACTGAAATTCTTGGGCAAACTCTTTAAAATAACGACTAGTGAATGCTTTACCTTGGTCAGTAATTACTCTATGAGGGCGACCAAAGATATTAAAGATATCTTTTAAATGTTTTATTGTTTCCACGGAACTACAATTTTTAACAGCTCTTGCGAAAACGAATTTTGTAAAAGAGTCTATAATAACGAGCACGTAAGTATTACCCTTTCTTGTTCTAACAAACGGACCCAAGTGGTCAGCGTGTAAAGTATGCATAGGTATATTTATTTTGTCGATCGGGAATAATTCTCCTTGTTTTTTACCGTACTCAGATTTGCCGTAGGCACACTGTAAGCACGATTTAATATATTTTCTAATAAAACGAGTCATTTTTGGAAACCAGAATTGAGTTTTTATAATTTTTTCACATCTGTCAAAACCCGGATGCCCTATTTGATCATGGTATTTTAGTAAAAGCCCATATTTAGCTAGCTTTGGGATTACGAATCTATCACCATGTACAGTCTTCCTATACAGTTTGTTATCTTTGACGACAAAGTTGTTTCTTAAATCAGGATTGGGACTACAATCATGTAATTGCCTCAATATATGCTGGATATTATCATCTTGCAACTGAAGTGTAACTAACCAATCGGATTCATCGATTTGAAATATAGATTCTGCAAGAGGGTTTCTACTAAGCGCATCTACGTGTTTCATTTTTTCTCCTGGTCTGTATTCTATTTGTAAATCAAAGTCCTGAATAGTAAGCCACCATCTAGCTATGCGCGGAACGAGATCTTTCTTTACTAATGTAGTACGTAAAGCGGCACAATCAGTCACAACTTTTACTTGTATTCCAGTCAAATAAATTCTGAAACGTTTTAACGATTCTACCACGGCCAGAGTTTCGAGTTCATAGCTATGGTAGAATTGTTCTTCTTTCGACGTTACCCTACTAAAATATGCAACTGGCTTAATAAACCCATCTGTCTGATACTGCATTAGTATGCCACCTAAGCCTAACTTACTCGCGTCGGTGTGCAACTCTGTATTTGCTTTACTATCATAAATAGCAAGGACAGGTCTCTCGGTTAATCTAATTTTTAATGTTTGAAATGCGCTTTCTTGTTCAGGTCCCCAGCACCATTCTACTTCTTTCTTTGTGAGTTTAGTTAAGGGAAAGGCTATTTCGGCGAAACCACGAATAAATTTCCGAAAATAAGAAGTCAATCCAATAAACTGTCTTATCTCATGTACGTTCTTAGGTCGTGGATATTCTGTAACGCAGTTAATTTTATTTTGACCAGGCCGGATTGTACCAGCCGAGATTTCGTGACCTAAATAATTAACGCTTGTCTTAAGAAAAGAACATTTTTTTAAATTTAGTTTTAAATTAGCTTTTTCTAAAAGTCCTAAAACGCGACCTAATAAGGCTATTCCAGCCTCTACACTGACTGTTGGAAGCATGACATCGTCTAAATATGTACTTACATCGTTTATGACATCATTAAGGGAAAGTTTTATTAGACGAGAGAAAACCGCAGGGGCATTAGCTAAACCAAAAGGCATTTTAAGAAACTCATACTGACCGGAAGGAGTTACAAAAGCAGTTTTATGAACAGAATCTTCTGCAATTTTTACTTGGTAGTAACCTTGGGCCAAATCCAAGGTCGTAAAATAGCGTTTCCCTGCTAATTTAGCAACTTGATCGTCTATGTGTGGCAAGGGATAACGATCTTTAATGGTCTGGGAATTTAGTGCCCTGTAATCTATGCAAAGTCTGTAGTCTCCATCTTTTTTCCTCACTAACACCACTGGACTTGCATATTCTGACATTGACTCGCGGACTATGCCCGCGTCAATTAGATCCTGCACCTTAGACATAACAATTTGATTTTCTTTATAGGATAGCCTGTATGGTTTAAAATGTACTGGTCTATCAGTTGTTGTCCGAATATGCATTTCCATAAGATCGGTACAACCTAAATCTTTAGAATCTCTTGCAAAAAGGTAGTCGTATTTATTTAACAATGTAATTAATTTATCAAGATCCTCTTTTTCTAAATCACCTACATCTATTTCGCCTAAGTCAGTAAAATGAGTGCTATTAATCTTAGCAGAAAAGTCAACGGTCATAACGTTTTGAGTTATTTGATTGGATATAGTGGTTATCGGGACTGCACGTGCAATAAGTCTGTGAGCCGAAAAGCTTACAGGCTCTTCACCAAAATTAAAGAATTTTAAATATCCTTCGATGCAGATAACTCCTCCAGGTATAGCGTAACTTGTTTTACCTATTTCTACGTACACAGAGTTTGTTAAAAAGTATACATTTTCATTTGATTCATAATCTACAAAAACGTTTAACAATTTTAGACTCTGAGGTGGTACAGTTACATCGCACTTTAAGAACACGTTATATTTAGAATCAAAATCATCACTATTTAATTTAATATCACGAAGTGTATCGTACGATTCATAAGTCGCTATAAATTTGGCAGAGTTTGATGTAGTAACAAGACTAACACCTATTTGATTAATCATGGATTGCCCAATTATTAAATCTATATTACACATATTACAGTTAGTTACCTCGACGTCTCCTTTCAAGTACAAATTATCTATGTATATTTTAATGTGTGACCTGCCTAATGACTGAGTATGAGCTCCTCCAAAACCTTTCATTACTATATTAGACGGTAATATTTGAAGCTCCAGTTCTTTCGCTTTCTTTAAGCTTAACACATTTAATTTGCTGCCTGTATCAATATAAACAACTAAACTCGAGGTACCAACAAATGCTAGGCGCTTGTAAATGCTCCAGAACTTGTCATTTAAATTAAGCATCAGTAAACTCACCGGAGTCGGCTGCACCTGTTGTCGCGATGGTCCCGGCGTGGCGGCCAGCCAGCAGCTTGCCGAAGTGTGACCGTTCCGCTGGCAGATGTCACACCGTTGTTGTGCTCGACAATCACGAAACTCGTGTCCGATGCGCCGACAAATGTAGCACCGTTTCACTCCAGAGCGTTGAGCAGTCGTAGAGTTTTCTTCCGCGGCACCCCTCCGCCACGATGATTTCCGAGAAGTTAAAGACGAGATATTATCTCTCTTATAATTTTCTAGAGAGGATAGGTATCCAAAATACAACATTTCTGGTGTCTCGCACTTATACGCTTTAGCATTAGCACGCAATTCTACCGGAAGCCCTCTTATTATGCAAGAAATTGCATCTTCGCCACTGATGTTGCATTTTCGTAGCAGTGATAGCTTGTCGTGATAATAACGGGTCATCGTTTCAGACTCCTCCTTATTTCTAGCCAACATAGTGCTTAATTTATCCACAAAGTCAACTGAACGTGGAAATGCAATCTCTAGAGCTCGTTTCCATGCATCCCAGTCAAGATTGTAATCGTCGAGCTCATCGTACCATCGTCTGGCTGAACCTCGTAAACGAAGCTGCATAACGAATTGTCTCTGCACCGAATCCCAACCGTAGACATCACCGAGTTGGTCAATTTTATGTAGCCAGCTGGTGACATTGGCTGTGCCATCTTCTGGCCGAAATTTAGGAATAATTTCAGCATCAGCATGAGTCACTCGGGTTGTTTTCCTTTTTATTATAGGTGCAGAGCTTTGCGTGGATTCATCAGAAAAAAAAATTTCATTACTTGCTGACCTTTCTCGTTTCCTTTTTCCAAGTCCGGCTGCGTAGGGTCCCGACATCTTGTCTATATCCCACTTCTGAGATGTGAAGAATGGAATAAAATTCACTTAGTCGCACTATTATAAATTTATTCAGACTGGCAGAGCTTCCGCCTTACAAGATTATTCAGTAACAACTGTGTTGGTTTACAGAAAGCCCTGCCATTTTATACAACTGAAAACAATAACGAACTGTTAATTTAAAATATCACAATAACATCCGGAATTACAACCAAGTACAAATCAGCAGTATAAATTCAAATGAACTTAATTATTATATAAATATGAAATTCAATAAATTATCATGTGTCTAAATATAACAATTACATTATATTCCCAATTAATTAAATTATATGAGTATAGATATGGATGTGACGTAATTGGTAATTTAATCACTAGCATTTTAAAATAACTACAATTATAGTAACGATATAATTAATTAAAAGTATGATCAAATAAAATAAATAATAATCGAATAATAGCAATTAGTAAATCAAGTAGAAAATAACAATGTGGATCCGGAAGTAGCATCACTGGCGAGCCTGTGGGCGGCTGGTGGTCGCTAACACATATTTGAAAATCCATTTTTATATATAAGAAGAAGATACGTGCTATATTTCATGAGTAGTCGCATTATAAAGCAAACGGAATGTTGGTTTTTACTGTGTAATGTAGCAATTCAGTTTTGCACACAGACTTTTTTTTTTTTTCGAAAGGGTCTAAGCTACTGGTCTGGTTAAGACCATGGTAGTTTAATCGTGGCTATAACTAGTCTGTTGCTAATTTGTTCGGAAATAAACAATGAGGGGGGCCTGGCCCCCTCCCCTAAAGTCACACGTGTGACATTCTAGACGGGCAATATTGGGGAGAGCTACGAAAATAAGCTATTTTTATCTGACGTGGGAACACAAAGACTAAAGATACAATACGTAAGTAACCACCTGTATTATGTATATTTCAGATATCGCACCCATGACGGCACTTGCAACAACCTTAACCGGCCACGTTGGGGCTCCACCATGACGCCAGTCCAGCGGTTCATCCCCCCAGTCTACTCCGACAGCATCCAAGCCCCAAGAAGATCGATCTTCGGCTCAACCCTACCCTCAGCTCGAGAGATCAGTGCCGCCATCCATGAGAACAAGAACGTTGAGAACTTCGGCATCACCCATCTGCTGATGCAGTGGGGGCAGTTCCTGGATCACGACGTCACTTCCTCGTCACAGTCCAGAGGGTTCAACGGCTCCGTGCCAAGATGTTGTATCGATGGAGGCAGAGATTTTGTCCCTAAAGAGTTTATGGTAAGTTCTTAAAAAACATTTACCTAAATACCATAGACCATTGAGGAAATGCTTGTCAAAAGAGTTGCGTGAACACTAATTGCTCTGTCACAATCTACTAATGTATCATAAATTCCACAGCATCCGGAATGCTTCCCAATACCCGTGCCCGCGTCAGATCCCTTCTACGGGCCCCGTGGCGTGAGATGCCTGGACTTTGTGAGATCGTCTCCGGCGCCCAGGGACGACTGTGCGTTGGGATGGAGGGAGCAGTTCAACCAGGTGTCCGCTTATATTGACGGCTCGCCAATTTACGCCAGCTCAGCGAGGCAGTCTGACAAACTGAGATTGTTTAGAAACGGTAAGAAAATAGAATATAGCCAATATTATTTGTATTAAGTCTGCTTGTATTTGAAAGGAAGTAACATAAGTGTTACTTAAAATCCTAATTATTCTTAAGGTATGCTGTTATATGGTCGGGTGCAATTCCGTCGTCCAGCATCACCCCTGGACCAGAAGGATGAGCTCTGCCGTGGAGGCGCGGTATCTACCGAATGCTTTAAGTCAGGAGACGCAAGGGTTAACGAGCAACCAGGACTGGTAGCAGCCCACATCGTTTGGCTGAGGATGCATAATAGGTTTGTTACGTTTGACTTTTATTACTATTTTTATCAGTAGAAATTTGGCGAAAACCGTTCATTTTTACCATGCTTATTTTTAATCCTCCTTTTAAGGGTTGCTCAAGAACTAACAAACATAAATCCACATTGGAGCGATGAGAAAACATACCAGGAGACAAGAAAAATTATCGGCGCCATGATACAACATATCTCATACAGAGAATTCCTACCTATAATACTAGGTAAGCGTATCCTTATTTCCTTAATCACCAACCCAATCTAAGCAAACCATCATTTTTGACTGTAGCTATAGCAATGTGTATTTGGTGTTTAGGAGCAGACGTGATGAGGCTATTCGAGCTGGAGTTGCAAAGGAAGGGATACTACCGCGGATACAACCCGAAGATCAATGCAAGTCCAGCCAGCTCCTTCGGCTCAGCGGCCTTCCGCTTCGGTCACAGTCTCGTGCAGCCTTCCCTGGTTCGCTTCGACAGATTTCATCGGCCATTGAAAAACAGTACGTATTACTTTAAAGTCGAGGTTGTGTTCTGATTGCCTGGTAATTTATGGTTCCAAATTCCAGATGTTACCCTCCACGACGAACTGACTAACCCATCCAACATCTGGAGTATGGGAGCAGTGGACCGCTTAATGTTTGGAATGATCAACCAACCCATCCAAAAGCGGGATGAGTATATCACTGAGGAGCTGACCAATCGTCTCTTCCAAACACCCCACTTTGACTTCGGCATGGACCTCGCTGCTATTAACATCCAGAGAGGAAGGGACCATGGTGTTCCTGCGTATACGTCCTGGAGAGAGCCATGTGGACTATCAGCTATTACAGACTTCGATGATCTGTTCAGAGTTATGTCGGCACGAGCAGCTAGAAAACTGAAAAATATTTATAGGTAATGTTTATTCTATTCAGGTAAAGTTCTGATATAAGTGATTTGGTACCTACTTCGATAAAATATATTTTATTTTCTCTTGGTATATTTTGTCATTTCATGTCCTTATTCCACTAACGTTTTCAGGCACGTGGACGACATAGACCTGTTCACTGGTGGTATGGCCGAGCGACCAGTCATGGGTGGACTAGTCGGGCCAACCTTCGCCTGCATTATAGCACAACAGTTCTCTAATCTTCGTAAAGGAGATCGTTTCTGGTAACGTATATTTCTTAACTTATAACTACCCAATCACTTCTTGAGCTCTTTTTTCACTCTCTCAATCTCTTTTCGAAATATCTTATGTAAGAACAATTAATAATTTCAGGTATGAGAACGGTGGATTCGATTCCTCCTTCACGCCAGCACAACTTCAGCAGATAAGAAGAGTATCGTTAGCCCAAGTGCTCTGTCGCACTCTTGACTCTATTGAGAATATTCAACCCTTCGTATTTCTATCAGCTGATGACAATGAGAATAGAAGGTTGTCCTGTTCTCAGGGTATACTGAATGACTTTGACTTATCTCCATGGACAGATATAGGTTCTGATAACAATGTGCGCAAGGCATCTGTTGACGATCCAGACTTGAAACCGAGCCGACCTAGACCGCTCAAACAGACTACTCCCAGACCAAAACTGACAAACAAAAAACCTCTAGTTACTGACTATAATAACAAGACCCAAAAACTGACTGACGAACTTAACTTTACTGACTTTAAAGACGACAAGATTACTACTAAAGATACAAGAAATAAATTAACTGACTTGAGAGATGACATTAATGCTACTAAAGACACTATGACTAAAGATGACAAGACAAATCAGACTGTGCACAAAATTGACGACAAACTTGACTTTCAGGACAAAGCTTTGAGGTTCAACGACTACGACTCTGACAGACATTCCCCGACCCCACGTTACAATGACTATGACGATGACGTCCAAAGCGTACAATCCGTAATTATAAACAACTTACCCCACAAAAGACCTTACAGACCATACTTAGCTGTGACTGAAAACATTGACAAATACACTTACCTTATCAACTATGTTCCCAGACCGACTCAGTCCTATCGACAGACAACTCGACGTAGCTATGACAGGGATGTGGTTAAAGTGACTTACCAAAACTATGACGACACTTACAATAGACCTAACCGACCGTATTATAACAGAGGTGACCTAGACAATGACTTTGAATCCCGACACGTTGATTCTGACAAAACTGACAATACTGACGCATTTGAAGGTAGATCCAACGATGGCTCAGAAATTGACCATGACCAAACCAAAACTTTTAATATTGACAAAAACAACATGACTGAAGACAATACTAATGTTAACGCGACGACAGAAAGTCTACATAAACTTATGACTTTTAGCTACGTAGGAACATACAAAGGTACAAATACTGACAATAGTAAAGATGACATGAAAACAAAACAAGAGACTATAAGCAAAGACTTCTGGACTGTTGAATCCAAAAAAATTGATGATAGAACAAGTTTAGACAAAAACAATGAAAAATTATCTACATTTTACATGTATGACACAGTGACTCGACCTTACAACCATCTGAGACCGACTAAACGGGACGATATAACGACAGAAAACCACGATAAATACTACTACGAAGACAATATACTAAGAAAATATCCAAACAAAGCTGATAATAAAATAAATAAGGAAAAACACGAAAACATAGAGGAGAGATCTGTTCCTTCTAAAATACAGGCTGAACTACCGAAGAGAATTGACAGTCCACCAAGGAAGAAGAAGCCCGCTAGTCAAGCTAAAACTCCCTCCGTTGACTTTCAAATAATTCCCAGTGAAAACAGGTAAGATTTTTAATGCAAGAAACTACGTAACACTTCTTTAAATAAATTATTGTTAGCAAGAATCAAAATAGAAAAACAGAGCGAAAGGGTTCCTTACTTCTTTATTAAACTAATGGTATTCCCAGGAACCATAACCACCATTAGATATAGATAATAGAACCACCAACCATAGAACTTGGACTTCCTAATATTTAAAATAGTATAAAGAAAAGTTAGGAAAGAATCCTGTAATCCATACTAATATTATAAATGCGAAAGTATCTCTGTCTGTCTGTCTGTCTGTCTGTCTGTCTGTCTGTCTGTCTTGCTTTCACGCCAAAACTACTGAACCGATTGCAATGAAATTTTGTACACAGTTATTCTAGAGTCTGAGAAAGGACATAGGCTACATTTTGATGTGGGAAAATATCTTATTTCCATGAAAATATCGATGAAAATGAATTCGCATTGCGCGTGGCCAGCGCTCATCCCGGGGGTCCTGGGTTCGAGTCCCGCAGGCGGAACAAAAAGTTTTCAATTTTCCTGGGTCTTGGATGTGTATTGAAATAAATTTTCAAAAATCTTAAACATATTTTATGTATAATATTATAAAAAATCCAGAAATATATCGATGCAATTTCTAATACGAACATTTTAGTTCTAATACGATTCAACAGATGGCGCTTTATTTTTTACTTTATTATAACATAGAACTAATCATACTTATTAGTATGTTTTTGTTTATAATTTTTAATACGTTAGAATATTATGTTTAATAATTTAATCACTTGGTATAATAATAATCAATCTATCTTATCTTATAGAACTCCTACTGCATTTCTAATCAATACTATCCATATATCCATATAACCATATATAATATTAATGCGAAAGTATCTCTGTCTGTCTGTCTGTCTGTCTTGCTTTCACGCCAAAACTACTGAACCGATTGCGATGAAATTTTGTACACAGTTATTCTAGAGTCTGAGAAAGGACATAGGCTACATTTTGATGTGGGAAAATATCTTATTTCCATGAAAATATCAATGAAAATGAATTCGCATTGCGCGTGGCCAGCGCTCATCCCGGGGTCCTGGGTTCGAGTCCCGCAGGCGGAACAAAAAGTTTTCAATGTTCCTGGGTCTTGGATGTGTATTAAAATAAAATTTGAAAAATCTTAAACATATTTTATGTATAATATTATAAAAAATCCGAGAGAGAAATATATCGATGCAATTTCTAATACGAACATTTTAGTTCTAATACGATTCAACAGATGGCGTTTTAATTTTTACTTTATTATAACATAGAACTAATCATACTTATTAGTTAGTATGTTTTTGTTTATAGTTTTTAATACGTTAGAATATTATCTATACTAATATTATAAATGCGAAAGTATCTCTGTCTGTCTGTCTCGCTTTCACGCCAAAACTACTGAACCGATTGTAATGAAATGTTGTACACAGATAGTCTAAAGCCTGAGAAAGGACATAGGCTACTTTTAACTGGAAAAGGGGGTTGTAAGGGGGTGAAAATGCGTAAATTTGGTCAAATTAAGTTAGTTCCAAAAACTTAAAATAGATGGCACCAAGAGTCCCCTAGATCGCGCTATTGCTTGCTCATGCGTATTTCTATAAGAGGTGGTACCATGTCAAACTAGGTTTTTCGATTCTTTCGATTGTTATACATGTTATTACATAACTCACGTACCAACATAGAAATCAGAAACAACTGTCTACCAATAATAAATACTAAGGCCCGATTCGACCAAACTTGAAGTTACACGAGTATAACTATCATGAGAATAATTTTACTCCTTTAATTTACTCTAGGGTATAATCGTTTGCATTTTACCAAGTTACTCAAAGAGTATGAAATAAAATGTCAATTATAGTTCACAATGACACCGACCGTGACAGGTGAACCCTGTTATTCTCAGTTCTCAGCAACTATTCTCAGTTTAATATTTATTCCACCAAAATAGCCCGTATAATTATTTACTCCCGTTACCTCATTCTTGGATTAGAAGTTGGAAAAACGCAAAACCAGCTTACTCTTAGATTAGGAGACAGTTATACTCGAGTAAAATTTTACTCCAGTTTGGTCGAATCCGCCCTAAATAGTTTAATGGCCTATGGGTATTGGCTATTGGGCAAAGCTAAAGTTGTGTAATGCATTATGCAGCTAAGTTGTATAAAGCTAAATAAGCTTTAAAAGGTATAAAAAAGTTTAATTTAAAAAAAATCATATTATGTGCACACTACACGGCTGTTTTGGGTATTTTGATTGAAGGGGTACCAGGGTTTTAAAAAGCTTTTGACACCAATTTTATTGACACCGCGCGCTATAAACTGAAGTCCACGCGGACGAAGTCGCGGGCAACAGCTAGTATAATAATATTAACATGTAGCAAAAATGTTTATGAAAGGTTTTTACTACTTTTCAGTCCAACTCACTGGGCGGTGTACGAGGAGGATGCAGACATCCCAGAGAGTTTACCGTACCTCTTGCCAGCTGTGTCCGACCCCTACGCGTTGAGGGAGGTGCCCAAACCCATGCGGATCAGACCCAAGAGCGCCAAGAGAAGACCAGGAAGAGCATAATACTTGAAAAGACTTCTCGACTGAAAGACATTAATTTCAATTATGACGACATTGACTTACTGAATGGACGGGACTTTAACTTATAATGACTCTAATTAACTTCTGACCAATGTAACAGAGATATATACTGACTTAGATAACTTGACTTAAAAGTACAAAATGACTTCTGACTGAACCGACTATGTTTACTTAATTAAAAACATTTGACTTTTTCAATCGCAATGATTGTTTGATCAGACTTGAGTTCGACGTGACACAAGATTGAGTTTCATATTTGACATGATATTACTAGTATTATGACGACTTTAATAAACGTAATTATTACTTACAACTAAAATCCAGTCGCCGGATAGAACGCATTTCGTTTTAAGTAAAAAATAGATAGCAATATTTTCGTGCGCTTGTGGAAATCCTTTGTAATGTGGTTCAGTGGATTGCTCTATATCCGGCGTCCGGACTTATAGTGCCAGAATGACAGAAAATATAAGAAAACAGACATCAAACAGATTAACGTTAAATATGCTTTCAAAATAGAACTTTATTCATTAAACAAAAACTTACTGGTTTCATCGCAAGAGCGGCGGCCACGCGCGAATCGCGATACGCAGCGAGATACAGCTCGAAATTATAACTTACAAATTACAATGAAACGAATATCTTCTAGCGTAGTAAGTACATAAAGTTCAATTTTGAATAGTCTATGAACTAAACGAGGACCTTTTTGACCAATGACTAACTTTTTGACAACAATCTACTCAATTGTTGACTTAATAATTGTGACCCCGACTTATGACGAAATACTGACTTAAATATGACTTGACGATTGAGTGTTTAAAAAAATTGAATTGAAGTCAGAAACTTTATAGTCGGTAGGTACTGATTATAACCTAATGGCTGATACCTACATTGACAAAGGAATAATAACTGACGAAAAAAAATTATAATAATATTATGACTGACATACATACATGATAAGAATTTTTACCTAAGTTTATAGCACCGACTTATCACTAATTAAGTTTAATTTGATTGTGACAGATGTAATATTAAGACTTATGTAATAATTGTCACATCATACCACAAAATAGTGTTAAATATTAAATTGACTGACTGACAATTTTTACTGTACGACAGATTGCTTATAAAAACAAAACATATCGATTTTATAATAATAAAAATCAAAGTTTTATAATTACTATGGTTTTCATTAAGTAAATATAACCAACTATTCATTCCCCCAGACTCCAGACCATGTACCTACCTAAACTTCATAATACCGAAAATAGTACAAGTACAGAAGTCTCTCTGCTTTGATGTTCACAAATGCCGCCGTTTTATGTGCCTACATAATTACTATTAACAACGGACCGCACGCGAGCAGCCGACATTGAGCTCTCTGGCGCCGCGCGAAGGTCGACTTTATTCCACACCAATTCCACACCTTGTCAGATATTCCGAAAATAGGGTTGTCAAAATCAAATAAGTATAAATACCACGCAAGGTATATATATACGGAAACTGTTATACCTACCTATTAGGTAAATGAATACTGAACATATAAATCAGTTTACACAGACACGACACGTGATTTTCTTTTGATGTAAGTAGGTAATTAGGTATGGATTATATTATTATGTATAATGTATATGCAGCTACCACCTACGAGGGCTGCCTTTTAAGTACTGTCGTTTGTAAACTTCCCGCGATCATTGAAAAAAAAACAATTGGGATTTTAATCTTCTTGTATTTGGGTTTAGAAAACAAAAGAAATTATTCAGATTGGTCGAATAATCTTATTGTATCGTCTATTCAAAGGTGACAAGTCGGTTGTAAAAATGGAAATGTTAAAGGAAAATTTCCGTGCGATAATTTTTTACAACTAACGAAGTTGATTATAATCGCGACTTCGACGTTTTGATGAGATCACCTCTGTACTTAGTGGTGCAGGACCATGTCTTAGGATTATAGAACGCTGGTATTTAGAAGTTTAAAGTGGACATCCTAGCCTCAGTGATCAGCCACGTGATGGTCGTCCAAAAACCGTCGTAACGCAAGAGAAAATTGAAGCCGTGCAGCAGCTAATCCTCGAAGACGGTCATGTGATATATCGCAAAATAGAGGCAACCATGGGCATTTCAGGGACCACTGTCCAAAAAATCTTGCATGAATAACTTGGAGTAAAAATGGTAATATCTCGTCAGATACCTTGTTTGCTTAGCGACGACCAAAAACAGCCCGTGTTAGTTTTTGTCGCAAAACTCTGCAGCGATTTAACCGAGGAGAGTCAAAGCATGTTTATAATTTGCTCAATAGTGACGAGTTTTGGATATATGCTTATGATCCAAATTCTAAGCAGCAGTCTACTATCTGGGTCTTCTAGAATCAGCCAAAATCGACCAAAGTCATGGATTCACAGAGCACTTAAAAAAATTTTTTTGCCTTCATTGTGACAAAGGGTGGTCACATCGCCACTATTGTACCCGTAGATTGCAAAACGGTTACCGCTGACTAGTATACCACAGCTTGTTTGCCACAAGTCATCATAAAATTTCGAAAAAAAAAAAAAACGATCGTATGTTCCTGGCCATGACAGAGCATGTTCGCACATCGGCGGTAAAACAAAGATGTTTTTTGGACCCAAAACGTTGAAATTTTAGATCATCCGCCTTACAGCCCTGGCTTGAGCCCTAAGGAATTTAATAAGTTCCACAAAATTAAGAAAAGTCTTTGTGGCCAACTTTTAAGCTCACCTGAAGAAGCTGTTTACGCGTAAAAATCAGCCATTTTGACTACTCAACTTCGGACTGGAATAAATGTTTTAAAAACTGGTTTGAACGCATGCAAAAGCATTTTAAATATCGCGAAGAATTCTTAAAAAAACAATAAATGGTGATAATCAATTACATTGCCTGTAGTTATTCCAAACGACAAAACTTAAAAGGCAACTCTCGTATGACCTACCACCTATTTTAAATAAGTATATTTATTATAATCTATAAAATATTAATAATAAAAATTCTTTATTCAAACAAACAAAACAGATCAATTAACACAAGTTACAAAAACAGAAATAGTTTGAATTGGCGGCCTTACTGCTGGAAGCAGTCTCTACCATTAATTGTGTGTATATTTAATAATATTATTATTGTCATAGATGTTTGGCTCATTTTCATTGGTCGATAGGGCCCGCATGCGGGGTGCGGGAGATTTCTGAAACGCATGCCACAGGGCCCGCATTCGGGGAACCGTTTTCATTAGTCGATAGGACCCGCATGCGGGGTGCAGGAGATTTCTGGAACGCGTGCCACAGGGCCCGTATTCGGGGAACCGTTTTCATTAGTCGATAGGGCCCGCAGGGCTGGGGAGAACCTCTGTGTTCGTCGCCAGTTACAGACGTTCTTGCCATGGAACAACAATTGATGTTACGCGGAGCAATTTTGACTGTCTGTGATTTATTGAAGAATAAACTATTGGCGTCACTGAAGCCGCAGAATATTATACAACACAACATCTGCTTTGACAAGATTGCCGCCACCTAGGTGTTTGAAACTTTGTATTTATATATTTTGTTAAACCTCAAACTTACAGAAAAATTAGTGCCATACTGTTACAAATCGTTCGAATTACGAATGAAATCTTAGGATTTTGAAAAAATATTGTTCACATTCACGACCTCTCACAGGCCACAGGTATGGCATTATCAGACTTCTATTTATGATCATACAGGGAACTGTTAAAAAAAGTTTCAGGGTGGTACAAATAAAAAAAAATCTCCTTTGCAGTAGTATGGCGGCCATTGGGAACTGTCGGAAACGTGGCAACTCGCGTCCCGCAAGCTGTATATCGACCGATGAATTTCATTGGTCGATATCACGGTCGGTATAAAGGATGCGGGCAATCCCCGCAGGCGGTGTAACGAACACGTATCGACTTATAACTTTCATTGGTCGTTATCTCGGCTGCGGTGACTGCCCGCATGCTGTATAACGAACGAGTTAACGACCAATGAAAATGAGCCATTAGGTACCATGACAGTAGAAAAGTATATTAATTTGCTATTTTTTAATTGTCCCAACAATCAGCTGCAATGCAGTATTTCAGTTCGCGGCAGGCGCGGTATGAAGGGGGGGTCACAGGGGACATGACCCCCCCCAGAATCTAAGGTAAAATTGAAAATAAAATAAAACCCAGAACCGTCCGAGGGCGCAGATAAAAAAAAATAGTGTAGTGACTACTGAGTGACCCCCCCAAAATTTCAGGCTGCGACCGCGCCTGGTTCGCGGCAACCATTGAATCGCCCCGACGTCGGGGAGTCTCGTATGTACTTGTAGCTCGGCGGCGGAACGGCGGAGTGACACCCCCCTGCTATTACTCCCCAACACCATGGGCGTAGAGCGAGGTACGGGCCAAATATATACTAGTAATCTGTGGTACGGCTGCTCAGTGCTCACTCATACCTAAATGTGAAGCGGAGAGAGTTGCGCGGCATTCAATCCTAGTTCGCTCACTCATATTTTGTTTTTAATTTTTACTTCACCTTCAATGCTATTGTAAGATACCCATATCAAACTGACACATATCAAATTAAAAATTTCGAATTCAAAGTCTAGGATTTTCTTAAAAAAAAACGTCCACTTCGACCTACCTTGAGATCGTTTTGAGCGTTGCCTGAGCGAAAATGATGACTTAATCAGTGACGTTTTTGCCGCAATAATCACAACCAAAATCACAACCACAAATCACAACGATCGAGGTCGCCAATTTTTAGCGTTTGATCGCCAAGTAGAACGCCCCCTTTAAATTTTAATTGCCCATATTGGTGTCTTTCTAAAGTCACTAATATTATCAAAGATTTTTTTAAAATCTTACTTTTAACTTTTAAGATTAGATACTAGTAGCTAAATATCTAAATATAGGTAAGTACTTACTTAAATCAATAGTAGTAAAAGACAATTTAGCAATATAATTACTATATTTTATTCACAAGGATTAAGTACATCTTAGTCACATATACACACCTATACACACAAGAATAATTATTGTTTTGGAAACAATGGTTAAATTTTTTTTCAATATATGCACATAATCGCTTGTTTAATATGATGAGGAAGAGGTTAAAAAATATTTTCTTAACTTTGGAAATTCATAATTAGGTATTATGAAAATAGTGCACAACTTTAAATGAAAAACTACATTTGTAATGTAATACATATAATTATCATTAAATTATAATATCTCTTCTCTATAATTATTATAATAATTAGCATTACTTCTCACATAGACAATGACAATATGATGTACTAAATAAATAACATGATCATATTAATATTATTATAGTTTTAGAGAACTTGCTAAATTTGTACTCTTATTTAATGGTTTGTCAACAATAGGTATACAAAAATTAAGTACTTTGGTACTTGATTATGGAGCAAATTTTTTTTCAATTCTCATCTGTAGAATTACAGTAGGGCCTCGGTAATGCGGACTCCCGCTTGTTCGGTGATCGCTGTAATCTGGCCGGCCAATGAGATTCATGGGGCAGGCCGGCGAGTGTAGGTGTCATGTCATGACTCATGAGCCAAAGCGCTGTCAGTCTTTTCTTTATTGCCTTTCTGTAATACAGTGTCAATTTAGCGCGGTCGCAGCTAAGATCATGGCGCCGACACGTAAATATTCGACATTGATATTAAAAAATTGATTAAAGAAATTAAGGTTAAACATGTGTTTTATTAACATGAAATATTGCATACTATAATCCGGACGCCTCGATAATCCGCAAAGGGTCATGTTTTTGCCTCTCCGGATTAACTAGACCCTACTGTAGTTTTAATCTCTTTCTGGATACAGCTGATGCAATCCTTTAGCTAGCTCCTGAGCTAGCTCGATTGAGCTGGCGCACAGCACTCTCCGAGATAGGATATCAAATTCACCCCCAGAGGGGTCTATGCACACCCCACCGGCCTCCCTCACAAGTATATCTCCTGCGGCAATATCCCAAGCATGAATACCAAATTCAAAGTATGCATCTGATCCCCCGAGAGCGACCATCGCCATGTTCAATGCAGCGGAACCCAATGTTCTGACTCCTTGTGACTTTGTTATGAGAAACTTGAAGTTGTTGAGACATGCCACCTGTCTCTCCTCATCCCTGCTGGTTCCCGCTTCAAATGACACGATGGCTTTGCTCATCTCCTTGACCTGCGACACATGGATCTGCCTGCCGTTACAGAAGGCTCCCTTGCCCTTCTTAGCCGTGAACAACTGGTCTAATATTGGATTGTAGATTATGCCAACGACGGACTCCTTGTTTATGGTGAGACCGAGAGAGATGCAGCTGTTGGGGTATCCGTGCACGAAGTTCAGGGTTCCGTCGACCGGATCGATGATCCAGGTCGGCTCGTCGGTTAAACCGGCCTTAGCGCCGTCCGCCACGGACTCCTCTCCTATAAACTTATGAGATGGAAACTTCTTCGAGAGCCCCTCGATCAAAGCAGCTTCGACCTTCTGATCGACCTCCGTCACCAAGTCGATGTCGCAAGACTTCACTTTGAAGTCTTTTATCCCATTTACGTATTCTTTTATAAGGTTTCCGGCTGATTTAACTAGATCTAAAGCAAAGTCAAAGTATTCGTCAATTTCGTCGGCCATAGTGGGATAAAAGGTACTCAGAACTCGTCAATAGCTTCCGATAATTATCACACTAGCTTTAATAGTTATTTCACAATTTTAATTAATCAATTTTTTGTAATACGGTACCTAAATATAAGTCTTCTTCTTCTTCTTCTTCTTTTTTATTAATGAGGCATTCCGCTGTCCGCATTTTCATTTTTCCTATTTTTTAAATTTGATTGTCAAACAGTTTCCATTTTAGTAACTAGATGGCGTATGGGTAGACAACTATCAATCAACTATCGGTAATACCAGGGAATACCATCAATAATTGTTACAAAACTGGGCAAAAGAATGTAAAACTTGATACATTTCAATTTGAAAAACACGCAATAATATTCCAATGAATAGGATAATAAAGTTATTATAACGATGTTTTAGCTAAAACTCACGGAAGAAATAACCCTATTTACCGATATTCACACCAAATGTCACAGGAATTATACATTTTGGTTTTGACAGCACTTGTGCAAGATAACGGATATTTAGTGGCTAATATTCTACCAATAATGAACATCAAAAACCCAAATAACACAATTTGGGAAAAAAAAATAAAAACCATAGACTTAATATATACCTACTAGCATTATAGGTTTAATGATAAAAACCACACCAACCCAACAATAAAAAGTAGAAGAAGTTTGAAAGTGACATGCCCGCCAAAACTCTTTCAGTTGTCAGTTTTCATCCTTATTTTCACGAAGAGCATACTCCTAAGCTTAGATTATGTACATAATCTAAGCTCCTAAGCGTTCATTGGCCTAAGCGATTAGGCCAGTATACTGGTAACAGTTTAGGAACACGCTAACATAATTTATTACTTGTCAAACTGAAAACCAACTGAAAACTGCATAGATTAAACTAGAGGGACGAAGCAAAAAAATATAGTAATTTAAGGGAATGTATAAATAGGTACATACAGTTTTATGTTAATATTATGCTAACGAAAACTAGGTTTAAGGCCCCATCCCCACTCGCGCGCGACCCGCCCGACACGCCTCGGAATTTCCGCGAAACGTGAGTGTGGATCCGATTCGCATATTTTTCCCACTTCGCGGCTGGTTCCCCGACCGCATCCACACTCGCGCGCGAACCGTGCGCGACGCCGCGGCGCCGCGAAATTCCTGCGAAGCATGAGTGAGAGATCCGATTCGCATATGTTTCGGACTTCGCGGCCCGTTCCCCGATTGTTGTCGGTTTTCTGTCCCGCGACAAAGAGTTTTTTTTGAAATCTTAATTTTAATAAGGGCTTTAATTTTTTTAGGAAGGGTTTATCTCACGAACTACTAAAGCAATTTTGTATGTTATTTGGCACAGATATAGAGTAGACTACGTGAAGAGAGATAACTGATAAGCTATTTTGTTGCGAAAAAATGTACGTTTTCTTCCAAGGTTCTTCCAAGATAGCAAGATATATTTATTTGAACACTACAATGTCAGTAAAACTAACATTTAAAAGCAGCAAGAATTATTATGGTAGTTTATTCAAGAGAGTCGAGAAAGGACAAAAATAAAACACACATTAATAAAAATCATGAAAAATTGTTTAATTGGCATACCAACTGATAACTCGTTACAACCTATGGCCAATTTTACAATTATCAAATATTGTTAATAATTAAATATAATATTTATGTAAAATATGTTTGTTTCAATGGTTTACTTACATTAAAAATTTTATATTATTCAGAAAAAAAAAACTATAATAAAAAAGAGGTCGTTACAATAAAACAATAGTTACTGCCGTAAAGGGTTTACAAAGTTAAAGATACATGGTACAAACGTGGCAGCCCGGGGGGCGTAAGGCCACAATTTATTACTAGTTCATTACCTACATCTATGTGAAGCGGTCTAGCGCGAGCCGCCGGCGCCTATATACACCAGCCGGCGGACCATCGGCAATACTGAAATAAATACACCCACCGCCGGGAAAAACGATTATAACATGTTCCCGGTGAATGTATTCACTTCTGGGGCGGGGAGTCGGCGGTCTGGCTGACGGTCGAAGCATGGAGGATGTAATTTAAGTACATGGGACCGGAGACTCGCCGACGTCCGGTGTGCTGGGTCGCCCTCACTTACACTACGGTTATGGCAACTAAGCGCTCAGTGCACCACTGACTTTATTTACAAGTATGCGGTACGAAGCTGGGATTCCTCTTTTGAATTTTTAAATCTGCAAAACATTTAAATGCCTGGAATCCTGGAATATCTAAGTGCGTCAAGGTAAAAAAAAAACTGCAAAACCCAGTCGCGATGATACACCAATATTTGCCACATCACATAATACTTAATTTTAATTTCTTTAAATATCACCCAATGAGTAAATTTTACCCGTTCGACTACGTCATTAAATTAATCGAAAACATGATTGTTAAGGAATGTTTTATATTAATACTGGTTTGGATAATCCAATCGTATTTTTGAAGTGCGATTTCGACGGAACGGCTAGCAACACCAGAGTGCTGGAAAACAAAAAGGCACCGGCGTTCCGTCGCAGAAACGTTAATATATGCATCAAGCACCAAAGGGGAGGTTTTTGGTGCCAACAGTCAAATTCATCTTACCATTATTGCCATATTACAAAAAAGGATAACAAAAATATTTCCCTCTGAATTTGGTTATCGAATTGTATAAAAATGCAGCAGCTAGGATTACAAAAATTATTATTATCGTGTCCTTATATATAACCTTAAATTACATTTATGTATGTTTATACAGTGTCGTAGGCTTTAAGATATAAAATGAACTTATAACGGTTAATATTTAATATTAAAATTCTCAAAAAAATGTCTCCTATAAAACTAGCGAGCGATTCCACTTGTGACAGCACGCTTAGGCTTACAATATTGTTAAAATGCTTACTTGTACACGTGTACAAGTAAGCATTTTAGAAAGATTATAAAAAACTCGGTTAAAGTTAACCAGTCTATTTCAACACTACAGCGTTACTAGGGGACTAATGCACATCCATCAAGCTACAGCACAAAGCCCCTTTCCATGTCTTCAATGAGAATAGCCAGAAAGGGGGATCGGCGACGCTCCTACACTTGCCAAGGGATTGCCATGTATAAGCCGTTCATCTAACCCCGTTTTACAATATACTAATAATTTAGCCCTTATTATTTTTTAATTAATTGACTGTTCATATTGTATAAATAAGCTCGTTTTTTATTACACCCTCAGGTGTCAGAAGTGGGATGAGGTGTCAGAAGTGGGATCGTCCGCGGTAGGCAGTCGCGGGGCGGGGCTTAGTTTAGTCGAGGCTGTTGGCGGCGTCGGTGCCGTCGTCGAAGGACTCGTCGCCCGAGGCGCCGCCGCCACCCGTCGCCATGGATCCGCGTTTCCGCGATCCCGACAGACCGATAGGTCCGCCGCCTTGCCGTCTGTAAAAATATATTGTCTATATTAGTAAAGAAATTAGTATTCAACAGTAATCAACCGTGAACTGACTAACTGTAACATGCGTGTGTGTTTTTAAGCGGTAATGTTATGTGTCTTGTATTTTACATGCTCGATGATTGTAAGTATGTACCTTTTCAAATACTTATTATAATATTATAAATGTCATACTGAATGAATAGTGTTTATGTAGACTGTAGAGTGTAGACGACAGAAAACAATGATTACGTTTTATGTTTCTAATAAGTTAAAATAAAGTAAGTACACACAGAGATGAAATAATAAACATTAATAATATACACAAAGACGTCTTCTACATCACATCACAGAATCCAAGAATTTTGTTATCAGTTATACCAATAGTTTTAGTTTTGTAATACAGAAAAAATCTAATGCCAATCACATCAAATTTCAGGCTTTTAGTATAAGCGTTACGCCACTGTAATACCTTCCCCGCGCCGGCCGTCAGTCGCTATCTAGGGACAATGCCGAACATGTAGTCCTCGAACTAGACAATAGTATATTATAATAATTACTAGTATAAATACAATTATATTTAACTATTTTTACTACATAAATAACTTCATAGTTTATAATAATAAGTATGTTTTAACTTTCATTGTACACGAACATAATAGGAATAAAATCGTTGTAGTGTGAGTGCTTGTTTTATTAAGTGGACGAAAGACTTATACAAAACGCGTACGCATAAAAAGTACGCTGACGCAATTACTAGGGGTAATCACACATTTTTCTTAATTAAATTTAAAGGGGATTGGTTTAAACTGAGTTTAAAAAGTCCAAAAATTAACCAATCAGCAATGCTGTTGAATAGATAAACTGCTGTCAAAAAACGTCAGAAACCTAAAAGCTTAGCCAATACGTTTTCTTCATAGAATCACCGGCATAAATATATTATAGTATTGACATGACCATGAGTCAAATGTCATGATATTATCGAACGCATTAATTCATACATTGTTGTTCGGCGAATCTATAACGAAGCGATAAAGAAAACGTGTTGGTTAAGCTGCTAGCAGATTTGTCAGCACCGCATTTTAGAATTCGTTGTATGAAATGACGTCACAAAATGCGGCGCATACGTATACGCGTACGGTGCGTTATTTCGTGACACCATTAAATACAACGAATTCTAAAATGCGGCGCGTACGGTGCTAACAAATGTGCGATCACCTTTAAGCTTCCAAACATGAGTCTACGTATCCCCTCACCTGAGCTTGTTCCTGAGGTTGGTGCACTCCCTGGTGAGGGTCTCGTGCGTCTCTATGAGGTCGTCGAGCTCGCGCTGTGCCTTCCTCTTGCCCACCTTCTCCCGCTGCACCTCCTCCTCCGCCTCGTCCACCGCCCGCTTCAGCGCTTTCACGCGCCCGTTCATCTAGGTAACAACAAATGTTAGTTTCGCAAACACATGATACAAAGTTTTAATACAGGTACTTATGTACCTGTATTATATCTTTGTATCATATAAGTACAAGAAAGTCATGACAGGCGGGAAAATTTTTAAATGAAATAAAAAATATGAAAATTTTATTAATTCGAGATGAAAATGTGCAAGGTGACAATATTTAAAATGTAATAAGCGTTCTCTGTGAAAATACAAAGAAAAAAATACACCTTATAAGCGTGATTATGTTTGACTTTCTTGACGGACTATATTATTGTAATATACAATAATTAGGCACCAGTGAATAAAAAACATTGTAAGAAAACCCGCAATAGATTTCATTAGTTCAGTCTTTTCGGCTAAGACGACTATGTTGAGAATTTTTTGTTGAGATATTTAAAATTACTCTTCAACACATCACAAACACCCGCCAATTTAGACAACTCGATGAAACAAGGTATGATCATGTCATGATGATAACTTGTCAGTGAGCTGAGCTAGTTCGATTTGAGGACGAGACTAAATTACTGTAAAGTGTAATTTATGGTTCGTTTGGCCGGGTTACTTCCCCCAAACAGTTAAAATTTAGTTTAAATTTATTGAGAAATAAAGAAACTTTTAAATATTATGTACTATCAGAAAAGTTGATTCATAGGCAGATGGCGGACCTACGTAATATGGTCGTGCTATGTCAGACCCAGCTGACAGATCACAACTAAATTTATTCTCTCTGATCTGTCGGCTTAGTTAGGTTAGTTAGCATAGCCCAACCGAATGACGTAGGTTCGCCAACTTCCTATAAAGCAATTTCTTCGATGGTACACCAATTTTATTTTCATACCTTCTCTATCTGCTCCTTGTACTGGTCCGCCTGCCGGCGCTCCTCGTCCAGCTGCAGGGCTAGCTCTTTCATCTTCTTGTCGAGCTTGCGCGACGCCTTCTGCTGCGCCAGCCGCTCCCGGGACTCCGCCTCCAGCTGCTCCTCCAGGTTGGACACCTTCAGCTCCAGCGAAGTGATCAGACCCTGGAATGAGAAGTTAAAAGTTTTGGAATATTTATTTGATGAGTATGATGATACAAAATATGGAAGATAATTAGTAGAAACTGACATCATTGTTATGATAATAATTGTTTAAATTTTTAATGGAAAAATCACGTGAATATGAATAAATGTCCTTTCTTTTGTGTGTATCAATTGAAAGAGTAATATTTCATAGTTATTTTATAGTTTTATCTGGCTCTTTGTATTTGTGATATACCGCGAAATACTGCAAGTAAATTGTATTTCATTAGTCTATACATAATTTTATGCATATTAAGTCTGTCTGTCTCCATATCTCTCCGTCTATCCATCCGTGTTGTGCATACCTTGGTCTTGGAACGTCCAGCAGTCTCCAGCTCGGCCAGCTTGGCCTTGAGCTCCTTGTTCTGTCGCTCGAGCACCAGCTTGCTGCTCTCCAGCTTCTGCGTCGCCGCCTTCTCCGTGCCCAGCTCCATCGTCAGCTGGTCGATCTGGTTCTGTAAGGTGCACGTAAAATATTATTTAATATGCGAGTACAATGTGGCAAACACCGAGTAGATGTTCAGAAAATATTTCATATACAAATTTTAGTTTCTGAATAAAATATTTGATTTTGAAATGAATGATCAACTGTTCAGTGCTACACTTTTGTTGTATTTCACCGATCTCATGGATACCATAAGCAATGAGGAAGACTTAAGATGTAAGGGCTGCTTTGAAGATAAAAAATATCCACAGCCAAACATAGAATCTCCTCCTTTTTGGAAGTTGGTTAAAAACGTAAACATTACAATATAACGCGCTTCGTTGTGAAAGCCGATGCCTAATACGAAATTGAAAAGTCAAATAGCGTAACGTCGCGCGCCGCTCCAATTTCAAAATGTGCCTTTACCTGTGATTTCCTAAGTCTGTCGTTGAGTATTTCGTTGTTGGACTGCTCTTCATCTAAGTCCTCCTCGAGCGCCGCTATCCGCGCCTCCAGGCGTTTCTTCTCGTCCACCAGTAACGTGATCTGTAAATAACGATACCGTAAAGCGACTAACCGAATTTAAAAACTGACAAATTCATCAGAATCATGCACAAATGTATCGATTTACGAGACACAACTTCGCACATTTGCCCTTGAATAAATTTGTTTGCACCAGGAGGATCGACGGCGACTTTTTGTATTACTAATTATTAGAAATAATATTTTTTCTTTATCTTTTTTTATTTTACAGAGGCTTTTAACACACAGTGTCAATGTCAGCCTCATAGGTGAACACAGTGTTCCCTACAAAAGGGACAGATCCAAATAATTATATAATTTGATTGCCTCTGGGGACAACGGCTCCGAAAGTACACTGTTAAACCGTCCATTGTGCAGGCAGCCAAAGTCACCTAAGAGCCTTGATCTTAGCTCTGCAGTCCGAGCACACTCCAGCAAAACATGATACAGGTCTTCCGGCTTCTCGCACACATCGCAATTAGGCGAAGGCTTAATTCCAACCAAGTGGCAAAATTGGTTTGCTGGAATGTGCCCAGATCGCAATCTAAAGGCTGACACCAACAAGTTTCTCGACAAGTTACACGAAATTAACCATGGCTCCCACACTAGCTTATTCTGGATGGTTCCGTACCAAATTCCAACACCTCTTTGTAGTTCCTCACCAAAATGGTATTCCCATTTTTCGAGCGCCTTCTGCTTAATCTGATGATGAATCTCATTTACAAAAGGTTTAGTACAGACTACGGGACCATCCATAACTGCACATTTGGCAAGTGCATCCGCAGTTTCATTTCCAATCAAACCGACATGGGCTGGAACCCATTGTAGTTTAATTGAAACTTTTCCAGAAACATGCCGGAGTAAATCCAAAGCTTCGAAGGCTATCGGAGAGCCACTTTGTTTAGTGGCACACCGACGAAGATGTTGGAGAGCACTTTTCGAATCTGATAAAATAACTATGCTGTTATTGGTATTCAAGTTTTTAACATATGTTAGTGATTCTTTAATAGCTAAAAGTTCAGCGGTCATTATATTATTATCTCTATGTAATTTAAACTTCTGTGAAACGTTTAATTGGGGATCGAAGAAGGCAGCTCCAACACTTTGAGTACATTTAGAGCCATCCGTATATAATTTGTAACAATCAGAATAATTATCAGATATGAATTGCAAAAAAATATTTCTAAGTTCAGAATCAGTTAAGCTCCGTTTTGGAGCCATATCGCTTTATATACAATAAGTTCTTCGACATCTATTGAAGACACCCATGTGTTTAACGAATACGCCTCTAACTTTTCACTTTCATACACAATAACATTGCTCTATTCACAATCAATCTGTGCTAGGATTGGGAAATTTGTATTGCTAAAATAATTACGTACCAAATTCAACTGATCTAAATAATACAGCAAGTTGTTGCCTAGTCTAGACTTAAATTTAAACAAGAATCTACTCGCCAACACGTACCTACGTATATGCAAGGGAGGAATGGAGAGTTCACTCTACATAACAAACACTGGAGAGCTACGTATAAAAGAGCCACATATTCTCAACGCTCTGTTTTGTAAAATATCGAGCTTTTTAAGATGTGTTTTAGCACAACTACCATATATAAAGTAGCATAGTCCAGACGGCTCCTTGCAAGAGAAATATAAAGACGGCGAATATATTGAGGGTGAACTCCCCCCGACCTACCCGATAGAACTTTTAAGACGTTCAAACATTTATAGTTTTTAGCACACAATTCATTTACATGAAGACTCCATCTTAAGGACGAGTCCAACCTAAGTACTTAACTTTATCCCCCACGTTAAGAGATGAGCCGTTAATCTCAATATCAATATTAAAATTTCTTCTAGTTCTATTAAATACACAAATATTAGATTTAGATACAGATAATTGTAGACCAATATTATCCAAATAGTTAATCACGGCTTTTATAGCTAACTTAAGAGAGTTAACTGCTTCTCCAGTATTACCATTTACAACAGTTTTGTATAACACGAAATCATCAGCGTATTGGGAGTTACAAACATTATTATTTACAATAATTCTAGAAATACCTCTGGTTGCAATATTAAATAAACTAGGAGAAAAGGGGTCGCCTTGAGCTAGTCTGGTTTGTACATCTGATTAATGTTACTACTATACTAAGATCATCAAAAACAATTGTACATCGACGATTAGACAAAAAATTAAATAAATATTTACAAATAAAATTACCGACTCCAATTTCCTGCAAGATTAATGCAGTTATGTTTACATTGTTGTAGGCATTCTCAATGTCTATGAAGCAAGCGATTGTTGGCTCTCTTCTGGCAAAACCTAATTGTATATATATGAGATGTAAGTAAAGCTAGGTTATCAACACAAGATTGTCCACGTCTAAAACCAGTCGACGTGCCGGGAAGGAGGCCCTGGCTTTCAATAAACCACTCCAATCTTCTTAATAGAATCAAATGGAATATCTTACACGGACAAGACATTAATGAGATAGGACGTAATGAGGAGGCAAGAGTGGGATCCCTTCCCGGTTTAAGAATAGGGACTATTCGTATGTCTCTCCACTGATTAGGTACATTACTTGACATCAAAATTAAATTGAAAATTTTTAAAAGCATACACTTAGCATTATTTGAAAGATAATAGATCATAGTATATGATATATTATCCATTCCTGGAGAGGTATCTTTCTTTTTTAAACAATTACGAAGCTCCGCGAGAGTGATGGGTGATTCTATAATGGAAGGTTGTCTTTCTGGAAAAGTTGGCTCCTGCTCGGCAACATAATCAGGAGTCAAGGAATGCAGTAGCTTTTCAGCATTAAGAGGATCTACAGTATCTCTGCGTCCAGTGTTGCCTTTGATCCATCGCATCTTTCTCCACATAACGGGTGCTGATGTTTCGTGGTTGATACTCGAACAAAATTCTCTCCACGACTTAGATTTTTCTTTTCTTATAAGTATTTTGGCTTGGGATACTTTGTTTTTCCATAGAAGCAAATTAGAAGGTGTAGGATTACGCCGTAACTGCGCCAATGCAAGACGCCTTTCAGCAACTGCCTTTGAAAGATCCTTATTCCAATAATGTTTGGGTTTGAAGTTTAATGTGGGGTCTTGACTATTTTTAATCCAAGGGATGTGCTTATCAGCCAAATATTTAATTTGATTTGTAAAACTATCATAGCCCGTTTGGACATCATTCACCTCTTCATGATTAAACATTGTCATTGCTTCTTTAGTATATTCTACCCAGTTAGCTGCTTTATAATTTCTTTTTTTAATGTACCTGTTCCCTTTATAAAAACCACAACTTAACTTTAACACTAGATGATCACTGCCTAAGGATTCATTTGTAACCTGCCAACTCATATTGACAGCAATGTCTGTGGAAGCAAATGATATATCAGGCGAGGTTTTTTGAAGGCTACCGTTAACCCACTTCACTCTAGTAGGCGCACCGTCATTAAGACATATAAAATCATTTTCAAACATAGCTTTATAAACAGCTTCACCTCTTCTATCGGACTTGCAAGACCATAGAGTGTGATGCGCATTAAAATCTCCGATTATAAGACAACCTGTTTTAAATGTATTGAAAATCGCATCCCAATCCTGTTGACTTGTAGAAATTGAAGGCAGACAATACACAGCAATCACGTGCTTTAATGTAGGTAGGTACGTTAAAAACTTCAATATTGACTATCTGGATATCAGAATTAGAAATATTAGAAGCTCGTTCAGAATATTTTACTGATTTATGTATTATGGCGCACAAACCACCATATGAATCTTCTCTGTCTGCTCTCACAATATTATAACCAGAAAATTTCAGGCTTACACTAGATGAAAGCCACGTTTCACTCACAAAAGCCATATGTATTTTATCTTGTGACATCAAAAGTTCAAAATCACTGGCCTTACGTTTTAAACTGTTAGCATTCCATTGAAAAATGTTGATACTGCTGTGTAAAGAATTGATATTACTGGCCATTATTGTTTCTTCCCATAAACTTAAGCACCGTCTCAAAATTTAAATATTCTTGTAAAAATTCTACTACTTCGGACCAGAAAAATTCAATCAACATTTTAAACTTATCTTTTAAACTTCCTTCTGCTACAAAAACTTCTCTTATTTTATCTAAAATCCTTTCTAGTAATCGTTCCTATCATCCTAAAAATCGTTTCCTTTCCTTACGATTAGTACTAGAGCTAGACTTTTCAACTTGCTTATTTTCAGTATGGATTTCAGCACTAGTTATCTGAAATGTATGAAAAACATCCTCATTATCGCGTCTGACGTCTAGACTTTTTTTCTTTGACTTATTTTGTTATTTTTCTTGAACTCAGTTGTGGTAGACGACTCTTGATTAGGCATCGAAGAAACACACTCATCTAATTCCATAATGTCATCATCACTATCATGTAAAGTTTCAACGGCTGCATAATCACCAACAGTAACATCTCTGTAAGTGGGAGCCGAAGCACAGTCGGTCCTGGCGTGGGAAATAATAGGTTTAACAATAGGCATCTCGGGTTCTAATCTGCTCGAAGTCTTAATCAGTGTCTCTTCCTTCATCTTATTCAATGCAAACTTATATGAGCACATATGATTTCCCATATAAATCCGAATATTTCTTTCTTTCTTAAATACAGGACAAGCAGATTTCATAAAAGATAAGTGATTCCCTTTGCAGTTAACGCATCTATAACTTTTCGTTTCGCAGTTTTCATGTTTCCCGCTACACTTAGGACAAATTGGGGTCTTAGATGGACAAATCTGATTGACATGACCGTATCGCCAACATTTAGAGCATTGAGTCACAGGATACATGTAAGAATCTACGGCCATTCGACACCCGTAAGCTTTTATAATTTCTTCGAACCCTATTCGAACGGTTTCAGACTTTATCCATTTACCATCCGAATCTTTCCGTAACAACCTCTTAATGGATAAAATCTTTGTGTCACATTCGAAAATCTCTTTCAATTCCTTATCTTCTATATCAATGTCAATATCCCGGACCACGCCATAACAATAATGCAACTCATTAGTATTTCTACAAATCCACTCATAATCCTGTATAATTTTACTATTCAGAAAATTGTTTGCGTCTAGCTCGGTTTTAAATTTAATTAAAAGTTTGAAAGGACTTTTATATTTGATAGTCTCTATGCCCTGAATATTGTATTTAGCCAATAGTTTTGCAAACGCTAACTGCTTCGGTAGAAAATCGGTCTTGGCGGTTATAGAAACTTCAAAATTATTACGTAAATTAGCTGGCGGATTAGGTGATGCAGATGGAGGGGTTCTCTGCAGGTTCCTGCGCTTACATCTCGTCACCAGTGTAAAGCCATCATCAGCTAGCGGCTCTGGAGAACTACCTGCTGGTCGCCTTTTGTTGCCTGGCTGCAACATCGCTTCACTTCCAACATCGTCGAGATTGTTATGACCTACTGGCATACCTGCATCATCCCACTCTAAATCTACCTCTCCTTCATATTCTCCAGATTCCAGCACTATTATGTTAACAGCCTCCGCAGCCATCTCATTGAGTGCAGGCTCCATCGCACCTTCTTCCTCAGGTTCACTCATAATTACAACACAATGCGGGTAGATCGAAAAAAATAATAATACGAAAGTTTGTTAAAGAAACAAAACTATTCACATAAGTTCATTTTTGATTTGATAATTATTAATAATTATAACCGAAATAATCATAATCAATGTTTAAACTCGGAAACAAAAAAAAAACTCGTAAATACGAAATGAAAATTGGCGTCACAGAGATCGTAGCACGGAGCGCGTCCGAACGTGACGGGCGCAAACCCAGACTGACGAGAAATAATTATTATAATAATGTATTTAAGGTCTCTACCAATTTTTAGCTCTATGCGATTTTTTATGTTTTAAATAAGGTCGACAGTTTATCTTCTCTGCAGGCTTAGGATGGTCACCACTTACCATAGAAACGGTTTCTTTCTACGGAAGAATAGACAAAGTGACAGATTGACAAGGGAAATCCGTAACTTTGTCACTAAAATCTGTCAGTATGTCCATTCTTTCCCGTTTCTAATGTTGTTATGCTAAGTCTGGATTGGTAATTGACAACGTCGTCTCAATGCTCGATTTAGTATCGTGTTACCTCTTTCGTTTTTCATATGAATAAAAAAGAAGACGTGATTTTTTAACAAGCTGTTAACACTAACAGATGTTGGTGAAATTGGGGCTTAGTCTCCTGTATTGGTAATTGACAAATACCTTGGCGTTGCCGGCAGTCAGCTCGTCGTCTCTGTCGTCGCGCTCGGCCTCGGCGTGCCGGCGCGCGCGCTCCGCCGCCGCCACCTCCTCCGCGTGCTGCAGCGCCTCCGCCTCCAGAGCCTGTAACACAAAATATTTTAATGTAAGAAACAATATTTTATAATCAAAGTGTTATAATAAGGAACTGTAATAAATTAATATGTATTAGAAGTTCTAATACATCAATTACCTCGTGCGTAGACTTTTTCATTGGACATGTTTATTTTCATTTTATAAGATAGAAAAACTGGCGTAAAATAGAATAAGACAAGTAATATCAAAGTGTCTTATTATTGTCCTAAAGGGATTCCAAAACGATCAAGCGTCTTGGCGGCAAGCACGTAGATTTTTGCTTGTTTCAAACATATTGACCGTTTACAATGTTTGCTTGATGCTTGAGTCAAGCATTTATGTGCTCGCTCCGCGCTTGATGTGATTTTATATCGTATTGATGGTGTTCGCGGTGCTGTGCTGGATGAAGCTGCTCGACGGGCGCATCAAACTTCTTGAGCCAGCTACACAAGTCTACGTGCTTGCCGTCATCAATTACTTAATCGTCTCGGAACCCCTTAAGATAAATTGTGTCTACTAAATGTATGGCAAGGTTTAAAAAACCTTACCATGCGTTGAGAGCAATAAATAGTACAAAAAACTAGGCCTTTGCATCCGTTGTGGATGATTTATACAGTATTTTCAGAGCGAAGTAACCACTCCTCAAATACTGTAGTTTAAATTTAAATTACGGGCATTTAAACCTTGTCCCAGGGACAAGATTTAAATGTCCGTACTCCATATGGTTGCCCAAGCACATACGAGGTTCTCGCAACATAGTCGATCTATTCCAGACGAAAGAACTAGTCAATATGTCTGGGACCAACTATGTGTGGGTTTCCTCACGATATTTTCCTTCACCGTATGAGCGTCCGTATTATGTACACGACTCCACCCGGGTTCGAACCTGCACCCTCTACGAGTGCGAACCAAAGATCTACCCATTAGGCCACGGACGCGACAAAATACAACAACTATATAGTACAACCTCATCCCTATCTAATGCTAAGTACTCACACGCGGTTTTGCTCGATAGTTTTACTCCAAATCGAGTAATAATTACTGTGTGGACCGCAAAACTCACAGCTCGAAGCATCGAGCCACTCGAAGGATTGATGGAACCGGATCGAGCCGGATTGATGGAATGAAATATATTGATTTAGAATAAAACTATCGAGCAATGCTGAATGTGTGGACGAAAGCCCAAGCCGCGGGTTCGCTCGATCGAGCAAAACCGTATGTGAGTACTTAGCATAACAATGTAATCAATACAATATTACCTTGACCCTGCGCTCGGCGTCCCTGGCGGCGGCGGTGGCCTCCTCCCGGCCGGCGCGCGCCTCCTCCGCCTCGCGCACCGCCTCCTTCAGCTGCACCGCCAGCTTCTTCGCCTGCTTCACGGCGTCCTCCTTCACCTGGAATAATATAGAAATATGAATGGTTACTTAGTTCAAAAGCATAGAGCCACAGACTTTGCAAGACAAGCTTTTGTTTTCGTGTACATTTTTATTTCTTCCGGCGCGGCGCTGGATTAGCTTTATATTAAATTCATAATGTCCACTGTCCAGTATATTATAGTAGTGTGTACACGTCAAACATTTTTACATACAGCCACATAAAGAGGCCTGATTCACAATGCATAATTCGACTCTGATTCAACAACTTACTGCGCGAATGCGCCAGTCGCGCTATCCAATAACCAGGCGGTATTAAAATTAAGAAACCATGTCCGTCCGTCCACCGTCGTGCGTCCAGCTATAACTTTCTTAATTTTGAGAGTAACGTACCTTGTTGGCGAGGTGCAGCGCCTGCTCGGCGTCCTTGAGGTCGGCCTCGAGCTTCTTGCGCGTGGCGGCATGCGCGGCGCGCTGCTTGCGCTCGTCCTCCAGCTCCGCCTCCAGCTCGCGCAGCGCCTTCACGATGCCACGCCGCTTCTCCTCGCCAGCCTCCTCCTTGGCCTGGAATTTGTTATTAGAAAATGACAGGATGAATCAAAGACCACCACTTTTCTGAACATGGTACCAAATTTGGATTATACCCTATACAACAGCAAAATTTTTTTGAAAATCGTTCCACAAACGACGAAGTGATCGTTAAACATACAAAAAAATATATATAAAATATAAACAGACGATCATAATAAACTTCTCCTTTTTGGAAGTCGGTTTAAAAATAGCAATTGAGAATGTTGTTTTGAGTCCGAGTACGCGATGCGTTTAGCGTTTAGAGCACCGCGCGACAGTCTATTCGTGTCATATCTTCAATACGCGAAGTTGATGAAGATGAGTTCACTGTTGCACATGAAAGGACCATAATTTAACATTTAAATCATAATAACTCGTTGACCTTGTCTAATAATGTACTCGTATGAAACCACTATACTGCCGACATATTTTAACATTTCGTTCAGGGGTTTTATATTGTAAAACTACACAACTCAGTTCTCACCTGCAGATCCCGCTCGAACTGCGCCCGCATCGCCTGCATGTTAACTTCCAGGCGGAGTTTGGCGTCCTCTGTCAGCTGCAGATCATCCTCTATCTCCTCGTTCTGTGCCTTCAGTTCTGCGAGCTGGGACTCCAGCGCGCGCTTGGCCTTCTCCAACTCATGAACATTCTTATCGGCCGTGCCCTGAGTGTTGGCTAGCTCGTCCAACTCGGATTGCAAGACTCGCTTCGACCGTTCTAGTTCTTCGATCTGTGAAAACAACAACAAGTAAAAAAAATTTACAAAACCTTATAAATAAGGAAGGAAACGTCGTAGAAATATTGTGCCAATTAAGTTTCATATTACGGGTATTTCTATTAAACGGCAATTTTTCTTTTTTATAGTCAAAACTACACATTTTCGCATATGTAATGTAATTAATTAGACCACAAATTATGCAAGTCCTAATATGATAGAACAATTGACATCTATTATACCTTCTCCGCAGCCAGATCCAAGTCTCGTGTGAGCGAGAGCACTCTCGTCTCCTTGTCGCGCGCCTCGCGCTCCGCCGTGTCGCGCTCCGCCGCGTACCGCTCCGCCACCGCGCGTTCCTCTGCCACAACCTGTACAGGAGGTTAACGATTAGTAAAACTGACTTTGAACCTATAAAATTTGGTCATAAAATGAAAGATAAAATGACTCACGAAAGTGGGCTCTTTATATAAAGTAAAATGCACAATACATTTTATACATTTGATAATACCTTATCGAAGTTCTTCTGTTTCTTCTCTAGCTCGAGCACCTTGGCACGCTGCGCCTCCAGCTCGATGTTCGTGTCCTCCAGCTCCGCCTGAATCTTCTTTTTACCTGAACACATTATTGCCAACTTAGTTTTATTTTATAAATGTAAACATGCAACAAATATAACAAATATCATATTTAGGCCACACTAAAGAAAACTATATACTATCCTCATCACCTTGATGAGTGGCAGTCTTCCGCCGTGCGTTTTCGCGTAATTTTCTGTCATGCACTGTAAAACTCTGGAATAAACTATCACCAGCAGTATTTCTGTAGCAATACGATCTGTGAACCTTTAAGAAGAGAGCGTATTCTCTCTTTAAAAGGCCGGCAACGCACCCTTAGCGCTTCTGATGTTGCGAGTGTCCATGGGCGACGGTAGTTAGTTGCTTCAGGTGACCCGTTTGCTCTTTTTTATTTAAAAAAAACCACTCACTCTTATCCAGTTTGTCGTTGGCCTGCTGCAGCTCGTCGATCTGTCTGTGCAGCGCCTCCATGTCTTTGGCGAGCTTCTTGCGCTGCTCCTCCAGCGCCGCGGCCGCCTCCGCCTCCTCCTCCGCCTTCTTCTTCGCGTCCGCCACCTGCTGCGTCAGAGCTACCACCTGGGAAACAGATTTGAGTTAGACAACTTTCAGAAAAAAGTCCTTTTTTCGTCACGTGAGTCCAATAATATTGCTTCATTTTCATGGCATATTTAAGATTTTACCTAAATAAAATCCACAGAGATGTGAGAGAGGTTAGCACTTTTATTCGATTTATTACTGAATTCAAAATTCGGAACTGCATATTTTGTGTCAAAATTTTGTATCTCGTCTCACGCCGCGCTTTAACTGCAGCTACTAAAATTACTATAATAATACCTCCAATAGCGGTTTTGGTTAGGAAATAATACGTTTCCATAGCGGAAATCGAACCCCCGTCAAAAGCCACGCTCTAAACCACTGGAGCACGGAGGCGTCTATAGCCACTATTGATGATGATCGCACGCACCTGTTTCTCGAGATTCTTCTTGGCCTCCTCCTCCTCGTCGAGCTGGTCCCTGGCCTGCTCGAGCTCCTGCGCCACGTTCCGCAGCTTCGTCTGCAGCGCCAGCTTCTGTTTCGTCTCCTCCTCCAACAACCCCTGGAAATATCACATTTATATTTTGTCAATCAATCAAATTTTGTTACTACATGTTTTGAACACTTTGTATATATATATATATATATATATATATATATATATATATATATATATATATATATATATATATATATATATATATATATATATATATATAAGCAGCCGACAGAAAATTAGGCCTAATGTCTTAAAATAATGTCTCAACCAAATTACATACGACGGTCCGTCATTTGTATAGCCCAGTGTTTTTCGACCGTTTTCATGATGCGATAATATAATAACCCTATTTAGTATCACTTTGTTGTGTTCCACCCTTTTTCAGTATACACCCAGTATATACCTGTAGCTCGGCGTGCTGCGCGCCCGCGGTGGCGGCCTGCTTGGCGGCGGCGGAGGCCTTCAGTTCGGCCGCCTCCAGCTGCTGCAGCGCCTGCTCCGCCTCGCCCTGCAGTCGGGCACACTTCTCCGCCACCTCAGACCTGAAATATACATTATTATGATTAATACGATTACATGTAACAATATCTGATAGAACGCTTGTACACACTGTCTAGTTCGCATCCGATCGCTTAATCGCTTTGACGCACGACCACAAAACGTCACAACACCTTATAGTGTTACGTCACATAATATTCAATTCATTTCAAAATATAATACAATTTTTAAGAGCCTATGCTATTCCACCTCCCGATCCAACACAACCGTAGGCCAGTCTGGCTTGTATTCATCTAATTCATCGCGCCATCTTTATCGAGACGGCAGCGTCGTCCATCTTAAAATTTCTTAATTTGCAAAAAACAGTTTGGAATTAGATGTTCTAAAATACATATGAGGTAATAGCATGAATGACGTTGGAGCATCGTAGCTGCAACAACACACCGCGTCACAACTCACAACACAACATCTAAGCTTGGAAACAGTAACAAAAGTATGGTTACTGTTCGTCAACTCTAATAAACTAATTATATAAGCTAAGTCCTCTCACCTAGCGCGCTCCACTTCAGCCAGCTTAGCGGCTAAGTCCTGCAGCTGGGCTTCAGCCTGCTTGCGGCGCCGCTCGCCGTCCGCGCGCGCCGCTGCTGCACTCTTCAGCTCTGTTGCCAAGTCCGCGTTCTCCGCCTCTAGAGACGCCTTCGCCTTCTCCAACGCTGTGAATACATATAATTATTATATTCAGAACACGTTATTTATGAGTTATGAATGATTTGTGATAAATGATCATTATCAGCACCAACTATGGTGCAATTTAATTAACAGCCGCAAATAGAAATATTTAAATAATTTGTTAATTTTATGAAGATTTTGACTTTAAATCGAAGATAAATATATAATCATTAAATGTCTCTATGTAAGGACGGACAATTTAATGGACACGCTTCGCCGGCAACGCATCTGCAGCTTTTCTAATGTTGCGAGTGTCCATCAGCGAAGGTAGTTGCTTTGCATCAGGTGACCCGTTTGCTCGTTTGCCCCCCCTTATTTTATAAAAAGCGAGTTAATTTCTCCTTTACTACTGCTGGCCTCACTCACCGGCCTTGGTCTTCTTGAGCTGCTCGTGCTGCTCGGCGAGCGCCTGCAGCTCCTGCGAGTGCTTGTGTCGCTGGTCGGCGAGCGCCGCCTCGTGCGCGCCCGCCTCCTCCTCCAGGCTGCGCTTCAGCACCGCCACCTCCTGCTCGCGCTTCGAACGCAGCTCCTGCTGGGCTGAAATCACACATTTGAAATTAGAACAGGAAATTACTAATAATAGTTACACAACGGATACATGGACGTTTGTCCTGTTCTTCAAATGTATCAGAAAAGGACAAAACATTGTATAGCCTATTCATAATTTTATATTCATTTTATATTCATTTTATAACTAAGGGAGGAATTTTATATTTCATATAGACAAACGCAAAACAATAAATATAGCGCTCGTAAGTACTACTACGTGAACTCCAGATGGCGCTATTGTCACGGCAATGTCGACATCACAAGAAACTCCATTACAGTTATACTTATGTGTTATGTTCCTGTTTTTCTTGAGCAAACTTAACATTACAGTCGGACTACATCAAGACGCTCACCAGCGGTGGTATCCAGTGAGTCGAGCAGCTCCGATTTCAGCGCTTCCAACTCCTCGTTGAGGTCACGTCGTAGTTTCTCGGCCTTGGTGCGTGCGGCGCGCTCCGCCTCCAGGTCATCATGGGCCTCAGCTAACGCGGCTTCGGCCTCACGCGCCGCCTTTGCCGCAGCCGCCCGCGCCGCTCCCTCCTCGTCCGCGCGCGCCACAGCCCCCGCGAGCTCCTCCTCGCGCTTGCCTGGAATAAAAAAAATATTTTTATTCAAAATAGGTATCATGGATACACTTTTTGAACGTCGTAGGAAGAACATAGAAACTAAGTTGCCTACCACCGGTGAATAGAAAGCATTCATGATAGGGCCCTTATAGCAGGATGGAGAATCACAGACGAGTTTATGTCAAACCAGAGTATCTTTAGTTTGGGCACCTCAAAATGATCGACGAAGAAAACATACTCAATTTAATTGAGTATGTTTTCTTCGTCGATCATTTGTATTATAAAACACCAGGCAAAATGAAATGAAATAAAAAGATTTGTTTTATTCATCATGTTATCTCTCTCGTTCTTAGCAATTTGCAAAAGAGACGGCATGAAATTTAATCCAAAGATTTGGCTCTCCCACGGCAAATCCAAAGATTTGACGTGGGAGAGCCATGCTTCGGCACGAATGGGCCGGCTCGACCGGAGAAATACCACGGGCTCACAGAAAACCGGCGTGAAACAGCGCTTGCGTATACCCTCCCCTATTTCCTTCCCTACCCTCCCCTATTCCCTTCCCTACCCTCCCCTATTACCCTATTCCCTCTTAAAAGGCCGGCAACGCACCTGCAGCTCTTCTGATGCTGCAAGTGTCCATGGGGGACGGAAGTTGCTTTTCATCAGGTGACCCGTATGCTCGTTTGCCCCCTTATCTCATTACAAAAATTTATTAAAACAAAGCTACTCACTGAGCACAATCTGCAGCTCATCGACCTGCGCCTTCCGCTCGGCCAGCTGTTCTTTGACGTCCTGCAGCTCGGTCTCCAGCTTGCGCCGCATGCTGTCCGCCTCCTTGCGCAGCTGGTGGTCCTGGTAAATAAAAATGAATCTAAGTCAATAATGAATAAATAAAATAATTTATTTTCAGCAGGGCGATTCACGATTCCCGTTCAACACGGATTCGGAAACTTTACCGTGCGGTCATTGGTCAATGCCTAGCGCGGCGAGCGTTTATTGGATGTCGCGCGGTGAAGTTTCCGAATCTGTCGAATTGCACATTGTGAATTAGGGCCCTAAGCAGAGATCTATAGGGTGAGCACCCACAGTTTACATACACAGAACATTTTTTTAAATTATTTTATGGGCAATATGCAATTGCTAAGACTTTTATAGCTTATCAAGTAACTACATAATTTTTAACGATCTCAAAAAAGAAAACTTTTATAACACAAAATATGTTCTTTTTTATATTTTACCTATAAGTACCATCTGTGGTACCATCTGCTGCTGCTGCGTTTTCGCGGAATATTGCTAAAAATAATAACAAACTAAATTTAGACCTGCGTCATTTGGTAGAGTTATGTCAATTCAATATTAGTCGCGATCCGTCGGCTGGGTTTGACACAAAACGACCAAAGTTTGTGTGCTTTGGTCCGCAATCTGCCTATCAATCAACTTCTCTGATAGTACTTGTCAAATTTTGATAAAATAATCTCAACATACCTTCAACAGTTTCTCCTCCAGCTCCGCAATAACGGACTCCTGCTTGGCCTTCAGCTTGCCCAGGTGCTTGGCCTTCTCCTCCTCCTCCGCGAGCGCCTGCGAGAGGTCGTTGGCCCTCTCTTCCAGGATCTTCTTCTCCTTCACCATCTTCTGGTTGGTGTCCTCACTGAGAGCCAGGTCCTCCTCCAGCTTCTTCAGCTTGGAGTTGCACTGCACCAGCTCGATCTGCAGCTTCTGGCGCTCCGCCTCCTCCTCCTCGAGCTGGTCTTCCAAGTCCTGGATGATAGAGTAAGTTTAAGTTTAAAAAAAAACACTTCAATAAATAATTATAATAGATTTAAACACCTATTCTGTCGCATGATGTCAAAATATGCTTTAACGACGTTAGTAGCACCAAAAAGACTTTGCCATAAGTAACATCCATTTATAGATTTGCAATTTTTAAGAACTCGACTAGTTTTGGCACAAATGCAATTATTGTACCTATTTATTATATTAGCTGTAATTACACACCATCTGCCAGTTCTATGAGATCTAACTTGACCGGACACGCTGCCGACGTGACAATATATTTTTATTACTCTGTTCCGAACGCTTCGTATCATCGTATAATATGTATGATATACCATATCGCGATTCTGCACGAGACCAAACAGCGTTGGTCGCTCGCAGACGGGCAAAGTCGCGAGAATGCGTGTGTCTTCTTAAATTCTCAGAAGTGTGCATTACGCTTTGGAGTTAAGGTTTAATTTGTTATGTTCACTTTTGGTAAGTCGCTTCGATGCGCTTCGACTCTGCGCTAGTAGAAATTGACCCTAACATATCTTTCTCTCACCTGTATGTTAACCTGCAGGCGCTTCTTCTCCTGCTGCAGCGTGGCGCAGCGCTCCTCCTCCTCCTCGATGCGGCCCTCCATGTCGTGGAGCAGCTCCTCCAGCTCCTGCTTGCGGGCCGCAGCGCGCGCGCGAGACTCCTCCGCCTCCGCGCACAGCTCCAGCTCAGCCTGAGGAATATAGTCAGAAAGATGAGCAATGAGCATATCATCATAATGGTTAGTTGGAATGTGTCTGGTAATGTCAGTTAGAGCTAAGCCTGGGTAAATATAAAAAAAAATGCATCACAATATAAGCCACATTGTGGAACAAAAAATCGTCCAGAAAGTAAGTCAATAGTCGTCAAGGCATCATTTTGTTACAAAAATATCAAGTTTGTTACAAAAATAAGTCATGATTGCATCATGACTTATTTTTGTAACAAACTTACTTGTTTTGCTGGTAAGACAAGCAACACTTTAAAATTATAATCCTTTATTAAGATTATTTAATGAAGGTTTATAATTTTAAAATAGCTACTAATGTACAAACCGCGACGGTACCACCGTTTAATCTGGCAATTAATAAATTCTGTTACAAAAGGACTTAGGTCTTCCGCCATCGGAGTTTGACCACCATTTTTAAACCAATTTAGTAGGACCACAACGACTGTGTCGTCTTGTCGACAAGCTTCGACGCTATTATGCACTAAACATTTAAATATTAATTGAAAACTCTGGAACGAACTGTCACCAGCAGTATTTCTGGACCAATACGAACTGCAAACCTTCAAGAAGAGAGGATATTCCCTCTTAAAAGGCCGGCAACGCACCCGCAGCTCTTCTAATGTTGTGAATGTCCATGGGCGACAATAGTTGCTTTCCATTGGTGACCCGTTTGCTCGTTTGCCCCCTTATTTTATTGAAAAAAAAAATGTTTCAGAAGCAAGTTATACCTGCAGCTGCTCGGCCAGCTGGGTCTTCTCGGAGTTGGCCTGCTGGTACTTGGCCTCGTACTCCTGGCACAGCTTGACATGCGTCTCCAGCTTGTCCCGGATCTGCCGGAGCTCGTCCTCCTTCTGCGTTAGCTTCTCCTCCTGCTTGGTGACTTCGAGGAGGGGTTTCACCTGGAAATGGGGAGATGGAATTGAGTTACTGCTGTAAAATAGGGTAACAGATGCTTATGGTTTTGATAATGATCATGACCTGTGTCATTGGACAGAGCATAAAAACACAATATTTATTTAGGTTGTTTTAAAAACTGCCTGTTTTTAAAGTAATAGAATGCCTGATTTTTAAGAAAAACAGGTAGTTTTTAAAGCTGTGTTTTTGTGCTCTGGCCAATGATTAGTACTGTACAATCACTAGTCATGTTCACCCTATACAGAAATTGTTTACTTAGGAAAATACTGTCCCATAAAAATTGAATCTAAATTCTAAACCTGATAATCATTGATTTCACATCTTAGAAAAATGTTAAAAAATAGATTTATTTAAGATGTAGACAATACCAATATAAAATATGTTCATTTACTACCAGAGAATACTCGCACACTCTGTCACACGCCTCGGTATTTACATAATAATAACTGTAAGGACAGGAATGTTTTACAAACATTCATATTGTTTCAGTCATCGAGTGCGCAATATACGCGAGGTCTATTTATATTAAACAAAATAGAATTTCTATGCAACGCTCAACAGGTGTTCACAATCTGCAATAGCATAAACATTCCTCACCTTGATGTACAGCCTCCACCATTGCCAGTTCCTCAGCTTGAGGTACGCAGCGCAATTCCTCTGGATGATCCTGATGGCGTTGAGCTGCTGCAGGCGTTTCTGGTAGTTCCTGCGAGCCAGGAACCCGCGGCAGAACGCTTGGAAGTTCACGATCAGGTCGGTTATCTTGTAGTCCCTCTCCTCCTCCAGGTGAGCCAGCACCCCGGCCCGGAAGAATATCTTGGACTGCCCCACTCGGTACAGGTTGTGGTCGAGCTCCAGGTCCTCGATCATCTGCTCGCAGGCCTTCTTGCCGTCCATGAAGCCCTTCGATATGATGTTGGGCGTGAGCAGCTCGTACCGCTGCCTGAACTCCTGGAAGGGGATCCTGTTGGGGAACCCTTGCCTGCAAATCCTAATTCCCTCCAGCACCCCGTTGCACCGGAGCTGGTCGAGCACCAGGGCGGCCTCGATTTTGCCGGCCCGCTTCTCGTGGTTGGGGATGATGCACCGGACGAAATTGGGATTCGTGTTCCGGAGCGTCGCCATCAGCTTAGTCAGCTGCTCCTTGTAGAGCTGCGACACGGTCCGGAACATGCCCTTCCTGGTGCGCGCGCCGAACTGCGTGTCGGTCATCGCCTGCTGCGCCATGCCCACGATCTCCGCGTCCTTCCATATGTGGCACACGAACGGGTCCTGCGACGACTGGAGGAGCGACACGACGTTCTCGTTGAGCGGGTCCATGTTCTTCATGAGCCACTGGGCGGCCGAGTAGTCCACCTTGCCCGCATAGTGGATGATGGCGAAGTCGGCGATGCCGCGGAAGTCGGTCTTGACGAACTTCGGGTGGACCGAGTGCGCAGAGACCAGCTTTTCGACGAAGGTCTTGTCGGTGGCCTTGGGGAACCAGCACTCCTCGTCGAGCAGCGCCATGATGCCCATGGGCTTGTCGATGAGGTCGATGGTGGGCTGGAGGTCGAGGCCGAAGTCGATGAACTTCCACTCGATGCCCTCCCGCTGGTACTCCTCCTGCTCGAGGATGAACATCGTGTGGTTGAACAGCTGCTGGAGCTTCTCGTTGGTGTAGTTGATGCACAGCTGCTCGAAGGAGTTGAGCTCGAAGATCTCGAAGCCGGCCATATCGAGGATGCCGATGAAGGAGGCACCCTGCCGCTTGGTGCGGTCCAGGGAGCGGTTGATCCTGTTGACTAGCCACCGGAACAGCCGCTCGTAGCAGGCCTTGCCTATCGCCTCCACCGAGAACTCCACCTGCTCCTTGGTTTGTGCTTTCGTGACGAAGTCGCGGCCGACCTTTATTCTGGGTTTGAGGAACGCTTTCGTCATTTCCGTTACCGAAAGACCTGAAAAAGAAACATTTACACGTTAAATAGCATAAAAATTGGCAA